>NC_089491.1:101626615-102876615 GCF_036850765.1 Saccopteryx bilineata | reverse complement strand
CTTAAGGGAAGTGCAATCTATGAAACCATGCTTTTATGAGGAATGTGCCCATTAGGAAAAGAATCAGGATAAATAAAATGGGCGTTGATGGGGCTAAAACAAAGGCTTTTGTAAAGCAGTAACAAAGGCTGAATGTGCCAAGTTGATCCCGTGTCAGCCCCCAAACATTAAAGGGCCCCATGCAAGTCTGCTCTATTTACCCCAGTGTGGAGAAATTTAAAAGACTGGGTGGAAGAAATTACAATGAGAAGCCTCATCCACAATCACGTGAGGCAACATCAGGCTGGTTAAATTAAGTTAAAGGTTGATAAGAGGGCCAGCATCCCTTGGCTTGACCCCTTCCTGGTACCCCAAAGCCTTGTTACTTAAGAGTGGATACAATGATCAGAAAACTGGAAACAGACATTTCTAGAATTTCTTGATATGGAAATTCATGAACTGTGGTATCAAAGCTTACTGGTGAAGCCCTGACTCAGGCTACAGTTAAAGTAAAACAATACAAAAATGCCAAGATTGATGAAACTAGAAAATTGGCATTATGTTAAAAAAAATTATGTCAGCTTTAATTGACTGCATCTCTTTTGCTTGATGATGTGTGGAAACAGACATCGTCTCACTGGAGAACTGAGAGGAAGGCTGTCAGTTCTTTGAGCTCTCGGAGGGAGAGACGAGGAAGTGGGAGCCTTTCTGCTCTTGTGGGTCCACGGAATCGTTTACTATCACCAAAATTACTTACTCTATAGTCCGTCTGAAACCTGACAAGGTATTTGAAAGGATTTAATAACTTTTGATCAGAAATTTGGCCAGATTGGAAATTAGTGTCAAAGTCTGATTTAAAAAAAAAAAAAGTGTATCCAAAGAAACATCCCAACCAAACATCCCAACGTATCAGTTCTTTGCCACCAATCAGGTAGTGATGCATTTCCTGGAGTATTAAAGACAACTGCACTTGTTGTACAAATAAAGTCTGTTAAGGGGCCAGAGGTGTGGCTCCAGAAACAATCAAAGCACACCAATTTTTTTTACCTTCCCCAAACCTCCCATATTTATCTCAAAGGGCTTATAAATATTGGCTTTATGAAACCAAAGTCCTTCTAGAAGGGGCTTGCTTCTCTTTTCCTTTCCCTTTGAGATATAAATACTTGATTTTCTCCAACAACTCCTATCTGGGGCATCTTTTAAAATGTAAATGTTAGGGAGGGACTTCTTATTTAGAAAAACTCAGGTATCTGGGCATATCAGTTTAGCTATTACAGTGGTTCCTTTCTAAATTAGTGAGTTTTGTGTTCTGGTGTCTACCTCATGTCTCTGTTTGTATGTTCATGTGTGTCGTGTAGTATTTTCTATTTCTGAATGATACTGTTGATTTATTTTTTAAAAAGAGCTCTATTAAGTTGGCTTAAACAAGCACTTATATGAATAAGACTTCTCAAAATACATAATAAAAACCAACCCCAATTTTTTTTTTAGAATCACCTGATCTGGGAAAATTTAATATTAATAAAGATGGTTTGAGTTTGGTTTGGTTAAATAGAATCACAAGCATTAAATAATACTTTTATTCTACCTGGGTGTGTTAGTTAGGTAAGTTTATGCTATCTCTGTTGCAAAATTTGTCAGCAAGAAAAAACTTTCATAAGTAATCTAACCTTAATTGTTAAGAGTGAGTGAATTAAATAAATGTAAGTGGGGTAAAGGGTTTACTTTTAGGGGAATTCTTTAACAATAATTATATTGTTCAAAATGATTTCCTCATCCTCCTATGGACGGAAAAAGGGGCCACATGCTGAACCTGACAAGCTCAGGGGAGGCCTGCCTGGTAGCCTTGCAGGCTCAGAGACCTGAAGTAACCACTTAGGATGGGATAAAATGAAAACTTTCTTAACTTTTAGGTCATGGTGGATGGTCATGTCCTAGGGCAGTATTTTTCTCTAATAAACAATTAACAAATCTTAATTGATAGTCTTTTCCCATCTACAATAACATACCTTTAAAATCTAGAAAAACATGCCTTTGAAGTGTCACAGTAATCTTTCTAGGACACAATCTCCCACCAGAGCAGGAGACCACAGAACCCTCATTGTTACCCTCTTAGTTGTTAACTATCCTACAATCACCAGTGTAAAAGGAAAGTGTCTATACTGTTCTTTTTATGCAGTCCCAGAGATTTCCCCACCTTGCTTTCTCCCGCCTCCTTAATCTCCCCCCGGTGGATTCCATGTAACCCCCTACGTCTTCCCCTTTAATTCTGATGTATAATATAAGTGTCAAAACTGCCATTTTCTGGAGCATTTTCTTATTCCCTTGAGATTTTGCTTCCCAGCAATTGTCAGTTTGGCTCACATAAACTCATAAAATTCTTACAGGTTTGGACATTTCTTATGTTGACACGCTAGTAATCTGAAACCTCATTTGCTAGCTAAATTAAATAATGACTATTTATGGAATTTCTAGACCATTTCCATGTAAGATAAAATAATGAAACATTACTGAACATATACTTATCTACTTCTTGCTTCTTATTATAGAGAAATGTATTTGGGTCTATTAGTAACCATGTCTCGTGCCACATTAAAGAAAAATGTTTGTGCTATTGTCAGCGTGAGTAGTTAAATATTAATAAGAGGAGGGAGTGAAGGGAATCAGACGTTAAAGGCCCTGCTTGTCACTAGGAAGTTGCAGCTTCAGACACCCCCGGGGACCACAGCCTTGCTCCCTAAGGGGATTAGCACCCTTCCTTCCCCCTGGAAGGGAGGAAGGGCCAGCTTTTCAATTTCCCCAAGGTACAACCATTCCATCCCCAGGCTATGAGGGGAAGGAATAGACAATAGAGGAGAAAGTCCTTTGCTGAGCACATGTGCAGTAGAAGCCAAGATGGCAGCCACAGAGGCCTGTCAGTCTAGCCTGGAAAAAGGATCTAATTGGATAAGGGACACAGCACCTTGGAGAACCAGGAAATGGATTGATTAGGGGAGGAACTATCAGAACCCCATAAAAGATTAGGAAATCGATTGGCTAGTTTGAAGAACATCTAGTCCATCCCAAAGCCCAAGGCAACATAATCACCCTAACAAAGAGCTAGCTCTAGTGTGCACTCCCATTCTCTCTCTCTCCCTCTCCCTCCCTCTCTCTCTCTCTCTCTCTCTCTCTCTCTCTCTCTCCCTCTCACTCTTCTTTCTCTCTAACATATGCTCATCCCAGTCACGTATTCTCTCCATAGCCCCAAGGGCATAGTAGCAGCCTGGGGCCCTGGTAGGCCACGTGAGCGCCAAAGAACGAGCCTGGGTACAGCACTAGCCATAGTGCCATGAAGAACACAGACTATGCCAGCCAGACAAGGAAAAAGCTTGGCCTGGATTGAGCTTTGAGATGGACTGAACCACGGCACAGAATTTTTGGACACTGGTCTTTGCACTGGGCCTGATGAAGACCAGACTGGAACTTTTCCACAGTGAGATGGACAGAGAATGAGGCATTGGGAACCTGTAGGCAGCCTTCCATTTCAACCCAAATAAATCTCATCACAAAGCCTCACTCCCCATATGTGGTTCCTTGGAATGCTTTCCTCAGGACTGCGAAAGAATAGCATTTCCACCAGCATCACTATAAGGAAATGTATATGTTTCTAGAGATTATGATATGTGTTATAAATGTATCAGTCTAAAGAATACTACAGTAACTATTGGTCTGCAACTAATGTTAGGTTCTGGATCACTTAAGAAAACTGAATCTCTCACCTGGCCTGTGGTGGCGCAGTGGATAGAGTGTTAACCTGGAACTTTGAAGTTGCCAGTTCAAAGCCCTGGGCTTGCTCAGTCAAGGCACATACAACAAGTAACAAGTAAGCAATGAACAATTAAAGTGAAGCAACTATGAATTGCTATTTCTCACTACCTGCCCCCCCCTCTGTAAAATCAAGAAATAAAAGTGGAAAGAAAGAAAGAAAGAAAGAAAGAAAGAAAGAAAGAAAGAAAGAAAGAAAATTGAAACTGAATCTCCTCAATGGTAAGAACTAAGTTTAGCTAACAATTATGTAAACTTCTGTATTTGTGTTTGAAATCTTCTATGAACACTTTGGTTAAATAGATAATTATTGCTTCATAATGACTTATGATTCTAGTTAGCCAAATTTTCAATTTTTTGATATATTTTTAAAATATACAATGAAAATATATAACAAATTTCCCAAAATATAAATTATAAATAGAGTTGTGACCTTGGAATAACTTTGAGGTATTCCAGAGGGCCCTTGGAATACTTCAAAGGATTGGTTTTCTTTCCTTATGTGTAAACATAGTTTCCCAAAATCTTTTGGTAGCTTGAAATTTAGAGTTTTTACTAAGTTATGTTAAATGGTAAAAATTACTGAATATCTAGATATTTCAAAATAAAAATTCTGAAACATTATTAGATTAATCTAAGGTTACCTACTTTTGGCTTCTTACTACAGAGAGACTAAAAGATAAATTTGGGTCTGTTAATAAATATCTTGTAATTCATTAAAATATATGTGTTTTTTTAAAAATTGTAAATGTATTTGACAATGAAAGGATGCTAATTACTTACTTTTAGCTGTCACTAGAAATTGGAGTTTCTAATTAAGATTAAAAAAACTGTTTGTGTTTGCTAATAGAAGGTATAAGGTATGGAGATATTATTTGAAGGAAATTAAAGAAAGATAATTTGTCCTGAAGTTATTTATTTCTGAATGAGTTAAGAAGAAGCAAATTAAAAGGGACAAGGAAAATTTAAAAAAGGTTTATAAACAGGTATCTTAAGAAAAAAAATTATATATGGCTATGCTGAATAAGATAAGAATAATTATAATTAAGTAACTGAATTTAAATATTAAAAGTAAGCAGATGGAAAATTAGAGTTTGGTGCTTTTCCCTCAGTTAACAGGAAAGTTATTTTTTATACTTATTGTTCTACTGCAGATAAGATATTGTGAAATGTTTTCTACCTAGAAAGCAAAAATATTATGTTTTATTAAAATAGTTGTGTCTTGTTGTCTTAATCAGTTTCTTCATTACTTAAGGAAACAATCTTCTCAATCCCAAGAACTGAAGTTTGACTAATAATAGCTAACCAGTATTTATATTTGATGCCGCTTATTGTCACATTAGGTACATAAATAATGTAACCTAGTTTTATAATGATATATGATCTTTTTGGTCAAATATGTTTGACAACCTTCCCAGGGTTCAAATTTTAAAAGGACACAGTTTCTTAACCTGGAAATGTCTTTGAGTTATTCCAGTGAGCTCCTGGAATACCTCAAAGATTTGTTCTCTCTCTTTCCTTATAGGAGAGAAATTTTAAACTAATTTGGCCTATTTGATATGTTTCAATTACATGGAAAGCTTTGTCAAATTAAAAAAATAATAATACTTATGTTGTATTTGTATGCATCTAATACTAAAATGTTCTAGCTATTATATAGAAATCTAGAAGAGTCTACAAAGTCATGCTATATTTTTACTTGTAATTCTGATTGTTATCTTAAAATGTTGTTATAAAAAGCAGAGTTCTCTGTTAATTGTATTATAATCATATCTATAACTGTGTCATTTTAAGTTTTGTCATTTACAGACTTTTTTTATTCTGATGCTTTTTAAAAAAAAGATTTTATTTATTGACTTTTAGAGAGAGAGAGAGAGAGAGAGGGCGAGAAGCATCAACTCATAGTTAGTTCACTTTAGTTGTTCAACTGCCTGTTGCTTGTCATATGTGCCTTGATGAGGCAAGCCCAGCATTTCAAAGCAGCAACCTCAGCATTCCAGGTCTGCACTCTATCCACTGTGCTACCACAGGGCAGGCCACTCAGATGCTTTTGAAAATATGTTTTATCTTCAGAAAGATTCATGGAAAGGACTCTGTCTTATTCTAAAATAGTTTTCTTAGAATAAATTTTCAGATCATAATTTTAAACTATATGAAGACTTATGGAACTCTAAGTAACTAGATTCATGGAAATGCTAGCAAATGACTAAGATAAACAAGAATTAATTATTCTGGAATGAATGAACTGAGAATGGTTTGATTTTTGTGATTTTTTACTTGAACAATTGCTGATTTTGACTTTTTTGTTTTCCTGATATAAGAAAAACTTATTTTTCTTAGAGCAATTTGGTAAATTACATCTTTGTAAACAGTATTGAAACACTTATATTTTTCTTCCCACCTGATCCCTCCAGAGTTTGGAAACTCCTAAAGGATGAGTATTATTATTTTCATGGCAATGTGATTATGTAAGTTCAATAAGAATTTGTTTTCTTTAGAACAGGACAGAATTGGACATTGATATTGTTATCATGGCTTTAACTGGAATATCATGTTTGAAAAAGACATGCATAGACTTTTTTCACCAAAAAGCTTTAGGGACTTAAGATTGACTTTGGAGGCCAATAAAAGCCCCTTGGAAAAACAGCCTGGGCCCTAACCAGATAGCTCTGTTGGTTAGAGCATCGTCCTGAAGCACAGTGGTTGCAGGTTCAATCTCTGGTCAGGGCACATACAGAAACAGATCTATGTTCCTGTTTCTCTCTCCTTTCCTCTCTTGCTAAAATCAATCAATCAATAAAACAAATGAGCTCTTATTTAAGAAATGAAAAGAGAAAAGAAAAGAAGTTAAAAGAAAAGAAAAGGAGATCCTGGTACCTTGTTTACATGGTTTACAGAAGTCTTTCTAAATAAGGAGCAGAAGTTGCTTTCTGGGAGATGGCAAAGAAAGAATCTCAAGACATTTGGGGGAATCTTGAGAACCTAAGGAATTCACCAAAATCTGTAGGCATTGCAGGCAAAGACTTATGCTATATGGCATGGCTTCTTAGGTTTGTGAAGCTAATTCAAGTTCATTTGGAGATTCCTTGTGAAATTCCAGCAAAGCAAGTTTGAAAAGCCTATATAACCAATTGCTATTCTTGGTGCATCCTTGCAAATAATAAGGCCAAATTTATTAAAATTAGACTTACACAATAAATTAAATAAATTAGTCTTAATTTAACTATCATTTATAAAACAGGGTGATTTGGGGAAGAGAGATTATGTTTCAATGGAAACTATGATTCACGGTTGTAAATATTAGGATTCTGGTTGTTCATTGTTTTTAAAGTTTTATTTTTTACCTAGCAAGTGGACTGGATCCTGAATATTTATAGTTTTCTTAAATATTTCGCTATCACCCCTCAAACTAATGTTTTATTTTTCTCCCATCCTTGGACTTGGAATCATCAAGAACTAAGACAGTTTCTTCTGAGACAACATGACATAAACTTCAAAGAAACCGCCAAAACAACAAAACAACTCACGCTTAAACAATGTCTGTGTGATGCTGTGTAGCCACAGAGGGTTCACCTGTGCACCTGCTGATATCATCAGAGATTCAAGCTGCAGGCTGGGAGAACCTGCTGGTCTCAGTCTGCCCTCACACCAGCAAGGAAGCTCAGCTTCTCGTCCAGAAATCTTCTCCACTGAGAGCCTACAGACTAAGAAACTGCTTCACAATTTTTCCCTGAACAGCAATCAACCTTTCTTCTCTTTTGTTTTCATAGTCATACCTCGTACTAAATATCTGATTGCTTGATTACACAATACACACCTCATTTCACTGCCTCCTGAAACGAGATTCAGCAGAGTAACAGGATTGACTTATTTTGGGGGCTGATTGATTGACTCAATGAAATATAGAGCAGTCTGCCTACCAGTTTAGCTTCTGGAATGTAGAACTTACTTAAAGTTTCAAAGGTGGAGCTTAAGGGAACCATACATAGTTTTGCCACATTGAAGCTGCCCTTTGGGATACTGATTTCAAGCTCTTTAATAAGAAATAAGACTCAGAATGAAGCTTTGACCGTCCCTCCTTTCCTGCTCAAGAGTTTCAGAGAAACCTGCTTTAGAAAGAGAGCCATTGGGCTTAATCACCTTAAGAATCTTCACCCTGGCAGGAAGACTCCAAGCCTGCTAGCTAGATGCCCCGTCTCCCATTGCTTCTGAGCTGCCTAGCAAAAATTTCCCTGCCTTGTGTGCTCTGTTCTTCCTCATCTCCCTGTAAATTGCCCATTCTCACTTCTTGCATATAGTACTCCATCCCTTCCTTTCCTGCTTTGTTCAAAAATATCATGTGTATCCAATTTTGCCTCACTGTCTTTGGAATTTTCATGCTTATGTGAATTCATACGCACGTGTATTATAACTTTGATTTTATCCTGTTCACCTGTCTCTGTTAATTTGATTATTGGCTCTCAATAAACTTAGAAGATGAGAGGAAAAGTATATTATATTAATGTTTTTTAGCCCCCATAATACCATTTTGGGGATATTAGATTCTAGTGCTGTTCATTGTCTTTTAAGTTTTTTTTAAATTTTCTATCTAGAAGCAGGACTGTCTCCAGAATTTTTCTAGTTTTCTTAAATATTTGGATGCAACCCTCCAAACTGACATTCTCATATCTCGCCCATGGACTTGGAACCATTGGGAGCTGAAATGGCCAGTTTCACAAGGCCATGAAAGCTACAGTGGGCCAATCTGATGCAGACTGCAGAGAAATTACAACAGCTCATCTGAGGACAGTCTTCATGCCCGCTGCAGAGGGATCACCAGAGACAGTCACACTACAGAACAAGAGAGTCCACCAGATGGCCACTGCTAGCCTCCACTCCATCTGATGTTGGTCAAGACAAATATCTAAAAATCTTTTTTTTTCTTTTATTGATTTTAATTTGTTGTGTTTACATAGATTCTAGTGTCACCCTGAATGCATCCCCCCTCCCCCGTATTCCCCTCAACATCTCCCTTGCCCCCTTCTCCTTCCGCCCTCCCCCCTTACCTTCAGGTTTATCCCATCCTATCATCCCCTTTCCCACTGTCCTCTTTTCCTCTGGTCCCTTTGATCTCTCCTCTGTCTTAATTTTGTTCCTCAGTTCACATCGTTCTTTGGATTCCTCAAATGAGTGAGGTCATAAAATATTTTTCTCTTTCTGCCTGGCTTATTTCACTTAACATAATAGTTTTCAGATCCATCCATGTTGTCGCAAAAGGTAAGATTTCCTTCTTTTTCATGGCCCCATAGTATTCCATAATATATATGTAGCACTGCTTTTTAATCCACTCACCCACTGATGGACACTTGGGCTGTTTCCAGATCTTCGCTATTGTGAACAATGCTGCCATAAACATGGGGGTGCATTTTTCCTTTAGAAACAGTGATATGGTGTTCTTGGGATATATTCCTAAAAGTGGGGTGGCTGGGTCAAAAGGCAGTTCAATTTTTAATTTTTCTGAGGAATCTCCATACTGTTTCCACAGTGGCTGCACCAGCCTGCATTTCCACCAGCAGTGCAAGAGGGTTCCCTTTTCTCCAAATCCTCACCACCACTTATTCTATGTTGTTTTGTTGATGAGCGCCATTCTGACTGGTGTGAGGTGATATCTCATTGTGGTTTTAATTTGTATTTCTCTAATGATTAATGATGTTGAGCATTTTTTCATATGCCTATTGGCCATCTGTATGTCTTCTTTGGAGAAGTGTCTATTCATTTCTTTTGCGCATTTTTTGATTGGACTGTTTATCTTCGTGGTGTTGAGTTTTACAAGTTCTTTATAAATTTTGGTTATTAACCCCTTATCAGACTATTGTCAAATATGTTCTCCCAATGTGTGGTTTGTCTTTTTATTCTGTTCATATTCTCTTTAGCTGTGCAAAATATTTTTAGTTTGATATAGTCGCATTTGTTTATCCTGTCTTTTATTTCACTTGCCCATGGAGATAAATCAGCAAATATATTGCTGTGAGAGATGTCGGAGAGCTTATTGCCTATGTTTTCTTCTAAGATGCTTATGGTTTCATGGCTTACATATAAATCTTTTATCCATTTTGGGTTTATTTTTGTGAATGGTGTAAGTTGGTGGTCTAGTTTCATTTTTTTTGCAGGTAGCTGTCCAATTTTCCCAACACCATTTGTTGAAGAGGCTGTCTTTACTCCATTGTATGCCCTTACCTCCTTTATCAAATATCAGTTGTCCATAAAGGTGTGGGTTTATTTCTGGATTCTCTGTTCTGTTCCATTGATCTATATGCCTGTTCTTATGCCAGTACCAAGCTGTTTTGAGTACAATGGCCTTGTAGTATAACTTGATATCAGGAAGTGTGATACCTTTCATTTGCTCTTCCTTTTCAAGATTGCTGAGGCTATTCGTGTTCTTTTTTGGTTCCATATACATTTTTGGAATATATGTTCTATATCTTTGAAGTATGTCATTGGTATTTTAATTGGTATTGCATTGAATTTATAAATTGCTTTGGGTAATATAGACATTTTAATAATGTTTATAATTCCTATTCATGAACACGGTATATGCTTCCACGTGTTTGTATCTTCCTTGATTTCTTTTATCAATGTTTTATAATTTTCCGAGTACAAGTCTTTAATATCCTTGGTTAAATTTACTCCTACGTAGTTAACTTTATTCTTTTGGTTGCAATAGTGAAGGGGATTGTTTCCTTAATTTCTCTTTCTAATAGTTCATTGTTGGTGTATAAACATGCCTCTGATTTCTGAGTATTCATTTTATATCCTGCCACCTTGCTGAATTCATTTATCAAGTTCAGTAGTTTTTTGACTGAGACTTTAGGGTTTTCTATATACAATATCATATCATCTGCAAATAATGATAGTTTTACTTCTTTTTTTCCAATTAGGATGCCTTTTACTTCTTCTTGTCTGATTGCTGTGGCTAGAACTTCCAGAACTATGTTGAATAAGAGTGGTGAAAGGGGGCATCCTTGCCTTGTTTCTGATCTTAAGAGGATTGCTTTTAATTTTTGCCCATTGAGTATGATGTTGGCTGTGGGTTTGACATAGATGGCCTTTATCATGTTGAGGTATGTTCCCTGTATTCCCACTTTTCTGAGAGTTTTGATCATGAATGGGTGCTGGATTTTATCAAATGCTTTTTCTGCATCTATTGAAATTATCATGTGGTTTTCTCCTTTCTTTTGTTTATGTGATGAATCACAATGATTGATTTGCAAATGATGTGCCAGCCTTGCCTCCCCAGAATAAATCCCACTTGATCATGATGTATGAGTTTTTTCATATATTGCTGGATCTGGTTTGCTAATATTTTGTTGGGGATTTTAGCATCTAAATTCATCAGGGATATTGGCCTATAATTGTCTTTCTTTGTGTTGTCTTGCCTGGTTTTGGAATCAGAATTCTGCTCACCTCATAAAAGGAGCTTGGAAGTCTTCCTTCCTCTTGAATTTTTTGAAATAGCTTGAGAAGGATAGGAGTTAGTTCTTCTTTGAATATGTGATAGAATTCACTTGTGAAGCCATCTGGCCCAGGGCTTTTGTTTGTTGGGAGTTTTTTGATAACTGTTTCGATCTCATTTGTTATAATCGGTCTGTTTAGGTTTTCTGATTCTTCCAGATTGATTTTTAAAAGATTATGTTTCACAAAATTTGTCCATTTCATCTAGGTTTTCTAATTTTTTGGCATACAGTTCTTCATAGTATTTTCTTACAATATTTTGTATTTCTGTTGTGTCAGTTGTTATTTCTTCACTCTCATTTCAAATTTTATTTATTTGAGTCCTCTCTCTTTTTTTCTTGGTAAGTCTGGTTAAAGGTTCATTGATCTTGTTTTCCTTTTCAAAGAACCAACTCCTGGTTTCATTGATCCTCTGTGTTGTTTCTTTAGCCTTTATGTCATTTATTTCTGCTCTGATCTTTATTATTTCCTTCCTTCTACTATCTCTGGGCTTTACTTGCTGTTCTTTTTATAGTTCTTCTAGATGCACGATTAAGTTGTTTATTTGAGCTTTTTCTAGCTTCTTAAGGTATGCCTGTAATACTGTGAACTTCCCTCTCAGTACTGCTTTTGTGTGTCCCATAAATTTTGAGTTGTTGTATGCTCATTATTATTCGTTTCTAGGAATTTTTTTATTTCTTCTTTGATCTCATTGTTAACCCATTTGTTATTTAATAACATGTGTTTTGTTTCCAAGTGTTTGTGTATTTTTCAGTTTTTCTGTTGTGGTTGATTTCTAGTTTCATGCCATTGTGATCAGAGAAAATGCTTGATATGATTTTAATCTTCTTAAATTTGTTGAGACCACTTTTGTGCTCTAACATATGGTCTATTCTAGAGAATGTACCATGAGCACTTAAAAAGAATGTATATTTTGCTGCTTTAGATGAAAGGTTCTAAAGATATCTATTAAATCCATTTGATTTAATGTGTCCTTTATACCTGCTGTTTCTTTGTTAATTTTCTTTCTTGAGGATCTATCTAGTGATGTCAGTGGGGTATTGAAATCCCCTACTATTACAGTGTTGCTGTTGATTTTGCCCTTTATATCCATCAAAGTCTGCTTTATATATTTAGGTGCTCCATATTAGGTGTGTAGATATTTATAATGGTTATATCTTCCTGTTGGATTGCTCTCTTTATCATTATGTAGTGACCTTCTTTATCTCTTACTATAGCCTTTGTTTTAAAGTCCATTTTGTCTGATATAAGTATTGCTACCCCAGCTTTTTTTTCATTTCCATTTGCATGAAATATTTTTTTTCCATCCTTTTACCTTTAGTCTATGTGCATCTTTTGTTTTTAGGTGTGTCTCTCGTAGACAGCATACATATGGGTCCTGTTTTCTTATCCACGCAGCTACCCTATGTCTTTTGATTGGATCATTTAATCCATTTACATTTAAAGTTATTATTGATACGTAGTTGTTTATTTCCATTTTATTCTTTAAAGTTATATTCCTCTTTTACTCTATTCTTACCCCCCCCCTTAGATCTGTTTACAACAGGCCCCTTAATGTTTCTTATAGCATTGGTTTGGTTGTAATGAATTTCTTGAGAGTTTTTTTTTGTCTGGGAAGCTTTTTATTTCTCCTTCGATTTTAAACAATAGCCTTGCTGGATAAAGTAGTCTTGGTTGTAGGCCCTTGTTCTTCATTACTTTGAATATTTCTTGCCATTCCCTTCTGGCCTCAAGTGTTTCTGTTGAGAAGTCTGATGTCATCTTTATGGGGGCTCCTTTGTAAGTGATAGCCTTTTTTCCTCTAGCAGCTTTTAATATTTTCTCTTTATCTCTTAGCTTTGGTATTTTAATTATGATGTGTCTTGGTGTAAATTTCTTTGGGTTTCTCTTTAGTGGAATTCTGTGCTTCTTGAACTTGTGAGATGTTTTCCTGCCTTAATTGAGGGAAGTTTCAGCTATGATATGTTTAAACAAAGTCTCTATCCCTTGTTCTTTCTCTTCTTCTTCAGGAACACTATGATGTGGATGTTATTTCTCTTCATGTTGTCACAGAGCTCTCTTAGAGCTTCCTGACTTTTTGAGTCTCTTTTCTTTTTGCTGCTCTGCTTCCATGCTTTCATTTATCGTGTCCTTTAACTTGCTGATTTGATTCTCAGCTTCATCCATCCTGCTTTTAAATTCTTTTGTTGTCATCTTCATTTCTGAATATTGTATTTGTCATTTCTGACTGATTCTTTTTTATTATTTCAATTTCTTATTTTATACTTTCTATCTCTTTATTTAGGTGTTCATTATGTCCATCTATTGTTATTCTAAGATCTTTGAGTATCCTAACAATCATTATTTTAAACTCTGCATCTGGTAATTTGGTTATCCGACTCATTCAAGTCCTTTTCTGGGTATTTCTCTTGATTCATTTGGGTTGCATTATTCTGCCTTCCCATTTTGTCTGTGTATAAGAAGGGTGTGGCCACCAGAGTCCAATGGGTGTGGCCTCTGTGTTCCCTAGGTGTGGTCTGTCTGCAGGCCTGCCACCTTCTCTGCTGCTGCCTTCGTTGTTCAGGTTCCCCAGCTTTCACCTCACCCCCCGCGGGTGGAGCTGCGCTCACATGCCAGCCGCATGCCCCGGCTCCACAGGCCTGCTAGGGCTGCGTGCCTGTGCTCAGCTGTGGGTTTATGCAGTTCCCAGCTTTTGGCTTTCCTCTGTGGGCAGGATTGCGACCGGGATTGCAGGTGGGACCGCTCTTGCTCACCCAGCCTGCAACCAGGTTGGACCGCTTTCATGTGGCCCTTCTGCCCCCACTGAATGAGACTGAGCTCACCCAGGCCTCAGTCGTGGCTGGACCGTCTTCTGCCCCCACCCATAGGACTGTGCTTCTGTGTCCCGCTGCTGCCGCCCACCCTCAGGGGAGTCCTCAGCATTGTGGGTGGGGCTCTGCTGCTCAGACCTCAGCACTCCATACTGTATTCCTGAATGCTCCCTCCTTCTAAGTGACTCTGCTCTGAGTGCTGTGGGAGAGCTTGTTTGGCTGGTGTCCTGCTTCCCTTTGCTGGTATTGCTTGTTCCAGGGGAAATAGTCACTTTATATTTGAAAGGTTACTCAGCCCAGGGGTTAGGGTGGCTGTCCATCAAAGTGTTTCTCCCTATGCCTCCTAGATTACACTCTCTTCTTGCTACTCCGGTCCTCTTAACTCTCCCCATCCTCCAGTGTCTCAGGTGAATGGTTGTGAAAGAGATTTCCTGTGCGGTCTCTTTAAGATGAATCCTGGGTCTGAGAATTCTGTCTCTTCTTCACAAACAGTATCCTGACTTGTTTCACAGCTAAATACTGCCCTTATGCTTCTTCTAGACTCTGGGGCTACAGGTTGGGGCTTTGTTCCTAGGGCCCAGAACCCTCCCCTCTTTGCTAAACTTACTTCCTGCCATGCGAGTGCCTCTGGGCTGCCGTTAGCTCCCAGGAGCTGGGCAACCCCCTTTGCATTTCTGCTTTTCCTACCAGTCTCAGTGTGGCTTCTTCAGTGTTCCTTGGTTAAAGAGTCCTCTTAGTTTAGTCCAAAGTTGGTTTTTCCTGATGATGATTCTTAAAATTAAGTTGTAATCCACTTTGGTTCTGGGAGGTGGAAGTTGGTATGTCTGCTCAAAAGAAACTTCCACCCTTCCTTTAACTTCCTCCGTTTGACTATGATCAGTAGAGCAGGGCAAATTTCTATTTACTAAGCACCTGCCCTTCTAGTCATCCTGCAAGGACTCTTTGAAGCCCCTAAGCCACCTTACCTCATCCCTTACTCAGGATGTTTACTGACTGCATCCCCTTTCTGTCTCTGGACCCCTACTGCATATGGGGTCTCTGATGCTCTCATGTATGTGGGGTTCCCATCAGTGGTGGGATTCAGCCAATTCACACTAGTTCAGCAGAACAGATACCTAATTTTTTGTTGAGTTTGGTGAACCGGTTGTTAAAATGGCACTTGTCATCAGAGTTCTCCCTAAGGTGAGTGCCTGGGCAGCTGCCCAATGTGGAAATCACAAATTTACATTCCTCTCTCTTTTTTAACATTCATCTGCACAACAGTGTATTCTAAGTGCTCATAGTAATGTCCATTCCATCCATAGGTGAAAACAATTGCAGATGAGGATGCCAATCAAGAAGCAATATGGAAATATCTTCAATAACAGATTTATTGTTTTTTATCAGATACTATTTAACATTTTTTCATTAATATTTAAAATTTTTATAACAGTCTAGTTTTGTGTACATTTTTTATTGTTCTTATTTAAGCATTAAATGCATAAAATAATAAACTGCCTTTCAGTATATCATTTTTTAATAGTTAAAATGGTTAGTAGGGCAGAGAACTGATTGTTAGATTATTTGAATCCCACCACTGATTATCATGCATATGTATGTATTACATTTGGTTATTTTCTCTTGCTTAAAAAAAAGTGCTTGGAAACTTGAAACAAGAGTAGCTGTATTCACTGTATCAGAAAATCTTCCTCTGTCACAATTGTTAATGTTGATAAAATATTGTTTGTAGTCACTTGCCAATAAACATTTCTCCTTCACTGAAAATCAAGGCCAATAAAGACATTTTAAATTAAATTTATTGGAGTGACACTGGTTAACATCATCACACAGATTTTAGGTGCCCAATTCTATCACCCATCCCTGTGCACCATAATCATTAGTGTGTAGAGTAGATTTTCCAAACCACCAACCGAGGGCTCCAACTGCCTCCCTCCTGCTGTCCTAACTCAGCAACATCTGAAGGGAGTATGAGTTATCACAGGGCCCGAGGCTCAGGGGCCAGTTGGTCTTGGCTCCCACCCACCCTGTTCTTCACAGCTGACTACACCTGGCCTGCCCAGGCCACTCTGGTATCCTTTTATTTCACTTCCTGGCAACCTATCCAGCCTTTGGGGAGGCAGGCTTTTCCCTCCACCCCGAGGAGGGGTACTGACTGGAGCCAAGAGACCCCCACTCCTTCCCAGGAGACCCCCAGGGGTTTGTTACCAAATCCCATATAGCCATGTCCATCGTGATGGATGTCTCCACCTGTTACCTGGCCACAGCTCTTCACTGTCACTCAGGGCCTATGGTTCCTTGCAATTTAGTTGACTATAGCCCACCTCAGAGCCAATGTTTTACCTTAATTTGGGCATCTGAGACCCAGCATGTCTCATTCCTGCTAAGGCACATGGTGCTGCAGGTCCACTAGCAGCCCCCAATCTGGGCACCCAGCCCATGTCCCGCAGTGGGCTGCCCTCTGTTCTGTGGGTCTCTCTGGTCCCCTGGCTGCCACCCCATGTTCTGTGGGTGCTGCTTACCCTCTCTGGGTCCAGAGCCCTCAGAGCTCAGACACTTGCCTTGAGGGTTGGGGGCTTCCATGGGCCCTGGGATTCTTGCCACCAACTGTCATTTTGGAGCAATTATTAGGGTCCTGCTGAAAGAAACCATCCTTGGATGTTTAGTTAATGAGTTTACTGTAAAGGTAAATTATCTTCATATCACAGGAGCCTCAATTAGGCCCTGGCATTGGCTATTTTCAGGTAAGATTCTCAGAACCCCAAAGGCATGGATGATTACTGGACACCCTGTCTCTCTGAATGGAATACTTCTCCCCCAAATGGAGCCCCCATCTCCTTGAATGGAGCACCATCTCTCTGTGAATGGCCATGCTCTCCAGGCTTGGCGTCTGCCACCCTGCCTCCTCCACAGGCCCTCCATTTTACCCATTCTGTAAGAGGGCTGTCAGGCCCCTCCTTCAGGATGCCTTTGCCTCCCAGGCTGGCTAACAGCGCGCTCACCAGGGCCTGGGTGCTCCTCCTCCTCTGTGAGAGCAGCTCTGCCTGGCCTCCATCTCTGACCCTTCCCTGCCCTAGATTAGGGGACAGCATTTGGTTCCATTCACTGTGTCCCCTAGAACTCCAACAGATGAGCAGGAGGGAGAAAAGGAGTGAAAAGGAAAGCATTAGTTGTCTAAGACCTCTCCTGTTTCTTTCAAAGGCCACGGAACCATTCTTCACCTGGCAGGGTGCACAGCGCCAAGGGCCCTGGTGGCTGCCTGCATCAGGTCACAGGAAGAGAGCTAGCTACACCTGTGCTCATCAGTGTAGTGGGCCTGATCTTCAACATGCTCACCCGGCTACTCTCCTGTGAACTCAGGTGGGTGTGGCTTCAGTGCCGCAGGAGTACTTAACGCGTGAGGTCAACACAGAGAAGAGGTGGCTTCCTATAATCCAAGTCAGATAGATTGGGAGTGGGAAGGAAGGCAAGGCAGGGTTCATTTCAAATTGTCTTCCAACACAGTTACCATATTTCCCCATGAATAAGATGCTCCCATGTATAAAATTCACCTTAATTTTGGGGCCTGAAATTAAAAAAAAAAGTATTACATAAAGTTATTGAGAATTCATACAACTCCTCATCACTGTCAAAACCCATCCATTAGCTCATCCTCATCTGTGTCTGATGACAAATAACTGTCTTCAACAAAGAGCACAAAGCAAGTGCAAAAAAGCGGGAAATGCAAGTAAAAAAATCTACACCCACTGTATAAGATGCACCTAGTTTTTAGACCTAAATTTTTTGAAAAAGAGTGTGTCTTATACATGGGGAAATACGGTAATAGAAAATGAGGTGAACATATTAGAGACCAGAGTGGTAGCTGGTATAAGACATTCATTCAAAAGTCACTGTCAGACACACCAGGCATCGGAGACAACTGCTAAGAAAGAGGGCAACAGGGCGGCCACTTCAGACGCAGCCTGCAGGGGACATAGTGGAGGTCCCTGACCCCTGTCTGGGTCAGGGACCTCCACTCCACATGCTTGACACATATGCAAACACACACCAAGACACCCGCATGAAAACACATAGGCACATATGTGCACACAGGTGCCTGTGCATGAACATGTGTACACAGACACACACGCACATGCAGACCCATGTGCGTGCATGCACATTCCACGCTTTTCTCAGGGTGACGCTGAGCTTCAGGACCACAGAATAGCTGAGCCTGCGTTTCCCACATCTCCAGTTTGGAATCCGTCCAAAGGGGCCGGCTGTTTTCCAAAAGCACTGTTTCCAAACGCAGAACCCCTCCTGAGCAATACTTGAACCAAACATTGGCTTACAGCCAATTGTCAAACTTATAACTTGGTGAGTAAAACCGTCTTGACCCTGGAAGGCTGTAAATTAACGTAAACCTTTTCCATGCCTCAGGCTTCACCCTCAGGTAAGCGACAGGCCCAGCTGTGGGCTGTCAGGGTTCCCACAGGCTTCTCAGGGCCCCAAGTGCCAGGTCCCAGTGTGGGGGAGGCTGTGGCAGCCAGGTTGAAATCCAAAATACTCTCTAGAGTGAATATAAATTGTGTTTCTGCTCCACGGGAGAAAAGAACACCCTCCACTCTGCATTGGGACTGTCTAAATGAAGCAAAAACCACAGGATGTGTTGCTCAAGTGCCACAGAGATCTAAGCCCTCTCCCTGAGGGAGCTCATGGTCTGAGGGCAGATGAGGAATCCAAGTGGGGGTGAGGGGAGGGGAATTG
This sequence comes from Saccopteryx bilineata, assembly GCF_036850765.1. NCBI lineage: Eukaryota > Metazoa > Chordata > Mammalia > Chiroptera > Emballonuridae > Saccopteryx > Saccopteryx bilineata. The sequence goes on along the minus strand of NC_089491.1, from coordinate 102,857,788 downwards.
GGGTGGCATTTATCCCTTCACTAGCCTGGAGGGAGAGAAGGAAGTGCATCATGGGAGGCTTCCTGCAGGAAGGGCCTCTCCATCTAGAAGCCAAGGTGTATGTAGGCTCTCATGAACTAAAGAGGAAGGCAAGCACTGAGGGGGGGGGCACGGCATGGCCACGGACCCTGTGGGTGCTGCAGCATGGGTGGAAGAGTGAGCTGAGAGACCGTCGGTGTGACAGGATGTGAGCTGGAGCTGGGACACATAGGGCACTAGGCCATGAAGGAGTATGGACTCTACCTGAGGCGCCGCGGCATCAGTAAGGGGTGAAGAGATGTAATCACGTTTGTATTATGAGACTTGTTTGGAGGTTCTAGCAGGGAGCACAGCTACTCGTATACCCTTGACTGAAGAACGGTCCTCTCCTCAATCAGGGAAGGTCGTCCTCTTCATCTGAGCATGCAGCTTTGGGATGGACGCACATGGAGCAGTGAGAGAGGAAGGGGACATCTGCCTAGCCAGCCAGATCAGCCAAATCAACCCTGTGATCAATGGGGTGACAGATGTCACAGCTAGATCGCCCTCACATCCACATTTGTATTTTGAAAAGATCCTTTAGGCTGCAATGTGAAGGGAGAATTAGGGGGAGTTAATGTTGTATTTGTGTATGATCATTATGGAAATTAAAAATGAGAAAGCCCTACATCCAGCCACAAGGAAGGCCAAGGGTCAGCCTCTTAAAAGTCAGGTACCTGCCAAGGGGAGGGAGGGAACATCAGGGAGGAGGAGGAACGGATGGCCCAGGAAAGAGGGGCTGCTGGAAACATGTGGTCAGCACAACAGTCGGTGGAGAGGCCACAGAGAAAGAAAGGGTCTTGGGTTTAGCAACGCGCGGAGAAGTTTTGTTTTGGCTGGAGCAGTGGATTCAAGCTAAATGGCAATGAACTGGGGCGAGGGGGAGAAATAGTAACTTTAGTTCAGAGAGGAAAGATGGCAGGGTTGGGAAGGGGCAGTTGTCAATGCATGGGTGGTTTTGTTGTTGTTACTGTTTAAAATGAGAGCAACTGCCTTTTGTTTAATGCCGACTGCCTTGTATAATGCCAACTGGCTCCCCAGTGAATGTATCGCATTGTCACACTTGCTTTCTCTCCCTCTCAGCAAGGTTTGGAGACAGAGGGAGAAAGGAAGGGAGGGGCTGGAGATATCAGGAAAAGAGATATTTTGGAAAACTTTTGGGAGAGGAATCCTGGATGAAGGGCCGAAAGCTGCCATAGAAAAGTGGGAGGGGCTGCAACTTGGTCTTGCAGGGAGGGCACTGACCATGAAAACCCTAGGGAGACACTCAGGGTCTGCGAGCGGGGCTGACACAGGAGGACCCAAGGGGCTGGAGCCCAGTTCCCCCACCCACCCATTCTCCTAGTACAGCCTGGTCGTGGTGACAAGAATCCACACAAGTTGTGACATGGCACAGGACTGCATGCACTTGGTGCTCTACAATTACTAAGTAACCATCGGGAGATGTAACCATCGGGAGATGTAACCATCGGGAGAATTGACTGCAGGATCTATGGGACAGCTCTGGACCAACTTTGCACATCCCTATGCATCTATATCTATTTCAAAATAAAATGTTAAATAATTAAAGTTAAATAATTAAAACTCAGCATGTCCATTGTTTTTTTCTGGTAAAAGATTTAACACATGACGTCCATGTTCCAATGGGGAAATGGAAGAGTCAGTGTGTTCTTAATGACCATACACAAGTACTGGGGTGTGTCCCCTAGTGAGAAAGAACCAGGACACTCTGTCATCAAGGACGGGAAGGGCAGAAAAACCCCACCTGGAAGTTCCATGGACTTGTTACTCCTCGAGCTTGTGGTCTGAATGGGGAACAGTTTTTTCTGAGATAACCTCTCTCTGGGCAATGCAATAGAGCTTGCAGAACGAAACACCTCCAAGTCCGCAAATCCCGGGATCCCACGCTAATCGGGAAGCTGGAGGAAGGCCACCTGCCCCTGCCTTCTTGCTGGTTCTCAAGTCACTCACTGCCTTGACTCATCTTTTCAGATCACCCATAATCACAGCTGGAGTACGTTTTTCTGGTCTATCTTTTACTCCCTCTAGCTTGACCTGAGCCCCCAAATTTAAAACCATGGTGCCCCAAAGACTTTTCCCCTCTTTTTGTCTCCTTTATTTATCCTAAGTGCCTAGAACATTTCCCATGGCCTTTATTGAATGGAATTTACTTTTCCCAAGTCAAAGTTAGGAGGGTTCCCGATTATCTGTGAGGCTCAGGCAGCAGGCTGGCCTGGCAGGCAGGTTTATCTCCTGCTTTGTGATTAACCTCTGCTTTTATCTGACTTTGCAAGACCCCCAAAGCTACATAGCCCATAGAGCTAGAAGTCTGGGGTCCTCTGGTTGCTTAGAGACCTGCAGCCCTGATGCCCTCACAAACTGCAGGTTCTGAGAGAGAGAGTCATTTTATTTCCCTGTTGTTCGGAATAGAGAAGGGAGCAACAGAGTCTGTCTTCATTCTGAATGTTGAGTTCCCGATTGATTCTCTTTTATCCCCTGTGTAATCTCTGTCTTTTTACTCTAATTACTGGTGAATAATTTTTCTTCTTATCTTCTAACCCCATCTGGTATATTTTAAAACGTTTTGTAGATGTCTCTTCTCCCCCCTCCCACCCCAGACTATTTATTCCTCTAGTTGCTCCTTTTTCATAAATTCTGTTCTTGTTTCATTGATGCAACATTTTCTCTGTAGCTACAAGTTTCTTTTGATGTTTTTATCACCCCCAAAGGTCAATTTCATCTCCGTGAGGATCTCTCTCAGTACACTCTTTTATATCCACCCCCTTACACACTCCCTACACCCCTCCCAACACCTAACCCCTGGCCTCCACTGACCTGCCTCCCATCTCCACATACAGTGCATGAATGGAACCACACAGTATGTGACATTTAGAGACCGGCTGGTTTCATTAAGCATGTGTCTGTCCACAGTGACTCCTTTCACTGCCAGGCTACAGTTGAACAATTTACACTCCACTGAAGAATGTTTGGGTCCTTTCCTGTCTGCAGTTACAACTAAAGCTGCCGTGAGCAATCATGTGCAAGTTTTCTGTGGACAGAGCTTCACTGGGATGACCGCCCAGGGATGCGATGGCCAGGTCACATGGTTTTGCGTGTTTAACTTTTTAGGAAACTGTTATATGGTTTCCCACAGTGGTTACACCATTTCAGCCTTCCCACTGGAGTGACCCAGGTCTTCCCCGCCGTCACCAGCTCGTGGCATTGAAACAGTTTTTTAGGTTGTTTTCATAGGTATATGTAGTGACATTTTATTGTGCTTTGATTTTTCTTTCCTAATGGCTAGTCATGTGCCTATTTTCCATCCACATTCTACTTCATGCCTTTTGCCCATTTTCTATTTGAAAATTTTAAAATGTTAAGTTTTGAGAGTTCTTCTATACTCTAGATACAAGTACATTTTATTTGCAAACTATCTTTCTGCCAGTGTTTCTTCTTGCCTTCTTAACCAGTCTTTTGCAGAGGAAAAGTTTTAATTTTGATGAGATCCAATTTATTAAACTTTTTTTTTTAAATAGATCATTCCTTGCTGTCATATTCAAGAACTTTTCCTCAAGCCCCAAGTCCAAAAGAGTTCTCTTATGTTATCTTTTAACTATTTTATAGTTTTACACTTTACATTTAAATATGTGATCCGCTTAGAATTAGCTTTCATATAAGGTGTGAAGTTTATTTAGGTCAAGCCACTTTTTATTTTAATTAATTAATTAATTAATTAATGCTTTGGAACATATCCAATTGTTCCAGCAGCATTTGTTGAAAACACAGCCATTCTTCCATTGAATTGCTTTTGCACCTATATCAGGTATCAGTTGACACCCATGTGGGGCAATGCCTGGGTTTTCTCTTCTGTTCTACTGATCTATGTATCTCCTTTGCCAACACTACCTTGATTAATGTCACCATATTATAAATCTTGAAATCTGGTGAAGTAATTCTTCCTGTTTTATTTTTAGTGTTGTGCCAGCCATGCTATTTACTTTGCTTTTTCATAAAAATTTTAGAATAATTTTTTCTATTTATACCAAAAAAAAATGCTGGGATTTTGTTAGGAATTGGGTTAAATCTATATATCAGTTTTGACAAATCAACTGCTTTATTGCATTGACTCTCCTCCTCCATGAATGTGATCTACCTCTTCATTTATTTAGATCTTTAATTTCTCTTTTTAGCACTTTGTGGTTTCAGCATATAAGTTCTGTGCATTTGTTAGATTTACAACAAAGAAATTTTTTTTCAGTGATTATAGGTTATACTGTATTTTTAATTTCAGTTTTCATATATCCATTCCTACTACATAGAAATATAGTAGAATTGATTTTGGCATGTTGATATTGTAACCTGCAAACTTGCTTATTAGTTCTAAAAGTTTTTATTTTATTTTTTAATTTGGAATCCCTAGGATTTTTATGAAGACCATCATGCCATCAGCAACTAGGAGAGGTTTTTTTTTTTCTTTCTTTTTGATCCATATGCCTTTTATTTCCTTTCTTGTCTTTATTGTGCTAGAAAGGCATTCAGGTACAGTACTGCGTCGAATGGAAGTGGGAAAATGGGCATCCTCGTCTTGTTCAGATTCCTCGGGGAAAGCGTCCAGGCTTACACCGTCAGCGAGGATGCTGTAAGATTCCTGCAGATGCTCTTTGTCAAGTTGAGGAAGGTCCATTCTATTCCTAATTTTTGGAAAATTTTATCATGAATGGATGTTAATTTTGGAAAATACATTTTATTTTTTACGTCAATTGATATAATTATGTGGTTCTTCTTTTGTGAGCTATTAGCATAATGGATTACATTGCTTGAGAATTGAATATTAAACAAGCATTCCAATACTGGAATAAACCCAACTCAGTCACAGGAATAATTATTTTCATGTATGGTTGAATTCTACTTGTCAGTGTCGTATTAGGGATGTATGTGACTATATTTATCAGAAATACTGGTCTGTAGTCTTTTTGTGTGTGTGTACTGTTTCTGGTTTTGGTACAAGGATAATACTTGCTTTATAAAATGATTTGGGAAGCATTTCTATTTCCTGAAAGAGATCATGTAGAATTAGTGTTAGTTCTTTTTTATATGGTAGAATTTTTCAGTGAAACCATCTGGGCCTGAAGATTTCTTTTTTGAGAACTCATGAATTCCACATCCCATTCAAATTGTTCATTTTGTATTGAAAGAATTGCCATAGCTTGTGCTTTTGAAGGATTGGCCCGTTATATTTAACTTGTCAGGTGTAAATGTGTGCAGTTATTCCTAGCCTTGTTTTTTTTAATTTATCCTTTTGATGTCTTCAGGGTAGGTAAACAGCATCTGTTTCACACCTGATACCAGTAATTTCTGTCTTCTCTTTTTCTTGTCAGCCTGGCTAGAGGCTTGTCAACTTATTGAGCTTTCAAAGAAATGCACCTTAGGTTCACTCGCCGCATCACGTATGTCCTAGGCCTTTACTTCACACTGTGGTCCTTAGAGCCGCAGCCCTGGAGCCGGAGCCCTGTCCATACCCCGGGCTGATAGTCCACGAGCTCACGGTCATGCTCTCAGCTCCCTCTTCACCCTGGAATGTAGGAGCTTTTTTTTTTGCTTATAGGCTCAGCTATAAATTTCCAGGTATTTTCAAATATTTTATTTAGCTTTTCTCAGAATCCATAGTCAGAGACTTTCAGTATCTCCTAGTCTATTTTTTATTTTTTTGCCAAAAGCCACTAATATTCTATGTAGTTGTGTTTATATTTATATATACATATGTGTACTTGAATGTTTTTCATGTACTTCTATATGTTTCCTATGTAGACAGTACATTTATATTTATATATATATGCGTGTATGTGTTTAAATATAAAGCATATAAAAATAACATGTATACAAGATATATACACAATGGCAACAAATGCACATAAACTCTCACAATTGTTTATGCCAAATTTCTATAAAATATTCTTTATTATGGTATAACACTATAGAATGGCTAGTGTTCCTTCTTCTCTGAACCTCAACTGATACAAAATTTGTTACTAAGAAAACAAACAAATAAAAAAAACCCAAAGAGCCACCTTTTCTTTCATGGGTTATTTTTCTATTTTAATTTAATTACTTTCTGCTCTTAGGTTTCCTCTATCCTTCCTTATGCTTGCTTTGGGTTTATTTTGTTCTTATTTTTTTCATTCTTTGAGGTAAGAGCTTAATTATTAATTTGCGACATTTTTCCTTTTTTATAAACTCAGCTTTTTAACCTATTTTTTAGTTGAGAAGAAAGGCTTGTGTAAGGTTTCCATTCAGTTAATGTGGAAGGAAAGGCTTTTCACACGGTTGTACATTGCATGAAGTTACAGAATTTCTACAGCCCATTTAAATACCCAGGTAACATTCCACTCATGGAATAGGTACAATGTTCCATCTTCCAGATGCAGAGACTGAAACTCAGAAGATTCTTCACACTTCTCCTCACTACAGCATTCCTGCCTGGCTATGGTCCTAACAGGCTTGACCAGGGGTGTCCAGCAGGGATCTGGGCAGCTTCTGTCCAGCGCCCCAAACCAGCCACACACCATCCAGAACCAGAAGCAGGTGTGAGGACTGGCAAGAGGGAAGCCAGCAATGGCACCCATCCTCCTCCCCTTTCTGCCCTCAGGCTTCAGCCACCTGAGGTCCAGGGAGTGGCTAAGGGACTTCCAGAGATTCCCCCAGGATCGGTCATCCACGTCTAAAGTCTAGTGTCCGTCAGGAGGCTTGCAGTCCCCACGGCACTAAAATAGACCAACAAACTCCAAAGGGACAAAGCTCTCCAACTCTGCTGCTGCCCAGCTGTGTTACACTGGGCAAACCTACAATCAAATCTGGGCCTCAGACACCTCATCTGAAAAACGGGATGTTACCACCGTTGATCTCACAGGGTGTTGTGAGGATGGAGGAGCCGTGCTGTGCAAAGCTCTTGGAACAGCAGGAGCAAGCGCTGGTCAGTGCTGACCTGTGCTCTTTCTGTCCCCATCAAAGCTCCTTCAGTCCTTTCTGCTTAAAACGCACAGGCCTTCGATGTTGGAGGAGCAAAGAAATGCACAATTACGGTTACATTTATCTCCACCCTTCCCCCACACACACACATCCCCGGTGCCCAAGGAAACCCTTCTGCAGCCAAGAAAAAGCAGTTACTCAACAATATCACAGACATTCGTTCAAAAAGCCAGGGGCCGGGGAGGAGTACACAGGACAGGTCTGAGCAGAGTGCAGGCAGGTTTGCGCACACCCACCTGTCCACCACAGCAGTGTGGGTGGCCGGATAGACACAACCAAGCGTTTGTGCTGAATGACACCGCAGACCATGTGTATACACAGTTTTCTGTAAACAGAGAGTCCTGCTCTGGCAAGCCAGCTCCCACCAGCTTCCCAGGCGCGGCATCTGGCAAGGCAGGCACACATTTGGACTAATTTAACTGAAAGCATCAGGGCTGCTGAAGCCCGAGCTGCCTAGTTTGCAGGACTCAGATGCAGGCATCACCATCAGCCCTCAGAGGACTCTCCTCCATCAAAACAATGGGAGAATCAAATTAGGAGTGCGGCCCATCCCTCTCCTGCTTCCAGAGCCGCAAGCATCGCTGAAAACCCACGCTCGCACACTCACAAGCCCACACACACACTAGACCCTTACCACTCCCCAGGCTGACTTCACACGTCCGCTCTGTCCACGTTCCTGTCTGTCCACTCCCACTGGATCTTCTGCCCAGCCGACCACAAACGTGCAGGATCCTACGCCCTCCTCAGGTTTGGTCATTGGCTAGAATAACTCACAGAACCCTGGGAGATGCTTTACTTATGTTACTGGCTTTTCACAAAGATGACAACTCCGAAGCAGCCCAATGGAGGAGATGCATAGGACAAGGTATCGGGAAGCAGGGCACGGAGCTCCCACGTCCTCTCTGGGAGTGTCACCCCCCAGCACCTAGAGGTGTTCCCCAACCTGGAACCTCCCCAAACCCTGTTGTTTAGGAGTGTCTGTGGAGGTTCATTATGCAGGCATCACTGATGAAATCATTGGCCTTTGGTGATTAACTCCATCTCCAACCCCTCTCCCCTCCAGCCCCATCCTGAGTCTGTCTGCCACACCCTACCCCATACAAAAGACAATAAATTCAATGATTTTAGGAGGTCTGAGCCAAGAACCATGAGCAGAAGACCAAACATTTATTTTGTCTTATACCACAAGGTCCAGGTGCTCATGCTCCCTTGTGGGTCAGACACATTACCTCCCTCACAAGATACAGTCCCCGTGCAGCACGTGCACAAACACAACCACATGCCCACACATGCCAACAGGCACACATATGCACACAAGAGTCCATATCCACATATATGTACATATACTTGCACATCCATATACACACATACATATGTGTGTCATGTATATACTTTTACACATACACATACATGCATATATACACACATATGCATACAAAGTTACACACTTACATAAACACACACACACACTCTTGTTAGGTGTCTGACTATAAACATCCTTACAAAATATGAAATGTAAATAGAACACTTCTTGGAATCTCTGTCAGTTCCTGGCTGACATTAAGGGTGCAGAAAGGGGATGCATGAGGCACAAAGACGGGGACAGTTGATATAGAAACTGGGAAAGTCACCATTGAAGTCATGAGGCTCAGCTTTGGTCAGTGTCTCTGTCAATGAATGAATACTTATTATAAAAGAGTCCTGGCAGTGGCCCTGGCCGGGTAGCTCAGTTAGAGTATGCTCCCAATATACCAAGGCTGCAGGTTCGATCCCTTGTCAGGGCACATACAAGAATCAACAAATGAGTGCATAATTAAGTAGAACAGCCAATCAATATTTCTCTCTCCCTCCTCTTTTTTCTCTCCTAAAAATCAATGAATAAAAAAAAAGAGTTCTGGCAGCAAGTCAGAGGCTGCATTTGAGCCCCGACAAGGTCATTATACAAAAGGCCCAGTTTCATTTTGCAAGTCCATATCCAGACCAGTGTTGTAAACCTATTTCTCCCCAGCACTGTGTAAATGACTGCGCTCACAGTGATTTGTCAGAGAACCACAGCCTGGGCCCCAACATTGCCCAGGGTTCCTGAGGGCTCCTTTCTACCAGGTACCCTTCCCTGTACCCCCTTACGTCCCCCTGCTCCTGCCCAAAGCCCCCTCCACAGGCTCATCCCCATGTGTGGACCCATACCATGCTGTCCTGAGTGCACGCTTGAAGAACAGCTTCTGAAAATCAAAAAAGATGGTGTGCACTTTGACTCAAGATAGGCACTATGAAAGAGCCCAGAAAAGGCATGGTGCAGATTAATGCCAACCTGGGGACTGCAAAACGCACCCTGGGGCCCTAGAGGTAGAGACTGGGAGGGAGGAGTATGGGGCAAAAACAGGTACATTTACAGGTGAAAGGGTCTGGCCTTCCCAGTTACTCAGCTCCTGCAATCTACTCCGTGTCACCATGGTTCTGCGGGGAGAGGCTCCCTAGTGGTGAGAGCCGCACAACTGATGCCCTCTAGCCACACTACACCTGTCTGCCAGGCGGCAGGCACTAGTGCTGGGAAGTGAATGTATTTTTTAAAATTAAAAGTAAGTATGTACTATATTTGTTCAAATGATAGTCAAATTTGGTTTTCAATCATCTACAGATATAAATCATATTACCTTTTCATTTTATTCCTATAAGTCTAGATTTGATTATATAGCCTTAGTACTGAGGTGGAGAAAATTTTAAGTTATATAATATCTGACATTGTAGTTTTCTCCAACTTTTCTTTTTTTTTTGTATTTTTCTGAAGTTGGAAATCAGGAGGCAGTCAGACAGACTCCCGCATGTGCCCCACCGGGATCCACCTGGCACGCCCACCAGGGGCCAATGCTCTGCCCATCTGGGGCATTGCTCTGTCGCAACCAGAGCCATTCTAGCACCTGAGGCAGAGGCCACAGAGCCATCCTCAGTGCCTGGGGCCAACTTTGCTCCAATGGAGCCTTGGCTGCAGGAGGGGAAGAGAGAGACAGAGAGGAAGGAGAGGGGGAGGGGTGGAGAAGCAGATGGGCGCTTCTCCTGTGTGCTCTGGCTGGGAATCGAACCCAGGACTTCCGCACGCCAGGCTGATGCTCTACCACTGAGCCAACCGGCCAGGGCCTCTCCAACTTTTATATGAAAAAACATTATAGCATATAATTAAGGAGAACACATTGTACAACTTCCCCCACATCTACCGCCTAGATTGTTAACATTTTGTTATAGCAGCTGTACGGGTATATACTGTTTTTGCAGAATAATTTAAAAACAAAATTCTGCCATCAACACATTTCATCCTTTAATAGTTCAGCAGGAACATCCTAAACATAAGAATGTTCTAGAGAAATGTTGCACTGTTATCACATCTAATAACATTAATGATAATTCAGTCCTATCATTCAAGACTCCATCATATTGAAATGTCCTCCAAACTGTCTGTCACAGTGGTCAGTTGATGCAGGTGTCTGTTAGGCTCCACGCTTGCTGCTCAGAATATTGCATCGTTTTCACTGTTTCTGTACTAGAACTATCCTCACCCTTTTTCCGGCATTGGCTTGTTTTAGGAGACCAGGCCAACTGACAACAGAATGGCCGCTGTTGGACTCATCTGATTGCTTTTCTCTGATTCCATTTACCTTGTTGCTCTGTCCCTTTTCCATCCCATAAACCAGAAGTGTGGGCTCCACGTCTGACCTCTGAGTCAAGGAAAGAGTTTTTAGCAAGAACACAGCATGGGTGCTATTGTGTGCTGGGTTCCACATCCACCCAGGAGAAGTGGCTTTTCTTAGGGAAGTCCCACCCGTCCTCTGACTTGGACAATTGGAAGGTTAGACACCCTCCCTGGACGAGGACCTGAGGACTCGAGGAGTGTGTGACTGTGGCCACTCTCCTGGTGAAATAATTTTTTAAGTGATATTTGTCACAATATTTTTCATCTTTCTTCATATTTCTCAAGCAAGGGAATTGGGCCATCAGAATCGGGGCAAGAAGGCAGAGTCCCGGTGCAGTGATGAAGTTCCCACAGAAAATCAGAGCCCGAGGGCAGAGCCAGGAAAGGGGCTCAAGTCCTTCCCTGGCCGCGTAGGGTGCCTCGCTGGCTCTGCCACCCTTCACCAGATCCCCAAGCTGTCAGGATGGTCCAGGACACTTGACATTAAGCTTGATCTCCTATTAAGGAGCTGGAAGCCAGGTGCCACCATGAAAAGTGAAGTAAGTTCTCTTTTTCTGGCTAGCAATCCGTGGTTAGCCAGTTCTCCACACTTCCACCTCTGGGCGCATTAAATCACTTTGTCCAGGCGTGGCCAACAGTTTTTGCCCTTGGGCCAGATTAGAAAAAACTTTTTTCATGGGCTGGACGAAATATTAAAATTAAAAAATGTTAAATACAAAAATGATTCGTTTAAGTAAACAAAATTTTATTATGTAATTTGTTTATGAATAAATGTGAGTGAAAAAAATTTAATATACAATATTATTTTAATAAAAATATATTTTAATAAAAATATAATTACATACCATATAAATATCCAAACTGTATTGCAATCAATCAAAACAATATTTAATAGAATGAGCTTGATGGGGTTATATCACAAATAAAACAATTACTTTGTTTTACAAACAGCCTGGACATGTTTTCAGTTATCAACTGCAGCTATTGTCTATGCTACAATGCCACTTGATTCAGCACACTTGACCACAAAAATAACAAATTGTTTGACCTAGGGAGAGCACTGGCAAACTCCACCTAGAAGAATGTAGGTTTCACATTGCCACTAAATGTCAAACAGTTCATATCGAGTACAGACAAGTACAAAAGTTGTAAACCTTTATAATGGAATTTTTTAAAAAAATAAAGAAGTATCTCGAATCCATTGGCCAATTATTGTAAGTTAACCCTAGATTAGTCACACGCGGAATTCTTTCCCGCGTATCACTATCTTCTTGAATATCTCGATTTCCAATAATCAAAGACGCTTCCACTTCTGAGTAGCTGAGATTTTAAAGTAGTGGAGAATATTAAAAATTTAATCGCGGGCCGCATAAACTCATTACGCGGGCCGGATCTGGCTCGCGGGCCATATGTTGGCCATGCCTGACTTTGTCTGACTCGATTATTTCCTTGAGGGCTGCAGGACCAGAACTTGCTAATTCTCCCCCTCTGTCTTCATTATGAGCTGGCATTTTTCTGTAAAGAGATGTTCTTTTTAACCAGGGCTGCAGAGGTGCTGGTGTGTTCTTAGACCCTTAGTGAGGGCTGGCTTTCTTCTGGGATGCAGTGAGAGTACATGGTGTCTAGGGGTTGTGTGGGAGCATGGAGGGGCCCTGTCGGGGTCCACTGTCGGAGCTTTAAGGCCAGGAGCGGGAAGTGAGTAGGGTAGGCGCTAGGTCAGTGAGGGGACAGGACTGTGTGTGGTGTGAGCTTCCCAGGATTGGGAATCTTTGGGGGAAAAGAGCATTGACAAAGAGGAGTTTCAGGTACGACTGCCACTGTATGTCAAATCCTGTGTCTCTCTTGCACACTTGCAGTAAGGAACCCCAGCAGTTATCAGGGCTCTGGAGTCTGCAGAGGCAGTGGGAGTAGCCACCTGGTTGCCCTGGTGAGGACAAGTGGCAAAGCAGCACCCTTCGCCTCTCTTTTCCTTGAGTCACTGCTGCGGGAGAGGGACATGGAGACATATTTGGTCCCATTTGCTATTTGGGACAGAATGGCTTCTTAGAGCTTGCACAAGACACTCTAAGTGAGTCTGGAAGGCCAGTTGCTGGGGCATGGGGTGGGAGGCTCACAGTAGCGCGGACAGAAAGGGTTAAGGGCAGCACCGCCTTCCATCAAGCCCCAAGGGCAGGCCGAGCTCTGCGCCTCTTCCCTTCCAGCCCAGAGTCCCAGGGATGCGTTTCTCCAACCGAAACCACAGAGCAGTTTGCCAGCGGCCTGCACCCTGATGCCGTTATATGGCAGGTGCTCATCAAGGCTCCAACCCACCCCAAATAAGCATCCGCTCTCAGCTCTAGGGAAAAGCTGCTCCAGGCTCCTCCCCTGGAGGCGAAAGGGCACAGGAGGGGCAGGTATCTGAGGACACTCTGCCCCAAGGTTCCCCACCGCAGCGGGACGCCCGCGGCTCCAGTCTTGTCTGCTCAGGAACACATAGCCCTGCTTTGGATAACGGGCTCCCAGGTCATCTCTTCTCGCCTTTCCTGTTCCTCCTCCGCCCCCCGCGCCAGCGGCTCAGGGCAGGCTGCGCGCTCACCCCCTCCGCGGCCCTCGCTTCCCGTGTCCACTAGAGGATCAGGGAATCACCTCCCAGGGGGACTCTTCTGGCAGAAGTGTTTCGCGAGAAGCATCTTATCTCATCACAAAGAAGCTGAACCCGCGCGTGGGCAGAGCAGTCGCGGGTCGCCCCCCGCAGGTTCGCGGACTGGGCGCCTCCTTCAAGCCAGGGTCGGATCTGTTCAGACGGAAACGATCATGACCTCAAGGATAATCATTGTCGTGATAATCATCATCGGCCCAAACTCTCTCCTTCAGCGCACCCGACCCAAGGACAGCCTCAGACTTGGTTCGGACTTGTCCCCTCGGGGTCTAAGGGTCCCGGGGTCAGCGCCTGGAGCTAGCCCGATGGTCGCACGTTCTGGAGGCCGGACCTGGGCAGGGCAGAGGGCGAGCCGGCCCCACTAGCACTGCAGTAGCGCGGGGGAGCGGGGGCACGAGGGGCGCGGGGGCGGGGGCGGCGGCCGGCGGCTGAAGACCCGCAGGCCCGCGCAGTGCTGCAGAGCGCGGGGAGAGAGTAGACTGAGACCCGGCGCGAAAGGTGGGCGCGTGCGGGGGCGAAGGGAGGCAGGCGGGGTGTCCGGGGCGGGGCGGGGGCGGGGCTGGAGGCGGGGACGCGGGGCTCGGGGCCCGCCCCCGGGACGCTGGAAAAGTTTGTGTTCCGGCTTTGCGGGCAGTGGCTAGGGGAGCCTGTCCCGGGGACGCGCTACTGGGACCCAGAGCTGAATGTGATGGCAGGAGGAGCCCAAGCGAGACCTCCAGGCCCGGGTGCGACCCACTGAACACCGAGACTGCCCTGTTCCCCTGCCTGGCTTGCATCTGAGCGGAGGACCGGGCCGTAGGATGCCGGCGGCCCGAGTGCCCTTCCCGGACGAAGGTGAGGATCGCAGACTCCCTGGCGGGTGGGGGCAGCAGCTGGACCCACTTTCCTCACGGAATTCCACCCGATCCCCGGCGCGACAGTGAGCCGGGCGGGCGAGCGCACCACGACAGCATCGCCCCCTCCCACCAAGCCATCCATCCCGGTGACCCGGCCGCGACAGGGGGAGGGGGCGCTTGCCCTTCAACTATTGTACAGTCGGAGCCTCTGAGCTCAGCTGCCTTCAATTAACCTGCATTAAGGAGAAGTGGCTTTTCTTAGGGAAATCCCACCCGTCCTCTGACTTGGACAATTGAAAGGTTAGACACCTGAGGACTCGAGGAGTGTGTGACTGTGGTCACTCTCCTGGTGAAATAATTTTTAAGTGATATTTGTCACAACATTTTTCATCTTTCTTTATATTTCTCAAGCAAGGGAATCGGGCCGTCAGAATCGGGGCGAGAAGGCAGAGTCTCAGTGCAGTGATGAGGTTCCCACGGAAAACCAGAGCCCGAGGGCAGAGCCCGGAAAGGGGCTCAAGTCCTTCCCTGGCCGCGCAGGGCGCCTCGCTGGCCCACCCTTCACCGGTCTCCAAATGGTGCTCTCTAACCCTCTCTGTCTCTGTCTCTCTGTCTCTCCCTTCCTTTCTCTCTCTTTCTGGCGTCGGGCACTCCCAATGACATATTTCTTTGCGGTCTTTTTATATTTAGATGTAAAAGGAGGACTTGGAGTTAGAATTTTTTTTTTCAAAAACAGAATTTGTTTTGAGGATGAAGGAAGGATAGCAGCATGAACAGAAGACTCTTTTGGGAGATTATTTCAAAACGGAAAAGTCCACCCTGCACACAGTCCCCATCCCCGCCCACCCCTCCACCCTTCAGCCCTCCACCCCCACCCCCACCCGCAGCCCTGGACTGCCAGGATCCCAGCTGGCAGGCGTCGTGTGTAATCCCGTGCTCATACTTCATCTTTTCCGTGTTCTTTTCTCCACTGGTGCAAATTGTGCAGGTATGATTGAGAAAGATGTGATTCTTAGAAAGGGTAAGGGCGGGATTAGCTTCTGCAGGGCTATGACTATAAGGATGACCATGCCCTTTCTGGGCTGGTGGTGGTACGGGTGTGTGCGCATGCGTGTGTGATTGTGTGATTGTGTGTGTGTGTGTGTGTGTGTGTGTGTTGCTCAAGGAGTTGTGGAAGTACCTGGGTCTGTACAGTTTCTCACTTAATTGAGGCAGAGCTCCATGCCAGTACGAATAATTTTTGTGATCATAGAGGGCCCACATGTTGGTTTTCCCAGTCAGCAAATGTTTGCACTGGGCCAGCCTGCCAGTCCAGCAGCACTTGGTCACCTGACACAGGAGATTCTAAAATGCAACGCCAGCCCTAAGAGCCTCCCCTAAGATACAGACCCAGTGATTTCTCATCCAGGTTTCATCTTTGAAATGCCTCCTTCCACTTTACGTTTGTGATTTTCTTCAAGTGCATGGCTCCTCTAATGTTGTACCATGCGTGGACAGGAGAGACTCACGTTTCCCTGGAGAAGAAGCCTTACGTGTGGCCTAATAGCTTCATTTCTTTACACGCGGGGACTGGTTAAAAAACAGTGAGAATCTGAGCATGTCACAATCTTGAGACATTGGGGGTTGCCGTCATGCAGAGCCCCGTTTTGTCTGCCAGGGCCGAGGATGTGACTACTCGGGCGCTGGGCATCGTCAGGCGGCTGGCCGTGTGTGCGGGACCCGGCGTAGGGCTGTGGCCTGCAAGAGCCCATCTCCTTGTGTTTGGCTTTGGAATTCTTTTATCTATTTTGGAGTTATTTCATAGTACTCCTTTGCCATGTAGTTCCTGTTGAAGTAATTGATTGCCCTAAGAAATTTTTCCCGTAAGATTTTGGAGATAATATGATATGCTGAGTAGAATCCTATCTAGTGTCCATTAATAATACATTTCAGTTATTATTGTAGTTACAGCTATGGACATAAAGTCGCCTCTTTTGTTTTGTGTTGGGGTTGTTATTTTTGGGGAATGGGAGTTGTGTGTCTGTAAGAACCCAGGCATCAGGCTAGTCGGGTCAAATCCGTGACAAGATGGCTTGTTGGAGAATGTGGCACCCAGTGGCTCTGGTGCCTTACCAGCACAGTGAGCTGGAGCGGGTGTCCTGGTCAGAGGACGAGGCTATTTGGCCTTGGCGATGCTCCCACTCCATTTCCCTGGAGGCAGAGTTGTCCACATATTTCAGCAAAACCCCCATTCCAGGATTTTGCTAGCAGAGTAGCGAGAGGTGATTTGACTTGAAAGCCGTGTTGAGGACGCTTTTGTCCTCGTCGAGGTGAAGAGCACTTGGAGAGGCAGTCACCTCCACAGAAGCCTAATTAGCATGGTGTACTGGGCACAGGCATCCAGCCCAGTTTGGCCTTTCCGATCTGTGTCCTTAAGGACAGGGACCCCCCCCCCCAGCCTCATTTTCTTCCTGTGCACAGTCAGGAGTCAGACAGGGGGCACCAGAGTTGGTCCCCGCAAGGTCAAGTTTGATGTGTGGTCCGCAGGCCATGTCTCTGAGCAAGAACACCACTTTGGGAAAGGATGGGAGGGACCCCACTTCTCCAGAAGATGCCTCTTCTCTGCATAAGCCTTGAGCTGCCTCGAGGGGCTCTGTTCCACACACTCCCATTGGGCCATGACAACCTTGGGAGAAATGCAATCCTGTGCCCTTATTGAGAGCAAGCAGGAAAGAGAAAGTCTGAAAAGCTTGGTTGAGAAGCAAAGAGGGTGAGACTTCTCATATTAAAAGCAGTGGCCTTCCTGTGGACAACCCTGGATGCCCACAGGAGTGAGCCCTCCAATGTGAAATCCTCGCCTGGTTCATGGATAACAGTGGTTTTCTCCCCAGAAGCTCCATTCCTGGCCTAGAGCAAAGTGCAAGCGTGCAAAGCAGTGTGTGTGCACAGCCTCTGGCTGTGAACTATCCCCGAAAGCAGAGAGAGGTCGCCTAAGAAATCCAGAGGGAGGGAAATACTCATTAGCAAAGAATTTTGCTGGGACCGTGAAATGGCCAACACATTATTTCCTTTTGAAAAAGAAAAAGTCTGCTTTCCAAGAAATTTTGCCTGTTAGCAAATGCCTGGTGTTTGAATTCAGTTTAGAGAATGAACTAGTTGATTTCCCTGTGAGAAGGTGCCTTTTAGAAATACTGCATCCTGCATTCTAGAAATTTCTTTCTGTCTCACTGTGCTTTTCTGTTCGGCGTGAGAGAGAGAGACCCCAGACTTTGTGGAGATAGTTTCCTTTACTTTTTTTTCTTTTTCTTCTTTTTATAGTTTGTTTATTTTTCAAATTGACTGTGGAGAAAGTGAATTGCTAGCGTAGAAAGCACATCTGGAATCCATCAACCTGCGGTCCAGGGCTCTCCCCGCCCCTCCCTTCCCTGCGGATGGGCCTCCTTGGAATGGAGGGAAGGGGAAGGGGAGCTCCCTGGCTCAACAAGGTCTAACCTGGGGGGACACACTTCAGAACCACTTTCTAGAAGGTGCTTTATTCCTTCTCCATAAAAAGAAAAAGGGTTGGTTGGTCTGGCATGTGGAAGTCCTGGGTTTGATTCCTGGTCAGGGCACACAGGAGAAGCGCCCATATGCTTCTCCACACTTCCCATCTCCTTTCTCTGTATCTCTCTCTCTTTCCCTCCCACAGCCAAGGCTCCATTGAAGCAAAGTTGGCCTGAGCACTGAGGATGGCTCCATGGCCTCCACTTCAGGCACTAGAATGGCTCCTGTTGCAACTGAGCAATGGCCCCACATGGGCAAAGCATCGCCCCCTGGTGGGCATGCCGGGTGGATTCCAGTCGGGCGCATGTGGGAGTCTGTCTCTCTGTCTCCCCGCTTCTCACTTCAGAAAAATACAAAAAGGAAAAACAAAAGATAAAAAGAAAAAGGGTTGGTGTTGAAACATCTAGAGGTGGACGGGAAGGTCCCAGCTTCTGAGGATGAAGTGAGATCCCTTAGGAACTGTCTCCGTTGAAATCTAAGGGGAGCACAGGCATGGGTGGTACACTTCCTTTAGGTGAGATGCAGGCAGGGGAGGCGTCTGAGAGGGTCTGGGCTCTGGACTGAGCCAGGCCTGCTGGAGGGCACGGCACTCCTGAATCTGAATCTGCTGGAAGACTACTGCCAGCGAGCCTGTGTATCTATTATATTGTACCCCAGTGCTGAGGGCACACGTGCCTCAGCATTGGGCTGTAGGGGTTCAGGTGGAATTCAAGCAGTGACCAAACTTGCACAGTGTCACTCCCCCCACCAGACACTAATCTTTTGAAATGAAACAAAATGTGAACATCTGTAATGTGTAACTCTCGCCCTCTGGGGGACTTGTCCAACTCCACACAAACATTCGTGTGCAGGATGCTGACCGAGTCTAGTGGGCCTCCATGGGAACTCCCGCAATGGAGCCCAAACTAGGCACCAATACTTGTGCTGGCGGGTCAGTGGTACTGTGGACATACAGACATGTGCCCACGCATACATGGAGGAGGGCATCCAGACCACTGGAAAACCACCTGTGTCCACAAACAATATGCGATACATCTGTCCAGTGGGCACAGCCATGTCCTGCCAGCTCCTTCTGCAGGAAGTCAGCCATGGGTTACATTAGAGGGTGAGAAGCCCAGACAGTGGTCCCATTTGGGAGTGGGCAGTGGCTATAAGGGTCTCCAGGACACCTGAGGGCCCAGCCTCAGGGGTGTCAGGTTGGGGTCCCTCTCTGTGAAGTGAGACAGCAGCCCCTCACGAGATACCCTGACCAGGCATAGCAAGTCTCACAATGCATATAAAGCCAGTCTGGCCTCCAGCCAACACTTGTGTCTAGGGATGGGTCCAATTCTAATGCTGATATTCCAAAGGACGTAGGCTTTTAACTTCCAAAGACTGCTGGATGTCTTCCAGTTATGCAAAATGTGGAGACTCACATTTTCAAAAATATTCTGGAAAAAGAAAATATGCTCCTTGAGCCATGAATATTTAATTAAGGAAAATGATAAATCAAGCATTTATGGGAAAATATGTTCACCTTCAGAATGCAAGGCTTTGAGGGGTCTCTGGCCCATCTTGGGCTGTTTTTATTGTGGTTATTTTATGGCTGGTTGTTAGTTTTTATTGTGTGCTTGGTATTTATTCGCTCTGCTCAAAACCCTCCATACGAGCAGGGAAATGAAAATGACGTCAGCCCACAGAGCCCTTGGCCTGCTTGCCCTGTGCTGCTTACTCTCGGAGAAGTCCGGATGCAGCAGGTCTGCAGGGACTTGCTGCCCTTCTGTCTGGGCTTCGTGGGTCCATCAGAGGGGCCTCGGGTGTCCAGGGGAAGCCATGAAGCACACAACATGGCGTGGGTTATCAGCAGGAGGTTGAGGCACAGAAGACTGGCTTTAGACGTACCATGGTCTCAAAAAGTTTCTGGTACAGACATCTACAGGCCCTTCTTCCACGTGGGTGTGAGTCACGTGCAGTTCACACTACTCATCTGTTACCATTCTGACCTCCCTGGTGCTCACCATATATCATGATGCATCACGTTAACCATGTGTGCCATTATCAGTGTCTGGGACAGAAGCTCCCGATGGGGGAGTGGATGCTCAACAGACATTTTGAGGCAAACTGGAGGAGGTGGGGGACAGAGCAGGGGTCACCTGGACATATGAGCAGGCGGCCCTGTGTGGGGATGTGTGAAAGGTCCTCAGGCCAGCTTTGGGGTACGGAGCCACTCTCAGGGCGCTGCTTCTTATGGCTCTCGGAACTGTGCCTCTATCCCTTCCCTCGTGCTGAGCCTTTTCTAAGTACAGGACCACCTGTGGTATCATTGGTGTCCAGCAGAGTGGGGGGTGGAGTCCTCGCTCACCGTTCACAGATAAAGAATGCAAAGAGGAACAGGAATAAGGCCCACACAACGGGCAGCATGCTCTGAGCTCCAGGTGTGGTGTGAGAACTGGACAAGGCACCTCGGACACAGGGTCCGGACACTGGGAGCCGCTGCTGTCGTTTCTGCTCTTGGAAACATTCCTTGCGATTTGTTTTAAGGAATGGAATGCCAAGAAAAGTCACCAAGAGCTGGGCCAGTTCTAGAAAATGTCACAGAGCAGATAGAATTTGGCTTGGGCTTAAAGGACTGACAAGATTTAAGTAAAAATGGGGGAGGGACAAGAAGAGAAGGGGACTGGTGAGATAGCTGCCCACCAAGGTGGCCTGTCTCTGTCGCCTCTGGAAGAACCAGTGGACATCCGTTGTCCTTGATGGTCCTCAGGCCAAGTTGGGGGTGGGGAGTTCCGGGGTTGGGAGCACCCAGGCAGCCTTGCCTTGCACTCAGAGCAGCAAGGTGCCCCTGGGCCTGGGTGGGCAGCAGTCAGGGAGGCAGCCTCTGGGCTGATCAGCAATCAAGGAGGCTCAGTAACCCCTACCCCCCAGTCCTTCATTGTAATCCAGCCTCAGAACCTGCCTGCTGGTCCCTTATGAAGTTAGAAGAAGTTTCTGCCAGAGTTGGCATCCAAGCTGACCTCCCAGTCCTGCATAGCCTCAGACAACTGTTGTAGGGGGACCAGGAAAAGGTCAGGGGCAGCTTTGCGCAGAGCACAGGCATCAGCTCAGGTGCCAGGGCCCAAAGGGTTTCCAAATCAAGTAGCACCCTGAAGCTCCTGGACCCTGGGAGAAATCCCCGCAGAGAAGCAGCGGGCCACCTCTGCCCAGCCTCAGAGGACAGGGCCCCAGACTAATGAACGAAGGGGAGGGTGTGACAGCATCCGCAAGGCCCTAGGACCAGCGCCTGCGGTGCAGGAAAGCCAGTTACCATGGGCAGGGCCCTCCCCTGCAGAGCAGCTGCCCTAACTGACCCCTGGGTCCTTCCAGGGACTCAGGCCTGTCTGGCCTCCATTCATTCTGGGAATGATCTCAGTGGATACACGAGGCCTTCAGGTCACATCAACCTCCAAAATGCCAAGCCCCAAGTCACTGGAGAACGGTCCATTTGCCCTTGACTCCAATTTAGGGTTGTGACTTAAATGTCAAAAAGTACAAAAAAAAAACCCCAACAACTCACCTTTACTGATACACACAGTGGGCTGTTGTAAATTAACCTCATTTGATCTTAGACATTTAGATATTTAACTAACTTAAATGTATTGAGTTCACTGCAAGCCCTTTCAACCTCGATAGTTGATTTTGCTTCCCCTGGACATGACAGGAGGCAACAGAAAATGGGGGCAGTGTCCAGGGTCCAGTGGGGGAAGGGTTAAAATTCAGGGCTGTCCAGTGTGTGGCTCCTGGGCTCACCACCTTTCTGTCTCCCTAGTGCCCCCAAGTTGGTTGTGTCTTTCAGTTCACATCCACTGATTTCGTTTTGGGGATTTAGACAGTCACAGCTGATACTCAGGTGAGGATTACCTGATAGCATTTCTACAGGGAAGTTGTTTGAGTCTGTGCATCATTGCTACAGCAAGTGACTGACCAGGGCTCTGGACCTGAACTTCCCTCCTGAGACCGCAAACACCCAATCACTTCCTAAATCCTCCTGCATCACCAGGAACTCAGCCTGTAAGGACCCGCCGTCCATGTACTTCAGCATTTTGGTGCCTTTCTCCAGCTTTGCTGCCAGCCTGGCTCCTTGGTGGTGTTCTCCTCTCATTGGGACCACTCCCCCTTCTTTTGCAGGAGTCCAATGGCAATGCCCCAGCAGAGGTCCGACCAGTTGGTGCTGAAGCCTGAGCCGCTCTTTTTTAGACATGGACGTTCCCTGGGCGCCCTCTGGTGGTTGTAGAACAGACCAGCTGTGAATTTCTTGTGATGGCCAGGGTCCTAGCACCGCGCCCCAGCACCCCCTACCCTGGGAACGATACCCTGCACGAACATTACAACTACGTAGGCAAGCTGGCCAGCCGGCTGAGGGACGCCCCGGAGGGCAGCACCCTCACCACTGTGCTGTTCTTGGTCATCTGCAGCTTCATCGTCCTGGAGAACCTGATGGTTCTGATCGCCATCTGGAAAAACAACAAGTTTCACAACCGCATGTACTTCTTCATCGGCAATCTAGCGCTCTGCGACCTGCTGGCCGGCATCGCCTATAAGGTTAACATTCTGATGTCGGGCAAGAAGACGCTGAGCCTGTCTCCTACGGTCTGGTTCCTGCGGGAGGGCAGCATGTTTGTGGCCCTTGGGGCATCTACCTGTAGCTTGCTGGCCATTGCCATCGAACGGCACCTGACCATGATCAAAATGAGGCCCTATGATGCCAACAAGAAGCACCGAGTCTTCCTCCTGATCGGGATGTGCTGGCTCATCGCGTTCTCCCTGGGCGCCTTGCCCATTCTGGGCTGGAACTGCCTACACAACCTGCCCGACTGCTCCACCATCCTGCCCCTCTACTCCAAGAAGTACATTGCATTCTGCATCAGCATCTTCACCGCCATCCTGCTGACCATCGTGGTCCTGTACGCACGCATCTACTGCCTGGTGAAGTCCAGCAGCCGCAGGGTGGCCAGCCCCCACAACTCGGAGCGCTCCATGGCCCTGCTGCGCACCGTGGTGATCGTGGTGAGCGTGTTCATCGCCTGCTGGTCCCCGCTCTTCATCCTCTTCCTTGTCGACGTAGCCTGCAAGGTGAAGGAGTGCGCTGTGCTTTTCAAGGCCAAATGGTTCATCGTGCTGGCGGTGCTCAACTCTGCCATGAACCCCATCATCTACACTCTGGCCAGCAAAGAGATGCGCCGTGCCTTTTTCCGGCTGGTCTGCGGCTGTCTGGTCAGGGCCCAGGGTGCCCGTGCCTCGCCCATCCAGCTCGCCCTAGACCCGAGCAAGAGCAAATCCAGTGGCAGCAACAGCAGCCCCTCCCCTAAAAGCAAGGAGGACACGCCCCAGACAGTTACCTCCCCTTGCATAACCAACAAGAACAAAACCCTGCAGAATGGGGTCCTCTGCAAGTGAGTCTGGTCCCTAGCGGCAGGGGTCCTTATATCTCTGGGGGAGGGGCGGTGCCTGTCCTGGGGCCATGTGCTTATTTATTGCAGGTCTCTCCAGAGCTTTGCCAGAGCTGACTCATTCAAGACACCTGCTCTGCCAACAGCCTCCCGGGATTGGCTGGCTCTGATGGCTGGGACTCAAAGACTCGCCAACGCATTTCAGTGTAGACAGCGTTCCTTGCCCGTTTCAAGCTGCAAAGCCTTCCAAACGTACCAAGCTGCTGATGTCATCGCCACCTTGCCTTGAATCCCACTGGCTGCTCTCAGGTATTTCTGGAGAGAGAAGCTTATGGGCCTGGTTCCCAAGACATGGAGACATTGGGTAACTACATTACACTGACTGTTCCCAGCATGGAACAGTGTGTCTGTCACTTGTGTGCTGCGTTGCACAGGTGTTCTGCTTGCCTGCTATGGGCACATGCAGAACTGCAGACTTGGTGCAGTTAACAGATAACATGGCATATTCTGACCAGACTACCAGACCATCCGCTATAAGGCAATGGCTAGGAACAAGGTGGACATGCCAGGTAAAGTCTAGAATTGACCAGATTTCAGATCCTGAATGCCAAAATTCTCAAAGGTCTCATCCAAGGCTGGTCCCGGATGTGTGGGTCTGACCCTGGACAGTCCTGAGACATGCCTGGGAGCTGGACAATCTGAAGGATCCTGGCAAGAGCAGCCTTGCTCTGTGGAGGCAGGTCCCCTGAAGGACCCCTGCATATCTTCTGTCATGTGTTCCTACACAGTTTTGATGACATCCAAAACCTAATTTAGCCATGTTACAGGATTATACACAGGTTTCCCCAAATCACAGGAAAGTCAACCAAGGCCTTCCAGGAACCTATGTCCCAAACCACCTCAGAGGTGGATCAACTCTGGAGAAACAAGGACAGACTCCTGGACCGTTTCACCTTCCCAGGTTTTCAAAAGCAGCCATCTGTTTAATGGAAAATTTCTATTGAATTAGGACAGGTTTACAGGACACCACTTCGACCCTGTGTTAAGTTCACTTCTATATCAGAAAAGCACCAAGCCAGTAACCCCCATGTGGTCGCAGCAGAGGAGCGGGGGCCAGCAGCAGCCTCACAACTTCCGGAAAGCTGACCCCCACAGTCCCCATTAGAGCAGTTTAGTTGCCAGGAGAGGAAATGTGACCTGGTGGTGGGCGCCTTCTTCAAAGAAACGTAATCCTATTGTGATCTTACTTTTTGATGTAGGTGGCTCCTATTTACCACTGTTTACTTTATAAAGGGACCACACGGAGGCATTTTTGGGCATGCCCTTCCCCGTGGAGTCCGAAGTCCATGAGATGTGAGAACGTAAACTGATGACAAGACACCCACGTCTGTGGTCCTCTCTTAAGCCCATGGTTGATGGCTCGAGTTCTTTGTAAAAAACAAAAACAAAGCAAACAAACCTGCAAAAGGCTGCTTTTGGGGAAATCTCACAGGAGAACAGTCTGATGTTTTGGGGTTCAGTGAGCGTGTCACCCACATAAGGGACTGAAGAAGTCTTATCACATTAACTCTTTTGAAGAGAAATAGACTCCTGTTTCATCTGAGGCAAGTTGTTCTTATTGAGGGACATTTCCGTGGGCCCTGGGCGATGACCATGTACTGACCAAAGACTCTCCTCATTTTTATTACTAATGAGATAAATCCTGTTTGTAAGGAGATGTTCGTCGGTGGTTTGTTTTTTGTGTTTTTTTTCCATTTTTCTGAAGCTGGAAACAGGGAGAGACAGTCAGACAGACTCCCGCATGCGCCCGACTGGGATCCACCCGGCACACCCACCAGGGGCGAAGCTCTGCCCACCAGGGGGCGATGCTCTGCCCATCCTGTGCGTCGCCATGTTGCGACCAGAGCCACTCCAGCGCCTGAGGCAGAGGCCACAGAGCCATCCCCAGCGCCCGGGCCATCTTTGCTCCAATGGAGCCTTGGCTGCGGGAGGGGAAGAGAGAGACAGAGAGGAAGGCGTGGCGGAGGGGTGGAGAAGCAAATGGGCGCTTCTCCTGTGTGCCCTGGCTGGGAATCGAACCCAGGTCCTCTGCACACTAGGCCGACGCTCTACCGCTGAGCCAACCGGCCAGGGCCGTATTTTTTATTTTTTTATTTTTTTGTGGTTGTTGTTACCTTCTTTATATCACTGAAAAGGAACTTATTCTCTTACCAAATAACAAGAAATTCCAGGACATTTCTAGAAAAGTTAAGCATTAAGCAGGTTAAGAACAAAATGCATCATCAGAGAGCCCACAGGTCGAGCATGGCATTTTCCTGAGGTTGAGACAGGAGACTTTAGAACTTTCTGTCACAGCTCTGAGTCACTCTGGGGCCCGTATCTCTGGTGCCAACATTAATATAGCACTTTGCACCATTGCCACAACTTTACTGTGACATGACACAACACTTTCAAGCAGCCTGAATGAAAAATACTGAAAAAGAAAAAAAGATTGCATTCATTTGATATGTGCAAAGCATAGTTAACTTGAACACCCACGTGTATGTTTCTAACCAGCTAGCTGGAGCTCATTTAGAGGTTCGGTGTTTCAAAGCAACACAGTACCTTCCCATTAGATCTCATTCAGTTAATAACCTTTGTTATGTCCCATGTATGTTTGTTTAAGAAATAAAACAGAAAGCTTTTGTATAAACCGTTGTTGGGAGTCCATGTGGGGATCATCCATTGCGGGGCCGCCCCTGGAGTCGTGCAAGGTGGCAGGCTGGCCCTTCGCCTGGCACCACTGTCCCCTCAGGCATGAACCCACTCTTACCACCCGGTCACCCTTCTGCCCTGTACCCCCTCACTGGTGTGTCTTGTGTTCAGAGAAGCTGGCTGGTGTGGGGCTCCCTCACCAATCCTGATGGACAGGTCAGACTGTTTTGAAGATGGTTGGTCGACTGTCCTTTGGCAGGGAGGAGATGGTGAGAGCCACAGCAGTCAAGGTAGGGCCAAGAGGTGGGATATTTAATTCTGCTCCCTTTGCTGGAGAGAAGAGGTCAGAACAGGCCCATCCCCCAGCTCTCTCATTTACAGATGGTAAGTGTTAGAGAGAGAGAAAGAGTGTGTGCGTGTGTGTGTGTGTGCGCGCACGCGTGCTTGCATGTGCATGCCTTGTGTTCTACAGAGAAAGAGTGTGTGTGTGTGTGTGCGCGCACGCGTGCTTGCATGTGCATGCCTTGTGTTCTACAGAGAAAGAGGCCAGAGTTTGGCATAACTAGTATGGTGGTGACAGTCATGATGAGAACACCTGCTTTCTGGAGAAAGGTTCCAAACACCCTCCTCTCTTTTGAGGCAACACAAGATCCACCATCCAAACGAGAGACTCTTCACAATACACTTTATTGCCCACAGAGCTACAGTGACAGTCATTTCAACAACGGACGACACAGAAAACAGCTGTTACCTCAACCCTTGACCCATGTTATCCTGCGCTGACAAGGAGCTTTTCACAGAAATGTGACAAGGCATATTTTATAGAAAACTTCTGATTAAGTTACCAAACCCATGCATTTAAATTGTCTCTAGAAGTGCAAAACCTCAACCCGATGTTTTCGTGTCTAAGTGAAATATCAAAGGGCTCGCTACATGGTCAGGAATGCACACACTACGATCCCAGAAATGAAGGCACGTTTTCTGATAACCCATAACTGCGGCATTGCCTGCGTGGGCGACAGCCTCCCTCCTGAGCCACAAGGGTGGCACTTGGGGATGCCAGGCTGCCCCTCTGCTTGGCTCCCCCGTGGCACAGGGATGTGCCAGGTGGCTGGCAGGGTGTGCAGCTGGGAACCACGTCATTTCCCGAAGGAGTACAGTGGCTTCTCGGAAGGCGAGGAGGAAATGTAAGCCAATTTTCTTCCCCGCTGTGTTGCCAAATCTCCCGAATGTTGGCCAGATAACTTCAGTGTTAATCATAGAGCAGAGAGTAGAAAACTTGAAATCAGTTTAGAATTCCCACTCCTCGGGGGTTTCCAAAGTCCCATTCCATTACAAATATCGAAGTAGAAAGTGGTGAATTGGCGATAAACCCAGACGGGGAATTATAGTAATTCTTTTTTTGTTTGTTTGTTTCACAAAAGTTCATGGAAAACCAAACACAAAATTTTCAAACAATATTTATCAATGCGTATCATGTGTCATCCAAATGCTTTCTTAGAAAAGTAATAAATATTATTACATGTTAAATTTATACGGCATTCTCTCCTAATCCTTGGATTTAAAGACCAAATGTTGAGTTCTTAAGTCTGAAGAGAAAAAACATTCACATACCTAATTTTACAATATTTATTTTAAAACAAGTTATATTTAAAAGTCAAGTGAACAGAGCATATTCCACTTGCCATCAATGAACGCATAGTTGTTACAAGGTAATTCAGTTTTAAGAGTGGGTTTTCCCATTAATGTTTGCTTTGTTGACTGTCGCTTGACTCAGTGGTTAGAACCGCTAGTCACGGAGACAAGTCCCAAATGAGTGTGATTGTATCACCTCACCTCTTAGGACCACAGCGCCCGCCCATGGGCAAGTTTTTCTACCTACAGCATTTCAGGAGCAAAACAGAGACTTAAACTCTGAGATTTTGTTTCCCATGTGAGAGGGGCTCTTCCACCCCCAGGAGGGAGCCCTGTATTTCAGGGCTTAAGGGGCTTGTTTATATGGGGCCCCTGTGAATGCAGGAAGGAAGAGTAGTGACAGGAGCAGCCTCACCACCCGTTCTGGCCCCTCTGCTGACACCAGCCACTGTGCCTGCGAGGGTGTCCTGCCTGCCTCGGACCTTCGTGCCCGTCTGTCTGCAAGAATCTACCCTTCAGTTCACAAAGCCTTCCAACTCCCCAGACCCACCCAGGAGCGCTGGTCTCCACAGCCCTACTGAACTTGACCGCAACGCCGCCAGGCTTGTCACGCCAGCACCCGGTGAGACTTCCCACAGGGTTACACTCGCGGGCAGGCAGAACCCCCGAGGTGCACTTCTCTGTCCCAGGAACCCAGCATTGCGCCTGCGCATGTGAACAAGTGTGCACACGAGACCTAGGGAAGGCTGGTCAGCAGCACTGACGGTGGTACCACACACGCAGCCACTGAGGGGGACACGCTCGTCTCCCCCCCCCCAGGCCACACTGTGATGGGGACAGCCTCTACCACACCTGGCCGTTCTCATCCTTCCTTACTGGCCTCCACGGCACTGCACACTGTAGCTGAAGACAGGACGTAGTCTGGGGTTGATTAGTACACCGCCTTTTTTCCCTATCCTCCCACACCCTCTGTCCTCTCTTCTTCACCTTCCCCGGCTACGTCCCTCTGTCACGTCCCACAGTGACCTGCCTCCTGTCTTGTTCCTGCAGCATCCAGGGGCCTCCTCAGATGTCTGTGGGTGCCAGCACACGTCAGTGCCCAAACACTTAACAACATTTCTTTAACTTTCTAGTTGTCCTCATCTGCCAAAATATCAAATTCCAGGGAGGAGCCCCAAGGTGCACGCTGCACAGCCAGCTCTCATGTGTACACGGCAGAGTTGCACCCTCATGCTGTGCAGGTGTGTGTGCGTGTGTGCACACACAGAGACAGAGATGCTCAGCCATAGGATCAGTGCAGGTCCACGGATGTGCAGGTACACACATGCGACTGACACAAGTTCTCCTAGGAAGTTGCCATTTTTCTGGGGGTTATAAAATGTGCCACTTTTAGAACTGTGCATTAAGTTGCTTGAAAACTTATGAATATATATGAACCTCATTGTAAATGAGCTGTGGCTGGCTGATGGCATTTTATCTTTCAGTAATGGTTGTGTGGAGTTGTAAATGTTTATTAACCTTCCACTGTTAAACTCCCAGCATGCACCTGGGGACCTACGATATGAAGTAGCATGGAAATATATACAGTCATCGAGGGGGAAAGCCATCAGTATGGGACAGATAAGGACTGGCAACGCACACCCAGTGGTGGTTCTCAAAGTCTAGACTGCCCACCAGCATCACGCACCATTTATTAGAAATGCAAATTCTCAGGTGCCATACAGACCTACTGAGTCAGGAACTCATGGTGGGGGCGGGCAGTAGTGTTCCACTTCAAGTCTGCTTGGCAGGAAGGCCTGTCTCTCTGTCAGAGGACACATGCTAGAGGGGTGCATAATGCTGGCCAGGGCAGCCTCGCAGTGGTGCTGGGCTGGGTGAGTGTGTGCCTGGCTCCTTCCTGCCCTGTGGGTCAGCTCTGGGCTGTGTCCAGACCTGTCTCCCACAGTCCCTAGTGCACCCTGGTGATCAGCTCAATGGAGTTTTCATCAGCTTCCCTCCTCTCCCCACCCCTTGGTCATCACCCAGAGGAACCATATAAGGTAGAACCTCTCTCAGGGGCTGCTTCTGAAGCCCCCAGAGTACACAGGAACTTGGAACATTTCCTGGTCTTCCGTGTGAATGACACGTGCCCTTACATGCTTTGGACAAAAGGATGGATAAAATGTAAACCCAAGGACAGAAGGACCACTTGCCATTTCCACTGGGGCGAGCTTGTCACACGAGCCCTAAAGGGCCCTAACAAGTCTTGCACTCTGTCCTAGATTCAGCCGGCGACCCCCTTTCCTCACTGAAAAACGACCCCTCCGGCTGCAGGAAGCCATGACGTGCCTTGGCTCACGGTCCTCTCGCAGGCGGTGGTGGTCCTGGGACTGCAGCATGTCCTAGTAAAGCCATTCCCCCTCTTGTTTCTCAGGACCAACAGTATAAGTTCCATTTCACAACCAGAGTACACTTCTGGAACCCAAGGCCAAGATGTGTCTGTGTCTTACCATTACCTATGTGCGATCTTTGCACAATCGTCCTTCCCGTTGCCCACCAGAGTGGTCACCACTCACAGAATGGCATGTGTGGCATCTGCACAGACTCAGACAGGGAGAGAAATGACACTCACTTTCACATGAAGCGTCTGAGGAAACCACTGTCCTTCATGCTTGCACACAGTCAACACCCTGCATCCTTACACGGGGACTGCACAGGCCTGCAGTGCAGGGGGCGAGACACAGTTCAGAGCAACGTGGCCCCGTGTGTGGGGGCTGAGGCTGGGCGGAGATGGCCCTGCTGTGGGCACTGCCCAGGAGCCTATGATCCGGAGGAGCACGACTGGCCATCACGTGGTGACTGGTTCAGGGAAGTGAGTTCTAAAGCATTACTTACATAAAGGAGCCGCCTGGGAGTCTGACTCTGCCTGAAGGGAAAGCTCCATGTCAGGAATGGCGGGCCTACTGTCTGCGGGGCCCCAGAACAGGCACGGAGACAGAAAACGTGTCATGAGCGTCCGGAGCCTGGAGGCCCTTTGGGGAGTGCTCTGTCCACTCCCCCCTCCCCCAACAGGCCTGCTCACATGAACCACGAGTCAAAGCTGAGTGTGAACCAGTCCTTTGGCCTCTCAGTTTAAAAAAAGGCTGGAAGTGGTCATTTAAGCCCAGGGTATAGACTGGGACTGTCCCGATGCCTCATTCATCAGACTGCCCCGAGCCATCAGGGTCTCCTTGTAGTCAAGCCTCAGAACTGATGTAAATCAGAGATGAGCAGCCCACAGGAGGCCCCTCAGGCTCTCAGCAGGACCAGAATGCCGTCTAAGCACAGCCAATGCACATAGGACCATTTGGGTGGGGGAGGAGGTGGACAGGAGGGCCAGGGCACTGCACAAGCCAGGATGTTGTAGGACTGCTGGCTCACCTTGCACTCTCAGCAGACACAGAGGCCTGGGTCAAGGGCTGGTGGCCCATGAGACGGGCAGCAGGCCTGGAGCATCCATGGGCCCAGGGTGGCTCTGCATAGCCATGGAGTATGTGCCCTGGATGTCAGGGATACTGGAGTGCACGCCTGGTGCTGCTCTGCCCACCTCTGCCCAGGCAGGGACACAGCTGGGGAAACTGCTGGAGGCAGGACCCAACCTGGACAGGGTGGAGGCCTCATCTCATCGGCCTGCAAAGCGTGAGCTCCCAGCTCAGCAGAGCCAAGGAGACGGGGATGAGCAGGACAGCTCTGCTGCCCGCCCACCACGCAGCCTTGAACAAGTTGTAGCCTCCGTCTCCCTGGCTGTAAATGAGGCTCCCAGTCACACCATCGCATGTGCCTGAAGGAGGAGGCGGGCTTCGCATGAGCTCTAACACATTCTGCAAATGGAGAGAGCATGACGGGGAAGCATTGCCGTCCGTGTGTCCCAGTGTCCAAGGTCCACTCCCTGGTGGCCCAATTCCTTTGTAAGCAATATTATAGTCTAAGCTTTAAAGTGAATATTTTGAATCCGCATTGAAACAAAATTGGATCCTCCAATACTTTTAATTGTCTAAATTGATTCTCATGCAAAAAAAAAATCATATATAAATGTATATATTGCTGACCACTGAGATAAACACTAACCTCGGAGCAGAGAGCCCTTTGCACTGCAGGTCCCTGGGGACAAGCAGAACAGGTCAGGTGACCAGGTGCTAATGGCTCCTGACTCTTGCTTCCTGCCTGCTCCCACCCTGTCATGTTAGCATTTTGGCCTTGCATGCAGGGCATGCAAGATGATAGAAAGAAAAGCCACTTTGTCTGTTTTTATGTGTGTGCACACCACACGCAGAGAAGGCTCAAGCTCCCTCACAGAAGTCGGACATCTGTTTGCGTCCACAGGGCTGCAGGCCCTGGGAGAGGCGTACAGGGTGATTCTTGTCACCACGCCAAAGCCTGCGTGGGCAGGAGGCAGGGCCAGCTGCTGCCCTGCACCCCCACTCAGCCCCCACTGCTTCTAGGTAACCTGGAGCCAGGCGCCCGCGCTCACCTGAAATCAGACCATTCCGGAAAGCAGCACAGAATGGCCTAGACGAGTTCCAATCCACTGCAGAACATTCTAGATGACTGAAGCCACTGTCAGCTTGGATTCCCTGGGCCTTCAGAGAACTTAAATTTCAAAGAAGGCCACACATGAAGCCTCTGACCTGCTCCAACCCATCTCTGCCCATCAGTTATAGCCCACCCACCATCCCAGCCACAAACCCCCATAAGTAGAAATGGGGTTCGCACACCTAGGAATGCTGCAGAATTAGGGGAAACCTATCCGTCATTACTGTTCAGCTCTGTGACATGTGGCGGGGGGGAGCGTCACTGTGTCCTGGGGGTCAAGGAGGAGGCAGTGGGCCTGTCGTGGGGGGTCACAGGGACAAGGCCAGCGCTGCAGCAGCGCTAAGAAGATACCCCACACAAATGAATCTCGCTATCTTTTAAAAGACACCCTGGACTCTCATCCCAGATACATTGTCAAGGTCATAGACAAGGTCAAGTTCCCAACACCCAAAGATCAGCAAGAATTTTTCTCTCCAAGGAAGGAGCCAGCACTCAGCGCTGCATGGGGAACCTGGCATACAGACCGCCTGTGGCGCTACCTGCCCGTCACTCCCGGGGCACAGCCTCAGATGATTCTCAGAAGCATGGGCTCGCCAGCCTGGGCCCAAAGGAGCTGCTGATGCCCGGTCTCCAAGACAAAACCCGGACACATGTGCTCACACTGGCTTGGGCATGGGCGCACACTCCTGCTTTTCTCTCCCTGGATGCACACATGGGGAGGGGGCAGTTTTGCCCGCAGCAACCAGAGCAGCCTGGAACCAGCCGGTCAGCCAGAGAGACATGCAAACCATGCCTGTACCCAGCGACCCCTGCGCACGTATTCATCTTGCCTTCACACAGGTGAGAACAAGGGAAGCACTGGCCAAGCAAGACCTTCATTGGTGGGGCTTATTTTGTGCCAGATTTGGCAACAAAACACATCCCAAGCACCTCTGGGCCACCAAGGTCATGGGAGACAGCACTCTTGTGCTCAGCATAACCCGAAACAGCTGAAGGGACGTCGGCTCCTTGGTGCGGTGCCAGGAGACCTCTGGTGCTGGACACCTGGTGCACACAGGTGCTGTGCAGACAGCCCAGGGGGGCGTCTGGAGGAGGAGGGACAGCCATCAGCACCACCGTGTCACCCTGCTCTACATGCAGACCTACACCTCTTTGGGTGGCAGGAACCTGGACTGATTCTGTTGTAACCCTGTGCCAGTCACCGAAGCCCCCGCTTGCTCCGACTCCCCATATTGTGCTTATTAGGTAAACATCAGGTGACGCTTTCCCCAGTGCACTATCCTAGTAGAACGGGTCAGCTGAATTAAATTTCTGCCCAGACAACTACAGTCAAACTTCTTCAGCAAAAACATACAGCACAGAACATTAGTCTCACCCCTTCCTTAGTCTTAAAAAATAGAACTATAGAGGGATCGTCTGTACAGGATGTATAGGTATGTACACCTTTGCTATGCACATGAGAAATCCGAGCGAGTTTGTGAAAACCTCTCTCCATTTACTCTCTCCTCCTGGGGATTTGGAACAAGGCGCTGAGCCTGCGGGCCGCTGCCCGCGTTCCTGGGGCCTGAGATCCATCCGCCGGGAAGAATCGAGTCCTCCTGACCTTGGTGCGGTGTCAAGACAGGGCGGCTGGCCGGTCACGGGTTTCTCTCCACTGGCTGCTGGAGGCAGAGCTCGCTCCCAGCAGAGACGATGGGGATGCTGTTTTCCAGGTGGTGGTTGATGAGGTGGCTGATGCTGTCGAAGACCCTGTCTTTTGTCCGGACCTGGGAGGACACGAAAGGAAAGTCAGCGTTGCTCACCTGCAGAAGTAAAAGGACACATGCCTTGCTTGATGTCAGCCACACCGTTTGAATGGGAGGGTCAGTTCCTGGGGGGCTGGGGGCTCCCCATGTTCTCAAAGCTGGTGTCTGTTAAGTCCCTGGTGACTGTCGCTGGCCAGTCAATTCAGGCTGCTTACCTGTCCAGCCTTCCAGGGCTGAATCACGGGCTCCCCCACCTTCAGTACCCAAGTGCCATAGTGAGCTCTCCTGTCCCACACCAGCTTTCTGTCCCCTGCTCTCCTCCTGCCCTCACAAGACCCATTACAGAAACCGCTATCTAGCCATCCTGCACCACTTACTGAGGTCTGCAGACTCCCATGCTTCTCCTACCTGCAGGCCTCTGCCTGGTCCCTGGGGGCCAACCCCACACACTAGGCCGGCACACTCTGAGTGCAGACCATACCTGAAGAAGGCAATATGAGGCCTGGTCAAGAGCAGTCTTCCAGCATGCTCTTGACACAGCCGCTGGGTTCTATTTCTGAGAGGGAGTTGGAAGTGGGGCAAGGAGCAGGTGCCTGGCTATACCCACTCACCCTCCAGGCTGTTAGAGGGCCCTCAGGCTGGTTCTCGGATGCCTGGGTACCCTGATCTCTATCTCCTTCCTCAGCAACTCCAAGGGCATGTCTATTCTCTTACTGACCTACTTGTCCCAATAGTCTCCTTTCCCCAAGTACTTAATTTCACCCCTTTCCCTAAGGTAGCCACCCTGGTCTTCCCCCCTCCCCCCGCTCCATCATCTCACCAAGGGGTCATTGCTCTCCGGGCCTCCAGCCCCCGATCTTACTTCTACTCCAAACCTCTGCCCTAGGTGTGCATATCTAAAACCTCTTCCCAGGCCATTCACTCTGTGCTCTGCCAATTAGCAGCCAAAGGCAATAGCAGAAACTTTGAAGTGAGGAGGTTTTCTTTTCCTGGGATCCAATTCTAAGGCAGCCCCTGCCCCGACCCATCTCTGTAAACACCAGAGCGGAGGAGACGTCTCAGGTCACAAGGTCCCCTGGCTCTTCAGCATTATGCCTCCATGATGGTGTAATATCATGGACACATTCAGAAAGGAAACTTTTTGTAGGAGTTTCTGGCATCTTCCCATTGAGGTTGTTTAATCCTCCTTCCCAGCCTAAAATGCCCATGTGAGTGACATGGGCAAGCCCCTTCCTTGGCAGCTAGGGGCACCCAGGAGC
Organism: Saccopteryx bilineata; assembly: GCF_036850765.1. Taxonomy (NCBI): domain Eukaryota; kingdom Metazoa; phylum Chordata; class Mammalia; order Chiroptera; family Emballonuridae; genus Saccopteryx; species Saccopteryx bilineata. The sequence goes on along the minus strand of NC_089491.1, from coordinate 102,822,735 downwards.
TCAGCCTGAGCCAGGTCCTGCCAGCCAGCTACCTCGACATTGACTTCTCACTCCCACTTCTAATGATTCACACTTGCGTAAGTCTGAGGCAGCAGGAGTAGATTACAGAGGGTTTATCACAAGAACAATCTGGGACAGTGGTCTCAACTGCGGCTCATGTCAAAGACAGCTGAGGAGCTTTAGTAACCCCACACCCTGACCTGCCCCTCAGACACTTGAGGTGGGGCTCAGCCTATGATGTGTTGTACACTACACCCATGATCTCAGCATGCCAACCACGCAGAAGACTACCCGGTCAGTGTCTTTGGAGTATATGGGCTGGCTAACATAACATACATGTAAACAAAGGCACACAAAAGAAGTAACTCATGAATTTACTGTCTAAGGAAACAGGCCAGTTTATTCCATTCCCATAAATATTCACTGAACCCTAGGTCTGGCTCCTGCCCAGAGACCTTGCTGTCCACAGAGGACCCAGCTTTCACGGGGTCAGAAATGTCATTCATTGATTCCAAACACTCAGTACCCCAGACAAACCTAGAACAAAGTTCTCTGGACACTGGGGAGGATTCTGCTGCAGCTATGATACATGGAGTGTTACCCAGACACCTGTGTGAGGCTCTGCACAGCAACAAGGAAACAGACATGGAAATAAAAGCCCGATCTGGCCAGGCTAGTGGAGACTAGACTAAAATATGCAAATGTTGGAAAAGAAGAAAGATCTGAAATCAATAATCTAAGCTTCTATCTTGGGAAACTAAAAAAGAAAAAAAAATGGAGTAAATTATGTCCAAAGTAAATAGAGGAAATAAAGAATAAAAGTTAAAGCAGAAATCAGTGAAATCAAAATGAGAAATCAATAGAGAAAATCAATAATCCATAAAGCTAATTCTTTGAAAAGATAAATAAAATCAATGAGCATTTAACCAGGCAAACTAAGAAAAAGAAAGAGAATCACAAATTACTAATATTAAAAATGAAAAAAGGTCAGCACTATAGATCTCCCAAGGACATTAAAAGGATAATAAAGAAATATTATAAACAGATCTATCTATACCCACAAATTTGACAACTCAGATGAGATGGACAAACTCCTTCTGAATAAGCCTATACGTATTTTTTTTTTTTTTTGTAAAGCAGAGCAGAAACTTTATTCTTTGGTCAAGGTTTGGAGAAGGTGAGCTCACACTCTAACAGCACCATCTTCCTGACTGGGAGAAGCCATTGCATTTACAAAGCCTATACCTATTAAAGAAATGGAATAAATAATTAATAAGCTTCTAACATAGAAAACACAAGGGCCAAATGGTGAAATATATCAAACATTTAAAGAAGAAATTGTACCAAGTCTCTAAAATCCCAGTTAGGAGCTAGAATCAGAATAAATACTCATTTTGTGAGGCCAGTATTACTCTAATATCAAAAGCAGACATGGACAATTCAAGAAAATGATAGGTCATTATCTCTTATGTATATAGATGCAAACACCCTCAACAAAATATTAGCAAATTGACTTCAACATTGTAGAAGAGGAATTATACATCAGGATCAAATGAGACTTATTCTGAGTTTGCAAGGCTGGTTCAACATTTGCAAATCAATTAATGTAGTCCACATCAACAGGTTAAAGACAAAAAAAAATTCACATGGTTATATCACTAGATATATACAAAGGATTTGATAAAATTCAATACTAATTCATGAGAAAAGAAATTCTCAGTAAATTAGGAATAGAGGGTAACTTCCTCTACTTGAGAAAGAGTTCCTACAAAAATTCTACCACTAACATCCTACTTAATGAAAAACTTGACACTTTCCCACTGAGATCAGAAGAAAGGTAAGGATGTTACATCTCAATACTTGTCAACATCAGCGTAAAAGTCCTAGCTAAGGTAATAAGACAAGAAAAAGAAATAAAAGGTATGCTGATTGGGGATAAAAGAAATAAAAATGTCTTTGTTTACAGATAAGATTATCTATAAATAAGATAAAAAAAGAGTTGATAAAAACTCCTAGAACTAATAAGCAATTATAGTGAAGTTGTAGGATACAAGATTAATATATTCCTATATGCAAACAATGAAAAAGTGGAATTTGAAATTAAAAGCATAATGGCATGAGCACTCCAAAAATGAAATACTTAGGTATAAAGCTAATAAAATATATACACAATTATATAAGGAAAACTACAAAATTCTGATGAAAAAATTAAAGACTAAATAAGTAGAGAGATATTCCACATTCATGGATAAGAAGACTCAATATTGTCAAGATGTCAGTTCTTCTAAACTTATCCTACAGATTCAATACAATCCCAATCAAAATCTTAGCAAGTCATTATGAGTATATTGACAAAATGATTTTAAATTTTACATGGAGAGGTAAAGATTCAAAATATTCAATTCAATAATGGAGAACAAAGTTGGAGGAGTTACACTACTTGCTTTCAAGACTAAATAAAGTCACAATCATCAAGACAATGTGGTATTGATGAAAGAACAGATGAATCGATGAATGGAACAAAACAGCCTAGAAATAGACCCCCATAAATATAGTCAACTGATTTTTGATAAAATACAATAGGCAAAGATTATCAAAATGATCCCGTGGTCACTGGCTTGAAGCCCAGTGTCACTGGTTTGAGCCCAAGGTCACTGGCTTAAACAAAGGATCGGCTGGAGCCCTCCTGGTCAAGGCACATATCAGAAGCAATCAATGAACAGCTAAGGTGCCACAACTACAAGATGATGCTTCTCATCTCTCTCCCTTCCTGTCCCTCCCTCTCCCCTCCCTCACATTAGAAGGAAGGAAGGAAAGAAAGAAGGAAGGAAGGGAAGGAGGGAGGGAGGGAGGGAAGGAAGGAAGGAAGGAGGGAAGGAAGGGAGGGAAGGAAGGAGGGAGGGAGGGAGGAAAGGAGAGAGGGAGGGAGGGATGGAGGAAGGGAGAGAAGCAAGGAAGGGAGGGAGGGAGGGAGGGAGGGAGGAAGGAAGGAAGGAAGGAAGGAAGGAAGGAAGGAAGGAAGGAAGGAAGGAAAGGGAGGAATCAGTTTTAAAAATGGGCCAAAAACCTCAACAGACACCTCAGCAAAGAAAATATAGAGATGGCAAATAAACATATGAAAAGAGCTACACACCACCTGTCAGCAGGGAATGCAAATTAAAACAATGAGACACCACTACACACACTTATTAGAATGGCCAGACTCTAGAACACTGACAACACAGTAAGCAGCTTAAACTTACCTTAGAGGCAATAGACCAGCGGTTCTCTACCTGTGGGTCACGACCCCGGCGGGGGGTCGAACAACCAAAACACAGGGGTCGCCTAAATTTCCGATGACTTTAGGCGACCCCTGTGTTTTGGTCGTTCGACCCCCGCCGGGGTCGCGACCCACAGGTTGAGAACCGCTGCACTAGACATTTAGAATAAGTTTGGAGCAGGGAGTGATATTAGCAGAGCCTCCTGTTGTCAGTGGGGGCGGGATGTAGACGCAGACAGTTCAGGTGTGTGAGGGGAGAGGGGCACTTTCGCAGATGTTTAGGGGTGAGTGTGGTCAGTTGTCAGCTGTTGAGTGTGGAGTGTGAGAGGGAGGCACTGGGGGTCGAGGCTTGGTGACTGGCTGAGTGGTAGGAAGGAGTCCAGAGGGCAGGGGGGTGAGGAGGTAGGGATGATCGAATGAAATGAATGATGCCTTCTATCTGAGAGGAGGTAAGCAGAAGTTGCCTAGGGAACATTTAACTGAAGTTGCCCTGTAGGCAGATAGAAATACTGTTTAAAGACTGCATTGGCCCTAGCAAGTTAGATCAGTATATAGAGAGTTGGCCTAGCGTATGGATATCCTGGGTTCAATCCCTGGTCAGGGCCCACATGAGAAGCAACCATCTGCTTCTCTTCCCCTCCCTCTCCCTCTTCTCTCTCTCTATCCCTCTCACAACCACTGGCTCAATTGGTTTGGGTTGAGCATTGGCTCCGGGCACCGAGGATTGCTCTGTTGATCCCAGCATTGGCTCCAGACAAGGGTTGCTGAGTGGATCCCAGTTGGGGCGCATGTGGGAATCTCTCTATCTTCCCTTCTCTCACTTAAAAAAGAAAAAGAAAAATGTCAGCTCCCCACCCCACATTAGTCTACAAACTCAATGCAAACCCTATCAAAACCCCAGCAAGTGGATCTAAACTCAGAACCAAGAAGAATAAGGGTCTGAGAATCTGTGAGACAACTTACAGAAAGGAGACTCAAGAGGACAGACTCACACCACCAGCGATCTAGACGGTTTCAAAGCCACACAGACTAGCACAGTATGATGCTTGTACAAGAAATAATAACAGTGACATCAATAGAACAGACTGAGAGCAAAAAAAGACCCACGACACAGAGAACTTAGTATGTAAGAGGAGGAGCATCCATGTTACAGAGAAAAGATGAATTATCTGGCAGACGGTGACAAAAAACATTGCCTCATTACATGAAGATCTTTCCAGTGTTGGGTCCCTATCTCAAAATCATCTTAAAAAATAACTCCAGTCTTAAATGTGAAAGATAAAGCTGTAGAGCTAATAGAAGAAAATATAGATGCACACAGTGTGTCTGTGATTTATAAAATTCAAAACAGAAACCATAATGGGAAAATTGGTGGATTTGACTACATTCCAAAGAAATACTTCTATCTGATGAAGAGTGTTTCAGACAAAATTATCCAATAGCCCTGGCCAGATAGCTCAGTTGGCTATAGCATCATCCTGAAGTGTAGAGGTTGCTGGTTCAATCCCTGGTCAGGGCACATAAAGGAACAGCTTGATGTTCCTTTCTCTCTCTCTAAAATCAATAAATTAAAAAAAAAACTTGTAAAGATTATCCAATAGGTGGGAAAGTGGGAGAGTACATAGGAAATTCTATGACTAAAAAACTCAACAAAAAAACCCAATTAGAAAACTAAATCAGCCTGACCTGTGGTGGTGCAGTGGATAAAGTATCAACCTGGAATGCTGATGTTGCCGGTTTGAAACCCTGGGCTTGCCTGGCCAAGACACATATGGAAGTTGATGCTTCCAGCTCCTCCTCCCTTCTCTCTCTCTCTCTCTCTCTCTCTCTCTCTCTCTCTCTCTATCTCTATCTCTTTCTCTCTCTTCTCTCTAAAATAAATAAATTTAAAAAACTTTTTAAAAGAAGACTGAAACATGGGGGAAAGCTAGGACCATAAGATGGACAGTACAGGATACACTTATGGATGAGCTAACTGCACAGCACACAGTGAGACACCACATCAACCCTCCGTCCGCTGGGATGAGCAAGACCAGGGTGATGAGAGCCAGGAAGAAGAGGACGTGGGATGCCTTGTACTTTGTTGTGGTGCACATGATAGTCTCGTCATTTTGGAAGCCAATGCCACTAGTGAAACTAAACCCATGATCACACACTCTCCTGCCCTGGGGAGACACTGTCCCGGGCACAGAAAACATGCACAAGGCTGGTAGGGCCTCCAGTGCCTCAGTTCTTCACAAGAGAGCTCAGGGAGTGGTGTGAGGACCATGTGTCCAGGGGTCCCCGGGCAGCTCACTCAAGTGACTCTCCCGTATACAGCCGTCACCACTGCTGGAGCCCTGAAACATGGGCCAAGGAGAAAAAGAAAGAGATCAAATGGAATTTGTGGAATAATATCATGTTTGCAAATTTCTATAATGCACAAACACAAAAAAATCTATTTTCCTAAATGTGCACATATTTTTTTAATATTTTTTATTTATTGATTTTTTTAGAGAGAGAGGAGTGAGAGAGAGAGACAGAGAGAGAGAGAAGGGGGAGGAGCAGGAAGCATCAACTCCCATATGTGCCTTGACCAGGCAAGCCCAAGGTTTCGAACCAGCGACCTCAGTGTTCCAGGTTGACGCTTTATCCCACTGCGCTACCACAGGTCAGGCTGCACATATTTTTTTAAACGTCCAAACAACTAAAGATGGGAAGTCGTAAGGGTATATATTATATTCTCAGGAGAGGCTGCCCAGGTGGAGGGGGAAAAGAAGGTGTAGAGATAGGTATCTAGAGAGCCGGAGTGTGCGAGCAACTTGGTCTCGACGCCCCGGGGTAATGGATCACCTCAGGTAACACCGCCCCCTCCCCAAACACACACAGGTAATCTGTGTCCACCACTTGCACCTGAAGCCTAAATCTTCATCTCTACCTATCAATCAAAAACTGCAATGTTCTTAATGTTTAAGTAACTGCACCTGCTTCTTTGTTTTCACTGGGTAGGATTTTAAATAGCAATCCTGAGATTTACTCACTGGTTAGATTAATGTGATGACATTTATTAAATTCAGCTATTCCTGGACTGTGCCAGGGTGAAGTCAAACACATTTATTGACTGAATAATGGGATATATAGTGGCACCCACAGCATTGTAAGACTCAGCCTTCCTGTTGAACGTGCTGCCACACAGCATTGCTCCCCTGGTGGGAAAACAGGATGGGTGAGTGGGGGTTTCTCACTGCTTCATCCTGATCCACCACTTGCAAAAAACAAAACAAAACCCAGGACTCATTGTTTAAAGATATTTGAGAGGCCCTGGCTGGTTGGCTCAGTGGTAGAGCATCAGCCTGAAGTGTAGAAGCCCCAGGTTCGATCCCCGGTCAGGGCATACAACAGAAGCAACCATCTGCTTCTCTACCGGTACCCCTCCCCCTCTTTTATTCTCTCTTCCCCTCCCTCAGCCATGGTTCAAATGGTTAGAGCAAAGTTGGCCCTGGGTACAGAGGATGGCACCATGGCCTCATGTCAGGTGCTAAAATAGCTTGGTTGCTGAGCAACAGAGCAGCAGACCCAGATTGGCAGAGCATCACCGGGTAGGGGCTTTGCCGGGTGGATGCTGGTCAGGGCACATGCAGGAGTCTGTCTCTGCCTCCCCTCTTCTCACTGAATTAAAAAAAAAAAAAGAATTAAGGCTTTTTGGCTGGGCCCTGATGATTTTCCAAGTTATATAACTTGCAGGGGCCCTTACCATGGGTTCCTGTAGACAAACTCTGCCCTGAAAGTTTTCATCCCCTGGGCCTGGGCCCAGGTCCTGGGGGCTTAACTGTCAGGACTCAGAAAGTACATGCAGGTGGACAAAGGAAAGCAGCCTCATGAAGCTCACCGCCCTTTGTGCTAACCCTGCCCTGTGCTCACCGTGCCTTCCGGGTCCACAAGCAGAAGGTGCTTGGCCTGGCCGTCATGCATGCCGGTGAGCACGAAGGAGCCTGGGTTGGTGGTGCTCTTCCGGACCAGGAAGTCCCCGTCACGCTGCAGCAGCCCTTCAGCCTCCTGCCTGCTCATCTCGCCCTGGTACCAGGGCTCGGCTCTCAGCGCCTCCAGCACGCCGGCATCTGGGGGCCAGGGCGACACAGGACTGATGCACTCCACCGATGCAGCCTTGCTCATCACAGGCCCCATGCACTGGTTCCTGAGAGCATCTTCAAACGGTTCTGCTGGCACCATTGGCCAGCACCAGGCGACCGAGGGGTGGGAGGAGCAAACGACAAACAGCACAACGTGAGCAACGGAACATGGAGGCTGCTCTACTACAACGAAGCACTGGCCATGAACAGAGGCTGACAATATAACGAGATGCATCGCAACAAGCGTTTGAAGGCACAGCCCAAATCTTGGCATGACTCCTTCAGATAAGTCTGCCTTTCCAAGGCAGCTAGGCCCTGTGCCTGTGCCAAGGGTTCAAGCCCGCCCTCTGTCGAGCAGATTAGGACGACCGCCTTTCTGCACCCCGCGTGCCACACCCCAACTACTTTCTCTGGAAGGTTGGCTTGGCTCTTTAACAAATATGTTCTCTCCCAAATAAAAACCTGCCAGACCAAAGGAAATGCACACCGGAAAAGGCAAGTTGCAAGATTTTGATTTTGTGCAAAACCTAAACCCAACCTATCAAATGTTTATTTCAAGATCTTTGTATTGGACAGAAAACAGAGCGGCAGCTGTCAGACGGGAAGGGGGTTGGGGCAGGGGGGAAAGGTGAGGGAGTTCAGCAAAGAAAAAAAAGCTCATAGACACGGGGAACAGTGTGGTGATCATAGAAGGAAAAGGGGATGGGGGAGGTAGGAGAGGGTGAAGGCGGTAAATGGTGATGGAAGGAGACTTGACTTGGGGTGGTGAGCACACAATACAATATATAGATGATGTTTAGGAAATTGTACACCCAAAACCTGTGTTATTTTATTAACCAATGTCACCTTAATAAATTCAATTTGAGGAAAAAAATCTTTGTATGGGTGAATTTTTAAAAGAAAAGAAAACTGACATTTACAGGGTGCCGTTTATGTGACTTGCCCTGAGTAGGAGCCCTACCTCCCCTTGACCTTCACTCGTTTCCCTGTGGAAAAGGATCTCGTGTGAGTGTCTGAGGTTGAGCTTGACCCTGGGCCCTTCAGAACACACCTTTCCCTGCAGGGCACCAGTCGGGGGTAAGACTCCTGCCCTAACATCAATACATGCCAGGAGCAAACATCTCAGTGTTTGGTTTTTAAATAAGTACTTGTGCCCTGGCTGGGTAGCTTGGTTGGTTGGAGCATTGTCCTGAAGCACAGAGGTTGCTGGTTTGATCCCCTAGTCAGGGCACATACAGAAACAGATCAATGTTCTTGTCTCTCTCTCTCTCTCTCTGTCTCAAATAAATAAATTTAAATAAATAATTGTACAAAAGCTCACTGAAAAAATATGTGGAGTGCTGCATGAAATGTGCTATAACAGATATGACTTAGGGCCATCTGGCACCCCCAAACAACGCAAGCACCACAAGAACTAGGACAGTGTCCTCCTGGGCAGACTGGCATCCTCAAAGCTCAATGGGTTTATTCCTGGTCATACTTCCTACTCTATAAATATTCAACAGAAGCTGCAAAACAAGGCCAATTATTAGTAGAAGATGGGCAGAAGTGAGGTGAATAAATGAAACCGAAATTAGATCATTTTGATACTTTTTTTTTTTTTCCTGAAGCTGGAAACAGGGAGAGACAGTCAGACAGACTCCCGCATGCGCCCGACCGGGATCCACCCGGCACACCCACCAGGGGGCGACGCTCTGCCCACCAGGGGGCGATGCTCTGCCCATCCTGGGCGTCGCCATGTTGCGACCCTCCTGGGTGTCGCCATGTTGCGACCAGAGCCACTCTAGCGCCTGGGGCAGAGGCCACAGAGCCATCCCCAGCGCCCGGGCCATCTTTGCTCCAATGGAGCCTTGGCTGCGGGAGGGGAAGAGAGAGACAGAGAGGAAGGCGCGGCGGAGGGGTGGAGAAGCAAATGGGCGCTTCTCCTGTGTGCCCTGGCCGGGATTCAAACCCGGGTCCTCTGCACGCTAGGCCGACGCTCTACCGCTGAGCCAACCGGCCAGGGCCATTTTGATACTTTTTAAATCATTTCATTTATATAGTTGGAGTAAAAAAGTTAAAATTATTGATTAAAATTTTACTTTATTTTACCTTATCTTTTTTCTGATTGCCTGGAGTAGCTGAAAATTTGTATTATCTTGTTTCTGCACCGTCAGCGTCACCATTATCCCATTGTCATCATTGCTATTTATCATAATTATCACCACAACTATCACCATCATCACCATTCAGCTCTAGTGGTTCAAAATAAACAACATAGAGCACTGCCCTTTTTTTTTTTTCATTCTTTTCAATAGATACTATCCTCCCAGAGTCCTTTCCTCTTTTTGTCTTCTCTAATTTGGGGAGCAGGAGTAGAAATGGATGGATGAGAAAATGTTGGTTCTGATTCTCATGTTTCCCATCCCAAACCCCAGACCAATCTAATTCTCACTGGGTTCTGGGCCCAGGAATCACCTGGTAAACTGGCCAAATTGAACAGTAAAACGGGCTGACCACAAGCACAACTACGAAACTGCAGTTGTGAGACATTGTTAAACTTGGAGCAGGGGCTAGAGAGCCGCCACATTGCTCTACATTGTGGGGAAGTCACTTTGTACCTCCTAGGCTGCTTCCAAATTATTTCAAGTATTTCAAGTAAAGGCATTGGATTAGATTATCTTTAAGGTGCCCTAAGCCCTGGGATTCTACAGTTCCTCTGGTTCCGGTCATTGCTGTCAGTCAGAATGGGAGTCCAGTATCCGGGAAACCAAAGTGGCTGAGGAGAAATAGGCTTTTGTTGTGTTGGTGCTGCCTAACCGTGGACGCACTCAACCCTGTCCTCACTCACACACCATGGAAAGTATTGTCCAGCCAGTAGTAAACTTTCTTAGCCTCTAGGATTCTCTGTTTTCTCTTCTGTAAATAAGGATAGTAATAGTAATAACAATACAGTCCCACGTCACTTAATGATGGAGATACTTTCTGAGAAATGTGTCGTTAGGTGACTTTATCGTGCAAAGATCATGGAGTGCACCTACGCAAACATTGATGGTACTTTTACACAACTGGCAGCACAGTAGGTTTGTTTACACCAGCACCACCACAAACACACAAGCAATGTGCTGTGCTAGGACATGAAGACACCAAGGACTTTCACTAGGCAACAGGAAATTTTTAGTTGCATTGAAACCTTATGGGGCCACCATCCTAAATGTGGTCTGTTGTTGACCCAAATGTCATTTTGTGGCACATTGCTGTAATAACATCCACCTGTAGTAATAACATCCACCTGTAATATCTTTGCAAATATTAAATAAATGCAGAGCAGATGGTAGAAAGTTGTTAAATATTAACCTCTTCCTTTCTTTAGCCTTTAAATCCTCAAGGAATTTTAAAAATTGGGGGGATATAGAGCTCTTTGTGAGCTCGGGAGTTTCTTTCAAAATTTCTTAACAGTTTTTTGCTCACCATTGTCATCCCATTAATGAGTTCATGGGTGATTTAATTTTCCCATATTTATGACACACAGAAAGCCCCTGCTAAATACCCCACTGTGTTGCTATTTAAATAGTTTCCTGTCTCTCTCTTTCTCTTTCCTTATTTTCCATGTGGGCATTTGTTACTGCCTGGTAACTCACAGAGGCTAGTTCAGCTCTCCGAGAACAGGAACGTTGCCTACTCTGTTTTCCTGTACATCCCCAGTGAGCAGAATGGTATTTGACACATGCTAAGTGTTCAGTGGAATGGGGGAGAGACTTGAAGTGGTAGAGAAAGAGAGAGGATGAGAGAAAAATGAAAGAGGAGGCAAACACTGCACGCATATGAGAAGGGCTTGTTGCAATTTCTGGGTCGTGTGTTGGTCTTGCCCAAGAGACCGAGGGCTTTATGAGGACAGCGGCCATGCCATTGCACCTGGACACTTTGCAACTGAGATAGCACTTAACAGTCAATTAATTATTAAGTGAATAAAGAAATGAGTGTGTTTCCTTATGTAGACTGATGGTCTCGATATGTGCACATCTTCAAGAGCTAAGCCAATGTCCCAAAGAGAAGAGAGTCGCTGTGCCTCTGGGGAACAGAAAGGGATGTGGTCAAAAAGCACAGGCTGGCTGACGTTAAAAGTCCTGAAAAGCCCGATCATAACCCAGAAAAGCACTGCTAATCATCAGCATCAATCAGAACCCAACCAGCACAAAGTTCAGTAACTGCACAGACTTCCAGTAAAAGGCCATGTGGAAAGCAAGCTCAGAAGCAAAGGAAACCGAGGGCGAATAGAAACCCACTCATGTCAAAGAGGTCCTTCCTGGGGCTGCCCTCTGTGCTGCCCCCCACAGGCGGCCCGGCCTGCGGCGGGAGTTGCTGGGTGTTCACATAGGTGGGGGCTTCTCCCGTGGGCGCCACGTGTGCTTTCCCTTCCGACGTGCTGTAGGTGTCCGTGGACCCTGCAACAACAAACGAGCCCTGTTTCCTCCTCTGATGGGAATGCTGTTGGTGCATTTGTGATTGAGCCCCCCAGTCTTCCAGGAAAGGCCCTTCAGGCTGACTGTAAGGACATTCTTCTTGTAGCCCCTACCCCCGTGGTTTAAATCTCCTCTTCTGACCCTGTCACATGCACTACTGCATTCCGGCTAAGACACATCTATACCCTCATGTCAAAGTGCGACCATTAGTCCATGGCAGTGGAGACCCGTGTGGTCAGCGATTCACCACGACTCTGGGCCCGTGACTGGGCGGGTACCACTATTCTATACACCGGAAACTAATATAAAATAATATTGGATGTCAACTGTTATTGAACAACATAATGTTTTTTAAATTGTTGTCATTCGATCTCAGCACAAATAGCTATGATAAGGGAAAAGTTTTGTTGTTAAATTAATAAATGGTTAAATTTATAGACATAGAAGCTTAAATTGGATCTTAATTCATTCGTCACTGCGTCTCCTTCAGACCTGTAGAGTTAGTAGTCAGAGCCCTAGAGCTATCAAAGGAGTTATGGAAGTGTCTGAGGAAGGGGAACATTTAAAATTAATTTAAAACTTTAATACACAAAAGATACATGTGTATGCGCACACGTGTGCACAGAACTGTCTATGGAATGGAGACTCATGTTGGCAGTTAGCTGTCAGTCATTTCTAATTTTTTTTTTTAATTTTTCTGAAGTGAGAAGCAAGGAGGCAGAGACAGACTCCCGCATGCTCCTGACCAGGATCCACCCAGCAAGCCCACTAGGGGGCAATGCTCCTTTGCAACTGGAGTCATTCTAGAGCCTGAGGTGGAAGCCATGGAACCATCCTCAGTGCCCAGGCCAACTCTGCTCCAATGGAGCCTTGGCTGCGGGAGGGGAAAACAGAGTCAGAGAGAAAGAAGATGGGGAAGGGTAGAGAAGCAGATGAGTGCTTCTCCTGTGTGCCCTGGAATCGAACCTGGGACTTCCACACACCAGGCCGATGGTCTACCACTGAGCCAACCAGCCAGGGCCTCTAAATTATTTTTAATGTGGGGTGTAGGTGCATGCTCATGGATTTGATAAGATGTGGAAGTGTCCTCTAAATGTACTCAGGGCCGTGCGGATGTGTCCTGGTGCATCTCTGCCTATGGTAGATGTCACTCTCCTCCTCTTGCAGTTGACCCTGGAGAGTGGGCAGTGGAAGGAGGCCAGGAGAGGAAAGCTATGCTGGTTCCTGTGAGGACCACTGGGGCTCAGCCCTATGGAGCTTAGGGACAGCATGATACACCCTTCCAAGTCTGCCAACCAACTCCCACTGAGATGGGTGGAGGTCACTTCCTCAGACCTCTGGCCAGAAGAAAGGCACCTGGGCACCTGAGAACAGTCAGCGCTGAAGGACACACACTCATCCTGGTATGTCATCTGTCTAGGAGTTGTCAGCAGACGTGCAACACCCTCACTTCCTCACTTTGTGTATTTCTATGATCTGGTCAGGAACCTACAGCCCCACCATCCACAGGGTTTTCAGTGGATTTTCCTGCCATTCCACAGGGGATAAACTAACACCGGGGAGACACCACTTTTTTTGCGTGACAGTGAGAGTCAGAGAGAGGGACAGACAGGAAGGGAAAGAGATGAGAAGCATCAATTTTTTGTTGCAGGACCTTAGTTGTTCATTGATTGCTTTCTCACATATGCCTTGACTGGGGGGCTCCAGCAGACCGAGTGATCCCTTGATCGAGCCAGCGACCTTAGGCTCAAGCTGGTGAGCCTTGCTCAAACCAGATGAGCTCGCGCTCAAGCTGGCGACCTCGGGGTCTCGAACCTGGGTCCTCCACATCCCAGTCTGATGCTCTATCCACTGTGCCACCGCCTGGTCAGGCTCATTTTTTTTTTTTAACACAAATGTTCAAACCAACTTTATCTGTAATGCTCACAAATTGGAAACAAATATCAATCAACAACTAAATGCAGTGTAGGATACTCATACAATGGAATACTAGTCACCAATAAAAAGGAAAAATAACTACTGATGCACATAGCCACAGGAGTGAATCTAAAACTAATTTTTTCCGAGTGAAAATAAGTCAGATAAAAAAGAATGCATACATATAACTACATGTATATGAAGTTCTATAAAATGCAAACTGATGTAGATAAACATACAAAGCAACACAATGGTTTCTTAAGGATGGAGGTGGAGCAAGGGAGACTGGGAAGCGACACATGACTTTCGTATTTTATGTTTCTTGTCCTTGTTACCTTGCTTCTCACCTTGCCTGACAGGTGCTTGCTGCCAGTCCTCACCAAACGGGTCTCCTAAGTGTCTTCCCTGGTAATAAGTTTGTTCTTTTCCTGAAAACTATAGATACAAAGAGGAAAAATTATGCTCATCTTGTTTTCCCATCTCCAAAAGCCACAGTGCGGTAGCAGGCACATCAATGACCAGGTGGCTCGTCCCCAATTACACATGACTTTTCCCGTCATGCCCCACAGCTGACATTAAGATTTAGGAAATAAGTTTGTGTGGGTGAGAGGAAGAGACTGCATCTCAACAAAACTGCACATTCGCCCCTTTATTCTCATCCCCCCTCCTCACATGTGAGCATGAATTGAGCTCCCTGGACGCAGCAGAAGTATCTATGTGCCAGAATACACTGGTCACCTGACACACCTGGGCAAGTCCGCCTAGGGATTCCTTCTTAGTGTCAGAGCGGCTGACACTTTATTTCAATGCTATTTTGACACTATTATTAGTGTGGTTATTATTTATGTCAGGTAGAAGACATCAAAAGAACTCTCAACACAAAATAAAGATACCATAACCCTAGAAAACAATTGCCTCATTAGAATTTGGAGTTAGAGGGAAACCCAGGAAAATGACTAAAATAGAAAAACTCATAAAGTTCCTACCACTTCAAAGGCCTGTGTCCACTGTCTTTTCAGAGTACCCAAAGCACCCAAAGACAAGTTGAACATGTATTGAGCCCTGTCTTTCCTCATTAAGATTGCAGTATAATGAAATTTGCCCTAAGGTAGAGAAGGGACCTCCAGATCCTACCTCAGGAATCACAATACAGTCCAAGGTATTTGACTAAGCACCTTATGATGTTAAAAACAAAGGCTTAGCTTTCCCTACTTGTCTGCTCTGTGAAATCCATGGGGAAAACATTTGCGAGTTATTCTGTCAGAGGCCAACCTGAAAACAAAGCTGAGAAAAATACAAGGAAATAAAGTTCAGTTAGCCAGCATCCAGAGAAAGGTATAAGATTAACCTGGGCTGTGTCAGCGGCATGGGGTCTGGCTTTCAGTCGAGCATCAACAAAGCCCCCCGGAGGGGGCGTCTTGTTTGGAATGCTGTTGTAGTATGGGTGGTCTGAACCGTCTCCTTCCTCTTCCGTCCACGGTTCATCCAGACTCTGCATTCTGTTAAAAGAGAATTTTCAAGAGCTTTAGTCAAACGCTGAACCTGTAGTCAAAACCAACACCTCGAATGTTAATACCTGTCACCCCAGAGGGGTGAATTTAGTCACTTTCTACTCAACCACATAGGTCTCAGGCGTATTCGAAAACCACATGAATGGTATAGTAAAATATCTCTGTCTTATTCATAGTTTTACCCTTTGGAAAAGTCCAGTCATATTTGAAACAGAAAATAAAATCCTTTTTCAAAAGTACATTTTAATTAGGAAAGAAAAAAAATTTTTGTTGTTATTCCATTTATTTATTCATTATTGATTAAATCTTTTTTTTAATTAATTTTAATGGAGTGACATGGATAATCAGGATACATATGTTCAGAGAAAACATCTCTAGGTTATTTTGACATTTGATTATGCTGCATTCCCATCACCCAAAGTCCAATTGTCTTCCATCACCTTCTAACAGGTTTTCTTTGTGCCCTTCCCCTCCCCCACCCCCTCCCTCTCCTCCCCCCACCCCGTAACCCCCACACTCTTGTCCATGTCTCTGAGTCTCATTTTTATGTCCCACCTGTGTATAAAATCATATAGTTCTTAGTTTTAATTTAAAAACTTTAAATGTAAAGATAACCAGATCCTCAAGGCAGAGACACATACTTTTAGTAAATAATGAAATTTACCCAAGGCAAAATCAACTAAAAATGAAGATTTGGTGACATCAGGGGAAATGGTAGTGTAAGGACCTCTGAAAAATTTCTCTTCCACAAAAGCAACAATAAAACTTGGTAAAAAAATTTTCTATTTGTTTTTTTTTTTAGAATTAACTATTTAAAACCCTGAAATTAGCCAAAAGCTTGCAACTACCTAGAGAGGTATATATTTTGCTTGTTTGTTTGTTTGTTTTTTAAATAAATGGAAAATAACTGTAAGAACAGCAGCTTTGTCATTTTAACTTGCTCTATTACCATCTCTGGGGTAGTTTTGAAAGCAAAGCACCTGCAGTCACAGAGAAAACCAGTAGCCTGAGAGCCATGGGGGTGGGGACAAACGGCCTGAGTCTCCTTCAAAGCCCCATTCCCAGAGAGCTGCCATTAAGTAAACTGTCTAGTCGTTCCTTAGAAGAAGTCATTCCTAAGGCTGTCTTTACGTGACCTGATTCAGAACTAGCCCAGGAAAAAAATGCCTCTTCATGAGGAAGGTTTATAAAAAATAACGAGAGGCCATTGTTCAATAGCATGACTCCCTGAAGTAGTAGACAACATTTGGAGCAGATAGTAGGCTAATGAAAAGCTTAAAAATAACAGCTAGAAAATAGGATGTCTGTATGGGTTTTTGATAAACTTCCACATATTCCGAGGAATCTAGGAGGCCACATGTATTCACAGGGCTCTGTTCATGTCTGCAGATGGAGGCTTGCTCATCCTTGGAAAGATGTCAAAAGGCCCTAGTTTCATGTCTGGCTTACCTTGGAGCTACACACAGACAGGAAATGAAAGCTAAGGCAGAATGACCAACTGCTCAGCTTGGTGTTAAAAGTTGCTTCCTATACAAACAGAACCCCTCAGAAAGCCTGGGAAACTTAATAGTTCCAGGAATTTAAAGAAATATTTCTCTAATCATTAGCTCTCTAATCAATGAACTGATCAGAGTTGTCAGTGGCCATAGCTGGCAAAAAATACAGACTTTATGGATTTAGTTTAGAAAAGTTATAGAAACAAAACAGCCACAAAAAACACCACCAAGTGCCAAGGAGGGAAGAAATCTGACTTCCCAAGTTGCTGCATTATTTACAAGCTCTAGTTTCAAATAAAGTAAAATGTATGAGACATGCAAATAAACACAAAGAAAAAAAGCAATCAATAAAGACTAACCCTGAGGAAATTTAGATCTGGACAAAAGACCCTCAATACTATGAACAGCTGACTTCTTAATTGAAAACAGTGAGAGCCAGAAGGCAGTGGGATGGCATATTCAAGTACTGAAAGTAAAAGACGGTCTACAAGCACTTTATACCCAGTAAAACTATCCTTCCAAAATAAAGCAGAAACAAAACATTTCCAGATAAATAAAAACTGAAAACATGTCATCACTAGCAAATCTGCCCTGCAATTTCCATTAAAAGAGATATTTCAGGCTGAAATGAAAGAACATCAGATGGTAACATATACTAACATGAAGAAATAAAGAATGAAAATCCAAAATTAAATTTCCTTTAAACCTTATTATATATTATAGAAACAATACAGAACTTTATGCCTTAAAAATTTTCCCAGAGAACCATGGTAGCTCAATTAACTCTACCTACTTTTGTACATGGTGTTTTTTTATCATATTATTTATTTATTTATTTTTTAAGAGAGAGAGAGAGAGAAATAAAGATAGATTTCTTGTTCCATTTATTTGTGCATTCATTGGTTCATTCTTGTATTTGCCCTGATCGGGAATCAAACCTGCAACCTTAGTGTATCTGGACAATGCTCTAACCAACTGAACTACCTAGCCAGGGCTGTACATATTGTTATAATAACAGTTATTTGATTATTACATAACATTTTAAAAGTACAGAAAATCATAATTAACATAAAAGATACCTATATATTCACCACTGACATTAAGCAATGTGAACAGTTTGCTATATTTGCTTTCTTTTTTTTTTTTTAAGAAATAAAATTTGTCGCCCTGGGCTGTTGGCTCAGTGATAGAGCCTGGCGTGTGGATGTCCTGGGTTTGATTCCTAGTCAGGGCACACAAGAGAAACAACCATCTGCTTCTCTACCTCTTCCCCTTTCCCTCCCTCTCTCTCTCTCTCTCTCTCCCTCCCTCCTGCAGCCATGGCTCAATTGATTTGAGCAATTTGGCCCTGGGCACTGAGAATGACTCCATGGCCTCCACCTCAGGTGCTAAAAATAGCTTAGTTGCATAACAATGGAGCAATACACCAGATGGGCAGAGCATCGCCCCAATAGGGGGTTTGCTGGGTGAATCTCAGTCGGGGCACATGCAGGATTTTGTCTCTCTACCTCCCCAACTCTCACTTAATTAAAAAGAAAAAAAGAAAAAAAAATTTCAAACTTACTTTGGATCAATAGATATATGAAATTAACAGTCAGATGTTAATGGTAGATTCTACAATGGGTATGAGGGTGTTCACTGTCATTTTTTTTAAATATTGGTATCTTTACATTTTAAAATGCTAGAGAAGAAATATAGTTGACAAATGAAGTTAAAGCCCACTATACCCTACCTCATCCTTGGATATCCAAGAGTCAGTGTATAATATTCCTGCATATATATATATATATATATATGCATTTACCCATAAACTATGTATACAATTGTCTAACATTTCCATAAATGATTCATATTGTTTTTCACACCATTTAAAAATTCTGAGATTTTTTTCTAGTAATACACAATACGGATGCATTCTCTGTAACAACTGTATCCCATTATATATAAAATATATATAATGACACATGAAATGTTGCATGGTTGCACAGGAAACGGAGCAAAAACATTTTACAAAAGTTTGTTCACTCATTCTCCTGCAAGGGCCATCTGGGCCTCTGTCACTTGCTAACTCTACCTCTTCCTGCACACAGCTCGTCTGAGCTTGTAGCAGCTTCTGTTGACCAGGAACAAGTGGGGCCTCCCCAGGGACCTCCAAAGTGAATGTCTTAAAAGAAATTTCTCAGTGGACAAGGGAAAAAATCTCTTTCAAAAAAAGTGAAGATTTCAGAGGGATGACATGAAATCTTCCTAACAATGAAGACAAAGGTAGACAATTCCTACATGACTAAGTCACAAAATGTGGCTGCAGAAGTTGGAAATGCATGCAAAGTAAACTTGGGGGAAATAAAATGAAGTCTGACTTACAGTGATCACGCCAGGGTAACAGGCTTTCATGAGAGTTCAGTCAAGGAGAGTCTACTGAATGACCACCATGCCCTATATTACTATTTTAATGCTTAATGCTGCATGGTAAACCCCTATGTGCTAAGGGAATTCAATGATAGGTCCTGAACATTTTTATAATAAATCAAATGTCTCACAATTCCTGTTTGTATTTACCATTTTATTTAACACTCAAAATCACAGTATGGCTCCTATTATTCCTATTTTACAGAGAAAGCTGCTGAGCCCCAACTGGTTAAAGTACTTTACCAGAGCCACGTGGGCCATGGAGTCCCCAGGCTACAGAGGCCAGTCGAGCAGGACTGACACTGGTCATTCCAGGCACAAGGCCCCACAAGGGAGCCGCTGAGTCAGGCTGCTGGTTAACCATGATGACCAAGGGCCATGGTACATGCAGACCCTGCGGGGATACAGACCCTAGGAGGTGACACGTGAAATGTTGCATGGTTGCACAGGAAACGGAGCAAAAACATTTTACAATGTTTCTTTGTAACCTTGGCTACTGTCACTATAGTTTCAAGAAAAAAATGTTTTTCCAAACATTCAGAGCATTGCCCATATGTCGGCTTCCATCTGCCAGTTTCCTCAGCCCTGGCCCAGCGCCGCCAGGTGTCCCTGAGCCCAGGAAGCCTCGAACAGGGCCCTCCCCAGGGAGGCAGGTCGGTGGTGTTCCCCTTTACAGTTTGTTTGCTTGTTTGTTTGTTTTAAGGAGGAAAGGTGATCAAACGCGTACCGGCCACTGCAGACAGCAGCACCACTCACCGGGCCTGGAGAGCAGGGATCTTGGAAGGGCACTGCAGATACTGCTTAAACCGGAGCTCGAAGGCTTGTCCAATGGAGCCGATGACATCCTGGGCCAGCCCGTCACAGCACTCCAGAATGTGGCATGCTGTGGGAGCCAGAAACCCGGCCCGTTAGAGACAGACAGACAGACACTGGGGTTGCCCAGGCGCCTGCACGGAAGCCCTCCCACGGGTAAACCCGTCAGCCTCAGTGAGAAGAGGGGGACAAGGAGGTGTGAGTGCCCTTCATAATATGTCCTGGGGGCTCGACTTGCAGCTTAACCCCAGTGTCACCATTGGATGGATTCCTGAGTAGCCTGTTTTCTCTAAAATGAAAAATGAATGCCTTTGTGGCAGGTGCTCACCACCCCTCAAGGGCATAGTGACCAGGCTGTGGCACAATCCACGTGACACCTTCGGAGAACAGAGGGTCCAGTGGTGTCAAGCACAGAGGAGGCCTGCTTCTGCTCTACAAGACAGTGACTGTCCATGCACCCCACAGAGGAACCCCGGCCTCTCCACCAATTGCCATGATCAGCATGGCACAACTTGTCACGAATAGAATAAGGGCGTTCTCCCTGGAGAAGAGAACACATAGATGTGTCCCGCTTCATCTTCTCTCATCAACAGCTGGGACATAATTGAATTTCAGGGAGGGTTCCTGCAGGTGCTTGGCAGACGCCACAAAGATAGTTATTCAGGCACCAGAGCCATCAGATTGGCCTCTGGCTCCAGGAGAACCCAGGACACATGGAAAAGAGGGCTCCTTAAGATGGGAAACTGCCCGGGAAGGGACGGAGACATCATCACATTTGAAGTCTGTCAACTTCCAGCATGATGCAGCCTTCTCTGTGCTCAAAGCCAGGGGAGCCTACCCCGATGGCAGCGGTCAGGCCCTGCCCACCCCCCGCTCCTGCTCTCCCTTCAGGCTGGAGGGGGCGCACTCCTGAGGACACAGGAAAAAGCACTGTGGGGAAGACAGGGGAATGTGCTGTGGATCGCCGGGCAGTCCTGGGAGGCAGTAGGTGTGGCCAAGGGACTGGTCCCCAGGAGACAGATGTTCCAACTGCATTTTTTGTCATTGACTATTGACACTAGTTTGTAAGTATCAAGCCGGGAAGGCATACAGCAAGCCCAGGTGAAACAGGTATTAGAGTTGCCGGGTTACTGGTTCACCGATAGAAACAGACATGTCTTCCAATGGATGGGGAAGGAAGAGTTGAAGCCAGTGTGAAGGAAAGACCCCCCAACTCACCCACACACGTATTCCAGCCACACATCTATACCCCTAGTGTCAGCAGCAGCCCCGGGAGTGGGCTGGCCAATACTTTGGAGAACCAAAAAACAAACAAACAGGGGAAATGTCAAGAAATGTGGTTTATCTTTCTTCTGGGGAGAAAGCAGTGCCCTAGCCTTTCACCTAGTGACTGAGGAACCAGGTTTCAGCAGAAGGGGCTGCACCAAAATCCACAGGGCCCATGCGTTCCCACACAGCAGAGCACAGCCAGCCTGGAGAGTGTCCTCTTCAGGTCAGCTCCCAGCACATGCACAGGCTGCAGTGTTCTGGTGGCTGCACCCTCACCGGGTTACGGCCAAGCCCTGTGTGTCTGAGCTGCCCGAGGCTGGCAGAGTATCTCTGGGCTCCACTACCTGTCTCGTCCTCGACAGACCATGAAAGTAGCACCTGTTGGCAGGGTGTGAGGCTCCTTGTCTATAATGCCCTCTCTGTGCACCAGAAGCCCACGCCAAATCCAGAACCATCCCTTGGCTACCAGCTACGGCTGGATCTGCTGTTCCCTCTGAGAATACTGCAATGGTCTCTAGCCAAAACCGCCATCTTTTAACCGGGCCTGCAAGACTTGGTGTACTCAAGAAATGAGGAGGCCCTTGCCAAGGTGAACAGCTGGGTGTGTGTTCACACCCACAAGGAAAGACAGAGCCTGAGGCATCATACATGACAAGAAGGAGACCAGATGAGATACGCATAGAGTCAAGACTCAAAAGAATGTTGTAAAACCTAAAATATGACCCAAAGCAAACACTGGGGCAGTAGAAGGTGACATCAGAGAGGAGGCCTGAAGAAAATCGGGGAGTGAAGCCTGTGATGGTTCGAGAATGTCCCACTCAAGGGCCCAGCAGGTGCAAAGGCCCCGAGGCAGGTGGTGGCAGTGGTGTTCCAGGGACAGCCAGCAGTCTGTGGAGCTGGAGGCAGGAGGAAAAGGTTGGGACAGCTTAGAGCAGGATCAAGCTCACTCAGGTCCTGTGGGCACGTTGATGAGACTGGCAGATGCTTTGTGGAGGGCAGAAAGGCTTCAATCTACAGTCTGTCCAGTGTGAGGGGCTGTGAGACCTTTACATGCAGGGGTGCAGCAGGCTGTTAGGACCCAAGTCCAGCTCTCAGCCCGAGGCCTGGGGCGAAGGGAACACCCAGCATTGTCACCAGATGCTTACTGCTGGAGGCCTATCTTATTTGCACAATCGCTGCTGAAAATAGCCCAGTATGGGGTAACCTAGACGTCCACTCATAGGAACACTAACCTCCTGCTCTATGTTAAGAGATGGAAATGAACCTCCCACTTTAAATAGATAAATAAACCCTCGCTTTCACCCACTGTGCTGATGAGGAAAGAACATGGGGGGGGGTGTTGTCTGCCCCAATGGGTTCATACTGTTTAAGGCCTTTCCCAGGCAGTCACCTCCTGGAGCCACAGCTGTCCAAGGCCAGAGCAACCCTCACTTTCTCACGTTGAAACAACCCCGCTGTCGAGGCAAGCGCGGCTACAAGGGGCGGCATTCCCCCGGGCGCGATTCCTGCGCAAGCCTTTTGTTCACCAAGTCTCCCACGACACAGAAAATGTTGGGGCAAAGCTGCAGAAGGTGTTAGGAGCACTTCAGGCTGAACACGCAGGCTTCTTTCCTCTTAGGTCAGCACCAACGACGGATAGGATGTGTCTTTCCACAGCAGATCAGGGAGCTGTGGACGGTGCCTAAACAGGGATGTTGCTGCAGTTACAAATTACAGGAAGTCCATGCTTCCTGTGGCAGCCACATGTCTAATCAGAGCATCGTGTTTTAGCTGCTTCTGTGACCCCAACCTTGCAATCTGAGCTAATGTATACATAAGACTGCAGGGGGTGGGTGTCACTGGGTAATAAATGAAAGTTCCAATGTTAAAATAAAATGATGTAACCTGACCAGACAGTGGTGCAGTGGATAGAGTGTCAACCTGGTTCGCTGAGTTCACAGGTTCAAAACCCCAACGTCACCAACTTGAGCGTGGGCTTGAGCATAGGATCACAGACATGACCCCATGGTTGCTGGCTTGAGCCTAAGATCGCTGGCTTGAGCAAGGAAGGGGTCACTGGCTCAGCTAGAGCTCCCTGCATCAACGCACAGAAGAAAAAGTAACCAATGAGCAACTAAAGTACCGCAACTATGAGTTGATGCTTCTCATTTCTCCCCCTTCCTGTCTGTCTGACCCTGTATCTCACGCAGCACTCGTGTGCATGCTTGCACTAAAATTAAAAAAAAAAAGGATTATGGGGGTAGAACACACAAGACCTTTAGGGTTAACTCTGATAAAGCCACATCATGGATCAGGTAGGTAACCTCATCGTTCTAGGCTGTCTTGAAAATATGTCCAAGATATAATGTATGTGTGTGTGTGGGGGGGGGGGGGTAAAATAAAAGGCTAAGATCTTATTTGTATCAAAATTTTAAAAGAAGAAAATATATGTGTAAACATATATGAAGAAAAAAGTTTTGCAAACTAGAAAAGTGTAACAGTTGGGACCTAAGGTGGGAAGAGGAGGGGAACCAGTGGGCTGTGGAGGGAAGGGTGTACTATTTTAGACCCCCCTCCGGGTGGTCTTGGTCAATGAGCTCTGCACTGGAGCTGTATGTACAGCTGAGGCTGCCTGGTATTCAAGGGCAGCACACTTTTAGTCAGCCCACCCACCCAAGTTTGTTAGCATCCCATGAGTGGGACTTTGGTTTTGTAGGTGATTTAAAATGGAGTGTGATGTGCAGGGAGAGAATAGGAGTACAGTAAAGGGTCCAGGAGGATGGAAAATACTTGAATGCCTCAGACCCTCCACTCAGTCTGTATAGCTTTGAGGGGCATCAGGGACAGCATCTAAGCTTCCACGCTAGCCTTCAGGGCTGGGTAAGGTAGTGCGAGGCTTCTCGGGGAGGCTCAGGTGGCAGTGGACACACAGGAGCTGGAGCCTGTCAGGAGTGGGGCCACTTTCAGAGTATGAATGGGAGTGCACTGAGAAAGGCAGGTGCCCAGAAACGGCCAGTGGGAAAGAGACGTGCATGTGGAGCTCACAGTCTCAGCCAGGTGAGCAGTCATGCTTCTCAATGGTCATGACCCTCAATGGTCGTGAACAGTGTGACATGGCACAGGCTCCTGTCGGTGCAAGCGGCTGAGCAAAGAGGCATCTGATGTCACTGTATTCAAGTGACAGATGACAAGGTCAAGCACTGATTACCTCGACGATTAACAGGGTCCTTCGCCACATATGCAACGTAGTCTGTTGTGTCCTGTCAAGAAAAAAGAAAGAAGAAGAAAATAAAAGAGATGTCCACATCACCAATCATAAGCAAGAGACACACAGTGTGTAAACCATCTCAGGAATGAAATGCTACACCCAGATAACAATCCCACAAGGCAACATTCTCAAACTGTCCCATGGCAGGAATCACCAGGCTCCCGGTGACATGCAGGTCCAGACTGGGCAGGGAAGGGGCCAGGCTGGAGCTCCACGTGGCCCACATGTACCATGGCGGGAATCACCAGGCTCCTGGTGACACACAGGTCCAGACTGGGTGGGGAAGGGGCCAGGCTGGAGCTCCACGTGGCCCACATGTACCATGGCAGGAATCACCAGGCTCCTGGTGACATGCAGGTCCTGACTGGGTGGGGAAGGAGCCAGGCTGGAGCTCCACGTGGCCCACATGTACCATGGCGGGAATCACCAGGCTCCCGGTGACATGCAGGTCCTGACTGGGTGGGGAAGGGGCCAGGCTGGAGCTCCACGTGGCCCACATGTACCATGGCGGGAATCACCAGGCTCCCGGTGACATGCAGGTCCTGACTGGGTGGGGAAGGGGCCAGGCTGGAGCTCCACATGGCCAACATTTTTTTGTTTTTGTTTTGTTTGTTTGTTTTTAAATTTTATTTAGACAATTAATTTTAACAGGGTGACATTGATCAATTAGAGGACATAGATTCAGAGAAAACATCTCCAGATCATTTTGACATTTGATTATGTTGTATACCCATCACCCAAAGTCAAATTGTCCTCTGTCAACCTTTTATTTGGTTTTATTTATGCCCCTCCCCTCCCCCCACCCCTTCCTTTTCCTCCCTTCCCCTCCCTCTGGTAACCACCACACTCTTTTCCATGTCCATGAGTCTCAATTTTGTGTTCCACCTATGTATGAAATCATACAGTTCTTAGTTTTTTCTGATTTACTTATTTCACTCAGTATAATGTTATCAAGTTTCATCCATGTTGTCATTAATGATCCTATGTTGTCATTTCTTATGGCTGAGTAATATTCCATAGTGTATATGTACCACATCTTCTTTATCCAATCGTCTATTGAAGGGCTTTTTGGTTGTTTTCATGTCTTGGCCACTGTGAACAATGCTGCAATGAACATGGGCACATGGCCCAGATTTTGAGCAGCAGGATATGAAGGGCTCCTATTCTCTGCATGTGGGGTCACTGGGGAGCTATGAAAACACCGAGTCTCACCTCCCAGGTAATCTGGTATAATTGGATTGGATAGAAGCCCAGGGACCTGGGATGTTTCAAGGCTCCCCAGGTGATTCCATTATGCATAGATGCTGAGACCCACTCCTGTCAGCTCTGTCCCCTGCTGGGCTTCAAACACAGATTGCTAAGTCCCACTCCAGGGTCTCTGTTTGGTGGGTCCTGAGGTGAGACCACAAAATGTGCACCCTGGACAAGTTTCCCGGTGCTGCTGCTGCTGTTGGCCAGGCAGCCATGCTCTGAGAATTGCTGGTCCAGAAGAAACTCGGATGTGCAGAGGTCCATTGCAAACGCGTTCTCATGCGTGGATGAAATATGATGGTTTCTTTTCTCCTTGGACATAAGCAGTGAGTGATTTTAATTCTTTTAGGGTGTCTCAAAAATATGAACTCAGTTTAGACGTCTCATCCTTACCTGAAGGATGATCCTCCTTGCTTCTTCCCCATCTAATCTACAGGGCAGAGAGGAGAGGACAGCCTCAGAAGTGGGCCGAGGGCCCATCTGAGAACCAGTAATTCTCTGCATTGGCAAATGCAGAAAAAACTTCTCTGCCAAGTTAACATTTTCAACATTCAAAAAAAAGTCTCAGGTAGTGGTGGGCAATGGTGAAGGTCTATCCGTTGTAGCAAATGTTTCCCAGGTGTTACTATTTTGAAAGGCTGCAAGGTCATCGATTAGCTGATTAGCTCCCTGGTCTTCAGCAGTGAAGGATTCTCCATCGTAAGTTCTCATCATTGTCTGGTCATATGGTCAGAGGCGCCTGCCCTTTCTCTCTCCACCACATTCGCAGAAAACCCTCCAATAAGAGAGAGGAAGGGAAAGTGTATGTGGGTGGGCTTGCCATGGTTACTAAGCACCTACAGCAGGGTG
This sequence comes from Saccopteryx bilineata, assembly GCF_036850765.1. Classification (NCBI taxonomy): domain Eukaryota; kingdom Metazoa; phylum Chordata; class Mammalia; order Chiroptera; family Emballonuridae; genus Saccopteryx; species Saccopteryx bilineata. The sequence goes on along the minus strand of NC_089491.1, from coordinate 102,796,163 downwards.
GTGGATGGGGAAGCACCTTCCCCACATCACTGCCCCTGGAGCTCACGATGACATAGTCAGACCAAGTAGGGAGGCAGCTCCCCCAGCGTGTCTGCCTGGAATGGGCTGCTATACTACAGACATTCTCCAGCATGCAGCCCAGCTAAGCTGTTTCCTCTTCCCACTCAGTTCACTGTCCACTGGTGTATTCACAGACTGACCTGGGAAAGGGAGTAGGAGATGGTCACACCAGTCCACATGGCTTCCAGTCATTTCCATCAAGGAAGAACTGGTAAGACTCTAAAGCTACTGGCAAAAAAAAGCCTTGTAGCTTGTCGTCAGAAACCCTCTTCCTGGATTCAGGAGATGTTTATGTCAGCAGTTTCCTTAGGAAGCTCTAGTATTTCTCAAATTGAGATCCATGGGACCCAGGGTTGGGTCGGTGCATTCCTCTGCATTTAAGATGTCACAAGAATTTTCTTTTAATTTTGTGTTTTCTTTTCCATGATAATATTAACAGTTAATACAAGAACATTCGAGATCATCTGAATGACCACTGTGTCATCATGTTCTGCAAGCAGTTTCAGTGTCAAGATTTCTGGTTGGGTTTCCAACATTATGAGTACCAGGTTTTTAAAAAATTTGTATATGTGCTGCCAAAGCAAGCATTAAAAAATTAGAAAAGAAATGTCATCTAGCCAGAAAGGACTAGAGGTCTTTGCTCACCTGAAGCAAATTAATGTCACATTACACACAGTGATGTACAACGAAGCGTTTGCTTGAATAAGAGAGATTAGTGGAGAACTGAATCATTGGGCGCCTATGAGAGATACTGACCTCAGAAGATCCTGAATGCACCATGGTGGCCAATTTTAGCATCTCACCGAGAGCAGCAAGCCTTGCTCCATCAGAGTAAGTTTATGGTGCTTTGAATGTTTTTGGCTTTACTGTATTTATTAGCAAACTTTCAAGTTCAATTGGGGTTTCCAGGTCAATAAAGTGTGTAACAGGAATCTATACTTTATTTTTGTACATATTTGGATGACAAAATTAATTTCATTTGACAGTAGCATCATACAGAAAAAAAATCCCTTTTAAATTCTTATTCCAATCTGAGAAACTCAGCTCTGGAGACATGATGTGTGCCTGTCACTTCGATGGTTAATGGCCAAGCCAGGACGTAGCCTTTCAGATGCCAATATTATTTATTTTTATCTTTTGGCACAATGAGGGAGTGTATAGCTGTTCAAAACAATGTTCTTGACATCGCATAGTAGGCACATGAGGTTCCAAAAATGGGGCTACTGACTACTCATTCTGTATTTACCCACTTCTGTTTTTATTTTCCAAGACTTTTGGGGCCTGACCATTATTCCAGCATTCTTCCGGGGGTCGTTTAATACTGCTAATAAGAGTGGATTGTAACTGATATACACCCTTTTTTTGTTGTTATTGTTGAAGGGATTAATAGCGCTTTCCAATCTATCTTACTTGATGTTTCAAAATATCATTTTCTTACATGGTAAACTGAGGCATGGAGCAATTAGTGGATACACACTTGGCAGCAGAACAATGACTAGAACCTGGAATCATTGGTTTTAATTTAGAACATCCACTAACTGTAATAATTACAAACCACGCGGGGGTGGGAATTCATGGACAACGTGACATGCACTCAGTTGGTTACAGTGGAAGTGGAAAGTAACTGGGCTTCCTATGGTGACATTTTTCTGTTATAGAAGACATCAGAAAGAATATAAAAGGTTGTGAGTTATTTTAAGGGTCCCTGAAAGTTTCCCTTTCTTAAAGGGGGGATGATAGGAAAAACTAGAGATAGTTCACAGACCTGTGTGTACCCTGGAGAAACAAAATAATTCTAACACAAGACAATGTATCTGGCTTCCCATTTGCTAGCTCTCTGCATCTCCACTGATGACATCATTATGAAGATGAGCCTTGAGACAAGTTTCTGAAGGGAGCTGTCAACGCAGGTGTGCAATGTTTCTACCTTTTGCTGACCCAGTTTTCAAACTGGATCACTTTCCAAATTTAAGAAACCACAGTTCCAAGTGTCACATTGGGCAAACAAGTAGACAGCCGCTGCAGGTTAATTAGAGCCAGACAGATACAAATGCAAGTAAAGGCATAAGTGCAGATGTGTGTGCAGGTGTACCTTAACGTCTAGTTATCATCCTCAAGAATGCACCTATGATGGGTTTGATTGTGGAAGACTTCCACTTTCTAAATATACAACTCAGTGAGGTCTTTCGTTTTACAATGAAACATAAGAAATTAAAGGGTTAGAAAGAAAGTAAAGGAAGAACCGGACCAAGCGGTGGTGCAGTGGATAGAGCACCAACCTGGGATGCTGAGGACCCAGATTTGAAATCCCGAGGTCACTAGCTTGAGTGCGGGATCATAGACGTGACCCCATGTTTTACTGGCTTGAGCCCAAAGGTCAATGGCTTGAAGCCCAAGTCCACTGACTTCAAGGGGTCACTACCTCAGCTGGAGTCCTCCAGTCAAGGCACATATGAGAAGTAATCAATGAACAGCTAAGGTGCAACCTCTCTGAGTTGATGCTCTTCATCTCTCTCCCTAACTGTCTGTCTACCTCTGTCTATTCCTCTCTCTCTCTCTCTCTCTCTCTCTCTCTCTCTCTCTCACACACACACACACACACACACACACACACACACACATACACACATACACACAAAAGTAAAGGGAAGGAAGAATCATCATAAATGACTTGAAAACAAGACCGTAAGTATGAAAAAAGGCCAAATAAGATGGTTAAATGATGGTCTGGTCATTCCTTGACAATTAAGCAGAGGTTTAAGGCAAAAAAAACCTATCTGCAGGGTGAACAAACCCCTTCCCTTGATAGTGCGCTTGGCTCACGGGTCTGAGAAGGGTCTGAGAAGGGTCTGAGAGGGGTCTGTGAGGTGTCTGCGAGGGGCCGTCACCCAGGCCTTTTTTTGCAGTGAGCTCTCAGGCAGGCGTGATGCTGGGGTGATGACCTCCTGGGGGCTGTGGCAGCTGGGGGCGGGACTGGCCCTCCTGGAGCTGAGACACTCCGTGCCATGACCGCACCGCCCTTTGGAAATGTAGAGACTGGAGCCTGCAGTGAAAATTGCTCCCCTGATTAGGCTTTCGGTGTGCCGACAGTACTTTTACAATCACACAACCGAGATAGAAGGAACTCAGGAGGGAAGGTCTGTAAGATAAACATGAACATGGGGAAAATGTCCTTCCTGGGCTAAGATAGACTAGGTCCCTGCATTGAGATAAATCAGGGGTCGGGAACCTATGGCTCGCGAGCCAGATGTAGCTCTTTTGATGGCTGCATCTGGCTCGCAGACAGATCTTTAATAAAAAATAATAATAACGTTTAAAATATAAAACATTCTCATGTATTACAATCCATTCATTTCCTATCGCTCATGTTCATGGTTGCGGGTGGCTGGAGCCAATCACAGCTGTCCTCCGGGACAACACCAAATTTTTATTGGATAATGCCTAACTAGTACACGGGTCGTTGTATGGCTCTCATGGAATTACATTTTAAAATATGTGGCATTCATGGCTCTCTCAGCCAAAAAGGTTCCTGACCCCTGGGATAAAGAGTCATATATCCTCCAATTACTCAAGCAACCTTGGACCAGCAAACTTTTATTTAAAATATGAGTATTGCCTACTGGTAATTTGGCAAAATAACACAGACTAATAATTATAAAAAAATACTACTATAAGCCACCATTCTTTTATTATATAAAAATTAATTTTTAACAGCAAAAAGACATCTTCCCAGGACATAGAACAATTTTTTTTTAATTGAGTGAATTTAGCTCCATGAAAAAGTCACTGTTGTCCTAATTCTTAGCTGTTTCCCTGGATCGGTGGGAACTTAGTCCAGCCCAGTGAAAAGTAGCATGACCACATTGGGGGAGCCCTGTCTCCCCTTCACCACTGGAAAGTGGTTTTCTCCTCGGTTTTCTCCCTGGTTTCCTCTCACCTCCTTCCTTCTGGATTGATGTCCTGCTGCGTTTCTTCAAAGGGCTGACTGCTCACTGTGAACAGCTGTGAGGGTGTGGGTGTGGCCCTGAGTCCTGCTTCTGCTAACAGGGTGGTGAATACTGACTCCTGACACAGAGCCTGACACACCGGGGAGCCAATCCCTTCATTCTTGCCAGTCTTCATTGAATTAGCGATGCAAACACAGGACATTCTTATTCTGTTGTGTCAATCTTGCTTTGTCTCCGCAACTCCTTCCTTGATGGCTAAATAAACCATAAAAATACTACCATGTTGGCCCTGGTCCACTGGCCCAGTGGAAAGAGTGTCAGGGCAGTGTGCTGACGTCCCAGGTTTGATCCCCAGTCAGCGACCATCTGCTTCTCTCCTCTCCCCTTCTCGCTTCTCTCTCTCTCTTCCCTTCCTGCAGCCACTGGCTCCATTGGTTGGAGCGTAGGTCCAGGGCACTGAGGATAGGTCGGCTGATTTGAGCATTCGCCCCAGATGGGAGGTGCCAGGTGGATCCTGGTCAGGGTGCATGCAGGAGTCTGTCTATCTCCCCTCCTCTCACTTAAAAAAGGAATTACTACAGTATTAAATTTGAAGAGAAAAATGCCCGTTTCAAATATTTCTGAATGAACCTGACTAAGGAAATCCACAGCCTATGAGTGAACTTCAGATACAAACATGGAAGACCCCAGCAGAGGGAGGACCCCAGCAGAGGGAGGACCCCAGCAGAGGGAGGACCCCAGCAGAGGGAGGGCCCCAGCAGAGGGAGGACTCCAGCAGAGGGAGGGCCCCAGCAGAGGGAGGACCCCAGCAGAGGGAGGACTCCAGCAGAGGGAGGACCCCAGCAGAGGGAGGACCCCAGCAGAGGGAGGGCCCCAGCAGAGGGAGGACTCCAGCAGAGGGAGGGCCCCAGCAGAGGGAGGACCCCAGCAGAGGGAGGACCCCAGCAGAGGGAGGACTCCAGCAGAGGGAGGGCCCCAGCAGAGGGAGGACCCCAGCAGAGGGAGGGCCCCAGCAGAGGGAGGACCCCAGCAGAGGGAGGGCCCCAGCAGAGGGAGGACCCCAGCAGAGGTCCAGTAGAGAAACAGGAGCAGAGCAGGGCAGGCCGAGTCGGGAGATGGAACACCTGGCAGCTCTGAGACGCCAGGGAGCTTCCGTTACCTCTTGAGAAAGCCAAGGTTTCAACAGAGATTGTTGGCAGCTCCTGGCTAACGAGGCTTAGGAAACCAGGAGGGGAAATAGCATCACAGTAAACTTTCAGGATGACATCCTAAGAGGCACCTCCTTCTCAGCAATTCTCAACAAGATCAAGAAAAAACCACGCCAAGAGCACTTACCGGGTCCCCGCCAGAAGCAAAAGAGATGGACTGCATGTGGTGATTCGCTATAATCTGCCAGGCCCAAAACAAGAAAGGAGATATGCCATTAGTAGTACCCTCCCGTGTCTTGGAAGAACAAATGTTTACTGACAGGCAATACAAAGCAACAAGTTTTCCCCAAAATTGGTGAAATTGATACCCAATGAAAACAACAACTCTAGAAGTAATGACAGTGGATAACTTTAATGAATTTTTCAGCAGGTCAGCTGGTCATCTAGCAGCTTTGCCAGAATTAGCTCATTTTAGCTCCTCTATAGCCTCTGTGATATAGAAGCTGCTGCAATCCCATTTCACAGATGGGGAGCCTGAGGCCCAGAGGGCCAAGGGTTTGCTCAGAATACTACAGCTAGCAATGAGCACAGATGTGACCCAACATAGAGGGTCTTAAGGACTGTGCCTCTTTGAGAGGGAAGACGTCTCACCCACACACAAAGACATTTCAGCTGCGTACTGTCTGTTTCCAAAGACATATGGGGTCTTCAATAAAAACCCCAAAGCTCAAGTGGAGGGAAGTGTGGCCGTCCCCCACTTCAGTTCATCTGCATCCTGTGTGCAGAAATTGGAAACCCAGCATCTGAGATCAAAATCGGTGCCATCTCAGGCACTGTTGTAATTTATCAGTTTGAGAACTGGCGAGGACATTCCAAGTTCATTTATAAGTGGGAAATTTCCATCAGCGTCATGAACTGCTGGGTACAGTGGAATTTAGCAGATGCTGCGTAAATTAGGAGCTGCCCTAAATTTAAAAAGCTGCATAAGTCTTCTTCCACCGCTACTTTTATCTATTTTAAAGACAGTGTGACGACTTTGAAGTAAATTTCTGGGGGTGGGGACAGTGCTCTTGTCTCCTTCTGGACATAACCAGGTTTATTCTGCTCAGCCCCCCTCCAGCCCTCGCTGGTGGGCAGTCAGAGTTTACAGAGCAGCAATTTTACCATCCAAGGGATTTTTCCAACCTTACTCCTGCAAAACCCAAAGCAAAACTATAAATGAACTGAAAGATGATACTTTTAAATGCTTCCTTCAGTTTGGGGGGACACGCAAAACTACTCAGGGTCTAGAAAAACCTGAGCAGATAGGAGTTCATTTGAGGGGACAGCCGAAACTTATACACAAGTTTTTGAGAGAACAGGGATTGGCACCCGTGACCCTGGCATTGTTCAAAGGTCAATTGTAAGTGAATAAAAACAGTGTCCGCTCTGTAGCCTGTGCCCATGCCCAGATGGGTGAATTTAATGGGTGCCCTATGCCACTCTCTGAACCCCTGCCTCTTGTCTATGGTGTCTCCTGGGGAGCAGTAAGGACACAGAGGTCCGCAAACGATAATAAATGATGACGTCTACAATGGAGTTTTGCTTATTTAACTTTGGTTCTACTCTAAACTGGGGTTTGGAAATCAAAGTGGACACTAAGATTTAGGAGAAAATGAAAGTCATATTTGGTCGGCACAATGCGTAACCATCACCGTGTAAGTGTACGCTATCCCTTAGGCTGAGAGAACTGAGGAGAGCTAAGTAACTGAAAGCCGTGTTTTGCTCTCAAGGAGTTCCATCGTTTCCTTCTCCGTGAGGGCCCTGCAGAGGAGAGGGTGCTGCCTGCCTGCTGTCCATCTGTGTTGGGAAGGAACTCTCCACTTGGCTTCTTCTCAGTTTGCTGCAGCCAGGCCCTAAACTTGGCCACATGGGAGAGCTAGAGGGACATGAGCTTCAGTTTCCATCCAACCTTCCTCAGACTGAGTTCATGATGTCCAATCTGGCATCTCCCAGGGCTCACTCCCATCCACCTCCACCAAAGGGCAGAACAATAAGAACTGGATAGGACACACCCACCAGCCCCTACATCAGGATGGAGAGAGCCAACCATGGTGGCCTCATCCTTTCTCCTCTTTCTGAGTTTGCTTCCTTTTATTTTGAGGTGGTGAATTAGGTCAAGGGGAAACCAGGAGGTAAGATCCCACAGAACTGAGGACCAAGCTTTGAGGATTCCTAGAAACAAAAGGGTCAAGAGGCACAAAGAATAAGATTGGATGTGGGCATATGAGTGCAGAGCAGGGGGACCAAACTCCGTCAGCCACCACAGTGCTCTGCCTTGTGGCAGCACTACAGAGAGGCTGAGCCTGTTGAGGTCGCTTAATCCACCCTTTAAATGACAGGTTATCCCATCCCTTAGATATGCCAACGAGAATAGATGAGGGCCCATCTATCTCTCGAGTGAGGAAAAAGGAACAAGCTGAGAAGTGGCATTCAGGATGTCAAAACAAAGACCAGACACAACCTCTTCTTTCTATTCTGGATCTAGAATCCATTTCAACATCTCGAGTGGGAATGGGAGTGAAGAAATAAATGGAACTAGAAATACTGCTCATTTACCTGGGGAATTTGAAAATAAATAAGAATATGGGCCCTGGCCAGTTGGCTCTGTGGATAGAGCATCAACCTGGCATGCAGACTTCCCAGGTTCGATCCCCAGTCAGGGCATACAGGAAGAGTGACCATCTGCTTCCCTTCCCTTTCTTCTCCTCCCTTTCACTGACTAGGGCTCAGTTGGTCTGAGCACATCAGCCTCAGACACTAAAAATAGCTTAATACTCAAGCATTGGTCCAAGATGGGGTTGTCAGGTAGATCCCAGTCAGGGCGCATGCAGGAATCTGTCTTTCTATTTTCTCTCCCTCGGTTAAAAAAAAATTAATTATAATTAATTAATTAATTAATTAGTAAGAATATGTATAGTCACATAAAGGTGGCCCGTACATCCCTGGTGACACACTGTCAGGGTCAGGAAGTGTGCCATCCATGGGTCTGTGGATTGCCCATCTCTCACAGTGTGGATGCCTCTGATGCCAGCTTACCCTACCAGCAATGGAGGCCCAGGCTGAGAAGAGCGGGTGAAGGCACTCGCAGTTACGAGCATTTGCACCTGTTGGCATCCAGGTCAGCTACTCTCACACGCATTGGGGCCACAATGTTAAACAATTGTCTCTAATTGTTATCTGTTTTTGTTTTTTGTTTTTTGATAAACATCCCTGGTGAAGAGGTATTTCTTCCCTGGGCAAACTCAGTTAGATCAAATGAAGACCACCTTGAGAGTAGAGTCTTCCAGGGAACGACCGCACACAGGTAGCACAGTGATATCAGTTAACCAAATATCTAGCTGAAGGAGCTAACGACCAGAGAAGCCTAAAAGATGGACACTGCAGAGAAATCCAACCGCCCTGAACAGAACAGGCATCATGGCTGAGCTGCCTCTGTCAGCAAGAAACTCCTTCCACACTGGGAAGCCATGGACACGCCATGTCACACAACTCCTTCCACACTGGGAAGCCACGGACACGCCATGTCACACAACTCCTTCCACACTGGGAAGCCACGGACACGCCATGTCACACAACTCCTTCCACACTGGGAAGCCACGGACACGCCATGTCACACAACTCCTTCCACACTGGGAAGCCACGGACACGCCATGTCACACAACTCCTTCCACACTGGGAAGCCACAGACACGCCATGTCACACAAGCCCTACAACACTATCAAATGTAAGAAGCTCCAAAAAAATGACCCACTAGGAAAAAAAAATACTGTCAATTACACCACAACATGACATTCATTTCAAAGGTAATAAAACGTGGGCTGTAGAACCAATGGAATACGGTTTCAGAGAAAACAACCTAGGGGCGAAGACATTAAGAGGAGAATTTTGCACAAACACCTCTTTTGGACACAATGAGTAAAATCAACGACTTCACGTATTATCCTCAAAAAAAACAAAACAAAACGGTAATTTAGGAAAGAAGTAAAGAGAGTCCATTCCAACAACACCCTATGGTGACCCTTCAGAGTACTCAAAGTTTACAGACTCATAAACGTTTTACACAAACGTGCTCCACACAGACTTGGTAAAGCCGAAAGTGAGCAGCCTGTGAAACACCCATTGTGCAGGAGGTTCTGAGCAGGGCGTGGGGGGGGGGGCTGAGTGCCCACAAACCTGTTTTGAGTCCGGCGTCCGCAGGTTCAGGCTGGCGGTGGAAATGGTCAAAGAGATGTTCATCCCCGCAAACTGGAGGTTGCTCTTGCCTAAGATACTGGACAGCATTTTGCTTGGAGGCTGTAAAATCAAGCAGCATTATTTTCACGTTTAGGTCATTGGACTCTGTGTTGTTCCTGTCTGCTGCACCCCCAAGCCTCCATCTTCCTACCCTCACCAGGCACATCAAGAAAATGCCGCTTCAAATAAGCTGGGCGAGGGGTCCTGACACTGGCACAAAAGTACTAGAATGTATAATGTGGGAGTTATGAGACATCCTGTGGGCACACCCTGCGATGAGGGCAAGGCAGGAGCATCCGTGTGGTGGGCAGTTCTCATTGGGCTGTGTCTCTTGGAGTGACGTCACAGCCTAGGGGAAGGGTCACAGGCCAGGGCCTGCAGCTTTGCGGGCTCCAAAGCCAGCAGCATCCCACTGAGAGTCAGACTAGTCAGAGCCAGACTCAATCGGTCCAGTTCAGAGGCTTCTGAGTAGTTCCATCTGAGCCATGAGAAGACTCACGGCTGAAGGAACGGAACACAAGTGCTTCGACCGGCACATCCTAGGGTCAGAGCTCACATGAATGGTCCAATCAGAACACAGCAGGTCTGAAGCCAGCACCCACAGACAGACTCGGTTCCATCAGCCCGTCGGAAATGATCTGGGCACAGGGACTGAGAGGCTGCATTCTCCAGCCAGGCACCTTCTCCCTGGGTCCCTGCGAGGCCACTGCCAATACTTATCTCTGTCCATTGCTAACCCCCAACCTTCCTCAAGATTAGAACACACCTCCTTGGATATGCCAGTCAACACTAACTCTTAGCCAGGCAGGCATGGCTGGTGACTCTCTTGCCAGAGCTGTTCAGAGGTAGAACTGCCTGGGCCATGAAAAGTATATCAGGGGTGGAGCCTAGCAGTCGACCTCATTCCCACCACCTGCACCCAGAGAACCAGGCGGGCACCCCAACACTTGCTGGCCAGACACCACTGGCTTTGAAAGTGGAGGGTCCCTCTTCATTCCTGTATTCAAAATTCTGGAGGTACGCTTGGTTCCCCATGTCCCGTGTGGGAGGACCTGGGCACAAGCTGGCACATCTGAGCCTGCATCCACAGCTCTCTGACTGAAACTCAGCGGCCCTTTGGGTCACGAATGTCCTCAGGCTATGAAGGCAGGAACTGCTCATACTCCAGGAACAGCAGAGGCGATCACACAGCCTGCCCCAAACCTCGTCCCCAAGGACAGATTCAGAGAGACTTGGGGGATGCTATCCACAGTCAGTCCAGGTGCAGAAAAGTCCTCATGGTGTGTATTTACTAGACACTTAAGAGTTTTTCTGAGCTTTCTCTTAATCTAGTTTTTTTTGAGGGGGGGGTTCCTTCTGGTTCAAACACCTCAAGATGAAAAGGTCAAGTACAAGAATCGAACACACAGCCACTGGAACCAAGGGCTGTGGGCTGGAACTTGCCTCTACCACCTACTTGCATCGTGGGCTCTCCTCTCTGTACCTCAGTTTTTATCTCTGTAAAATGGGGATACCCAACAGTGTTCTATACCTGCTTATGCTAGCTAATGAGGGACATCTATCAAATGTTTAAAAATTTTATGAGCTGGCCATTAAAAACAGCCACTATTAAAAATCAATGTGTGCAAACTTAAAATAAAATAACTTGATTTAAAGAACAATAAATACTCAAAACTCAACACTTCCTAATTTTTGCTGCATCAATTATTACCTATGCAGTTCAGGTTGTTTGTGTCCATTGTCCCTGTGTTACCTGGGACATCTTTCTTAACTCCATTTTAGGGATGTCATGTTAGAGCCTGGTGTGAGAATTTACAGCTCAGAAACTGGGAAACCCCACATATTTAGCACTTCAGAGCCCCCACCCCTAAAAGACAGTCATTAAAGTTTTACCAGCACACCAGTGAGGATATCTTTCACAGAGAGTCGTTCTAATGAAGTGAATCGATGCTTCTAATAGCTTGGGAGCATGACTGGTCCTGTCTGATGAGCCTGTTGTCATGATTGTCTTTATATGCAGGTCACAGTGAGGGACCAAGGTGTCGGATCTGAGTTAGCAGCCACAGCTGACTGTCCTCATCAGCCATGTGGCAGAGAGAGGGATGGTAAGCTCTTTCTGTTTTTAAAAGTGACAAGAGCCACTGCAATTTACCCCCTTTAAACTAAGGGATACCGTTTGGTCTCCCTGGGCAAAAAAGAAAGGGGGAGGGGGAGGAAAGGAGGAAGGAAGGAAGGAGGAAGAGAGGGAGGGAGGGAGACAAAAACTAGGCCATGGGAAGAGAACTAAATGACTGCAGATTTAAAGACACCGAGTGGTGACAGAGTGAAGATGTGGAGGAGGAGACGCAATTAAACACAGAGTCGAGAGGACAGTACCTTTCTCTTCCGGAAGGCTCCCTTGGTGCCAGGGACGGCTTCACAAACGCGGCTGATGGCTTCCCTTAAGAAGACAGGAAGAGAGACCCATTTTATCATGTCAATCAGGATCACATGCTCCAGGGGCCCTGCAGGTGCATGTCCCCAGGGGGAACATGACTGCCTGTGCATTCCAGCAGAAAATATCAACCTGCCAGCTTAGGTGACACCAATTTCTCCTCTAAGCGAAGCCCAGACAGGTCACCTGGAACCCCAGCCTGGTGCATCCTAGTTCCTGGTGGTGGCTGCACACTAATGTGCTCTCTGTGTGTGTCCACACCACATGCTGCTTTAGTTTTAATTCAATAAGTGGTTAAGAGTTACTGTTAGAGACTCGGGACCCTGCATGTGCTACTCTGGGTGCTGTTGCTGGTAACGGCAAAGACTGACTCCCAACCAGGTGCCGCTATTGCTCAAGCAAGTCCAAATGGAATGAAAAGAAATGTAGCTCTCTGAGGGTTGTTCCCAGTGACCAGGGAAAAATCTTGAGGTGTCCTAAATTTAATGGCAGCAGGTTGCAGGGTGGAGGAAAGAGGTAAGAGGTTAATCAGTTAACAGCATCTAGCCAGACCCAATAAAAGACGGCTCTCATTCCTGAGTGTGAGCTAAAAAACTTTGGATCAGCTTTGGTGACTACTGTAGCTCTTATCTAGAGAGAACAGCTGTCCACTGGACTCCACTGCATCCTGTTTATGGATGACCTTTCTGATTGCTGCCCACAATTAGTTCGGGACTCTGCGCCTCTCCCCAAACTGCCTCCCTTTACCTCCCCCCTCCCTGTATCTATAGCCATATAAATTCTGTCCTAATAACGCACACCTTTCTGTCCACACTCACAGTATAGAAGAGCCCCGTGAGCCCCGGGACGGCAGACAGCTCGTCTTTCTGGTCCACCCTGCTGCAGGTGGTTTAGACTGCATGCTCTAGGACCTGGTCCTTTCTATGGCTAGAATCTAGCTCAGAAAACCCTTTATTTCAGAAAAATGTTTGTCCTCAAAGGTTTTTATTTAACACCAGCTTCTGTAGTTAGCTAAATATCATAAAATCAAAAGGGTTGTGAAGGAGAGGAACTCCAGAGGTCTACAAATGAGCCAGAAATGAGGTTCTGTGCAGGTCAGCTCCATGGAGCAGGCATTTACTGAGCAGCTACTATGTGCCAGGCACTGTCCCAAAGGAGGCAATGCATGTCCTACGTACTGATGGGCCTGGCAGAAGGACAGGCTGCAGAGGATCTGACTCCCAGGTCTGCACAGGACAGAAGAGCACAGAGCAGAGGAGAAAAGTGCACATGTCAGACCGGGAGGAGGCTGCTAGGGTCCACCTGCTGGAGGCTGGGGCCCAAGGTGAGGAGGACGTGGCTGGGGCAATCACTGAAGAGCAAGCAGAGTTCAACCATGTGGCTCAGCCTCTGTGATAAGTAACGGGAGCTCTACCAAAGGTGGTTCCAACATCAGGAGCCCCAAAAGGGGCTAGGAGAACCTCTAAACTCCCACATGGGGAAGGACAAAATTGTAAGAGGACACAGAAAAAGATAGACCGGGATTCAGGAGCACACTGAATGAGGGAGAAGATAATAGGTCCTCAGAAACATTCCGCAAGCTTTCTCAGCTAAACACCCCTTGAAATTATTTTCTGTCATCTAGAAAAAGGAAATGCCATCCTAATACATTGCTTTTGAAAGAAGAATGACCTTGTCAAATTAGGTAAGAGACCATAAAGATAAGCTTCACACTTGCCATTTAATTCATTGTCCAGAGCAGAGAAAGAAATACTATTTTAAAAGTTCAAATGCCAGGAAAACTGTAGACTATGAATCACCATGACTCACAAAACATTCATTTAAAAGAAATAACTGACTTTTACATTTATGTTTAATCATTTATTTCATAATGATATTCTTACTGTGGTTCTATCAAAATGACCATCCAAAGTACTTTCTAAAAGTAAATTGCTTATTGAACAAGGTCAAGTTGTCTCTTCTTAAACAATTTTATAAACCCCAGTATCAATATTTTATCTGCTTATTTTTTTTTAGGTTTGAGGTATCTGCACTGTACATGGTATATTCAGTGACATATTGAGCTAAGCAGAGCAGCTAATTCTCTGATGGTCTCAGCACACTAGAAAAACATTTGGTGGTAGAAACTCTCCCATCACTCATTCCTTAAATACCCCTAATATGCATCAGATTTCTTTTTCCATCCACAGACATGGAAAATAAGAGGAGGAAAATCAGTCTTAGATGACATTTTTTTCAGAAAGAAATTGTTAAATGTGCAACCTCTGATGTAGGTTAGACACTGTCAAAGGTCTAATCTAGTCAGGCCACCACCAAGCTCAGCAGCAGGCTCGCTACTGATATGCCTGGGAGAGGGAGGGGAAGCTACGAAGGAACATTAAGAATAAGATCATGGAGCCTGAACAGGCGGTGGCACAGTGGATAGAGCATCGGCCGGGGATGCTGAGGACCCAGGTTCAAAACCCTGAGGTTGAGACTTGAGTGGGGAGTTGCCAGCTTGAGCATGGGATTATAGATATGACCCCATGGTCTCTGGCTTGAGCAAGGAATCACTGGCTCGCCTGGAGCCCCCTGGTCAAGGCACATATGAGAAAGCAATCAGTGAACAACTAATGTGCCACAACTATGAGTAGATGCTTCTCATCTCTCTCCCTTTCTGTCTGTCTGTCCCTGTCTGTCTCTCTCTTTCTTTCACTTAAAAGAAATGTCATGGAGAAGACACTGCCCATAATTAACACACTCCACCAGAAGTTCTTCCACAGAGAGGCATGCAAGTCTATCAGGTCACAGGTACAGATTCAACCTTTTATCCTTAAAATGTGCAAATGTAAGAAATTCCGAAAGTTCTCAGAGCGCATGAACTCGGTCGAGTTCTAAAGATCCTCTTGTGAACCAGTATTTAGAATTCCCAAAGAGGTTTGCAAATCAGACTACTTTTAGAAAAACGCTCTCCCTTCTCATTAGCCTAAGTGTGCTGCGAAGGCATTCCTGTGATAGTGCCTGTGTGTAATCCTCATCTTAATCAGGCTGGTGGTGCCTGTTTCTGCTTGAAATGGAAATGCGATGATTAATAATTTCAACAGTTGCATGAATGAAATTAGTAACTGTAATTCTAATTTTAAATGTAACAATTCTTATTGTCCCTCCTTTCTGTTTAGTATGCTGCATCTTGGTGAACAATACTGTTTCAATTTGTCCATTTACCTGTAATTATTTAGCTTTGTGTAATTCTGTTTAACTCAGGTAGCAATTTTGTCGTTTTGAATAATAGAGATCACTTCTTAACCTTCTGCTCAGTGTGACCCCATCAGCAAGCCAAACCGTGACCTCAGAGCTCAGTTAAGAGGAAAGCAAAATATCTGGCACTTTTCACGGCTATCTGAGAGTAACCCTGAATGCTGACCCCTATTTCTTCATGATTTTACCCTGTTACCCTAAAATCCTCATCATTAGAGCCAGTACCAGTCACCTTTCAAAATTTTTTCATTGGAATGCTGGACTTGTGCACTGGAACCTTTGAAACCCTGTAGCATCATCTTTGTCTTTGTCTCCATCTTGTCGCTGCCAACCTCATCCATAGATACACACACACACACACACACGCACGCGCACTCTCATGCATGGATGCACACTCTACAAACACAATAAAAAAAGGGTATTTGTGATTTCTGCACTCATGGGATTAGACTTAGTAGGGGAGGGGCAACAAACACATATTACAGCAAATAGCAACCAATGTCATGAACAAACAGAAAGGAGAGATACTTGCAGTGAAGAAGGTCAGAACATACTCTTTCAAACAGGCCTCTTGGGCATATGGATAATTTTGAGCTAAAGGCAATTGACAAGAAGCAGATTCAAGAAAAACGCTCTGTCCTCCCCCATTTTGCCTAAAAGCAGGACATACATGTGTGAAGGCGTGCCCCTGCCCCCTCTAACAGGAAGGACAGACATTAGTCACCGGAGACCACTCTATACTCTGGTCAGCCCTGAGACACAGCAGAGGATGCCACATGACAAACATGGAGGCTAGTCCTCATCTCCCCTTAGTTCCCACCTGCATTTCCCAGCCAGCGATCTGCTGCCCCTAGACCACTGTTTGGCAAACTGCAACTCACGAGCCACGTGCGGCTCTCTGGCCCCTTGAGTGTGGCCCTTCCACAAAATACCACGTGTGGGCACTACCTTGATAAGGAATGTACCTACCTATATAGTTTAAGTTTAAAAAATTTGGCTCTCAAAAGAAATTTCAGTCGTTGTACTGTTGATATTTGGCTCTGTTGACTAATGAATTTGCCAACCACTGCCCTAGACAAAGTCCTTTCCTTTGTTTTGTCTCTTCTATACAGAGTCACTGCTTTTAGGTTAAGATGGTACGTAGCCAAAGTTCTAAACACTTTTTTTAGTTACTAATCCAGGGGTCAGGAACCTTTTTGGCTGAGAAAGCCATGAACGCCACATATTTTAAAATGTAATTCCATGAGAGCCATACAACGACCCATGTATGATATGCATTATCCAATAAAAATTTGGTGTTGTCCCGGAGGACAGCTGTGATTGGCTCCAGCCACCTGCAACCATGAACATGAGCGGTAGGAAATAAATGGATTGTAATACATGAGAATGTTTTATATTTTTAACGTTATTATTTTTTTATTAAAGATCTGTCTGCAAACCAGATGCAGCCATCAAAAGAGCCACATCTGGCTCGTGAGCCATAGGTTCCCAACTCCTGTACTAATCGCTGATTTTCCTGTCCTGTATGTGCAAGGAATGCATTAATAAACTGTTTTTCTCTTGTTGATTGGCCAGACCTAAGCCAGACAACAAGAGGGCAAAGCAGCAAGGTTCTTGCTTCAGACAGTAATAAATGTGGTAATGCAGGTCAGGAAGGGGGGATTCCCTTGAGGAGCATTTGAGTGACTAGGCAGCTGTCCAGGGAAAAAGCAAGTGGGGTTCCTACCTTGTGTTTTATATGCAAATAATTCTAGGTAGACTACACACTTAAATTATTTGTAATTAAACTATAAAGGTACTAAAAGTAAACTGGGAGGATTTTTTTAAAATCTTTTAGTTAAAGGGTGATACAAAATTCAGAAACCACAGAAGAATATCTTGGCACACACCATAGCATGAAAATAAAACTGTATACATAAGAAAAACATGGTAATATTTCATAAAGAGATAAGTGTTTTGATTTAAGTCAGTAAGGAAAACATCAAAAACTCAACAGAAAATGGGTGAAAGATAACGAACAAAGGGTTCACAGAAAATACAAACGGTTCTTAAAAATCTGAAAAGGTCCTCAGCATCACAAATTAAATCCTACACTAAAATTCCTATTGTCACGACTCAATATTTAAGCTTGGTAAGACTCCACATCAGAGAGGAGGTCATTCAGCACAGTCCCTGTGAGGGCAGATTGGTCAAAACCCAACAAAAGAAAAAATGCACAGCCCCTCCGGCCCAGCCGTTCCACTTCCTGCACACACTCTAAACACACTTGCAGACAAGCCTGAAAACCCGTGTGCCCAACCACCGGCTGTGGCAAGGGTTCCAACAGACTGACAGGAAATATCAATGTCTCATAAGGGCCAGTCCAAGAACTTAAGACACCTCCATAAAATGGACCACCAACACAGTCAAGGTGAGGGTGCCCTCTGCCCTCCTAGGTGCTCTTGGCCAATTTCTTGTCATCAAGACAAAATGTGACTCAGCCTTTTCTGTCCTCAGCCTGGCCTGGATGGAGTCCCTTATCTAATCCATTCACAAGTGATTGAGGGAACGTCCTCAAGCACTTACATACAACCTTTTTCATTTTCCTAATTTCAGTATAAAAATGCTCCCTCTGAGCACAACAGTGAAAACCCCCTCCCTCCTCTGGAACAGCCTGGGCAGAAACTTCCAGGTGGCCAAGGAAGGGAGGTGCCTCTCCACCTCCGGCTGCAGCTTCTGACAATTGCGTGAGGTGGGGGGAGGGGGCTTGGGGGTTCCTAGGGAGAAGTCAGAGTGCACGCGGGCACTGTCAGCTGGGCACTGCCAGCTGGGTCCTCCGGCCAGGGCTGAGGCTTGTGACCACTTCTCTCACAGGCGCTATCCTTGCTTTTTTGAAGTCCCCCTCCTGGGAAGATCTGGGTCCCAGTGCCACACATCTTCCCCTCCGGTGCCCATCCCTTTGGGTAATCCAGCCCCTTGCTGCTGACACGGCCCAATCTTTAGCAGAAAACCCTCCTGGGTGGGCCCAGTGGGCTCATGGTCCACACAGGGCACACCCTGCCCTTGGCATCTTTTTTGGCCATCAGAAGGAGGCAACTTCTCTCCAAACACACAGTTCTGCTTCAGATTTCACTGGTGTAAGTCCATCCATCCACTGGGCCTCCCAGACTCTCGGTGACACATGCTGAAGTGACCTCCTAAACACCCTCACTTTGTATGAAGTTGGGAGTAGGGATCGCAGGACACAGGACTTTCACCAAGGAACTCCTCTCTATAATTCCCAACCTGTCCTCTTATACCTTCCGGGGGAGGGGGGGTGCTGGATAAATAGCAGCAAAATATATAGATTCCCACCCCCTTCTTGTCTTCCCAAGCCCTATGTGGGCGGTCCCGCATTGTAGGCACAGGACTGCTGGAGCTGGAGCCATGTCCCCAGTGGACCTTAGTTCATTTCACTCCCACCCTAGGGTGTGTGACCTCTGAAAGCCTGACTGGTCTTTATCCCCCAGAGTACCAGGATTTTATAGATAATTACAACACGCGATTGATATCCCCCCTTCACTGACCTGAATCCCCTCAGAAGGAATATTTTCAAACAAACCTTGATCATCGTCCCCGCCAAAAACTCTCTTCCCCACCTTCCCATGGCAAAAAACAGAACCAAGGTCCACAATTTCCCCTGACCCACAACCAGTAGCTGTCCCTGATGGCCCCGTGCTATCCCCACCCCAAATCTATCACAGCCCTGACCCCCGTGGAGAAGACAAGGGTGTGTTCTCAGGAAACCTGCAGAGCCGCAGAGGATACCAACAACACACGGAAGAGTCTAGGAAGCCGTAGGTGAAGTACGCCATGTACTATTAACAATCAGTGCAATTCTGTCCTTCCGAGGAACCTGAAGGCAGGATCTGCGGTCAGTACACACGGATCCGAAGGCCTAGGGGTGGTGGAAGAGGATCGCATGACAAAATGCTGATTGGAACTGGGATGAGGAGGGGGCGTGAGGCAGGGTGGGAGTGGGAGGAGTGGCCTTGTGGAGCAGGCGAGTGCCAGAAAATGATAGAGAGGGGCCGGATTTGCAGAGAGCCCTGACATACACACGAATGAGTCCAGAGTTCAGGCCTGGGTCCAAGGAGCATCCAGGGACGCACCGAGGAGTGGCAGACCTCAGAGGCCTTGTGAGTAGGGCTGTATGGCCAGAGGTGAATTTAACGACGGGCACACCAGGTGCTCGCCCTGGGCCCCGACTTCTGAAGGGCCCTACAAAACCCCAACTTTACACTTTTTTCTAATGACACCAAGTTTGGTTTCATATGTGCAATTTTAACATTAATAGTACATAGTATTTTTTATTTATTTAAAAATATGGTTAACATGTATTTTTATTTTCCCTGTCTCTTTCATTTTACAGGGGCCCAATATTTTCTTCTGCGCCCGGGGCCTCAACCAACCTTAATCCGCATCTGGATATGGCAGAAATAGAATTAAGTGGACATTGTTTTAGCAACCAAGTACTGGACGCAGAGAGGCTCAGTGAAACACAGTACGCAGAAAGATGAGCTCAGACCTTGGGGGTGAAAGTGACAATAAAAAGAAGACCATTTGAAGAACAAAACCTGAAGGCCTGCCTAATTGTGGCCGGTGACACTGAGGGGTGTCATAGATGCTCGCTCTTACCGTGGGGACAGCCCCTCCCTCCCTAAGAACATAAGAAAGCAGGTCATTATCTCCACCCTGATGCCATAAGACCAGGTGTGCAGTGTCTGACACCCCGTGGGACAAAGCCAGAAGGCTGCCTGTCACGATGAGAGGGCACCAGGGGTCCAGAGCACCAAAGGTCCAGAGGGACAACAGAGCAGATGGCTTCTCCCCAGTTCCATCCACAGGGAAATAGACATCACTGTACCGGCTCTAAAGCATCCAAGTGAAACCAGCCATTCAGCAAAAGAAACTCTAACATTAATTTCAGACCTCGAAAATAACTCTAAACTTGATTTCTGAAGAGTGATTTTACCAGAACAGGTTGAAACCACGTGAATCGTCTAACAGCCAGTATGTGGCAAGCAGAACAGAGCCATGAATTTGAAATCTGTGTGTCACCTGAGAAATCAGTGAGATTTCAAAGTAGCTTCCCAAGTGTTCACCCTCTGCAGTGACTCATAGTTCCAGTGTCTGTAGTATACCCCCAGACATGCTGATACAGTGGGGGGAAAGAAATACTGGTTGATTATTATAAAACAGATACAAAAAAAATAGTATTATTTAAATTTACATCTAAAAAAAATCCACCAGGAAACTAGAAAAAAGATTCCTTATCCATGCTGAAAGATACCTCAGAGAATAAAAGATAAACTCTTAGGATTGCTAAGAATGTGCAGCCCAAAGAGTAACGGCCAGCCCTGGCCAGTTGGCTCAGTGGTAGAGCGTCGGCCTGGCATGCAGGAATCTCAGGTTCAATTCCCAGCCAGGGCACACAAGAGAAGCGCCATCTGCTTCTCCACCCCTCCCCCTCTCCTTCCTCTCTGTCTCTCTCTTCCCCTCCTGCAGCCGAGGCTCCATTGGAGCAAAGTTGGCCCGGGCGCTGAGGATGGCTCTGTGGCCTCTGCCTCAGGTGCTAGAATGGCTCTGGTTGCAACAGAGCGACGCCCCAGATGGGCAGAGCATCGCCCCCTGGTGGGCATGCCGGGTGGATCCCAGTTGGGCTCATGCGGGAGTCTGTCTGACTGCCTCCCCATTTCCAACTTCAGAAAGATACAAAAAAAAAAGAGTAACGGCCAACATATGCAATATTGAACCTAATATTCCTTATGGTTTTAATAACTAATATTTATAGTTTGCTTAAGGCCACAGGTAGTGTCACAGACATCTGTGACAGATCAGGGACTTGCTTTATTCTTTCAAACACTTTCACTGAATTTGCTTTTCCCCTTTAAAGTTCTGCTAGAGTAAAAAAGTCCTGCTCCCAACTGGACAGCTTCATGCTGCTGATAATCCCATCAAAGGAGACAGGCACACCCCATGATTGCTCCAAGTTCTCAGGCGGTCACGATGAGCCTTCCACGGCCTTCAGAGCGCAACTGAGGGGCTGAACGGACCGTCCACAGCCGTGTGGCATCTGCAGACACTGGGAGACCCTGTGCACCTCTCCTCACTGACAGAGTTTAAGAGTCACTTATCTATTGAAGAGAGGCACCTTCTGAGATCAAACACAAGTATTAAAGAACCTAATTCCATTGAAACCTGCTTCTTTATAGCAAAGTGGGAATACAGAAACAACAAGCGAACCTGCCCCCCCCAAAAAAAAACAAAAGGGGACCTTGCATGTCAGGGCTTGTCCTGCTTAATTTTCACACATCCTGGAAGGCTGGACCCCTTGTGCTGGTTTTATAGTTGAGGAAATGAAGGCACAGAGCAGTTAAGCGATGTGCTCAAGATCACACAGCCAGCCAGTGCCTGAGCCTGCTGAGCCCGGGTTATGGGACACAGATGCCATGAACCCACTTCTATAATGCCAGGCCCAGAGGGAGGCCCACAGAAATGGAGCCTTTTTGAATCCCAGCCCATGGCCCTCTGGGGGTCCAGTCCCATGTTCCCCTGCATGGCCACTCACAAGAGGACTCAGACCCTTAGAGTGCTTACAGTCACAGAACCACACAAAGCCTTTGAAATCCTTGATGCCAGTGCTAACTCACCAGGGTATGCAAAATGGGGGCCACGGGAATGGAAAAGCAAGAGCCATCATGCCCCAAATCTGCCTTGAGTGGCTAATTAAACATCAATGTTCAACATTGAAAAGCGGTGGACTACGGAAGCACACAACCACACAAACAAATCTTTACCTATGCTGCCTGAGAGCGGTGAGACAGGAGAGGGTGTGCTGCCTGACTTCGTTTATGCACAAACTGTAGGGGACGCAGCTGATCTACAGGGACCAGTTGCAGGGTGGACCAGGAAGCAGGGGGAGGGGAGGGCTGTTGCCAAGCTGCCTGTGGAGAAGACTGCGTCGTCCCGGGAAGCTTATGGCAGATTCCATGACAAAACCTCTTTTTTTTTGCTCTAGTCTTGATGGAATCACCTAAATTTTGTCTATCTCGTCTTCCATGTTCACTTTTCTTTGCAAAATGGCATCTAAACCTCTGTGGGTGCCCTGTTAGCCGGGACGCTTGAACACCTACACCACCCCTGCTTCTGCCCTTTACCGCTGATGCACTGGAGGCGGAGGCTTTGTTTCCCAGGGAAATCTTCCCCTTCAGGAGCCTGCGGGTGGATAGATGCAGCCCTCAGAGGTGGCAGCTACAAATAGGTTCAGACAACAGGAGGACTCAGAACATAGCCCTGTTTAACAGCCCTGTGCCACACAGGGACACATCTACTGTAATTATTTTCTGTATTAGCATGATGTTTTGAGAGCTTAGAAATACTTTCCAGCCATGGAGAGACCAGCCCTCTGGGGTTAGCCCGTTCTCAGAGATGCAAAGGGCCCAGAGCATGCTTCCAATAAGCAAACTAACCAATGCAGAGTCGACCCCCTCTGTCTGACCTGTGTTCCTGGGGAATCAAGGTTTCTCTGCTTTAATGATCCTGGGGACCAGGTGCCGAGCAACTAGGGACCGCCCTTGTAGCTCAGAGCCTGATGGAATTATGCAGCCTAGCCAGGCTTACCCTGCCCTACCCTGCCCTGATCTCTCTTGTGTTTCCTCTTGTGGCCACACCTGACTGACCATCTTAAAAGAATACAAAACAGGAGGTCTAACAGGTTTCCATTAAGTTTTAGGGAAAGAGAGGGAAAAAAAAAGAGTATGATCTTTCCATGATTAACTCTGTAGTAGAGAACATTCCTGAAGTATTTTATTTAAAAATCCTTAGGGAAAAGAAAAGTAAGTTCCTCCATTCGTGCTATCCTCAGGACCCAGACCCTAGATCTGCTATCTCTGAGGAGAAAAGGGCCAGAGTGCAGGTGAACAGGGCTTGTCCGTAATAAACAAAAAGAACACCAGGCTGTTAGCTGATCCATTGACCACGGGAAAGGAAAACACATGTGTGAGCTGGGACAGAGGGGACTGTGCAGGTTCCATTTCTCCTTGCTGGATCCTGGTTGGGGCACATGCAGGAATCTGTCTCTGTATCTCCCCTACTTTCACTTAAAAAAAATTCAGCTTTGTTAACTCTGAGAAAGGAGACACCTACTAAGAAAGGCTCCAAGTGGTTAACTGAGCTCAAATTAAAAAAAAAAAAAAAAAAAGATAAACCTAGCAGCCATTTCTATACAGGGGCCTCTCAAGCAAACTGCACTCCACGGAGAATCCTGCACTGCACTGCCTGCCACCCCAGTGTTCCTGCCAGCCCTTATGAGGTAGTTCCTGGAATCCTATGTCGACTAATAGGGCTGAGGCTTTCCCCATCTAATCAGAGCTAAACAGCTCTAAACAATCAGAGCAGTTCTATTCTGAGTAATCAGGACAGTGCCTTTTGGACCAATCACACTTTGAAAATTTGGGTTTTCATTTGCATGAGGACAGATCAATCAGGAATGATGGGCAAGACTTCTGTCCATAAGCCAGCTCCATTATAGCTCAGAGAGCGCACTTTCCACTGAGACTAGATACTGTGTGTCCCCAGCTGAAACACTGAAGATGTCCTGTCAGAATACAGTGGAACAGACCAGAGCAGAGAAGAGAAGGACGAGGGCAGCACAACGCAAACCAGCTCAGAGCAGAGCAGAGCTGGGAGGGGCCATATCACAACTGAGCTGTTTTGCACTGAATAGTTTCCTTCTTTACCCACTCCAAATTGGGGGTTCCTGTTGGCATTGAGTTGGCACCAGTAACCATCAGTTGACAACATCTACTCAAGAATTTGGGACCAGTTTAGGATTGGGAGGTTTGGTAAATCCTAAAAAGTCCCCTTATATGGACTCTTTATTTTGGTCAATATTTTCTTCCTAAATCTAAAATCGAGAGGTTCTTGCTCACCACTGCACCAAATACCTCCCGCCTTCCAGCTTCCATTAAGAGACTATTTAAAGAAACATTGTATGAAACTCAGTTCAGTCAGCAAGCTGCCCAGGACATCCCCGGTCATAGCGGGCCATGATTAGGGTGGAAAGTGGATGGAGTGGCTGGTAGGCAGGCAAGGTGGGACTGTGCTCTATTTAAATCAGCTTTGTTTTTTCCAGAACACAAACCCACAGATGATACCACAGAACCCATCTCCCAAAGACACACACTGACTTTCCAAACTAAGGACAAGGGGTTCCATCATCCCTCAAGATGTGAGGGGTACAGAAATGCCTCCTGTCTCCCTCTGTCCACAACCTTGGCAAGAAAGAGACATGCATTCCTTCCCTAGTGAGAACCTCTGGTGGGCTGTGTCCACAGGGATTCCCACAGTGGCAGTGAGGGTGCTAGTGTGAATTCTGCTCTCACCACCTGAGCTCAGCCTATGTGAATTTAGTAATCAGACCTGTATCATGGGGTCTCTGTGATGCCTGGCATGGGGCAAACACAAAATCATCATCAATGTTTTCATCTTCGATATTCAAATCAAAACGACAAGTACACGTCTTCAGAACTAAAAAAAAAAGAGCCTTAATTGATGGAGGCATATAAACTTGATAGATTATATATAATTACATCCATATGTATATGAGAGACTCCCTTTAGATGCGCATTTATGCAGAGAGAGAGAGACAGACAGAGACAGAGTCGAGACAGGAGAACTGTGAAGTTTCGGTAGCTAATTTTGGTTTCAAACACAGTATCAGTTCACATGGACCATAACCTCATTCATTTACAGACATATGATCCCAAGAAACATATGGTTTCTGGAAAATTATAGGAAAATAAGTAGATTCATGTGTGAACATAAGCTACTGAAAAGTCCACTTTTGGATCTGTATTAACAGTTCTATCTGCATTCTTACAAGCAAGGGACTATGCTCAAAGGCCGCCAGAATGGTCTCCTGCGTCCGTCACCACAGCCGGGTGCTGCAGAGCACTCGCTCCCCGGCTGCACACAGAGACGCATGCGCACATGTCCGGGGTCCTAGACATGCTCAGCTGCGCCGAGCAAACCTCCGGAAGCCAGTGCTGAAACTGGAATTAAAATTAAGTTTCCTGTTTTCCAATCAAGGGTGATACTACCAAGGCAAACATATAGCAGTGAAATTGTCAGTAAACACAGCATATGCCAGATCACTTTCCCTAAAGGCAGTTAAGTCCTACAACCCTGACTCCAAAGGTTCAAGACCGCCTCCTTCCACAGGGTTTTCTCCAACACTGGCCCAAGGCCGCTGGAGGGGCTTACTGCAAAAACTCGGAGAGGAATCAACCTCACCAATGGTGGCGCAGTGGATAGAGCTTTGACCTCCCGAGTTTGAAACCGGAGGTCGCCAGCCCAAGGTTGCTGGCGTGAGCAAGGGGGTCACCAGTTTGGCTGGAGCCCCACCCTCACCCCCCACAGTCAAGGCACCTATGAGAATCAATCAGTGAACAATTAAAGTGACTCAACTATAAGTTGATGCTTCTCACCTCTCTCCCTTCCTCTCTCAAAAGAGAATCAAAACAAATACACTCTGACATGGAGCTGCTGGAGGAAACTGAAGTGGAACTCGGGCTTTGAGGGGACCACCTCCACCAGCTCCGCGGCTCAGGGCAGCTGCAGCAAGAGCCCCAGGTGCAGAGGCGAATTTAATGGTGGGAGCACTGGGCACAGGACCTGGGCCCCAACTTCTGAAGGGCCCCGCAAAACCTCAACTTTACACTTTTTTCTAATGTTAAGGGGCCCAATATTTTCTTCTGTGCCCGGGGCTTCAACTGACCTTAATCCACCTCTGCCCAGGTGCCCAGCAGTCAGAGGAGGAGAGGGAGAACCAGGGGTCCACTTGATGAGTCCAAAAATGTCCTCCCTGTCACCACTTTATCAATAATAAGACTACAGAGTACCATATAAACACCCTAGAAGATGAGCAACGTGGACTACAAGACGCCAAAGCATGAACTCCTATAAGTAAATACTCCAGAGACACAGTGGGTTGTTTTTTCAAAAATAGGTTTAATATCAGGCACAGAGCTACAAGACCATCAGTCAGAAGGACAATGGACAGGTTTTTGGAACAGACAGACTTCAACCTGAGAGGAAGGGGGTGTTGGCACAGGAGCCACAGGAAGGTGTAGAGCAGGCAGCGGTCACCACACGGCTGGCATGGGCCGGGCTGGGAGCTGGACAGTCCTGTGCGGATAGCGGCCCAGGGGGCAGTCCTGCGTAGAGTGACCTTCAGTGCTCACACCTGCAAGGCAAGAGAGAAAGCACGGTGATCTTTCTGGTTTCTCCAGCTGTGCCTCAGCCTTCCTGTGGGGCCCTGTGGGGTGGTATTTGCTGGGACAGGACACAGGTCCCTCTTCTTGAAGGAGATATTCAAGACAAGTCACAAAGAAATCATTGATGTATTCCAATAAAAACCCTAATGGGTGGGCTGCTCTGTGTGCAACACTTACAGCAGGGCCCTTGTCAGGCCTCACACCTGACTCGCTGCCCACCCTCACCTGTTTCTGTGTGAGGTGACAGGAGGCCCTCCCATGGAGTCCACATAGGACCAAGGGCAAGAGGGCAAGACATTAGAACATACCTGCTGTGTGTAAAGGGAACCCCCGGAGTTAAGGGCAGTGCCAGAGGGGATTTGGGTCTGCATGGGGGAGGGTCTCTGGGCTCCCCCAGAACAGGCTCTAAGCTGTAGGAGGGGAGCTCTCACACACATATACACTCACACACCCTCATTTATGCACACTCACACATACACACATCCATGCACACCATGGTGACCCAGCCCCAGAGAGGAAGGCACAGCTGACCCCTTCTGTGCATCTCTATGACCCTCATTGCCCTAAGCCTCCAATTCTGAGATCTGAGATTCTTCCCATCTGTGAAAAATAAGCTAAGACAAAAGAAATTAAGCTCAGAGAAGAAACTTAAACTTTTCCCAGAATCACACTGTATTAATGGAGTCACATCCGAATTAGATTGTCAGGCTCCAAAGCCAGGTCACTCAGATGACATGAAGCAAGTGAGCACATCCACCCTCCTCAGGAGGTGCAGGGAGACCCTGTCAGTCGCCGAGACTACAAAGCCCCCACTGACACAGGGTGGGCTTGGGCCGACCCTTCGCTCCCAGCAGTCTGAGTGTGTGCCCTGGAGCCCAGACCCTATGGGCAGAGGGACAGACAAAACAGCTAGCTCCTCCAGTGGCTCAGTTTCGTCCAGTGCCCATGAGAAGGTGAGACCAGCCACATGGAGTGATAAGGAGGACCCAGCTATGCACTGTGTGACATGGCAGAGGCCTCAGAGAAAGGCAGGGGCTCGGACGTTCAAGGTTCAGGATCAGAGGGAGAAATCATCGCACCTGCGCACAGCCGAGCTCCGGTTGTTTTGGTGGCTCCACTCTGGCTCCCTGCTGAGTGGACCAGGAGATACCTGGGGAACAGTTACTGAGGACAGAGGATGGCCCAGAGCAGGACCCATAACAAGGACCAAAGAGACAGGCAAGAGCCAACCCCACAGGGGTAGGGAGGGCAGTGACTACTGGGAGAGATTCTGTTGTTGAAGTGACATAAGGGAAAAAAAGACTAGGAACTAATGTGGGGGGTTTGGTGATAGAGAGAGAGACAGAGTCCTCCCCTCTGACAGCAGTGAGCATGTAGAATGAAGATGTGTGGTTATGATGGGGACCCCCATGCACTGCAAGGCCAGGATGGTGCAGCACATGGATGGAGGGTGACAGGGGGGCATGCCTGCGGGAAGACAGTAAAGTGATACTGAAGGATGTAGCAGGATCTGAATGAATGAAACTCTGCCATGTGCCAGGTATAAAGACATAGTACGTCCCTGGCCAGTTGGCTCAGCGGTAGAGCATCAGCCCAGTGTGTGGATGTCCTGGGTTCAATTCCCAGTCAGAACACACAGAAGCAACCGTTTGCTTCTCTACTCCTCCCCCATCCTCTCTCTCTCTCTCTCTCTCTCTTCTCCTCCCTCAGCCATGGCTTAATTGGTTCAAGCCCATCAGCCCTGGGCGCTGAGGATATAGCTCCGTAGAGCTTCTGCCTCCAGTACTAAAAATAGCTCAGTTGCGAGCATGGCCTCAGATGGGTAGATCATTGGCCCCAGATGGGGGTTGCCGGTGGATCTCAGTTGGGGCACATGCTGGAATCTGTCTATCTTCCTCTCACTTGGAAAAGAAGGCAAAAAAAAAAAAAAAAAGAAAAGAAAAAAGAAAATCATTAATATAAACTTACAGTGAAGGAGATATTCAAGACAAGTCACAAAGAAACCATTGATGTACTCCAATAAAAAATTTAATTGTATTGTAAAATATTTCAGCACACATCAAATATGCAAAAAGGCTCCCACAACTTGCTAAGAAAATAAAGGAAGCCCAAAAGAAAAATGGGCAAGGGATGTAGAAAGATAATTCATTAGAAGAAAGGACACCAGCCACAAACATATGTAACAAGGTGCTACCCTCCTGGTTCACAAAAGTCCTCAGCGAAAAACAAAAGCAACTCTGTTTTGACCACAAAACTGGTAAAAGTTAACAACATGAAGACCCAGTGCTGCCAGGGTGGGAAGGGCGAGCAGCTTCATAAACGGCCGTAGCACTCCACACACAGGACAGAGGCCCACGTGTCCTTGCAGCATAGATTCGCTCAGCAAAACAAAACAAAAATGGGAATAGCCGACTAAATTATCAAGAGCCATGACAGGCAGGGATAAAAAATTAGGAAGTTAGACCCAAATCTACTGATCTGTTTCCAAAGAAGTCAAATTGTGAGGTAATGAGTATGGTAGCATTCCCGTTTTTAACAAAAAGAGGGGGGGAGTTGTGTATGTGTGTGTGGTGTGCTGTGTGTGATGTATCATATTTGGTATAAGTATGGTATGTCTGTGTGATGTGCATGCATATGTGCAGCATGTATGGCTTGTGGTATATAGTATATGTGTGATATGCGGTTGGTGGTGTGTGGTATATAGTATATGTGTGATATGGGGTTGGTGGTGTGTGGTATATAGTATATGTGTGATATGGGGTTGGTGGTGTGTGGTATATAGTATATGTGTGATATGGGGTTGGTGGTGTGTGGTATATAGTATATGTGTGATATGCGGTTGGTGGTGTGTGGTATATAGTATATGTGTGATATGCGGTTGGTGGTGTGTGGTATATAGTATATGTGTGATATGCGGTTGGTGGTGTGTGGTATATAGTATATGTGTGATATGCGGTTGGTGGTGTGTGGTATATAGTATATGTGTGGTATGGGGTTGGTGGTGTGTGTATATACAAATGCAAAAGAAGATGTGGTTACCTGTTACCTCATTTCAAGCAAGTGTGATTGGAACAGGGAGAAACTATCTTTTCTTTCTGTATTTCCATATTGTTTGACTAGTCACAATAAGCATCTGTGGTTTTAAATTTTTAAAAAGAAAACACAGAACGAGGAATTAGTCCATGTTGCCACACACATCTGTAATTCACTTCTGTTTTATTGTTGAGCGCATATACCAGCATGTACATACCAGAACTTTTTTATCTGCTCACTGGTTGGTCGATGACTGGGTTGTTTCTTGGGTCTATTATGAATAATGCTGCTATGAACTTTGACGTACTGTGGGAATATGTTTTTATTGCTAGGTTGTATGGTAAATTTATATGTAACTTTATTTTTGAAAAGCAGTCCAGCTGTTTTCCAAAGTTCTGGGACACTCTGCATCCCTACCAGCAATGACACCCATGGTGCCCATCAAAGCATGTGCTGAAAAGAGGAAGCCACACACAAAGGCCTCACTCAATAAGATCTCATCTGTGTGAAATTCTAGAAAGGCCAAAATTATATTGCCAGCAAGTCCTGTGGTTCCAAGGGTGATCCAGGGACCTCCGCCAACTACAAAAGGCCCAGGAAAGTGGGGCGGGGTGGTGTATAGAATATTTTATATCTTCCTTGTGGGGGCAATTATACGACTGTCAGCACTCACCAGGTGGCACACCTAAAATGGGTGGGGACTATTTCTGTAACTCAGACCTCTGTGAAACTGAGGGGAAATGTTTAGATACACACACAAATATTCTGAACCAAACAGGAAACTTAGCCTTCCTTTTGACCCATCAATGCACAAGAGAGAGAGAGAGAGAGAGAGAGAGAAGAATAGGCACAGCTTTATGGTGCTCCGCACCCTGGCACCACTTAGCAGGAGAAACGACATGCTCTTGTGGCCAGTGGCAGCATGAAGGATGGTCCAGACAGGACGATGAGGGAAAGAAAAAGGTACAGACACAGGATACTTTGTGTCCTCCGTTTATGAGACAAGGTGGGGTTTCCAGGCTTGGAAGTGCACAGGGAGCCACCTGGGGTCTGCAGGTGTGGAGCTGGTCACAGCTCCTCAGTGTGTGCATGTGTGAAACTCCAGCAAGCTACTCACATGAGGCCTACACACTACAGCAGAGGTGTGCTGAGCCTCAACAAACAGATCTGTAAACACAAAATTGAGAATAACAATTAAAGCGAGAAAACCAGCCAGCAAGATGGAGGTGGCATCTAAAATGTCATTAAGAGCCATCATAACTTGTGAAGCTAGAGAAAAGCATGACAGAAGTGACTTAGGATCAGGAATGTGGGGGGTTTTAAGGAGAGACCAGTGGAGGAACCATGGCTATGCAAATTCTTGGGGGTTTTATGTGAAAGTGAGCCCTGTGGTGAGGGGTCCCAGGAAGGACTGAGGTGGAATGGGAAGATGGTGGAGACCCAAGAGGCGTTTTCCAGAAAAGCACACAAAATTTGAAGATGATGGCCTTGTGCCTGGTAAACTGGCCCTGTCATTGCCAAGGCCATAAGTAATCATAAAATTTAATTTGAAATTTAATAAATAAATTTTTATAATAAAATTAAAAATAAGCAGTAATGAGAGCCCAGTCCGTGGTAAGCAGCCATGATGTTTATGGAGTCTTTGCCCCTGTTCTAGGACATTGAGATATTCATCTTGTAATAAGGCAGGAATCGTGATAACTCCATTTTATGTGTTAATAATGTAAGGGCAGAGGTTAAGGAGCCTGTCTGAGATTGTGCAGCTGGGAGGTGGGGTGAGGAGTGGGTATAGTTTGCAGCTTAAGCCCCAAGTACTGGGTGAAATATGCCAAGCTCAGACTGGAACACTTCACATCCGCAATGCAGGGAAACACCTGTCACTCCCAAGGAGATCATTGTGAACTCCCATTCAAAGGGACTTTGAGATAAAACAGCAAAGCACAGTTCAAGTGTAGACGAGCATTCCTGTTAACTCTACAGTGAAATACCATGTCACATGTGGCTATTAAAGGACAAACAATGTTTTTTAAAAGGGGCAGTGCTGGCGAGGATGTGGAGAAGTTGGAGCCCCTGTGCACTGTGAGTGGGAACTTAAAATGGGGCTGACGCTTTGGGACATGGTATGGCTGTCACTCAGAGAATTAAAGATGGAACCACCATGCAGTCCAGCAAGTCCACATCTGGGTGACTACCCAAAAGAACTGAATGCAGGGTCTCACAGAGATATTGGTGCCCCCATGTTCACAGCAGCATTATTTGCAGTAGCCAAAAGGTGAAACAACCCAGTGTCCTCTGACCTGATCAAGGGATAAATGAATTGTGGTCTGCACATACACTAGAATATGACTCAGCCTTAAAAACTAAGGCTTTCTCACACCTGCCGCCACATGAACGAACCTTGGGGACATTGTGCTAAGTGAAATAAGCCAGTCCCAAAAGGACAGATACTGTATGACTCCTCTTACTAGAATAATCAAATCATAGCAATAGTAGGTGGGTGCCAGCAACTGGGGGAGGGGAGAATGGACAGTTAGTGTTTAATGGGGGCAGAGTTTCATTTGGGGAGGTTGACAAAGTTCTGGAGACGGACCATGGGGATGGCTACACAACCACATGAACGTACTTACTGCCACTAAATTGTGCACTTGAAATGGTTAAAGTGGTTCGTTTTGTGTTACATGTATTTTACCACAATAAAAAGTAACAACTAAGTAAAAGCCAAAAAATAATGGAAGAAATCTACCCATTGCTGTCAGAGCCAGACACTGACATGACAAGCAGTCCTTGAGCCTCAGCGGCAGCCTGGAAGGAGTCTCCCACCTGTAGTTCGACTGCCAGACAGACCACAGGCCAACTCCCATCACATGGACTTTAATCTCTTTTCTTATTCTGAGCTAATTAAACCTGCAGTATTTCTTGGCAAATGAGTCATCTTTTTTTTTTTTTGGATGCACTTTTATGCCTATAATGACAGAACTGCATGAGGCTATAAACATCAATGATGACATGCTTTTCACGGGACATCTCCCAGCACAACATGTGCTCTGCCATTATTAAAAGGCTATGTGAGCATCTGGCCAAATGTCAGAAGGCACTGCCTCAGAGGTAAACAAACCACCACAAGAAATAATAAATAACATATATTCAAGCACATACATTTCAGAGGACAAGATTCTACTCCACTTATGTGCACTAATGTTGGACACAGATGAGTATCGTATTCCATTGAAAATTAGAATTTAGCCAAACACAAAAAAATTTCCTGCTGCAAAGTGGGAAGGAGATGCTTCTGATTCCCTGAGAACTAGGACACAGGTACTTAATTGCTTGTGTCTTCAGCTCCAGAAGCATGGAAACCCCACCCCGCCCACCCCCAGTGAGATCAGAGTTCTGACTCAGCTCCCACCAGAGGCAAAGGGCTGAGTTTATGTGCATTAAGATTAATTAAGTAAAGACCCTGGCCGGTTGGCTCAGTGGTAGAGCATTGGCCTGCCTGTGGAAGTCTTGGGTTTAATTCCTATTCAGGGCACACAGGAGAAGCAACCATTTACTTCTCTCCCTCTCCCTCTTCTCTCTCTCTCTTTCTCTTCCCCTCTCCCTTCTTCTCCTGCAGCCGTGGTTCAATTGACTAGAGCAAGTTGGCCCCTGGTACTGAGAATGGCTCCATTGCCTTGCCTCAGGCACTAAAAATAGCTCAGTTTCTAAGCAATGAAGCAATGCCCCAGATGGGTAGAGCATCAGCCTCTAGGGGGCTTGCCAGGTGGATCCTGGTCAGGGTGCATGCAGGAGTCTGTCTCTCTGCCTCTCTGCTCTCATTTAATTTAAAATGAAATGAAATAAAATAAAATAAAGACCTTGGCCAGTTGGCTCAGTGGTAGAGTGTCAAGCTGGCATATGGATGTTCTAGGTTCAATTCCTGGTCCAGGAACATAAGAGAAGAGACCACCATCTGTTTCTCCACCCCCTCCCTTCTCTTTCTCTCTCTCTCTCTCTCTATCTCTATCTCTATCTCTCCCCATCTTCCCACAGCCATGGCTCAGTTGAATTGAGGATGGCTCCATGGCCTCACCTCAGGCACTAAAATAGCTCAGTTGCCGAGCAACATCCCTAGATGGACAAAGCATCAGCCCATAGGGGGCTTGCCAGGTGGATACCAATTGGGACACATGAGGGAGTTTGTCTCTCTGCCTCCCTGTTTCTCACTTAATTTAAAAAAAAGATTAAGTAAGTAGCTTGGAGGAGGTGACCTATAGATAACATTCTCATATGACATAAAGTTACATTAATATAGGAATCTTATTACTTAACATTGCATTTAAGAACAAATGGGAGACACAAAACTTTGCATAAAATGTGATCACAAATATGTGAAAAATTAAGGGAATACTTTACTTTCCCTTTTTTCATACTTTGTTTTATGGAATTTCTCCAATGGGCATGTATATGTGACTTTTATAATGAAACACAACTCCATTTTAAGGCTTGTAGATTAGTGCAGAGAAGTGACACTAACCCAGGGGACATTGGGCAAAGTCTGAAGACAGTCTTGGTCATCACAATGTTGAGGGGGGACGTCTAGTGCATAGAGGTTAGGGGGCTCCTAAAATGCACAACAAGCATAGCCCAACCCCAAGTGCCAGTGGTGGTGAGGCTAAGAGACCCTGTCGCCGACCATTTCTGTCTCCCCACAGGAACCAACCTGCAGTCCCCAGCCACCAGCACTGACCGCTGCATGTGTTCTCCCAGGAGCAGCCTAGGGATGTGCTGTTTACCCTGAATAAAGGTGTCCAAGGAAGGTGGGCTCCCCCAGTGCACACTCAGGGAGCGTGCAGTACACAGGCTGCAGTGGTTATAGCGCCACCCTACCCCTCACTGTCACCTGTTTGTCCTGCAGGGCCCAAGGGGAATGGGAAGAAATGTGGGTGAGGACACAGGCAGCAAGAGGGGTTTGCTGGTACTGCTGATGCCACCTCACAGGGTCTGAAAACCACCTCCCCAGGAGCCACCTGCCAGCCCTCCTTCCCTGGGAGAATGGAAGTGGGACAAGGAGCCTGGAAGTCACCTATGCAAGGCTGGTCCTGGTAGACTCAGGCCTGAGGAAGTGAAGACTACATGTTGAAATAGAAAAGTAAGCCTGACTAGGCAGTGATGCAGTGGATATAGCATTGGCCTGAAAAGCTGAGGACCCAGGTTTAAAACCCCAAGGTTGCTGACTTGAGCATAGACTTTTAGACATGACTCCATGTTCACTGGCTTGAAGCTCAAGATCGCTGGTTTGAGCCCAAGGTTGCTGGCTTGAGCAAGGGATCACTGGCTCAGCTGGAGTGCCCCGGTAAAGGCATGTATGAGAAAGCAATTAATGAACAACTAAGGTACCATAACTATGAGTTGACACTTCTCATCTCTCCCTTTCTGTCTGTATCTCTCTCTTGTTAAAAAATAAAAAAATTAAATTAAAAAAGGAAAGAAATAAAGAAAGAAAAGAAAAGAAAAAGCAGAAAACACCAGAGAAATGACCAGGGCCTCCTAGGAATGCCCAGGAAATTGCACCGGACAGCAAGGACCAGCAGCCTTTTGGGGCTGATGTTTCCAGCTCAGTGGGACAGGTGGAAGCACCACCAGAGGGGGTGCTGTAGGGACCCTGGTGGGTGCCAGAGATCCAAGACACCAGCAACACAGGAAGAAGGGTTCGTTCTCTTAAAACACCAGCCACAAAACACAGTCCCTGGAGGAGGAGGCAGGGTCAGACTCACTATTCAATAATATGCCTCTCTCTTATCTGATATTTCAGGTATTAAAGTGCACTGAATTAAATTACAGGGACTCACAGATAAGCTAATTAAATTTACTTCCTGGTGCTTAAAGGCTTTGTGTCAAGGGGGTTGTAAGCTACTAATCTTGAATTCATCCAACAAGTCTTTATTTTTCCAGGTTAAAAGCAATAAATAAAAATGTGAAGAGAAAGGACATTACAGTATATTCAAATATGATACTCAAACAAAGGATGCCACATCTTCTAAAATGAGTGACACCCATGCAGTTCAGCATATATAGCTGCACTAATTCTCTTAGAAATGGTCCTTGGGGCAGAAAGAAAGGAAGAACTGTTTAATATTACTCTTCCACAAGGAGTTTTGTCTCATTAATCACAACTTCTAGGCTGTTACTATTACCAATTTGCTCTTTCTGATGCTTCATTTTTAGTCATCTACCTGGATTCTTAAAAACTTAAGGCCCTGGCCAGTTGGCTCAGAGGCAGAGAAGCGGCCCAGCAGTGGATGTCCTGGGATCGATTCCTGGCAAGGCACACAGGAGAAGTGCCCATCCACTTCTCCACCTCTCCCCCTCCACTTTCTCTCTCTCTTTTTTCTCTTCTCCTCCCACAACCATGGTTCAATTGGAGCAAGTTGACCCCGGATGCTGAGAATGTCTCCATGGCCTCTGCCTCAGGAGCTAAGAAGAGCTCAGTTCTTGAGCAATGGAACAACACCCCAGATGGGCAGAGCAACACCCCCTAGTGGGCTTGCTGGGTGGATCCCAGTTGGGGTGCATGCAAGAATCTGTCTTTGCCTTTCCTCTTCTCACAGAATTAAAAAAAAATTAAGATTTCAACAAACATTAATTGAAGCAACCACTGTGCACCAGGCCCCAAGTTTCAGGCAGGAGCCCTCTGAGGACAGCCTGTCACCTTCGTGGCCCATGAGATGCCTCAAGGGGACCTCATCAAAGAACTCAACCCCAAGTTGACAAGTCAACTTGGCTCAACTCCTCCTATATGTATTTAGACCCTTTAGGCTTTATTCTTTTTAATAACAAATAATAAATATTAAGAAAGTGTTTATGATTCTGAGGGAAGGAAGATAATTATAACCTTTACATACAGTCTGAACACTGTAATATGAACAGTGCACATGAGAAATACCCCTTAACTAAGGCATCAAAGTTGACATGGTCACTATTGAGACACAGAGACATCATGCACCTCCAAATGTCGCACACTGAGAAAGGACACAGCAATTTCTATGATTTGCTATCAAAAATGCATAAACTGGTATGAATCATGGGAAAGCAATGTCAGGAGAGACAAAGAAAGGCGGGGTGCTGTTCCATAGTACAGGAGCCCGAGGACAGGTGACAATTAAATGCAGTGCCCGACCCTGGATAGAAGCTCGGACTGGGCAAACACAGCTACAGAGCGCATTACTGGGACAGCTGATGAAATGTGGATGTGGACAATAGGTGAGGTAATACTGCTCTATCATATTAAAGTTCACTGGGCTGTGGATATGTAAGGAAATGTCATTGTCTTCAGGAAATACACACTTACATAGTTCAGATTAAACAGTCTAACTACCTTCTATCTGCTCTCAGATGGTTCAGAAAATATGGTTCAGACTTGCAGGAATCCTTTGTCCTATTCTTACACCTTTTCTATTAGTTCAGAATCACGTAAAATGTCTTGAAATGCACAGAAAAAATGAAAAAAAGTCAGTTAGTCAAACTGAAAATGCAACTGATTGCAAAATAGATCTTGTTGTATGTTCCACAACAAAAGAAAAAATGCAGACAATTAAAATATAGCATAATGCTTTATCATGTACAATATTTTATACTTTAAAGTACTATTTTAGACTTACTAATGTACAGATCTCTATTATATATCGCTCCTTTGTATATATGGAAAGAAGTAGCTAAGTGGAATAAATAGGTTAAAATATTCCTCCCGTTTCTTTGTATTCGGTTTCAACACTTTTCCTGAACACTTTTTGACTGAGGTGCTGGTGTCTGAGCACTTATATGCCACATCATCATCTGAGCCAGCAAGAATGTAGGTGACACAGCAATTTTTCAAAAATAATGTTCCCATTACTATTTCAGTATTTCCTCAGCCACTGAAGCTCATTCCGCAAGCCTTAAAGCTTGGCCTTTCCAGAAGATGTTGGAGGAAGGATTAGGCCAACATTGAAGACTCACGTTCCCTTAAGTGGTTGGTGGACTGATCCTTGACATGAGCAACAGCCAAGTGCTCATGTGTTTCGCCATGACAGCAAACACACAACTGCTGTCTGCCTAGGAGGAAGTGGTGAAGACACGACTGAACACGAGACAGATCCAGAGTTCAGAGAAATTAAAATGTAAAGAGAGTGCATCTGGGAGCTGAACTGTGGCAGTTTAAAGTGTTTAATGGTATTGGGCTTGTGGGTGGGAGGTGACACCGCTTCTGTACACTCCAATTTTGTACCAATAGGCACACATTAATTACTTGGTGTTATTTTTATAATCAGAAAAAAAAGAGTACATCTTGAGCTACAGAATATAGTTATTTTATGCTTGGTTTTTAACTGTGGATTCCTCATATTTTCCCAAGGCACAAAATTCAACAGCTATGACTTCAGATCTAAGAAGCTTCTCTGGTGTGAAAAGCATCAACTGATCCAATAAATATTAATCAAAGTCTGTAAGTTATGAGGCAAAGCTAACCTCAGATGATGCCATCAAGGGTCTGAGAGCCTTCGAGGGTTCTCTCCCTTAGTGGAGAGAAGAGTCCACAGTGAGTTGATTCTAAGATGCACTTTTTTTCAGATTCTAAAACTTCTGAAACCACTGTTGGCCCAGCAGCAGCCATGATGTAGCTGTCATTCCTTGTACACATGCATCACAAGCTGCAGAATGAGTATTATTAGTTTGAAAGAAAATTCCAGAGTCAATAGCGGAGTGCCTTTTTCAAAGACAGATTTATTAAGATACAACATAGGTAAGATAAAACTCACTCTTTTTTAGATGTCCAGTTCTGTTAGTTTTGAAAAGCATGAATGGTCATGCCACCACTACCAAATCAAGAGGTAAGACCTTTCTCTAGTTTACCTTTTCTAGAAGAAGGTCATATAAACAGAGCCACACAGTATACAGCCTTTGTGTCTGTTCCTTCACTCAGCATAGTATTCTTGAGACTTATCCATATTATCACATGTATCAAGATTTTACTGAACAATTACTACCAAGGAGATTGAACCAGTCATCAAAAACTTCCCAACACGGAAAATTCCAGGACCAGATAGCTTCACTGGTGAATTCTATCAAACATTTAAATAATAACGAATACTAATCCTTTTCAAACTCTTTCCAAAACAGAGAAAGAGAAGAGAAAACATTTCCAAACACATTCTAAGAAGCCAACATTATCCTTATACTAAAACCAGACAAGGACACCACAAGAAAACATAATTACAGGCCAATATTTCTAATGAACATAGATGCAAAAGTCCTCAACAACATATTAGCAAACCAAATTCAACAGTACATTAAAGAGATCATACACCACGATCAAGTGAGATTTATTTCAGAGCTACAAAGATGGTTCAACATCTGAAAATCAATGTGATACACCACATCAACAAAATGAAGGATAAAAATCATATGATCATCTCAATAGATGCAGGAAAAGCATTTGACAATATTCAACATCCATTCATGACAGAAATTCTCAATGAGTTGGGCATAGAGGGAACATAATTAAGCATAATAAAAGATCAAACCCACAGCTAACATCATACTCAATGGTGAAAAGCTAAATGCTTTCCTTTAAGATTAGGAACAAGAAAAAGTGCTCCCTCTTGCCACTTTTATTCAACATAGTACTAGAAGCCTTAGCCTGAACAGGTAGGTAAGATGAAGAAATAAAAGGCATTGAAATTGGAAAAGAAGTAAAACTATTATCTATTTGCAGATGCATAGTCTATATTTAAAACCCTGAAGATTCCACTAAAAACAAACAAACAAAAAAACCTGTTAGAATGAATAAACAAATTCAGTAAAGTTGCAGGATATAAAATCAAATATACAAAAATCAGTTGTGTTTCTATACACTAAGAATAAACTAACAGAAAAAAATTAAGAAAAAAATCTCATTTCTAATCTCATAAAAAAAAAGAATAAAATATCTAGGAATAAATTTAATCCAAGAGTGAAAGGTATGTACACTGAAAACTATAAGACATTGATGAAAGAAATTGAAGAGGGTACAAATAAATATAAAATACTCCATGCTCACGAATTGGAAGAATTAATATTGCTCAAATGTCTACACTACACAAAATAACCTATAGAGTCAATGAAATCTCTCCCAAAATTCCAGTGACATTTTTCACAGAAATAGCAATTCCACTTCTGAGTATATTTCCAAAGAAAATAAAATCACTATGTTGATGAGATATCTACACCCCCATGTTCAATGCAGCATAACAAAAAAGAAGGAAATTCTACCATTTGTGACAACAAAAATGGAACTTGAGGGCATTATGAAGTGAGATAAATCAGACAGGGAAAGACAAATACTGTATGATATCACTTATATGTGGAATCTAAAGAAAGAAAATCAAAAATCAAACTCATAGAAATAAAGACTAGATTGGTGGTTCCCAGAGGTGGGGGGTGAGAGGGTGAGGTAAACAGGGGAAAGTAGTTAAAAGGTATAAAATTTCACCTGACCAGGCGGTGGCGCTGTGGATAGAGCATTGGACTGGGACGCGGAGGACCCAGGTTTGAGACCCCGAGGTCGCCAACTTGAATGCGGGCTCATGTGGTTTGAGCAAGGCTCACCAGCTTGAGCCCAAGGTCGTTGAATTGAGCAAGGGGTCACTCGGTCTGCTGTTGCCCCATGGTCAAGGCACATATGAGAAAGCAATCAATGAACAACTAAGGTGCCGCAATGAAAGAGTTGATGCTTCTCATCTCTCTCTCTTCCTGTCTTGTCTGTCCCTATCTGTCCCTCTCTCTGTCTCTCTCTGTGACAAATAAATAGGTATGAAATTTCTGTTACAAGTAAGTTCTGTAGAATGCTAAGTACAGCATGACAAGCATTAAATTTTTTTTTAAAGAGTTTGTTCCTCTTTATTGCTGAGTAGTGTTCTATAGTATTGACATCCAATTGGTCTGGCCATTCTCCAGTAGATGACTATTTGGGCTGTTTCCAATTTGAGGCAATTATGAATAAAGTTACTATAAACATTAATACAGAGGGTTTTGCATGTTGTGTGAGTATGTTTTCATTTCTCTTGGGAAAAGAATAGTGGGATTGCTGGGTCATATGGTAAGTGACTAACTTTAGATAAGAAATTGTCACACTGTTTTCCACAGTGATTCTACTATTTTGCCTACCCCCAAAAGCCATGTCTGAGAGTTCCAGCCATTCCTCCACACAATGGCCAGCCCTTGGTATTGTCAGGGTGTTTTGTTTTATTTTGCTTGTCATTTTGGTCGATGTGTAATGGTATTTTAACATGGTTTTAAATTGCATTTTCCTAATGTCCAATGAGGTTGAGTTTGTTTTTCAGTCATACCTCTTCTTTGGTAAAATGCTGTTCACATCATTTCTCCATTTTTTAAATTGGTTTGTTGCAAAGACTTTTTGTTAAATGGGCTTGTTGCATAGATTTTTGTGTGTGTGTGTTCTGGATACAAGTTCTTTATTAGGTGGGTGTTCTATAAATATTTTTGTCCAGTCAGTGATTTGTCTTTCATTCTTTTAACAATGTTTTTCAAAAAGAAAGTACTTGGCCTGACCTGTGGTGGCACAGTGGATAAAGCATCAACCTGGAACACTGAGGTCACCAGTTTGAAATCCTGGGCTTGCCTGGTTAAGGCAAATATGGGAGTTGATGTTTCCTGCTCCTCCTCCTTCTCTCTCTCTCTCTCTCCTCTCAAAAATGAATAAAATCTTTAAAAAAAAAAGAAAATACTTAATTTTGATGAAGCCACTTTGTCCTTTTTTCTTTTATAATTTGTGTTTCTTATGTCTTAAGAAGTATCTGACTAACCCAAGATTACAAAGACCATCTAGAGAGGTTATACAGTTTTAGGATTTACTGTAGATGTAGGTCTATGATCCACTTCAAATTAACTTTTGAATATTGTGATAGAAATTTGTTGTTATTGTTCTTGGATTTCATATGTAGATATTCAATAGCCTTAGAAGCTTTTGTTGGAAAGACTACCTTTTGTTCCACTGGGTTACCGTGGCACCTTTGTCAAAAATAAATTGACTATTGCCTGACCGGTGATGGTGCAATAGATAGAGCATCAACCTGGGACACTGAGGTCCCTGGTTTGATAGTCCTGAGGTACCAGCTTGAGCACAAGCTCACCAGCTTGAGCATGGGATCATCAACATTATGCCAAGGCACTCACTTGAATCCAAGGTCACTGGTTTGAGCACGGAGTCTCTGGCTGGATTTGAGCCCCTAGGTCAAGGCACATTTGAGAAGCAATAGATGAACAACTAAAGTGATGCAACTAAGAGTTAATGTTTTTCATCTTTCCCTTCCTGCCCCCTCCTTTCTTGCATAAATAAATAAACAAACAAATAAATACATAAATAAGTAAAATCTACTATTGTGTGTTGGTATGTTTCTGGACTCTTTATATCCGTCCTTATGCTGACACCACATTATATTGATTACTATAAATTTAAATTGTAAATTATCTTTGTATCACTTTTTCAAAATTGTTTTAGCTATTCTAGGTCTTTGATTATTTTACGTACATTAAAGAATCAATGTGTCAATTTCCACAGAAAGCCTACTGAGACTTTGATTGGAATTGTATTAAATCCATAGAGGAACAGTTTGGAGAGTGTTGACATGTTTTGTTTTGTTTTTTACAGAGACAGAGAGTCAGAGAGAGGGATAGACAGGGACAGACAGACAGGATGGAGAGATGAGAAGCATCAATTATTAGTTTTTCATTGCGCATTGCAACACCTTAATTGTTCATTGATTGCCTTCTCATACGTGCCTTGACCGCGGGCCTTCAGCAGACCGAGTAACCCCTTGCTCGAGCCAGCGACCTTGGGCTCAAGCTGGTGAGCTTTTGCTCAAACCAGATGAGCCCTCGCTCAAGTTGGCAACCTCGGGGTCTCGAACCTGGGTCTTCCACATCCCAGTCCGACGCTCTATCCACTGCGCCACCGCCCGGTCGACATTTTAACAATACCAAGTCTTTTAATCTATAAACAGTATGTTTCTACATTTATTTAGATCATTTTAATTCCTCTCATTAATGTTTAGTAGTTTTTTGCATGTAAATCTCACACATATTTAATTTAACACTGTTTCATGTTTTTTGCTATTGTAAATGATTCCCTTAAAATTTCATTTTCCAGTTAATCTTCTGCAAACTTGCTAAACTCACTTAAGAGTTCTAGTAGCTTTTAGGTAGATTCTTCAAGATTTTCTATTGAAATGATTATGTTATCTGCAAATAGAGTTATATTTCTGTCTTCCGATTTATATGGCTTTTATTTTTGTTTTTCCTTTCTTTACCCACTAAGATGACTAGTACAATGTTAAATAAGAGTATTGAAAGTAAACATCTTGCCTGGTTCCTGATATTATAGGGAAAGTACTCTGTTTTTCACTATTAACTATAATATTGGCTTTAGGTTTTTGTAGATGTCCTGTTATCAGATTAAGGGCATTTCCTTCTGTTCCTAGTGTGCTGTTTCTGTTGTGAATATATGTCAATTCTGTCAAAGGTGATTCTGCAAGTATTAAAATTTTTATATAATTTTTTAATATAATTTTTTATCTGGTCTTGGTGCCAGGATAATTTTGGTCTCATAAAATGAACCAGAAAGTGTTCCCTTCTATTTTCTGAACAAGATTGTGGAAAATTGGTATTATTTCATCCTTAAATGCTTGGTAGAATTTGCCAGTAGAATCATGTGGCCCTAGAGTTTTCTGTATATGAATATTTTGTTTTTGCCCTGTATTTTTTATTATGAATTTAATAGAAATAGACCTATTAATATTATATATATATATGTATGTGTATATGTGTGTGTGTGTGTGTGTGTGTATATATATATATATATATATAGCCACTTTGGTAGAGAAATTGGTACAGTTCATCTAGGTTATCCAATTTGTTGACATTAAATGGTTTAAAATATTCCTTTATTAACCTCTTAGGGTCTTTAGTATCTGTAGTAATGTCCCTCCTTCATTATCATAATTGATCATTTAAATTTTCTGTTTTCTTGTTAGTCTCACTAACAGTTTATCAATTTTAGAATTTTAGTGATTTTTTTAAAAAACTACCATTTGGTTTCAAATATTTTCTCTATTTTTTTTTGACAGAGACAGAGAAAGAGTCAGAGAGAGAGAGACAGATAAGGACAGACAGACAGAAACAGAGAGAGAGATGAGAAGCATCAATTCTTTGTTGCAGCACCTTAGTTGTTCACTGATTACTTTCTCATATGTGTCTTGACTGGGGGGCTACAGCAGAGTGAGTGTCGCCTTGCTCAAGCCAATGACCTTGGGCTCAAGCCAGTGACCTTAGGGTTTTAAACCTGGGTCCTCCATGTCCTAGTCCGCTGCCCTATCCACTGTGCCACTGCCTCGTCAGGCTCTCTATTCTTTTTCTGATTCAAATTTCAGAAAAAAGAATAGAGAAAATATACCCCTGAAATAGCCCAAAGACAATAAAACTTAGAAATGACCATAGATAACAATGATTTTGAGTCAAGAAATGATTCACTACATTCAGACTCTCAATTAGAAAAAGAATTTAGGGATACCTTTTTCATATTGCTTATATTTTTCTTTTAACAGATGTACAAGTGTTATAATGACATAAATCTGTCTGCAGAGGTCCAAAATAGCTTTTTCATGACATAAAAACTAATTCTAAATGATAGGAAAGCATTGTGTCATGTTTTGACAGGCAGTTCTTTTTTTAATGGTTATAAAATAATGAAGTATTTTTACAGTTGATGGCATTTCAGAGTAGATGATATATGGTCTGTGTCTTTAAAAGTCCAAAGCAATGTGCTATGTGGTAAAAAACCTGCAGAGCAATTCAGAAAACCTGATCTCATAGCTCAGGACCAAAGTAAATATTTCTATGGCTAAATATTTGGCATTGAGGTGCAGTGAGCCAGGAGAATAGGTTAGTGTGTCAGCCAGTGTGATTGTGCAAAGGAAGTACAGTGGGGAATTATGAGGCATATATTTGATAAGATATGCCAAGGCAGGTCAAGTAGATCATCGGATAGTAAAATTGTTTTTCATTATATTTCACAGGTAATAGACAAACAATGAAGCTTAATAGAGAGTAATATGTTTCAGGCACATTAACTGTTAACAAA
This sequence comes from Saccopteryx bilineata, assembly GCF_036850765.1. Lineage (NCBI taxonomy): Eukaryota > Metazoa > Chordata > Mammalia > Chiroptera > Emballonuridae > Saccopteryx > Saccopteryx bilineata. The sequence goes on along the minus strand of NC_089491.1, from coordinate 102,751,584 downwards.
TACAAAGAGAATTAAAGGAGAGAGAGAGACTGAAAGAAAGGAGGGAGATTCCATGGCAGGTTTGCAAAGGAAATGAATGAATCAGTAAGTGAACAGGGAAGAAAAATGATAGAAGACTGACCCCACAGTTTCTAGTTTGGGAGATGTGTGATTGTAGGTATAAAAAAAGACTAGACCAGGTCAGGTGCACGTCAGGTAATGGAGGTGAGAATGGTGGGCAGTAAGCAGAACACATGGGGCAGTGATTAGTCGCTGAGGACATGACAACTAACTGAGCACCTACAAGAAGACACAGGCCTGGTAGGCTGCTACGCACACAGAGTGGGACTTAGGAGAGGACCCAAGGGTACAGATACAGGTTTGTGGTGTACGCTCCAGCATGCTAGTTAAAGCATGGAGGTTAGCCACATGGAAAGGAAGCAATAAAAATGGAAATAACGATATTAGCAACTATGTCCTGAGCCTTCCCACGTTAAGTGCGTCTCAATTATTATCTCAATTACTTCTCAATCCTGTGAAGGAGAGAAAGAGGTACCCTTTCTGATTTCCACTTAAAAGGTGAAGAAAAAGAAATAGAATAAATGTAAGTTACTTACAGGAGGTCACACAGCTAGAAGGTTGTTCATCCTAGCAGGAGCCTAGGTAATCTGACTCCAGCACCTGTGGCACTAGGCTGCCCTCTACAAGGACAAAGAGACCCATATGAAATGATGTCAATTGAAATGCATCCTTGGGGTGGGATGGGTGAGCGAACTCAGAAGATGAGACAGAAACAGAGCAATCAGAGAGGTACGTTCTAACACGAACGTGCTCCTGGCGGGGATTATAAATACACACCACACCAGATGGTCCCTAAGGAAAGCAGGGAGTGACTGCCACACAGTCATCTTATGGATTCTATTTAAACCATTTGCAGCCACCAAGTCATCCATGCTCTTCATTTCTAAAGTTTTGGGGTGGCTAGGATCACTTGGACTGATTTTCAAAGCTGCTTCATGGATGGTAGCTGCAAATGGTCCAGGAGTTAAAAATATCACTCTAGAGCACTGCTTCTCAACGTGTGGTACATGGACAGACAGCATCCACGCGCTGCAATCTTGTTAGAAACGCAGATTCTCAGCCCAGTCCTAGGCCCCTGAAACTCTGAGCGTGGGCCCAGTCTTCCGCTGTAACAAGCTCTCCAGGGAATGCTGATGCATGGCCAGGTTGAAGAAACACGACTCTAGAAAATGAGATGACCTGTGTCTGTGTATAAAATCTTTGGGGGACCCTGTCCCAGGTCAGAGCACTGACAGAACAGAAACCATCCCTGTGGCCCCTTTGCCCAGCCCGCCGGGTTCTGAAAGGAGTTCATCCTAGAGTGGAGCTCATGAGAAGTCCCTTCCTTCAGTTGTGATGTGGTAGAGAAAGATCAAGACCTTCTGTGCCTGTTACCACCAACCAGAGATATTAGCAGGGACACCGTGGGTATGGGCTTGGTTTTGCCTGACCCATGGTGGCAGAATCTCCATGGGGCAACATTGTGGTGATCAGCATGTTGCCTGTTACCTCAGCCTTCAAAGAGTAAGCTCTCTTTACCAATCAGAAAGCTCCACCAAGAGACAAAACTAGCTTAACAGGCTGCCCAAGAAGCAAACAAACAAACAAACAAGTCCTGAGGCTCCTCATGTAACACTCTGCCAAGTGCCTGATCTGCTCGGCTAAAACTTAGACATTTATGCCTAAACCCTTCCTCTGCATTGCAATGACATCTAAACTTATCCTACCCACTGTCCCTCCCTTGGCACATCTCCTGCCAGCTCCCGGCTCACCTGTGCAGCCAACTGACCACCCAAGCCCATGCCAGGCTCTGGGCCTGCTGTCCAGCCACGCATGCCCAGTTGACCCTGACAATCCTGCTGAGGAGACTGTCACTGGGGAGACCTCTTCAACCAGGTTCCCAGGAACAGGCCCCACAGTGGGAAGTTTTTATGCCCTTGGGCAATAAATGCCCTCCCTGGTACAGACAGCTACTTAACTTGCTCCAGATCTCTGTCACCAGCTGGTCAGAAAGTGAGGACAATGGGGCCATCCTGACATGATGTTAACCAGTCAAGATGAAAGGAAGAGAGAAAACAAAGCAGTAAAACAATGTCTGCATTTAAAGATGGGGGGAAAGGGAGAATCAGACTGGTGTATTCAGATGTTTGAAGACAGAAAGGAAGACAGGGCTGTCCCAGACCTCTCGGAGAGAGAGAAGGTGTCTGGTCCTTTCCACGCAGCACCTCACCACCCCTTTCATCCTGCTCCCAGTCAGCCCATGCTGTCCCAGCTCATTCTCCCCCACCAGACCTCTCCCCCTTCTGTCCCACCCACTCATTTAGAGCCAGTTGAGGTGGTAAGGGTCCGTCTTGTCTAGAATCCTCTCATATGAAATTTTTCAAGGACACTTTTATCACATTCCCTCTTCTGTTTGGTGACCCGATGAAGTGCAGGTGGACATTCCCAGGAAGAACAGGAGAAGCAGGGAGAGAGCAGTACAGTCTGCACAGCCCATGGCACCCGGCACAAACAGCTCTCTCGGATGAGTGTCTCTGCCCTGCTCAGACCCAACGGGTGGCAAGCGCCTCCATAGGCCCTGCATTTGCTTTCGTTCCCTCTGTACCCTGCTCAAGGCCAACACTCCACGGTGGTCAGCAAGGGCATTCAGAAATGAACAGGGGATCCCCGTACCTCAGTGTACATTGGGGTTCGCCAGCACCCCTGGCTTTCTAAGAGACACACTCCTCCTCAAGTGGCAGTGCCGTGCTACATATGGTCGCAGACCCTGGGTCCAGGCTGCTCTGCTTCAGTCCTCAGCTCTGCCACGTCCTAGCCATGTGGCCTCAGACAGTTTGCACAAACAGTCCAATCTTCAGTTTCCTCATCTCCAAGTTGCACACCGCCTGCTGCTGCGGGTTCTTGAGAAGAGAGCTCACATGCTCTCTTCCCTGTCTGAAATTATTATGCAATGGCCGACAGTTGATCATGTCCAACTACAAACATGACAAGCACATATGGTGCACCTTAACATCCTCATTTTGCATATGTTTGTGTGCATTCTCTCTCCTCCCACAATGGAAGGCAAGCTCTTATTTAGTGCCTTACTCCTCAGATCTAAACAGTGACTACAGATGGTATGCAATCAATAAATATTTGTTGAATGAATGAATGAATGACATCCTTACTGAATGCCTGGAACATAGCAGGTATTCCACGTTGGTGTTGTTATTATTATATTAGCAAGTGAGAGAGCAGGAGCATAAAATGGAGCACCAGACAACAATGCCTCAGGCGAAAGTTCATGCCACGTTACCAAGTATTGTATCCTCTTCAGTAACTTCAGTTTGTTGCATCAACCCAATCTTTCCATTTTTAAATTGGTGTCAATTTAATTTATTTTATCTTATTTTTCAATTACAGATTACGTTCGATATTATTTTGTGTTAGTTTTTATGTGTACAGCTTAGCGGTTAGATAATCATATACTGTACTCTAGTGTTTCCCCTGATATTTCTGGTACACAATGGCACTGTAGTTATTACAATATTATTGAATCTATTCTCTGTGCTGTACTTTACATACTCATGACTATTCTGTAACTACCAATCTGTATTTCTCAATTTCTTCACCTTTTTCACCCAGTCCTCCAACCCCTCCCCTCTGGCAACCATCAGTCTGTCTGTCCTCTGTGCCTCTGAGTCTGTTTCTGTTTTGTTCTATTAGATTCCGCATATGAGTGAAGTCATGTGGTTGTCTTTCTCTGTCTGACTTATTTCACTTGGCATAATACCTTCTGGGTCCATTCACAGATGGTAAGATGTTGTTCTTTTTCATGGCCAAGTAATATTCCATTGTATATATATAATCAAACCAATCTTTCTTTTCAACTAGAAAATAATACCCTGGATCAAATTGGTTAATATGGATAATCTGTAATAATATCAGCCAGTAATTCTATTACCTTAAACAAAAACTTGGAAAAAATGAACTGCAAGATTAAATATGTGCTAATAACCCTCCCAGGGTTTTTTGAGCACCTGCTACATGCCAGGTGCAGCCCCAAGACCTGGCAGTCTCATTCTGAAAACTTTCAACAGGCTTCACATGGAGGCTCCATCTCCTCTCCATGGGTAAGGAACCCCACCCCAGAGAAGGAATAAGTGAGTGAGACATGCTTCCTCTGGCACCAAAGGACCCCTGTACTTGCCTGTTATGTTAGGAGCCCTACCCCACATACACAGGGCTGTGCTATGAGGGGTCAGGAGCCTGCTGTCCAAAGACTGGGCTGGGCCGACTGGTGGGACAGCTGGTGAGGTACACAGGACTGGGACCTGAAGGCTTGGATGCTGCATGCCTTCAGCCAGCTGCGGCCTTGCAGCCCCGAGCCCTCTCTAAGCCTCATGGATGGTGCCTGTAAACATGGTCATGCTGCCTCCAGGGATGAGTCTGGCCTTCACAGCTGTGACAGAGGCTGCTTCAGCATCCTCGGCTGACTCAAAGCACCCCAAAGTATCCAGGACAGCCCTTAATTTAACTTAGTGGGAGGCAGTCAGTGGGCAAACATGCCAGCATCCCCACCCTCCATGGGAAAACTCTGAGGCACATCCTGCAAGAAATGAACGGCACAAGGTGGGGGGAGACACTGTTCCTGAGCAAGCCCTCTCACCACCTGTCCATCTTGCACTACGGAAGCCTTCTAAGCACAAAGTGAGGTCTGTGAGAAAGCAGACCACAGCCCCAAGCCCCTTCCAGTGTCCTGAAGGTGACCGCTGGGGCCAGAGCTCAGAGGGAGCAGACTCTGTGCTCTGTTGCCGTGCCAGGCTCAGGCTACCACCCTCGGCATGCAATCCCTCTACTAGGTATCTACCCCTAAAGCTCAAAATCATTGGTATGTAAAGACACATGAACCCCACATTCATCACAACATTATTCATGATGGCCAAGACACGGAAGCAACCAAAGCGTACCTCAATAGAGGATTGGATAAAGAAGATGTGGTACATATATACAACGGGACACTACTCAGTCATAAAAAATGATGACATAGTGCTATTAGGACAACATGGATGGACCTTGAGAACAATATAGTGAGTGAAATAAGTAAATCAGAAAAAGCTAAGAGCTGTATGATTTCACACATAAGTGGGATATAAAACTGAGACTCATGGAGATAAATAAAAGTGAAGTGGTTACCAGGGGAAGGGGCTCTTGAGGGGGAGAATGGAGGAGAGGAGTAAAGAGGGACAAATATATATATGGTAATGAAAAATTATTTGACTTTGGGTGATGGGCATATAACACAAGTAACAGCTTAAATGCTATAGAAATGTTTACCTGAAACCTATGTAGTCTTATTGATCAGTGTCACTCCATTAAATTTAATTTCCAAATTAAATTTATGAAAAAACATAAACATGTACGGCTTTGAAAAAGAAGAAGAAGCATTGTGTAGTTGGAAAGGCACAAACCGTGGGGGGACAACTAAGAGATTTTAGTAGCGTCTCTGTCCATATTCCAGGCAGCCCTGAAAAACCAAGTGGAAGTGATTGCCTCTGTCTTGTATTTCCTTGGGTCTACCATGTGGCTAGGGAAGAAATCACCCCGGGCTTAAATGCTCCCTCCCCCAGGAAGTCCTCCCAGGCTCACCCAGGCCTGAGGGACCCTCTTTCATGTTTCCATGGTACTTTTCACATGCTCTGAACGCCTCTCCTACTGCCTTTTGAATCTGGGCCTCTCTCCAGGGTTGTGGCCCACTGGGCACCTGTAATCCAAGAACTCCTATGTCTAGCACATTCATATGCACAAATAGCAAACACCTACGAAAGAGATACAAAACTATTCTGTTGGTGTTAAAAACCCAGGTAACAATGTAGAAGTGAAGCTGAAGGACTCAGCCTGCTTCCTCCGAAGCTGGGATGTGTGTGCACTTAGGCAAGCTGGTGTTTTCAAACAGAATTCTAAACTGAGAAACACAAACTGCCGCCCTGTCGGGCCTCGCCCCTCTGGGGCTGCAGGGCTGCTGCAGGCTCAGCCTGCGAAACGTGCTCAGAACAAGTAGATGCAGACGGAGCTGGTAAGGCTAAAATCACAAGTTAGCCTTCTGCACGGGCCCAAAAACACAGGGACAGGTGGGCAGACTGCCCATGCCGCTGCTCTCCTTCCTAATCCTGAGAGTCAGCCAGCCTTGGGGAAGATTTCTACAGGTGTGCTTTCTCCTAGCATGCGAAACTGAAATCGACATTAAAGGTGTTTGTTCTGCAGTAGAAAAGGAACTGGACCATCTGAACAGAGTCGTCATAAGAGCAGAGCTGTGGAGCCCGCCAGCCTGTGTTCTGTGTGCCAGGTATGACGCTTTCATCTTAAAACCACCGATATCATGGCTTCTCAACATGGACCCTTCTGCATGACTTCCTGTGGGCTTGCGACATGACAGAACCAAAGTCCCCATCCGTGTGTGTGTGTGTGTGTGTGTGTGTGTGTGTGTGTGTGTGTGTGTTTGGGGGGGGGTAGCATGTCGAGTTCATGTTTTCCAAAAGCAAACAATGACCCATACCTGAACAGAAGATGTCCAGACTCCCACTCACTGAGTGTTTCCGTCATTCCACCAGGCAGCGTGGTCTTGTCACTTGGACAGTTCACAGATCTTCTGAGGGGCCCAGCGCCTTACCTGCCCTCCTTCCTCATGTCCATCTTCCTCTGCAGCAGATCCTCACTGCCTCAGAGGTGCCCTGAAGACGGGAGAGCTTCTATAAACAACACAAATACCTTGTGAGTACAGATGGTCTGTCCCATACCATACCAAGTGCATTGTTCCAATCCTCCCCCACCCCCACCCCCGTGAGCTTGTGATGACATAGCGTGTGACACTGACATGCTGGTGGGAGATAGTGAAGGGATCTGGGAGGCTTCCATGCCACATGGAAGGGGTGAGGGCACCCCCACACAGCCTGTTCAGCCTTCTCTTGCAGGAAGTCCACCCAGGGTGCGCTGTCTCGGGGGGCCTTTCTGCACAGGAGCTGGTGCACCAGAGCTGGAGGGACGGCATGGATGAGGGTGCCCAGGACACACGCGATGGAGTGAAGTATTGTGCAGTGAGAGATTTTACCTTGGGCTTTTTTTAGAGCATTTATAGGATGTTGGAAGCCAGAAGAGCCTGGAGAAGTGTCACCGAGTCTTCCAGGTCCAGTTGGAGAGGAGAAGGTGGGCCGCATGGGAGGCTGTGCTGAGGTCATCCAGCTCACCTCCTTAGGGCCGGAAGGGGAGTCCCTGTGCACAGGCTACAGCAGGCAACCCCACCGCCCGCAAGCCGGGCACCGTGCTCACGGCGTCACGCATGCGCATGGCTCAGGGTGCCAGGTCTTCCACCTCTGCTCTTTTTCCTTCATGTCACCAAGGGCATGCTTGCCGTTTTGTTCATTCTCAAGGCCCTGCTGCTATCAACTGCCCAGCACTGTCAGACCAGTACCCCGTGGTCACACATGTACCTTCTAACTGAAGTCCCCTGTGTGGAACAACAGACAGAAAAGATCCCAGTGTGCCAGAGCTCACCGGCCCCCGCCCCTGCTGGCTGCTGGCTTGCGCTGTGCCAGCTTACACTCTGCCATGTGCTGTTGCCATCACACCTGAGACACCAGAAATTGCCCTCCAGAGACCCCATCAATACACTGAATAAGAGGAAAGAGGGAATTCTGTTCCCAAAGAAAGATGTTGACCTTTTACAGGTTTTGATTTTAGTTTTCAAACTAAAGGGGTTTTTCTTTTTGCATGTTCCTGGAGAATTTTCGAAACACCCTGATGTTGGAGCAGGATCTGCGAGAGTGGTCAGCCAAGTGTAAGGCCGGGAGTGGGCCACATGCATGGGGCAGTGCAGGTGAAGGGATGGGCCGAACCAGGGTCTTCCGGGCCTGCTGAATCCATGACAACATTTAAAATAAGAAAAACAAAAACACCCAACCTAGATTCAGTTGTTCACTCTTTACATTTTGAAAAAGTAGATCTGGGTTGGGCCCTGAACAACATATTACATGCACATGTGGTGAGGCTTGCTCCAGAGGAGCGGCGAAGCCACACATGGCTAACCCCATGTGTCTGCAGCACCCCGAGTGCAATGCAAACATGGCCGTCATGTGGCTGACCCCAGCAGGGCTGGAAGTCAGCCAGAGTCGCTTAGAACCGACAACACATGTCAGGTGTTGGCATTCACTGTTGGAGAAAGGCCTCCCCACCGACTACTCTGGGCTTAATTGTGTCTATACCTACAGCCTTCCATGTCCTAAATATGGCGTATGATAACTTCCAATAATAGATACAATTTAATGCAAAAAATAAAATTTAAATGAGCAAGTGAGGAAATCAAAGGAGAGGAGAAAGAAGGTAAGGCTGCACCAGTGACGAGGACACATGGGGGCTTTCTGTCACCATGCAGGGTAGCCTCCAGATGTCAGGTCAGATAGCATGCTCTCCCCTGAACCCTCTTACTGGAAACATCATTCCACCCATCCCCCAGACCCAACTGGAGGTGAGAGTAGTCACATGACATGACTTCTCAGGGAGATGCCCGGTGAGATTGTCTGACCATCAGGCTCAGGCCAGGACAAGCCAGATTGAACAGTGGTTTCCCGATGTTGTTGGCCATGTGACATCGTGTGGAAATTAACCTGGTTCAGATGAATGCAGAGGCTGACTGTTCACCTGCTGGGGAGCTGGGTACTCCCTTCTTGGGGGTCCCTGCCTCCCCATGGCAACACAAACCCAAGACCCTCCCTCTCACCCCTCAGGGGCTGCACAGCGTGGTGTGAAACCCATGCAGAACAACGGTGGTCTCTGGGGGGCTTTCACAGACTGGGAAGTGGTGCTGGTGGTGAGGGAGAAGGGCAGCAGGCTCCATCAGCCAGAGGAGCAAGTTTGAGAAACTCTAGAATAGCCAAGTTTCGTGGTTCTTGGCAACAGGGTTTCTTTTCTTTTTTTTTTTTTTTTGTTTGTTTGTTTTTGTTTTTTTTGGGGGGGGGGTTCTCATAGCCTGCAATAATGCAACATCATTGCAAATCTTCATGGTTAGGCTTATGCCACATTCCAAAACCGTACTGGACAGGGGGCACATTAAAGGGTAAACCCATACTGGGTTTTGCAAGCAAGGGCAGGTTGAGAAGCCATCTTCTTCTGAGAAACTGTTTCTGCTTCTGGAGCGTGTCTCATCCCTGCCGGACTCTCAGAGGTGCCACATGGCCCAGCCCCGCTCTGCACCCCACCAACAGGCCAGGCCAGAAAAGCAGCAGCTGCTGAGACTGCCGTCCACACAACCTCAACCACTCTCGCACTCACAAGCACCCCTTCTTTCAACACTGAGGTTTTGTGCTCACTGGGCCAGATAGGACCTCAGGTCCATAAGAGGCAGCAAACACTTGAATAAGGCTGCCTCTTTGCCAGCCTGTCCTTGTACATCAGATGTGAAGACTGTCTTTTTGTTTCGTACAACAGGTGAGGTAGAAATTGGCGGAGCTGGACTCCACACATAAGCTGACTCCTCCGCACAGCAGGCACCTATTTGTGTGAACAAGTCACCCAGTTCCTCTGCCCAAAGCATTAGTGTGCAAGGCATTTAACAGTCACAGCCAAAACTAGGTGTATAACAATAGCAGCTCCCGGAGAGGTTTTTAAAGTTATCTACTGGTAAGAGATCAGTAATCCATGAGTGGTGTTGTTGCAAGGACCAAAGTTGCTCTGAACTCAGACACAAGGACAGCATAAAACTATACTGACTCAAGCCCTGACCAGTTGGCTTAATGGTACAGTGTCAGACCAGTGTGCAGATGTCCTAGATTCAGTCCCCGGTCAGGGCACACAGGAGAAGCAACCATCTGCTTCTCTTCCCTTCCCTCTCCCCTTTCTCTCTCTTCCTCTCTCACAACCAGTGTCTCAATTGGTTCAAGCATCAACCTCAGGCACTGAGGATAGCTCAGTTAATTCAAGCATCAGCCTCAGATGGCATTGCCAGGTGGATCCTAGTTGGGGTGCATGAGGGAGTCTTCTTCACTATCTCCCCTCCTCTCGCTTAAAAACAACAACAACAAAACTAAACTGACCTAACAGAAAGATACTTTGGGTTCAGCTCTCAGAACCTTTAAAATATACTTATATCCAAAACCTGAAATAGTGGAATGGGTGAGTAGAGATTGGTTATTTGTTTATAAATATATATATTTACAGAGACAGAGAGAGAGTCAAAGAGAGGGATAGATAGGGACAGACAGACAGGAACGAAGAGAGATGAGAAGCATCAATCATCAGTTTGTCGTTGCAACACCTTAGTTGTTCATTGATTGTTTTCTCATATGTGCCTTGACCGCGGGCCTTCAGCAGACTGAGTAACCCCTTGCTCAAGCCAGCGACCTTGGGGCCAAGCTGGTGAGCTTTTGCTCAAACCAGATGAGCTCGCGCTCAAGCTGGCAACCTCGGGGTCTCGAACTTGGCTTTTCTGCATCCCAGTCCAATGCTCTATCCACTGCGCCACCACCTGGTCAGGCTATAAAAATATTTTTTAGGAAAGATATAGCTAAGAAAGTTTGGAAACCAGTTTTCTTAGAGTCTGTGTCATATGACTTAATTACAATGTTTTATTTTCTTACTAGCTTTTAAGAATGCCTTTAGTATATAAAGTAAACCATGGCCATAAAGTTTAATCCCAGGCATGTTTAAAAGCTCCTCCATGTACCACATCTAAAGAATTTCACTGATGTTCTTCTCCTGGATACAAAGGCTTCTTTGACTTGCCATATTGTTTCCTATGAGTGGTCTCTAGCTATTAAACTAAAATAAGAAACATGTCATGTGATTAAAATGAAGCAAGAGACAGATAGCATTATGGAGACAAGCAAACATACTTTTTAAAAAGTCTAATAAACCCAAGGCAATTCCAATGCAACCAGAATTCAATATCAACTGCCTTATGTCCAAGAATGGTGCTCTGCTTGGCCCAGTACATAGCTGCGCCTTTGCTAAAATATGAACAAGATGGAGCTGGAGGTCTGTTCTTCATATTCATTTTGAAATATCCCCTAATTTTTGTGAGCAGTGTATTTGTGGCTTTTTTCTACAATGTTATTTTCACATCTATGCATTTGGGTTCTACCCCACCAAAGAGTGCTAATCCCTTCATCTAAGAGAGCCCAGGACCCAGGATGTTCACTTGCCCCCTGCCCACCACGCCTCCCAAGGAGCAAGAAATGATTGTGCCCTTCACACACCCCTCAGCCAGTTGCATATGCACCTTTCTCCCCTAAACCAGAAAGAACAGAAACTCAGGACAGCCCATGTTGGCCAGCACGCTGCACGTACACACTGAATGAATATATCAGGAGAATTGAAATGACATAAATTGTCTCAGAAGTATCTATAAAGGGAATTCAATGGAAATAGTTGGCAATTCTCTTTCTAAACAACTGCCACCACCCAGGAGAAGGTGAGCAGTGTCACCGATTCCAGGACTACCCCAGGCATGCGGCAGGGCGCTCTACCCACAGTCAACACACTGCACATGCCTTGTCGTGGGCAGGATGATTGAACTAAGAAAGCATTCAAACTTTTCTTTTAAATGTTTTTTACTTCAAAATACCATTCTTTGGCCTTGTCAAGTTTTATCAATCATTTTCTACAAGCACACAGAGATGGATGCTTCTCTTAGTGTGGACCCGGCATGTGGATGTGTTCCCACCACGTATGTGTGTCCCATGTAGCTTTAGAGAAAGACAAACATCAACTCTTTAGATCATGAATTCCATCACTGAGGAAGAAAAGGTGTCCTAGAGTGGTTAAAACAGAGACTTGAGGTGTGTCTTCATTTAGTCGCTAACTACTACAAATACACTGCTCACAAAAATTAGGGGATATTTCAAAATGAATATGAAGTAATAAAATATCCCTTAATTTTTGTGAGCGGTATAATTGCTTTCTAAAATTCAGTCTTTAGACTGTGGCTTGCTAACTAAAAGATATACAACAGAGTGATTGAAATGAAATAAACATGAGGCATTTTCTGAGGTCACAATTTAGATTAAACCATTTCATAACAACCAAGGCAACGTGAGCTCATCACCCAAGGAATCAGCTTTCTAACAGACTCATTCCTTAGCTTTCCAGTTCTCTTGTTTAAATTGACTTGAATTAGCATTTTTCTAAATGGATAAGCTGTAACAGGCTATGAATTTTATATAAAAACCACATTTAAATACAGAACTGGCCCTCAAGAAGTTCAGAACCAAGTTGATGATGGAGAACACATAAATCTGTCCAAAGTCACTAACACCTTAAAATAACTGGTCTGCTCTTTAAAGTACTAGTCCCATTGATATCTGTATTTCTAACACTACGCATTTTTATTTTTTGTGTGCAGTGTTGGAAATTCTCTCCTGACATATTTCCTTTCTAAAAAGAAACACAGTTCAGCCCATTTTAAAATGTCAATCTGGTATTAGAGTCTCCCTTAATCAAATAACAAACATAAACACTTCATTTCTCTGCAGTTTAATTATAAAGAGTGCTTGGAGGTGGGGAGCATCCTTTAGGCGGTGTTCCGTCAGGAGACGCATGTCACAAATATGGATAAACATGTAATCGTCTTGAAATGCAGTGAGTCCTAACCCACTGTCACCAGTCAGCAGCACTCAAGGGGCAGCCTTCCCTCTGGAATTGTCTCTAGGCTGTTAACCTCTGAAATCATTTCCTTACTAAGTAAAATCACAGCAGTCCATTTTGAAAAGGGCTTACCTGGTAATTTGTGTTCTTGTACTGAAGTCTAGAGACCTCATTGAACGTAGAACTTCAATGCACCCCAAGTACTGCAAGGGGAAGAAATGTACATCGTGAGCCCTGGGAGCGGGGGTGAGGAGACCCTTCCTGACAACATCAAGAGCACTCCTGGCAGCCATACTCATTTAGTAAATCGCATGTAACTTTCTATTCATGGTGATGTTTTTGTTTCCTGTTTCTAAGAAAGCGATAACTCACGCTCTTAAGAAAATATTCCGAGTGCTTGGATTAGCACTACACTCAACTCTTCTGAAACTCATAATATTTTCATTTTATTTAGCAATACATTTTTTAAAACTTTTTGTTGAGGCGTAACATACATGCCAAAAAATGCGTATCTGCCCTGTAATTATCACCCAGACACCAACATCTTAACATAATATTTCTAGTTCTACTCAAGGTTCTAGAGCTTTATAATTTTGAAAGAAAAAATGAAAACACTGCAATACCGACATTTTTACCAATATTAAATTTTATTATTTTTAAATATATATTTTGGATTCTACAAATAAACTGTAGATTATTCTCCTCAAAGATGTTTCATTTTGGTTTACCAAAAAGCCCTTTTCTGCCATTTTTTTCCCCTCCTTAAGTTAGAAGCAGGGAGGCAGTCAGACAGACTCCCGCATGCACCCTACTGGGATCCACGCAGCATGCCCACCAGGGGGCGATGCTCTGCCCATCTGGAGTGTTGCTCTGTTGTGGCAAGTGCCATTCTAGCACCTGAGGTGGAGGCTATGGAACCATCCTCAGCACAAGGGCCATCTTTGCTCCAATGGAGCCTTGGCTGCGGGAGGAGAAGAGAGGGATAGAGAGGGAGGAGACAGCGAAGGGTGGAGAAGCAGATGGGCACTTCTCCTGTGTGCCCTGACCCAGAATCGAACCCGGGACTTCCACACGCCAAGCTGACACTCTACCGCTAAGCCAACCAGCCAGGGCCCTTTTCTGCAATATTTAACATAGATTTTCAGAAGTACACATCTACATTTGTTGTTAATTTTATTTATGAGTTTCACACAGGAAATGTATGTGTGTGTGTGAATGTATGGACATAACTAAGGCTACAGATAAACAACTAGACAGGTAAAGATACAATATTTATGTTCCAAAGCCCATGGAGAGTTTGAAGGTATGGATGCTTTGTACCGGTGCCTTTAAATTTAGACTCAGCAGAAGGAGGTTTCATGCTATAACACAAAAAAGACTGCACGTGAATTATTCAGAAAAGCTGCATTTGAGCCTCGCTCTGGAATATCTCATTATGTAACTTTAAGCAAAAGTTCTCTAAGCCTAAGTCTCTCTAGGTAAAATGTGGCTTTTACTACTGTGACCATGACTCAGTCAGTGGGCTCCAGGGAGATACAAAACAAAAGAGACAAAACCTTGAACAATAGAGCCCGGAAAACCTCCCAGAACCAAAGGGACTGAAATATATATGAGAGAAAACGCAAAGTCTTGGCATTTAGATGTAGAAATTCCTGCATCTGTCTTACAGAAATTTAAGAAAAAGAAAAAAAATGCAGGGAAAGAAATATTCAAGAACAAAAAGATTAAAAAGTTTAGTGTTGGGGTAGACAGGAATGTTTCTATCTTTAAACTCCCAGAAGAAATAAGAAAAAAATAAAAAAGGTTACTTTTGGAAATATGGATACTTAGTTTCAGCACAAAAGGATCAAGAGAGAAACATCTTAAGAGCATTTCAGAAGGAGAAGAGAAAACAGGTTCTCTCTCTCTCTTTTTTTAAGATTTTATTTATTAATTTTAGAAAGGAGCAAGAGAGAGAGAAAGAACAGAGGGAAGAGCAGGAAGCATCAACTCCCATATGTGCTTGGACCAGGCAAGCCCAGGTTTCAGACCAGCAACCTCAGCGTTCCAAGTCGATGCTATATCCACTGCACCACCACAGGTCAGGCTGGAAGTTCTTGTTTAAAATATATAGATAGCCTGTCTTGTTGATAATAACTAATCTAACAGGTGTGAGGTGGTATCTCATTATAGTTTTGATTTGCATTTCTCTAATAACTAGTGAAGATGAGCATCTTTTCATATATCTATTGGCCATTTGTATTTCTTCTTGGGAGAAGTGTCTGTTCATGTCCTCTTCCCATTTTTTATTGGATTGTTTGCTTGTTTGTTGCTGAGTTTTGTGAGTTCTTTATAAATATTGAATATAAGTTCCTTATCTGAGCTGTTGTTTGAAAATATCATCCCCCATTTAGGTGGCTGTCTGTTTGTTTTGGAGAGGCTGCAGAGAAAAAGGAATCCTCATTCACTGTTGGTGGGAATGTAAAGTAGTACAACCACTATGGAAGAAAGTACGGTGATTCCTCAAAAAATTAAGAATAGAACTACCATATGACCCAGCAATCTCTCTACTGGGTATATACCCCCAAAACTCGAAAACAGTGGTACATAAAGACACATGCAGCCCCATGTTCATTACAGCATTGTTCACAGTGGCCAAGACATGGAAACAACTAAAATGCTCTTCAATAGAGGATTGGATAAAGAAGATGTGGTACATATATACTATGGAATACTACTCAACCATAAGAAATGATGACATAGTATCATTTACAACAACATAAATGGATCTTGATAACATTATACTGAATGAAATAAATAAATCAGAAAAAACTAAGAACTGTATGATTCCATACATAGTTGGGACACAAAATTGAGACTCATGGACATAGATAAGAGTGCAGTGGTTACCAGGCAGAAGGGAAGGGAGGAGAGGGAGGGGGTGGGAGGGGAAGGACATAAAGAGAAACAAATATATGGTGATGGAGGATGATTGGATTTTGGGTGATGGGTATACAGTGATGTTTTCTCTAAATCTTGTACTCTGGTTGACCAATGTCACCTTGTTAAGTTTAATTGTTTAAATAAAGATAATGTAAAAAAATAAAAGACAAAAAAATTTCTTGGCATTTAAAAAAATATAGCTAGATAGATAGATAGATAATTGATTTTAGAGAGGGAGGAAGGAAAAACGAGAGAAAAACATCAATTTTTTTAAATGTATTGATTGATTTTAGCAAGAAAGGAAGGGGGAGAGAGACACACAGAAAGACAGAAACATCAATCTGTTCCTGTTTGTGCCCTGACTGGGGATTGAACTGGCAACCTCTGCACTTTGAGATGATGCTCTAACCAACCAAGCTATCCAGACAGGGCTACATAGGATTTTTTGTTCCACTTATTTATTTTTTTGTTCCACTTATTTATGCATTCAGTGTCTGATTTTTGCATGTGGCCTGACAGGGGAATTGAACCCACAACTTTGGCATATTGGGACAATGCTCTAACCAAGTGAGCTACCCAGACAGGAAGTTCTCTTTCAGCACCAAATTCTTGAAGACAATATTATTGAAAGTCTCAAGAAGACAACTGTGGAGACAAAAGTCTTAGTTACGCTCAAGCTGGCATATCAGTGGGAGAGCAGAATGAGGACTCAGAATGCTAACCACCCACAGATACTCTCTGAAACAGTCACTTCCCGAAAAACAATGACTACTAAAGAGAGCGAGAGGTGGTGGGCTCAGAGAAACCATGAGAAGGAAGGAATCAACAAACATTTCAGGTGTGTCTTATGCCTTAAGAATTATTCATGCAGAACTCTAAATGTGTTGTTTTGTTTTTTTACAATGATGAGGAATTCAGTCTCAGAAGATCTCAACACAGCTAGTAGGGGACAGATACAAAGGAGAGAGGCATTGTATTTTGGGAAGGTAGGTCCAGAACTGACTGGTTCTAGATGGCAGTATATATATGGCACTTACATGTGTGTGTAAAAAAAAAGTGAAAATAAGAATAGAATAATCAACTTCCAAACTAAACAGCCCAAGCAGCAAAAAGAAAGGGGAAAACAGAAAGTGTACACATGAAAGACAAAAGAAAAATATAAAACAAAACCTAACTCCTCAGTCATCACAGTGATCATGAATAAGTCAGATGCGCCAATGAAAGGTCAGAGGCTTTCACCACTGGTTAAAATACATGTGTGTTAAATAACATGATAAAACAAAACCGGGAAGGTCAAACAGATTCTAACCAGCAAAGGAAAGCAGGAATATAATGGGGGCTGGGGGGGATATTTTATTTAAAATCACAAGAAAGAAAAAGAAATGTTGAATAAAGTTAAGAATGTGCACTATCACACTGAAGAAATATTTAAATGGAGGGCGAATCAAGAAAGAACACCTGCACATATGGAAAGGCATATTGTGATTTCTGGATCGAATGACTTAATACTAAAAAACATACCAAGTCTCCCCCCCCCCAAAGTCATCTACAATTGGAGTATTGTGTCAGGGAACATGCCAATGGATTTATTTTTACCCTCAGATCTTGAAAACTCAATTTCAAAGATCCCAGAGAACACAAAGGAATTCATAAAGAAGTTAAGAATGAAAAGGAACTAGGAGATTTCAATACCCCATTAACATCATTAGATAGGTCCTCAAGAAAGAAAATTAACAAAGAAACAGCAGACTTAAAGGACATATTAGATGAACTCGATTTAATAGATATCTTCAGAACCTTTCACCCTAAAAGAGCAGAATATACATTCTTTTCAAGCGCTCATGGGACATTCTCTAGAATAGACCACATGTTAGGGCACAAAAGCGGGCTCAACAAATTTAAGAAGATTGAAATCATATCGAACACTTTCTCTGATCACAATGGCATTAAACTAGAAATCAACCACAATAGAAAAATTGAAAAACATTCAAACACTTGGAAACTAAATAGCACGTTATTAAACAATGAATGGGTTAACATTGAGATCAAAGAAGAAATTAAAAAATTCCTAGAAACAAACGATAATGAGCATACATCAACTCAAAATTTATGGGACACAGCAAAAGCAGTCCTGAGAGGGAAGTTTATAGCATTACAGGCATACCTCAAGAAGCTAGAAAAAGCTCAAATTAACAACTTAACCCTGCATCTAAAAGAACTAGAAAAAGAACAGCAAGTAAAGCCCAGAGCTAGTAGAAGGAAGGAAATAATAAAGATCAGAGCAGAAATAAGTGACATAGAGGCTAAAGAAACAATACAGAGGATCAATGAAACCAGGAGCTGGTTCTTTGAAAAGGTAAACAAGATCGATGAACCTTTAACAAGACTCACCAAGAAAAAAAGAGAGAGGACTCAAATAAATAAAATTAGAAACGAGAGTGGAGAAATAACAACTGACACAACAGAAATACAAAATATTGTAAGAAAATACTATGAAGAACTGTACGCCAAAAAACTAGACAACCTAGATGAAATGGACAAATTCCTTGAATCATATAATCTTCCAAAAATCAATCTGGAAGAATCAGAAAACCTAAACAGACCAATTACAACAAATGAGATTGAAACAGCTATCAAAAAACTCCCAAAAAAGAAAAGTCCTGGGCCTGATGGCTTCACAAGTGAATTCTACCAAATATTCAAAGAAGAACTAACTCCTATCCTTCTCAAGCTATTTCAAAAAATTCAAGAGGAAGGAAGACTTCCAAACTCCTTTTATGAGGCGAGCATAATTCTGATTCCAAAACCAGGCAAAGACAACACAAAAAAAGAAAATTATAGGCCAATATCCCTGATGAACTTAGATGCAAAAATCCTCAATAAAATATTAGCAAACCGGATCCAGCAATATATGGAAAAAATTATACACCATGATCAAGTAGGATTTATTCTTGGGAGGCAAGGCTGGTACAATATTTGCAAATCAATCAATGTGATTCATCACAAAAACAAAAGAAAGGAGAAAAACCACATGATAATTTCAATAGATGCAGAAAAAGCATTTGATAAAGTCCAGCACCCATTCATGATCAAAACTCTCAGCAAAGTGGGAATACAGGGAACATACCTCAACATGCTAAAGGCCATCTATGACAAACCCATAGCCAACATAATACTCAATGGGCAAAAATTAAAAGCTATCCCCTTAAGATCAGGAACAAGGCAGGGTTGCCCCCTTTCACCACTCTTATTCAACATAGTTCTGGAAGTCCTCGCCACAGCAATCAGACAAGAAAAAGAAATAAAAGGCATCCAAATTGGAAAAGAAGAAGTAAAACTATCATTATTTGCAGATGACATGATATTGTATATAGAAAACCCTAAAGTTTCAGTCAAAAAACTACTAGACCTGATAAAAGAATTTGGCAAGGTGGCAGGATATAAAATCAATACTCAGAAATCAGAGGCATTTTTATACACTAATAATGAACTGTCAGAAAGAGAAATCAGGGAATCAATCCCCTTTACCATTGCAACCAAAAAAATAAAGTACCTAGGAATAAATCTAACCAAGGAGATTAAAGACTTGTACTCAGAAAATTATAAAACATTGATAAAAGAAATCAGGGAAGATACGAATAAGTGGAGGCATATACCGTGCTCATGGTTAGGAAGAATAAACATCATTAAAATGTCTATATTACCCAAAGCAATTTATAAATTCAATGCAATACCAATGAAAATACCAATGACTTACTTCAAAGACATAGAACACATATTCCAAAAATTTATATGGAACCAAAAAAGAACACGAATAGCCTCAGCAATCCTGAAAAGGAAGAAAAAAGCGGGAGGTATCACACTTCCAGATATCAAGTTATATTATAAGGCCATTGTACTCAAAACAGCATGGTACTGGCATAAGAACAGGCACATAGATCAATGGAACAGAACAGAGAACTCAGAAATAAACCCACAGCTCTATGGACAACTGATATTTGACAAAGGAGGTAAGACAATACAATGGAGTAAAGACAGCCTCTTCAACAAATGGTGTTGGGAAAACTGGACAGCTACCTGCAAAAAAATGAAACTAGACCACCAACTTACACCACTCACAAAAATAAACTCAAAATGGATAAAAGACTTGAATGTAAGCCATGAAACCATAAGCATTTTAGAAGAAAACATAGGCAGTAAGCTCTCTGACATCTCTCGCAGCAATATATTTGCTGATTTGTCTCCACAGGCAAGTGAAATAAAAGACAGGATAAACAAATGGGACTTTATCAAACTAAAAAGCTTCTGCACAGCTAAAGACAATAAGAACAGAATAAAAAGACAAACTACACAATGGGAGAATATATTTGACATAGCATCTGATAAGGGGTTAATAACCAAAATTTATAAAGAACTTGTAAAACTTAATACCAGGAAGACAAACAATCCAATCCAAAAATGGGCAAAAGAAATGAATAGACATTTCTCCAAAGAGGACACACAGATGGCCAATAGGCATATGAAAAAATGTTCAACATCATTAATGATTAGAGAAATGCAAATTAAAACCACAATGAGATATCACCTCACACCAGTCAGAATGGCGCTCATCAATAAAACAACACAGAATAAGTGCTGGCGAGGATGTGGAGAAAAGGGAACCCTCCTACACTGCTGGTGGGAATGCAGACTAGTGCAGCCACTGTGGAAAACAGTATGGAAATACCTCAAGAAATTAAAAATCGAACTGCCTTTTGACCCAGCTATACCACTGTTAGGAATATACCCCAAGAACACCATAGCACTGTTTGAAAAGAAGAAAGGCACCCCCATGTTTATGGCAGCATTGTTCACAATAGCAAAGATTTGGAAACAGCCCAAGTGTCCATCAGAGGATGAGTGGATTAAAAAGCTTTGGTATATATATACTATGGAATACTACTCAGCCATAAGAAATGATGACATAGGATCTTTTACAACAACATGGATGGGCCTTGATAACATTATACTGAGTGAAAGAAGTAAATCAGAAAAAACTAAGAACTATATGTTTCCACACATAGGTGGGACATAAAGATGAGACTCAGAGACATGAACAACAGTGTTGGGGTTACAGGGTGGGGGGAGGAGAGGGAGGGGGTTGGGGGGGGGGGGCGGGGCACAAAGATCATGGCTTTTCAGCATTGGCCATATTCCCCCCTTAATCTATAGACAGACAGCAAATATTTACGTATGGTGTTCCCACTATAAAGACTGCTGTCTTAGGGACAAATGCTGACAAACTATTTCAGCAGTTCCTCCTTCTTCAAAGACTTATATGTAAACATAGAGCTCCATGTTTCATAGGACATACTCAAGCTCACTCCATGCTTCCTGGTGCTTTAGCACAAGGGAATGCCCCCCCCCTTTTTTTTTTTTTGTATTTTTTTTTTGTATTTTTTCTTTTATTTATTTATTTTTTGTATATTTCTGAGGATGGGGATGGGGAGGCAAGAAGACAGACTCCTGCATGCGCCTGACTGGGATCCACCTGGCATGCCTACCGGGGGGAATGCTCTGCCCATCTGGGATGTTGCTCTGTTACAACCGGAGTCATTCTAGCAACTAGGGCAGAGGCCATGGGGCCATCGTTAGTGCCCAGGGTGGATTTGCTCCGGTGGAGCCTTGGCTGTGGGCGGGAGGAGAGGGACCGGGAGGGGGGAGAGGGGGAGGGGTGGAGAGGTAGATGGGCGCTTCTCCTGTGTGCTCTGGCCGGGAATCGAACCCGGGAATCCTGCACACCAGGCCAATGACTCCGACGGGTCTACCATATCATGCTTTTTACTTAAAAAAAAAATTTACATTTCTTTTGAAAGCTGATGAACAGGAGACACCAAATCTACCTTCTTTATTAGATCTAGCTAATAACACTGTTCTGTCTTTTTTCCAAATAGCTCCAGATATATGGAAAAGATTTATATAGGCGGATGGGGATCCTCAAACCCCTCAGCAAGATCTTCTGAGAATGGCTTTTAAGATACCTAGAGGCAGAAAAAGCCCAATAGAGATCAGGGGGAACTACCAGCTTTTAGGATACACCCTTAAAGGCTCCAGCACCCCAAAGGGGTCTCAAAGGATGCCATCTGGGTCCTGCTTCAATAGTGGAAAGGAAGGTCATTGAGCTAAAGCCTGCCAGGCTTACACACCTCTGCTGTGAGGAAACAGGGACACTGGAAGGTGGGCTTCCCCCTCACTCCTCTAAGGGAGGGTTCAGTCTCTTCCAGGCCTGCTCCAGCCACCTATGACCTAACCTTGCCCAGAATGCTGGGGTTTGCCACTGAAGGCTGAAGGTGCCCAGGGCCGTCGGCCCCATCTACGACACTGTGGACGAGCCTAGGGTATTTCTTCCAAGAAGCAGGTAAACTGATCTCATTTGCACAAGGGCCACTTAACTATGTTTTGCCTGAATAGTCAGGTTCTTTATTCTTCCCTCAAAGATCTCTGTTGTGGGTGTTGATAGTCCTATTTTCTGCTGCTTTGCTTAATATATAGTGTTTCCTTTATTCCTCCTACCTCAATGCCCCACTCATATTTCAGGCTGGGACCTACTCTTAATTTAGAGCTCTCTTTCCTCCTTTTGCCAACTTGTATTATGAATTTACCTTTGCCACCCAGCTTAGTGTATCCCAAGGTTCTCTTTACCAGGCCACAGTCACAGAGCTCCAGGGAAAAGCAACCTGGTCTCAACTCTCCAGGCAGAGGAGAACAGAAGCTCCATATCCACGCATGCTGCAAATGGCTTTTTCCAGTCTACCTGAATCATTACCAGCTAGAAGCAGCGGTCATTGGGACTTGGACATGAGCTGCAAAGTATAGAATGGTGACAACAATTCCAGTGCCATACGGACTTTTCCTGTGGGGAACTTTCCTGGACTCCTGCTCCCTGTGACAGCTCCTAACAGACTGAACTGTGGTTGGGTTGCATTTTTCAGGGATTTGGCATGGTGAGGGGGCCAACTTGGACTTGGGGAACATGTTAAGGACACTACTCATTTATGGATTCTTGCTGTATTGGCCAAGAGTTTGCTTAAAGGCTTTTAATCACTGTAAAAAAAATAGAGGACTAGATGAAGAAGATGGGGCACATATACACCATGGTATATTATTCAGCTAGGAGAAATGGTGACATTGGATCACTTATAGCGGAATGGTGGAGTCTTGGTAGCATTGTGCGGAGTGAAATAAGCGAATCAGAAAAAAACAGGAACTGCAGGATTCCATACATTAGTGGGACATAAAAGCGAGACTGAGAGGCATGAACAGGAGTGTGGTGGCTATGGGGGGTGGGGGGAGGGAAGGAGGGAGAGGGGGAGGGGAGGGGGAGGGGTACAGAGAGAACTGGATGGAGGGTGGCAGAGGACGATCTCTCTTTGGGTGATGGGTATGCAACATAACTAAATGACAAGATAACCTGGAAATGTTTTCTTTGAATGTATGTACCCTGATTTATTGATGTCACCCCATTAAAATAAAAATTTATTTATATATATATAAAAAAAAAGAATGAAAAGGAACTGGAGGAAGTTCTGTGATATTCACGTGGGAACAGACAAATCATGGAAAGGACAGGAATGGGCCTAGTGAAGAAGGGCGTGCATACCTGGGGGAGTCCCTGCAAGAAGGGTAAGCCAGCTCACACACGTGAGGACAGGAGCATGGCTATACATGAGGAAGAGAATGAACCAACACAGCCCTGCCCAAGGCCGTTCTATGTGAGTGTGTGAGGTGCGTGTTAGGCACACTGCGCTGTATAAATGGTATGGCCTCCCCAACACGCCCATCTTACATGGTGCACAAAAATAAATCCCAGAAAGAGCCTGACCTGTGGTGGCGCAGTGGAAAAAGTGTCAACCTGGAAACGCTGAGGTTGCCGGTTCAAAACCCTGGGCTTGCCTGGTCAAGGCACATATGGGAGTTGATGCTCTCTGCTCCTCCCCCCTTCTCTCTCTCTCTCTCTCTCTCTCTTCCCCCCCTATAATGAATAAATTTAATAAAAAATCTTTAAAAATAAATAAATAAATAAATAAATAAATCCCAGAAAGATTAGAGGGCTAGAGCTAAGAACAAAATCACAGAAGCATTACAAGAAAACAAAGAATAGTATTTCTGTGACCAGACCTAAAACCCGAAGGCCATAGTGAGCTCATGAAAATCAGTAACATTTGTAGGGAAAGACAAATGATATAAACAGCATGAGAAGGCAAGAGAAAGAGTGACAACAATGCAATCAATTAAGAAGGATCATCAACTCAACAGAAAAAAGAAAAAGGGCCAGGAATACAAACACAGAGGAAGACAGACAATTGGCCAGTATGCATCTGCAAAGACCAGTGATCAGAGAAATTAAAGCAAAAGCCAGGAACAGATAGAGCTTTTTGCCCAGCAGAATGGGCAAATCAGATGAGGCAGCAGGAAAACGGGTCATCACATGTTGCCAAAGAGAGTGTAATCTGGAGAAACCTTTCCACAAGACTATTTGGAATCATCGATGGCTATGAAAGATGTGCTTGCCTTTAACCCAAGAATATAATTTGTAGGACTATATCCATGCTTAAGTACATAAAGTTGTACATACAAAATATTCATTACTTAATTGCCTGTGTAGAGGGAAAACTTAAACCCCCTCTTCCAATGTTTATCAATAAATGTATAGTTACACATTTGGGGCACATCCTAACTATGATTCCAACGGCAGATATTTTAAAAATATTTTAAGTTTAGAATCTCCAAAAATACTATTACTTCCTCCACATTTTACTGTTAGAGCAAGTCACGATATTGGTCCAAATTCAAAGCATATGGATGACCCAAGGGTATAAACACGAGGACGCTAGGTTCACTGGACGTGCCTTTGGAGACACGGGGACCCAGAGACGAGATGAAGACACAGGTGTTGCCAGGAGGAACGGTGGTGGGAAGGAGGAACAGGGAGGGAGGACAATGATCTATGAATACTTCCATATTGTCTAAACATTGTATAACAAGGATGTGTTCGTTTCTTACTTAAACAACTACAAAAAAATAATAAAAAATAAATATATATTTTTTCCACCAAAAAAAGACTATACTTCAGCAAGTTGGACATCCAAGCTACAATGCAGAACTGATCAGAAAGCAATCAAAGACACCTGGAGACTCTAATCTCAAAGCATCTGGAACCACCCCCCTCGAAGTTCTGTTGAATTACCTTGTTCTGATCATGTAGTGGAGAGTGGAATGTTCGGGGAGGCCTCTCAGGTGGGCTAAACCTACACTTCAGTGATGGAGCAGGTATGGGTGTGTGGTCCCAGGAAGGCCCACGAGTCACTGTCCTGGGGGTTTGGCTGAAACTACCTGGAACTGCTGGTCAGGAGTGACAGTTCCAGTGCAGCCTCTCAGAGCTGCACAGCTTAGGGTTAACTGCTCCTTAGTCCCTAAACCTTCCCAGTCAGAGGACGTCAGGAGAAGTAATGAACAGTTAACCCCAGTACTGTCCACCCTCAGTGACTTTTATGGGCACCTTTTAAGTTCATTTGGAATTATGGTGTGCCCAGCCTTCTTATTTTCAAGCATGGTCCATAAAAGGGGTGGCCATCCATGCTAAGCCTCAAAAAAGTCTATTGTACTCTGAATATTTTATTATTAGCACATTGAGTAATTTGGCTTTTAGACTCTGGTACTGGGCAAAAAGACCCATAAAACAAACAAACAAACACACAACAGTGTCTCTTAAATGACTTTAAAATACCTAAGTAATTATTAAATTGTTGCTATTAATTACATAAGCATTTATTTGCTGACTACATGTAAAAATCTCCTATATTGTTCACGTCACAACTAATAAATACTTACCTGCACCTGTTAGGATGCTCAGGTAGAAAGAAATTGGACAGGTTTCATAGTGCCTTCAGAGACCTTGCAGGTTACCAGCCACGCCTAAGAAGCTATACCATGGGCAGCAGAAGGAACGTGCCGAAGCCAGGGTGAGAGAGATCGCAGAGAGATTGAAGAGGGGACCACAGAGTACCATCCACATGGACATGAAGTCTGGGGCAGTTGGTCTTGAAGTGTGGTCAGGCACGGACATCCTTTGGGGACTTGTCAGGAATGCATCCTGCATCTCCCACAAGGTCTCTAGGGGTTCCGAAGCCCACTTCAGTCTGAGATGTGTCTATATAGAGACTGCTCTGACTTTGCAAGCTTGCTTTATCTGATCACTAATGGACATAGGCTACGTAAGTTCAAATCTTGGTTCTGTAACCGCATAGAAACTTCTCTTTATTTTTATGACCTCTTCTCCTTTTAGTTCAAACTGGCCTCGTCCAGCCTAGGAGCACACTGACTCAACTGCCTTCCTCTCTCTTGAATG
Source organism: Saccopteryx bilineata (assembly GCF_036850765.1). Classification (NCBI taxonomy): domain Eukaryota; kingdom Metazoa; phylum Chordata; class Mammalia; order Chiroptera; family Emballonuridae; genus Saccopteryx; species Saccopteryx bilineata. The sequence goes on along the minus strand of NC_089491.1, from coordinate 102,725,624 downwards.
TCCACCCGCTCCCTTAAGCACTAAGCCCCAAGGACAATAAGGTTCTAGTCAGCATCAAATAACCTGAGGAACAAAGCTTCAGGCCTATTGACCACCGAGACAGTTTCAGTCAAACTAAAGATAACATCTAGGCCTCAGCTGTGTTTCAGCTCCAGACCCAGAAAAGTGAAACCACTCACTGACCACGCCCTTGTGAAACCAGACAGCAATGCCATGGCCAACATCAGGACCGGAGGCCCTGGTCAGCTGCCCCCTATCTTAGTGCAGACCAATCAGCAGAGACCACGACCCTAACTCTCTTAGTTGCAATGACAAATGATTTTCCCCCTATTAACCCACCCCCTGTACGTCACAGGGGATCCAGGTCCCAGAGCAAGAGCTCACCTGTGGCTCCAGGTTTGGTGCCTTCTCCTTAAATAAACCTTGACTTTCTTTGCTGCAAATTCCTGCTGGCATTGGATTGGGCTTTGATGTGCGCAGCCTAATAAACCCCACTCGGTTCAGTAACAGTTCTTCCATCTAATAGGTGTAACCTTAATTTTCCATGTTTTTTAACTTAAATCTCCCAGTGCCTTGCTTTCTTTATGGGATGACAACATGTACTTCCTGGATTTGTTGTGATAACAAAACCCACCTCAAAGTATCGCACTCATACATGCGGTTTGAGATACCACCAACATCCTCATTTGTATACTTTAGTGAGGTTCCTAGGGGCACCTTCATACACATGGTTAAGGACTCAGCTAAGTTATTCATACTGAGCTGAAATGGCACATGATTCAGTAGGCTTTATTTCTTCAAACTCTAGATTACCTTGAGGGTCCCAGAACATGACGGCTTCGAGCTCCTCCTGCTTCCTGTGATAATCTCCAGACACACAGCCCCCTAGTCAGGGCATCAAAACATCCCAGATCTTATGAAACGAATGGCATGACATTGGTAAATGGACTTTGTGCAACCCGAGTTCGTGGTATTAAAATAAAATCATTTCCCATCAAGTTTCTGAAGGGTTTATTCAGGAAATGAGGAATATAGGCAAACAGCACTTTTCATAAAAAAAAAAAAATGATAACTCAAGAACACAGCATAAAATTAGCTTCCTGAATGATAAATGTTAAAAGCAAAACACGGAAGGGTGGAGACAGAATTCCTGCAACAGAACTGAGAACGTCACTGATAGAATAAACTGAGCCGGCTTGTTCTAGAATTCAACGAAATAATGGGGGTGTGTGGGAAGACATCAGAGCCATCAAAAGAAAGCTGCCACTTAAAAAGACCTGAAAGAAAACTCCCTTCACCCAGAGCGAGCCAGCTAAAGGAGGAATGTTGTTCCTTCGGTGCAGAAGAGGTGATAAGCGCCACAGTAATGAGACAAGAGCGATTATTCTGTAAACAGAATCTTGAGAAAGACTTTCTCTGCAACTGTGGGTCTGAGCTGGTCGCCAATGTGAGCACAGGGCAGGAAGCCAAAAACCGAGTGGGGGAAGATTAGTCACAGGTGTGTCAGCCTCGTCCTGATGTTTTTGCTTCACCCTGGAGAGCCTGGAGCTGCCATCTCAGAGGTCAAGGGGACTTGGAGACATGGGGAGCCCTGGCTGAGAGTGGCCTGAGGGTTACAGCAGGACTGTCCTTACAGCCCTGGCAGGGGGCCTGTCCTTCCCCCAGGAGTCTCAGAGGGAGAAGGCAGTTGGGGAAGGGAAACATAGTATTGGAGCCAGAATTGCAGGAGGCCCCCATGAGATCCAGCAGGTTAGGAATGGAGAGGCCCGGGTCCAAAAACAACAGAAGATTGTCTGGTGTGCCGGCTCGCATACAAAAGAGCAGGGAAGCCAGAGAAGTCTTGAGCACTCACTGGAACCTGAACTGACCTCCAGGCCTCGAAAGGAACCCACTCTCCCCAGCTGCTTGGACCTCCAGGATGGAGGGCAGAGCCCTTGCAGGGTTCAAACGGCGACACAATACTCAGATCAATTCCTCATTCTTCAGGGGAGGGAAGGCACCACTGTCCCCACTGTCCCCTCACAAAGGGGGGGATGTTTGAACAGTGTCACACCCTTGTGGGGACCTTGGTGGACGAGGGGGATGTGTAGAGCCCTCGAGCTTGCTTTTCAGGGCCATGGCCAGATCTGAGTTTTTGCAAAAAGGATCCATTCTAAAGGGTCTTGTTTAAAGAAAGACAGCCTGACCTGTGGTGGTGCAGTGGATAAAGCATCGACCTGGAACACTGAAGTCGCTGGTTCAAAACCCTGGGCTTGCCTGGTCCAGGTACATAGGGGAGTTGATGCTTCCTGCTTCCACAACCACAATTAGAATTACAGCTAAACTACAGAACAATCATCACCAGAATCTCCTGAAACCTGGCTGAACGGAAGTCCTACAAGTAGGGATTTAAAGAAGCCACATGAAGACTCGTAGGAGGAACAGAGACAATGAATGGGTTGGTCCTACACCCATGTATGGTGGTTTAAAATTGGGAGGGATGTATCAGCTGTGGAGGTTCCTTCTGAAGAGTGAGGGGTCCCAGCCCCACAGCAGTCCCCCCAGTCCAGGGTTCCAGTGCCAGGAAGAGAAGTCACCACACCTTCTGGCTGTAAAAACCAGTAAGACAGAGGCTGTTAGAGTCCCAGGCATCCCTCTTAAAGGGCCCACGCATGGACTGACTTGGACTCACTCCCTCTAAGCTCCAGTGCTGGGGCAATAGCTTGAAAGGAACCAGGGATATATGGGGAGGACTGAATTGTTGGGCATCAAAGCAAGAACCGGGGGGTAGGGTGGGGTACAGCTTTCCACAAGACAAAAAAAACTGGCAAAGGCCATTGTCTTTTTCTGAGACCCCCATCACAACAGTGCCAGCAGTGGGGTTCCACATCTGAGTTTCCATCAACCTGGCTCACAATGCTCACCCCATCCAGGTAATTCTCTGAGACCTCTTCCCACCCAGCTTGCAGACCCACCCAAGCTATATCCAGTGGCTTTTCCATACAAATAGCCTCTTGTCTCATGCCTCAGACTTTACTAAAATCTTGTAAACAATCAGCATCTGGCCTCAGCATACCCAGTACCTCTTGCTAAGTGGCCCCAGACCTAGCACCAGTGGCAGCCTGCCATGCTTCACAGCTTGGCCTCCACCAGCCATCTGCAAATCACTCTGTAGCTTATGCCAGGTGGCCCTAGACAGGGCACAGGCAGTGGCTGACCTTGAACCTCCTGGGAGATCCCAGAGCCAGTGCACCCAGTAAACAGCTTCAGACCACACCAGATTACAGCTGTACCACCTCCATGAGCAACACACTCAAGGAGCAGACTCAGTGATCACCAAAGCACCACTGAAGTACATCCTGCTCCATAGGGTCAACTCCTGCATAGCAGCTCCTCTGCTATAGTCACAGGCAGTCCTAAAAGCTGATCAGCCTGAGAGTCAATCTCTCTCAGTGATGCCAGCAGCTTTTAAGGTTCAACTACAACAGGACAAGGCACACAGCCCACCTAGGGGCCACCCGGAGCACCCAGTTCAGGTGATTGGAAAGGCTGTGCTGCTGGACCCTACAGGGCACCTACTACAAAAGGCCACACTGCCAAGTCCAGGATATGTAGCCGCTCTACTTAATACATAGAGACAAACACAGGGAAGCAGTCAAAATACAGAGACAAAGAAACACATCCCAAATTAAGTAACAGGGGAAATCTCCAGAAAAAGAACTAAATGAAATGGAGGCAAACAAACTACCAGATACAGAGTTCAAAACAATGATTAGAAGGATGCTCAAGGAACTTAGTGAGAACATCAACAGCATAAAAAAGGACATAGAAACCATAAAAAAATAGAAACAAATGATACACTAACTGAAATGAAGAATAATTTGCAGAGAATCAACAGTACAGTAGATGAAGCTGAGAATCAAATCAGTGATTTGAAATATAAGGAAACAAGAGATATCCAATCAGAACAGCAAAAAGAATTCAAAAATATGAGGATAGTGTAAGGAGTCCCTGGGACAACTTCAAGCATACCAACATTAGCATCATGGGGTGTCAGAAGGAGAAGAGAGAGAGCAAGAAATTGAAAACCTATTTGAAAAAATAATGACAGAAAACTTCCCTAACCTGGGGAAGGAAATAGATATATAAGTCCAGGAAGCACAGAGAGTCCCCAACAAGATGAATCTAAAGAGGCCCACACCAAGACACATCATAATTGAAACGCCAGAGGTTAAAGAGAATCTTAAAAGCGGCAAGAGAAAAGCAATTAGTTACCTACAAGGAAGAGTCTATAAGACTGTCAGCTAATTTCTCAACAGAAACATTTCAGGCCAGAAAGGATTGGCATGAAATATTCAAAGTGATGAAAAGCAACGACCTACAACCAAGATTATTTTACCCAGCAGAGCTATCATTTAGAATAAAAAAAATAGAGTTTCCAAGACAAAAAAGAGCTGAAGGAGCTCATCACCACCAAACCAGTATTACATGAAATGTTAAAGGATCTTCTTTAAAAAGAAGGAAAAAAAAGATAAAAAATATGAATAATAAAATGGCAATAAATACATATCTGTCATCAATTGAATCTAAGGAAAACAAATGAATAAGCAGAATAGAAACAGACTCATAGATACAGAGAACTCTCTGACAGTTGCCAGATGGGAGGGGATTTGAGGGGGATGGGTGAGGAAGGTGAAGGAATTAAGAAGTACTAATTGGTGGTTACAGAATAGTCATGGGGATGTACAGCATAGGGAATAGAGTCAATAATATTCTAACAATTATGATGTCAGATGGGTGTGGGACTTGTCAGGGTGATCATTTGGTAAATTACATAAATGTCTAATCAGTGGGCTATACAAATGAAACTAATATAAAATATTATATATTGTTATATGTCAGCTAGAGTTGAAAAATAAAAAATGATTAAAGAAAGGGTATAGCTGAGAGTCCCATGAACCTGAGAAATAGTCAGCAAATCATAATAAAATATGTATGCAGCATTAGTTCTTATTTAAAAGAACAGTCATCGGGACAAATCCCTTCTTTTTCCTTATGTTTTCCATGCCTAAGCCAGCACACACTCATGTTGTGTGTTTAACTAGATACAGAACAAGGTACGCACCTGGGATGCCACAGGGGCTCCTCCAGCTTGAGGGACAGAGGTGGCCTTGTCCTTTTATTCACACCCTTCAGGACTGTTGAAATTCCTTCTCTTTTTTGCAAGCACACTACTCTTATTTATAGTTAAAGAATTATTTTTAAAATGTGCATAACTACAGAGAAAATAACCACTATACATATAGAGTTTCAAAGCAGTTTTGCTCTAGAAACTTCACTCCTGAAATTATAACACAGGAGTGGATCCTAATTATTTCCTCTAAAAAACCTTCAGGAACCAAGATGCTCTATCAATTGTTATTTTAAAGAACAAAGAAACAAACTAAACATCCCTCAGGGAACAGTGCTCAGGGTGAACAAGCCACCAAATAGACTCTGCCATCATTGCATATTTATGAAGACTATATAATTACTGAGGAAAAGGACACAGGATTGTCAATGAAAAACCAGACTATATGTTCAGTAAGATTAACCAAGTCTTCCAAAAATGAAAAGAATGATACCAAAATGTTAATTATACGAGTGAACACTGGCTTAGCATTTGCTATATGCCTGGCACCAGGCTGACCATATTGGGTGGGAGTCCTATTACTGGCCCCACGGAACAGTTCTGGGACTAGCTCCATTCCAAAATGTGGAACTAAGGCAAAGTGTGAGGAGGGACTTCCCAAAAGGTACCCAGGTGGCCACCAAACATGTGAAGATGTGCTCAACTTCATTAACTCTCACAGTTATACAATTAAAAACCACAATAAGAAATGGAGAATTGGCATGACCAGGTGGTGGTGCAGTGGATAGAGCATCGGCCTGGGATGCTGAGGACCCAGGTTTGAAACCCCAAGGTTGCCGGGATGAGAGTGGGCTCATCCAGCTTGAGCACGGGGTTGCCGGCTTGAGCATGGGATCACAGGTATGATCCCACAGTCACTGGCTTGAGGCTCAAGGTTTCTGGCTTGAGCAAGAGGTCCCTGGCTCAGCTAGAGCCCCCCCAGGTCAAGGCACATATGAGAAAGCAACCAATGAACAACTAAGGTACCGCAATGAAGAATTGTTCTCTCTCTCTTCCTGTCTGTCTTTCCCTATTCATCCCTCTTTCTTTCTCTGTCTCTGTCCCCCTCACTAAAATAAATATATATATTATATATATTCTTACTGAATCTTAATATATAACATCAACTCATCCTGAAAAGCCTAAAACTACACTTTATATAAGTATTCCCTGCTTTAGTAATATTTTTAAGATTACATAACAAGCCACCTCTGTCTCAGTGGAGTGTCTGCCTGAGAGAGGGACTTTCTATGTGAACTTGAGCTGAGCTCTGAAGTTCATTCGGCTCCCCAGGGTTGGGAAGCTCTCACTCCATTTATTGGACACACAGGCTGGCAAGGACGTAGCCCTTCCCTAACAGTGGGCACCCACCCAAAATGCAGGTAAGATTAACTAAGCTAAAGATAGTAAGAAGGAAATCCATATTTCTTTCATATTATGATATGATTGAAGAAAAAATATATTTTGCTTAAAAACCAGTAAAGATCTGCCTGACCAGTGATGATGCAGTGGATAGAGCTTCAACCCAAAGTGCTGAGGTCCCTGGTTACAAACCCTGAGTTCATCCACTTGAGCACAGGCTCGTCTACTTAAGTGTGGGCTTGCCAGCTTGAGTGCTGGATCATCCACATGATCCCAAAGTCAATGGCTTAAGCAAGGGGTCACTGGCTCAGCTTGAGCCCCCTGGTCAAGACACATATGAGAAGCAATCAGTGAACAAGTAAAGTAAAGCAACTACCAGTTGATGCTTCTCATCTCTCTACTCCCCTCCCCTTCCTGTCTTTCTCTGTGTAAAGTTAATTTTTTTAAAAAAATCTAACTAATAAAGGTTCTGTCTGCAGGTGTAACCAGGAATGAATATGCTATATTACTGATTGAGATTAGTCTGACTAGTCATAAGATAAAGCTAAGTAACAAAACACTAACAAAGCTTACTTATAAAAGAATTTATGTAAAATGTTAAATCCAGTTTGTTGCTCTTATAACCATGATTCAATATCACCAATTCAGTGATCACAGTTTTGTATTCTTTTTTATTTTTTTTTTAAGAAATTAAACTTGCCTGACCTGTGGTAGCACAGTGGATAAAGCATCAAACTAGAATGCTTTATCTTGTTTGAAACCCTGGGCTTGCCTAGTCAAGGCACATATGGGAGTTGATGTTTCTTGCTCCTACTTCCTTCTCTCTCTCTCTCTCACCTCTCTCTCTCTCTCTCTCTCTCTCTCTCTCTCTCTTTCTCTCCTCTCTAAAATAAAAAATAAATAAAATTTTTAAAGAACTTTTTTAAAAAGAAATTAATTTAATGGGATGACATTGATCAATAAGAGTACATAGGTTTCAAGTGAACATCTCTACAGCATTTGAACTGCTGATTGTGTCATGTGCCCATCATACAAAGTCAAATCCTTTTCCATCACCATATACTGTATTTGCCCTCTTTACTTCCCTTCCCCAACCCCCACCCCCAGGTAACCATTTCATTTTTATCTATGTCCTCGAGTCTCAGTTTTATATTCCACCTATGTGGTACATATATATATATATATATATATATATATATACACACACACACACACACACACACACACACACACACATTTGTCTTTCTTTACTCCCTTCAATTAAGCATCCTGTAACAAATCAAAAGTATATAATCAATCCTGTTTTCATCTCTGGCCAAGTTCTCATTACTGTTGAAAGGCCTGTTCCCCTCCGGCTGGTGCACATCAAGGGTTACCCTCTGAGCAAGAAGAATAAACATAAGTGGGAGACACACGTGGGGCTCCCTCCACTTCTCCTCACTCCCACCACGCTGAGACTCACAATTCTGATTCTTGCTAAGGGCCAAGGGGACAGCCTGACTGTGGGAATCTGTGGACAGTTTTTATGTGAACAAAAACCCTAGTTTATAAGTTACTTGCGAGCTTCAGTTCCGGTAACAACCAGGGAAACACACTGACCTGCAGATGTGCCAGTGGCTGACTTTCATCCACTTATCTGAACAAACTGTGCTGAACCTCCTCAGCAAAGAATCTCAACCCCGCCTTTCGACTCCTTTGTTCTATTTTTATTTATTCCCTCTCCTTCTCCCTCCTTATAAAAACCCCTGCCTGCACCAAAAGAGCAAGATGGGTCTTTGAGGACAGGAGTCCCCCCAACTTCTCAGGTGACCGGCACTTGAATAAACCTCTTTTCTTCCCACCGGCACCTGTGTTGTGTAATCAGTTCCCACAGCAACAGGCGGCTGGACCTGCAGGTCATTGGACAGGAGTCCCCCCCACTTCTCAGGTGACCGGCACTTGAATAAACCTCGTTTCTTCCCACTGGCACCTGTGTTGTGTAATCAGTTCCCACAGCAACAAGCAGCTGGCCCTGTAGGTCATTTTTCTGGTTTTGCAGGCACACAGCAGCTTCCCCCTCCCCCAAATCCCTCATGGTGGCAGGAAAATAAATCCTAATTAGAGTGGGAAACAGAAGAAGGGGCATGTCAGTGGAGCAGCCACATTAAGGATCCCTGACAGAGGAAAGCCGACCAGAACAGGACCGAAGAAGGAAGCCGCACACACCCTGTGCACAGCGGAGGGTTGACATGGGGGCACCAAGAGGAAGCCATGTTCTGGCTTCATCCCGGCTCCTGAACCATCTTTTCCAGGAAACAGCAATCGCAGTGATTGGCTTAGAATAATCCAGACCAGTCCTGGAGGTAGGCACACTTCCTGAACCATGTATGGGAGGCACAAATGGGCACTGGAAACTGACCACACCAAACATCAGCAGCACAAAAGTCCAAAGATTGGGAAGAGTAAAAGAAAATGTAAGAGACGTGGAAGACGGACCCAGACATTCAACACCTATTGAATATGATGCAGGCATAAGAATACAGAGGAGAGGGAATAGAGAAGCCTTTCCCAGAACGGAAGACCCAAGTCCTTCTATGAGTGTCCCCCCACCAAGTACTAAACAAAATCCCAATAACAAATGAACAACAAACTCCAAGACTCAGTATAATGTCAGAACACCAACAATGAAAAGTCTAGACTTTTTGCAGTTAAGAGAGGTGTATTCGGTCACTTAAGAAAGACTTAGACACAACAAGGTGAATGTACCTAATGCCACTGAACTGTCCACTTAAAAAATGGTAGCCATGGAATATTGTATATTGTGTACATGTTACCATAATTTAGAATCCATGCATACTACTTAGGAAAGGCTGCATAAAAATACTCTACTGTCAGATGGGTGGAGCCCATTCAAGAGTGCCCTCCATCCCTGAGTGACAACCCCCCCATCGTGCGAGAGCACTTTCTCTGTTCTGTCCCCATGGACCTTTGTCTGTTTGCAGAATGCCTTTTTCACTGATTTAGCACTTCTCAATGTTTGGCTCAAAGAAGATAAGAAGCCATGTTGCTAAAATTCAAAATAGAGAAAATATATCAACTTCTGTCCTTGTCATCTCCTTCCTCCCTGGCAATGGCCTCACACCCCAGCTTGCCACTAGAATGCTGATTGGTGCCCTGTGCCATTGTCCCAACCCCAGCATAGCCTCCAGTGCCACGTTCCACAGTTGGTCACCGGGCAGATTGTGCAGAACGGTGTCTTCATTCCTCCTCATGGTCCTGCCTCGTGTGGAACGGGTACAAGATAAATGCTTGGAGAATGGATCCACCAGGAGCTAAGGACGTAGAGATGGTTTTGACATCTGAGCATTTGAGCTAGAAAGTTTACAGCACTTCCCCTGATAACACTGGAATCCTATGACTCATAATTTTCATTAACTTTTTATTTCACTTATTAGCATCAATTTGTACTGGTTTGTGGCATATAATGTGCTTGAATACTCTCTGACTGTTTCCTTGAGATTATTCTGGAACTTAGATACTTCGCTGTTAAATAGGCCCTTTTCCTTAGCTGTATTAATCCAAGTGACTGTATAGAGTATGTATTTGCAATTAAAGGACAGTGAAAAAAAGGCTGAGAAGTAGGAAGTGCATTATTTTTCTATCAAATATGTCTGCGATTATTTCAAAATTAAAGGTTTTTAAAATTCAAGAAAAAAAAAAGTAGACCCTTTCCTATTGGCTCAGTGGATAGAGCATTGGCCTGGCATGCAGAAATCCAAGATTTGATTCCCAGGCAGGGTATATATGAGAAGCGACCATCTGCTTCTCTCCTCCTCCCTCTTTCTCTGACTCCCTCTCCCCCCTCACAGCCAGTGGCTCGAATGTCAGCCCAGGCACTGAGTGTCAGCTTCAGGTGCTAAAAATAGCTCAGTTGATATGAGCATCAGCCCAAAACAGGGATTGCCAAGGGTATCCTGGTCAGGGTGCATGCGGAAGTCTGCCTCACAATCTCCCCTCCTCTTAAAAAAAAAGAAAGAGAAAAGTAGACTATAAATTTCAACAATATTCTCAGTTTACCTAGGTGCCAATTCCTCCTCATCTAGAATACTAATCCAAAAATGGATGCGGGTGACTTTCCATTGCAGCTACAGGTGGAAAAGATCAATACGTTGAGATTGTCTCCAAACTGGATCTCACGCTTTCAGCTTCCCAATGACAAATTATAATTTTAAGATGAGTAAATATGCTAAGAGTGAACCACCTGAACCGCACATGTCAATGTTAACTGGTATGTGCACCGTGATGCAGAGTAGACCTGGTATCATCACACAACGCAACATTTACGCAGGGATTCTGTGTGCTGAGCACTCACGCCAAACTGAACGAAGAAAGCTACTCACTTCACATTTCACTTCTCTGTCTCCTGTACTTTTGAAATCGTGAGAGACACGTGTCTGTTGCCCTGGCTGGCCAGTAGTAAAGCCCTACACAACTTGCATGTGTCTTCTGCACCCTGCGTGATAGCTGGACAGAGCAGCCCTGCACACATACGGCCGCGTGTTACTGACCCAGGTCACAGCTGACCACCCATGCAAATGTCAGCCAGTCATCAGACCTGTGGAGTCTGTTTCTCCTTGTCCGTAGAATGGGATTACTGTGAGAAATACAGGATTTTAAATAAGCGGCATCACAATATACACAATTAATGCAAGTGTACACACACTATTCATTCACAACACATTCCTGGACTAAGTATGGTATTTCTGACTGGCTTTTCATAAAACTTGTACCAAGTGACACACCTCTTCGCCAACTCTGCGGAATATGATGTACTTTTATTTTGTTATAAGAAAACACAAGGTCCCTCCACACCACCTCCCTAAGAGCTTTCTCGCTCTGCTCTGACACCTAGAACAGTCTCCTACCCTGTTCACTAGACAAGTGCTGCTTCCAGTCGACCTCAGATCCTTGACAAATTCCTCACTCACCTCTAGTGCATTTCATTTACCATGGCTGCATTTTTTGTTATTATTTTTTATTGAGCTATAATTCACATGCCATAAAAATCCATTTTTAAAAAGTATACAGTTCAGCCATTTTTTTTGTGCATTCACAAGATTGTAGAACCATCACCACCATTTAATTTCAGAACATTTGCATTATCTCAAAAATAAACCTAGATAAGAACCTATTAGCAGTCACTCCTGTCTCCCCACCCCAAGCTCCTGGCTACCGCTAATCTACTTTCTGTCTCTACAGAGTAGCCAATTCTAGACATTCTATATAAATGGAATCATGCAATATGTGCCCTTGGGCATCTGATTTCTTTCACTCGGCATAGTTTTTATGGTTCATCTGTGTTGTGGCATGTGTCAGTATTTGACTTTTTTACAGCGGAATACTATACCACTGTGTAGATACACCCACCACCTTCTGTTTATTCGTTCGGCAGTTGATGGACATTGAAGTTGTTTCCACTTTGGAGTTATTATGGAGAATGCTGCCATGAAGTCTTATGTGCAAGTTTTTGTGGGGACACATGCTGTCAGTTCTTGTGGGTATACACTTAGGAGTGGAATTGCTGGATCATGGGGTAACTCCACGTTTAACATTTTAAAAAACCATTATACGGCTTCCAAAGAAGTTGCAGCATTTAACATTTCCACCAGTTTCGTATGAGATCCAATTTTTCTACATCCTCGCCAACAATACCTGTTACCATCTTTTTTATTTTATCTACCCTAGAGGGTGTGAGGTGATATCTCTTTGTAGTTTTGGTTTGTATTTCCCTAATGACTAAAGATGTGAGCATCTTTTCATATTATTATTGGTGATCTGTCTTTTTTGGAGAAATCTCCATTCAAATCCTTTGTTCATTTTTAATTGGGTTATTTTTCTCTTCGTTCTTGAGTTGCAATAGTTCTTTATAGATTCTAGATGCCAATCCCTTATCAGATGTGATTTGCAAATATTTTCTCCCATTATGTGGTTGTCTTTTCACTTTCTTGATAGTACCCTTTGAAGCACAAAAATTTTATTTGGATGAGGGTTAATTTATCTATTTTTCCTTTTGTTTCTTGTGCTTTTGGTATCACATCTAAGAAACCATTGTCTAATCCAAGGTCACAAAAATTTACCCCTATGTGATTCTATGAGTTTTACATTTTAGCTCTTACATTTAGGTCTTTAATCCATTTTGATTTAATTTTGATATATGATGCGAGAAGGAGTTGAACTTCATTCATTTACATGTTACTATTCACTTGTCTCAGCACCATCTGTTAAAAGGACAATTCTCCATTGGCCTTAGGACTCTTGTCAAGAAAATCAATTGAACATAAATGTATGGATTTATTTCTGGTCTCTCCATTCTATTCCATTGATCTATACTGTCAAAGAAATAAATTCTAAAACTAAAGAAAGGTTTAAAGGTTTAAAGTGTTGATCGTTAGCCTCAGAAACAAAAATCTCAAAGGACTGAGAAAATGCCGCAGAGAAGGGCAGTTTTTCAGATAATTTCATGCATTAGAACCAAAGTAGGAGGCATAAGGAGGGGGGGTACATGAAACCCACTGGTGGTCAATTAAGGTGATGGGGAAAACTAAAGTGGGTAAATCTTTAGGATTAGATAAAAGGTAAAATGGAAAAATACATACCTCTTTCCTATCGGTGGGTGCAGGAAAGGGAACATCTAACATGCGTTGTGTAGAGAGGTATGTGGAAAAATGATAAAATAAAGAATGTTGGGGTCGTTTCATCCCAGTGCCTGGGTGTTTACTTTGAGAAGCTCAGAGAAGAGATTATCCTCACATTTTTAGTATGTTGTGCTCAACGCACGAAAATGGTAGCCAGGGCGTCTTAAGGTCAAGATCAACTCTATATGATAACAGAGTTAGGACGTGACTCTCTATTATGACCTGCTCAGTTAGGCATTTTTTATTATCAGAACATCTTGTGTGGTTACTGTTATTTATTGGGCTAGTCACTGGGTCTTCCAGATCGCCCCCCTTTGTTCACAATAAATCCGTATGTAGGCCAGTATTGTATCATCTTGAAATTGGAAAGTGTGAATCTTCAGACTTTGTTCTTCTTCTTCTTTTAATGCTTATTTTACTGATTTTGGAGAGAGAAGAAGGTAGAGGGGGAAACAGAGATACAGGGATATCTGTTCCTGTTTGTGCCCTGACCAGGAATCGGACCACAACTTCTGAGATTCCAGATGATGCTCTAACCAACTGAGCTATCCAGCCAGGACTAACTTTGTTCTTCTCAATCAAGATTTGGATATTCTGGATATGGTTGCATTTTTAAATTATTTGACTGGTTTGCTTGTTTGTTCAGTTAATTTCTGATGTCCTCACCAGAATATAAACTCCAGAAAGGAAGAGGCCACACCTGTTCTTTGAACCCCAAGTGTGTCCTCAGCACCCATGCAGGACCTGATACATAATATAAACTCAGTGTAATCTATTGAATAAATGAATAAATAAGTGAATATTCAATTTTTTATAATGACAAATATTGGAAACATTTTTTAAATGTTCAAAATATACAATGATAATACACTAATGGGGCAGAATATTATGGAACCATTAAACTATGTCTTCCAAAAACATTTAATGATTTGGAGAATCATTGAGCTTGTTCTGATCATCTGCCATAAGTGAAAATAATAAATAAAAAATATGGAAATTTTAATTAAAGTTATCAGGGAAGATTGTGCTTACAAGTGATTTTAATTATCGTCTTTAGGCTTTTCTCTATATTCTACACATAATTAGTATGTATTGCTTTCATAAAAGAAAAGTAAACATTATAAACTGAAAGTATCCATATTTAGTCATGCACAGCCTTCTGGATTGGCAGTAACAGTTGATGATTCTCTCTCTAGGATTTTGTTAGTGGAGACAATCCTTAGTGTCCTGAATAGCTTTAAATTCAGGATTGTGAAGTACACCAAACACAAGCTTCAGCCTGAGTCTTTTCTCTGGCTGGGTGAACGGTCACTCAACCACCTATGAGAGCCCAAGACTGAGGGTGCGCTCTGAACATCTCCTCTTTCATCCAAATTCCCAATGGTGACCAGTGCACCTGGGCACATGTAATGAATGGCTTCTGCCCAACCATCAAGCAGAGTTCAAGTGTTGTCAACGTACAGAATGTGTGGCAATTATCATGACCTGTGGTGGCGCAGTGGATAGAGTGTCAACCTGGAACGCTGAGGTCACCGGTTCAAAACCCTAGGCTTGCCTGGTCAAGGCACATATGGGAGTTGATGCTTTCTGCTCTTCTCCTCCTTCTCTCTCTCTCTCTCTTTTCTCTCTAAAATGAATAAATAAAATCTTAAAAAAAAAAAGAATGTGTGGCAATTACAAATTAAACTGCCCCACAGTTTTTAGGTGTGAAACATCCTTTAGCATTGCGGAAGTCAGCCAGGGCCTGACCCTCTTCCCCAGTCCACCACTCAGGAGCCTCTTCTCACCATTTTCCTCAACCAGGCCTGTTCTCCGGTGTATGTAACGTGGTACGTGTCATTCTATCTGGTATTGCTATTAAATAATTTGAGGCTCCGAGAGGACTTCATTCAGTGAGGCTAATGTAAACATTATTTGTTATGAGTGTTTATATATGTATATTTGAGAAAAAGAAAATTCTATATTTTACCCACTAATGTGCCTAATTTATTTAAATATGATTTTGTATCATTCAAGTTATAGCATTATAAAGTTTCCTCTAAAAATAGCCTTGAACTGATGCATCTACCCTGGTAACAGGGTAAAAAAACTTTTTTTAAAATTTAAAAATTAAATTAAATAAAAATAGCCTGAACTTATTAAAAAGTTACTAATCACACTAGAGCCGTGATGGCGAACCTTTTTATAAAAACTGCTCACTTTTGCAGTGCTGGTCAAGCTGGTCCCTCCTGCCTACTAGTGGGCAGTCCAGCTTTCATGGTGGGGCGGTAGCGGAGCAACCAAACGGTGTCGCGATTGGCCCACCATGAAAGCTGGAATGCCCACTAGTGGGCGGGAGGGACCAGGTTGACCAGCACTGCAAAAGTGGGCATTTTTTATAGAAAGGGTCGCCATCACGGCACTAGAGGAATGGGCCATATTGAATAGCACTAATTTGGCCAATATTACTAGTTTTTTTCATTTACTAGGCCATGGTTATAAAGCAACCAATGGTTGCAGAACAGTGGATACCTTTGGAGGGTATGACTGGTTGGCACATACAGAAGCTTGGCACGGCCTGAGACTATGCTTTAGATCTTGGTCAAGTGCTTGCTGGGCATGATGTGTGCACATGTGCTCACTGAGCTGAACACGTAAGGTTGCACGGTATACGGTGCACTCAGTTAAAAAAGCATAAAACCGCATTGCTTTTGTATTTAATGCTCATCTTTTTCTGATAAAAAAGTATGTTTCTTGTACAAAAATTTTGAAAATAAAAATATCAAAAAATTAAAACCATCTATAATCAACTCACCAGAATAACCTGGTCTCATGAAGTCCTATAACATTGCATCTCCCCTTCACAGGCTTACAAGATATCTCTGCAAACTTGATTAATACACGTGAACTTTAACACTGATTCCGGAAGCTGTGGCCACTTAGACACCATGTACCCTCAAAAGGGTCTGTTCCCAACATCTGTGCTACTCCCTCTAAAAAAGCTTCAAATCTAGTTCCTGGTGATTACTTTATCATGAAAAGGAGCATGCTGTTCCTGCTGCAGCTCCAAAACTCATACTCACCTTTGTGACACCAAGAATGGCACCTCACCATCATGTGTCCCGGAACGGACTCATAAGAGTTATGACACAGAGTTGGAGTCACAGTCTTGTGATATGGCAATACTCATTCTTGAATAAATCAAATGAATAAGCAATCTTTTTGACTGGAGATGGAGGCTGGCCCTGACTCATGGAGTGTTGGAGAGGTGAGCTCTGGGTTCAACAGTGGGGCGCAGATGGTGCCAAGAGCGAGCCTCCGAGAGCGAGCCTCCAGGAGGTGGTCTTCCGCCTGCCAGCCACTGTGCCAGTCACCTTGCAAATGTTGAGTCACTTCACTCCTTCTGATGACTTTATAAAGATGGTGTCATAGGCACCCCCATTTTGGACAAGGGGCCTGACATTCAGATGCACCTCCGCAGAGCAGGCATCACCCAGGGGAAGTGAAGGTTAAGAGTAAAGTTGGCCCTGGCCAGTTGGCAAAGTGGTAGAGCATTGGTCTGGCATGTGGATGTCTCGGGTTTGGTTCCCTGCCAGGGTACACAGGAGAAGCGCCCATCTGCTTCTCCACCCTTCTCCCTCTCCTTTCTCTCTATCTCTCTCTTCCCTTCCTGCAGTCAAGGCTCCATTGGAGCAAAATTGTCCTGGGCACTGAAGATGGCTCTACGTCAGAGGCCTCAGGCACTAAAATGGCTCTGGTTGCAACAGAGCCATGGCCCCAGATGGGCAGAGCATCGCCCCCTGGTGGGCTTACTGGGTGGACCCCATTTGGGCACATGTGAGAATCTGTCTCTCTGCCCCCCACTTCTCACTTCAAAAAATATAAAAACATACAAAAAAAAGAGTGAAGTCAAGGTTTCTATGTGTCCAGAGAACCTGCTGTGCCTATTTTGAAGAGTGGAGACAGAAATGTGTTTTCCATAAAGTAGGCACAAAAGGCTGTAAGGAGGGGACACCACGAGTCTCACGGGAATAAATGCTTTGGATGTCGAAAGAGATGACCCCCCACTTTCAGTTTCCTACTTCCTTTGTCAGATTTTTCTTTTCAACTCCAGTACAGAAAAGAAATTAGCCATTTGGTTACATTGGCTAAGGTGACAATTCTCTCTTAACTTTTCATCTCACAGAAATGAGATTTTACTGATACAAATACTGTACAGGCTTTCATGAAAAAAGCTAGGATGCTTTTGCAGACATTCGCCAGGGACATGTGTCAGCTGCCTCACTCATGGCTAGGAAGCTGAGTCAGAGAGAGGAAGGATGAATGGGTTTGGTTAAAAGCAGATTCCCGTGCTTCGTTTCATCTGAAAATCACAGTAATGCAATAGACCACCATCTGCCATTCAAAGTCAAAGGGAAAGAGGGAAGAACTGTTCTAGAAATACATATTGGTGTCACAGCTAAAGCTGTATTCCAGCTAACATGTGAATAAGGCCACAGTGACCTGCCCTAACCATTCTAATGTGTCACCATCTGCATTCTCATTCCCTCTCTGACACAAATTGGGTGCCTGGTCTTAGGAAATGCATTCTCTCCCCTTAAACACTGGTTCTCTTCATCTTCCCCCCAAAATAAACAGATTATTGGGCCCTGACCAGTTGACTCAGTGGTAGAGTGTTGGCCTGGTGTGTGGAAGTCTCGGGTTCAATTCCTGGTGTGGGCACACAGGAGAAGCGACCATCTGCTTCTCCTTCCATACTCCTCCCCCTCCTCTCTCTCTATCTCTCTCTCTCTCTCTTCCCCTCCTGCAGCCATGGTTCAATTGGTTCAAGTGCATTTGCTCTGGGCACTAAGGATAAATCCATAGATCCTCTGCCTCAGGCACTAAAAATAGCTCAGTTGCGATCATGGCCCCAGATGGACCCCAGATGGGTTGCCAGGTAGATCCCAGTCAAGGCACATGCAAGAGCCTGTTTCCCTATCTCTCCTCCTCTCACTTGAAAAAGAAGAAAATAAAATAATAAAGTTAAAAAATAAGCAGATTATTGGACAAGATGGAGCTAAGCTGGCCTCTCCGTGCAACAGAGCCCCTCACGAGCTTACTGCCTACAGCCCAGTCTCCGGGCCAGCCTCCTTTCTTCCTGGGGACTCACTGGGTTTGGGGGCCCAGTAACAATGCCAAGCCTACAATGATTGGTCCACACTGTATGTGGATTATGGCTTTGCATTCCAGGCAGTGCCACAGCCCCTTCGCCCAGGGCCTACCTCCTTCTTCTTACCCTTAAGAAGCAGCAGTCAGCCATGGTCTAGATTGTAACAACTGAGAATGGGGCCAGGCTGTCTCAGGAGCCTTGTGTAGCTACAGGATATGTTGGGGTTACCCTGGTTTCATTTCTCCTGTTGGTGATTTGTAGCTTCTTCCTTTTTTATCTTTGTCAGTCTTGCTGGGTTTCTCCATCCTATTGATTTTTCCAAAGAATCTGATTTTTGTTTCATCTTTTTTTATTATTAATTTTTCTGTGTTTACTGTCATTGATTTCTGCTTTTGTCTTTGTTATTTCTCCCCTGCTACTTGCCTTGGGTTTATTTTGTTCTTTTTTAGTGTCTTGAGATAAACGCTTAAATTACTAGTTGGAGAACTTTTGTCTTTCCCTGAATAAGCATTTGGGGCTATACATTTCCCTCTCAGCATGGTTCTAGCTGCATCACACATACAGGATGGGGCAAAAGTAGGTGTACAGTTAAACGTATGAAAATAAGACAATAATCAGTATACAATAATACAAGAATAAACTCTGGGATTCATGTACTCACAACTGTAAACCTACTTTTGCCCCAGCCAGTATTTGATATGTTGTAGTTTCATTTTTCATTCCATTCTATGCATTTTTAAATTCATTTGAAATGTCTCCTTTGTCCTGTGAAATATTAATAAACATATTGCTTAATTTCCAAGTGCCTGGGGATTTCCTTGTTGTCTTTCCTTACTGATTTATAATCCAGTACACTGTGGTCAGAGAACACTCTCTGTATAATTTTTATTACAGTTGACCCTCGAACAACACAGAGATCAGAGGCACCAATCCCACCCACACATTTGAAAATCTGTGTATAACTTTTGACTCCCCAAAAGCTTAATAGGTGACTATTGACTAGAAAACCTTACCAATAACATAAATGGTCAATTACACATATTTTGTATGCTATGTGTATTACATATACTATTCTTACAACAAAGTAAGCTAGCAAAAAGAAGATGTTATTAAAATCATAAAGCAGAAGGACTACATTTACAGTATTTATTGGAAAAAAATTCACACAGAAGTGGACCCACTCAACTCAAACACATGTTATTCAAAAGTCAAATGTATTTTAAATTTGGTTAGATTTGTTTTATGGCTCAAGATATGGTCTGTCTTGGTGGAAATTCCACGGTAATAGAATGTTTATTCTTCTGTGGCTCAGTGGGGCAATCTTTGCATGTCTACTAGACCCTGTTGGCTATGTTCTCAGTTTTGTATATCCCTGTTGATCTGAGTGATATCCTATCCACTGCCCAGAGTAGATTGTTGATGTCTCCAACTACAACTGTGGCTATAGACAAGCATTTCTGAAATTGTTTCTGTTACCAGAGTGGGTTCACAGTACACACACATTGCTTCATGCTCTTTTCACCCAACAGTGCCTTGTGAAAAATCTATTTCAGTCACCTGTAATAGGATTTTTAATTCACCGTTTTATATAGCTGCCTATCACTGCATGGTGTGAATGCGCCAGAACTTGTTCCATAATTCTACTGTGGGACATTCACTTTGGGTTATAGGATTGTTCCCAGCTCCCAGCGATAATTCCACTGGCTGTCTCAGTTGCAGCTCTGAGTTTTGATGACAGAGGCTGATGGTTGGAAACTCACAGGAATGGAGAGACTTATAGTAGGCCATGGGTGGCGAAGGTGAGTCTGCACTGAGCCTTTTGATAGGAAGAAGTGTGATTCTAAAAATCCTCAACAACACCACTTTGTAGACCATAACGAATGAGCCCTAAAGAAAATCCTACTATCCTTTCTTGGAAAAAAGAGCAGCAGTATTTTAGACAAAGACAAATTTATCTCTCAGTAGTGTAGGCATATGAACCAAAGCCCAAATTATTCTTAGGACAGGACAAAACTCTAAAAAGGGAATATACACCAACCCAGGCCAGAACTTCAGTTCTACCACGTTCTCTACATGGGCAGTCTCTCCCATTGCAATTACAAACAGGGATGCAAACAGATAAGAGAATCCAGGAGAGAGTGAGATCAAGACTGTGGGCAGAGTGAGAAGCATTGAGCTTGGAGTGGAGAAGCCTAAGGAAAACACATCTCAGTCCTCTCTAGGACTGTTACCTGGTAAGGAAGGAGATCAGTCCTGCAAGCATCAGCCAGATGGAGCAAGCTCATCAAATTCAATAAAGGGTCAGCTCTCGACTGGTTTCTCCATTAAATAGGAGCATTCTGACTTGGAGAGGCCACAGTGCATATTACTGACCAATGCAGCTAGCTGACGGCACTTCCCTCTGACTGTGGCTGGTCCATAATGAAAGGCTTTCCCATGCCCGCCTCCAGAGCCATCCTCCCTCTGATTCTCTGCATGGAACGTTCTATCTCCACCCAGCCAGACCTGAGCAGTCTTTCAGGGTCCAGAAAAAATTCCATTCTCCCAGGGAAGCCTTTCCTGATAATTCACCATGTGTCTCTCACTTTATTGAACATGATCTTGTATTTTCTTCTTTTTAAATGGAGCAACTTGTCCTGCTGAACTAGACTGCAAGTTCCTTCAGGGAAATTGCCCTGCCTCACTTTCAGGATCTTCCACAAGAAAAGGCATGTACTTGAGCCCTCAAAAAATACTCACTGATATATTTATTTCTCCATTCTTTGCCATAAGTCCATGTGCTTCAATTAGAGGTGGGGCATGAGAGAGAACTCAGGAAATTAGGTTTCTGTTTAGAAACGTCCTGGTGAAATTTGGCTATCTTACATTTAACTTAATAATGTTCATTCATGACTCTCATCGTAGTTGATTCTCTTACTGAATCTTTCCTGTAATTAGTTTGAAAGAGAAAGGGCAGAAAGAGAAGACAGAATTCATAGATCTGCTAATGTTGCTTTTGATCTGTGGAACAGCCTGTGCAAACCTGGAGTGGGCTGTGTCGTGAACACCCATCACAGAAACAATTACAAAGGATCTCTTAAATACAGGGTTCAAAATGTGCCTCGTTGGAGTTAGGTTCTTAGTCACCAACACCATATAAATAGGCCCACAGGTCACCCTGCTGACAAGTGTCCTATAGCCAACTTTATCCCTCCAGATTTACATCTTAAGGGTTTGTCACAAGCCCTTTCCCCAAGGATGTCTTAGGAAGGATGGTTGGCCACCTTTCCACAGTTCATGGCCTATGTCACACACATGTAATCCCCTCTAAACTGGTGGCTCAGTGGATAGAGCATCAGCCCAGCATATGGATGTCCTGGGTTCGAACCCTTGTCAAGGCACACAGGAGAAGCGACATCTGCTTCTATCCCTCCTTCCCCCTTTTTTCTCTCTTCCCCTCTTGCAGCCAGTGGCTTGGTTGTTCTGAGTGCCAACCTCAGGTGCTAAAAATAGTTTGGTACTCCAGCATTGGCCCAAGACGGGGTTGCCAGGTAGATTCTGATCGGGGCACACGTGGGAGTCTGCCTCACTATTTCCCCTCCTCTCACCTACAAACAATAATAAATAATAATAAAGAGAATTATTTCCTTGAGAAGAGAAACCACTGATTTCATCTTGAGTTCTCAGGAGCCCCCATGGAGGGTGATTTGTAGGTTCACACTTAGTGTGAATTGAATTGATGAAAAGAAGGGGGGATCCACAGAGCCATGGGACCCAGAGGAGTGGCCACTAACTCTACCCTCATGAGAGAGATGAGAGGGAACAGCTCCCAGGTCTTGCGAGCTGACAGATTTTTATTCTGGGTGAAGATGGGGTGGAGAGAGGGGTCTAGGCTGGGGAGGGGGGAGGATTTGAGCTTAGACTAGAGGCATAACTGGTTTTGGGGAAAACAGGTTGTTTCATGTAGTGGAGTCCTGAGGATCGAGGGGCAAAGGATGAAGGACTAACCATGAACATCTGTATTTCACAAGAACGAATTTGGATTGAACGTCAAAAGGAAAGCAAAGCAGCAGAGAGTTTTTAACTAGAAAGGCAAGTTGTGCATTTTACAAAGACAAATGATTCACCACATTAACAGAAAATAAAAAGGTGAAAAATATGTATTTATCAAACTAGGTGCTGAAAAAAAACCTTGAAAAGAAATTCAACAACTATCCTAGGTTTTTTTTTTTAATTTGGAAAATTAGAGTTGTAGAAACTGTTTCTTAACTTGTGAAAGTGTACATCATAGTAAATGTCTCCCTCAACGATGAGCACAGAAGGCCTTACTCTGTATCATATATGAGATGAGACCTTCACCAAGAGAATGATCATTGTCTTCTAGGTCCCGCCAAAGCCTTAAGGAAGGGATTAATATTAGCCAAAACTTACTGTCCTCACAGGCAAAAATATTTGTCCCCGTGGAAAGACACCATGCAGAAGATGTTCACAGCTTTTATTAACTGCGAGAAAGTGGAAATGATCTACACATCTAACTACAGGGAACTGTCTGGATAACTATTAGCACATCCATGTATTTGAATATTAAGCAAAGGCTCAAAGGAATATGGCAGAATTATAGATAATAATTTGAAAGATTTCCAAGGCATACGCAGTGAAAAGAGCAATCACCAATCAATAGAATGTTCTGCTTTGGGCAACAGAAGAGAAAAGGTAAAAGAAAGGAAGAAGAAGAAAAAGTATGTGTGTGGGAATCTGCAGCTGTAAATGGTAAAGAGTTGAGAATGATTCTCGCTGAGAGGAAGAAAATTAGACATCTTCAGAGGGGAGCTGAGGGGAAACTGTATCGAACTTTTCTGTCTGATTTAAAAAGAAGAGTCCTTCCCAAAGCAATCATCCAAAGACCAGTTGGTTTATTATAATCATCACGGCAAGAAATGATGAAAGCATGAATCAGAACAAAAGGGAGGGACAAGAAGAATGATTTGTAACACTGTTGATTAAAAGTCCGAGTTCGACGATGAAGCAGCTAGACCGGGTTCAGGGGCGGGCAGTGCTTTCAAGGATGGCTCTGCACTCTCGAACTTGGGAAGTGGGTGACAGTGACACCACGAACTAAGGAGCATGAGCAGGTGCAGGTGGGGAAGGTCAGGGATTCACTCTGAGACATGCTTCACTTAAGGGGCCCACGAAATACAGACAATAAGAGAGACAGATCTGGGCTCGGTGTAAGCCCCTGGCCACTGGTCCAAGCCACCATCTTCCTTCCCAATTGTTTCCTGATTGTCTTTGTTTTCATTCCTGCCTTTCCAACCTGTTCTCTGCACAGAAGATGAAATAACCTTTCAGAAAATGTCCAGTGGCTTCTCACTGCACTTCCCTGGCACTGGCCTCCCACTTATGGCCTCACCCCCAGCAGGCTTCCCCCGACTCAACACACTCCAGCCACATCGGACTCAGCTCCTATCTACTCCTCCTAGAAGGGGCCCCAACACACATACTCATGCACTAACACACCTGTACACCTGTTCCACCCACCCTCCTGGTTAATTTCCACTCATTCGGGGCTCTATTTCGGCATCTCCTCAGAGAAGCCATCCCCAACTTCTGCCTCCCACCACCAGCAGTGTGGTGTGCAGTTTGCAGAAGAGCGGGATGCAAGCCTGTTTGATTCGCCTCTATCCCTATCTCTGGGCACAGGCCTACTCCATAAACTCAATCAACGCTCACTGCAATAATTGATCAGCGTATGAAGAGGGATAAATGAATGAATAGAGGAGCGGCTTGGTAAGACTATTCACAGGCAATCTAGAAGCAGAAGTGAGAAGAGCAGAGAGGGCTGCACCGAGGCCAAAGAGGGGGCCTCCCCAGGGCCGCTGGAGGGTCTGGGGGATGCTGGGGCCACAGCGCCCGGTGCTGTGGGAGGTCGAGCAGAGAGACACATAGAATGGGGGTTTAGATTTTATAATGAGGGGGTCACGTAGGAGCCACCTCCAGACGCTGTCCATGGGGCAGGAGGAGCAGATCACCGTGTGCTGGCGTGAACACGGCGAGGACGTGAATGATGAGGGAAGGGCACACCAGGGAAGCATGGGGTATGGAAGGGGGCCACTCAGGTGCAGGAGACCAAGAAGGAGGTCTGCACACATAAATTATACATTTATTACAAAAATGTAATAAATACTTAAAACTCAACACTTCCTAATCACGGTATAACACTTTGCTATCATCTCCCTCCTGGAGTTAGGACTTGGCACAGCCCCCTCCAGGAAGCAGCAGGGCTCTTGTGATTTACAAGTCAGGATATTTTCTGTCCAAAGAGCCAGAGGTTAACTGTCCGCCAGCACATGCCAGCCGCGGGGTGAGAGTGGGAGCAATAGGACAGCAGCCGTGGGCAGCATGGAATGTTAGAGCTTTTCTCTTCCCATGTGAATTAGCGAGACAGCCTGCAAACAAGGTTTTTATTTCCCCCAGGAGCTGCTACTTCCAGAGAGAAAACTACAGCTCACTTCTTTCGGTTACGCAGCCACCGTGGCCTCATGAACAACAACCCTTTAACCAGGAGGGCCTCCAATCAGAAGGACCGTCTGGATGTGTCCTGAAGGTGGGGGAGCTGAGCAGAACGAGCCAGAAGCCAAGGGTGAAAGTCACGAGGGAGAACCAATATTCCTGGGCACCTCAGCTTCCGGCCGTCCCATGAGCACGAACAGAAGAGAGGAGCTCCTCAGAATGTAAGCTCAGGACACATTCAAATGTTCAACGGCACCTCCTCGGGCCTTCCAGGGTCTCCTGCCCACCTGACCACAGACATTTTATTCAAAGCCTGCTCACCGAGAAGGGCCCAGCCCTGACTACCCCCATTATCTGTCATGTTTATGTGTTCTTTCCTCTCTAATTGGTTCAAGGTTGGCAACAGAAGCACACATCAAAATACTTTTATTTAAAAAAATCCATGAGAAGGCCCTGGCCAATTGGCCCGTACATACAGCATCAGCCTGGCGTATGGACATCCTGGACTCAATCCATGGTCAGGGCACACATGAGAAGTGACCATCTGATTCTCTCCCCACTCTCTCCCCTTTCTCTCCCTCTTCCCCTCTCGCAGCCAGAGGCTCCAATGGTCAGTGTTGGCCTCAGGCACTGAGGATAGCTCAGTTGATCTGAGCATTGGCCTTAGACGGGGGTTGCTGGGTACATCCCAGTCAGGACGCATGCGGAAGTCTGTCTCTCTATCTCCCCTCCCCTCACTTAAAACATAAAACTTATGAGAACAAATCTTAAGTTGAGAAGATGGCAGCTATAAATTATTATTATTGTTGTTATTTACATATTAGAAGAAAAAAATCAAGGCTGCTCCCTTTCAGGAGTGATGCACCCTAGTCTAGAAGCATCTGCTTTCCCTCTGTCCCTGGCTGAGATTCTGTGTCACTGACACACAATGGCTAAATTTCCCACAAATAACCTCGCTCCTACCTTGGTGATAACGTTAGGTGTGACATCTGCATCCTAGAGGCACATGAGCCTCCACTCTGAGCAAGTGTGCCCGCAGCCACATCCTTGCCAACAGCCTCACAAAGACCTGTTTCTCAGCTTTCCTCACGAGTAGAGGTCATAGCTCATCCCTCTCACACCCTAGGACCATAGCTCATTGTCCACCCAAAGTAAATCCTAGAAAAATGCTTAAGGAAGTTTCAAGGTGTCTCCACCTGGCGCCCACAGGAACGGTAAGTCAATCTGAGACTCGCCCAGCCCAGGATTTCTTAACTTCTTATCCCTCATCTCCCTTATTACAGGGATTCTGAATCCCCATATGTGTTTGGGGTCCACTAGTGGTCACTCTAGATAAGACCTCAAAAGCTTGTGTACATACTTGTGACGGTACATCTTACATATCAACTTGGCCGGGCTACAAGGTGCCCAGACATTTGACCAAACATGATGATTCTGCGGGTTCACATTAGGGTGTTTTGGATGAGTTAAACCAGTAGACTGAGTAATTAGATTGCCCTCCCCAGTGTAGGTGGGCCTCATCCAATTAGTGGAAGGCCTGAATAAACCAAAAAGGAAGGCTGACCCTCTCCCAAGTAAGAGAATTCTTCCTGTCTGCTGGCCTTCCATGTGGGATAATGGCTTTTCCCTGTTTACAGACTCAAACTGAAATCTTGGCTCTTCCTGGGTCTTGGACCTGCAGACTCTCCTGGCAGACCCTGGGGCTGAGCAGCCTCTATAACCATGTGAGCCAATACTTTATAACAAGTCTCCTTCTATGTAGATGTACATTCTATTGGTGAAGAACCTGGACTAACACACTAATGTTAAAAAAACAATTTGGGAGAACAACACCCAGTTCTGAAAAGATTGTCTTGTGAGCAGAGGCCCCACCTGATAGGGCCAAGAGACAGGGTGCTCCAATGGAGACTGAGCAGGGGAGGCTCCCTCCCCATCACCTGGGCTGCCATCAGAGTCTCTAGGAGCTCAGTGTCCTCATCTCTGTAGGAGAGAGCACAGAGGGTGCCCCACCTCCTCACAGCACCGCTGGGACCTCCGTGTGGAACACAGGGACGTTTGCACATGCATCACGTTGCATGTGCTCTGCCGTATTTGGAGCCCCTATGAAGCCAAATAGGCAACCTACTCATCAAATATTTGAGTTCTGTCTCAGCGCTGAGGTGGGAGGCCCCACTGAGCCCTGCACGATTTGGGGAGATAGGGCGGCAGGAGGGCCTGCTGATGGCCAGGAGCTGACACCTGCTGTGCCGGGTGCTGGGTGCTGGGTGCCTGTGGGCCCGTTAGAGCATCCTCACTATTTTTCATGTTGATGTGTTTGGTTATGCTGCATGTATGTTTAAAAAGTGTCCGTAACTAACATTTACACTTTGTAAAGGAAGATTTGCTAAAGAGCTAAGTGAGTGACAGAGCAAGCACACAGGGCAGCAGAGCAAGACAAGGTAGACAGACAGTCACTGTTGGGGGTCATAGTGGGGGGGGTCCCTCTGATGTGGTCCCAGCCTCCTGAGGCTGTTCCTCTCACCGTTCCCAACTTACAGAAACAATTCAGTGTCAGGGACAAATGCCTGTTCACCCGCACACCCTCCCCCCAGGACACTGCGGACAGGCTCCTCTCCCTCTGAGCACGCTGTGGGGACACAGACGTGGCAGCAGCTCTCTGCTGGGGAAGCTGGAAAGGTCCAAACTGAGACCAGAGGGAGAGGGGACGAGAGGGGAGGTGCCAAGCTCTAGGGGGTAAAGGTTCCTCAGGGTCCCGCACGGCATGGCCAGTGGTCCCAAAGTTTGTGCAGGCTGTGTCCCTCTCCTGGACAGGTGACCTGTCATGGAGGGCATCTGGCTCCCCCACACATGCTGAGAGCAGTCACGCTGTCCTTGCTTCAGCCCCAGAGCTGAGCACAGCTATTGCCCCCACTTCAGGGAAGCCGTCGGGGTCTGGGCTATATATACCTCTGCAGAGCACCAGGTCGGGGCTCAGCTCTTCCTGAACAGAGCGAGGGCCATGTTGTGAGTTTTGCACGATTTTGAAACAGAGGTTTCAACTTGGGCAAGTGGCATCAGCAGTGTTTAATATTAGCAAAGCAGAAAGCAATCATATTGAACATCGGCTCATAGTCTACACTGCCAAATGATTAGATTGAATGGGACTTGATAAAGCAACGACTGGATGAAGTCTTTGTTTCTTTTCCTGCTTATGCAGTAGACGGAAGTGAGGAAAGACCCTTCTGAGGGGCTTTCCCTTTAGCAATAAAGCAGTTAGATGACACTCGAGGACGGCTCCCAATCTGAAGTGGGCAGCGTGACAATAATGAGCTCCGAACATTTTTTTTCTCAGAAAGCCTTGGCGCTGAGGGTGTCAAATATTCCAATACTACCAAGGGTATGTGGGACCCTGTGAGCAGAGGAGGCCCTGCTCCACCCCTCAGCTCTCCTTTCTCTCTCCAGCTCCTCGGTTACCTGACAGTTTCCTGCAGAAGCCTGGACCCCTGGCTGGAAACCCAGGGCATTGCCGGAAGGTGGTGGAGCTTGCTGGACAAGCTGTGTGGCAGCCAGGCCAGACAGAGCTCCGAATCCTAGGGTCAAAGACTCCACATTTACTAACTTAGTGCCAGCTGCAGAGGGCCAGTCAGCCATAGGCCAGTGGGATGTGAGAAAATACCAGCAGGGAGGCTCCCACCCCCCGAGACCTGGTCGCTGTTCGGGTGTCTCCTGGAGCCCAGGGTAGTCCTCCCTGGAGGAGAAACCACAGAGAGTGCTCCCTGTCCTCGCAGCACTGCTGGGACCACAGAGCTGAAGGCAGGGACACTGGAGCACACAAGAAAGCAGCCTCCAGTCCCCTCCTTCCAGGTGCCTGCTACCTAGGCTTTCCATCACTAAAGCTTTGCTTAAATGATGTGTATGATCTCTTCCTCACAACTATGGCACATGTTCCAAGATGACACAGTGCAGAGGGAGGGAGCCAGAGGGACTCTACAGGACTAGTGCCTCAGTAGCAGCGTAGCCTTCAGAGCCATTTTCCCTTAAATGTGAATATAAAAGAAGTGGGTGATATAATTAGCTATTTCTGGAAATATGACATTTACTATTTTCCAACTAGAAGGAAAATAGCCACTGTTCAGTCATCAAAAGTTGTCTACCTGTGTGTGTGCTGTGTCCTGGGTGTGTGTAGGGAGGGGTGTTCATGGGGGGAGTGTAGGGTTGTAGGGAGTGTGGTGTATGTATATGTGTAGTGTGTTATAGTGTGTGTGTGTGTGTGCACATGGCATGTGTGGTGTGTAAGTTGTGTGTGTACAGGTGTATATGTTTGTGTAGTGTGTGGATGTGTGTACTATGGGTATTTCATATGTGTATGTGTGTGTGTTTGTGTGGTGTGTATGTTTTATGCATGGTGCGGTGTGTATATGTTGTATATTTGAAGGTGTATATTTTTCTGTGGTGTGTGTGTATGTGAGCATTGTGGGCATGTCATATGTATATGTGTGTATATTTGTGTGGTGTGTGTTTTTATTATGTGGTATATGTGTGTTGTGTAGATGCTAGGTGTGGTTGTATATATGATCTTTCCAGATCAAATTAATAATTCTGTCTCATCATCTCAAAAAAAACATCTCACACTGTTTTTCAAACCATTTTGACAATATTTACGTGTAAGCTGTCCATATAATGAGGATGTTCAAAAAAAAATTTTTAAATATCAATTCAGTTCTATTTCACATTAAGGAATAATTTTTTAATTTAGAATTAAAGCACAATTTAATCAATCCCAGCATAATAGTATATTATGGCTATTTCTGAAATAACTTTGCTGATGACAGTTTAGTGTAACCTCTGCTTCCGGTTACCAAAGGGATGTAGTGCTAAGGAAAGGAAGATTTAAGACATTTTAATGGGCACTGAGGCAAGTGTCTATAAAACACCAATGAAGAAAAAATGTTAGAGTAAATGTGGTTTATAAAGACCATCTATAAACAGCAACAGAACATGTATAAATAAATGAATCATTTATACCACCCTAAATTGCATCAGATTCACAAATGAAGAAACAAAATAATTTTTAAAGAGTTCTTGTAAAAACGCTTTTGTTCAAAAAGAAAAATGGTGCAGCCCACCAGGACACAGTGAAGTAGTTCTCGGACAGTTAAAGTCTCCTGGAACTAGCTTGTGGCTCACACTGCCAGCGACACAATGCGCAGGGTGACTCTGAGGGAGCCATCGTCCAGGAGCTCGCTGACCTTGTCACTACATGCTGATGGGGCACAGTGAGCCCATGAGCCTAGGAGGCACTGCTGCTTCTCACTCAGGCCTCCAGATTCTACCCTGGGCACTCGGGCCAGTCTTGCATGTGGTCACTTCTTATCCTGTTTTGAGCCTGTGCTGTGATGTGACACAAGAAAGAGCCATTCTTTGAGGGACCCACCGGAACTAACGGTCACCCACATGCAGCCCACATTGCCTCCAATCGGGCAGGGTCAAAGCTGAACCTGATGGCCATGTCCATCTCCAGACAGTGTTTTACTTCTGCCTGTGGCCATTCTTAAGAACTGACCCCCCCCCCTTGCCGCCCAACTGTTCCTGTCTCTTTCCTAAACTGCTTACTCTGTGAACCTGCAGGTGTGCATGTGTGGTGAGTGTGTGTGTGTATGGTGAGTATGTGTGTGTGCACGTGTGTTGCACCTGGAAATTGCCTGTGAAACCTACTAAAGACCAGCAGCGGCCCACGTGAGCCTTTGGGGTCTTAGCCAGCTTGGATGCTCAGGGAACAGAATTTGAAGGTAGGTAGAGCAAGCTCAACACTTTGTATTCCTATTAGCCTTTCAGGCCTCAATTTAAAATAGTTCCAAAATGAAACTGTAATGAAAATATTCCTTGTTCTTTGTTACTGGATTTCTCTCTGTGTCTGTCAAAGACTTATTTTCATGTCTTTCCCTTTCATGTCACCAAAAGAAAAAGCCAAGTGTCGGCTGTGGTGTTGGGGTGGGTACAAAGGTGTTGCACAGAAGCCCTTGAACAGCAGTACAATCCTGGAGGTTGTGTGTGTCCACCCTTCCTCATTCACATAACCCAACGCTGCTGCCTCAGTCACAGACTCAGGGGCAGCATGATGGGGCTCCGAGCCTCGCCTTCTACTGCTGCTCAGGGACTCTGTCCGTTCTGAAATTCTGTATGCCTCACTGATTAAAATTACAACCTGCTGTTCAGATAGCTGGATGTTCCTAGATGATCCAATCCCACCAGACTTCTGCCTTTTGCAGTTTCCAGTGTCGTGCAATCAAATTAAGTGGAAATATTTTTGAATAACAAACCTGCATTTCATACCCTTATACTGTCTGCAGGCAGGTATTCCTATGAGAAGTGACATCTGTATGTACACAGGAACATGACTTTTCCAGGAAACTGGAAACCACTTAGGGGTTTCCCTTAATTTAGAAATAAATTTAAATCAAAGAGAATGATCATAAGTTCTTCCCCAAACCCTAAGCCTTTAGATTTTATGACTGATGTACAGTGATGTTAAAAGATGGTCCTTTTCTATCTACCAGAGATCTTTAAAAGCAAGGATAACAATAAAACTATTCAGAAATCAGCATAAGGACCTAATTAAGATTTTGTTTTTAGTTCTGTGATTTTTTTCAAAAGCCAACATTCATTATTTTAAACTCAACATGGGCAATGTGGAAATGTATAGCCACAGAGGGCCCCATGGCCATGTGAATGACCATGTGCACGAGAAATTGTTCTTTAGCGTCCAGTCTTGACTGTGTGATTTCAAACTTCTCCGGGGCAATCTGAGCGTACGTTCACATGACGCTGCTGTTTAACGCTAAGGAGGGACCAGGTGACGGCTCGGGGTCCTTTCTAGCCACACTATACAGCCCAGGCAGCTGAAATCCTTTAGTTGAGGCAGAAAAAGTGACCTTAAGCCCTAGCTCTCCACCTTCTAGAGTAGCTGCGCTGGACTGTCATAGCCTTACACCAACAGGATGGACCAGCAGGGCAGACTTGTTTTAGGGATTCATCACCATTCAGTCACAACTGACCTTTGGAACTGGACGTCTGCCTTCATTCTTCATAAAGCAAGAGCAAAGCAGTCAAATAATTTTTTTTAAGAAAACTTCAAGGGCAAAAGGTTGAGAACTCCCCTTCATTTGAGAGCAACCTTCTTCATTAATTATAACAGGTATGGACAGCTTTGCCAAGGTGCGCTTTTTTTGAGATACCAACTATACTAACACTAGAAGTGATACATTTTGGAATCACTGCTTAACCTCAAAGTTGTCAGGGTTTTCGTTGTTGTTGCTGTTTGTTTCTTGCTTGGTTTTGGTTTTTTTCTTTTTGTTTTTGGCTCTTGGTTATTTTAAAGAAGGAATACAAGGAGAATATTAATTTTCTCTTATAACAAATTCAGCCAGACGTGCAAATTTTATGCTGATCTACATCCCTTTTGTAAAAATAGGTTAACCAATTTTCAGGGCTAGATAAAGATAAATTAAAAGTAACCTTCAAAGCCCCTTTTTTTTAACATGGATGACCACATGACCTGTTCAGTACTTTTTAGATAGTTCAAGATAATCCATGAAGTTCACTTTTTCTTTTATTACTTAGGTTCCAAAATGGCCCAGATACAACATTTTACCTGAGGATGTGACCTGTTGAGTTTTTAAACTGGACCTGTAGCCAGTCTGTATCCACCAGATGTCCTGCAGGTTTCTCGGTCAGTAACACTGTGGTGATAGCGTTCTCATTTCTTTTTAAAATAAAAAGTCATGCCTTGGGTGGCCAGACTGAAGTAATGCACCTCTGGTCCGTATCTCTGGTCCAGAGGCAAGCTGCCTGGCAGCCGGCCAGCTGATAACTCCCTGGTTCCTGAAGGCCAGACAGAAGAGTGGGGCAGGCCACCTGGTCGGTGCTGGGGACGTGTGACTTACGTATTACACAATACTTGCATAAGGGGAGAATTTTATAAACCACATCAGGAGAGACAGTGTAACTCTTTGTGTTGGAGGGAAAAATCTTTTTCAGCCTGTGCCACCCCACAACATAGCCCCTCCATTTGTTTAACTGGAAGGCTTGTTGCAGGGGGGAGGTCCGGGGGTCAGCCCCAAATTCTCCTCCTGCTGCTGAAAACCAAAACCTTAGGTATGGAATGAAAGGCAGACACCTTGCTGAGTAGGAAAGTGCAGTCTGTCTTATATAAAGCAAGACAGTGTTTGGCCTGCGCCAAATCCTTGCTATGGGGGAATGAACCTGCTCACCCCACTGCGAGGCAAAGGTAGCAGCAGCATCCGTGGCACCACTGGTTTTTCCCCTTGCAGGGTTGCCCAGTGTTCCCCAGTGTGCTCACCAGTGTGCTCACTGTGTCCGGCGTAGGCCTGAAGCACAGTTAATGCCCAGGCCCAGGGGCCCAGCCCAGAGAAGCGGAATGGCGAGGGCATGCCAAAGAATCGGGGCCAAGGAAAACCAGGACAGAGTGAGGTCACCGTTTTATAAACCTTCTCCCCACGGATTCGCAGCAGGCGCGTTTGTGTTTGTTGCCCGGTCCCCGGTGCCAGGCGAGCTGACTGCGAAGGAGTGCGCACCTCCTGGCCTGCAGGGCGACCCTCGCATAGCGGACGCGCCAGCACCCGAGCTTTCCCACCCGGCGGCCCGCGCCCGCACCCACCTTGACGACGTAGGTGACTCCGGCCCCCAACACCTGGTCGCTGGCGGGGGGCGCGCGGGGCGGCGGCTCGTCTCCGGGCCGGCCCTTCATAGCGGCGCGCATGGCCGGGGCGCCGGGGCCGGGGGGCGCGCTGCCGTCCGGGGCGGCTAGGCTGGGCGCGCTGCAGCTGCCCGAGAGCCGCGTGCCCGCCCGCTCCCTGGCCGCCGACAGGCCGCGGAGGCCCGAGCTGGAGAGTTTCAGGTGGGACACCTTGTGGAGCAGGTGACCCAGGCTCCCCGAGCCATCGTCGGGCGCCCTGCGCAGCGCGTCTCCGGACACCAGGTATGGGGCCGCCGCCGGGGCCGCGCGCGCCGCCGAGACCTTGCCGCCGCCGCGGCTCACCGACAGATTGTGGAGGAGGTCATCGACCGATGTCACCGAGTCATTCCTGAAGCGGTTGTACTTGGTGCGTGGAAGCATGCCCCTCCGTGGGCTCGCCGCATCCGCCCGGGCGCTGCAGGTGCGGGCGCGGGCGCGGGGTGCCGCGCATAGCAGGCGAGCCGCGGTCCCCGGGGCTGACTCCGCGTCCGGGACAGCGGCCCGATCGCGGGTGCGGGTGAGGGTGCGGGTGCAGGCAAGGGCGCCGGCCTCCCGGCGCTAGCACCCCGGGCCACGGCGGCCGCGCAGCCCTGGCCCCGGACGCGGCAGCCGAGGGTGGCACACTCGCTTTGCAAAAGTCATAGTTGCCTCTGATGCGCGCCCAGCTGCTGCTCGGGGCTGCTTACAGCAAAAGCATGACTCACTCCGAGAGGAGACCCTTCTCAACAAAGGCTCGGTGAGCACTGCAAATCACTTCCTGTAGCAAAAGAGAGAGAGAGAGAGAGAGGGAGAGAGAGAGAGCGCCACATACACCCACTAACAGCACAGTGGAGCCAATCAATTTTCAAATTTCCTTTTTCTACCTTCCCAGACATTTCCTTCCAACCTTTGATTTTTTTCACTTTCTCGTCCTCCCCACTCAGCATTTGGTCCAGAAGGTAAGTCCAGTTCCTTCCCAGGATGGAAGGAACTTTCTGAAACCCACCATTCTATGCTAGGATTCTCCCTTTCCCCCCAGCAGCCCATCTGCACGAACCTGCAAGTATCCGACAGAGATGCGATAAAATGTGACGAAGGCTTTTTAAGAATAAGATCTCTGGCAGGTCCTCATGGATTCTGATTTGGAAAGCAAGCAGAAATTGTTAAATAGGAAAAGGGGGGGAGGAATATGCACTCCCAGGTGAACATAAAATACACCAACTCCTTGGATTTTTGTTTTTTCCTTTCAAATCAACAAAGCAGCCATGGCAAGTGTCTTTGTGGCAATGCAGTTTCTCAAGGAAAAAATTAATCTGCGCATGAACTTCTGCACAGAGCCAGGTAGTCTCCCCCTCCTCCACTAATTCACAGTGGTCTTTCTCAGCCAGAGTTAGGTTGAAAAGCTACTCCCCCCCCCCAAAAGAAGAGTGCTTCTTTGATGAATGTCAACAGGCTCCAGAAATCCATTCCAAAAACAGGGCGGGGGGGGGGGGGGGCTGTGCTTGACGCTTTATTCCAACTGAATGTGTTCAAGCCCTGGAAAAATGCCTAAGAAACTGCCACAAATACATGTCAATGTCCCTTCAGTTGCGGCTTGCAGTCCTGCAGTAAGGGGGGGGAATGCAGCTGCTCTCATTGCACACCAAATAAATACGCAGGGGAAAATGCCTTCTTTTCAGGAGTAGGATGCAGACTGACAGAGAAGTGCCCAGGCTTCCCTCCTCTCGGGAGAACAGGGCACTGGCAGCCCCTGGAAGGGCTGCAGAGCTCAAAGCCACGACCCCTGTCACTGTGGGCTCCGCTGTCTCCCTCACGCATTGCAATAGGCTGCTCAACACAATGGCCAACTCCCTGGCCAAGTTTCTTCCAGCTACCTCTGTGCAAGCAAATGAATTTACCTCTAACACGTTACCAAGTCACCCTGAGTCTTCTCACACCAATGACTAGACATGTGACACAGGAGGCACCAAGCCTTACAGAGCTCTAGGGAGCAGCTGTAACCAGTACCAGCCAGGGCAGGCCAGCTGCTGGTCGCAGGAGCACAGGGGAGCAGCGGCTACCAGCCCAGGGCGCAGGCCTGGCAGGACAGGCGCCTGGCTCTCATCTCTTCCCTTTCCCTTGCTTGCATAGCAACAGCAAGTGCACACCCCATAGGTGACTGGGATGCTCATCAACGCCCCCCCAATGCTAACGCGAAAATGCCCTATCATTCCCAAACCGTGATCTTCAGACCAAAAAAAAAGGCAGCAAAATGTGAATGAAGTGCTGTTTGTGTGAATGAAAGGGCTAGCGGAGGAGCCAGCGATTCTGTGAATGAAGCAGGGCCTTGCAGCCTGCGCCAGGCAATCCCCTGGTTCCAGCGGCCTCGGCCAATGAGCAGCCGCCGCGGTGACTCATTCAACAAAGGCTTGCTCAATAGTGGAAGGTTCCATTTCAATCAAAGGCGGGATCTTTCATCCAACGGCAGTGTGGGAAGAAAAAGAAGGGGGGAAAAAAGAAAAGGGAGAAAAGGAGGAGAAAAGCCAGCCCGATCACAAAGATGAAGGGAGGAAGGGGCATCCATCATGGAGAGAGACAACACTAGCTTTTCAGAGAAAATTAAAATACCCCACGGGTCAGACACGGAGTGTGCACAGGACTGCCCTCTTGGAGAGGTGAGTTGTGCCCCCAAACTTTCATTCAGCCATTCATTTACATCAGAGAGCAACCATGAATGTGCCATTGGGTTCCGCGTTTATTATGAATGTACAGCGAAGGCGCATTCAACATCGAGGCACCTCGCCCCAGATGCCTTTTGTGAAAGAAATACAGAACGCGCCTGCACATCTCAGTCTCTGGGAGGGAAAAAAAAAATCCACAGCTACACCATTAACCCTTTAGCCGACAGGAGATTTATTGCTTCTATCGCGATGAGGCAACTGGAGGGAACTGGCCATTTTAAAATATAAATAGCCATATACACGTAAGAAGATATGCAAATCAAAGAGTGATTAATGGTTCAAGAACACAAGGGCACAGTGAAACCTCACGCATCAGGAGGACGGTATCCACAATTTGAAACACACAGGAAAAACAGAAACACCAAGGGCAACACCAAAATAGTAGCTGCCAGCCCAGCTCAGGAGCCCATGCCCCTCCCTCCCAGGAGAGTCCTGTGGGCCTCCTGGAGTGTTCCTGCTCATTTTAGACACTATTCCCAAACCTAAATGCCTGCTTTATCAGCCTGTGGCATTGCAGAGATGGGTGACAGATGAAATTTTCATAGTGCGACAGCAGGTGCACACGCGCGCGCACACACACACACACACCACACACAGAAAAGAAAGAAAGAAACCATTATAAAGTCAGCCTTGAGACTCAAGGAATCCAGGCAGCCTGCATCATTTATGGATTATTGCAACTTTTCTTGTTAAATATATTCATTGAAATGTGTGTTGGTTTTTTGTTGCTACCTTAACCACAAAATCAGTGATTAAAATGACACAAATGTATCACCTCCTAGTGCTATAGGTCAGAAGTCCAATATGTGTCGTCTGGGATCAGGTTCAGGGGTGAGCAGGGCTGCAGTCCTCCCGGAGGCCCTGGGGAGAATGCCTTGCCACCTTGCCACACCCAGTGGCCACCTCTTTGTGCCTGAGGACTGCTGTGAACCCCCAGGCCCTGGGTAGGGTGCTTTGCCCCTTAGAAGGTTTCATTCTAACAAAACAGGCAACAAATCTAAAATTAGCATAATAACCTACTACCCTGCTATGCAAACATTTTAATGTGTGTGAGATACCAAAAAAAAAAAAAAAGTCTCCAGAGGGGAGTGGACTGAGCTTGGCCTGAGTCCTCTGGGATGACTTCAGCAGAGGACCTGCCAGGGTCTTCCAGGTAAAGGAGGGGAACCTCAGGAGCAGATGCTGGATGGGGAACAGCTCAAGGCTGAACCAGCCCAGTGTCTCCCAGAATCCCTTGTGGATTGTTTGTTGGGAGGCTGAGCTCCAAAGGAACCTAGAGCAAGAAGGGTCCAAGAGTAATGCGAAACAGCCTTGAGATACACAAGGAAGCACGGGGAAGCCTGCAGGGGCTTGAGAATGGGTGCATATTTCATGTTGAAGACCTTGACAATGACACAGGGCAGCTCTGAGGAGCTGTGAGGGGCAGTAGAAAGTGAGACAGGGGGAAAATGATGAGGTCTGGAAAGGAGACAGGGATGGAAAGAAGGGGATGGGATCCAGGTACAGTGAGAAGGTCAAGTGATCAGGACAGCAGGGATGAATGAGGGAGACCACAGGCTGGCTCATCTGGGGGCAGAGTTGGGATGGAGTTTAGGGTGCAAGATGTTTTTTAAGGATCAACTTCTATGGGAAGCAGGAGGAAACCCCAGGATGAGAGAGTGAGACTGTATGAAGCCACATGTTCTAGCCTGGTGGGGAGACTTCTCAGGCCCCTGCTCCCTCATTCCTCACTCCTTGGTGGCTCAACAGCCCCAGGAGTAGGACCTCCAGCCTAGTGGCTTCTGCCTGAACCCCAGAAGGAGTGGACAGTGGAAACCCCCTGTGCACCACACCCCAGCAGCGGGTGGTGGCCTGCTGTGGAGTCTGGACAGGGCCCTTTTCAGCTCCTGGGAGAGGAAAAAACAGTAAAGGCCATACTTCTGGCTTAGACAGTGAGTCTGAATGAGTCCTATCCCTCAGGGTGAAAAGCAAAGGCTGCCAGAGGGAAGGTGAGGGTGGGTTCTGAGGCCTGTGAGTGCTGGGCACTTTCCTGGAGGTGTCTGTGCTGAGGAGCAGGTAGGGCTAGAGTTTGAAAGTTGAAGGTTATTGGCATATAGGTGAAGTTGGGATCTTCAGTTATTGATGTAAAGTCAGGAAAGAAGTTCAACATGAAGGAATTCCAGGAAACACCATACTTTCCAGATGGGAACTGAGAAAAAATGGTCCAGATTGGGAGGACACGCATGGAAACTTGGTTTGATGGATGCCACGCTTCTATCCTGTTGGTGCTGTCATAACAAAAACACCACAGACGGGGGGTTGCCGCTTTAACAACAAACACAGACTGCTCACAGTTCTGGAGGCTGTGAGGTCATGATCAAGGTTCCAGCAGATTGGTGTCTACGGTGAATCTGTTTCCTGAGTTACAGATGCTGACTTCAACCAGTGTTCTTACATCGCAGAAGGGGTGAGGAAGATCTTTGGGGTCCCTTGTATAAGGCACTGATTCCACCACCCTCATGACCTACTCATCTTCCAAGGGCCCATCTCCAAATGGGGTTAGGTTTCAGCATACAAATTTTGGAAGAACAGAAACACTGATTTCAAGAAAAAATGAATGATGGTTAGCAGGAGTAGAGTAGCCGTAGCAACCACAACTACTTTGTCTGAGTATCCTTATGTCCCCAATACTGTCATCTCCTCTAGATCCCATGACCTGTGAGATGGAGTTTACATCCAGCTCTGCACAGAGAGAAACCGAGGATCAGAAGGGGTACAAACATGCCAGGACAATCCAGTAGTAGGAGATGGCCAGGCCATCTGACTCACAGCCTCGCCCAACTCAGAGAGCTTGAGTACATGCGTGCTAAGAGTCATCATTGGATGTGGGGATTACCCATCACCGGGCAGTTCACAGAGAGAATGAAGGGGATGCCACCTAGGTCACAGGACAGAACCGATTGAACTAGAAACAAGCAAATGAATGAAAAAAAAATAGCATACTTCCCCGAAGACTGCATGAAACAAAAGGGAAGATGGGGGGCCATGGCTGGAAGTACAACAGAGTGGGAAGTGGCGATGGAAGAGTTAGGGTGTGTTCAGAGTAAGGGAGCATGACAGAATGGGGGAAAGGGAGATGCAGGAAGGAAGGAGTGAGGGTCAAATATGGGTGGGGCTACTGCCCTAGAGCAATGGTGGGGAGAGGGAGGAATTGGAGAGCAGATCGTTTGGGGTTGGGTAGGAAACATGCGCCTCCAAGGAAGAGAACTGAATGAGATGGGGTTAAGAAAGTCCAGAGGATGGTGACATACCAAGCGTTCCTGAGAACCACTAATCAGCCCACATTTAGGGCTGAAGGAACAGAGAGGCTCTGGATCTGTGGGATTCCAGCTGGAATTTTGGAGGGGGAGCTGTAGTCTTGGGAGAATAAAGTTACAAACTGTGGTGGAAACCATGAGGAAGGAATAAGGAAGAAATACCCCAGGCTCTCTCTCTCCCCACTGTCTGATCTCCTGTGGTGCCTCCCATTGTCCAAGCCCACAGGAAGCCAGAGGTCCAGGAGCCTGGTGAAGGGGAACAAGGAGGCATCCTCCCAGACACAGTCTGGGCAGGGTTGTGGGGGATTGGATCATGGTTCATACATGAGTGTGTCTGCAGGTAAATTTACTGGTGGCCATGGTAAGAAGCCAAAACATTTTTATGCCTGATTTTAATGTCGACCTGATTTCCTCTGTAAAATTAGAGGCAAGACTGTACTTAGAAAGTGAAAGGAGTCTACTGAAGTAAGGAATGCGCATTGAGGGTGTGCCTTTAGAATGAATGCCTAGAGGAACAGGGGGTACTTCTGACAAGTGGGGAAGAGAGAAAGCATCTCTGCACAACACTGTGAACACACCATGAGCCTGTGGTGTCCCTGAGAGCAGAGGTATGGTTCTCTGTAAAGAATACCCCTCTGCCTACATATGAGCTGGAAGAAAGCAAATTGTTAGGTGAAGGGTTCACTCAAGGATGCAGGCAGGGGAGGGAGGAAAAAGCAAAAGCAGGCCCACAGGAGTGGGTGATCGGGTATGGGTAGAAGAAGGACAGATGGAAGTGGCCCCTGAAGGAAGATCAAAAGAGACACGATGGGGGCCTGACCTGTGGTGGTGCAGTGGATCAAATGTCGACCTGGAATGCTGAGGTTGCCGATCCGAAACCCTGGGCTTGCCCGGTCAAGCACATATGGGAGTTGATGCTTCCTGCTCCTACCCTCCTTCTCTCTCTCTCTCTCTCTCTCTCTCTCTCTCTTCTCTAAAATGAATAAATAAATTAAAATATTTTTTTTAAAAGAGACACGTGGTCTTGAGGTCCTAGGGAGGTGACGGCCTGAATCTTCAGGGATGCACATCTGAGGGAAGTGGAGGGAGCAGAAGGTCTCTGATGGTGTCACAGAAGCATAGATGGGGAGGAGGAGCAGCACCGGAGGGCTGGGGACAGATTGGGATTATCTGGGAGGAGATTGGGAATGGAAAGAAGTTCATTTCACAGGACAACGTGGGGAGCAAGGGATGACTGGGCACTGGGAGGAGAGAGGATGAGAACACAGGGTGTTTGGAAGGGAAGAAACATGAATCACACGTCGCACTGACCATGGAGGGAGGGGTGGGCGGCAGCAGATGTTCTCTCCGCAGAGACCCTCAGGTGTTTATCGCCCACAGCCTGGGTGTAGAAATGTCCGTGATCCAAGAATACTTACTCTGTAGCAGGACACCCAATGGTGGGAAACCAGGGGACCAAAATCTGCGCATGAGCCCACTGGTTCAGCACCAAGGACAGCTTCCATGGACTGTGGACCAGGCTGCTGTCTCCAGAACCAAGTGTTAAGCCACTGCCAGCTCCAAGGAGCGCCCCCCCCCAGCGGGGCCCCAGTGCCTCTCCACAAGCGCTGTGTTTATTTCTAAGATTTGAATATTGTCACTCCATCTCAGCAACTCAGCTCTGCCTACCCAGGTGAAATGTAAGCCTCAGGACTCGACTCTACAAGCGCTGTGATTACACCACTTTGCAGATAGCACACTGGCCTAGAGAAGTTTAGTGGCTTTTTAAGGTGACCCACCTTAGCAAGGATTCACACCACAACCAGCCTGACTCCAACACCCCACAAAAATAATCACACAAAAGGCTGACTTGTGGTGGCACAGTGGATAAAGCATCAACCTGTAACAATGAGGTCATTGATTCGAAATCCTAGGCTTGCTTGGTCAAGACACATATGGGAATTGATGCTTCCTGCTCCTCCCCCCTTCTCTCTCTCTTTCTCTTTCTCTCTCCCCTCCTTCCCTGCCTCTCTAAAATAAATAAATAAATAAAATTTTAAATCACACAAAAGGAGGTCCTGATTCTAGCCCTGCCACTGATAACACAACTACCACCACCGCTTGTCACCATTGCCATGGCTACCAGAAGGCAGGCTCAGTATGGGGAAGACTAGCAGGGTATCACCTATTGTACATACATAAAGGGGACAAGGTGAGTATTGGGCTAACCATGAGCTTGTTGGCCTCGGTGGGAAAGAAGGAGAAAAGAGAGGAAGACTTTAATCCACTCTGACAGCAGACATGCTGGAAATCAAACAATCCTAAGGAAACAGTTCTCCTTCCAAAAAGACAATTCCCAGCAACAAACTTAGGAAAAAGGGAGAGAACCATAAGGATCTGGG
Source organism: Saccopteryx bilineata (assembly GCF_036850765.1). Lineage (NCBI taxonomy): Eukaryota > Metazoa > Chordata > Mammalia > Chiroptera > Emballonuridae > Saccopteryx > Saccopteryx bilineata. The sequence goes on along the minus strand of NC_089491.1, from coordinate 102,683,709 downwards.
AGGCTATGCACACTGAAATAGTTGCTCAATTAAAATGTGTAAGAACCTTATTTTGTAAGATACAGTATAGCTTTTCCTGAAGAATTAATTGACTTAGAAAATGCAGTGGTTTCTGTATTCTTGTCAGTTCCTTGACCACACGCATGTCTACTGGTATGTAGAAACAATTTTGTGCCCCTCATTTTTTCCCTCTAAAGGAGCTATTTTTAGAAATATTTTATTTTATCATATAATCTCCACAGATATGTTTGGGGGCTGAGTAATAGTCCACAAAGTCGAGAAAGTGTAAGTCCCTTCAGCAAATCTACTGAGACAGAGAGCGTATCCGTGACTACCTGAGGTTGTGGCAGGGGACATGCTGGGGGGTTGGGATTGTCTGCAAATGTTCACTCAGAACCTTCTGGGGGTGATGGGGAAATTCTAGAACTAGATTGTAGTCCCTGGTTGGTGGCTCAGTGGATAGAGTGTCAGCTCAGCATATGGCTGTCCGAGTTAGATCCCCAGTCAGGAGAAGTGAACATCTGCTTCTCTTCCCCTCCTTCTCCCCCTTCTCTCTCTTCCACTCCCACAGTCAGTGGCTCAGTTGGTTTGAGCATGGCCTCAGTCACTGAGGATAGCTCAGCTGATTTGAGCATCAGCCCCAGATGAGGTTACCAGGTGAATCCCAGTTGGGGCACATGTGGGAGTCTGTCTTACTATCTCCCCTACTCTTACCTAAAAAAAAAAGATCTGGACTGTGGTGATGGTTGTATAATCCTGTAAATTTACTAAATATTATCAAATTGTAAAAAATTATATACTAAAATGAATGAGTTTTATGGTATGTAAATTATGCCAGAAAAAATATATTTTAAGAAAAATACTTGGAAATAGTCCTTTATAAAAACTAGAAACTAAGGAATCATCTTGTGTAAAACCACTTCCATTCTGACCCTCCCAGTGATAACTGTGGGCCAGGCCTTGAAATCCTCAAGTTTGATGAAGACGGCTGTACTGCACTTGATAACAGCAAGCTGTTTGGGGTGGGATGGGGGGGAAATGGGAGGGAGATAGCTAACAAAATAAAGGACCTTCCATTTTAGCAAAAGTGAGAATTATTGCCAGTTCTGGGGTGTGTATGTGGAGTTTCCTCTAAAGGAGCTGTATCTATGACATTAAATTTTTCAGTAAAAGAACTTCCCTGAGAGTACTTTTCAGCCATAAAAGTTAGTCAAGGGTGGTGTCGCTGAGTCCCATCTAGAGAGTGTGCTAGGGTCTCCAAATGTAATGATATTCATTCATTGAGAGAAATAATTCCCTCAGCAATTGATGAAAACTGGTGCCCGGTATTAATCCATTCAGACCCACTATAAAAAGCCATTTTTAAAAATTTGTTTTATGCCTGACCAAGTGGTGGCACAGTGGATAGAGTATTGGACTGGGACATGGAGAAACCAGGTTTGAAACCTCAAGGTCCCCGGCTTGAGCATGGGCTCATCTAGCTTGAGTGCGGTCTCACCACTTGAGCGAGGGGTCACTGGCTTGAGCATGGGATCATAGACATGACCCCATGGTCACTAGCTTGAGCCTAAAGGTCACTGGCTTGAAGCCCAAGGTTGCTGCCTTGAACAAGGGGTCACTCACTCTGCTATAGCCCCCCCACCCCCAGTCAAGGCGCATATGAGAAAGCAATCAGTGAACAACTAAAGTGCCACAATGAAGAATTGATGCTTCTCATCTCTTTCTCTTCCTGTCTGTCCCTATCTGTCTCTCTCTCTGCTGTCTCTCTGTTTGCGTCAAAAAAAATTGTTTTACAAGTCGAATCATTCTTGTGTGAGCTCCACATTGCAGGCTTTATTGTGTCCATTTGGCTTTCCTTGTAGGTTTTATCAAACCATCAAAGCAAACCGTGTTTAAATGATTAGGATAGATTTAGGGGGAGTATGACTGCCTCTAGCTTAGCCTAAGACCTCCTTTTCAAAGACAGTGACAAATGAAGGACTAATTAGTAATAATCTGTAATGCTATAGTAATCTATAATTCTATACTTGAATGATAATACATGAGAAACATATAACCATCTATAATGCTATATGTGAGCATTTCCCTACCCTGGTTCTACAGCCTGCCATTTAATCCTATTTAGTTGTGATTATAGGTTGACTTCGCCCAGTATTTCCCTCCCTGAATCACACATGTACTTTGAGGTATTACGCAGAGGAAACAGCTTTTCAAATACAGATTTTCTAAATGAGAATTTAGGACAACCATTACTTGATGCTACCTGGCATTCATGCCTCCTATCACGATAATGTTAATGTTTCTTCTGAGGAGGCAGTTTCAGAGGGCACAGACTGCACTGAACACCATGCACCTGCAGCACCTCAGCTCTCTCCAGCACAAATTCCATGCTCCTTCACAACTCAGGAAAGATCAAGCCAATGAATAGTTGGATGAATGAATGGATGAAGAGCGTGGGAACATTAAAGTCCCATGGTATAAGATTTGATAGTAAAAGGTTCACAACCTTTGCCATGAGGTTACCTGCTTGAGCGTAGGCTCACCAGCTTCAGCACAGGGTTGCTGGTTTGAGCATGGGATCATAGACATGACCCCATGGTCACTGGCTTGAAGCCCAAGGTCACTGGCTTGGCTGGAGCCCCCCTGGTCAAGGCACATATGAGAAGCAATCAATGAACAACTAAGGATCTGCTACTATGAGTTGATACTTCTCATCCCTCTCCTTTCTTGTCTGTCTGTCTGTCTCTCTTCTCTCTCAAAACAAAAAATAAAATAAAATAAAAATAAAAACAAATGTAAGCAAGCTGCACACTGCATCCCCAGGACATCATGTAGAAAAATCATTGTGAATGCAGTTTAATGGATTTTAATCCAATGGAGTATTACAAAAAGGCTGGGCTGGGATCTCTGTGTTAGAGAGGAGGGCAGGTGAGATGTGTGGGATGGATAGAGTCTACAAAGATGGAGGACAAGTGTGAGGATTCTATACTTACGGTGTGCACACAAGTCAACTATCCATAGCGTTTGGTCAGAGGTCTGACAAGCATTTATGGAAAGATGACCATGCGACAAAGACCAGGAGACACATTTTATTTGGAGCAGCTCATGCATTTCCACAACAAAAGCTTCTGAGATTGAAAGTACAGTCTGTACCTCTGCAGATGAGAAAATGAGGAGACATTAAGAACCTTGGAAGCAGCAATCAGAGGTCAGGAACTGGGACCACGGTGTTCCTGCCCTGTGCCTCTGGAGTTCATTCTGTTCTGCTGTGTCAGAGAGAAAGACTGAAACACAATTTTTTTTCAAAAGAAACACATGCAGCCTGACCAGGCGGTGGTGCAGTGGATAGAGCATCGGACTGGGATACAGAGGACCCAGGTTCAAGACTCCGAGGTCGCCAGCTTGAGTACGGGCTCATCTGGTTTGAGCAAAGCTCACCAGCTTGGACCCAAGGTTGCTGGCTTGAGCAAGGGGTCACTCAGTCTGCTGTAGCCCCCTGGTCAAGGCACATATGAGAAAGCAATCAATGAACAAATAAGGTGTTGCAACGAAAAACTAATGACTGATGCTTCTCATCTCTCTCCATTCCTGTCTGTCTGTCCCTATCTACCCGTCTCTCTGACTCTCTCTCTCTGTCTCTGTAAAAAATAAAAAAAGAAACACATGCAGATGTGTAACCTACAGTCAGGAAGCCACACACTGCATTCAGGTTCAATAGAAGTGTAACAATCTATGTGTTCTCCCCAACAGCCAAGGTGGAGCTGAGAATGACTTTAACACCCAAACAGGTGTTGGGGAAGATCAAAGCCCAAGGATGGGACATGCACGTTCTCGGGGGAAGACTGGAACCTGTCCAGGTGGAGCACCCAGTGCAGCCTTATCTGGCCATGCAGCGAGGCTGCCACAATCATGGTGGCCGTTCCTCCCTCCTGCTGGCCTGTAACCCCCACTGCGGTTCCATAAGGCAGAAAGCCTCACAGCACAGGACAGGCAGCCAGCTCCAGCTCACGACTCAGCTGAAGGACTCCCACTGCCTTCCTTCTAGCCAGCCCTGTCTCCCTGGCAACATGCTCCCCACGCAGCCTGTCAGCCCCAAACACAGAGGGACAGGCAGCAGCTCAGTGCAGACAGGAAGTCTGCACCATGACCTCGCGACGACCACTCTCCTTTACCTCCCAAGACTGCAGGAATTTTAGAACAACAGTCGGGCCGGCAGAAGCCAGCAGTCTCCAACAAAAGCCAGTGGACATGGCAAACTGTGTGGGCAGTCCTCAAGGGAGGAATAACACACTCAAGGAAATGAACCAAGTCTGACCTTAGGATGTAAGTGGGAATTAGCATCCAAAGGCTCAAGACAGTAGCCCGTGTGGTATTGTATTTAATGCAACATTTGCCATTTACTGCAAACACTGCCCCTCTGCCCCATCAAGTGCAAAGTTGTACTCTTAAATTTCCCTGGCCAGTAGGGACCCATCCAGACAAAAAGAAAGATGGGCATGGACATGGGTTCTTCACCCAGCAGTGATGTCAGGTGGGAGTTGGCTGGTGTCAGCTCACAAGAGTCGAGTGCTAAATGGTCAGGGATTTTGTGAGCCTCCAGTGACATTATAACTAGCTTAAAATTGGCCATCATGGAGAGTTGACACCACAGAAATCATAAGCACTGCTGGTCAGGGTTTGTCTTTCTGTTTGTTTTCTAGGAAGCTGATTGTTAAACATTATCAGCATCCCCGGGCCCACCTGTGACTTCCCAGGTGGGCTTGTCAGTCTCTCCACCGTTCCAAACTATTTTTCCCTATTCTTAGGTAAGAATCATAAATCCTGCCTGACCAGGCTCTGGCGCAGTGGATAGAGTGTCGGACTGGGATGTGGAGGACCCAGGTTTGCGACCCCGAGGTTGCCAGCTTGAGCACGGGCTCATCTGGTTTGAGCAGAGCTCACCAGCTTGGACCCAAAATCACTGGCTTGAGCAAAGGGTTACTCGGTCTGCTGAAGGCCCACAGTCAAGGCACATATGAGAAAGCAATCAATGAACAACTAAGGTGTCACAATAAAGAATTGATGCTTCTCATCTCTCTCCGTTCCTGTCTGTCCCTGTCTATCCCTCTCTCTGTCTCTCTCTCTGTCTCTGTAAAAAAAAAGAAAATTATAAATTCTATCCCACAGAACCATTATTTCTAAATGAAAACAATGAATGTGAAAGTGCCTGGTAAATTACAAAACAAGGGACAAATACTTTTATTTGTTTTCACCCCCATATCCTAGTCCTTAAACTATGCAAGGGTGTCTCTGCCTTCCTGGGGCTTGTGGATACCAGAGATTCCATTTCAACCTGTCTTTTTTTATAAATGTTCATAGCCTTGGTTTTCAATTAAACTGAGGATTGTAGAATTCTTGCTCTTTCTTCATGAAGAGCATCAGGGTAAGGAGAGTGATATTGAAAATCACAGGACAGAGCTTAAACCCCTCCGGTTTCCTGGGTGTTCTCAGGACAATGGCCAAGGTGGGCTGAGAATGACTTTAACACCAAAATAGGTGTTGGGAAGGACCAAAGTCCAAGGACTGACACACAGTTCCCGGGGGAGGACCGGAGCCTGTCCTGGTAAGAGGAGCACCCAGTGCAGCCTTAGCTGGTCATGCAGCACGGCTGCCAATCATGGTAGTCACTTGCCCCCAATATTGGCCAGTACCTCCACTGTGGTTCCATGTGGCAGACATGGATGGGGTGGACCCTGGGAGTCACTGAGTCGAACTAGAGGTTTTTCATCCAGGGACCTTCACACGACAGCCATGGGGCAGGCATACCTCCACTCTGAGAAGGGAGACCCACCGCTGTGAGGTCATTCCTCCTTCCCACGTGGCCCCTCATCCCATCTTGCTCTGGGAAAGTTTCACCTCCATTTGTTCACAAGTTCAAAGTTACTTACATGAGATGGTTTCCACTAGACAGAGTAGTCCCTCAAAAAGGTGTAACTCTTGCTGTCCTTTCTGAAATGTGAACTACCTTTCACTTTCCAGAATGCACGCACTGTGCACCTAGAGGAGGCCCCGAGGCCAACGGCCCCCTCCACGGCCACCTCTGCCAATGCCGGCAGCTGTGGCATCATTCCTCCCTCCCCACAGCGATGCTGTACAGATCCCACAGCCCCCGTGCAAGCGTTTTTATCTCACAGCCTCCATGGGCTTGAACATTTCCCTGAATTTCTCCTGAGTTGGCACAAGGCTGAGATAGACACTAGTGGCGGAGACTTCAAGTGCGTAGGGCTTTCCTAGGCACCGGTGCTTCTGTCTTGCTGAGTACTGTGGGTGTGTGGGTGTGTGGGCACGTGTATGTGTGCGCATGCTCGTGTGTGTGTGTGTGTGTGTGTGTGTGTGATTTAGCCTTTAAAAAGAAGGAAAGAAGGAAATTCTGCTATTGATAACAAGACGGATGAACCTGGAGGACCTTATGCTAAGTGAAATAAGCCCAGCACAGAGACAAATGTTGTATGATCCCACAGGTGGAGGGAAGTAAGGCATGTTGAGGGTAAAAGTCTAAGTCATGCAGGATAAATAACTTCTGGAGACTTTATGTACAACAATGTGACCATAGTTAACAATTTTATATAGTTCACTTGACATTTGCTAAGAGGATAGATTTTTTTAAGTGTTTTTTACCACAGAAAGTGGTTATGAAGTAAATAAATTTAAAACATAAGAACACATACACACGAAAATATGACTGGAAAGTTCTTTGGAATCATATAGCAAGGAGTCTAGAGTCACCTAGAAAACACTGTTACCAGGTTGTTATTATTTAAATTATTCAGGACAAGGTGTACTATTTCTTTAAAGATTTGCAAGGATTAAGATTTCCAAAGATTCTGTAACTTCTTTTACGAGTTATAGATTCTATTCTAAAATCATCTATGGTCAAGAAATTTTTCCTATAAACTTCTTATTGCCTATTTAATTTTATAACAGTAGAAATTCATTTAAAGAAACTACAGTTGTATTCATATGCTATAATATTATACAATCTTTAAAATTATGACATCCAGAAAAAGAAAAATAATTTAAAAATAAAAATTATGACATCCACTATGTTCCTATAATTTCATCAAATAAAAAAGCAGGTTACAAAACATTACCTGCTTCGATCTCAAATATTTAAAGCAGTATATATAGCTAGTACATGTAATACATAGTATACTATGTAATACATAGTATAAATATGTGAAGTTCATAAAATGTGAGCATAGTTTGCTATGTAAAGAAAACATGTTACGCTTGACCAGGCGGTGGCACAATGGATAGAGCATAGAACTGGGATGCGGAGGACCCAGGTTCAAGACCCTGAGGTCGCCACCTTGAGCACTGGCTCATCTGGTTTGAGCAAAGCTCACCAGCTTGAGCCCAAGGTCGCTGGCTCGAGCAAGGAATCACTTAGTCTGCTGCAGCCTCCTGGTCAAGGCACATATGAGAAATCAATCAATGAATAACTAAGGTGCCACAATGAAGAATTGATGCTTCTCATTTCTCTCCCTTCCTGTCTGTCTGTCCCTATCTGTCCCTCTCTCTGTTTCTGTCACACACCAAAAAAAAAAAAAGAAAACATGTTACAAAGCATGACACCTGACCTGTGGTGGCGCAGTGGATAAAGCGTCGACCTGGAAATACTGAGGTCGCCGGTTCGAAACCCTGGGCTTGCCTGGTCAAGGCACATATGGGAGTTGATGCTTCCAGCTCCTCCCCCCCTTCTCTCTCTCTGTCTCTCCTCTCTCCCTCTCCCTCTGTCTCTCCTCTCCTCTCTAAAATGAATAAATTTGGCCTGACCTGTGGTGGCGCAGTGGATAAAGCATCAACCTGGAAACGCTGAGGTTGCCGGTTCAAAACCCTGGGCTTGCCTGGTCAAGGCACATATGGGAGTTGATGCTTCCTGCTCCTCCCCACTTCTCTCTCTCTCTCTCTCTCTCTCTCTCCCCTCTCTATAATGAATAAATAAAATCTAAAAAAATAAAAAGTAAAAAAAAAAAAACAAAGCATGATACACTATGTTCCTGAAGTTGTATGGCATATAGTGGTGAAAGAGACAGTCCCCCTGGGCTCCTGCGTGTCTTTCCAGGTGTACCGAGGATTCAAGGCCTCAACAGCTCTTTGCCCATGCCACCTCTCAGCAAACCACACTGAGGACAAGGTGATGCCCCAAGACAAAGAACAGGCTTGTTATAAAAACAGTGGGTTCCCCGGGCACACACTTTTGTCCTGCAGCACAGCTCAGTGTCTGTGTGGTGTCCTTGGCTCTCTGTGTCACAAACAGGCTGAGGCTGTGCTATGAGGAACAGTGGGCTCTGTCTCTAACCCAACAATGTCATGTCTTTTGTCAGAATCCATGAGGAAGCCAATTGCATAGGTCCACATGTGTCCATGGTGTCTCATATTAGCATTTGCATACAAACAGACACATGGTCATCACCAAATGGTAGTGTCCCTCATAACTCTTTTTGTTTGTGTTGTGCTCATTTCCTACAGTTCAAGAATTAATGTGTACTATCTGCAACCAGAAACAGGAAATCAATTTGCTTTTAAAACTGTATGTAGAGTGACTTCCACTATATAAATGTCATTAAATGTGTCTTACTCTTTTATGAATTTACGCCTCATTCTCTATTCAACCAGCATCGTTTGAGGGCTAAGGATATTATCTAGGTAAGTTGACATGAGTCTATCTCATGAAACTACCCAGGAACCTCCTAGAGTTCATATTGAAAGGAGGGAAAACTGACATTTAAACAAATAGAAGATGAAAAGACAAGATCAGAAGAGAATTTTTGCAAACCACATAGCCCACAAAGGTCTAGGATTTACACTCTCTAAAGAAACCACAAGACTCAGCAGTAAAAATGCTAACATTCCAATTAAAAAACAGGCTAAAAAGACAGACATTTCACCAAATAGGATATGCAGATGACAAATAAACACATGAGAAGCTGTTTAGGAATGTGCAAATTAGAACCACATTGAGGAGCTGGGTCACTCATACATTGTGGGTGAGAATGTAAAATAGTATGGCCACTCTAAAAAACAATTGGTCAGTTTTCTTTTTTTTGTAAGTGAAAAGAGGAGAGATAGTAAGGCAGACTCTCCTTACTATCCATAGTACTCCTTACTATGTGCTCCAACCAGGATCCACCTGGCAACCCCATCTAGAGTTGATGCTCAAATCAACTGCGCTACTTATAGCACCTGAGGCTGATGCATTTGGACAACCAAGCTACCTCAGCACTAGGGCCAACACTCAAACCAACGGAGCCACTGGCTAAAAGAGGGAAAGAGGGAGAGAAGAGGGAGAGGGAGGGGGTAGAAACAAATGGTCGCTAATCACGTGTGCCCTGACTGGGGATGGAACCCAGCATGTCCATACGCTAGGCTGATACTCTATCCACTGAGCCAACTAGTCAAGACCTGGTCAGTTTCTTAAAATACTACCTAAGTAACTACAGGACCCAGTGGTTGCATCATGAACATTTATCCCAAAGAGATGAAAGCAGCTTTATTTTTTATAATGGCCGAAAACTAGAAATAACCCAGATGTTCTCCAATAGCTGAATGGTTACATAAAGCTGGTACAGCCCCTCCCTCATGGGACACAACTGGGCAATACATATAAATAAACTATTGATCCTCACAACCACCTGGGTGAACTTCCAGATAATGATGCTAGGTGAAAAAGCCAATTTCAAAGTGATTGGATACCGTGTGATTCCATTTAGATGCCATTCTTGAAATGATGATATAAGTAGAGTGAGCAGATTAGCACTGCCAGGAGGTAAGGAGGAGTGGGGGGTGGCCATGGAAGGGTAGGTGAGGGAGCCTTGTGGTGACCTCCATGTCAGTGTCATTGTGCGTGAAAGGTACTTCCTGCAGCTTTGCAGATGTTATCCTGGAGGGAAACTGAGCGAAGCATTCATGGGATTTCTTAGTAGTCTGTCTTACGGCTGTGTGCGAATCTACAATTATCACAAAGCTGAGAGCTTAATCAAAAATTTAAAAATTAAACATGAACAAAGATACAAACCAATTATTCAAAAAATGCAAGGTGTAGAAGAGTGCATCTAGAATGTAATATTTTGGTGACTAAAAGGGAGAAAATAATCATTTAAAAATAGGTATGTGATTACAAATTATGACGGGGCTCTAAGGAACCATGAGAAGGTGTGGTGTGGTCTGAGAGAGGCTTATAGGCAGTGCTGAACTTACACTGGGGTGTTCAAAGCTCTTTCTGACGACCCGGCATGATACCTGTGACCGCAGTACTGAGCACTATCGGGGCAGCATGGGAGAAACGGCTTTTCAGGCAGCAGCCATGGGGCAAGAAGCGCGAGGTACTCTATTGCCTCAAGAGACTGAGCAAGAGAGATGAGGAGGTCAGGAGGGAGGGGGCCAGCTCAGGATAGACCTGCGGGTCCCGGAACTGATTTTGGACTTTTTCCTCAGAACCAGAAACAGTAACAGTTGGAGTGATTGAAGCAGGGGACGCCCAGGTTCCCACCTGCACTTTGGAGCACCCCTCCGAATGCTGGGTAGGGCACTGACTGGTCGGGGAAGGAGGGAAGACCCAGGTGGGCAGTGATGATGGCCTGGCAGCCGAGATGGAGAGAGGGGCCCATTCCCATGTGTCCTAGGAGGGACAAGGGGGGTCCATGAAAGAGTGGATAGCTCTTCCTTTACCAAAAGGAGGGACATAGGAGGACAGGGTGGCTTGGGGGAGAAGACCAAGAGTTGGGTTTCAATTCCCTGGAGACTGCCACATGCAGGTGCCAAGTGGAGACGGGACTCAGAAAGAGGTCAGGCTGGAGCTGCCCAGACAATGGTGGTGGGTATAGAATCCTGTAGAGAAGCAGGTCCCACCTCAGAACTGTCCCAGAGGGAGGGACCTCTGAGCCCTCCCCCGAGAACCTGTACCGAGGTGAGGTGCAGTGGGAGGGGAGGCCACCACGCCTGCCGCCAGTCAAACCTGTGAAGCATCTTTCTTTCTCCCAGCCTTTCCAACAGGTACAAATGAAATCATACTTATGCTGGTACCAGGACAACATTTTCGGCAGGGCTTCCTTTCTCTGCGTGGGCAGCACAGCCCAGGGTGGCCGACCCCACAAGCCACTGTAGGTTTCGTTTCCAGAAACAAAACTGGGCTTTGCAGCTCAGAAGGCCCCGGAGGTGGTGACAAATCCCTTCTAGAAATTTCTAGGGATACTCCCCATGGGTGATACGTGAACTTGACAACAAATAGCTTTCCCAGAGGATTCCAAGAAGTCCTTCCCCCTAAATGGTCACATCATTAGAAACAAAAGGACCCCCGCACTGCCTGGAGGGCTACAGAGGACTCCGAGGAACTGAGCCAGCACAGGGTCATGCTGCTGGGTGTGCTGTCCCAGCTCTTGGGGTTAACAGGTGCAGAGAGCAGTGGCGATGACATCCTGTGGGAAGTTTCCATCTAGGTATACTGCAGAGGGCACCCTGTTTGGTTTTGGCTTTTCATTTTCTCAGCCTGAAAGTTACCCTTTTCTACACAAATGCCTTTTTATTACATGTGGATTAACCCAGTTAGAAATTGTGATTTGCTGCCTAGCTCTCTCTGGTTCAGGGGAGTGAGGTACAAAGGTCAAGGGGAAACTCACTAAGAGAAGGTGGTGAGTCCTTGGGGGGGGGGCAAGGAGAGATGCGAAGTGACACCCCCTGCCCCTGTGAGCACGGTTCCCAGCAGCAGGGAGAAGCCACATTCGCGATTGGTTCTCTGTCCTGGTTCCCACTACTATCTCTTAGACTATTTCTTCCCCTACCGCACACCCCTCAGGATGGCTGCTTTCAAAAAAACAAATGGAAATAGCAACTGTTGATGACAGTGTGGAGAAATTGGAACCCTCACACATTGCTGGTGGCAATGTAACATGGTACAGCTGTGGAAACAAGTAGCCAAGTCCTCAAAAACTTAGCCACAGAATTACCAGTGATCTAGCGATTCCACCTCTCTATATATCCAAAATAATTAAAAGCAGGAGCTTGAACACCCACAGCAGCATTATCACAATAGCCAAGTGTCCCTCCACAATGAATGGCTAAACAAAACATAGTGTGTACACACAATGGGATACTACTCAGCCATAAAAAGGATCCCTGGGCAGTTGGCTCAGTGGTAGAGCATCGCCCTGGCGTGCAGGAGTCCCAGGTTCGATTCCTGGCCAGGACACACAGGAGAGGCGCCCATCTGTTTCTCCACCTCTCTGCCTCTCCTTCCTCTCTGTCTCTCTCTTCCCCTCCCGCAACCAAGGCTCCATTGGAGCAAAGTTGGCCGGGGCGCTGAGGATGGCTCTGTGGCCTCTGCCTCAGGCGCTAGAATGGCCCTAGTTGCAACAGAGCGACACCCCAGATGGGTAGAGCATTGCCCCCTGGTGGGCGTGCCGGGTGGATCCCGGTCGGGCGCATGCGGGAGTCTGTCTGACTGCCTCCCCATTTCCAACTTCGGAAAAAAGAAAAAAAGAAAACAATAATAATAATAAAAAAAAGGAAGGAAGTTCTGAAACATGCTACAACATGGATGAATTTCAGGATGGTGCACTGAATGAAATAAGCCACTCACAAAAATACAAATACTATATGATCTCACTTATATTTGGTCCCTAGAGTAATCCAGTGCATAGGCAGAAAGGATGGTGGTGGCCAGGAACTGGGAGAGGATGAAATGGGAAATTGTTGTTTAATGGGTTGAGGGTTATGCCTGGGATGATAAAACATTTGGAAAATGGATGGTGAGGATGGGTACATAACATTGTGGATGTACTTAATTTTACACGTAAATGGTTTAAATGATAAATCTTGCATTATGTGTATTTTAACACATTAACAAATTTTTGTTTGTTTTAGTGAGAGGAGGGGAAATAGACTCCCATATGCACCCCAACAGGGATCCACCAGGCAACCCTGTCTGGAGCTGATGCTCAAATGCTGAGCTATTTTTAGCACCTGAGGCTGACATGCTTGGACCCATGCTCAAATCAACTGAGCTATCTCCAGGGCCCGGGGCTGACGCTTGAACCAATCAAGCCACTGGCTGTAGGAGGGGAAGAGAGAGAAGGAGGGGGTGGGAAAGAAGCAGATGGTTGCTTCTCATGTGTGCCCTGACCAGGGATCAAAGCCTGGACATCCATACCCCAAGCCAATGCTCTATTCACTGAGCGACGGGCCCATGGCCAATAGCAAATGTTTTAAACATTATTCTCCTGCCCTGTTGCTCGTAGACATGGAAGAAATTGCCTCAAGTACTTTCTCTATAGCAGCAACAGTGGTGGTTAAGTGACTACCTTCTGCTATAAAATACCATAGCAATGCAGCCAGATTCCAAACTCTCTCTAAGGAAAAAAGAAACCAGCCACTGTTTAATCGAGTGCCCATCTCATCACTGCCTGACTTGCAGGTCTCAACTCTTGCACAGGCCTCGGTTTCTAGGTTGAGGTCTCTGGTATTGTATTCTGATGACAGAGCCCAGAGACACTCCCAGAAGCCTATAGACACGGCACCCTTGGCCTCTAAGGCACCGACTGTCATGGACCTCGGCTTGGCTAGAAAGGTGCTGTGGTAATGGCAGTGGAAAAAAAACCCCACACCCAGGCTCCCTTGATGTGAAGTGATATACATTTTATTGTATTTCCTGCTCTGTCTAAAAGCAGCGCTATTATTTGAGAGTTACATTTTTAGGTGTTTTACTCATTACTGTCTTAATGTAATATATTGATTCTAAAGTCCTGTGCTTCAGAAGAATCTGAACATTTTTCCATCAAAATAGATGAAAGGCCTGACCAGGCAGTGGCACAGTGGATAGAGCGTTGGACTGGGATGCAAGTGTCCCAGGTTCGAGACCCCGAGGTCGCCAGCTTGAGCGCGGGCTCATCTGGTTTGAGCAAAAAGCTTACCAGCTTGGACCCAAAGTCGCTGGCTCGAGCAAGGGGTTACTCGGTCTGCTGAAGGCCCACAGTCAAGGCACATATGAGAAAGCAATCAATGAACAACTAAGGTGTCGCAACGAAAAACTGATGATTGATGCTTCTCATCTCCCTCTGTCCCTATCTATCCCTCTCTCTCTGACTCTCTCTCTGACTCTCTCTCTCTCTCTGTCTCTGAAAAAAAAAATAGATGAAAGTGATGACAGTCAACTAGAATGGCGATGTGAGGGGCTTCTTGTTCAGTGCCAGCCCAGGCGGAGTGGATCAGGGACCTCTGTCCCAGCCAACACAGCTATCCTTTCTGGAATTAATGGCCAACACTGATTTTTAAAATGATGTCTTCATAGAGAGCACTTTACCTGGTTTCCTGTGGAGTACCATCTCTCTTGGGTTAAGAAGTACCCTTCTGTACATCAGACAACCTGGCTGGCTTGTGCTTTGGTTTTTCTTCTTAGCTCAAGAGCCTAGCCTCTTTGGCTTTGTGTTCTGGATGTATGTCTCCAAATGCTGTCCTAACCATAATCACTAAAATGAAAACACAAGGCATATGGCTAAAAATAAAGACTTCAGGGAAGGATGCCAACCCTCGCTGATGTGTATCTTTCTGAGGGAGAGTTCTGGGGAATCTGTAGCTCTGTCTGTGGGCTTTCATAGAGTTTCTGAAAGTTCTACTAGGAACGCATATACCAGAATAAAGGGCTACTTTTCTTTTTAAAGGTTTTATTTATTGCTTTTAGAAAGAGGAGAAAGAAGTATCAACTCATAGTTGCTTTTCATATGTGCCTTGGCCCAGCAAGCCTGGAGTTTCAAACCAGTGACCTCATCATTCCAAGTTGACGTTTTATCCACAGCACCACCATACCTCAGGCAGGGCTACACTTTATAAAAAATCAGGTGCTCATTACGAGAACCTTTATGAAATGCCATTTTATTATTCTTTCATCTCTGACTAACGTTTCCCAAATAGAAACAAAAATCTCTCATAGCAGCCTTAGAATTTCCCAAATGATCAGATATTCAGAGGGCTCAGTACCAGTTACAGTACAGATATAACCCCAAAAGGTGATCATTCATCAGTAATAACACTGAACATAAGCATGAGTGGCACATAGTCATTCAGTTAACAGGAAGTCTTATCAAATCTTTAATGTACCTGTTATAAAAACCAGTTTCACACACCTCTGTCCTTGCCTCTCACATACATAACCAGATCCCTCCTTGGAACTTTTATATCCGAACAAACACTTAAATGTGTATGACACTTTGGATCTTAGAAGAAATAATTGATTGCTAAGTGTTCCCCAAACATGGCTTTTTAAACAATAGTATTTAGATTTAAAATGGAAGCATCTGATGAGCTATGGATGCAAGACTTGCAAACATACTTTGAAAGAGAAAATAAAGGGGGAAAAAAAGGTCATGGTGCATTCATTTCCTAAAGCATACTGAACACTACTGTAATGATTTCAATGAGAAATTCCTGCAAACTCCTGTTCTTGCTTGCTTCCTCTCAGAGTTACGATGTGTTCCCATAGCAACCCTGTTGCTAAGGGGGACCCATGAGCATCAGCAGTGTTATCTGCTCTTTGAGATGCTGTTAGCCTGAGCGGCTGGGCTGGCTGGAATATTGAGATTTAATTTACTGCCATTTTCCTCCTTATCCTCACAGTGGATTTAGCAGAAACTGTCCGAGATCGTCCCCATGGGAGGAATTCTTCCTAGGATTGCCTCTTGAGATTTTTATGCCCTTCAGATTACAGCGACTTTCCTTTTAGGACCTCCTTGCCATCCTCCTGTGACTTAAATGCTAGATTTATAAGAAAAAACTATAATAGCAATTACCAACACTACTCAATGGCACGTGGGTTTTGTCGAATGTTTACCACATGGCAAATACAACCAAACATAAGTTGTCAGAAGTAAACATCATTTTGCATCAATAATTGAAAGATTTCAAATATTAAATATTTAGAAAACCCCAAATGAAACAAATCAAAATATTTTTGAGATTTTCCTTTGAATGTCTCTGAAATCATATCCTGGCAACCAGACTGCAATATTTCATCATTTCATCAGATTCTCCCATCAAGCCGGTTGTCATGGAATGTTTTCTTGGTTGGGAATAAGTCTCATTATTGTAAGTGACAATTCTTTGGGGTGGCCCAAGTTTCCTGATTCTGTTTTTTCAGCTCCTGAGCCGTGCACGTCAGAGGACCTTTCCAATAGCACCATGGTGATTGTCCTTGGCCAAAATGGGGGTTGCAAACCTCATGTACCTCCAGCCCGGCCCAAACGAGGGAGACGGGGCCATTCTGCTGCCCTAACACTCACTGCCCAGGAACCATCACACTAAGTCCCAGCCTCTCACTTCCCACCACTTGCTTAGTAGGAGGGAGAGGACATAGGCCAGCTGCTCTAACCCCAACCCACAAGCCCTGGCCAATCTCCACCTAGGAGGCCTGTGCCAAAGCCATATGGTAAAAACCCAAAGTCTGGGCTGGTGAAGCCCAGGAGAGGCAGCCATGCTGGTGGGGGCCAGCCTGTATGACCAAGGAAATACCACAATGGGTGTGAACACCAGGACTCGGGTAGGCCCAGAAGGAACTCCACTGCCTGGGGGTTCCGCTCCTGCCCACCCTCCCAGGACCTGGGACAGTCAGCTTGAGCACCCATCTGCTGACACCACAGATGTTCATTTCTCATGGGTCTGGAGGCCGACATGCTGGGGACCTGGTGAGCCCAGTCCTCCTATGAAGGAGGGGGTGGAGCGCTCCAGGACACTAACCCCATGGAGGGGCCTCGGGACCTCACCTAACCGTAATTACTCCCCTCCTCCACATATTACCCCCCCCCGTGGGGGGACCACTTCAACATGTGACTTTGGAGAGCACATATTCAGTCCGTAGCAGGACCCACACCTGCACGCACAACACTGGTCAGGATGGAAAGGCTTTGCCTCGGGGTGACCAACCCTCCCGGTCAGCCTGAAGCCAGTCCAGCCAGCACTGCTTGTGTTCATGTGGATGAGCATGTTCCCGGCGGGCAAACGGCTTCACCCTTGCCTGACCCCTCTACTCAGCTCAGTCACCCTGACCCCACAGCACGGTGTCATCTCAGGGCGCACACCTGCCTAGACAGACACACACTTTGCAGAGGAGAGATGAGCCCAGATACAAGTGGGAACGAGTCGTTCATGTGTTTCTCTTTTAATTTACTGTCCCTGTTACATAGGGAAGGAAAACATTTTCAAGTTGTTGTTGTAGGAACCATGTTACACAAACAAGTCCTTAGAAGACAAAGACAAAGATGCCATTAGGGGCACCAACAGACATTCCCTGCCCCAGCTGTTGCAGCTTCCAAAAAGTCACCAGGGGAGGCCACTGTGGTTAGCTGGTCGCTGCTGCATGGGGTCATTTGTTGGCACAGCTGAAAACCATGCAATCAGCCTTGTTCAGTGGTCTGAAAGCAGAGTAGTCAAAGGTCAGGGATCAGGAGGCAGAGTTTAAAGGGACAAAGGAGAGGCACGAACCATGTCCTGATGGGAGGAAGGCTGTATTGAGGGGCCTCTTGGTCTCTATGTCATCAACTTTAGAAAGAAAACTAACGCTAGTCACCACTAGCCAGGCCTACCTCACGGAATTCTCACAAACCCCAAGAGTCCCCAGGACTCGGGACACTGGGAAAACTTGGCTTACGGAAGCCCAGGAGCCATGGGACCGTGAGGCAGCTGGTGAGTGGGTCAGGTTGTGAACTCAGGCCTCTCTGCCTCTGGCTACTGCCCCTCAGGAGACGCTAGCCTCGGGCTGTGTCCCAGGACCACCTCAAAATCAAGACATTTGCTCAGAAAGGGCTGAACGCTCTAGAGGTCCGACCCATGCTCAGGGGGTGCCAGGCACCTGGTGCCATCTCCGTCCCATTCTGTGCAATGATGCAGAGACAGTGTGACACTCCCTGCTGCTCCCCAGCTATGAACAACTCATCCAAACACCCCAGGTCATAGCTCAGAATCACAGCACTCCTGAATCCACAGACGGGCATGAGGCCACTCACATGGTCGTGTAGTACACACACATACACACAGCACACCACACATACCACACACAGATACACCAGACACACACACCACTCCACACACCACACACAGACACATCACACCACACACATTACACACACACACACTACACACACACCACACACAGACATATACACACCACACACATATACATATACACACACATCACACACACACTGGCCATGTGCTGTGGAAGCAGGGTACCCCCTGCTTTGGCTCCTGACTTGTCAAGTACTTTCCATCATCTTCCTCCAGGGACAGAGCGGTCTCCTGGCTACACTCCTGGAGAAAGTGACGATTGGTCCGGAATGCATGATGGCCAGACCCAAACCGATCACTGTGGCCAGAGGCCAACACTCTGACAGCCCAGGGCCGGGCCAGTGCCATACAAACCACGTGGCTGTGGCAGGATGACTGTAGCCTGGCTAAGGGAACTTTCCCCACAGAGGTGACGCTGAGCCTCACTCCTCTAGCCCTCTCTGGGCTGGTACGCTAGTGGGTAGAGTCCATATTCCCACACTAACTGGATAGTCTCAACAGGCTCCTGGAATTTACTTTTATAAGTTCATCATTGATTTGTCATATTTTCAGCAAAGAAAATAGACTTTTTTTTTATTTACCCCCCAAAATGACTGTAAAGTGGAGGAAAATGTTCAGGCATGAGCAATGGGTTCATCTACTTTGTCCTTTCTGTATAAGGATGCAAGTCTTTCTGAAATATTTGAAAGAGTTAACAGTCCTCTGTGGCAGTACAGAAAGCAGATTCTTTGATATTGCGAACACTTATAATGCACAGACACACGTCATTGCTGTGTTTCTAATCCTTGGAGGCAGTCTTCACCTCTCAGCAATGGGGCTGGCCTCCAGCTGCCTCCTCTCTCCCTCACCTTCAACCCACGGAGCCTGAGACCCCCTCACTTGACCAGCCAGTACTTCTCGGTGTGTTGAATCCACAAAGGACCTCCCTCCAGAGCAGAATAGAATACGGACGTGTTATTTCTCTCTTCCCTGGATCACCACTGTCCCGGTGGCAGGCAGGCCTGCAGGTCTAGGGGAGCCTCCTCCTGTGGCCAGCTGGCTGAGCAGCCCTGGGGAGGCGACCTGCCCCAGCTGATTTCCAGTCAGGAAACAGTGGTCCCAGCCTCAGCAGGCAGCTTTGTGACTCAAGGAAACATGTAAACAAAGTGAGGGGACCAAGCTCACCGCCCTGTCCCCTTGTTCCCATCCCACAGCAAAAGACAAACAAGGCAAGGTGGCTTCCTAAACCCCTGGTACCTCATCTACACCGAGGAGATGGCAAGTGTGCGCTCTGCGGCCTCCCCAAGCCTTGCTGTATCCCAACCTTCCTGAAATGCTGCTTCTCAGGACTTCCTCTGAGGGGCTCAGAGCAAGGCGTGCTCTTCATTTGCTCGTAGTTTTTCAAATTCTATGACCTTTAGCATGAGAGAGGGCCTGTTGCCAGAGAAACCTAGCAAGTGCCTGCTCAACTCAGCCCCTCACCCACTCTGGTTCTCATCACCCCTGTGGTCCTGGAAAACCTTTAGTTCTCCTCAACTTCCATCTTCCTCTGCTTCTCTCCAAAGACTGTTGGTCTATAGGCATGTTTCCAAATCTGCTGGTGACCCCATCTGAGTTAGGCTTGGAATCCCTCCATCAACACAGTGCATCCCCATCAGATGTACACTGCTTGGTTGAAACCAGCCCAGTCGTTAAGTTCCCTGCTTTTCTAACTCATGAAAGTTACCGGCCCTGGCCAGTTTGCTCTGTGAGGGAGCATCAATCTGGCATGTGGAAGTCCCAAGTTCGATCCCTGATCAAGGCACATTGGAGAAGCTACCATCTGCTTCTCCATCCCTCCCTTCTCCCTTCACTCTCTCTCTCCCACTACTGCAGCCATGGCTCAGTTGAGTTGAATGCACTGGCCCTCAGCACTGAGGATAGCTCCATGGAGCCACCACCTCAGGTGCTAAAAATAGCTTGGTTGTGAACTTGGTCCCCAGATGGGTAAAGCATCAGCCCCAGACAAGGATTGCCAGGTGGATGCTGGTTAGGGCACATGTGTCTGTCTCTCTATTCTCCTCCTCTCACTGAAATAAAAAAGAAAAAATAAAGTTACTGAAATCTGACCTCTCGATAACAGGCTTAGCACTGCTAATAACAAGAAAACAAAGTTAAGGAATAAAACAGCTTCAAATGAGAAGTATGTGTGAGTGCACTGCTGCCTCTCTTTCTTGAAGAGTCAGGAAACAGGAGAGCACCAGCCTCCAGAACCAGAGCCGTGCATCCCACCCACAGGGACTCCTTGGGTGGCAGGCTCCAGGCATCACACCGACCTGGCCCTCTAGTCTACCTTGAGCCTAGGAGTCAGCTCTGATAGCCATTCTGAGAAACCCACTATTTTTTGAAGACCGCAGTTCATTAAATGGAAAAATATGGGACACATATCACTGAAGTTATTAGCC
This sequence comes from Saccopteryx bilineata, assembly GCF_036850765.1. Taxonomy (NCBI): domain Eukaryota; kingdom Metazoa; phylum Chordata; class Mammalia; order Chiroptera; family Emballonuridae; genus Saccopteryx; species Saccopteryx bilineata. The sequence goes on along the minus strand of NC_089491.1, from coordinate 102,663,199 downwards.
AAGGTTTATAAAACATCTCTTGCAGATTTCTGGTTTTGGAACAAGATTAGACTCACTTTCCCCAGGTTCTCTCTTCTAAATACAATTGAAAACTCTGGATATAATTTAACAAATAATGATAAAAGGATACTGAAAGCAGAAATTAAAAAAAGCCACTGCCAGTGGACTTCAGGACTCAAGGAATGACAAGACCAGCAGTCCCATGGGTTTATCATCCAGAGCGCAGACCGGACACTTGAGAAGTCTGCAAGCTGAATCAACAATCCTAGATGGAAAAAAATAAAAAGGAAAGCCCATTCTCTCTGGCCAAAGGATCAGGAAAAAAGAAGCCCAACAGAGACCTAGTGGGGACCTCCAACAAGGACCCCTGTGCCACCAGCCGGCTGACTTGTATCAAGTGACACCTAAAAGTCACAGCAAAGTTATCCCTGGACCTTAGAAAGTGGCCTGGCAACACCAGGAGCCTACAGAAGAGCCTTCTCTCCCTGCAGGTGGCAGCTGCAGCCGTGTGTGCAATCTCTGGCAGACGCAGGGATGAGGCAAACCAACAGCAGTATTGCAAGTGCTCTGTCCGCCAACTGCCACGAGGACAGCCACACCAGCAGCAAGGCCTACTGGCCGCACTAAGTGGGAACAGAATGGTAATGGAGATCTCAGAGAAAGTCAGGGCACACAGGAGAGCGCCCGTCTGCCTCTCCCTCCTTCCCTCTCCCCCTTTTCTTCCTTGTCACCTCCTGCAGCCAGTAGCTTGATTGGTTTGAGCATCGGCCCTGGGCACTGAGGATAGTTCAGCTGGTCCAAGTGCATCAGCCTCTGGCACTAAAAAAGTTCAATTGATTTGAGCATTGGCCTCAGACAGGGGTGGATCCTGGTCAGGACGCATACAAGAGTCAGTCTCACTATCTCCCCTCCTCTCACTTAAAAAAAAGAAAAAAGAAAGAGAAACAGCCTCTGTGCACACAAGTGTGTTTGCAAAGAAGCAAAACAATTGGGGAAGAGCTTGGCCAGGGTAGTATTGAAAAATTAAATTTAGCTAAAATTTAACACTTTTCTATAGCACATTTGAAGACATTATAAATGTTTTTCCTTTTTAAAAAAATGATTTACCTTATTTGTAAGATTTTTGTGATATGAAGAATTTTTGAATTCTCTCACATTACAAATGAACAAAAATTAAGAGAAAAGAATAGCAATTTCCGTTCAATAGATACTGATCCTAATCATAGATAAGGGGCCAGCCAAAGGAAGCTGCGTGGTTTCCACATTCTCCTTACCCTGACTGAATTTCATGTGAATTATGCTCGTTTTATTTAACATGTCACTTATTTTCTTTCAAATCAACAAACTAGCTTCATAATTAAAGTGAAAATGTTTTTCAAAATTACAAATACTTCAAGAAACTTAGTTGCAATATCTTCTAACACTGTTACATTGCCCGGTTTTAAATACATGCACAAAACAATTGCCTCCATTTTAAATCATTGTTGAATATGGTTTTACTAAACTTCTGAGGAAAAAATAAAAATCTGAGGCTGTGAAATAGTTAAATTAATTGTAAGAAATGTGGCCTGTCTAGTCCTGCTCATAGCAGCATTATTCCTTCTGTATAAGCATACACTGGTTTTCAGTGTACTAATTATATTTGGTACAAGGCAGGAGTTGGGGAGGGGGTCAAGTTCTATGTCTGTACTGTATTTTTCCTAGTCTTTGCAAATACACACCACCCCATGGCAGCCAATTAAGGCCATATGTCATTGGAGAGATTTGACTTTTTTTCTTCATTACTGTGCTATTTATTATCTTCTTGAAATGTCACCGTTCATGTCATTGTGCAAAGCAGGCTATAAAATGTTTCAGCGCTTATCATTCACCATTAGTAGAGGATCAAATCAGTTTTAATTTCATACCACCGAGAAGCTCATCCAATTTGTATAGGATTTCAATTCAGCCGGATTTTTGTCACTTTTTTTAATCTTTTTTTTTTTCTTTTTAGTTATTCATTTTAGAGAGGAGAGAAAGGGGGGGGGACAGGAAGCATTAATTCCCATATGTGCCTTGACCAAGCAAGCCCAGGGTTTCGAACCAGCTACCTCAGCATTCCAGGTCGATGCTTTATCCACGGTGCCATCACAAGTCAGGCCAGTCTTTGTCACTTCAATGGGGAACTTGTGTCACTGGTGCACGCGCGCACACACACACACACCTCCAGATGTGCTTTGATTTGAGTTACTATAGGAATTGAGCCGCCCAGGTAAGTTAACTTGCTGAATGGGCAGACAACCCATGAAATAGTCCCCAGGGCAGACCCTGTGCCCAGGATGCTCAGCAGGTGAGCACACTGGCTCCTGGGATGTGGGACCATTTATGGTGCCAGGGACTGCTATGATTGGTATCATAGGAATCCCCGGCACCATATATCTCGTTAATTTTAAACACCTCACGGACTTAATATATAAACAGCCAGTGCTTGAGGAAATGGTGATACTGCTTCCCAAAACTAAGTGGGTGGATACTAAGAACAACCATTTTTTGCCTTGGGATTTTGAGCCTCGAAGGTGGGACATCAGGGTGGGAGAAGACAGGGACAGCCAGGACGCAGCTGGAGGGAAGGATGGGGGTTGCTACACTGACACACCAGACTACAGTCCAATGTTCTCCCTCCTGGACACTCCCTGGGGCTCCTGGTCCCCACTGCACCTGTCCCCACATTACCTGTGTTGGCTCTGTTCACCTTAATTTCAGGGAACAGAGGTGGGCTTTGTCAGCAGGAATGTCTAGGGAACAGGAAATACAGGTGGTGAGTTGGGGAGAGCAGTTCTGACAGCTTAGCTCCAGATGGAGGGCTGGTGTTACCCTACACACAATGTTATGGGTCCAGGCTCCCAGGATAGGTGTCACTTTTCTTGAGTCACTTCCTCCTGTCTTCCTAGAGGTCTTCTCAAATCGCCTGCCTCTCCCTGAGGACATCTTCCCTGGTTCCCTCCAGGGACCCGATGACATACCTGCACTCCTGCATCCAATGATGGGAAGTGGCTCCCTGCACCCTATCACTGCAGATACATGCCCTGTGGTCATCTGGAAATAAAAACTGCACAGAAAGGGTAGTCATGGAGAATCATTAGAGGAAAACAGTCTCCAAGCAGTCACAGTGGGCATCACCCAGCCAGCCCTAGACAGACAGGCAACACTTGCCCACTGTTCTCTGTGTGTGAAATAAATACTAGGGACCCTCTTAAAATGTATGTGTTGTCCATGTTTATAAAATACTCCCAGCAGCCACAACAGGCTCAATATAACACAAAATGCAACTCTATGTTGTTTTCCTGTTGCCTCTTCAAAAATGTGCCCAGCAGGAGATTTACTCAGATAGGCCTAAAACTTGCCCAATTAAAAAAAAAGAAAGAAATGAAAAGAAATCTTATGTCATTCAAAGTGGTGATTTCCATCTGGTAGCTCCCTGGTCTGCCAAGTGGGGCTTGCGGGGAAAACCCACCCAGCCTCTTCTTTCTTGCGCGCACACACACACACACACACACACACACACACACTGGCTAGATGCTCCCTCTGGTCTCTGGGCTCAGTGCAGACTGGAAGTGGACACTCAGAGTCCTCACCTGATAGACACTGCAGCAGAATGCTTTGCCCTTTCTGGGTGACTGCCAAATGCCAGCTTTTCTCTCATGAGCATTTTCACAGTGCCCCCTGCTGGGTCCCTACTGCTGCGACTCCCCAGGGGAGGCCAGGCCTCTCTTTCCCAAACTGAGGCTCACCAGGGGGAGGCCCACAGCCATCCCAGGTTATGTGCTCCAAGCTCCTGCACTCTTACCCACAGCAGCCTCTGGACATTGGCCTGGGTGCTTTACCTGGGCAAGCCGTCCTGGTCACTATTGCTGCATGGCAAAATACCTCAAAACTGAGTGGTAAAAGATAACAACCATTTTATCCTATTACAATTTTGGAGGTTAGAAACATCCCAATTCAAAATGAGCAAAATATCAGAATGAATACTTTGCCAAAGAAAATGTAGAAGTGGCCAATGAGCACGTAATAAGATGTTCAATATTATTCATCATTGGGAAAATGCAAAACAAAACTACAATGAGATGTCAGTTGGCACCTGTTCAAATGTCTAAGAGTGAGTCTGACCTGTGGTGGAGCAGCAAATAAAGTGTCAACCTGGAATGCTGAGGTCGCCGGTTCAAAACCTTGGGATTGCCTAGTCAAGGCACATACAAGAAGTAACTATGATGCTTTCTGCTCCTCTCCCCTTTCTCTCTCTCCCCCCCCTCTCTCTCCCTCCTCTCTCTAAAAATCAATAAATAAAATCTTTTCAAAAAATTTAAAAGAAATAAAAAGAGTGAGCATACTACGTGCTGGTGAGGATGTGGAGGAACGGGAATGCTCACACACTGTTACTGGCAGGACTTCTACTTCTTAAAATAGTGTGGCATTTGATGAAGCGTTCGACATGCGTATGCCGCAGGACTCAGAACTCCACCCCTACCTATATTCCTGTGAGAGAACGTCCACTCCAGCTGTATAAGAGCAGTCACACTGGCCACACGCAGCGCAGAGCCATGTCCTGGTCAGGGAAGGTGTCTGTCATTCCTAAGTTTGGTCCTTTGTGCTTGCTAGTCTTTCCCTGCAACCTGCCTGGGCTCAGTTTTCGTAACTCTTCTCCAGGTGCTAAAAACGGACAACTACAGTAGACTGCAGTGCAGGAGTTGGTGAACTAGAGCCATCAGCCGAGTGCAGCCGCCTGCTTGGTTTTTGGTAAATTCAAGTCTATTGGAACACAACCCTGCCCAGGATTTATAAATTGTCTATTTCACACAACTGCAAAACTGCCATTCTTCAGAGCATCTTCTCAATCCACTGAGGCTTTGCTTCTCGGCAATTGTCATTAGTTTGGCTCAAATAAACTCATACAAATTCTCTACAGGTTTGGACATTTCTTACGTCGACAACTTTAATCAGCTGCACTGCAAAATCTTTGGAGAAAATGTGTGCTGTTTCATCATAGGCACAAAGGAAAAGAACCTCAGAGTGAAAGGACCAGCTTGGATGCCTCCCAAGACTTTGGGAGTCACTACAAGAAAAACTCCCTGTGGGGAGCGTCCTACCACTTGGGGTTGGTTTCAGATGAGGACCCACAGTGACTCATTGACCTGCACAGACCTTCTGAGGTGATTAAGCAGATTACTTACACCAGGATGGAGCCAGGAGTCGAGATTGAAGTCACCCTTGCAGACACTTAAATCAAACTTTTTAATAAATTGATTATCGGTTGTTAAAAAATAAAAATAATAACCAGTGCTGACTAGGAATGGAGGAGGCGGAACACCCACACATTACTGGTAGAGCTGGAAAATAGTGCAGCTGCTTTGAGAAAGCATTTTAGCCCTGGCCAGTTGGCTCAATGGATAGAGCATCATCCCAGCTCATGGATGTCCTGGGTTTGATTCCCAGTCAGGGCACAAAGGAGGAGCAACCATTTGCTTCTCTCTCCCTCCCTCTCCCCCTTCTCTTCCCCTCCCAAAGCCAGTGACTCAATTGGTTTGAGTATCGGCCCCAGACTGGGGTTACCGGGTTGATCCCAGTCAGGGTGCATGCAGGAGTCTGTCTCTATTTTCCCTCCTCTCACTTAAAAAAAAGGAGAAGAAAGAAAAGAAAAGAAAGCATTTAAAAGTTCCTCCAAAGTTAAACATAAAGTCACCCTTTAACCCAGCAATTCCACTCTTAGCGATATATCCGAGAGAATTGAAAACATGTTTACACAGAAACTTATACACAAATGTTTGTGGTAGAATTATTCACAATAAGCAGAAAATGGGAACAAACCAAATATCACTCCACTGATAAATGGATAATTAAATGTGGGACATCTGCACAGGGGAAGAGTACTCAGCCATCAAAAGAAAAGAAGCTACAATATGGATGGACCCTGAAAACACTGTGTTGAGTAAAAGAAGCCAGACACAAAGGCCACACGTTTTATGATTTCATGCATGTGAACGTTCAGGATAAGCAAACCCACAGAGACAGAAACCAGATCAGTGGCTGCCAGGGGCTGGGGTAGAGAACACAATGACTGCTAATGGGTCTGCGGGTTCTCTTTTTTGATGATGAAAATATTTTGGAATTACACTGATGATGATTGCACAACCTGTGAATGTACTAAAATATTCACTGAATTGTACATTTCAAAAGGGTGAATTCTATGTTATATGGTACTATCCAAAAAATTTTAAGTGGAAGAAAAGGAAAGATAAGGTTGTGCTGGCCCCACAGGATAGCACATCATGTACTTACCTTGAAAGTTGACACATCATTTGATGACAACTTAATAGGTTTCCTGTAATTGCAGGAAAAAAGTGAACACCTTTCCTTTGAAACCCCAGACCCCAAGCCCTTGCTGCTCTGATACACATGACTGTGAGCAGTGAGGATTCACTTTTCGCCACGGTACTCGTGTCCCATACAACGCCTTTCAGAAAGATGGCCACACCAGGGAGAATCAGAGGCTGATGCCCAAAGCCCCAGCACAGATACAGAGATCAGAGGGCTGGGAGAGACGGGGCCAGCTGGTCGAGGGGCAGGTATGCTCTTGATATTGTCACGTACCAGTTCTGTTACAGGGTTAGGAGGAGACAATTGTGTTCAATGAACAGCAGCACAAGGAGCAGTGGCAGGACTAAGTCAAGAACCCCACCAGTGCCTGACCTGTGGTGGCGCAGTGAGATAAGGCATCGACCTGGAACACTGAGGTTGCTGGTTTGAAACCTGGTCAAAGCACATATGGGAGTTGATGTTTCCTGCTCCTCCCCCTTCTCTCTCTCCCTCGCACACACTCCTCTCTAAAAATCAATAAATAAAATAAAAAATAAAAAAAAGAACCCCACCAGTCCTCGCATGAGATCTACAAGGCATTCTTGTTAAAGCCTATATATTCACAGCAATTTCTCCCTGGCCCCAGCACTGGCAGACAACTGAGGACTCCAGACATTCATTCAGAATGGCTCCCTGTGACCTGATCACCCCAGAAAGGGCTGCTTTTGCACACGGGCCTCAATCCTATGATGATGGCAGAACCATTCTTCACCTCCTGGGCAGAGCCAGCTTCTAGACTCACTCATGCCAAGCCAGCCTCTAGGAGTCACCCATCAAGCACCTCCGAACCATGGTCACTTCCTCCCATAGAGCCCACTACTCTATAAGACACCAATCAACCCTCTATATAAAATATGTCCTTCTCCAAAATCCACATTTATGTCCAAGATGCTCCAAACTCCTGTTCTTTCAGTGCAAATCTATTCCATAAACTGAATGAGAATTCGGCAAGTTGTGGCGATTTCTTAGGTAGACCAGCATGTCCTCTAATTCTTAATCCAGAAGAAGTCTGCAAAGGCCATTCACATAGTAACACAATCATAACTAAATGTGACCAAGCAAAGTATGAAAAAGGAACAAGGTGGAACTAACAATATATGCTAATTAAAAGAGGTGTGTATTAGTCAGTTTAGCAGCCGAAACAAAATGCCAGAAATGTATGTTCTCACAGGTCTGAAGGATGGAAGTCCAAGATAAGGGTGTCACAGGGCCAATGTCTGGTGAGAACTCTTTTGCTGATTTTGCAGGTGCCCCCTTCTCACTGTATCCGCACGTGGCTTTTTCTCTGTGTGTGGAGACAGCCCATTCTCTTTCTCTCTTTCTCTTCTTATACAGACAGGTCTCAGAGCCCTCCTGGGAGAGGACCTCACCCAGTGACCCCACCAAACTGTCATTACCTCTGAATGGTCCCATCTCTAGATACAGTCACATTGGGGGTTAAGAGCTTTGACATAGGAATTTGGTGGAACATGATAACAAAGTCCATAACAAAGTGACATCATTTATTTTTCTGTAATAAAAATGAAAATAAACTGCCCTGGCTGCTTAGCTTGGTTGGTTAGAGTGTCATCTGGAAGCACAGAGGTTGCCAGTTGGATCCCTGGTTGGGCACATACAGGAACAGATCAATGTTCCTGTCTGCCTCTCTCTCTCTCTCTCTCTCTCTCTCTCTCTTTCTCCCTCTCTCTCTCCCTCTCCCTCTCTCTCTCTCTCTCTCTCTCTCTTATTCTCTCCCTATTTCTCTCTTGCCCTCTTCCTCTCTCATTGAAATCAATAAATAAAAGTAAAACAAATTTTTAAATGAAAATAAACTTTTAATATTATTAAGTAATGGTATAAGAATGCTGAGAAACTGTCAGTATGATGCCCCCTGATGGGAATATAAACTAATGCAACCATGTGGATACTAATTTATCATTTGATATCAAATGCCCCATAGCTATTTTATTTCTATAAGTGTATTCTTAGGAAGAATCAGGGACATACTCAACATTTAGATTTAATAATATTAAAAAAAAAACACAAAGAGGCAGCCAAAATGGGGTGACAAAAAAACATGCTCCATGTTTCTTTGGGACAAAGGAGAAAAAAATTTAAAAAAAAGAATATTCAGAGACCCTTTTTCAAAGTAATAATTTAGAAAGTGTAATGTTCAAAAATAGAGGGTTGGTTAAATAAATGGTGGTTCATCTGTTTTACTGAAATTCCTTGTATCCATTAAAAATGATACTACACAAGACTATTTAACATTCTGAAACATTTTTAAGAGGGAACACACATAGTAAGCTTGATGTAAATGGTGAGTGTGTGTGTATGTGAGGGGGGTGTATGTGTGTTGTGTGTGTGGATGGAAGGATGGTCAGATGTAACTAACACTTAAATACAGGTAATATTTATTTTTTATGTTTCCTTACCTTTACTTTCTGTCATATTGAGATGGTCTAATACTTTAAAATAAGAATATTGCCAACTCTGAGAACTATACCTCTGTCCTCACTACTGTTGACCTTACAAACTATTTCAAGGTCATCAGACTGAAGGATTCAAAATTCCCCACATGCTCAGAATCTTTCTCACCACCTGCACTAACCAACTTGATATCTTGGTTAATCTTAAAGGAAGACCCGATCCTGCACTTCTCATCCTAGTGAACAATTTGGAGAATCCTGAATCTTGATCCTCTAGAATTCCTGGCTCTATTAGAAAAATCCCTAGCTCCTCATCAGCCACAAGCCAAGGGGCTCTTCTCACATCTCACTTTCAACCTCACCAAGTCCACAGGATGGTGGACCACAGGACCCAAGCCCACACCCCACCTGTTCTACTCAGGTGGCTCTCCTGCACCACTTCTCTTAGCTCTCACCAAGATATCCCACCTCCATGCCTTGGCCCCCACCAACCTATGAATGGGAGAACATATCTGCAAATGATACATCTGATAAGGGATTAATAACCAGAATATACAGAGAATTCCCACAATTCAGCATTAAGAAAAACTAACAGCCTAATTGAGAAATGGGCAAAAGACTTGAATAGGTATCTCCAAAGAAGACACACAAATGGCCAATAAGCACACAAAAAGATGCTCAACATCACTAATTATTAGGGGGATGAAAATCAAAACCACAATGAGATACCACTTTGCACACCCATTGGATGGCTATTATTTAAAAAAAAAATAGAGAGAGCGAGAAATTAACAGTTATCGGCAATAGTGTAGAAAGAAAAAACAGAACCCTTGAGCGCTACTGTTGGGAGTGTAAAATGGTGCCGGTGCTGTGGAAATAGTATGGTGATTTCTCAAAAAATTCAGCACAAAATGAATTACCCTATGATCCTGCCATTCCAGTTCTAGGTACGCACCCCAAAGAACTGAAAGGAAGGGCTCAAACAGACACTTGGACATCCATGTTTGCAGCAGCAGATTACACACAACAGCCAGAAGGTGGAAGTACTCCAAGTACCCACCAGTGGAAGAAGTGGATAAACAAAATGTGGTATAACGCACCCAATGGAATATTATTCAGCTTGAAAAAAGAAAGAAATACTGACACAGGCTACAACATGGGTGAACCTTGAGGATACTAGGCTAAGTTAAATAAGCCAATCACAAAAGTTCAAATATTGTTTGAGTTTAGTTACATTGAAGTGTAAAAAAGAAGACTCTTAACATGAATAATTTTTGACAAAAACTTACTTTTTCTAAAACAAAGAGACTTTTAGCAGAACTTACTTTTTCTGAATAGACTCCCTATTCCTGGCCTTGAGGCCAGTTCTCCAGACTGTGGCCTCGGGCTAGCTTTGCAAATTTACAGGTGTTCTCAGAATGTTTCTCCCTGAATTAACCCTATAGATAAAACACTGTAAGAAAGCTTGTTTCACTGCTTTGTTTTACTGCTATGCTTCCTCTCCTCCCCATCCCTCAGTCAGTATGCAATTTTCCCTTTAAAAGCCAGCCCCAAACTGTGTTCGCTGCTGCACTGATTTGAACGACTTAGGTCTCCATGTGGTCTGCCAGCTGGTTAATTAAAGACTCCTTAATTTCTTAATTTGACTGATTGATCGTGTGGCAAGATGTTTGTTTCTCGCTGTTCAAGTACAACAATATGAGGTACTTAGAGTATCAAATTCATAGACTGAAATAGAAGAGTGGCCACCAGGGGCTGGGGAAAGGGGAGAGGGAGGTGTGTTTAATGAGCATAACTTTTCAGTTTGGGAAGAGGAGAAAGTTCTGGAGACAGAGGGTTATGATGGTTGCACAACAGTGTGAATGGACTTAAAGCCACAGAACTGTATACTTAAAAATGGTTAAAATGGTAAACTTTATGTCATGTACATTTACCACAACTGCAAGAACAGAGAGAATCATAGTAAACAAAAAAGAATGGACAAAGTTCTGGAGCCTTCAAGTCCTTGGTTCCAGCTAGATCCCGACACCGGGCTACATGGAACGTTGGCTTCTCTAGCCAGTGTCTCTTGCTTGCAAATCAAAGGAATTCACAAGGACTTGGAGAACGTGGTGCTATCTCACCACTGCAACGAGGTGATTACTGATAAGAAGTAATAAATGGAGAAGAAGGATTTTCATTTTTATAAGTGCTTCTCTGTTGTCAGTCACCTTGGTCTGCCTCTGCAACCACAATTGTGCTTGGTGAGCTGGTTAAATCAGTGAAAAAGATATAAGTTCCCAAATTAATCTAGGATAAGAAAAAAAAAGAAATGTTCTCCCTGAAACTACCATATTTCCCATGTATAAGACAAATCTTTTTTTGAAAAATTTGGGGTCTAAAAGTTGGGTGCATCTTATACAGTGGTTGTAGATATTTTTCCTTGTATTTACTGCTTTTTCGCACTTGTTTTTGCGCTCTTTGTATGTAGATATATGAAGACAGTGATTCGTCATCAGACATAGATGAGGACAAGCTAATGGATGGGAATTTTGACAGTGATGAAGAGTTGTATAAATTTTATGATGAAGAAAACTTGAGTTCAATAACTTTATGTAATATTTTTTTTCCAAATTTTGGTTCCCAAAATTGAGGTTTGTCTTATATGTGGGAGCGTCTTATACATGGGGAAATATGGTAGTTACCATAATGTTGAAGTAACTGAGAGACTGAGCCAGGGAAAATATACTAGTACATCTGCAAGTTAGCACTACCTAGTCCTAGACCCTTATCAGTAACCATGGTAGCTCCTGATATGTGGGTAAAAATGAAACAAGAACACATTAACTTTTAATGCCAGGATAGCTAGTTTTATCAGTCTTTGTTTGAGCACCAGACATTTTTACCAAAAAAAAAAAAAGAAAAGGAAGGAAGGAAGGGGGGGGAAGAAAGGAAGGAAAGAAGGAAGGAAGGAAGGACTGAATCATATGATTTTAATGAAGATATTATAAATTACAAGAAAATTGGGGCCCTGGCTGGTGGGCTCAGTGATAGAGTGTCAGCCCAGCATATGGATGTCCCAGGTTCGATTCCCAGTCAGGGCACATAGGAAAAGCACCCACCTGCTTCTCCACCCCTCCCCCTCTTACTTCTCTCTCTCTCTCTTCCCCTCCTGCAACCATAGCTCAATTGGAGTGAGTTGGCCGTGGGGTGGCCCTGGATGCTGAGGATGGCTCTATGGCCTCTGCCTCCGGCACTCAGAAGAGCTCAGTTGCTGAGCAATAGAGCAATGTCCCAGATGGGCAGAGCATCATCCCCTACTTGATTTGCTGGGTGGATCCTAGTCAGGGCACATAGAGGAGACTATCTCTGCCTCCCCTCCTCTCACAGAATAAACACACACACACACACACACACACACACACACACACACCACCTGCCTCCACCTGAATCAACCCAATTGCTCCTGTGGTCGCCATCTGACTGCCCAGGAAATGGAAGTCGGAAGCTCTGTGTGATGAATGCCCTGGTCTGTCTCAATCACATTTCTCCATGACATGACCCTGACTTAAATCATCAGAAAGGCAACAGACATTGGATCAAGCACCCACCCGACCTCCCTCCTGGGTGTAGGTGACCAACTGGATGCAGATGGACCAGGGCTGTCCCTGACTTGTCACTAAAAGCCTGGGAAGCCCCTCATATATTTATCTATATTTATCTGGAATGATTGTGAAAAGTAACCTAAATGACACTAACATATATTTTTTTAAATACAAAAGCTTCCTCTGAAAATGGAGTAAGCTTACAGATTATCCTTTAACACTCTCTGAAAAGGTATTTAAATTAGCAGAATTAACCTATCTTAGCGGATTCATTTGTATTTGCAGTAGCACTAAAAATACATATGTAACATATTGTAAAAATAAAAAATAAATAAATAAAAGGATCATATTGCATTTTGCGGGTAGCGTTTTTAATTTTATTTATTTTTTGTATCTTTTGTTCTGTTTGGTTTTTGTTGTGTTTTGGAATTAGGTTTTTTGTTGTTTTTTGGTTTTGTTTCTCTTTTTTTTTCCACCGCATCCCAGTCTGATGCTCTATCCACTGCACCATCGCCTGGTCAGGCTCTCTTTTTTTTTGTTTTCTGCAGGTAGTGTCTTTACTTTTAAATGTCATTGCAGGACAATGTGTTATAGACACTGTATGCATGACTCGCTGCTTGCAGGGTAGAAACATCATATATGAAGTCACTTTGATTCCCAGAACAAGTATATTCCTGTATTTTTCTCATATTATGTCATCTTTTTTTTTTAATTTTATTTATTCATTTTAGAGAGGAGAGAGAGAGGGAGAGAGACACAGGGAGGGAGGAGCTGGAAGCATCAACTCCCATATGTGCCTTGACCAGGCAAGCCCAGGGTTTCGAACCGGCGACCTCAGCATTTCCAGGTCGACGCTTTATCCACTGCGCCACCACAGGTCAGGCATATTATGTCATCTTGATAAGAATTCAAAATATTAGATTTTTGTGTCTTCTTTTTATAAGTTTAATTTTTTTATTTTGGGGTATTTGATTTATTGAGTATGAATTTCATTTTTTAATCTTTTTTACTGAATTTATTGGGATGACATTAGTCAATAAAATTACATAGGTTTCATGTATACACTTCTATAATATATCATCTGTATGTTATATTGTGTGTTCACCACCCCAAGTTCACATTTTATTTTCAAAAGAAATATTCTTCAGCCCTGATCAGGTAGCTCAGTTGGTTACAGCATCATCCCGATAAGCCAAGGGTTAGGGTTCAATTCCACTTCAGGACATATATGAAAATCAGCCAATAAATGCAGAAATAAGTGGAACAACAAATGATATTTCTCTCTCTCTCTCCTTTCCTCTCTCTCTCTCTAATATCTATCAATCAACCAATCAATAATTTTTATATAAAAGAAGAAATATTCTTTAACATTTCTATATCTCCTTGAAATTGGCAGGAAGAACAAGGTAAGTGTGCTGATGTCACTGCTAAACTGTGGAAGTCATCTAGGGTGAGAAGGAGTTTGTTAGCCTTCTGTTTACATTTATTAGAATGACTTGCTAAAGGTACCAACTATTTTTTTTTTGTATTTTTTTTTTCTGAAGCTGGAAACGGGGAGAGACAGTCAGACTCCCGCATGCGCCCGACCGGGATCCACCCGGCACACCCACCAGGGGCGACGCTCTGCCCACCAGGGGGCGACGCTCTGCCGCGACCAGAGCCACTCTAGCGCCTGGAGCAGAGGCCAAGGAGCCATCCCCAGCGTCCAGGCCATCTTTGCTCCAGTGGAGCAAGGAGGGGAAGAGAGAGACAGAGAGGAAGGAGGGGGGGTGGAAAAGCAAATGGGCGCTTCTCCTATGTGCCCTGGCCGGGAATCGAACCCGGGTCCCCCGCACGCCAGGCCGACGCTCTACCGCTGAGCCAACCGGCCAGGGCCAAAGGTACCAACTATTTAAAATGAGAAGTATATAATGTAACCATGTGCAGTCGGAAACTACCCCTAAGCTTGTGCTTGCTGTTATGTTGCTGAAAATGCGTTGGAGGCCAGCAAGATACTTCTGACCATTGTTTGTATTGTCTTGTCAATGAGAAGAGAGGAGAGAGAGACCTGAGGGTGGCAGGACATCCACCTGCCCCCTGAAATTAGGAAGAGCCAGCTGTGCGGAGAGGGAGCAGAGGCAGCAGGTAAGCCTCACCAGCCCACATTGACCACTGACTTTGCAGAAGGAACCGGAGCCCTTCAACCTCCCTTCCCTTCTAAAACCAGGGCTCCTTAGGGCTTTGATTAAATTGAGCTTTAAATCCTAGCTCTAGAAACTATATCCCTCCTATATACACATACCCTGGGTAATCTGCAACCCCCAAGGCAGCAGAAAACAGTAGGGACCTGACTAATGACCACAAGGACAGGACCTCTGGCAGGCTAAAGATAACATCTTGACCTAAAGTATGTTTGGGCTCCTGAGCCCTAAGGTAGAATGACCCCCAGCTAATCTCCCATGAAACCAGACAGAAGAACACCAGAACAAACCTCAGAACTTTCCTCAAGACCTGAAGAAATGATTTACTACCCTTACCTCACCCCTAATTCAGCTCCCAACATGACCCCAAACTTCTAACTCGTGGTGTCTTGTGATTTTGCCCTATATGCCATATTTTTCGCTCCATAAGACACACAGGCATTTTCCCCTTCACTTTTTTTGGGGGAAAGTACATTTTATGGAGCAAAAAATACGATAATCTGTAACCTACATGCCATTGGGGAGTTTGGGCTTTTTAGCATTAGCTTGCCCTTCTCCTGAGTGACACCATTCATAATAACATAGCCAGTATTTCTGCAATTCTCAAGTGGTCAGTGTATGGTTCTGGTAGTGCCGGGTGGACAAGCTTTCTGTTTGGTAACACTACCTATGGAATTCACTGCCAAGGCAACACAAGGTTTGCTAGACAAGTTTTGAATACAAGTCTGTACAAGTTTATGAAGTCACCCCTTTAGGTCACAGACCCCAAAATCACAGGGCATGCTTAAGAATGTAGGTTCCTGGGCTCTGCTGAATCAGCATCCCCAAGGTGAACCCAGAAACCTGCATTTAGAACAAATCCTCTGTTGGCTTTGGTGTAAACAAGAGTTGTGCCTTGGGAACCCTTGGATTTCAGAGCATAACTATTGTAATTCCAAGCCCTTTCCCCAAAAGACATCTTTCCAGGCTAAACCACCACCCTGGACATGCCAATGGGGCGGTCTTTCTTGACATTCTTCTCTGCGGATTTGAAATAAAGTGCCTCTCAGGCCTCATCTCCTGAAAAGCAAAGAGCAGCCATCTGTGGGAAACATCACAAAGGAAACAGCACACACAGCTATCCTCCGTGCAGAACATGGGCTTCACCTGTCCTCCAGCCTGGTTTTCCCTGGAACACAGATGATGACAAGCCACTGGGCAGATGTGTGATGTGTGAATTGTGCACAAACTCACCTTCATGCTGACCAGTCAATCTTGAAGCTGCCTGCCAGCAATAATCCACCATTTGGGAAGTTTCTCATCTTACAAATCCCAGCTAACCAGCATACTGGTAGAAACTCAGAGTCAAAGGTATCTGAACAGTGAAAATAAATTGCACTAAAGTATTGCACTTGACCTCATCAGTCCCTGAAATTCTTCCTCCGAGAACTTCTCATTTGGTTTTCTGGTATCCTTGCTGATCACAGTGGCATCAGAGGTACAAGGATAGATGAGGATCTTAGCTAACGGACAAATGAATTTTTCAGTGATCAGGCACAGTAAAAACAGGTGCCACACAGGACCTACTACAACCCTGAGGAGACAAAACTGTATAGACTCTGAACTTGCCCTCGTGTTATACACAGTGTGGGATTCAGCTGGTTTGCACGGTTCCACAGAACCGATACCTAATATTTTGTTGAGTTCGACAAACTGATTGTTAAAAAGGCACTTGTCATCAGAGTTCTCTCTAAGGTGGGCGCCTGGGCAGCCACCAATGTGGAAATCACAAATTTACATTCCTTACTCTTTTTAACATTCATCTGTGCAACAGCATATTCTAAGCACCCCTAATAATCAGAGGCGGATTAAGTTCAGTTGAGGCCCCAGGCTCAGAAAATAATGGGCCCCTTAAAAAAGAGAGAGAGACAGGGAAAATAAAAATACATGTTAACCATATTTTTAAATAAATAAAAAATATTACATACTATTAATGTTAAAATTGCACATATGAAACCAAACTTGGTGTCATTAGAAAAAGTGTCAAGTTGGGGTTTTGCGGGGTCCTTCAGAAGTCGGTTCCCAGGGTGCGCGCCCAGTACGCTCACTGTTAAATCCACCTCTGGTAGTAATAATGTTCATTTCATCCATAGGAGAAAAAAATTGCAAGTGAGGATACCAATCAAGAAGTAATACAGAAATATCTTAAATAACAGTTTTGTTGTTTTTTGTCAGGTATTATTTAATATTTTTCATTAATAATAAAACTTTTTATAACATAATATAGTCTTGTGTACCTCTTTTATTGTTCTTATTTAAGTATTAATTACATGAAATAATAAACTTTCAGTATATCTTTTTTCATACTTAAGACAGCCATTAGGGCAGAGAGCCAGTTGTTAAATTATTTGAACCCCACCACTGGTTATACATAATCCCTGTATAAACATATAAATGATTAACCTGTGCCCCTCCACTCACACTTCTTGAGGACACTGCCATTCAACGACTTGGCTTCAGCCGCCTCAGTCCCTCTCAACATTCAGACGTCTAGAAGAGAGGACAACTGGCTCAGGTGGCTGGGAGTTAGGGTCTCATTTTCCACAACCAATATGAGTCACATGGAATCAAGTGTCCCCAAAGGAAGAGACCCTGGGGAGCCAAAATGATAAGTGTCCATGTGTCTTAGTCAGCCCTGAGATAGTGATCTGAACCAGTTATGGGCAAGGGTGCACACCACATAGTTGTACATCTACTGACTGAGTGGAGGTTTTGGCCCCCTTCAGTGTAGGGGGCAAGTATTTGGCATATTTGCAGTCAGCACAGGTTCTTCTAGCCAGGGCCCAGTCGTGTCACTTCTCACCTGGACACCAACTTGGGGCTCTGGTTGTCAGAGAGTTACTAAGGATCCACAGAGAGGCCCCTGAGATACAGGAAAGGAGGACTCACACCATTCTGGCCTGTGGCCTCCTCATTCCTTTAGATTTAAACTATTGTGAGACAGCAGGGAGAGTTTGTGAGCTCTACCTTCAAGTATAAAAACAGATAAAGTGCAGCACAATTTTCAGCTCCCACTGGTGAGGAAGACGGCCTGCAGCCTGCACCCATCATGGTCTACTTGCCAAGGGCTGCAGTGGTAATTCCCCCAGTCTTACTCCAGCTCTCATGCAGGGACTTCTCATGGTACCTCCACTAACTTAAATTTCTAATACCATGCTTCCATTTGTAAATAAATCATTTCAAATTTACAGAAACATTGCAAGCATGAGACCAAGAACTCCTGGGTACTATTTACCCCAAATTCTCTAAATTTTTACATTCTGCAATATTTGTTTAATCATTTTTTTCTATCTTTCTCGATACACACAAAGACACAGGTAAGAGAAGATCCTCATTCTTAGGAAATAAACTGTGTGTATATACACATATAGTGCTTTGTGTGTAAAATATACACATAGTATATGCAAGATTTAAAGGCTTATAAGTAATACATGCACATTTTTCTTTAAAGAAACTTTGTATCTTTTAAACACTTAATTTATTGATTTTAGAGAGAGGAAGGGAAAGCGCAGGAGACAGGAACATCAATCTGTTCCTGTATGTGCCCTAACCCAAGGATTGAATCAGTGACCTCTGTGCAACTTCTGTGCTTTAGGACGATGTCCTAACCAACCAAGCTATCCAGCCAGGGCATAGGTGCACATTTCTGAACCATGTGAGAGGTGGTTGCAGACATCCCACAGCTTTACCCTGATTACTGAAGTGTGGGTTTCTTAAGCATGAAGACATTCTGTTCCCCTAATCAAAGCACACTTACAGAATTCAGAAAACTTAACGATGATACTTTCCTACAATCTACTATGCTTTAAATGTCTCAAAAACGTTCTTCACAGTGATTTTTCTCTTTCCGGGGGACAGAATCACTCACTGCATTTAGTTGTGTCCCTCTGGCCTCCTTTCATCTGGAACCCTTCCTCAGCTTTTTGCCTTTCACAATGTTGACATTTTTAACACCACCATCGTCTGTTTATTTTATAGACTGCCCCTTCGTCTCTGTTCGTGGTGTTCTCACTGGTATGGCTTTCTGTCATGCTTTTTCAGTTTCAATGGTGGTGTGCCCTCAGGGACACAGGTCCCAAGGCACATGACTCTGCCTGGGCTTTACATGGTGATGGGCATTTGATCACTGGGTTAACCCGGTTGTCTATTGCCTCCTCTTCATAATTATTCGGATCCTTAGTAACCTTTTATAATTATGCAATTGATAAGTAGTTCGTGTGGGAAATGACTACACATGTTACAAAACTGTCAGAACAAAACAGAGTAAAAACTTTCTGCCTATAACTCAGCATACAGAAATGATGGATTCCCAGGGGCACCATTGCAGCTCTGCACTGCGGGGGACCCTGCAAAGCTGGGATAAACGGACCTCGGTCCCTCCGGGATCTAAAGAACTTCACAGGACCTCGACCCAAATCTGCTGGTCTCGCCCAGGATTACCTCTTTTTGAATTTTGGAAAAGAACTTGGTCCCAAATTTCCATCCTCTTAGGCAACTCCCCACTTTTCCCTCTGCAAGCTCCAGGTGCAGGCCCGCTTTCTGCAGGACATTTACCTGGGGCGTCCCACTCCCCTCCAGGTGATATGAATGTATTCCGCTCCCCCCACCCCCACCCGTCCCTCTGCAAGCCACCTCCTCCCCAGTGCGTGGTGGCCAAGCAGGAAAACTATATCCTTAAATGGGATTCGCTGCTCTGCTAAACTTGACTTTTTCACCAAACACATTTCCGCAGGTTAGGACTGGAGGTGAAGGTCTTCCCTCCCGAGAGAGGGGCGCGAGGCGGCCGCAGAGAATCCTGCAGCCCTGGGAGCGCGGCCGCTGGGGGGCGGACCGCGCTGGGAGCAGCGCCACCCTTGTCCTCGCCCAGGGATAGTCTCAGATTCGAGCCTGTGCTCTCCCCTCCCCGTGTGACCACACCCCGTGTGAGCTTTACATCCACGATGGGGAGAGAGTGACGCCTACATTTTTCATCATAATGCTACATATATACACACACACACACACACACACAAATAGAATAAAACTTCTATCTTTTAAACAATTAAGAACAACAAAACTAGTAAAATTAAATACAAATGAGTGGCCATGGCTGCAGGGTCTCGGGGTACAGGGCGGGGCAGCGAGGGCGTGGCCTAAGGGCCGGGGCGGGGCTTCGGGGAGGGGACCTAGCGCTGACGGCTCCCAGCTGGTTTTGCTACTGCTCTTCGCGCAGCGGTGGACCCTCCACCCAGAAGGTGATGTTTCCTAAGATTTCCCCCTATGAAACCCTCTTTTTGGAAAGTACCAACAAGACGTATAAAGATGACATTTCCAACGTCTCCTTTGTAAATGACCAGATATGGGGTTTTTCTGGGCGAATGGACTATTTTGATCATGAGATGATTTTCCGGGAACCGGAACGTCGACACGTGCACAGGATGACTCCATGGAGGCTTTAGTGGTACTTCGCATTCCTGTTTATAAAGCCTACAACGTGGACCCAGACTTGAATGTTGAGGCTTATATTCACGAAGCTGGTGATCACAGAATGGAAACGCAGAGGTCTATTCATCCGAGTACTGGTGATGACCTGGCAGACGCTGAGCTAGAAAAACACCTTGAGCTAGTATTTGACTAGTTATTTATGACCATTCAGTTCTGAAGCCGTTAGTAAGGTGGCACAGAGACTCATTTCACAACTCTGGCCTTGGAAAACCTATTACATGTTTTTATGTCAACATCAGGTATTGAAAAAACTTTTGGCCCTGGCCAGTTGGTTCAGTGGATAGAGCATCACCCTGGTGTGCAGACCTCCTGAGCTCAATCCCCAGTTAGGGCACACATGAAAAGCGAACATCTGTTTCTCTTCCCCTCTCTCTCCCCCTTCTCTATCTCTCCCCCTCTGGCAGCCAGTGGCTCCATTGGTTCCAGGTCAGCTGCAGGCACTGAGGATAGCTTGGCTGATTCGAGCATCTGCCCCAGATGGGGGTTGCAGGTAGATCGATGTTGGGGCACATGCGGGAGTCTGTCTCTCTATTCCCTCCTCTCACTTAAAAAATGGAAGGAAAGAAGGGAGGGAGGGAGGGAGGGAGGGAGGGAGGGAGGAAGGAAGGAAGGAAGGAAGGAAGGAAGGAAGGAAGGAAGGAAGGAAGGAAGGAAAGAAGGGAGGGAGGGAGGGAGGGAGGGAGGAGGGAGGGAGGAAGGAAGGAAGGAGATAGACAGGAAGGGAGAGAGATGAGAAGCATCAATTCTTTGTTGCGGCACCTTAGTTGTTCATTGACTGCTTTCTCATATGTGCCATGATGGAGGGGGGCTACAACAGAATGAGTGACCCCTTGTTCAAGCCAGAGACCTTGCACTTCAAGCCAGTGACCTATGGGCTCAAGCCAGCGACCATGTGGCCATGTCTATGATCGCACACTCAAGCCAGCAACCCTGTGCTCAAGCTGGTGAGCCCATGCTCAAGTGGGATGAGCCTGAGTTCAAGCCGGCAACCTCGGGGTTTTGGACCTGGGTCCTCAGTGTCCCAGGTGACAGTTCTATCCACTGTGCCACTTGGTCAAGCAGTGTGAGCTATTTTTGGATGTAGAACCACTAGTGGGTTGCTGTGTCATAGGGAATACACAGACTTAATTTTACTAAGTACTGTCAGATTGCTTCTAGAGGAATGAAACACCTTACATTCTTAAAATATTTCTTTTTTTTTTTTTTAATTTTTTTTATTTATTCATTTTAGAGAGGAGAGGGGGAGACAGAGAGAGAGAGAGAGAGGAGAGACAGAGAGAGAGAAGGAGGGGAGGAGCTGGAAGCATCAACTCCCATATGTGCCTTGACCAGGCAAGCCCAGGGTTTCGAACCGGCGACCTCAGCATTTCCAGGTCGACGCTTTATCCACTGCGCCACCACAGGTCAGGCCAAAACACCTTACATTCTATCAATAGACCATGAGGGTTCCCATGCCCTAATGTCCTAACACTTGATAATATCTGACTTCCTAAGTTTGGTCACTCTGATAGGTTATAAAGAAGCAGCTCACAGTGGTTTTAATTTTATTTCTCTGTTTACAAATAAGTGTGATCAGGGCCTGACCTGTGGTGGCGCAGTGGATAAAGCATCGACCTGGAATGCTGAGGTCAATAGTTCGAAACCCCGGTTTACCTGGTCAAGGCACATATGGGAGTTGATGCTTCCTGCTCCTCTCCCTGTTCTCTCTATCTCTCTGTCCTCTCTCTAATAAAAATGAAAAAATAAATAAAAATCTAAAAAAAAAACAAATAAGTGTGATCATTTCTTTTCTTTTTCTTTTTTTTAACTGAGAGGAGGGAAGATAGACACACTCTTGCATGCGCCTCGACTGGTCCACCGAGCAGTCCCCATCTGGGCTCGATGCTCAAATCAACCAAGCTATCCTTAGCACCTGGGGCTGAAGCTCAAACCAACTGAGACACTGGCTGTGAGAGGGGAAGAGAGATAAAAGGGAAAGGGAGAGGAAGAGAAGTAGATGGTTACTTTTCATGTGTGCTCTGACCAGGGATCTAACCTGGGGCATCCGCACACCAAGCTGACATTCTATCGACTGAGTATTTCTTTGTATACTGTTAGTTAGCCTGTTAGAATTCTCCCTTCTGTGAATTACTTACTTATATAAATATCTATATTTTTTTCCAAATTTCTTATGGATTTCTGGTTTTTCTTACTGTTTTGTAGAAGTTATTGGTAAAATATTGATATTAATTTTGTGTTGAAATTATATTTCAAATATCTTTGTTATGCACGTGATAGAGTTTATTGCAAGTACTGTATCTTTTGTCTTCTATCTAATATGGTGGTCTACTGTAGGTGTCCTGGTTGAACAGAAATATTTAGTTTCTTGTAGTTCAAATCATTTATTGTTTGCTTGATGGTTACATCACATATTCTGCCTCTTGTGATCCCAAGTTCACAAAAATATTCTCCAAATTTTGAACCTTAAGCTTAGGTTATTTTCTTCACATTTCTTTCATGTTTGAAAGAAAGTTTCTCAATTATGTACTTTCTCCACTGATACATGGTACTTATATTAGTGCTTGTCAAATATGTACTCCCCACCTATGCATGACTCTATTTCTACATTCCTTATTCTGTTACAATGTTTTGTGTTTTTTTTTTAACCAGGTCAGGTCCTCATTTCAAAGTTGACTTAGCAGTTTGTGGGTCTCTATTCCTCCATGTAATTTCAGAATAAGTTTTTCAACTTCCTCAAAAACTCTGAGAATTTTTATTGGGATTACAATAAAATTATAAATTTATTTGGGGAGCACTTGTTAGGTTGCCAAAGGAGGGAGTCACGAGGCCTGATGAGTTTTATAAGGAATTTATTTATGCATCAGCAAGCAGATGGGCTAAGACCCTAGTGGCACCAGCCCAGAGCAGCTTCAAACCCTTTTTTTAAATAAGTTTAGTGAACAAGGCTAGCCAGGAGGTTAGCCTTTATGGGGAACCCTGGAGCAGGGTGATGGTTAATCACTAAGCAACAGAATGTTTAGATAAATGGTGGGAGGCGACTAACTGGCAGGAGATCTGAGGGTTGGAGATCAATGACCAAGTAACAGAACGTTTTGATAAGTGATGGGAGGGGCACTAGGCACTATGGGAACTGCCCTGGTGCCGGATCACTTGAAGTTTTATCCTGGCTAATTGAGGTTTTTTGATAAGGGGCCCTGAACCTGAACCTAACAGCACTAACTTCTCACAATGTTGCATTGACAAGATATAACCATAGATGTTATATCTTTCCATTTGTGTCGCGGGCCAGCCGCAATGAGTATATTCAGGTCCCGAGCGGGAACGGTACGGAATTAAGAAAATAGACTTAAAGAATTAAAGAATATAAAGATGGGCTTGGGAGGGCTTTGCAATTACTGCTGGCAGAAAGACCACCCTAGCAGAGAAAACATGGCTGCTCCCAGAAACCACATCCTCCTTTATTATAGGGCAAAGTGGCCATTAGCAACTCAATGACTTTTCTGATAACAGTTTCCAAGGCAACTCAAGAATTCCACGAAGTGCAAAAAACCCCCACCAATACTTAACATCCTAACTTTACACAAAGAAACCAGTCCTTCCAGAGAACATAGGGGTAAGGATGAGCATCACAGCTAACAAGGAGGTGTGGGTAAGAGCTTAGCTTTGTGCAAGCGAGGTGGGGAATTGGGCAGCAGCCAGTTCCCCACACCTCTGTCCCCCAGAAAAAAACTCTAAAAACCTTGTTGATTTTCAGTCCCCAACACATTTGTATAGCTCTTCTTTCTTTGTCTTCATAAAGGCATTGTGCAGTCATTGTTAGGTTAAGTCTTAGATACTTTATAGCAGTGCTTGCTATCTTTTTCACATCATGGTACATGATATTTGTCTAAAGTTGCTCCATTAAATCTGTGTTCTCTATAAGAATTATGTTGGATGTGCTTTATATAGATACATTTGTGAACTTAAAGTTTCCTCCTATTCTTAATTACTAAGAGTGGTATTGGCAGTGAGTGGTGGATTTACTAAGGGTTTATATTATAAAAGAGTGGTGTTTCTATTAAATGTATTTTCCTGCATCTGTGGAGTCATTTTTGTTTCTCCTTTATACTGCTAATGTGGTGAATGACATTACAGATTTTCTAACATTATGCTATGTTTGCATTTATAGGATGGTATAAATGTATTTTCATTTCTTATAAAAATAAACTTAGATTCGGTTGGCCAGCATTTTACTTAGGCTGTTCACATTCATCTGAGTGAAGGAGACTTGTACTTCCTTCTGTCATCCTTACTTGGTTTTGGAATCAACACTATTCTTGCCTAATAGAATGAGTTAGTGAAAAACACCTCTCTTCCCCCTCCTCTCTGAGTCCAGCCCCATGGCATGTAGAATATTTGTGACAGGACTACATGTTTTTTTCTTACACAACATAGGAAAAAAATGTACATATAGGCTCTCTCAGTCAATTGGCATATTGCAATAGAATTAGGGGCCTTTGAAAGCAATTAATATATTTACCTTTTTCATTATATAAATATTTAAAAATTCCTCCTTAATATGGAGCTTTTCTAGTTATTTGTGAGTCTGAAATCAACACTAGAGTCTTATTTTAGACTTTTTTTTACTCTGTGGTATGTCTATGTTGGTTAAATAAGTTTATAAATATGATATATATGTTTGCTCGCTTATAGTTTGCATTGTGTGTGGGGGACAGGCTGTAAGCAGGCTGGGTCATTATAGCATGAGGCTTAGTTTTAAGACTAAGCTTTTCTCCACACCCTGACTGATTGCATGATGTGGGTGGTGCACTCTCATGAGGAATCCCATTATGCCTCAGCTAAGTGACTATCAGAGACTTCCTTGTCTGTACATTGGATTAAAAGGTTTTGATTTCTATACTATAAAGTGGGGCAGACAGGGAGCTGGCTCTCTCTTGGTTCCTGAGATTAGCATTAGAGAGGAGAGCAGAGAAAGACCACGTGGAGGAGAGGAGAAGCAGCCAAGATGGTAGAGTGCTGAGGGAGAAGCCAGTTTGTGCAGAGTTTGTACAGAGAGGAGATGGGAAACAGGTGAATAGGCTAGTGAGCTAGAAACCTTTGATTCTAGGAAACTCGGATAAGTCAGTAGCTTTGTGAGCACTGAATGAGTGGGTTTTGGAGCCCAGTGTGTGTATTTCTTGCTCACCGGGTGCAAGCTAGGATTAAAGGTAATGGCCCGCCAGTTCTTGGCTCCGTTGTTTCTTTACCGCCTGTCCTAATCAAATGCGAACCTGCATGGGCCAGGCGGCTATGATGGAGGCTGTGGCTACTGGCCTTACAGTTGGTTCCTGCTCTGGTAGGTGGATGCCTGAGGGGAACAAGAAAAATATTACCCTCACATTTTAAAGGGAAGTTATCAGGTACGTTATTACAGATGCAAAAGACAACAGATAGGCTCCCTTAAGGTGAGCATTGACTTGTGTTAAGAGAAAAATACCCCCCTAGGACACAACAACCTGCCATGAACTGCTTTTAGTTAGAAAGTTTTTGGTCTATTTTTTAGATTTTTTTTTTCGTGGCAGAGACAGAGAGAGTCCGGAGTAGTACAGACAGACAGGAAGGGAGAGAGATAAGAAACATCAATTCTTCGTTGCAGTTCCTTAGTTGTCCATTAATTGATTTCTCATATGTGCCTTGATAGGAGGGGGGGGGGGGCTATAGCAGACCGAGTGACCCCTTGCTCAAGCCAGTGACCTAGGGCTCAAGCTGGCAACCTTGGGGTCTCGAACCCGGGTCCTCCGTGTCTCAGTTCGACGCTCTATCCACCGCGCACCGCCTGGTCAGGCTAGTTAGAAAGTTTTTATTTCAGCCCATCCCATGTCTAGGTCTCTGAGTTTGTAAGGCCGCCATGCAGTCCCCCTTGAACCTGCTAAGTTTAGCATGTGGCCCCTTTTCTGCCTACATGAGCAAGGGTCTCCTCTGTTCTGGTTAGAGCCGTGAGCGAGAGGCTTCGCTGGTATGTGGCGAGTCTGAGGCATCACAGGTGGGGCTGCAGCAAAGCCAGGACCGCGGGTTGTGGGGAGCGGGACCCGGAGGGGGGGTCCCGCACACCGATGAGGGAGCCCCTTGGTGAGACCGAGCGAAAGGCCCGCCTATGACCCCACCTGTCTTATGCGGCAACAAACACTGCATCACGCTCAGTTTACGGCAAAAGGAACGCATGCTCATTGGAGGAAATGTGAAAAATACTAAAAAGATGACTTCTGTCTCTGAAAAAGAACTACACACCTTGGCATATTTTCTTCCAGGAACTTTATTTAAAGTTCAAAACTGAACCAAAATAAGTTTTTCAAACCACTTTTAATCTCAATATGCGGTAGTATTTTGTGTGTTTTTTTTTTAGGAATCCTTTTACATTTCTTCACATAGAAACGCACGCGTCTACACGCGCACCTCCAGGGCTGTTACCCGCGTGTGCGCACGGCGTGGGAGCACACGCTCTACCCAATGTCACATTCCCAGGGACCAGGCCTCCAACTCGGCGTCCACGAGTCCCTACTCTTCAAACCAGGGCTTGTGCCTTCATCCTTCCCAAACGTGGACTTTCCTCGCTATAACGGGGCCGTTCCGCTTTCCACACCTCACATACTTAACACACCCGCCTACTTTACGCCTGCGTACAAGCGGTCGCTCAACTGACAGCCCCTCCCAGGTCTCGCCAAACCCCGCGATATCTCGCTCGTCTCCCAGGTTCGTCTCCCTAACGGTTCCGCGAACCTGGAACGTTCTAAACGTCTACGCACGCGCTCTGCGGCCCTAACGTCCCGGCTCTGCCCTTCGACGTCACGTCCCTTACGTAAGGGAGCTGCCCGTCTCTACGCCATGCCAATCATTCACGTCTTCCCTCGGGCAACCCCGCAACAGGCCTCTGAGTGGCTGCTCTTGGGAAATGAACTTCACGGAGAGCGGTGACGATAGGTTGAGAACTAGCCCCGCCTTCCCGTAGTTTGCGCAAGACGCGATTGGTCGGCGTCTCCTTCCAATCAGCGGCGGGCTGTCGGATTCAAACCGAGATCGTTGGGCCTGCGGGTCGGTTGTTTGCAGTCGCCTGGTCGTCTTGTTTGGCCGCGGAGCGTCGGTTCGCTGCACCTGCCCTTCTTGTGTCTCGCTCCCCCTCCGCGCCGCACACCGCTGGCAGGATGGCTCACAAGCAGATCTACTACTCAGACAAATACTTCGACGAGCACTACGAGTACCGGTGAGTCCCGGGAATGGTCCGCCGGCGGGCTCCTCCGGCCGAAGCCGGTTCGGGTGGGACCGGAAGTCGGGTCCGAGGTCCCCCGGGAGTCGGAGGGCTCCCTGTTGGGCCAAGCGCGCGGGTCGCACCGGCCCTGCTCTTTGTTCGTCTGTGAGAAGGGTACGGCCAGGACGGAAGGGGCCGCTTGTGCCGCCGGCCGCCGCGGGCCCGGTTCTCGGCTCCCCGGGCCGGCCCTCCAGCTCCGGGTTGGCAGTGACCACAGTCGCGGCTCCGCGGGGCCCGCGAACGGCGAACTCGTGGGCGCCCCGGCCTTCGCAGGTGGGGCGGGCAGGGTGGTGCGGTTTGTTAACGTGGTTTTGGAGCCTGTGGGGCGTTCGCTGTGAGGACGGGGCGTGTGCACGTGTCTCCGGGAGCGCGGGGGGACGGGCCCGCGGTGGTGCCCGGAGCGGTGGCAGCAGCGCTCCTGGGGGTCAAGTGCCGGCCTTCTGCCCGGGGGGCCGTGGGACCCGGTCCCCGTCCACACCGCGGCCGGAGAGGCTGTCCTGCAGGGCGCGGGTGCACGTGGGTCCCGTGGGGCCGCGCACGACTGTGCGACGGGACGGGAGCCGGGGTGACCGCGGCGGCCGGGAGGGTCTGGGCGCGTGGGCGCTGAGCCCAGGCGGCTCCGGGTCTGGGCGGCGCCGTCACTGGTGGGCACCGGGTAAGTGGACCGCGCTGTCGGAAGTTCAGCCGGGTCTCCGCAGTGGCTTGTGCGCGTTAGTGGATAGAACAGAAAGTACTGTCATACTTGCAGTGACATATTCTAGCCCATCATTAAAATGAAACGTGATGGTCTTTTGACCAACCGCGGGCTCTTCGAGAGTCAGGGTAGTGATTAATCTCCAGGGATGCTTCTGAAGGCAGATCGAGAATTGATAAATCACCGAGGTGCGAGTCCAGGGCGGTTTGTGTTTGATGGTGCAGCAGCGATGGGAATTTGAAAAGTGTGTATGCCAGGTGCAATTATCCACATCTTTGTTATATATATTTTTGTAAATGCTAACTTAATTACCTATTCCCTTTACTGAAGCTTAGACCCTTCTGTAAATGAACTTAAGTGCGTAGTTCTGTTAAGTAATATCTTGGACAAGCATTATAGGATTATATGGCCTCAAGTCTAAAAATTGTATATATTACAGATTCAGTCCACAACTGCTTCTGTTATCCCTCATGGCATCTGGCAGCTCCTTTGTGGTTTGTTGCTCCTCCCTTCCATGACAAGTCCATAGTATTGAATAGACGTTAAGTTTTGGAAATAATTTTCCTTAGTTGTAGGTCGAAAACTATCTCCATGCAGTGACATACAGGTAGAATTTTCATATGAGCTTGAAAATAAATTTTTCCTTTAGAGTCGACACCTTGATTGTGAGCCTGTTTCCATGATTTCTGGAGAAGGTAGGGTTTGTGATTTCTGAACTGTTGGTACACTTTTGTAGGTATACAGAATGAAGTACAAATCTAGTAAGCGATACATTTCTCTTTGAGGCTAATAAACAATGTAACAGAAATAAGATAACATGTTATTTGCAGAACCTTAAAAGTAGGTGTTAAAGCAGCACTTCAGGAGTGAATGAGGTACCTGGTAAGTGTTGCAAAGAATTAACCATATTAGTTTCATGGAAATTGATGAAGTTTTAACCAACTGTAATAGTAAGCATAATTTGACATGGCCTCACATCATTCCAGCAACATAAGAAATTGTTCTGAGGCTCACTTTTGTTGTGCAAATATGAAATTGGTACTTAACTAACCAGCCACACACTAGGTTATTCACTTTTCCTGTGTAACAAAGTAACCAAATTAGACCTTTTTCACCCCCAGCAAGCTGATACACAGGTGTAGATAATCCTATACTGGTGAAAAATTGGGTTGGTGGTTATGGATGACTATAAAATTTACATTCCTAACTGGAGATTATAAAATGGGCTAGGAACTGTGATTTTATAAAGATCTTTTTATTGTAATTAAATAAGAATGGGAGGGGGTGCAAGTTTATGTTTAAGAATTTAACAAAGCTATAATTGTATGTGCTCTTGCTGTTTTGACATTGAAGAATATTGTGTGCCTTTAAAAAAAAAACTGAAGTTTTGGGTATAGTTTAGTGCCTTTTTGGAAAACTCAAGGTTCTGGATACATGTATATGTGTAATTAGTGTTTTTATTTTTGATTCAGAGGTATAAAGTAACTTCTGGAATATTCAAGGAGTTGTATGTACACATCTACAGTGTTGAATAATAGGAAATTCAAACTGACAAAAGAAGTCTATTTTTATGTAAAAGGCCTTGTGAAACTGGGGGGGGTAACAGCTGCACAGTCTGCAGTTCACATTAGGGTCTGTGGTCTGAGGTGACGCCTCCAGTTCCCTGGTCAGATCAATCTTAATAATCAACAAAAAAGAGAAAAAAGAATTGGGCATGTTCTTTCCTTCTAATTTTTTCCATAAATTACCTGTTTTCTGCTTATATGCTATTGCCAAAGATTTAGTCACATGACTGGAATTGGCTGCAGGGAAGGCTGGATTTTTTGTTTGTTTGCTTGTTTATAATTGTATGTACAACTTAGCTTTGAGGGTCCTATGCCTGAAGAAGATTGAGACAACTGGCAGGCCCTGTTAGGGGAAAAAAGTTAATCTGAAATAAGATACCTTCTGGTTTCAGACTGCATATTCTTAACCTCCAAATTTGTTTAAAAAGCAGAATTAAAGGTAGTGGAAATTATGGTTCTCAAGGTTGAACCTAATTGACATAATAAGGCAGTTGGTTTAAAGAACTTTGAGGATAAAAGGATCTCAGATTTAAGTATTGAAACATGCATGTGTAAACTTATCATAATTGTAGAAAAGGCATGTTTACACACAGGCCTTAGTAATTGGCTGTCTTTCAACAGGCATGTCATGTTACCCAGAGAACTTTCCAAACAAGTACCCAAAACCCATCTGATGTCAGAAGAGGAGTGGAGGAGACTTGGTGTCCAACAGAGTCTAGGCTGGGTTCATTACATGATTCATGAGCCAGGTAAGTTTTGCTATTTGAGAAAGCATTTACTAAATTAAAATAGTAGCTGTTGTGGTTGTTGAAAATTCTTTTAGCAATAGTGACATGTGGTATAACTTAAAGTAACTGATAAGTTTGAAACTATTTTACCATAAATATATTTAGAATTCTGGTATTGCCTTTCTGAAAATTAAGAACTTAATTTAAGGCAACCTAAATGTCTTTTTAAGCTTTATGTATAGAAATTCATTTGACTTGAAGTGATTTGTCTTTTCCTTTGGCCTACTAAAGGATAATTGGTTCAACCATATTTAAGATTGAATGAGATAAATGTGCTTCCTGTTTTGTGCATTATGAGTGCTTAGGTTATTAAGTGGTATTTATCAGTTTTCCAGGTCTAACACAGTCAACTAAACTAAAACTTTGTGGGGTTAAATTCTACTTACGGGTTATCAGTAAATCTGACTTCAAGGATTTTTAATTTCTTTCTGCAAAATTTGAAGGCAATACTATATAGAAGTCTGCATTAGGTGAAAGAAACTATCTTGCTTTCCACTCTTGTTAAAGCACCAGCAGCAACAAAAGCTCTGAAGATTCAAAGCTTTCTTGGGATTGGGGCATGTATCAGAGTTCAAGACCTGTTTCTTTAGATCAGGGGTCCCCAAACTACTGCCTGCGGGCCACATGCGGCCCCCTGAGGCCATTTATCCGGCCCCCGCTGCACTTCCAGAAGGGGCACTTCTTTCATTAGTGGTCAGTGAGAGGAGCATAGTTCCCATTGAAATACTGGTCAGTTTGTTGATTTAAATTTACTTGTTATTTTAAATACTGTATTTGTTCCCATTTTGTTTTTTTACTTTAAAATATGTGCAGTGTGCATAGGGATTTGTTCATAGTTTTTTTATAGTCCGGCCCTCCAACGGTCTGAGGGACAGTGAACTGGCCCCCTCTGTAAAAAGTTTGGGGACCCCTGCTCTAGATAATACAAAGGAAAACGAGGAACTTTACTGGGCTACCCTCCCTAATGAAACAGTCTACTGGGATGGATCTCTGGGACTTCCATTTGGTTTTGAATGGGTTTCTGAATGAGGTGTTAGATGTGTACCCCCCAAAGAGATAACTTTTCTCTTTTTTCCCTCACTGGAATTGAGATTCTAAAGGTAGGAACCATTCTCCCTAAAATAGCTTTATTTTGGCTCAGTTGAGAATTCTTTGAATTTTGTTTGACTATTAACCATGTTATATTAAAATGATATAAAATTTTCTTTCCACAGAACCACATATTCTTCTCTTTAGACGACCTCTTCCAAAAGATCAACAGAAATGAAGTATATCTGGGAATCATCAATTAAATCTTTTTCAAATTTAATGTATATGTGTATATAAGGTAGTATTCAGTGAATACTTGAAAAATGTACAATTCATTCATCCAGACCTGTGCATGAGCTGTATTCTTCACAGCAACAGAGCTCAGTTAAATGCAACTGCAAGTAGGTTACTGTAAGGTGTTTAAGATAAAGTTTTTCTAGAGTTACTTTTTCTCTTAATATAAGTGCCTGTTTGACTTTACCTGTTATTTTGTTATTAAAGTTTTTATGTTGCATTATCACTGTGTGAAGTTATTGAAGTTTATTATAAGGTCAATTCATGAGTAGAAGTGTTGGATGGTTTTAATGGTGGGAATTTAATTTAAATGGATTTAAAATAGCTTTTGGTATGTTGAGGGTACCATTAATTTACTTACAAAGAAACCAAGAACCAGAGATAAATTTACTAGAGCTAAAGTAGATTTTGTAGCTCTTATTATTAGTGTAATTCCTAGAGAATTGTCTAGAATCTCCACTTGAACAGAAAGAAACCCATTTTAATACTTTTTGGGCTTCTTCTACCTACTGAGAACTACTATATCCAGTGGCCTCAGGAGAAACCACTTAACCCTGTTTCTCCATTTTCCCAGTGGGGATATTTTCTATAAAATACTGCATCATTTTTAAAAGTTGAAAAGCACTGTAAAAAAAAAATTCCCTTCATGCCATATGTATATTTTGTGTCTAAATGCCTGAAGGCAGCCACATGGGAAGAGTAAAGGAAAAGGAGGGAAATCCTAACCTTAAATATAACTCTCAGCCAATTAAATATAAAGCCCCCTTTCTCCTCTGCTTTCACATTTTCTTGTGGATTTATGAATTTTAAAAATTGATAAACATACATTTTATTCACACAACCTAAACCATATATATGGCTAATTTTAATGTCAATTTTGAAGGTACCTTTAATATTTTAAGCGTCAAGAGTCAACATTTCCTAATTTCTCTCATTATAGTCTAGTCACCCTATTTTTTAATCTTTAAAAAATTTAGCTTACATATAGTAAAATATTTGGAACATTCCTGAGTTCTGACAAGTGCATAGTTATATAAGCACCATCAGGATACAGAAAATTTCATCACCCCAAAACATTCATGCTTTCTCTTTGTAGTCAATCCCTCATCCACATGCTCAGCTCTTGGAAAACACAGATTTTTTTTTAAGATTTCATTTATTGATTTTAGAGAGGAAGGGGGGTGGAGATAGGAAGCATCACCTTGCTTCAGGTAAGTGCCTTGACTCTGCAAGTCCAGGGTTTGAACAGGACTTCAGCATTCCAGGTGGAGGCTTTATCCACTGCGCCACCACAGGTCAGGCCAGATCTGTTCTTTCCATCTAATTTTGCCTTTGTCAAAATGCCGTACAGCATGTAGCCTTTCACTTGACTCATTTGAGATTCCTCTATGTCAGTGGTTCTCAACCTTTCTAATGCCGTGACCCCACAATACAATTCTTCATGTTACGGTGACCCCAAACCAAAAAATAATTTTGGTGGCTACTTCATAACTGATTTTGTACAGTTATGATTCGGAATGTAAATACCTGATATGCATTATGTATTTTCCGATGGCTTTAGGCGACCCCGCTGGGGTCGCGACCCACAGGTTGAGAACAACTGCTCTATGTTGAATATTCATTCCTTTTTATTGTTCGGTAGCATTCCACTAAACGAATAATTCCATTAGTGTTTTTATACATCCACCAAATAAATGA
Source organism: Saccopteryx bilineata (assembly GCF_036850765.1). NCBI lineage: Eukaryota > Metazoa > Chordata > Mammalia > Chiroptera > Emballonuridae > Saccopteryx > Saccopteryx bilineata. The sequence continues at coordinate 102,629,764 of NC_089491.1, read as the reverse complement.
CATTTGTGTTTCCAGTTTTGGTTATTACAAATAAAACTACTGCAAGCATTCACAAAAAGTAAATCCAAACAGTCCACCTCTACTGGTATACTGGAGAACTCTTTTTAATGAGCTTAGTGTAAACAACGCAGTTTGGTGATCCTCTTACATCAGTCTATAAAACTGATCCCTTTACACATAATGAGCACAATACTGAAGCGGTCTAAAACTTGACTCCTGCTCTCAGCTAGAACTTCAGGATTAGCAAAGCAACACAGATGCCAGAGTTTCCAAGTAAACTTCATTGCGTTTAAGGTAGACCAAAGAAGACTGAGAGGGCAACGTCGTCCTCCACAGCCTTCAGCATTGACTCCTGCCAGACCCTAGGCTTCTCCAGACTCGAGGTTTGGGTGTGTCCGGCACATCCGTTTAACCAGTGGGACCCTCACAGAAGGAAACAAAGAACTGGAGCTTCCTGCCTAACTTGTGGTGGCGCAGTGGATAAAGTGTCGACCTGGAATTGGTGAGGTCGCCGGTTCGAAACCCTGGGCTTGACTGTCAAGGCACATAGAGAGTTGTTGCTTCCAGCTCCTCCCCCCTAACCAGGTCTCAATCTCTCTTATCTCTCTCTCTCTCTCTGTCTCTCCCTCTCTTTAAAATGAATAAATAAAAAAAAAAAAACTGGAGCTTCCTACATTTTACCTGCCTGAAATAGTGGCTTAACCCCACGGTGCAAGGTGCAGGTTTCCTAGACTTAACCTCCAGCCTAGGATTTTCAACCTAATCCATCCCTATGGGTCAAACAGCCTCCACTGTCAGCAAGCCTTAAATCTAATGCTTGCACCTTCCTCTGAGACAGTTCCTCCTGGTCTCCGCTCTGCCGTCCGGACCCCGCGGCCTCGCCCTCCTCCGCGTGCCCCGGCCCGACGTCCGTTTCTCCCTCTACCTGATCCCTTCTCTTCTGACGGCTCTGTTCCCCCCTCGAGAACCAGGCTATTTCCACATCTGCACCTTTTCCAGCATCCTTCCTAGAGTCATTAGCGAATTGTTGGAAAGGATTGAGCAGTTTTGCAATCCTTTTCTGTATTTACTTCCAAAGTGCTTTAAGTATCAGAAACAGGGCACCCAGTCTTGCTGGTTTTCCAGGTCAAAGTCCCGAAGCGGCCACACCCACCCCTTTCCAGTGCCCCCGACCCGGTGGGGACTCCTTGTACAGGTCTGGCCCGAACGCCGCCCACCGCCGGTGCTGAGTGCCCAGGGCTAGGGCCGCTGGCGCTGCCCACCGGAAGCAGGGCTAACCGGGCGCGTTTCTGTGACGCACTTCCTGGCGTCGCTCCGAAAGTGGGGGAGCCAGGAGGTGGAGCGTTTCGCGGCAGTCCCGCCAGCCGACCGGACGGCCGCTGGCCTCCGGGCCGGGCGGCCTCGGAGCCGTGGGCCATGGCGTCGGAGGGGCCGCGGAAACCCGCAGGCGAGGTGAGGACGGCGGCGCGGGCCCTGGGCGGTGGAGCACGGGGACGGGCGGCCCGGGACTCATCTCGGCGCCCACCTCACACCGCGGCTCCGGTGAGGAGGGCGGCCCTCGGAGACCCGGGTTCCCGCGCCGTTACGCGCTCCTTGCGGGAGGGGCTCGTTCCCGTAGCCCCAGCCGTCGCCTCTCGAAGCGCGAGCCTCGGCCGTGGAGTCTGAGGGCTTCCTGCCACACTGACGGGCCGCGCTGTCCGTGGACGGGAGCCTCCCACGCGGGTCCCAGAACCGGCGTTTGATACTTCGCTCCCGTATCCCAGGCGCTCGCGGCGACGGGATTTCCAGCAACACTTGAGTTTTTCGGCAAAACAACTCTCAGTGGTTAACAGGGTGGGAAGCACATGGTCAGGGTAGCTTCGTCATTACCCACGGCTCTGCAGGCTAGCTATCCTGGCTGCTGCCGATTCCGAGGGTCAGCTTAGGACGCGTCCGTGGCGGGCCTGGCTGCGCAGTGGGCTTGAATTTTATTTCCAGGGTAATCGGAGTCCTCATTTTTCACCTGTCATATTCGGTAATTAAAGGAAGCGTTGGGGCGGGGATTGTTGGCAAATGCTCGTCTTTACTGGGCAGAGGTTTTAGCATTTCCGGGACTGCTGGAGCGGAGTCACTCTGAGTTTCTCTTTTGTTTACTTTTGGTTGAGGTCATAATGCCTGTGGCTAAAAACCTCCTTCCTCCGCCCCCCCCCCCAGGGCATCAAGTTGTCAGCAGATGTCAAACCGTTTATTCCCAAATTTGCTGGGCTCAGTGTGGCGTGGTTGGAGTCCTCAGAAGCACACGTATTTCCTAGCTGTGCGGCCCCCTACTATCCTTGTGTTCAGGAGCTGCCTGGGCAGGAGTACGTATCCTTTTTCTTTACTTTTTTTCTTTTTTTGGGCGGGGGGGAGAAGCAGGGAGAGAGAGACAGGAACATTGTATTTGTCCTGACTGGGGAATCGAACTGACAAGCTCTGCTCTTTAGGACAGTGTTCCAATCAACCAAACTATCCTGCCAGGGCTTAATTTTTATTTTTATTTTTTTAATTCAGGGGAAGGGGAAGGAAGAGAATCATTCATTTGTTGTTCCACTCAGTCTGCATTCATTGGTTGCTTCCCCTGTGTGCCCTGACCTGGGATCAAATCTGCAACCTTGTTGTTTCGGGAAGAAGCACTTAGCCCACTGAGCTGCTGGGGCCTGGAGTACATATTCTTATAAATGCCTTGCTTACCTGAGCACTTTGTCTTCAGTTTAATCATTTTTAGACTTTAAAATATGTTGCAGCTAATATATTATGGTTCCTTTTTTTTTTTTTTTTTTTTACAGAGACCGAGAGAGAGTCAGAGAGAGGGATAGACAGGAACGGAGAGATGAGAAGCATCAATTATTAGTTTTTCATTGCACATTGTGACATATTAGTTGTTCATTGATGTGCCTTGACCATGGGCCTTTAGCAGACCGAGTAACCCCTTGCACGAGCCAGCGACCTTGGGTCCAAGCTGGTGAGCTTTTTGCTCAAACCAGATGAGCCCGCGCTCAAGCTGGCATCCTCGGGGTCTTGAACCTGGGTCCTCGACATCCAGTCCGACGCTCTATCCACTGTGCCACCACCTGGTCAGGCTATATTACAGTTCTTGAAGTGACGAGAGAAGAGCTCCTTAGCCAGGGAAGATCTGGCCAGTAGCACAACTTATGTGTGTCCTGCAGCAGAGACTGAAGCTCTTAACTGTCCTTTCCTCTCTCCATAGTTACTCAGGTATTTTCAGTAAAGAAATTATGTAGGCTGCATCAAACTTATTTTTAGAAAATGCATCTTGTAGAGGTGGTTCCTACAAATTTTGGTTATAAATTCTTCTGAATTGGAGTTGAAAGAACGCTTATGTTATCCTTTAAGTCGTTTCTTCTCAGGATACATTCTTAAGGTGTTTGCAGAACTGTTTCCACTGTTGGCTGAATTTAGAAAAATAAGTGTTAAACCTTTCACATAATTGTGTAAATTACTCGTAGATTTATTTTTAAGGTATGAATCAGCTTTTTGCTATGTAAGAGTCTTTGTCTTTGTTTTTGTTTTTTTTTGTTATGCATCAAACTGCTTTTTCTTTTTGCTTTTTGTCTTTTTTTTTCATACCTGCATGGTGTGACTGAATACTTTATACTTCATATAAATTCTAGAATTATATCCACAAGAATGACAATTGGAGTGAATAAGAAAATTGAGTTGTCTGGTATATTTAGAAAACATTGGAAGTTGTATTTTTTGACAAAAGTTGAAGACTCACCTGTATATGCTGAAAGTCTATTCCTATCAACCCATCTTCTCTGCCCATGTTGTGAGGCACAGATTCCTCTCACCTTCATCTGACCCCCCATTGGACTTTCTGAGTATCAAAGTAAACCGGGGAGTCACAGCTAGGCGTACCTCTGGGGAGCAGGAGGCAGCTCTGAGTCTCCCTCTTCTCTGCCAAGAGCGGCACTAGCCATTTGGTCGGTGGGTCAGAAAAAGGTCAGTCATGGGTTTGGTTTGGTTTTCAATTAGGAATACTTCATTACTAGAATAAATTGCTTATAAGTTAGAGATTTTACAAGATCCAAACTTTTATAAAATATCATGAATTAACAAAGAAAAAGAATAAAAAATTAACAGGCAGTGATTCCAGGCAGTTTGTGGTTCAGCCCAGTATGGAAATGAGTGCAGTGGGCAGCCCCATGGGTGTCTCCAGTCCCTTCTCCACGTGGCTCTTCTTGCAGCAGAGTAGAACTGGGACTTTCTGGTGAGGATGCTGCTGCCTGGTGCCTGATGCAGCACAGCTGGAAGATCGTATGAGATGTCCATCTGACTATTAGCTGTGGGTTTTCCTGCACATTTTGGGATCTCACTGATTTGCTACAAGAAAATGTTAAACTGTGGATATTGACAGAAACATGCAGTGCTTCTCTGTGGGAATGAAAAGGTGGTGATTTGTATTTGAACACTCTTCAGCATTTTTCAGCGTGTGAAGTTTCATGGCAGAATGGTTGCATCCTCTGACTGCCAACTAGATTTGCTAAATGTCAGTGTTGTCTTGTGTTTTGGTTTAACCTAGCAGCTCAAGCAAATTGGAGCAATGACAGTGTTCACAGATGGTGTCCATCTGGTCAGTAGGGTGTGTAATTCCCCGACCACGGTGCACCCAGCGTCCCTTTTGCAGCTTTGGCTCTGCAGGTCAGCAGAGCACAGGATGTGGTGGTGGGCTTGGAGCAGGGAAGGGGCTGTAGCAGGGTGTCTCCGGGTGCCCAGAGGTGCGCTGCAGGTTAGAGGGTAGAGGTAGATTTGGGTGGTAGGGGCCTCTGCAATTGGTCTGGATAGCCAGGGTCGTTGAGCAGCTTTCCCATGTATTTGACACCTCGAGGGTGGCGAGCTGCTGGGGCATCGTCAGCTCTCCCAATGCTCAGGATATTGGGGTCCTATTGAGGCTGCTCCACTCAGCAGTGGGAATAAACTAGGTCAGCATCTGTCTTTGCAGGTTCAGAAAGAAAGGCTCAGAGGGTTGTTGGGGTTTTTTTTTTGTTGGGTTTTTTTTTTTTTTTTTTTTTGCTTTTAATTAGAGTTGTTTCCATGTAGAATGAACAACCTCAAAACTAATAAAAGTTAAAAACTTTTTTATTACAAACTATTAAGCGCCTTGGTTTATGGTATGAAATCTGTCACTAAAGTTACTCTTCTGTGTAGGCAGAAGCTCTGTCCTGAAGACGTGGCCTTCACAGCGTCAGTGTTCCCACATCAGTACTTGTCTTCCGAGATGGCTCTTCCCCCGTACACCTACTCTCCTTACCCTCTGGAGTCCACACAGAGTGTCTGCCCCATGCTGGGCTCCCAGCGTGATTACACCCCGCCCCACCGTCACCGAGGTTTCCAGACAGGGAGGCCACAGTATGGGCACATGTGCACTCTCCCACCAGACACAAAAACTCTGATTAAGGTTAGTGAGTGCTATACTTCTGCTGGTCACTGTGGCATTTAAATTGTAAAGAACTGGCTCATTCATGCATTGATTTAAGCATTGCTTGTCTTTTTAGTGGCACTTAAGAACTGATTTGGCCTAGCTAACCTTTAAAATGGTTGGCTTCTGAATACTTACATATTTGCATTTTTAAACCTGTTTTATAGTGGTGCAGTTGACCCTTGAGCAACACGAGATTGAAATGTACCACTGGGTCTATTTGTACATGGACTTTTTCAATAAATATATTGAAACATTTTTAGGAGATTTGAGACAATTTGAAAAAAGTGTAGATGACTTTCTTATTAACATTTTTTTCTCTAGCTCACTTTATTGTGAGAATATAGCATATAATACACATGATATACAAAATATGTGTTAATCAACTGTGTATATTATCCGTAAAGCTTCCGGTCAGTAGTTGACTATTAAGTTTTAAAGGGTTGGAAATTATACACAGGTTATCAATTACTGGAGGTTGGTACCCTTAAGCTCCCTTGTTCAAGGGTCAACTGTAGTTTTCCTAGTTTGTGTTACTTTTTAATTTTTTCTGCAGAAAAAAATGCATGATGAGCAAAAGTTTGACAGTAAGAAGGCTGATGGAACGATATCATCTAATATAAAATCAGTAAAAGGCTCACATCATATGTCCATTCGTGCAGACACTAAAGGTAAAAATAACAAACTCTATGCCAGCCTGCTCCACTCATCCAAGTGTTACTGTTCTCTGGACAGCTGTTTCTGTGGGTTTACTGTGAAAAGCTGAGGCCATCAGACTTCCTATGGAGTCCTGGAGTCCTTTCCTCTTGGGATGGGACCTCCTGGCTATGGCTCTGGGACATGCCCTTAACGTGTTACTACCTTGTTTTACACAAGAAGTTGTCCAAGGTCACAGAGCAAGTTGGTCTTGACCACATACCTCAAAACATGTCCATGAATAAAAGCAGATCACAACCAATCCCTGTGCTATGTTGGGCCATGTTAATTTCTGACCAGCTTCTTTTGTATACTGTTAGGACACTTCTTAATAGGTGGGGCAGTTTGCCTATGACTTCAGTTCTGTCTTAACACCAAACCTGGGGCAGTATAGTTACTCAGAGGGTACTGATTTTATTCGTGGCAAAAGTCCTGTCTGCTCTGGACTTGAAAGCTACCATTCTGGTCCGTGTCTGAAAGTTAGTGAATCAACATGGTGTCTTGTTTTTTAACTCTAATTTACTTACAAGTGCAGTTTGATCACAGCCATCTCCTATTTATATAATGTCATAAGACCTTTATAATAGAGTACTTACTGGGAAAGGGTTATCATTTATTTACAGATATAATTTATGTTACTTGGTATATAAGTTTTTCTGTTTGCATTGGCTTTACTTATAAACTGTTATATGGAAAGGTGAGGAAAGTTGAGCAGTAACACTATAACTCTGGCCTTGTAATTACATACGGGGACCCTATGGCATTGTAGCCTACATTGTCATTCATCTGCGTTTGAAAGACAAAGACAGGACAGAGGTTTATAAGTTCAGTTCTACCTGCTGTCCTCCCGTAGTTCTAGCAAACTAAAATAGGGAACATTTCTTACTTAAAGGAAATATGTTAGTGTCTCCTTAAATTGGCAAAACTTTAAAATGTATATAAAAAATAATCAAAATGCCCAGGTGTGCAGTCAGGTTAAGGTAACTATTTCATCAGCATTATAATTCTTACTAAAATGTGCACTGTTTTGGTTCTCCTGCTTAGTGGCTCAGCCAGAACAATTGCTATTCTGATCATACGTGTTTCCACTGCTACACAGAAGGTTAACAACACTAGCAAAAGTTAGGCTGTTTGGACAATAGCATGTTGGTGCATCAGTAGTAATAGATTTTCTATTCCGCACCTTAAGCATGAGTACAGGTCATCAAATATCTGAATTTCTCCCCTACTTTTAATTCTGTAAATGCAGATGGTTTTCATAAACGAGCAGACAGGAGATCCAGAATCATTGAAAAGTGTGGACCTGCCTCCAAGCCTGAGTTTGAATTTACCAGGTTGGATTTTCCTAAACTGCAGGGAGCAGAGGACAGTGAGATCTTAGAGATGCCAAAACAGCCCCAGTGGGGGCCTCTGCGCTCTGCCTCCATAGTAGAGGCTCCTCTCAGGAGAGAAGTGAAGCCCACTCCCATGGGAGCAGAGGTGAGTGCAGGCACCTTCCGTTGCTTCTCTCTCTCTCTCTCTCTCTCTCTCTCTGTCTCTCTGTCTCTCTGTGTGTGTGAACTGTTGACAGTGGGTCTGTGACACCTAGTGCTGTTTTCCAAGAATCACCTAATGCCCTGTTTCTGCCTGTAGCTGACAGGTAGAGAAGAGTCGAGTGTGAACCCAGCTGGTTAGCAGCCCGTTGTGAACATCTCACGTCTATAATTGTGTTCTGACAGCACATTTTCAATACAGACAAAAAGATTTTATTTACTGAAATATACTGCTCACAAAAATTAGGGGATATTTAAAAGTGAATATGAAGCTATAAAATATTTCCTAATTTTTATGAGCAGTATAGTAGTGTTTAAACCTAATGTGCATTTGGTTATCTCTTTGTAATTTTATTTATTTATTTATTTATTTATTTATTTATTTATCTCTTTGTAATTTTAAATTACACCACAGTCACCATTTGATCTTAAAGTTGTAGTCCACAGTTCGAGTTATTTTCCTCTCATCCAGCTTAATTTGAGACTTTCAGTGAAAGAATGTCACCAGGTTACTAGGCCCTAAAATCACTTCTGACAGGCTTCCAGTACAGGAAGGGTGGGGCCCTCCTGGTGTGAGGACAAGGTCCAAGGACAAAGAGGAACTGCGAAGAGAACAGTGGCCTGATTGCTCTCCTGACTGGAGAGAGGGTTTCTGCTTCCTCTCCTTGTCTTGGGTGCTGGGCCACTGAAGCCCTGAGGCTGGGAGATGGTGGCTCACAGTGTGCAGAGGGTTAGCCATTCCCACAGTGTTTTCCTGTGTGTGGGCATGATGAGTAATGTTGCTCATATAGGAGACTCTCATTCTCATTTGGCAGACATGTGGCCTTCGGGGCTCAGTGGAGTGTGTGGATGCTGAGCAGTGAGCAGCTATGTGATTTGGTCACAGCAGGCAGTGGATAATTCAAGTGTTGCACCGAAGTCAAACAGAGAGGGAGCATGACTGACATCACATCATGGCCCCCTGTTAGTGGTGGAAACTGTTGATGTGGACATCATGCTATGTGAGGCAACTTACTTACATGTTACCTTGGTATAGACTCCCACTTGTGAATTGTGTGGGCAGTATTTTCTTCATTTTCCTTTTAAAAGAAACCTTTCTTCCTTATTATACTAGTAGTATCTGTGAACACAAAAAGAAAAGCAAAGAAAATAATTATCTGAATTTATCTAGCTAAGAGAAGACCATGTTTCTTACTTAACAGAAGTTAGTGGTACAGTGTGGGCATGGTACATGCAGGGGATATACCTATGTGTGCTTGTGGGAGGGATTTTCAAAATGTTTTTGGCATTTTTTCTATGTCCTTAAATACCCTTTGAAAACATGACTTGCACTGCATCTTTAATATTGATAAGAACGTAATTGATTTAGCCAATTTTGAGTAGCTAAGCCATTTCTAGTGTTTCATTGGCTTTGGTGAGCATACAAGTTACATTTACTAACAGAACAGGCTGTGTTTTAATTATTTTATTCTTATTTTTTTTAGCGAGTGAGACAGACAATACAGGAACAGACAGGAAGGGAGAGGGATGAGCAGCATCAACTCGTAGTTGCGGCACCTTAGTTGTTCATTGATTGTTTTCTCATTCGTGCCTTGATGGGGTTGGGGGAGCTCCAGCAGAGCAGGTCACCCCTTGCTCAAGCCAGCGCCATTGGGCTCAAGCTAACAATCATGGGGTCATGTCTATGATCCCACACTCAAGCCAGAGACACCACGCTCAAGCTGGTGAACCCGCACTCGAGTTGGCGACCTCAGGGTTTAGAACCTGGGTCCTCAACGTCCCAGGTCGACGTGCTATCCATTATGCCACTGCCTGATCAGGCTTATTAATTTTATTTTTTTATTACTGGATTCAGATATATGAAATGACAAAATCGGTAAATTTGTGAAGTATATTAGCTTTATAATGTATTCTCAAACTATTCAAATTTGAACTGATCAGTTTCCTTTTACCTTTGGTCTGCCCATCACTCTGAGATGGCTTTGTGTCCCCTGCCGCCAGGGTCTCTGGGCTCACATATGTGCTCGTGGCAGCTCTGTCTTTATATAGTGGGCACTTGTGACAGGGCTCATACTTGTCATCTCTGGATGTTTCAAGGGACTAGAACTTGGGTGTGTGGGCTTGGTAAACGAGGCTTTAGCATTTCTACGGGCACTGTGTTGGCATATTTGTGTTGCTGCGAGAGTCCTCTGTGACAAGCGGGTCTTCGGGGTTGCGTGAGGTGTGTGGTAGGATCCCATTTTCTGGGATCTACGTAAAAACGACACAGAGGTGTTCATCTGCGCCGAGAGGCAGAGACACAAGCTAAGCTCTGGGCAATGGGTGGTTGTTTTTCTTTAGTGAATTTTTTTATTTTTATTTTTATTTATTGATTTTAGCAAGAGTGGAAGGGAGAGAGAGTGAGACAGGAACATCGCTCTGTTCCTGCATGTGCCCTGACCAAAATCTAACTGGCAACTTATGTGCTTCAGGATGATGCTCTAACTAACCAAACTAGCCAGCCAAGGCTAAGGAGAGAGGTTTGACAGAAGGAAGTAATTTCACTTTTCACATTATGTACCTAGGTACTTGGAATTTTTAATTAGCATGTATTTTGAAGATTTTAAGAATGGCAAGGGAAGCTGTATTTAGAAACTAAATGATTCTTTCAATTTAAAATAGTAAGAAAATAACTGGTTTGCTTTTTAGGGTGGAATAGTGGTGAAAAATAATAATTCGACTGTCAGTGCTGCTGCCAATCCCTCTTCGTGTACAAGAGGTAAGAGTGGCTACCAAATATTACTTTAAAAAATGAGTTGTCTGTTTTCTAAGTTTATTTTCAGTTCAGTGCAACTGAAATGTTTTTGTCTGAAGCCTTCTTTAAGGCAGCGGAAAGGGTGTTGATAAACCTATGTGGCTATTAGATTAAAGCAGACAAGCTCCTACAGGTCTGTGTAGGGGGTGAGACAGCAGACTCCAAATGAGATGTTCAGCCAGTGCAGTGGGAGTGTTTATCAACTCAACATGATGCTTTCCTTACACATTACCTGTACCAGAGGTTCCCAGAGTTCTTGATCTCAGGACCCCTCAATACCATTTAAACAGCCCCACAGAACTTAGGTTTATTTAGACAACTGTCAGTATTGGGAATAAAGTGGTACCTTGAGATACGAATTTAATTCGTTCTGTAACCGAGCTCTTACGTCAATCAACTCGTATATCAAACTGCTATAGTAGACCCGTGTGCCAATGCGCCAACTAGCGGCGGCTTCCTGAATCACAGCTCGTATCTTGGAATTTCACTTGGATCTCGAACAAAAATACGGACCGAGTTGCAGCTCATATCTTAAAAAATTCGTATGTTGGTCTGTTTGTATCTCAAGGTACCACTGTATTTGAAATTAAACAGATTTTTAAAATACTTATTAATTCACTTAAAAGTAACAATAATAAACCCATTATATATTACCATAGCATTTTTATGAAAAAGTAACTATTTTCTAAAGTTAAGACAGTAAGGAGCCCTGGCTGGGTAGGATAGTTCAGTAGTGTCATCTCGATTGACCAAGGTTGCAGGTTCAATCCCTGGTCAGGGTACGTACGAGAATCAGCCAGTGAATGCACGGATAGGAGGAACAATGGATCAGTGTTTGTCTCTCTCTCTTTCTCTCTCTCTCTTTCCCTCCCTTTCTCTAAAACCAATAAATTAAAAATGAAAAACAGGAGAGCAGCCTTGTTTTACATTTTTTGCAATTCTTCAGTGGCTGGTCCAGTAGAGCTGCTTTGGCATTTGGCTGTTTCACTGTCTTACTTTGCAGAGTCTGGAAAACTCAGAGAGAGAGAGAGAGAGAGAGAGAGAGAAAATAGGGAAAGCAGGTAACACATTACTGTCGGGAAAACAGTTTTGACTTCAAGGGTCCTGGGAACCTCAGCCACACTTTCAGAACTACTGATCTGTCCTGTCCTGGCCAAGAAGTAATATATGTATTTACAGAGAGTTCATTAGAGTCTGCTTTTGAAATGTTTATAAGTAGCTTGTCTTAACAAGACCATTTTTATAAAATTATTTCAGATTTATCTACAGGTGTGTTTTTCTTTGCATTCTCATGTTTGGTAGAAAGAACACATCCGAGGCTACTCTGAGGATGTGTGGTTCCACTCTATGGTGACAAGAATAGTCTGGCTCATCTGCGGTAGCCACAGGCTGCTGACATGACCTACCTACATCCTGATGACTGTCCTTTTGTGTGTATGTAGAGTTTCATGGGCACCTAAGGAGTAGTGTGGCTGTGCTTATTCCTGTGTTCTGACACAGAGATAAATATCCAGTTATTGTCATAGCTGAAGTCTAGTGACCTTTGACTTCTGCTCTTAAAGATACACATTAAGGTTAGTAGGGTAAACATTGATCCTTAGCTCATTCATTCTGTGTGATTGCCAAGTGGGTGTAATTGAGGATTGCTGTTTTTTAACTGAACGCCCCCAAGTGAAAAACAGTTTCTAGGAGGACCAGTTAATCTAACAAGTCAATTCAGCATGCAGGTTCCAAGGAAAACACAAGTTTAGTGAATATTGTAGTTTCCAAAAGAATGTTTTGAACAATAGCCTAAATTTCACTGTTCTGAGTAATTATCTCACATGGTGCATGTTTGGAATTTCTAAGGACTTTCTTTTTACTGTTGAGACTGTTCCCCAATTGTGATTATCTCTGAGCAGAGTTGTCCTGGACGCCAATGGGCTATGTTGTCCGTCAGATGTTCCCTACAGAACCGTCACCAACCCCTAGAAATGCCACTTCCATGGTAAACCTAAAGACAGTTGTTTCATCAGCAGATCCTAAAAATGGTAGCGTATCATCTTCTCAAGTTTTGTCTTCGGATCCTTCCTGCAACACAGAGAAATCCATTGTCCACTCACCTAGAAAGGTATGCATCATTTGTGCACACTGTGGGTCTTCTGTGCTGCTGTGGGTCTTGTGTTTGTTTCCCTCGAGTCCTGACTGACAGTGTTTCCTCCTGTTCTGTGGTCAGTTCTCTGAGTTGGTTGTGCTCAGACTTTGAGAAAGAACGGGGCCTCAGTCATGGAATCTGAGTGGTGGCATTGTGTGTGTGTGTGACGTGTGCTCTAGACCGGGGCTCCTAACATGTCTGTGGGTTGTTTTGAATTCTTTACAAGAGAGAGACTGGCAGATGTGTGTGCTCCTTTGCTGTGTTCTTTCAGTCTTTGGTCTGTTGAATTTAAATTGAGGACCCTGCGAGGGTCCTCAAAGCACAGTCGGTCAGTGCCACATTCTGCTTTCATTTGGTGCATATTATTGACTCTGGGTAACGCTGCTTATGTTTTTTGTAAGATGGCCTATCAGAGTCCATCTTCTCTCAGTTCAGGTCATTTCAGGCTGTCATTTGTGTCGATCCCTAGATTATATCTTAAAGGGCCTTTCTCATCTAGATTTTGTTCTTCGTTATCAGTGTACTGATACATTCCTGTAGGTTGAGATACTGCTGTGTCCCTTTAGCGCAGTGGTTTCCCGTCTTTCCAGGTCGGAGGATACTTTCTGAGGTCCTGTGTCACAGACATCCTGTGCAGATGTGCGCTGTGCGTGTATGCTGGACTGATGAAGGGAATGTGTGCAAGTGGCAGTGAGTGCGAGAGACACCTGTGTCCTGTCCTGCACAGCTTTGCACTTATTTGAAAACACAGGAGGTGCAGTGAGACCCATCTAAGAACACAGAGGCTGCTGGCTGTGAGACCCCACTATCCCCTGGGCACAGGCAGCAGCCATCAAGTCCTGTCCCAAGTGGTTTTCCCAATAGACAGTAACACTAAGAATTAACAGATTTTTTATTTTCTAAGGGTCTGTTGAAAAGATGACGAACTAGTTTGCTTTCAGCAGGATGGTAGGGAATCCTAACGGCTTTTTCCTTTAAAAGTTCTCATATTGTGTCTACAGCCATACCACCCTGAACACGCCTGATCTCGTCTAAAAGTTCTCATATTGTAAATTTTTGTGACTGAAATGACAAAGGTGGTGTACCAGGATCTGACTGTGGGAAAAGCCCTCTCCCCTCACCCTTTGGTGTTCATGCCTCAGGGAAGCCTGCATTAACAGCCTGGTGTGTGCCCCACCCGCATCAGGCTCCTGAAAACAAACAAATAGGATTCTTTTGTTGTTTTTCTTTTTTCCCTTAACAAAACTGGTCATTCTTACACATTAAAAATTGCCTTTTTTACATAACACACTATTATGGACAGCCCCTCCAGGTCAGTAGAGAAACACTCTTTTCAATGGCTGCTGAGGTTTTAGCTGTGAGGATTGGTCTCTGCTGGGCATAAAGCAGGGCCCCCAACGGAAAGGCCTCACCGCCTCTAACCTACACTGGCGCACCGTGCAGGCAGGCACAGCAGCCCTCGGGTAGCGGTCAGTGCTCTGGGAGGGCAGCGGAGGGGCCAGGAAGTAGTGGATGCTCTGGAGCCAAAAAGAGGAGCATCCCAGCCTTGGTCCAGTGTCGGTATAAGTGTGAAGGCCCTGGGGCCATGTGTGTAAGACCTCACTGAGGACAGGTCAAGGGCTGAGGGTAGGGTGAGGGTGCTGAGGTCAGACTCAGGTTTCGGGTGGGCCCGACGTGGTGAGCTGAGGGCCCGATGGGGGTGTCTGACGTGCAGCCAGCCAGCTTTAGGAGGCCCAGGATGTGGCAGAGTTGGCACACTGGGCATATGACGAGGCTTCCATCGGAAATAGACTTACTGATGTGGCCTCCTCAGGCCAGAACCGGGTCTTGTCTGCATCGACCAGTTTCAAAGTATCGAACAGGCCAACTGTTTTCACAGGTTTTTGTCCTTCAGAATTATTCTCCCAAATGCTGGCTCTTTGGAAAATAGAGAATGAGAAGGGGAACTCTGAATAAAGTTGCCACATGCTCATATGATTTGATATCTTAATTTTGCTCTGATATATGGAATTAAACATTCTATTGAATGTCCTAAAAACCCATGTTTTTGTTATTCTAGTCCAAAGCACCACAAGGTGGTCATCCTGAGCAAAATGAAGCCTCAAGAACGAGTAAGAAAAATAAAGAGAAGACTAAGTCAAAATATGAAGTGCTGAGAGCGCAGGAGCCCCCACGAATTGAGGTGCGTGTTTGTTCCCATATGGTGTGATGTGCGGGTCTGTCTGAAAGCACTGTGGGCTGACTGGTTTCCTAAAACCTTTAACGTTGTCTTGAGTAAGAATTCTCCCAGTGCTAAAGAAAACAGCCATTGTCCATTTTCTCCACATCCTCATTGTGGTGTTTTGGCACGAGGCCCATCTGTCAGCAGCCCTCGGTGACGCTGGACCGAGCGGGTGATGGATCTCAAAGCAACGACAACTTGTGTTGAAGTCGAGGCGTCCATGCCCCAGGACTAATGTCACCCTCATACATTCACCTTCTCTTTTTGCTTTGCACGCTGGCTCTGTCGGGCCTCCTCTTCTGTCCAGAAACCTGATTCCAATGTGCTTCACTAGAGGGATGTTTAGGACACCAGAGAGCCGTCGTGGGCCCTTGTCATGACTGTCACAGACTCACAAAAGCGCTCTTAAATTATTGTCCTGCCATACTTCAAAATGCCCCCGTGCTCCAAGGAGCTGTCCTGGACTCTAATTACATTTCTCATGGGTCTGCAGTGCTGGACTCAGCATCCTAGCTTCTGGTGCCCGCACAGCGATGAGTGGAGTTGCCCAGGCGTCCAGCCCAGGGTCCAGCTGAGGCTTTCCCACAGGCCTGGGCGTTCCCAAGGTTCTAGGAGCAGTCTCTCAAGAATAGTGGGCTGCATATGAAGGCCTGTTACCATGGCACAGCATTTGGATTTGGGCCAATAAATAACTCATATTTTCCCCATTTCTCACGTAACCTCCAGAGCCCCTAAAATGCTGACAAGCACATAAGACCTTTTTTTGTGTGTGTGTATTTTTCCGAAGTTGGAAATGGGGAGGCAGTCAGACAGACTCCCGCATGTGCCCGACCGGGATACACCCGGCACGCCCACCAGGGGACGATGCTCTGCCCATCTGGGGCATTGCTCTGTTGCAACCAGAGCCACTCTAGCACCTGAGGCAGAGGCCATGGAGCCATCCTCAGTGCCCGGGCCAACTTTGCTCCAATGGAGCCTTGGCTGCGGAAGGGGAAGAGAGAGTCAGAGAGGAAGGAGAGGGGGAGGGGTGGAGAAGCAGATGGGCACTTCTCCTGTGCGCCCTGGCCGGGAATCAAACCCGTGACTCCTGCACGCCAGGCCGACGCTCTACCACTGAGCCAACCAGCCAGGGCCACATAAGACCTTTTTTAATGGTTCAAGTGTTGTACAGAGGCCCATTGTCCCTCTTTCTATTTTTCAGCCTGCCATCAGCACAAATGACAGGACATGGTTTCCCTAATGCAAAGCATGAGGAAGGGTGGTGCTTGGACACACTCATGTTGCCATTAGGGGCAGTTCTGTAGACTCTTTGGGGCCCCACTGTTGCTCTCTGGAGCAGGATTTTGGAACTGGGGTCTTTAAAGTGGTTCTAAGTAAAGTTAAGCTGAAGCTCTTATGTTATAGTTTGGGGAGCTATTTTGTATTCCCTTTGAGCACTTCTATGGAAGCTCTTCTTGGAAATATGAACAGAGAGAGGTCTCACTTGGGCACATCTGAGTCTCATGATGCATGACGTGCTAAAGGGTGTGTGGTTTACTTAGGATGCCGAGGAGTTCCCCAATCTGGCAGTTGCGTCTGAAAGAAGAGACAGAGTAGAGTCACCGAAATTTCAATCTATACAGCAGCCACAGGTAAATTTTAGAATGAGACCACTTTAGGCTTAACTTTTCCTGCTAAACTGAACTCTTTGATATAAACCTGCTTTCCACACTTCTTTGTGTTTGGAAGCTGGTGTTTTTTTTTCTTTTAATTTTTCCATTGATTTCAGAGGGGAGGGAGAGGTAAGAGAGAGAAGCAGAAGCATCAACACGTTTCACTTAGTTGTTTCATTTAGTTCTGTACTCATTGATCATTTCTTGTAAGTGCCCTAACCAGGTGAAAACCGTGACCTTGGCATCCAGGGCCAATGCTCTATCCACTGACCCATCCTGCCTGGAGACCGATGTTTTGTTTTGTTTTGTTTTTATTTATTCCTTGGAGGAGGACGTTCAGTATGTTCCAGCAGACTACTTTTGAGCTCACTTTGTCACTTTTGTAATAAGACTGTTGGTGACTACCACTGCTATATCAGAAAGAAGGGGAACATACTGCCTATGAAACTTCGACTTAAAGAGAAAGTGTTGATTCAGTTTGTCCAGGGAACAAGAATTGTTTTGTGAGGCAGCAGTGTCTGACAGAGAATAGCAGAGTCACTCAGATGTCCCTTTGAGTAGTCAGAATAGCGGAAGAAATGGTTCTTGTACCCCAGCCCCACTGAGGATTCAGGAATGGACTTATGGCTCATACTCTACATGGAGAACTTGCACATTGGGCATGTTCATTGTCATTTTTGCCTTTCAAAGTAGGGTACTTGAGTATTTTCACATTTGTGAAAAGTAAAATTCTAAACCCTGGTGTGAACTAACTTTGCATTGTCGTGTTATATGCGGACATCCTCCGCCCTGGTGGTGGGAAGTCTATGTCGCCTACCTGTGCTGTCCTTAGCGCTTGCATCTTGGTGTGAGCCTCCAGCCAGTGGGGTTCTGATGCCAGGAAGGAGCGCTGTGGGCAGGAGAGCAGGAGGGAGTACTGAGGCCTGCGCATGGCCTGCCTGCCATAGCCTTCAGACTGCCGCAGACCCAGGCCACAGCTGGTCAGCATTGACATGTGTCCACAATGTGTCAGACTTAGTGTCTGAGCATAATACTTACCTGCTGGGGCAACGTGGGCTTGTGTACATTTCTGACCCTGTTGCCATGGTCTCATGGCAATCGGCTGGTTCACGTAGGCAGTTGGACAATGAATGGGGCCAATGGGGCGGTAACGCTAACCAGTGAGCCTCCCATACAACAGAGACTATGTTCCAGAAGGGTTCCTGTCTGCAGAAGCGCACTGTTACCCACGGTGCAGGTGGGAGACACAGTGCTTGAACGTGAACCCTGTGTTGTGAAAGAATGGGGGTGAGTCACTGGTGACAGTATTGTCAGGTAGCATGGGATTAATTGGGCTTTTCTCTTTAATTATATTGATTTTTCATTTTAAGATTTTTATAGTCTCTAAGTCTATTTCATTTTTATCTTTATATGATTTTTTGTCACAAAATGAAAAGGGCAGTTTGTGAGATGTATTTATAAACTTCCTATTTTTGAACTTTTTAGAGTAATTTTAAAAGTAATGGAAAGAAGAGCCAGCTCCCTGTGCAGCTGGATCTGGGGGGAATGCTGACCGCGCTGGAGAGGAAGCAGCACTCCCAGGGCGCAAAGCCGTCCTCCGGGCCAGTTGTGTTTTCAGGTAAAAGCGTCTTTTAATCTCAAATGTTTGAATGTCTTTTTCACATAGACTATTCTGTGGCTGGCAGGGTTTTTTTTTTGGGGGGGGGGGTTGTACTGAAATAAGGATAGACATAGACTAAGGGTATAGAAATGATAGTTCAGAAATAAACTCGTGTGTGGCCTGTGGGTTTTGACAAGGTTATGTATTCATTAAAAAAATAAAGAATAGTCTCTTAAAAATTGGTGCTGGGACAACTGGATTCCACATGCTAAAGAGAGAAGCTGTACCCTGCCTCACTCCATAAACAAGGTGAACTCAGAATGGATCACCAACCTAAACATAAGAGCTATAACTATAAAGCTCTTAGAAGAAAACAGAGGTAAACTCACATGACCTTGAATTAGACAGTGAATTTTTAGATAGGACACTAAAAGGACAGGCGAGAAAAGCAATCATAGATGAAGTGGATTTCATCAAAATTAAAAACATTTGTGTAACAAATAACATCAAGAAAGTGAAAAGACAGCTTGCAGAATGAAAGAAGATGTTTGAAAATCATATGTGATAAACCTTTAATATTCAGTTTATTACTTAATAATAAACTCAAAAAATAGAAACACTAGAAAAGACATTTCTCCACAGACGATACACAAATAGCCATCATTAGTCATCAGAAATTAAGGTTGAAACCACAATGAGGTAGTGCTTCATATTTACTCTGGTAGCTGTAAGCAAAACCACAAACAGGTTGGTGGTTTTTTTAAGAGAGACAAGAAGGGAGAGAGATGAGAAGCATCAACTCGTAGTTGCTTCATTAGCTGTTCATTGATTGCTTCTCATAGTTGCCTTGACTGGGGGGCTCAAGCTAAGCCAGTGACCATGGGATCATGTCAGTGATCCCTTGCTCAAGCCAGCGACCTCAGGGTTTGTAACCAGGGACCTCAGCATTCTGGGTTGATGCTGTATCCACTGCACCACCACTGGTCCAGGAAAACTTTATGACAAGGGACTACTGTGTACCAAAGCTCGGGATCTCTGCCCCCTTACATGGTCTTTCCTCAGCTCATCTTTTTGGTAAAGAAAGGTCTGCAGGGGCCAATCCAGCTGTTTTGGTGCAAGTTGAACCATCTTCCTATCCCTATCTGGAAGTTTCTTAGTAAAGTCTATGAGTGAATGATCACATTTTTTTTTTCTTTTTTTGGGGAGGGGGGTTGTGATCTCATTTTTTGACTAAGGCCATTTCTGGTAGTTTGTATTTACAATGGCCCTTCAGGCTAAGTTTCTCCCCACCACTTCCAGTGGGCACCACCTTTGCAGAAGTCAGGGCAGACTGGAGGTGTTGAGGAGTGGTCATAACCATGTGCTCACTGGAGGGACTGTTATCACTATCCACGAGGAGATTTTGGGAAGTGGGGTTATGTGTGAAAAACACCAGAGAATCAACTATAAATGTTGCTAGACTGTTAAAAGGGCCTTCCAAGAAGACATGCATATAGAAACCAGTAGCTGACTTCCACCAAGGTAGAGCCACTGGAAGTGGTGGGGAGAGATTTAACCAAAAGGGCCATCGTAAGTACAAACTACCAGAAATGGCCTCAGTCAAAAAATGTGCTCGCACATTAAGACTTACTGAGAAACAGGAGCCTTCAGGATAAGGACAGGAAGAGAGTTCTTCCCAAGTTAATGGATGTTTTTGGGTCTCTACCAAAAGATTCTAAGTTTCACTTACAGTCATTGCCAATTTGAAGATGTTGATGGACAGTTCCATGAGGACAAGTAAGGTTGTGGGGACAGTTAAGACGGCACGGGGAGCCCTCCTGAGGCATTGTCCTCGCTGTGTTGCAGTCGGGGCCGTTCCCGTTCTCTCTAAAGAAGCCATGTCGGGGAAGAAGGGCCACTGCTTCAGCCAGGTGAAGACCCCACACAACCCACTGGACTCCAGTGCCCCCCTGATGAAGAAGGGGAAGCAGAGGGAGGTCCCTAAGGCCAAGAAGCCGACCTCCCTGAAGAAGGTGAGTGCTGCCCTGGACACCAGGGGCCAGAGGGCCTGTGGGGCTGCTGCTCTTGTCTCTGCTGCTTTAGGATGGGCTTGGGGTTCTCTGAGAAATAGTCCCTTACTCCCCAAGGGACACCTGGGGTGTGCACAGTGGGATGGCCTCATCCACTAGAGAGGGACGCCGTTTTATAAGCTGCAGGGACAGGGACAGGAAACAAGTAGGGGAGTGAGTTATGCTCTCTACTCAACAGCCTCGTCCTGCCTGCAGTGAGGTGTCTGCTGCCCAGATTCGGGGGTACTGGACATGTCCTGGAGAAATTCCCTTATGGCTGTTGCACACACACCCCTTCATTTCACTTAGCAGCCTGTGGTGTGTGGCCAGGCTTGGGTGGGGAGCTAAGTGTCTTACCCAGGGCCAGGTGACAAGCTGCCCTGTTGCCTCAGAATCCAGGTTTTACTTGCACTCTGCTGCATGCACCTGAGTGAGGGGCAGTGCTGCTCCTGGGCACCCCGGGGTGGGGTGGGGCACATTCTTCCTGGGCTCCTGGGCACCCCTGGGCAGGGTGGGGCAAGTTGTGGCTGTGAAGGCACAGATGGGCGTACTGCCAGTAAGCTGACCTGGGTGGTTTATTTTGCAGAAGAGCTTGTTTGTAAGTACAATATTTAGGTGCCTTAACCATTTACTCAATTTTAAAGATTATTTTGAAAGAACGGGAGGAAAGAAAGCAGCAGCGTCTCCAAGAAAATACAGTGAGCCCAGCTTTTGTCGATGACGATGTGCAAGATGGAGAGAGCGTTGGGGACGACCTAGCACTTGAGCAGGGTGAGCCCTCAGGTGCATGTCTCTGTTGGCTGCATCTTAACCCTTCAGGGGGCAGCTGTGTGCTGCACACCACCCAGAATTCTGCCAGCCTCTGGCCACTTTGTGGTAAAAGCGAGTCAGTGCTAAACCACAAGAATAGAGTTCTCAGATTGCCAACTTGACAGTAGAATGTGTCCCAACAGACAGTGGGCCTCTGATGCCCCTGCTTCTGGGGTCTGTGAGGGGCAGAGCCTGAGGCCCCTGGGTTTGATCTGTGTGGTCTTAGATGGACCTCATGGATTGAAGTATCTTGGAGAGTTAACCCCACTAACTGCAAAGCTGCTTTCCCATGAGTGTGCAAGATGTAGAGTTATAAAGAGGACGTGTTCACTAAGGTTTTTATTGAGTAATACACTCAGAAAAGTGCACAGGTCATAAGCATGGAACTTGTGGACTTCACACAGTGAACGCAGCACAGACCTCAGGAACAGAGCAGCCCCAGGGCTCCCTAGTTCCCGCCCAAGTCCTGGTCCAGCCACAGCCTGCTGGTGAGCATTGGGCTTCCTTCCCAGGCAGTCTTGCCATGGGTGCCTCGCTGGCCAGCAGTGTCTGTGGCCCCGAGGAGCAGTTCCCATTGTCATTACTGTACTACGTCCAGGTGTACAGTGTGCCATGGAGCCATTAGGTGCAGTCACTGTAGCAGTGTGGTGAATGCACAAGGGTGTGAGCACACTCCTGCTGGCATTACCTAGGCGGGGCGCAGGCTGGGGTCTACTGCCACTCATCCTCACAGGCTCCTGCCAGACAGGCTCTCAGGAGTGACCGGTCCCACCTACCCTGGCTGTGTGATGCATGCCCTGAATTTCTTCCCAGGTGAGCTGGCACCTCATGGCACTTTGAAAGTCTCTCAAAGGAATGTTTGGGAACTGTAGTGATTACTGAATCCTGTCTGATGTGTTTAACACACCCCTTGAGGCTCTCATAGTTTAGATATTTGACTTTAGCTCTTATTTAAGGATTATTTAGTAAAGGAATAGTTTCAAGCATTTAAGTGCAAAAATTAATTTCAAGATTAAAATATAAATTGGCCACTGAACACACCTAAAATGGTTAAAATGATAGGTTTTGTAAATATTTTGCTGTAGTAAATATAAGTAACTAAATTGGGTCAGGAAGATAACTCTAGAATGGAAAGGTTTTTTGTTTGTTTTTAATTTTATTTAGAAGATTAAATTTAACGGGGTGACATTGATCATTTTTTTTGTTTTGTGTTTTTAGAGAGAGAGAGAGAGACAGGAAGGGAGAGACAGATGAGAGTATCAACTCGTAGTTGCTTTCACTTTAGTTGTTCACTGATTCCTTTCTCATATGTGCCTTGACTGGGGGCTCCAGCTGAGCCAGTGACCCTTTGCTCAAGCCAGCGACATTGGGATCAAGCCAGTGACCCTGCACTTAAGCTGTGACCTCAGGGTTTCAAACCAGGACCTCAGCCTCCTAGGTCGATGCTTTGTCTACTGCGCCACCACTGGCAGGCCAGAATAGGAAGCTGCCAGGTTCTTCTGTTTTTCCCAGACCATTCCCATCATTCTGCTGCCATTATGGTGCTCAGTAACCATGTTTGAATGTGTTGGGTTTGGGTCGCTTTTGGGGCCCTGGTGACACTGCTCTGCATGTTGCCGTGGGGCACACCCTGCCCCAGCCCCTGCCATGTGGATGCTGTGCCGTGACTTTTCTGTGACATTCCAGGGGATGCAGAAGTGTCCATAAGCTTCACTCCTGCTGTGGAGAGCCAGTCAGAAGAGCCACTGGAAGCTGAGATCCACAAGGAGGCAGAGACCTGCTACCTGGCCCCTGAAGGTTCCAGCTGCCCCAAGATCCACAGCCGGAGATTCAGGGAGTGAGTGACCCCCTAGGGGCCTGGGGTGGGCACTGCTTGCTCTGGCTATGGGGGCGGAGTTCTCATATACCCTGGCGTGCTCACTGGGAAGCTGAGAGCGAGGGTCTGTTTCTCTACTGGTGGAGGGAGCCACATGTCTCGTCATGCCACACAGGGTTCCTGAAGCTGCTTCCACAAGCTCTCTCGTCCTGCTGGTGGTGGCAGAGCTGCCCGTAGGTCCAGGTTCTCAGTTGGGGGAATGGCCAGTGAGGAACAGTGCACAGCATGCGGTTTGACTTCTCTGCAGAATTTCTTGGGAAGCTGTGCTGCCTCTTTTCCTTTGGGGCACACTCCAGGTGGTTCAGGAGTGGCGCATGGGGAGTGGCCATGGTGGGGGATGTTTGGCAGCCTCTGGGGGGTGGGGTACAGAGCTTCTGTCTCTTGTAGGTGGCATCGGGGGAGGGTGCTTTGGTTCCTACCATTCATTAAATCCAGCCATTCAGGGACCGTGCCGTCGCGTTCCTCCTGAGCAGCAGCCCTGCAGAGTCACAGTCAGTAGGAAGCTGGTGACATTCGATGTCTCTCTCAGTTACTGCAGCCAGGTGCTCAGCAAGGAGGTAGACGCCTGTGTGATAGATCTGCTGAAGGAGCTGGTCCGCTTCCAAGACCGAATGTACCAGAAAGACCCTGTCAAGGCCAAGACCAAACGCCGGCTTGTGCTGGGGCTGAGGGAGGTGCTCAAACACCTGCGGCTCAGGAAGCTCAAGTGCGTCATCATCTCCCCCAACTGTGAGAAGATACAGTCGAAAGGTAATGTGCCTTCTCCCTGGTGGACGGCCCACCACACGCCGCCAGCAACTAAGCATGGGCAGTGTGGCTCGTTTCCTTTTGTTTTAATTGACTGATTTGTTTCCAGAGTTTATTTGCCCACCATGTGCCTGACCCTGCAGGGCAGCTTGGCCCCTGTGGTCTTCATGGCATGGCTCTGGGTGGCCCTGCGGGCCTCTGGCAGCACAAAGGACATGTCTTCATCACGCAGCATGCTGGACATGGTGTGGGTTTGCCCTGGAGCTACAGAGGGTCACTGGTCACTCACACCATAGAGGTTTTGTGAATGGCTGCCAGGCAGAGGGCTTTGTCCATTTTAAATGCCCTTTCTTCTGTGACTTAACTCCTGGGCCCACTCACTCATTAGAGGTGTGGGTTTGTCCAAGCACATGGCCATCTTTCTGACAGTGGAAGGTTGGCTCTGTTTCATGGGATATGAAATGCTGGGTGAAGTGATTGACAACATGGGATATGAAATGCTGGGTGAAGTGATTGACAGTGAACTCTGGTGTGTGACCTCGCTCCAGTGGCCTCCAACTTGTCCATTGTGTGTCCTCAGGCTTTGCAGGGCAGGGATGGCAGTCAGGAGAGGGCACTGCAGGCACCAGCTGTCCCTCTGCACCTGGAGTCAGCACTCCAGGCCACAGCTGGGTCGTCCTGGACCTTTGTCCTCCCATGCAGTTCAACTCCATGGGGTTGCCCTTGCAGGTGATGAATCCAGCTCCTACACTGAGCTTTCCAGTGGCCACTTCACATCTCAGACTTGAGGCTCCCAACTTTTCTGCGGCCTCCAGAGGCCCAAGAACAGTAGCTGGACCTGCCCGTGCCAGCCTGGCAGTCTCACCGTATCCCGCTCGGGTCAGAGATTGATCTTTACCGGTTGGAGTAGATAGCACAGCGATTTTAGGGACGTCCCACTTGGTTGTGTGGTGGTAGTGCCCCTCACAATCCTGAGGCAGGAGCTCAGCCTAACGGTCATCACTGCACACCCTCAGCCAGCTGCTGGAGCCTCCTAAGACAGTCGGTACATCGGGCATTCTGCGGCTTTGTCTTCTAAAATCATCTATGCCCTGTGTGCCACCTGGGCCCGTAGTTGTGGGGATGGCCCCCACACCCCTGTTACAGGTGATATCTTAACTCTTGCCCACTCCCTTGCCCTGGGCTCACCTTGTCAGCTTGAGCACGTTGTCATCAGTTGCTGGTGTGGAAATGGTGTGGGACACATGTGAGAGATGGTGCTCGAAATCCAGTCTTTCTGCTTCTTGACCTTTTTTCCTTTGTTTTCTCCATCTCTGGAAGTGTCTGAGAACTTCATTGTGTCCACAGTTCTGAAGGTGGGACAGCTTGCACCAGTGCCCTCAGGTGTGGGACGCCCTGTTGGGTCTGTGCTGTGAACCCCTCCAGCCACTCCTCTGTCGGCATCCGGAGCCCCGCTGCTCAGTTGCCGGGCCTGCAGGGCTGCCTGCACTGCACCCAGTTTTGACTCTTCACTTCTTTTGGTTCTGTTTTCTAAACTTTATGTCAGATTTTTCATTTCCACTATTTTTAAATTCTGGGAGCTGTTTTGTTCTTTGGAGATTGTGTGTGTATGGCAGTTGTGGTTGCCCCGTGGGTGTGTCACTTCTTTGGGGATTGAAGTTTCCTTATCCCCACATGGCCTCCCTGGCTGTGGTGGTTTGCCATGTGGGTCTCTGGTGGAGGTTTCCTTGGCGGTCAGCTTGTCGAGCAGCTTCTCAGAGGCTGACTGGACGTCTGGGGACGGGCTGCACTGGAGGGCAGTGGTTCTTAAACTGGTGAATGTGAGTCTCCAGGAACTGGGTTCTGCTTATTTGGATCCAGAGGGCCCAGGGTGTGCGTTCCTAGTGAGTTCTTGGTGATGCTGCTGCTCCAAGGACCCAGTCAGCCCTCTGCTCTGGGACAGCTGGGTAGGAAGTGTTCTGGGGGTGTCCCTGACTCCTGGGGCATGTCACTGGGAAGGAAGGCTCTCCATCTCCCACCTCCTGCATAGGAAGGGCTCGGGGTCTTGACGTCCCCTGGAGTTTGTCCTCCTCACCAGGAGAGGAGTGGTACCTGGCATCCTGCAGACATGCCGTTCACCTCCCTGGAGGGCTAGTGCCCTGGTGTTGATGGTAACGTGGGTCTGGACACAGACACACTGTCACCGGCCCTCCTGACCGGAACCCCTTGCCTCTGGAGGTGCCTGCCCAGTGTGGATAGTTGCTGCACTCTAGGGAGTTAATTCTGGGGTGTAGACAGCTGGGTCTAATCTGGGCTTTCCTCCCTGTTGCCTTAGGCTGGTGAGCTCAGTCAAGTGTGTACATTTCCACTTCTTGGTGGTTTTCTGCTCTGGTCTCACACCTCCTGTGGTGCTCCAGCTCCAGCAGCAAACGAGTGGTGTGCAGGTCCTCCTCTCCATGCTGGAGAACCAGGCTGAGATGTCACCGACAGGCAGCTTGAGGATTTGGTGTGCACTTGAAACATCATCAGTTCCTGCGTGTTTTGCCAGGCAGCATCAGGAACTTGATTGTGCCTCTTAACACATTTCTTGGGAAAGGTACTAATGCTTGCAGTCACTTTAAAGGTAAATTCCACATCACAAGTTGTAGGTTATGTTAAAGCTCTGCATTTGCTCAGTGTGGCCTTTCACCTGGTCATTCGAACTTGAACTTAAACTCCTCATGGGATTGTCTCCCTGACAGCGTTTTGCCCGTCTCAGGCTGTCTCAGTGTGGAGCTGTGACAAGGGCACTGGGCTGCTCTCAACTCTCACGAGTGACCTTGGTGAGCAGGTTGGTTGAGTAGTGTTCGACATGGCTGCTGTGTTGGGGTTCCCAAGCCCGCGTTGGTTTAGGAATGTGCCGGGAGGACTCTCAGTACCTGAGGACGCAGTGCTTTCCTCAAGTTGGGGTTTACTGCAGTGAAAGGAGGCAGCAGGTCAGACAAGGGGAAGGCGTGTGGGGTGAAGCCCGTGGGCCAGGCACACACTCTGCATCTTTTCCTGGGTGGTCACACAGGGCGCAAAGACAACTCGCGTTAACTGTTCTCTTTAGGGATTCTGGGTACAAACTGAGCGCTCAGGGTGTTTACTGGGGTCTGGTCACGTGGGCACCCTCTGCCTGCCTGTACCAACTCTCAGAAGGAGCCTTTCTCAACATAAACCTCAGTGTTCCCACAGCGGCAGAGACACGTGGCCACTGTGATCAGGCAGGTGGCCCTCTCTACACCCCCTCTGTGGCTAGTCCAGCAGCTGGCCAGCTGGGTTTGCTCTGTTTTGCACACACTGAAGTAGCACTTGTGATGAGCCCCAGGGCAGAGAGACATGGGGGAGAAACGACTCAGTTGATGACTAGGCCCTAGGGGACTCAGTGACACATAGTTACATGTCAGGAACAGACTCTCAGCCCCACCTCTGCCATCTCCCCTTCTCCCAGTCCAGCCAGAATTGCTGTTTTTCTTTGAAATTTATGTCCCCAGAGGTGGTGTCCTTGTCACCTCTTGTGGTCCTCTGGTAGATCTGGAGCAGGGTGTGGGGCTTAACACTCTGCCTGGTCACCTGCTGCAGAAGGTGCTTCCCATTCTCACCGTGGTGTGCACTGGGAAAGTCTCTCTCGAGGAAAGTCAGGAATCGTCATTACGAGGCTGAGGAATCTTCCTCTCATGCAGACATTGTATATTCTGTACGGAGTGGCCAACGTGCTGAGGACAGCAGCAGTGTGACAGGCGCTGTGACCCTTCTCTGTGATAGGTGAAGGCAGCTCACCATGTGGGTGGGGCCCACTGTTTTACTGCTTTCTTTTGGGAAGTAAACCCTGCAGATTTCCTCCAGTTGCTTAGCGACAGCCACACTGCCAGATGTCTGTGTCCTCGACTCTCCGCCTGGGTGTGAACACGGTGTGCACCTGTTCCTTAGCTTCAGTCGCAGGGTCCTCTGTCATGCTGACACATTGCACGGCTGCTCTGGAAAGGCTGCCCTATGCATACTGATGGGTGTGTCAGTAGTGTCCAGACCCCAGCCTGTCGGTGACTTGCACATTGGGATGTACCTGTGTGAGCATCTCCACAGGTTCCATGTTGAGAATGGAAGATGTGTGCCTGTGTAACAGTGTGTGCCCGCCACCTCCGCGAGCCCTGCGCGCTCTCCCCTCTCCTGACCGCCTCTGCGGGCCCTGCTCGTCCTCCCCTCTCCTGACCGCCTCCGCGGGCCCTGCGCGCCCCCCCCTCTCCTGACCGCCTCCGCGGGCCCTGCGCGGCCCCCCCTCTCCTGACCGCCTCCGCGGGCCCTGCGCGCCCCCCCCCCACCGCCTCCGCGGGCCCTGCGCGGCCCCCCCCCTCCTGACCGCCTCCGCGGGCCCTGCGCGCCCCCCCCCCCCCACCGCCTCCGCGGGCCCTGCGCGCCCTCCCCTCTCCTGACCGCCTCCGCGGGCCCTGCGCGCCCTCCCCTCTTCTGACCGCCTCCTCGGGCCCTGCTCGCCCTCCCGGTGCCCTGACTTGGGAGGGAGATTGAGCATCTTTTGATTTGCTTTAGAGCATGGTATTTTTTGTTCACTTTCTTTGCTCATTTGTCGTTTGGGATGTTCATTTTAATATAGTTATTACCTTTTTTTTTTTTTTTTACAAGAGAGGAGGCCCTTTGGGTAAGAGTAGAAAATGTTTCTTGGTTTGTTAGTAGCCTGTTTTCTTTTCACCTTTTTTGATCGTGCAGGGAGTATTTTTTATTCCCACATCAGTCACAGCTGGGTTTACGGCAGTCAGCCCTCGGCCTTCCATCCATGGTGATGGATTTGTTCTGTTTTTCCCTGTTCTCCGTGCTTCCGTGTCTGGGGTGGCATCTGCTGGGCCCTTCTCCACTGCCTCGGGTACTTTCTCACAGGCCAATTCTACGCATTTGAGTCATCCTGGATCCTCTCTGTTCTGTCACTCTCATCCCCTTATTTACATTCTTGTAGCTTACAGCATGCTTGTACTGCCCGGTGGTGCTACCCTGGTATTTCCCTTTTTCAAAATGCTGTTTTGGCCCTGGCTGGTTGGCTCAGCCGTAGAGCGTCGCTCAGCATGTGGAGGTTCTGGGTTTGATCCCCAGTCAGGGCACTCAGGAGAAGTGACCATCTGCTTCTCCACCCTTCTCCCCCCTTTCCCCTCCCTCAGTCATGGCTCAAATGGTTCAAGCCCCAGATGCTGAGGATGGCTCCATGGCCTCCACCTCGGTTGCTAAGAAGAGCTCGATTGCCAGGCAACAGAGCAACGCCCAAGATAGGCAGAACATTGTCCCCTAGTGAGCTTGCCATGTGAATCCTGGTTGGGGCGCATATGGGAGTCTTTCTCTCTGCCTCCCTGCCTCTCACCCTCTCACTTAATTTATTAAAAAATGCGGTTTCTACTTGTGTACTTTTTTCATTAAAAAAAAAAAGTCCTATTTTGTAGTAAATCATGGTGTTTCAAAGTTCTAGGCTAATGTAGAATTGACTTGTTATAATTTTGGATCATCCTGGCTGAGAGTAGAGACGTCTTTTGTGTGCTGGAGTTTCCTGTTGTGTGTAGTAGCACATGGAAGTCGCTCTGAGAGTGTGTGCTGGTACGTAGATTCCTGCCTGCTGCGGTGTTTGGGTGCTGTCCTGCATGCAGCTGTTTCTCTGTCGTGCCCGCTAGCTGGCTGCGTGGTGTGCAGCAGCTTCTGGGTTATCTGCTCAGACTCCGTGGGTGATGCTTTTGTTGGCAGTGGTTCTCTGGTGCTGTGGGTTTCTGGCAGGCAGGTCGGCCATGCATGTGGAGCTGCTTCATGCTGCCCCTCCTGTGCGTGCCCTCGCACAGCGCTGGGAGCCTGGTGGCTGATGGAGGGTGGTGCCGTGGGTGGTCAGGTTGGAGGGGGCTTTCTGCTAGAGTCCCATGTGTAAGTGAGGTGTACCCCCTTTTCAGTGTATGATAGCACGTGTGAGGCAGCTGAAGCAGCGGCCTGGCTTCGGTAAATATTTGCAAAGACTTCAACAGGTATAAGGCCACCCTTGCATCAGCGTGGACTGTTTTGTTACACGGAGGGATGGTCTTTTGGCGATGACTTATTCCACACTCTGGGAGGAATCCTGTACTGGTGCTGCAGCAACCTGCTTTCCCCTGCACCCCTGGCACAGGCCTCTGGGCTGGGGCGGGAGGTATCTGGGCAGTGTTGCTGTCTGTAGCAAGGAACCCTGGCAACCAGCACCCTGCTGTGCCCTGTGACACATCTCCTGTCCTGTCCTTGTCCTCTGCAGGTGGGTTGGATGACACCCTGCACACCATCATCAACTACGCCTGTGAACAGAACATCCCCTTCGTGTTTGCGCTCAACCGCAAAGCCCTGGGGCGTAGTTTGAACAAGGCTGTTCCTGTCAGTGTGGTGGGCATCTTCAGCTACGACGGGGCCCAGGTGTGCAGGGAAGAGGCCCAGTCTGGCCGCCGGCTCGGGAGGGAAGAGAAGAGGTGGAGGTCGTGGGCGGTCAGTCACACTCACTTTCAGGGGCCTTGCTGTCCTCAATACACAGAAGGGAAGTGTGATTTCAAATTTAGTTCTGGGCTCCCTGCTGCTACAGAGGTACCTAAGGTGCCCTGTTCTCTCTTGAGGCGGCACCCTAGGTGGGTGTCACCCTTTGCTTTGTGGAGGGTGCCCTTGGGGTTTGTAGAAGACCCATGTCTTCTTTGGTCCGGGGACATCACCTGTATGCTCACGTCTGTCCAAGGACCAGTTCCACAAGATGGTTGAGCTGACGATGGCGGCGCGGGAAGCATACAAGACCATGCTGGAGAACGTGCAGCAGGAGCAGGCGGGACAGCCTGGGTCCCAGGCCCCTGCCGGCCAGCCTGCGCAGGGCCCCGGCTGCCTGGCAGAGGACAGCCCCCCAGCTTCTCCAAAGTCAGAAGAGCCGCACTACAGTGAGTGCCAGGGCGGGTCTGAGTCTGGGCTAAATGTCCTTCGGGTCTTCATGGACTTGGATGAAAAGTCCAGTGCCTGGCGGAGTGATGGCTTGCCCAGCAGCACTGGCTGCCGAAGGCCGCGTAAGGGCCCGGCCATTGTCTGAGTGTGTTCTCAGACCTGGGAGTTTGCAAGGACCTGTCAGTGAGTGTCTCACACAGAGGGTGGCTGCAAGGGCAGCTGTGTCCTGGGAGGTTGTCAAGGTCAGCAAGCAGTGAGGTGTGACTAACGCTGCGCACAGGGGCGGGGGTGCCCTGGGGGTGGCGGGTGGAGACTGCAGGCCATTGAGATAGCGCTGAACTGGCTCCCAGCAGAGCCCCGCTGCCCACCCCCTCTCAGCCGTGCTGCTTTCTCCTTCCCAGTGGAGATCTGGAGGAAACACCTGAATGCATACCATCAGGGTGCCCTGGAGCTCGAAGCGTCGCTGGAGGCTTCCACCTCTCAGATGATGAACTTGAATTTATAAGAAGAGGTGTGTGTGTGTGTGTGTATTTGGGGTAAGGACGGGGAGATTTGAACATTGTGGCCCTTCTTAGTTCTCCACTGACCTGATGTATTTGTGATGCTGTCGTTGGGGCGCTGGCAGCGTGGAGGGCATGAGGGAGGCAGCCTTGTGGCATCAGAGCTGTGGGTCTTGTGAGCAGGCGCTGGGCATACTGACAGAAGCCTCTCCTGGGAGCCCCGGGAGCAGTGAGCCTGGACAACACTGGAAACCTGGCCCTCCGTGGTGGGTGCCCTGCTTGGAGGATGCATCCTGCACATCGCAGAGGCGTCAGCTCAGCTAGCGGGCTGGTGGAGTGGGAGCATTGTGGCTGACACTGTCGCCTCGGGAGCCAGTGCTCGCTCAGGAGGGCAGAGCCTCCTTAGGACACGGCCTCTCAGTGGGAAGATTTGGGGACATGTGGAGGGTTTGCTAAAATGAGCCTTAGCAGAAAATTCAGTTTCTAATCTGTGACCTTTGACAGGAATTATTTCTTTTAGTCTTTAATTTTTAAAGAAACAATGTATATTAAAGTTGCTAAATTTCAGTTTTGATAATCTACAGATCTTTCTTTTGTAAATGAACACACTCTTTGAGTATGGTTTCTGTCACAGAGGCCAGGAGATAAGAGGTTTACTTTCCTATTTTTCTGTAAGTAAGAAGGCATATTTATTTTGAATAAAGAGTGATTATTTAATTTCCCTGAAGACTCTGGTCATCTGGTCATTGGGTTTATCCTTGCTCTTTCTAGTTCCTCCTTTGTCCCCATCTGTGCTTTGGACTTTGAATGGAAGGAAGGGGCTGCACGGGGAGAGGTTTGTTATACCCAGGCCTCCTGCAGCTGGCAGCAGTGACCATTGAGGTCTCCAGCCTGAAACCTGCTGTCACCAGGCCCAACCTCAGGCCCTGCAGTCACAGAGAACATGGCTGGGTGGAGTGTCCCTGGTTCATGCTCGTCAGGCCCAGCATGTGTTGCTGGCTCTGAAAACACTGGTGGTTGAGCCCAGTCATACCAACGTGGTATCTGAGAACCCGGTGGTCTGTGGTGAGCAATGAAAGTAGACTAACGAGTCAGAAGCATTGTGTGGGCGGGGCTGACAATGTGTGACAGGTCGTGTGTGTGTGTGTGTGTGTGTGTGTGTGTGTGTGTGTAGCACCTGCCTCTCCTGTTGTCAGTGACACTGGTCACTCCCAGTGTGCGCTCTGCCCCTCCAAACACATACTGAGCCGTTTTAAGGGGACATAGGATTCGGTCGATCAGCTCCAAACTCCGAAGCCCTGAGTTCTGTCCACACATCTCTCTGGGCTCAGGAAGAACAGCATCGAGAAGGTCTTTTCTGCCCTCCCCACATCAACAGGTAGCAAGTCAACTGTCCTGGGTTTGAGAGTAGTGGATTATTTGAGAATGAAGGTTCCAAATTAATTTATATAGAGAAAATGAAATAGCATTCCAGCTGCACTAAGCTGCTGAGGATAGGGAAAGTGATAGATCAAAAAGTTAAGGAACAGACTTCTGGGCCCTGGCTGGTTAGCTCAATCGGTTAGAGCATCGTCCCGAAATGACAAGGCTGCGGGTTCGATCCCCAGTCAGGGCACACACAAGAAGCAACCAACGAATACATGACTGAGTGGAACAAAAATGAATGCTTCCTGCCTGACCTGTGGTGGTGCAGTGGATACAGTGTTGAACTGGAACGCTGAGGTTCTGGGTTCAAAACCCTGGGCTTGCCTGGTCAAGGCATTCCTGCTCCTCCCTCACTTCTCTCCTCTCTCTTTCAAATGAATAGTCTTAAAAAATATTTTTAAAAAATGAATGCTTCCCTTCCCCCTCCCCACTATCCTTTTCTTTGCTCTCTTTCTCTTAAAAATCAATAAACCTGGGCTTGCATGGTGGTGCAGTGGATAGTGTCGGCCTGGGACACTGAGAACCCAGGTTCAAAACCCCATGGTCGCTGGCTTGAGCCCAACCAAGGTCAAGGGGTAGAGCAAGGGTCACTGGTGCAGCTGGAGCCCCCAAGTCAAGGTACATATGAGAAAGCAATCAATGAACAACTCAAGTGCCGCAGCTGCAGCTACGAGTTGATGCTTCTCATCTCTCTCCCTTCCTGTCTGTTCCTTTCTCATGCAAATAAATAAAGCAAGGAGCAAGCCTTGGCCAGATAGCTCAGTTGGTTGAAACATTGTCCGGAAGCACAGAGGTTGCTGGTTTGATTCCTGGTTAGAGCACATATATACAGGAGCAGTATGATGTTCCTTTATCTCTGTCTCTTTAAAAATAAACAAACAGACTTCTGGTCAAAATGGCAGAGCAGGTAGACTCTGAGATGGCCCCTCCCATGATGAAAATTACAACTAAATTACAGAACTCTCATCATTGACAATCACCGGAAGACTAGATGAATATACATCGTCTAAGGATAGAAAGCCACATGGAGACCAGTAGGAGGGGTGGATGTGGACTGGAGAGGTTCCATTCCATGTGGCAAGGAGGGCCTGACCTGTGGTGGCACAGTGGATAAAGTGTTGACCTGGAATGCTGAGGTCGCTGATTCGAAACCCCAGGCTTGCCTGGTCAAGGCACATAGGGCAAGCAACTACTATGAGTTGATGCTTTCCGTCCCTCCCTATTTCTCTCTAAAATCAATAAATAAGTTCTTTAAAAAAAACCCAGATGAGTCTAGAATGGTTCCAAGACTGGGCATTTGTTAAACATCACCTCATTGTACTTTATCGTGTGTAAGTTATACCTTAGTAAAGCTGACATTTAAAAAGAGAATGAAGTCTTGCCATCTGCGACAGCAAAGATGGACTGGGAGGGTATTGTGCTAAAAAGGCACAGAAAGACGAACACCATATGATTTCACTTACATGCGGAATCTAATGAACAAACCAAACTCATAGATAGAAAAGCAACTGATGGTTGCCAGATGGGTTGGGGGATGGGCAGCAAAGGGGAAGGGGGTTAAGAAGCACAAATTGCCAGTTATAAAGAGTCACATCGACATACAGTGCAGCGTGGGGGATACAGTCAATAATATTAACTACATATGGTGCCAGGTGGCTATTAGCCTCATTGGGGCGATCACTTAATAAGTTACCTAAATGTCTGATCACTGTTGTACACCTGAAATTAATATACTGTCATTAATATAATAACTGTCATTGAAAAATTAGAAATATTAAGACAAAATGATCTTTAAGAAAATCATTAATAACATCTCTGCTGGTGACAAGGTCCCCTGCAGGAGCCCTCTGGGTCTCTGGCTGTGGTGTTTGTTCAACAAATCTAAGTGGATGGCTGGAGCAGAGTCTGGGCACCCCCACTGCATCCCCTGCGTTTGTCAGCCAGGACCCCTGCCCTGGCCCACAGGCCATTTTCCTGGCAGGGCCACCCCTGTGCGAACGGCAGTGCCGTGACCCACGCTGGCCCATGCTGCTAGGGGAAGTGGGTGGCCCCGGGCCCTCCCAAGCACAGACCCCACTGAGCACATGTGGGACTGCACCTTTGTTTTCTGAACAGTGCTAAGAATCCACACTCACCCTCAACCACATTCCCCCGCGGAGCACTCCCACCCCCGTATGGTGATTGGAAGGAAGGGTTATTGTCTTGTTGAGCATGAGCTATGCCAAGACTTGCGGGAGAGTTTCAGAGATACTGGACACAGCACCAAGCACAGGCCTAGCCCCAGAGCAGCTCACTTGGCGTCCGTCATGGCTGCAGCCACTCCCCACGCAAAGACCACCGGACAGCCACTGGCTGTCCTACAGAAACCTGCGTCACGGGGTGGACGGCCTATGAGCCGGTGGCGTCTGCTGGAAGGAAGGGCCAGCGCCCAGGCGGGAGGGTGGAGGGAGCAAAGGGGCACTCGGGCAGCTGTGATCCCAAGGTGAGCCGCCCCCAGGGAGTCTTGTTTGCAGTGGACCCTGGAAGTGGCTGGCGGGAAGCACGTGCAGCTGTCTGAGAAAGGCTGCTGGAAACCTCAGCCTCAGGGCCGATCTGGATGTGGGCAGGGGCCCGATGCAGCTTCCACTCACTAGGGTCTGAAGAGGAGTTCAGCTTTATTTTTAACAGAGGTTCTGGTTTTGTAATAGGCTGGCATGCCATGAAGAACTGTCACTCCACGGGCACAGTCACGGGCTGAGTGAGCAGCGGTGGCTGGGCCTCACTGTCATACACGTGGGGAGTGGGAGACCCTGGAGATGAGGTCAGATTCCTCAGCAGGAGGTGTGACCGGGCTCTCATCAGTCTCCACTCGTGCAGAGCCACATGGCCCCAGGGGCTCCCAGACAGCTCAGCCTCCCCACACGGTGAGTGGAGCAGGGACACGCGGAGCTTTGTGAGGAGTCTGATGCTCTGAGATAAACAAAGACAAACCTCAGGTTCAGCCCCTGTGGGCCTCAGCATAGCCCAAGCTCAAGGCACTGTTTCTGCTGGACCCTCGCCCCCTCCTCAGTGCTGCACCTGGGGGTGGAGCGGTGAGTGTGCAGGGGGGTGAGGGGCAGCCGTAGAGCCCAGAGCCTGTTGGAGGCCGTGCCCAGGGCATCAGCTGTGCTGGGCCGGCCCACTTGTGAGACCTAACAGTTCTCAAGTCCTGCAGGCCTGAGGGATCTGTGTAGGACCACAGTGCTTCTGGGAAAGGGGGCCGCACTCCGCTGTCTCCGCCAGTTGCCGGCTGCAGCCCGTTAACTGTCTTGGTTCCCCGCTTCTGCCAAATAGACCCTCCGTCACACACAGGCCCTGATTAAAAAAAAAAGTTCTGGCTGCTGTCACACAGCTCCAGTCAGGGCCCTTGGCGGAGGCTGCTCTGGGCGGGCAGGGTGACAGCTCACTGCCAGGGGGCCTCTCTGGGGCACGGCAGACATCTTTGGGCAGCACTCCCCGGCGGCTACAGGGTGTCCTTGTTACAGCTTTCCTGAAAGAACAGTGTCTTTGAGTTCCTGGAAGAACAGTCGACCTCGCCTCCTCTCTGTCCCTTTCCCAGCATGCAATCTCAGATGGACAGACAGATAGATGTGGTCAATGGCCTCAGGTCTGCTGCCCATGTGCTAGCCCTGGGGTCTCAGAGGGGACCCTGCAGGGAGGCTAGTCATGAAGGATGAATCACAAGCAGCCTCCTGGCAGCAAAGAGGGACCTGGGACAGCCCATCAGCCCCGGGACACTGTCAGACCTCAGCTGTCACCTGTCACAGTGACTAGTCCTCCCGGGGATCGAGCAGGTCTGGCCTGGAGGTAGTGAGCCAGGGCCCGGCCCCTCTGTCTCACTGGGGCCCGTGGGCACGCAGGCCTATGGGAGAGCAGGCGGGGCACACTGCTTGCCCACGTGCCCGCCACCACGGGGCACTCCCCACAGACAGTCATGTGCTGAGGCCACAAGCACCTGCTCTTACCTGCACCCATGTACCACCCATCTGGGCTTCCTGCTCTGCCAGGAGGTGGGGATGGCCATGGCGACACAGCTACCCAGAGCAGCTGGCTCTGACCTTTGTACCCACATCCCCCTGTCCTCCCTGACCTCAGTCTCCTGTGAGACCCACCCCCACTGGCAGAATGAACCCCGAACACCCCCAACAGAGGGGACACCCCTACAGATGCGCCGCCCGGCCACGCACCCATGCCTCCCTCCAGCTCTGCATCGCGCGGCTATGTTCCCCGACCACGGTCCTCCAGGCGGCGAGCTCTCTGGTCCACTTCTCCCGATGGGTCACCTCTGCAAGACAGAAGTGGGGCCCGGTCTCAGCTTGGCAAGTCTCTAGGACATCTGGGGGGCCCAGCCCACTGAGGCCGCACTGCTGGGGCCTGTGCTGGGCTGAGCCAAGCCCAAAGCCAAGTGGCCCTGGGCCAGGGGCTGACCCTCGATGGCCTTGCCTTCCTGTCTGTGGGGCTCCTACAGCTCATGGTGCCCCCACCCCCCTGCTACCAGCTCTGCAGGCGCTGTTCCCGAGGCGCACTGGCCCTGCAACGGGGCGCTGACAAGTGGCTTGCTTCAAAAGCTGTTCAGAAGAGAAGCATGTCCCCCAGGGCCCCTCCCCACTGCAGAGAAGTCGCTCCCGTGCTCCAGGAGAGGTGGTCTGTTCCAGACAGCCCAGGATGGGGTCTCGGGAAGTCTGCCCAGGGCCAGCTCGCTGGTGTTTCTGGGCCCAACCTCAGGCCCCACTGACTCCCGGCTGCAATCCTGCAGGCTTGTTGCCACAGTGTGGGCTGTGGTTGGACACCCCAGGCTTCAGCACTCATAAAGGGGAGAGGTCGGATCAGCGTCCTGGACACGGGTGCACCCAGGGATCTCCAGGAGAAGTGCTTAACACAAGGTGCCCCTGCCCAGGACCTCTGCGGCTGGGCCTGGCACTCTGCGTTTCTAACAAGCTCCCCAGCACGCTCCCAGGCACGCTAACATGCCGGTGTGGAGACCACGCCTTGGGCAGAAAGGCCTCAAAAGGAGAGGTTTTTGTGCCCCTCTCTTAAATATAAACAGAACATCAAGAGCCAGGAGACTCCTGAGAAGACAGACAACACAAGAAGGAAGGGCCCCTTGGAGGAAGAGGGAAACAGCCCGAGTGGACCCAGACCCTGAGGGAGTAAGGACAGAGCCTGTATCCCTGAACAAGAGTTTACCGGGAAAAGGACAGACATGGCTCAGCAGGGAGAACATGACGGTGAGAGGAAGACTCGGTGACAGGGCACAACAAAGCAGAGAAAGCTACCAGAAGTTGAGGGAAGCAGAGGGGACAGAGACAGATGATGAAGGCACGCTGCGCTGTCGGAGGCCAGCCCAGGTGGCCAGCATTGTGGGAAATTTTCAGAAAGAGCAGAAACTGAGGTGGAGAACACTAAGCACATATTCAAGGAAACCTCCCAGGATTAAAGGGCAGGGACGTCCACAGGTAAGCTACACCCCCCCCATGACAACAGGACCTTGGCCAGTGCTCAAGAAGACACTGATCATGTGAGGTCACAGGCGGGGTCCGGGGAGCCCGAGGGTATGGGAGTGAGTCTCCAGACACTAAGGGAAAGACTTCCAGCCAGAATCCCCGACCCAGCCAGACTCTCATCTGAAGTGTGAGGACAGAAAAAAGACACAGGCTCTGACACCAGCTTCCTGGACTCCCGCTGGAGGACACACTTCACAGGAAAACAGAAGTGCCCCGGGACACAGGACACACCATCCACAGTCAGAGAAACAGAGCCCGCGGCTTCCAGGCATTAGCCCAGGGCAGTGCTGGGCACCTGGCACTGAGGTTTGGGGGAAACAGGACACCTGCCCGTCTGTGTGGACCAGGGGCTCCAGACAACCACCGAGTCTGGTGTGGCATCCACAACTCAGACCGAGCAGATGGGGCTCTGCACAGTCGTGGCCACACGGGAACAGAAGTACAGGAAGGGCCATCATGTCCAACCGCGGGGCCCGGCCCCCCCAACAATGCCACATGCACCCCGGGAGGACGGGAACCGGGCACTGGGGAGCAGACAGAGAAAAGGAACTTTCATCGTTCTTAGTGGGAGCCAGGTTGAAATGCCACCACAGGAGCCTGCGGCTGGGGACACAAAGTGAACAGGGAAAAACCATGGCCCCGGTCACAGAGCTGCCGCAGGGGTGGCGAGGGCACCACTTACCCGGCTTCATCACGGTGACCCGCACTTGGGAGGTCTGGCTCCCAGCCGAGGACAGGACAGAGCAGCGGTACTCGGTGGTCTCGCGAGCTGCATCCTGCAGCCAGCTCAGCACATGGGCTCTGCCGCCAGGGAGCGTGAGTCTCTGCACGGGGACACACGTCTCCAGCTCCTGCCTGTTCTTCTCCCAGACAACGTGAATGTCCGCAGGACCTGGGGACACACAGGTCAGCTCCACCCTGCGTCCCAGGACCCTGCGGGCCCCACAGGAACTGCCCAGGACAGCACGCAGCCCAGGGCTGTGCTCACTATGGCCCCTAGCGACCGGGGAAGAAGCAGGGCT
Organism: Saccopteryx bilineata; assembly: GCF_036850765.1. Taxonomy (NCBI): domain Eukaryota; kingdom Metazoa; phylum Chordata; class Mammalia; order Chiroptera; family Emballonuridae; genus Saccopteryx; species Saccopteryx bilineata. The sequence goes on along the minus strand of NC_089491.1, from coordinate 102,590,803 downwards.
CTGCTCCTCAGCTTCCCCCGGGTGCCTTTGTCAACATGCATGTGCAAGGCTGTGTCCCCCAGAACACGTGCTGAGGGCCAAGCCCCTTCTCCTTTTTCGCCAGGCTGTGCACCAAGGGAGCACCTGGTGGGGGAGCCATGAGGGCAGGTGTCTGGCCCACACAGGTGGTCATGGGCCAGGGAACATTAGTCCCCTTCCCAGTCCCCCAGCCCTGGTGCCACCACCTTCAGCAAAAGCTCTGCCTTCTCAGGGCCACTACCAGTGTTCCCAAGGCAACGAATGGCTGGAGCTACTGCCCTGGACCAGGCCTGGCTAGGCCTTGACAAGTGAGTTGGTGTGACTGCCCCTAAGGGCTCCTGGGTGGGTCAGGGGACAGGACCAGGGCACTGAGAAGGGCTGGGAGTCCATCCTATAGAAACAGCACCTGGAGGAGGGTGGAGAATGGACCTCAGCACCTTTCCACCAGCCCTGGCCCCTGGCCCCAGGTCTTTGCCAGGCCAGACCTGGGCCAGGGGCACAGCACAGGCACCAGGCATCCTGCCACCTGAGTCCAGGGTTCGGTTTCCCACCCAGCGCCAAGGGGGAAGGTGGGTCATGGAGAGCAGAGCATGGAGCACCCACAGCCAGGTCTGGGCTCTGTCCTCAGTGCTGGGAGCAGTTTCCAGGCGACTCCCCACCCAGGAAGAGTGGCTGGTGAGCCCGTGGGGTTCGGAGTTCAGGATCCAGCCTGGGTGCCCGGCTGTGCCATGACAGGCCCACCTGCCATCCCCACTGAAGTAAAATTACTCCACCATGGTCTGCATAGAGCTGGCCTCTGTGTAGGCCTGCTGAAGAAAGGCTCCCCCCACCCCGGGGCCTGTGCAGACCAGCTGGGTCAGGGCAGCAGCAGAGACTGGCCAGGCACAGATGGACACAGAAGCTGGTCTGTCCCGGAAGCCCAGTCCAGCGACAGCTAATGGAAGTTTGATGGAGGCTAGATTGTCTGCGGGCCCCTGTCCCCGCCACTCCCCTCACTTCAGGGGGGCCTGAGGAGAGCACCCTTCACTTCCACCTAGGCCAGGCAGGCACCCCAAAACCAAAAGCACAAACTAGGGGACACCCTCCAGCCTCCTTGCCCAGGCACCTGCTCCCTGGCACGCCCGGCGGTCCGTGTGAACACCTACTGCGGGTTATGGGGACGAACTGGCCGAGAGCCGCCCCATCCCATCATCACACCACCCAAGACCCGATTCTTCCCAGAGGCCCACCCACCTGGGAAGGATGACATAAACCATGGTGGAGAATGGGCAGCCACAGAAGAGAGGACTTTGCCTGCCCACCTATGGTTGGCCACCACAGAGCAGGAAAGCAACCCTAGATCGAGGGCTCAGCAAACCAGCACAAACTGCCACAGGCATGTGGCCATGGCCATGGCTGTGTGCGGAGCCTTCACGGCCAGATACAGGGACAGGCTCTGCACACTGTCCTGGGAGGGTGAGGCGGCGGGTGGAGAGATCTGGCACCTGCCGAGTATTTTAAAAACAGGAGAGACCTGGAGTGGAACTAGGATCCTTCTTGATGGGCTCCCAGCATGACCAGGTCCCTGCATGGCACCTCCTCACCAAGCAGTCCTGTCATCAGCGAGCCACCAGGGAAGGGCCGACCTTGAACCAGACTGTCCTGAGAATGAATCCTGAGACGACAGTTGGACCCCACAGGGAAGCACAGATGCCGTGTGTGTGCGTCCCACAAAAACACGACAGCTTCCTTGTTGTTGTTCATGAGGAATCACATTTAAGATTTAGCAACACAGAAAGAAAAACTAACATATTCACTGAAATAGTGCACGTGTCTACACACATGTATACACACATGCACACAGACATGTCTCTCTGTGTGTGCACGTGTGTGGATACTCTCACAGACACGCACAGAGAAATGGCCTAAACACGGCCACACTGCGTGCTGGTTGCCTCTGGATGGTTTCATTCTAGGTCATTTAAAATTGTGCTCTTTATACTTTCCCAGAGATTCCAAATTCACTGTAATCATTAAAATGCCATCTTGAAGAAAAAGCAATGTGTTGTAGACTCCGAGGGAAACTCTGAAAGTTGTTCAGAAGTGTCAGCACAGCAGCCCTGCTGTCCGGCCGGGGACAAGCCCTCCACATCGGTTCACTTGTTTTCTGTGCAGGGCTGCCATTTTTCTACACCGTCACTCCAACTTTCTGTAGTTTTGTGCACCGGCCGCAGATTCCTCTCTCTGTATACACACGGTAGGCACACAATCTGAGTGCACACTCACGTCCTGTGAACGTGGGCTGGTTCACAGAGAGGCGTGCCAGCGGCCTCCCCGGCAGACGCGCCCCGACCGCACGGTGCACTGCACCAGCCCACGCCCTGCACAGCGCTCTTTAGGCTGCTGGGCAGCTCCGTGCATTCTCGGTTTAAAAACTGATTCCCGTGAGGCATCGCAATCAGAATGCGCAGACACTGGAGTCAGTTCTGAAGAGCCCCTGCCCCCTGCCTCACGCCCTAGCACTGCCCGCTGATGATAGGCATTGGCCCAGAGCCTCCGAGATGGGTCACAGCAGCTTCTGGAAGGTTCTCATGACCAATGCTAGGATGAGGAATCTGGGTGGCCTGAGCTGAGGACCGATGTGTCACTCCAACCACACGGGCTGGAACCTTTCAGGAGCAAAGTTCACTCAGAACCACAGCTCCTGGGGCAGGAAAGGTGTGAAACACACCACGTGCACCCCATCATGAGGACATTCCTAAGCATCATTAAATTCTCTTTAAATGCGCATTTAACTGTAGTAAACCATTAAAAATGTTAAAAGTACTTACGTTCCATTTGTTCTTTAAAAAAATAAACTATCCAACTCATTCTGAATGCAGAGGAAATTAAAGAGAGAGAGGGAAAGTGAAGGTTAAAACCGGTCAGCAGGGTCACCCCCTGGGCCTCGGTGGGGACCCAGGCAGCCCTGACCCATCTACCCCACAGGCGCTGCTCCTCAGAAATGCAGCATGCAGGCTGTCCCCCACAGCTTCTGTGGCAGTGCGCGGGGCCGGTGGGAGTCTCTGGTCCAGCACCCACCTCAGTGTCCCTGTCTGTGGAGCCCCTGGGGCCAGCTGGTTCTGCTTCCCCCCAAACCAGAAGTTCTGGGACAAGGGCCTCTCCTCAAGGAGGGAGGCCGGCCATCCTGGAGGTGGGGGTTCTGAGAGCCCCGAATGGGGGGGGGGTTGTGATGAGATCCACCCCACCAGATACCCCCCCCCCCCCCGCCGCCATCTGCGCAGCTCCACACAGGCGCACTTCCTCCGGGTGCCTCGGGCATGTGCTCTACCCCAGGGCCCACTGCCAGTGAGCTAGCCCACCTCCCATTCTAGGAGCCTGAGTGCAGCCCTGGGGGCCGTTCTCAGAGCCCCCCAGAGGCTGCATGCACCAAGGATGTCCTCACTGAACCCCCAGGACCACGGGTTCCCCTGCAGGCCCTGGAGTCCGCATGGCACAGAAGTCAGGCAGACCCTGCTGGGAAGGGAAAGGGGCTCCCCTGGGTCTTCACCTCCCCTATTTCACCGGCTTTCCTTCTCAGAGTGTCTCAAGTCTGTCACAGAGCTGCCAGTGATCAGCTGAAGAGTAAACCCTCATGTATCCAGGTCCTAACCGCTGGAACTGAATCTGGCAAAAAGCAGTTTACAGACAATGCTGTGGGGGAGGGGCGTGGAGGTACCTACACTGTCCTCTAGCTTCCTGGCAGGGGAGTCCCTTCTATGGATGACACTCCTGTGGAAACTCCCAGAAACCACGGGCAGCACCCATCTGTTGTGAAGACATAACAATGGTCACACAACAGAGAAGAGACGCAGCCCCCGAGAAAACCATGTCATCACACGTGCTGAGCACTGAGACCCTAGCAAGAGGATGGGTCACCTTGCCCCAGTGTGGAGGGGAGGCCCTTTCCGGCAGATGCCCAACTTGTGAGTCAACTACTCTCACAGCTCAGCCTTGGCCCTTCAGGAGCCCCAACGCACACTCACACCAGCCATCTCTGCAGGAGCTTGGGCACCAGGACCCTCCTGAGACCCAGGCCTCCTTCTGCTGCCCCTCTGACCCATGGCTAAAGGGCTTTGTTGGCTAACATCATAGTTAACACAGACAAGGCCATTCAAACCTGAATATCCTAACGTCACCAAAAGCAATGGTCCCCAACCCCCGGGCTGTGGACCGGTGCCAGTCCGTGGGCCATTTGGTACCGGTCCGCAAAGAAAGAATAAATAACTTACATTATTTCCATTTTATTTATATTTAAGTCTGAACGATGTTTTGTTTTTTTAAAAATGACCAGATTCCCTCTGTTACATCCGTCTAAGGCTCACTCTTGACGCTTGTCTTGGTCACATGATACATTTATCCGTCCCCACCTTAAAGGTCAGTCCATGAAAATATTTTCTGACATTAAACCAGTCCGTGACCCAAAAAAGGTTGGGGACCACTGACCTAACGTATAGGAGGTCCATTCTTAGCTTTAAAAATGACACAGGTCGAGCTATGACCTAGAAAGACAGTCACATCAGGGATGCAGGTAGGACCCACAGGGTAGAGAAAGACTACTTTTGTTAAAAAATTATATAGCTCTCTGTGTGTGTGTAGATACCTGCATATCGCATGTGTGTGATTTGCAGATGCACGGCTACAGACTCATCGCTGCCAAGTGCTATCACCTATGTGTCCACATTTATGTGTCAAAACAAAGCTACGTGGGCTTGTGTGCGGGCAGTGGGGTGACCTCACTGCTTATCCGTATGATCCTAATTTTGCCACAAGGAACATGATGCGTCATTTCAGAAGAGTGGAACACGCCTGCATGCTTCCTACTTATCTCTCCAGCTCAGGGCCCCCTCTCTTCCCTTGTCAGCATTCCCAACTCTACAGCACACGGACATCCCTGCCAGACGGAAGGCGGTCGGCAGCCTGGGCCCCCTCTCCAGAACCCAGGATTCTCCTTGCCACACGGCCTCAGACCTGCACGTGGCGGTACGGCCACAGCACAACGCTCAAGCTGCTGTGGACCAACAGAGCACACGCACACAGGCGTGCACAAGCACACCACACTGAGGTGGTCGGAGACAGAGGGAGATGCTCAGCCAAGGAACCTCCAGTCAAGGGCTGCGAAGCCAGGCCACCCTCTAAGAAGCCAACTTGGCCTTAGCTGGGCCAGGGCCTGAACCTGTGCCACGGTTTCATAAACTCAGCACTGTGGTGACATCACAGGGAGTGACCTGGAAAGGGGGCTCTCAGCTGCACAGGTGCAACCAACACCATACAGACCATGGCTTGAAGAAACGTGGCCTCCAATCCACCACCCTCCACGACTCAGGAATCGGGTGGCTGGAGACACTGCCAGGTGACACCCATCCACATGACCACCACGTGCAGTGAACCAGTGCTGACTCGTGGGCTAGGATCACGGGAGAAGGCGACAGAGACCTGCAACAGGTCTCCTGGGGACGGGAAACCACTCATTTGAGGAGTGGGGTCCCCGAGGGCCATCAGCCAGCTTTGGCCTGCCGACAGGGCAGAGAGGAAAGGCAGCCTTTCGAGGGGTGGGGTGGGAGCCACCAGAGGCCACACAAGGACCATGGGGTGATCTGGGGTGTGGCCTGCCCCTCCCCCAGCCCTGTCTGGTGCCTTCACTTCTCACTCACATGCTGCCCATCAGGGTCTGCTCTTAAGGGAGTCACAGAGCACCACACCCCTTCTGGGAGGCTCCCGGATCCCACATGTGGGTGTGTGTGCAGTATGTGCGCTGTGTGTGGTGTTCATGACATGTGCATGTGGGCTGTGTTTGTAGTCTGCAGTGTGTGTGGCGTGTACATGTGGAATGTATTTGTGTGGTTTGTGGGGTGTGCGTGTGCAGTGTGTGTGGCACGTAGGCAGGGTGTGTGTCTGAGGCATTCAGTCTGCAGCCCTGAGTCTGTTCTGGGCAAACACAGAGCCTTAGGTCCCTGGGAAAGGTCTTGACCACAAACAGGACCTAAACAGCACCCGCCCCCTTGGACGGAACAGTCCGTCCCAGATCCCCCACTGCCTCAGGTGGGGGCCTTGGTGGGACACAGACAGGTCGCAGGTGCAAACAACCGGAGAGAAACAGTGCAGCTATGAGCGGGGCGGGGGGCTGGGCCTCAGCCTCCCTGGTTCACCTGTCCTGACCACCAGGACACACACTGCTCCTCCTGCCGTCCCCGGTTAGCGGAGCAGAGGCAGCCGCCCTCCCGGCTGCTCACTGCCCTGTCCACCTTTCCTGCTGCCTGCATGGCCACCAGCTTCCCTCTGGTCCCACCATGGGGGCCCTGGCAGGAGGTGGGAGGGGCTTCTTGCAGCCCCTCTGAGGCAGTGGGCACAGTGAAGGCATGGCTGCTGAGTGACCCCTCACGCCTCCTGCCCGCCGGCCGGCCGCTGGAGGCCACCTGCAGCGCATTCACTTTGTCTAGAGGACCCTGGCCTCCCCCTGGCCCTTTGCCTTCCCGTAATCTTTGTAACGAAAGCCCCTGCACGAACTCCCTATGTCTGAAACACCCGGAGCAGCTTCTGCTCTGGTCCTGCCATAGCCCCGTCTCCACCCTCTCCCCATCGCAGAGGCCGTGGGCACGGGCACATGGGCATGCACACCTGGTGGACAGGTAACTCACCGTCGGGAGTGCACACGTAAAAGCGCGGGACTCCCGACCGCACGGCCTGCCTTCTGGGTTGTGGGAACCCAGCACCCTCCTTCCCACCGAAAAGGAGGGTGCCATTGGCCTGCACAGGTTGGGCCCAGGGGCTGCAGCAGGTCTCAGTGCTGCCCCAAGGGAAGCCCTGGTGTGGCACCCGCACGCAGCAGCCACAGAGGTCTGGCCCAGAGCGGGACAGAGGCCAGGCAGGCCGTGTGGACCTGGCCTGAAGTCCGCTCTACCACCCCCACTGCCTGTGGCCGCGCAGAGTCACAGTGGCCATATGGGTGTTTCATAGCAGACGCAGGACGGTCAAAAGCTCGGGAGTTGACCCGACAGGGAGACAGGCAGCAGCCTGAAATTCTGAGCTTCTCCTAGTTTAAAATCTCAAACTAAACAAAACATGCCCCCCCCCATTAATTTCCTTCTTCCTCTTGGAGCAGAGGAAGCAGCCCCCAGCCTGTAATGTCTCGTTTTCTCTCTAGGGCTACTTAGATGCCCACCCACGGCGTCTCCAAAGGTGGGTCTGCCTTACGTCCCCCCACTGACACTATCAGATGGACATCACCCAGGTCTGGGGCCACCTAGTCTTTTCTGCATTTAAACATCCCCAAGCAAGTCATTTAAACAATCCCTATTCTGGAGGCTCTAATGTTAATTTCTGAAATATCGAAATACCTCAAACCCAAATTGTTTTCCGACATATAAGTAACCCTACAGACCCCCGATGTTCAACCGGGGTGTCTCAAGAATGTTTAAACCCTATAACATCTATTTACTCAGGGGCACTGCCCTTTTCCCTAGGTCATCAAATTAAAAAAAAGGACAACAGCTAACTCAGCAAGAGCCATCTGGAGTAAATGAATCAAAATTATACTTTTTTTTGTCAGATCTGCAAAAAATATATATTTTGGTATGCTGAATTTTGGTTTATATGTGCCATGAGATGGAAAAGGTTGAAAATCGCTGCTATAGACCAGAGATTGGCAAGCCTTGGCTTTGAGCCACGTGGGCCCCTCCCTGGCCGGTGGTTTGACTGACACACAGCCACACCCACTCAGGAACAGCTTTCCGGCCACAGGGGCCAAGCTGAGTGGCGGGGCCAAGACTGAGGCCTGCAAAGCCTGAAACAACTAGTGTGCAGCCTCTGCAGAGAAGCTGGCTAGTCTTAGCCGTCCAGAGAGACAGCCACTGGCTATTAGGCTCCATGGACATCCCTGAGAGACGCAGCCAGGAAGGCAGTGCTGGTGAAGGAGGCCCCCACCCCCCACCTCCCACCTGGACAGGTGCCCCGCTCACCTGTGGCCTGGCAGAAGAGGTGGAAGGTCCCCAGGGCATGCACGTGCTGGGCTTGGTCGCTGAGGAGGGGCGGCAGCAGGGTGACCCACGGGCGGCTGTCAGGCCTGGAGCCCACGGCCGGCCAGGGGCTTCGGGGAGAGGAAGATGAGTCGGGGCCCCGACAGGACAGGGAGGAGGACCCCGGAGAGGGGGAGGGCATAGGAGATGAGGCTGTGAGACAGAGGACAGAAAAGAGAGAGGGCACTGAGGCAGAAGTCAGGAACAGACCACACGCAGAGAAGGCAGACAAGCTTAGGAAAAGAAAGGGACTCGGCACTACCCGGGCCCAGTCTGGCCCGGCCCAGCCCGTGTATAGAGGGGACAGAAGACCCGCCCGCCCACCACACCTTCTGGGAGGGAGGAGGGCCCCTGCCTCAGCAAATCACTGCCCACATCAAGGATATAAGCCTCTCGTTTATTTGATTACTTTCCAAATGTATACAATTCAAAGTAGAAAAATAAAAACAAAGTAAATCTTATAAAACACAAATGTTTACACTAAAACAGTCGAACCCTATCATGCTGGAAGACGAGCTGTCCACACAGGCATACAAAGATCAAGAGTTCACGGCGCTCCACAAAGAATACGTCTCCTCTTGTGGGCACAGGGCAGTGGGCAGTGAGTGCGGGGTCGGTCACGTTCGACCACGCCGGCCAGCACACCCAGACAGGGCTGGGCCCCGCGGGTCTGCCGTGCCGCTGTCTGTGGGCAGCCATGGTCCCGGGCCCGCCCCGTCCTGCTGCCCAGCTCCCTTCCAGCGGCAGACGGCTCAGGTCAACCAAGTGGAAAGTCTGGGTGGGTAAGAGGTGAGACATGGAAGCAAAAAAAAGGAAAAAGGAGATGTTCAGATGACCAGTCTGTCTGGGCAGGAGGTGGCGACCAGCAGCCGTGGGCCATGGATTGTGGGACGCTGGTCCCCTCAGCTTTGGGACAGCCTGGCTCATCCCAGAAAGGCCACAGTCCCTCACTCAACACCCTGCCCAGCTGGTGGTCGGGGGCCAGTCCTCCACGCCTTCTCTTCTTCAAGAGTTAAAAGCGAGAAAAAACAAATAAAAAAACCACCATGAAAATGATGCTTCCCTCAAGAAAAAAAATTGGAAAAAAGAGAAAGAAAGAAAGAAAGAAAGAAAGAAAGAAAGAAAGAAAGAAAGAAAAGATAAACATGTGCTCAAGAAACGGCTTTGTCTGCATTTCTAGAAGCAGAAAGAACATGTTTAGCGAAAGTAAGTTCATCCCTGAGAATCATAAGCAACATAAGCCGTATCTTATCCTAACGTACAACAAAACCTAGAAGACATACATCTTCTAAATATTAAAACGTCTGCTTTAGTAATTTAAAAAAATAAACACCTAACACTTCAATGCAATTAAAGCAAAATCCTAAAAAATAAAAATAATAATAATCACATGGAAGAAAAGCTCCGTGCCAGTCTGGGCCACAGGCAATAAGTTACCAATCTGATAAACTAAAAAGTCACTTCCAATCTGGAATTAAATCATCTTTCAGTGGCTGCATTGTGAGGAGGTGTCGCTCGAGGCATGGCTCTCGCAGGCCCGCGGTGGCCCAGCCATCTACCCGCCCCTGCAGGTGGGACTCCCGCCGCTCCATGGCTCAGGCGCGGTGCTCGCCGTCTTCCGAAAGGACAAAGAGAAATCAAGTCACAAGTCCGACCCAAAGAGAAAAGACACAAGACTGAGGTTCGCGGAGGACGGGCTACCTACACGGCACGGGGACAAGGTTACGGCACGGGGGAATACGAAGACCTCTCCTTGGGCAACGCCTCAGTCTCCGTCTGCATCCGAGTCAGCAAACTTCAGCTCGCACTTGACGTCGAACGGCTTGTCCCTGACTGGGAGGTCATCGATCCTCTGCGAGTCCTCCCTGTCGGTGGGCCCCCGGCTGGCCGTGGTGTCCTGCTCGGTCTCGTAGCCGGTGTCCGGGGCTGGCCTGGGCTGCCCCCCGTTCTGCTGGGAGAAGCTGCCCTGCTCCACCAGCGTCTCCTTCACACTCTGCTCGCAGTCGAAGTCCGAGGTGGGCTGCTTCTTGCTCAGCAGCATGGCAGAACGGAATTTGAGGCACTGCCCGGGCAGGTAGCCCTTGTAACAGTTGTAGGAAAAGAGGCAGAGGCAGAGGACAAAGAAGAAGAGGAAGAGGGACATGAGGAGGCGGTTGTCGCTGGATTTGAGATACACTGTCTTCTCCGACTGGACCTGGGGGACTGTGTTGATGACGATCTTTGGTTCGCAGGATGTGCTGGTGGGCGCCAGGCTGGGAGGTGTGGTCATCCGCACAGGCGGGGTCTGAGGGGAGGAGCCTTGGATGGGTCCTACTGACACTCTGGGGGTGATCCTACCACCTTCTGTCTGGGTGGCCGGCGAGGAGTGGGCTGCCGGAGTCCGTGGGGCCATGCGGACCTCTAGCACGTGCTTGGCCACCACCTGCGAGACCGTCTTGTTCCTGACTCTCTCCTCCGACAGGCACAGGTACACCCCGCTGTCTCCTTCGGAGAGGTTGAAGATGAGCAGGTTCTTCCTGCCCACCAGGCTGTACTTCGGGCTCTCGGCCTTCAGCACGCCATTCTGGAACTTCCACACCACCCGCGCCAGGTTGGACTTTTGGGCGCATTTGAGCTCTGCTGTGTCACCATGCTTGAGAAAACGCTGCTGGTAACTTTCCTTAATTTTATCTGGAACATCAAAATAAATGTGCACAGCGTCAACAACCTTGCTCGCGACCTAATGTCTTTTTAACAGTAGGGCAACACGAACAAGGGGACACAGAGAGTTTCACCCACAGGAACAACACGAAACCTTCCAGGACAACTAAGGAGACCAAGACACATGTGACCAAAAAGCAAAGATGGGCCCTGGATGGCAGCCCACAGGGACAAAGACATCGATCGGAGGCACCTCCGAGCAGTAGAACACCCATTTTACATCCCGGTTTCCTGGGAAAAAACATGTCAGGCCAGGAGGCTGAGCACGGGCCAGCTGTGTGTTGTCGACGGCTGCACTCTGAGTCAAATGTGACATGGTTGTGCTGGTGGCAGCTGCCCGCGTCAGCCTGGTGGAGCCCTCCTCTTAAATCTGTTTTAACTGACGACAGCTGTTGCAGCAGAAACTCAAGGGCAAGAGCCCTGGGGCACTGCCTGTAGCTGGGACCCGGCTGACCCCTCTGTAGGCAAGGGGTCCCCCAAGGGGAGGTACTAGTCCTCCTTCCCATTCACAAAGGAGCAGCTTTTGTTTAAGAAGCCCAAGATACAAGAAGAAGAGAGACGCATCTTAAGAGTGGACATTACGATTTGGGACGGAGAAGTGTTTTCAGTAAACGCATTCTGTGTGGCTTCAAACATCCTTTTCTGCAATAAAAGGCTCAGGGGAAAACCGCTAGGTCTGCCAATAGCTGACCTTGGTGCTGAGGACAGAGAGGAAAACCATGCCAGATGCCATCGCGCCACAGCACCAAAGCCCTCATGGCACGGCTATGAGACTGGCCGTTCCTGAAGGGAGTGTGGCGAGAACAAGCAACTTACCCGGGCAGGCAGATGCATCCCCGCTCATGTCCTGGACCAGAGCCCTGCAAAGCAAGCGGCACAGAGTACGCACGTGCCTCCTGTGTGGGGCAGGCGGGGCCCCCGGGCGGCACGTCCCCCCGCTGGCTACCTGCCGGGGCCGTCGAGCTGGTGCAGGGCCACGCAGGCCGCCGCGGCCGGGCTCCAGGCGCAGTAGGGGTCCCGGGCCAGCACGCAGTCCTTGCAGGTGCCGTGCTTCCCACAGAAGGCCACAGGGGCCTGGACCACACCTGAATTGGAACCGGCATAGATGAACCTTCTGCCCTGTGGGTTTAAGCAGATGAGAATGGGTGAGCCCAGGGCAGCTGGCGACAGGACAGGTGCCGAGGGCATCTTCTCCAGCCCAGGGGAGAAGTGCTCTCTGGAGGAGGAGACCCCCTTGCTCAGACCTGGAGAGAGGAGGGGTAGTATCCCAGACGAATCTTAGTGCAGCACCACAGTATAGCACGCAGAGCAGTGCACAGCTTTCGAGAAAAATCTGCACTCAGAGTGCGCGGGGCCTTGGCTGGGCCTCCATGCACATGTCCAGGCACCCGCCACCATCCCAGCCACCAGCAGAGTGCAGCCAGACACACCTGGCCGCAATACAGGCCAGGGACTGCAGGGCACAACCTCAGAGCCCACGAGAAGGGGCACTAGAGCACAGAGCGCGGTGTCCTGTGTTTGAGCCCAGCATGGCCCACAGCGCAGAGGCACAAATGAAGTTCGCCAGAGAGAGAAGTGACACGGCACCTGTTTGTCACCTGTCTGCATGTTGGAGGGAGGAACACACAGACGGGAACTCAACTGCAGTGCTCAGAAGCAGAGCCCAAGAAGGCAAGGGAGGCCACGGCGTGCAGGTGCACTCCCACCTGTCCTAGGCAACAGAGCCGTGCCCTAGGGCAAGGGGCTCTGGCGGAGACAGGCAGACCACTTGCCCAGGACGCCAGGCTTCCTGCATGGCCAGCCTCAACTCTGGGAATGGCCATGTGACCAAATCCTGAACACAGACTGACCTATGAAAACCAACATTGACCCTGCCCCCCTTTCCCAACTCCTGGCTCAGCACCAGTGCCCCAGGAGCCTGGGGTTCGTGACGGCAGGGCTAGCCTGGGCCCCAGTGACGTGGAGCACAGCAGAGCTGCGTGCTCACCACATGCCTGCACTGGGCCCCATGTTCGTTCTGAGGCGGATGCACAGACTTGGAGGTCTCCAGGATCATGGCTCTCCACCTGTGCAACATGGTGGCTGCTGGAAGGTCTCCTAACAATGCCAGGTGGCTCAGTGTTTGCAGCCGAGGGAGGAGTGGGCTGGACTGGGCCTGGGCCCACAGCCAAGAGGAGACTCCCACCAGCAACCAGGTAGGGAAGGAGTGCTGAGGGTCTGGGAGGCTCCACCCAAACCTGGAGCAGAAGGACCCCCTGCGAGTGCAGACAGTCAAACCCAAACACTCAGCAACAGAGCAGAAGAGGACTATGAAGAGGCTCTCAATCCGGCTACAGGTGGGAGAGGCCAGATGATGGGTGGGCCTGAAGCCAAGGAGACCAGGACACAGGGCCCACCTCCTGTTTCCAGTGTGAATCTGGCACTGCCACAGCCCCGGAGCCCATCAGCCCAGGGGCACAGCATGGGGATGCCCATAGGAAATGACGTCCCTGGCCCTCGTCACAGGGTGGGGCGAGGCTAGGCCTCTCTTATATATGGTCTGCTGTCCCCACTGTACAGACCAGGAAACTGAGGAAGGACTGACCTGCCCAGACTTACACATTCAGGCACCAGGGGGACAGGTTTTGAAGCAGGCAATCTGGTGCCCAGGCTACACTTTGCTCTACAGAGCTCTACAATGGGCACACACTCCCGGGCCACTGTGGACGGACGCGGGGAGGCAGCCTCGGGCCTGAGGGGCAAACCCAGCCCTCCGCCGTTTCTATACAGCCCAACTGCTCATAATTGGTTCTGCATTTTTAATTAGTTGAAGAAAAATCAAAGGAATAGTTGTGACATGACATGAACATGTCGTGAGCTGTGAGCTCAGGTTCCCTAAGGACTTGCAGGAGTACAGACGGGCCCACCCGCTTGCAGACACTCTTGTCACAAGGCCAGGACCAGGGAGACTGTGAAGCCCTCAGAGCCTCAGGACCCTGTCCGTAACAGAAAAGATCTGCCCACCCTGATGCAGGAGGTAACATCTCATCTGAGGGGAGCGAGGGCAACCCAGAGTAAGGCTTCCATGTTGATGAGTGAGCCTCAGGCATCGACAGCGGATCCCTGACGGGGTCTCGCCCTCACCAAATTCAGGGCACGGGAAGCGTGTTCACCGCAGGCCAGCATGCACTCCCTCCTTCAACGCGTGGGCCCTAACACCTCAGTGAGGTTCTGCCAACCTTCAGGAGAAAGTTACATCTCTCCAGACTGCCCTCCCTCCATCCCAAACCCCTTGGAGCAAAGGTCTTTCTGAAGGAGCCCAAAGATGGGCTCCTCTGGGCTAGATGGTCAAAGAGGCCTTTCCAGCCCCCAGCCCAGTGGTCCCTGAGACTCGAGGCCACAAAGCGGCCACCCCCGCCCAGTCGCACGGCCCCTTTACCTTTTTGGAGGACAGCAGCAGGGTCTGAACTGGTTCCGAGTCCTGGAAGAGCTGCGTCTCCTCGATGATGTGGACGTCGTTCTCAAGGCTGATGGCTTTGTGCAGGGCACCCTGGTCTGCAAGGACAAGCACAGGTGCGTGACCCACCCCGGAGAGGACAGCGCAGAGCTGTCCACAGGCACCTTCCTCCTCTGCACTCCTTCCCTCCGCAAGGGACTCAGAGACAGACGGCACTTTTGCATTAGAAACAGGAAAGAAAAAACCATGGCAAAATGAACAATGGAAACTCAAGTGGCACTAGTGTTATTCCCTGTGTTTTACAAAAAATAATGTTTCATTGTTGATGCCAACACCCTTATCAGTGCAGCCAACACTGTGCCACCAGATAAACCAAAAATGGGTTTGGTTTCCACCAGCCCCCGGGGGTGCCATCCAGCAAGGCGGGCCCCGGCAGGCGAGGGCAGGACCCTTCCCGTTGCTCAGAGGCACGGCTGGAGAGCACTCGGGGTGACCTTGGCAGCCGCCAGCTGCTGCTGTGCCCGGTAACTGACGCCCATTCCAGAAATACTTGTTTCCTAATCCACAGGCTTCCCGGAAGTGGCGCCTCCCACCTCCCACCGCGGGTCAGAATAGGCAAGAGGGAGGTGCTGTCTGCAAGCTCCCCCTGACTCTCTGGTATGACCCAGACCTACCAGACCTGAATTTCCAGAACTGGGCCAGGACCTGCATGTCTACCCAGCGCCCCAGGGGGTCTGATGGTCACAGCGATCAGAAGAAGCGACTGGAAGACATCCAGGTGGCAAGACTTCTCAGAAATACAAACTGCTCAGGGCACCTGGGAGAGATGCTGGGTTTACCAAGGCTGTGACCAAGGCCCGGGACCCACCTGTGCTGATAAACATGACGTCGTAGATGGTCCCGTCCAGCGCCTGGGTCCTGTCCACCACGATCTGTGTGTAGTTCACACCGCGTTTGATCAGCCGGGGCCTGTTGTCCATCGGGGCCACGGAGTCGTCCATCAGAGGGTGGTCCTTCACAAACTGCAGCGTCTTGTCCGGCAGGCTGAGCGAGCTGGAGAAGTTGGCCGCCCGAGCCTCGCGGTTGATGCACTGCAGGGAGCACACCATCAACACCAAGCGCACACGTAGCAGCCCCGCACTGCTCTGCTCCGAGCCGGTGCTCCCGGGAGATGGAAGTCTAGGGCAGGGGTCCCCAAACTTTTTACACAGGGGGCCAGTTCACTGTCCCTCAGACCATTGGAGGGCCGGACTATAAAAAAAAACTATGAACAAATCCCTATGCACACTGCACATATCTTATTTTAAAGTAAAAAAACAAAAAACAAAAACAAAACAAATACAATATTTAAAATAAATAACAAGTAAATTTCAATCAACAAACTGACCAGTATTTCAATGGGAACTATGCTCCTCTCACTGACCACCAATGAAACAGGTGCCCCTTCGGGAAGTGCGGCAGGGGCCGGATAAATGGCCTCAGGGGGCCACATGTGGCCCACGGGCCGTAGTTGGGGACCCCTGGTCTAGGGGCTCCACCGTGCATCTCTTGAAAAGGGGGTAAAAGCAAGATGGCTGCAGGAATCTGAAGACAGTTACAAAACATGTAGGAAGAAATGCAACTGTATCCATAAGATGTAATTATGTTTCACGATATATAGTCAGTGAGGCAACTTTTACCTATTTATGAAGGAAAAAAGTATCAAGCTTTTGAAACAAAAATAAATACTTATTATCGTCTAGCTCTTCCATAAGAAGAGAAGACTGGTAAAGAAAAGAAATCGCTGAAAGATGGTCCAATGCTAACTAGCAAAAAAGGCCAAGAGCATGAAGTATTCTTTTTTCTATCCCAGTCCTTGACATGCACAACCTAAAACTTCTGCACCATGTGAATGTGTTTTACTTAGTAACGTGCACAGAAGAAATAACTGGTGTAGGGGAGGAGATGGTCCCAGAGGTGAGCCAGGCACTGGGCATTCCCCCAGGTCACAGCCCCACTCCTGGCCATGCACACAGCCTGACACAGCAGTCCCAGAATGGACACGGCCAAACTGACCAAGAAACTGGTTTCTCATAAAATTCACTACTTTGAAGAGACAAAGTGTGACTCTTAACAAATGGGGAGCCCTAGTTCATTTCTCTGCCAGGAAATCGCGTTTCTCCACAAGAAACAGAAAATGAAACAGATGAACATTAGGCAAGGTTAATTCCGCAGACTGCCCATGTCACAGAGAGGCTCCTGTTGGGGCGGTACGCGGCAAGAGCGGTGACACAACCCGCCGAGAGGGACACAGGGAAGGGTGGAGTGCCTGTGGGGCTGGGGGGGAATACCCGCTCCCTGCCAAGACACGTAAACCCGGGCGCGGTGCAACAGGTGCTGCGTGGCGGAACTTCCGGCAGCCCAGGCCCTTCGCACTCACCGCCCCGGGCCTGGGCGTGGGCACGGCCCCGTTGTAGCGCACCCACTTGGTGTGCGACTGCTCCACGGTGGCGCTCTGCATGTACTTCCCTCGGGAGAAGACCGCCTCGACTGTGGACAGGTTGTAGGCGCACACGGCCGACAGCCCCACGTTGTTCCTGGGGAGGGAGGGGCCGCGTGACTGCCTGGAGGGCAGGAACGTGGGGGAACCCCGCCTGCCCTGCCTGGCACTCACAGCTGCGGGGCGAAGACCCCGTAGAACACGGGCTCCTTCAGGCCCGGGGCCCTGAGGACGAAGACGGCCCGCAGCACGTTGAAGACGAGGTTGCTGTCTGGCTTGGCGCAGATCAGCCTGGCCTTCAGGAAGGAGGTCCACTTCTTCTGTAGGGTCCTCAGGCCACCCTGGTCCCCCTGGAATGCAAAGAGGGGGTGCTAGGACGAGGGCAGCCTCCCCGTGCGTGGGCGAAGCCATAGCTGGAAAAGACAGCGGCCACACACAGCTGCATGACTCCCACGCCCCCTCCATGCGGCCTGGACGGCCGAGAAACACAAAACCAAAGCAACAGCATCCATGGCAGCCAGAGGGACTTCTCAAATCTGCCCACATTCAGACTCGTGGGGTCGTCCCTGCACTCGCATGGTTCTGGCCCTTGGGCCTGTGCACTCCCAAGCTCATGACCCGTCTGTGAGTGACCCATGGGGCCAGCAGCTGGTGGCTGCACTGGCTCCCCAGATTGTTTCAGGCTAATGTTTGTAGCTCCGGTCTTCCCCAAAAGATGTCCTTCATGGGAGAACAGACAGGAAGGGAGAGAGAGGAGAGGCATCAACTTGTAGTTGCAGGACCTTAGTTGTTCACTGACTGCTTCTCATATGTGCCCTGACTGGGGGGCTCCAGCAGAGCAAGTGACCCCATGCTCAAGCCAGCGACTTCAGGGCTTCAAACTTGGGCCCTGAGTGTCCCAAGTTGACGTTCTATTCACTGTGCCACCGCCTGGTCAGGCAGATCTTTACTCCCCCCCCCCCCCCCCCCCCCCCCCCCCCCCCGTTTTCTGCTGAAGTGCTCTGGACCAGCCAGGTTCTCCGGAAACACTTGTTAGTGACAATCGTAAGCCACAGCTGTCGTGACTGGTCTGAAGAGAAACACAGCAGCTCAGAAATACGGGTGCAGAAGGATGGAGGCTGCAGCATCCTCACCTGTTTAGGACACAATGAAAATGGATACCTCCCTGTCTTTAGAGCGGAATGGCAAAATCCCAATCCCAACAGAATTTGGTTAATATGGTAAATGAAGAGTAACTTTCTGTAACCCAAGCGAGGTCTCAGGAAGCTGCATCAAAAGCAGACCCCCTGGCTGCAGAGACCCCCGCCCTAGAGCTGCCCACACCCAGCCACAGGGAACCCCAAAGGGACATCGCCAACAATGCAGAGCCCTTGGGCTACGTCTCCTTCAAGCTGTTTTTCCTAAGACAGCAGACGACTGACTTCGTGCTCTGGGCATTGGGGAGAAAGGACTTGGTTATGCAGTTCCTGGTTTCTCAGAATTCTCTTTCGGGATCGATATGCCAGGGTGGTGACTTCACACGCCTAACGGCACAGGCGGCAAGCCCGTTCATGGGGAGAAATTTGATGATGAGAATTCCATCCGGAAGCATATGAGTCCTGGTATCTTGTCCGTGGCAAACTCCGGACCCAACACAAACGTCTCCCAGTTTGTCATTCGCACTGCCAAGACCGAGTAGTTGAACAGCAAGCACACGTCTGCAGCCAGGTAATAGACAGCATGGATACTGTGGCAGCCACGGAACACTTAGGGCCCAGGAACGGCAAGCGACCAGCAAGAAGAACCCCACTATCCGGAGGGTGGCCAGCTCTGATAAATCTCACCTGTGTTTTATCTTAACCACCAGCCCATTCCTTCAGCAGCTCAGGGGAGACCCCTTCACCCTTCTGCTCCGAATGTTCTATAACTTCTGTGCTCTCGCTGCAGTTCTTGGGGTCCCACACTTTCCTGACCTCTTTCAAGTCTGACTGCAGAGTTAAATTTTGATTATGAAATAAACACTGAACAAACAAACAAACAAAAAAGCAGACCCTCTGAGGACAGGCAGCCCGCTACCTCTCACTCAGGGTTGCCAAGCTCCTTCCTGATGCCTGAGGAGGGGAGGGAGCACCGTCCACGATGGTCTCTGTGCGCTGGGCAGCCACAAGGTCGGTAAATCGACCTTCCCGGGAGGAGTGGGGCCTGGGCAAGGCGGCTAGTCCTCAGATGTGCTGTTCCCACAGGTGGAACCCAACAGAAACGGGGAAACGACCTCACCTTGCACACCCTCGCGACGCGGGGAATCGTCAGCTTCAAGACAAACTCGTACTCCACAGACACCTCCGTGAAGAAGAAGTAGACCCTGTCGTCCTCGCCCTCGCTGCCCTCTGGCTTCCCTCGAATCACATCAGCATAGACGAAGTTGGGCTCTGCAGGGAGGAGACCCGGGTTATCCCCATAGATAGTGAGAAGCCGGGGCGCCCCACACCCACACACAGGGAGCAACCCAGGCATGACCCTGAACACGCCGAGGGGCTCGGGCGCCCCCTGGCACGTGCCAAGGGGCCCTGCAGACAGGGAAGGGAGCGCGTGCCAGCCCCCAAACAGACGCCAGCATCCAGGAGTGACAATGGTGCCCATCTTGCCCTCCTCAGCCTGAAGAGGTGCCCTGGATGTAGTTCTGAATCACACCCTTCTGATCTTCCCCAAGAACTCGAGGCAGGGCTGCCCGTCTGGGCATCCAGGAGAGCCCGAGCCCCAGTCCCCAGAGACCTGCCAGTAGATGTGCACTTGCTGGTTCAAAACCATGTGCCTCAAACACACTCCTGACCACCAGCGCCAGCCGCCCAGCCACTGCGCACAGAGGAGGAACCCGCTGCCCCACAGACCAGCTGACCCTAAGAGTCCAGGAGGCTTCAAAGCCCCAGGCCCTGCTGGCTGGTGCCCCTGAGAGAAGCCTCATGTGACTGGCCTCCAGCCATGTGCACCACATGTGGACATGTGGTAACGAGGTGACATCATCCACCGGCCTGATCGGCCTGAGCTCCCACTGACCGTCAGGTCCTCGCTCTCTCAGAGCCTCCCAGACCCGTTTCCCAGGAGAGGTGACAGGCTTTCAACGGCAACCTCGCTGTGGAAGGGGACGAGGGAGCTCCAGGAAGCCGGCAGTCAGCCCCGAGCTGCCCGAGAAGCGTCCGGCCCGCTCCTGGGTGCCTGCGTGAGGTCGAGCCAGCAGAAGGTTCTAGAAACACAGCACCCTGGGGCTCTCCTGGTGAGTCTGCCCGAGGAGAGACGCAGCCTCGGTGACACCACCTGCTTCTTACCGTTGAGCCACGGAATCGCGTACTCAGTTCTCAGAGGACTGTGGGAGGAGTTTCGGGAGATGATGGGCTCGCTTCCCAGGAAGTTATAGGACGTCCCAGAATAAAGTTCTCCGTCTTCAGGGCCCGGGAGGAGGGAGGAGAAGGGGGTCAGCTCCACGCTGGGGACAGACGCGCAACACCTCCCTTCCCTTTACACTCAACATGAAGCCGCTCGGGACACAGAGGGGCCACCACCTGCTACTGGGACATATTTCTGTTTCGTTTCTCTGACATGAATGATCTCATGTTCCCTGTTAGACTGTTGTATGAGTGTCAGGGACAGTAACTGAGGGGGCAAGTAATTCCCGCCTCAGAAAAGTAACACACGGAGGTGGGTGCACGGCTCTGGGCCTGCTCGCCTCAGTGAGCAAGACCACCCCTGGCTCGCCACGAACTTGCCCTCAGATGGGAGTGTGGACTCGACCCACATGACCAAGCAACCCAAGGTGATCTCCACTCATGATGCATATAAATCATCTCTCCCCACACGTCCAACCTGTGGACCGCAGTGGGGCTGACTGTCCTTCTGAAAAATAAATTCAAAAGCCCGGGCCAGAGGGTCTAAGGCGAGGCACAGGTACCCATGTGAGGATGGTGACTGAGGGAGGGCAGCAGGGGGGACTACGCAGAGGGGGAGGCACCGAGCGTCCTCTGCATGAGCTGCCCACAGCAGCACAGCCCTGCCAGGGACAGAACCCCAGAGCGCCACTCACCGACCATGACAGACGTGTAGCTTTGTGCCGGGTCGAAGGGACATCGCCCTTTGCCATCTTCGTTTCTCCCCAGAAACTGGAAGGACGTTAGGTTCTATGATTGAATGAAAAGGAAGTGTCATCAATAACGCGTCTTTGTTGTCTTATTAACTTTAGACCCGCTGTTCAGGGGGCACCGAGGGAAGAGCGTGTGTGTGCCGGCGGGCGGCCCAGGTCCCGCGCCCCGGTCGCCTGGCTCTGAACCCCTCCAGAGCTAGACAAGATCGTGCGCCTCAGTTGACTCATCTGTGAGATGGAGATGGCCATGCTGTGGCTCCAGGGTCCTTCCCACCCGCCCGGCCTGAGTCACAGCCAGGTCCCCTCACAAAACATACAATGTGACAACGAGAAGGAGGCACAATGTGGATCACACACAGCACATCGGTGCTTCTTCTGGTCAACGGCGCATGGCCAGCTCCACGCCAGGGGCATGCTCCCTGAGTCCCGCCCGTGCCCTGCCTTCAGTCGTGATGGTTTACAGACGGGACAAGGCCCTGAAAGGGCAGAGTGTGGGCCGTGGCCTTCCAGGGCCGGAGCTCCCCTCCTCTCATGGCCGGACATTAGAACAGCCTCTGTAGTGCAGAGCGGAGACCCTCTGAGGTGTGAGACCCCACTCTACTCTAGCACCGACCACAGAGGGGCCACGGCCTTACCAGGTGGTCGCAGGCTGGCTGGAAAGCATTGGTCCCGCACACGTACAAGGTGGCGTTACTCAGCGGCTGGAGCACTCGGATGTAGTTGAGGCATTCGGTCTGCAAGGAAGAGCAACCCACGTCAGCCACTCCCAGCTCCCGCTGGACGCTGTCCACAGCCACCCTGGCCACGCCGCTCGCCTCACAGCTCGGAGCCAGCAAAGCACCTACAGACATCGGCTCCCCGTTGAGCAGCTGTGACTGCCCTGACTGGGCCCTCTCACCGCGGGCCGTGAGGTCATCGCCCAGCCCTGCCCTGCCTGCCCCTGGGCAGGCCTTGATCGGCAGCTGGACCGAGCGCTCTGGTCTCCTCAGTGTCCACAGGCTGGTGGTCAGGTGCCAAATGGGTTCCACTGCAGTCACTAATTTATACCCCGGAGAGATGCGCTGGCCCTAACAGCCATGAGGCTGACCTCAAGTCCTGCCCGCCCACCGCAGGAAAAACGTGGGACGCACAAGCCACGCATTGTTGCCAGGCCTGTGGAGGGGCGGGGCTCCCTCAGCCCTCCTCTCCTGGGGACCCCGTCCTCCTTGCCCCCCTGCATGGCACCCCGCGAGCAGGACTCAGGACCTGCTGTGCCTGGCCCGCCCTAACGGGGGTTCCGAGCTGGCTCTACATCAGAAAGGCCCTCAGGAAACCCAGATGCCACTTAAAGACCCACTCGCTATTTTAGGCTGAAATGGACTTTGATTACATGTGCTATTGTCTGAAATTATCACCATTCAGGGAACGATTTTTGTTTTTTTTCTTCTTTTACTATGATTGTTTTCAATCTGGTGGAAAGTAATTAGTGCTCCCCAGCAGGAGCTGGACAGAACCCCTATCCACTACACAGCTTCAAGTTGGGCCAGGCAGAGCTCTGGTCTAATTTAGCTTGAAGACAACTCCCCATGACATCTGTTATTACTCCGAGATGCCTGCAATTTCCAGCATTTCCTAAAGTTACTTTGGATTTAGTGGCTTTAGTGAAAGTGTTTAACATTTTGCTTAAAAAGTTTAGCAAATAATTTGTTTCCTTTTCTTTAAAGCTTTAATTGTTTTGAAAATAGCCAACAACTGCTGAGATTTACTGTAACTTAACTGTCTTGACCAAAACTACCAAGGAGGGTGGGGGCTCTGAGACCCCAGGACTGTGCAGTGGGTGAGGGGGTGACCCAGCGTTCCAGCGGGTGACTGACACGCAGCCTACCTCTGCACATGGCTCCCACGCTGACACTGACAGCCAGGTGCGCCCTGCGTAGCCACCACACTGAGGTGTGAACCCTGCACCTCACTCCATGAGCCAGCAGGCACCAGAAACCATTCTCCACAGTCAAGAGTTTTAAGTCATCGGGTAAGTTCAGTTAACATTTTGCAGAGCATTTCTCCAATGCCGACCACGTTGGGTTCCTACTCTGAGAGACTCAATCCCACCATCCAGGAACAGAGGGCAGGGGAGCTGTGAGCGACCTGAACAGAACGTCCGAGATGCGTTCTCAAGCAGTGGTGTCAGAGGGTTTATGAAAGCGCCTGGGTATCTCCCTGGGGGTCGCGTTGCAGTCTGCAAAAGAAACAACCTACCTGTTTTGATTTCCCCTTTTCCGCGCATCTTGCTTTTTTATCTTCTGAGACCTTCCAATATGCCTGTGAGGAAAGGAAGTCCATTTCACCACACAGTCCCCGTCTGGACGGAGGCGCCAGTAGGAGAACACAGTTTACAGAGCGCAGCATGCGCTGCGAGCAGGTGTCCTCCCAGACCGTGAACCTGGGGCTGCAAAGCCAGGCTGAGGGGAGACACTGAGGCCGGGCAAGTCTCAGACCAAGACCCTCGTCTCCAAGTCAGAGCAGGGCCCAAAGGGCCCTCCCCCACCCCTGGGAGCCACTGCAAACAGCAGCAGCACCTGAACTACTGCAAGTGGGGAGGGCTGCATTTATCAAAAAACCAAACTGGAGGTACTTTCAAACACTGAAGTGGGGTTTTCCATCCACTCACAAGCGACTGCAGAGCATAGTGCGGAAGCCCTGACCTGGATTCCCACCGTCAGCAGACAGGCAGGGCTGTGGGTCTGCAGGCTTAAGTGACAGTGGCCGTCGAGGGGGCTCAGCAAACACTGCCCGGTTGAGCGCCTTCCGCCGAGACCTGTGCTCTCGCCTCTCTCACCAGGTGGAAAAAGGCAAGCAGGGCCATCAGGCCAGTACAACCTTCGCCCTCGAGGATGGAAAACAACAGGCCACATGCCCAAGGGCAAGGGCTCCCATGCCCCTGACTTTCCTGAGCTGTCCCATCGGCTCACGTACTATTCCATGACTAAAGCCAACTATATCCATTTTCCACCCAGAGAGTCAAAGCCGCTGTCCAGCCCCAGAGGTCAGGACATGCATGAGCCTCTCAGTGGTGGGGACATGAGTCCTCACCGGTGTGCCCTCCACACGGACCTGGCTTCCAGTCCAGGTCCAGACAGCAGGTGCAGCAATAGGACATCGTGTTTCCAGAGACACGGAAGTCCCCATCAGGACACACGACACAGAATCAAGTCCCCGTTCAAACAGGAAGCCCCTTCAGAAATTAAAAGGCAGATGGTTTCCTCAGCATCTACACGCAATGCACAAAGACGGAGCCGTGACCGGACAGGCCCCTGATCACATTCACGGGGTTTTCACCAAAGCCTGGCCACGGCTTTCCATTTTTCTTTTCTTTCACGCTAAGGAGGCCCCGAGCCTCCCCCTCACTCCGAGGGGCTGCCATGATGTCATCAACAAAAGTGATGCCCAGCTCTGCCCGAGTTCCACAAGGTCACACGTGCACCTCCTTTTCAAAGGGTCATGACCAGAGCTCACGTGTGTGCCAAACAGAAGTTGGTACCATGCTCGCTCTGGAGATGAGGACAAAGCAAAACAGAACATAAAACACCTGTGGCAGGAAACAGACCGATGAGCCGCAACCATCTCCATGTCAGAGACGGAAAACTACGCTGATCCCCGAGGGCTCAGAAGCCAGGGAGATGATGCCCCGGCTCAGGGAGATGGTGCCCCGGCTCAGGGAGACGATGCCCCGGCTCAGGGAGACGGTGCCCCGGCTCAGGGAGGGGCGCTCTGGGCATCAGGTGAGAGCCTGAATGCAAATGGGTCCTGGGGCTCCAGACATGTTTAAATCCACAACCTGTGGACATACTAAAAACACTAAACAATCAAAAGAACCTCACCGCCTCCATTTGGAAAGACATGACTAACTGCTGACAAGCACTTCCCCTTTAAAGGTGGTTTCCAGCGTACAAATGGAGAAGGAAAAATCTGGCAAGTCCTGTTTCACAATCGCCCATGTTACACATGGCTCCAGACCACCATAGTCAGGGGCCAGGAGAGGAACACCGGCCTCAGGGGCGGAGGACACCAGGAGCCGGGACAACGAGGCGGGGGCCAACTGGACCGCAGTGTGGCTCTCCCAGCAAGGGGACCCGGCAGCTCCTAAGAATGGCGACTCGAGGACAGAGTGCCAGCTACGTGGCTGGCCTGATCGCCACCAAGACTCAAACTGCACAGTCCAACGCCACTTACGAGAGTCTGTGACATCTGAACACTGATAATTTGATGACGTTAATCTTTTGGATGTGATCCTGGTATTTGAGTGATTTTGAGAAAAAGAAGTCACTTCCTTTAGAAGATGCCCAGGGAAGCCCTTAGAAGCCGAGGATCATGTGTTGGGGTTCGGCTTCAAAGCCACATGGAGGGAGCAGAAGGTAGGGGTGTGGGAGGGAGATGAGGGCCCGTCCCTGCCCGCAGGAGCTGTGACGGGCAGAGGGTCCATCATGTCACCCTCTCTAATCCTGTGTACCCTTGAGATTGTCCATAACAGTAACATCAAAAATCCTAGCTGGAAAGAGGGTGGTCCTGGGTGGGGCTGTGAGGGGACACCTGGGTGGGGTCGTGTGGACAGAGCAGGAAGGAATGGATGACAGGACTCCTAGCCCACTGGGAAGAGGGGGCTGCTGCTCAGACACAGGATATGGATGAGGCCTGCCACAGGGTGCACATGGCCATAAAAGGCCTGGCGCCCAGGGAGGAGCCCAGGAGGCCGATTTGAGAAGAGCACTGTGGGGAGGCGAGGGAGGCCAGCCATACCTCATGCTGCTTCTGGGAGATGTCAAGCGCGTTCACAGCAAACACAGCTTCCCGGGCGCCCACGTACAGGGTGTCATTGTCCTCACTGAGCAGCAAGGCTGAGTAGTTGAAGATGTCCGGCTGGTGGAACTGCACCAGGTGTACCTCTGGGGAGAGACGGGCGGGCATTGGGCGTTTCTGAGACTGGACACGCCCGAATGACTGCTCTGCTGTCAGGGCACGCCATGCTGCTAGGGTCGTGGAACAGGTCCGAGGCCACAGTGGCCATCCCCCCACCGGGGCCAGAGCTCAGACATGTCTGAGTGGAACAGACCCACCGAGGGAGCCACCAAGTGCATGCGAGGTCCAGAGCCACTGTGCTTGATCAGTGCTGTGGTCTGATGTCCTTTTCTGCTCTCTTTATCCCAGAATTCCTACTCTGCACTCCATGTGGCCTCCCGTCAGCATGACCCCTGGCCATGTGACCTTGTGACTCCCGGGGATTGCCAGCCAGCCACTTCAAGCTGCTGACCGTGGCAACTCCCTGCATCTCCCACCAAACTCCTGTCTACGCGTGTTGAGCCATCCATAGGTTAGTCTATAAAGAATTGAACTATTTAGGATTTTCTTCTTCAGGAAGAAAAAAGAAAGATTTATCTTTCATAAAATCGATTTCAATGACTATATTCCTAATCCCAAGCATTTTTCAGGGATAACCAACACAAACTTAGAAAACAGAAAAAGGAGTGTTTTTCCTCACTAGGTAGTTAGTTGATTGATCAACAGCTCTTTAGGGACAGAGGACTATAATGGTCAGCTCTTAGGGGTCAAATAAATGTATCAGCACTGTTTCCTAAGGAGCTGTTTCCTCTTTCTTAACCCTCCCAGCATCCACATGAGTGTTTTGAACTTGGCTCTCGGTTTACAGCCAAGCTCTGGTTCCACTCAGGGGTTAGGAGTTGATGCCTCCAGCTCTTCTAAGTCCCGGCGCTGGAGACCGAGGCACAGGGGTGAGGGCTCTCCTAGCACGCCCCCTGCCCAGAGCTCTGCGCCGTGGCCCAGCCCTGCACGCTTACTTTGCTCACGGCCACTGAAGGCTGGGTTCCCAGTCCCGGGACACAGCTCTCGAGAGAGGCAATAAATACGAAAGAAACTAATAAACAGCAAAGGGGAAGGAGCGGCCACAGCTCAGCTGCCCATCATCGTCCTTAGAACAGGACACTGTGTGTGGTTGATGCCCGGGCAGTGGGCACCAACATCATGAGGCAGGGAGCTGGGCTTCCTTGCAGCAGACCCTGATTTAGAAACCAGACCAGCGGACCCTAACCAAGCCCTGCGAGTGTTCATTCCTGTTACCGAAGCATCTCCAGCTATATGGTGCAGCCCGCACCAGCCCACGCAAGTGCTGAGCACAGAGCCCACGGCCAGCAGCACATGGGCACCTCAGCATGACGAGCAAATGCCCTCCACACCAGGCACACTCTGCCCTCACCTCTGTGCTCCCAGGTGATCCTTGGCATGGGTGCAAATGCCACCGCTGCCCCGAACACCACGGTGAGGGCACTGAGCAGCCCTCCAGCACGGGCGCACATCCTCATCAGCAGGGGCTTCCTATGAGCAGGGGAGGCCACGGTGAGAGTCCAGGTGGAGTAAGTTCAGAGCTCCGGGGCTGCGACCCACCACACTGCCTGGAGCTGATGGGCACCGGGAGCCCCAAGAGCCTGCATTTCCCAGCTCACTGCGTGGGCTCAGCTGGCTTCCGCCACTGTCAATGCCACAGGGCTCTCAGTTCTATTCCTCAACAGCGCGTTTCTTTCTGATGTTCTGAGAAATTCTGGAAGAGAGAGGAAAGGAAGGGGTTACCAGTCAGGACGTGTGGTAACAGCCCTGCCCTCTGTTTGCTCAACATCCTCCCCCTCTGCTCCCCCCGCAGCCTCTGCCCCCCCCCAAGACTCTGTCTGCTGAGACGCAGGGGCGGGACACAGGCAGCTCTGAGGCGCAGACCAGAGCTGCAAGGGTCAGTGCTTCCCACCAAGGCCACCGGGTATGCAGGACAGACAGGGGACCAGACCGGGCACAAACACCCGCCTGGCTGCCCCGTGTCCTCCTGGTGGCCGCTCATGTCCAGGTGGCCACGCGATAGGAAGGCACAGAGCGGAGCTCGGGTTTCCCTCGGAGACTCTGGCATCCCAAACCCTGCACTGCTCCCCGAGAAAGATGGCCAGAGCGAAAGGCCAGAGGGCAGCAGAAGCCACTCTGCGTGAGTGTGCGTACACATGCACACGTGTGAGCGTGCAGAGGGCTGACCCCCTGTAGGTGACAGGGCCACCACCCACAATGGCCCCCTTCCTCCAGCCTCCCCGGGAAGTCTACGCCATGGGAACAGTGGCCGTGGGCTCAGACTTGTCCCCCAGGGAAAGCACGGGCCTGTGCGAAAGAGAGAAACGGGGCTGGAGTCCACAGGCCTTCGCACCCGCACCCCACCTGCCCTGCAGAGAGTGCAGGACAGAGGCTCCTGAGCAGGAAACTAGACAATCCATGCAGGGTTTGCCCAACTCCAGGGCCCCACCAGGACCCCAGTGAGTCTCTCCTGACCCTCAGAAAGCAGCTCAAGCAGACACAGCGGCTGAGCAGAGGCAGGGCCCTTGCCCGGCACTGGGGAACCCACCCCACACTTTGCAGACACACTGTCCCCACAGAGGCTCCTTGGAGTCCACTGGTGCTCAAGTGCCTCACCGAGTTTCCTCTTCTTCAAGATGGCCGACCCCTTCCCTGGAGGCCCCGGGAGTCGGCCAGCACCACCTCCTTTTCCTCCTCCCACCAGCACCGCAGCCAACCCACCTCCAGGTCTATCAGTCGGGCGGGCTCCCCAGGCTCCTCTTCGGAACTGTCCCTCACCCTATCACCACCACTAGACTCCTGACTTCACCATGTCTCAGCAGCACCCAGTGGCGGCCAGCTTCCTCACTGCCACCCCCCAAAGCCCCCCCCCCCCCCACAACCTGCCATATACCAACACTAGTCCGGCTACCTGTCCACAACCCCACTCCCCTAATCGTCAGGCCAAACCAGTCCTCCCAAGAGGGTTTTGGAAGTTCCGGCTTCTTGCTCATTTAGTCACATCACTGCCTTCAGGAAGCCCTCCAGTGCCCTCTCCTCATCCCACCAGAAGTGACCTCTTGCAGCTCCTTTCCTACCCTTAGCATCCTTGTCTGCCCCCCAAAGCCAAGCAGGCAGCACGCTGGCCCTTAATGGGGTCTTCCTCATTTTTATTTTCTTTACTTTTACATGTGTGCATGAGGCACAAGCACCATCCAGCTCCACTTCACAGAGGGAGAACTCTGGGGACTTTCGCCACAGGCTCTTGCTCAAGCGGAGACACCGGGCACCACTGGGCCTCACGTGCTCCTGCCTTCCTCACCCGGCATCCCCTCTGCACTTTCTCTTTCGGGTCTGGAGGCCCGCCTCACCAGGCCCCGGCCACCAGGCGTCTGTTTCCCGTCCTGCCCAATGATGCCCGTGAAGTCAGGGAGCACCCAGTTCCTCATCCTCTCCGGGGATGGGCGCACGCTGGGCGGAGGCGGCACCCTTTCCCACACAGGGCCGGAAACACACCGCTTCCTAAGTCCTGCAGTGTCATCCCCACCCCTCGGGTCCACCATGGTAACCACGCTGGGCTGCGAGCCAACACAGCTATTTACAGAAACGAGCGCCGCTCTGCTCGCCAAGCCCCGCTCTGGGGACCCAGAGGGACGCTGGCACAGACACCCTGCAGCAAGGGCGCAACACGAACTCCCAGTGCAACTCCAGTCGCACAGGGGTGACGAGAGGCTGCCTCCCCGCGTGGCCATGCGTGCTCCCTCCCTGCGGAGGACCCTGAGACGTGCTCACCATCTGGGAGAGATGTGCTGCCCTTGGGCCCTGGCTGTAGATGAAGACCCTGCTCTCCTGCCTTCCAAAGGGACCTGAAGCCCAGGCTGGGTGAGGTCTCTCATACTGTGCAGTGCTACCAACGTGACCCACTCGTTAAGCAATCCCAGAGTGTCCAGCGTTGGCTAAACACTCTACAGAAACCCCACACAGGCACAGGACCTTGAAGTCTCAGCCAATAGTTGTCTGTGCAGATGATGCCTAATGCTTAGGCAACGTTGGACACCCACACAGATCATTCTAGGTCCGTTTCCAACACTGCTACTCCTATCTAGGCAATGCTCACCTCCCGTCCTGACCTCTGCACAGCCTCCTACCTCTTCTCCCTGCTTCTGTTTTTGCTGTCTATGGCAGAGATCCCAGTCCCAGAATCCACATCCCTTCATTGTCATGAACAGAATCTTGCTTTTACCTGGGAAGGCAGTGTGGCCAGTGGGCTACACCTCCCACTTTCCCTGGTGCACTTCTGGCCAAAACACCACGAACAGAAGTCATTCGGGGCCCTGGCCGGTTGGCTCAGTGGTAGAGCATCGGCCTGGCGTGCAGGAGTCCCAGGTTCGATTCCCGGCCAGGGCACACAGGAGAGGTGCCCATCTGCTTCTCCACCCCTCCCCCTCTCCTTCCTCTCTGTCTCTCTCTTCCCCTCCCCACAGCCAGGTCCCCATTGGAGCAAAGTTGGCTCGGGCACTGAGGATGGCTCTGTGGCCTCTGCCTCAGGCACCAGAATGGCTCTAGTTGCAATGGAGCGACTCCCCAGATGGGCAGAGCATCGCTCCCTGGTGGGCATGCCAGGTGGATCCCGGTTGGGCGCATGCGGGAGTCTGTCTGACTGCCTCCCTATTTCCAACTTCAGAAAAATACAAAAAGAAAAAAAAAAGTCATTCGGTAGGAACCCCAGAAAAGCTCTTTAAAGGAGGCTGACTCAGCAGGTGTCTGCGTTTTTGCTTTTAGCCTTCCCTCCTTTTCTTGCCCAGAACTGACATTTGACGGCTGCCATCTTGTTAACATGAAGACAAGGGTCTCATTTTAAGGACCAAGTGGAAATCCCACAAAACCAGGGACCTTCCCAGCGCCCTGGAGATTTGACCACTGCTTCCTTCTGCTTTCCCCAGAGTTGCCAATTAATCCCTTTAAATTACACTGTTTTCCAGGCATTTGTAATGAGCAGTCACATACAATTCCAAAACAGATAAAACAGCCTCCCTGTGGTGATACATCTACCAAAGTGCAGCAGCAGTCAGAATGACGTTTTTAACGTAAACAAGAGTAGATCGTTTCCACACGAGGAATGATTCTCATGGGGATTAATGCCACGTGGACGACCTGGGTCCACCGTCCACCCACCCTTCTCCTGTCTCGTGCTCCCGCACCCCCCCCCCCCCCCCGTTCTGGCTGTCCCGGGACTGCAGCGTTCAGCCTGTCCACCAGGCTGTGCTCCCTCTGAACATCCCCAAATGTGCCCATTCCAGAGATCACCTGGGTAAAGTCCACGGCACAGTCTTATCAGTGTACCTGAGGAGACTTTATTTTCTGTGTGATTTATCAGCAAGCTGCAGGGGCTCCGCTCTGAGCTCCCACAGGTAGGGTTTCTAAGACGGCTCCCAATCAGGGTCAGAGGGCTGAGGCACGACCAGGTGCATGCAGCTCAGCGGACTGCACCACTCTGGATGGGGTTGATTCAGGGCAGCCAGTGCCTGTGGGGGGCGGGGGGCGGCACATGGAACTGGATGTACTTTATTAAAAATAATTACAAACATTTCTTCCCATTCATTTGAGAGAAAGAGAGAGAGAAAGAGAAGCATCAACTCATTGTTTGACTTAGTTGTTCCACTTAGCTGTGTACTCATTGACTGCTTCTTGCAGGTGCCCTGACCAGGGATTAAACCTGTGACTTCAGAGTGTGGGGACAATGCTCTATCCACTGAGCGGCCCGACAAGGACCTCCAGGTACTTTTTGTTCAGTTTCTCTTGAATTTGAAACTCTTAAATATAAAGTTTATTTGAAAACAAAAACACACCAGCTCGGAGGGTTCCTTCCTGAGCATGTGTGAGGCCCTGTGCCTTACCTGTGCCCACTGCCCAGCACCCCTGTGGCTATGGGGTACAGGTGTGCGGCCCACCAGGATATTTCATTTCCCCTCAAACATCAATGCAGAGCTGTCTCGGCTGGAGGAAAGTGGTTTGCAAGGGCTCCACGACAAGAACAAACTCCTACTTAGGTCCCTGACGGAAGTCACGCCCCTGGGACATCCTGTGAAATGCGCTGCATCCAGGCTAGTAACTCGACACGGGAGATGGGACCATCCCTCTGCAGAACCTGGCGCCCCCAGCACAGAGACTTATCTCAAGTTTCTCCTCAAACCCAATAAAGCAACACTCTACATGGACCTAAACCATAAGGGTGAGAACGGGGACAGGATGATGGCCCACTAGGATATTAACAAATCTTGGAAACTAGAAAGTAAACATGAGTATAACTAGTTCTTTGCTGGCAAACCTTAACAACCAGTTCTCTGAGGGGCGGGGGGTATCTTGCTTACAGTGTATGCCCATTCCTGGTGTGTAAATGCTGCTTTGCAGCTCCCAGCGTGATGTCCCCGAAGAAAGAGATGGGACGAGAGGCACTGCAGTGGCTCAGTGCGCAGTACTTCCACTGCATGATTACGACAGGTGGACCCTCGAGAGCACAGGTAATAGTGCGACACACAGGAAGTAGCGTACATTTACTATCACCTTTACTGTTAGCAGTTCACGAACTTTACATAATTTACTTTCTGACCACAGCTGTGTTTGCCACAGTTGAGAAGACCTGAACTTGTGGACCAAATGGAGCCGAAGTCAGAGCCTGTGGGGAGAAGTCACAGAGGAACACCCACAAACATAAGCGAGCTTAGAAATCAACACGGCACCTAAAGAGAGAAAACGCTCTGTTGAGGGATTGGAGAGTAAACTGCAGAGGTTTCCTAGAAGCGGAACAAAGTCACAGAAATGACAGCAGGAAGAGGAAAGGTAAGAGAGCGGGCGGGGACCCGCGCCTTGCTGACGGTGTTCCGGGACTGAAAAAGGAGGAGGAACTACCAGAAAAATAACAGAAACATATACAGCTTATTTACATATAATAAGTGACATGAAAACATCCAGAACACAAGGACACAAGAGCGCCAAGCAGCACGCTGGATGAAAAAGGACCTCCACACCAGGTACGTCATAATGAGATGTGAGAACCCAGGAGACAAAGGGAGCTCCTGGGAGCTTCCAGAGCCAACAGGTCCCCCACGGTTACCTCTCCAGAGCCATGCTGACAGCTAGGAGGCAGCAAAATGCCCTTAACATCCCGAAGGATGGTGCTTTCTCACCTAAAATTCTACATTGAGACCGATGGTCAATCATACCGGTAGTAGCACAGAAACATGTACCAAACATGAAAGTTCTCAAACTCTTACCTCCCTCACAGTCTTTCTTAGAAAGCTACCTCAGGAAACACTCCAGCAAGACAAAAGAGCTATGTCCCAGATCTTTCCGAGAAAGAAGAAGAACCAGGTAACTGGGTGTACGACAAGGAGGATGGGGAAAAGGGAAGGAAGATAGAGGCCCGGACAGAGGGTGCAGGACAGACCCCCCAGAGCTTCCACGGGCCTGTGTGTTGGAACATGGGCGCTATGGATCTGGCAGAGTCTGAAGATAAGTTAGTGACAGATTACACAGAGAGAAAACAAAGTGCACACACTCGAAATAAAGCTGTTGCTAACCCCAGGGAAAGCAAGATGTGCAACATGGAAGGAAGCGTAATCAGCGTGCACTGACACAGCACAGCTAGGACTGGTAGTGATACGGCTCCCATAAGAGCAGCAATGCCACGGTGAGGGTGAGGACTCAGGAAGGGACCAATCCTCGTCTTCCGTGGCAATGCAGTGTGTCCGTAAAGTCATGGTGCACTTTTGACCGGTCACAGGAAAGCAACAAAAGACGATAGAAATGTGAATTCTGCACCAAATAAAAGGAAAACCCTCCCAGTTTCTGTAGGATGATGTGGCAGCATGTGCGCATGCGCAGATGATGACGTAACACCGTGTATACAGTGGAGCAGCACATGGCCATGTCAGTTGAGATGCGGACGGTACAGAGGAAGTTCAGTGTGTTCTGTGGCTCGCTAAATTCGAATCCGTGACCAAAGTGCAACGTGAAAATCGGTGCGTTTATAACGAAGCGCCACCACATAGGAATAACATTACTCAGTGGGATAAGCAGTTGAAGGAAACCGGCATTTTGGTGGAGAAACCCCTTCTGGTAGACCATCAGTCAGTGACGAGTCTGTAGAGGCTATACGGGATAGCTACCTAAGGAGCCCTAAAAAATCTGTGCATGAGCCCGCATCGAACTGCACTGAATAGGTATGAAATTGGGAGAGTTTTCCTTTTATTTGGTGCAGATTTCACATTTCTGTCGTCTTTTGTTGCTTTCCTGTGACCAGTCAAAAGTGCACCATGACTTTACGGACATATTGTATATTATCCAAAAGAGAAAAATCAGGAAATATTGGTATAAGCAGTTTGAAGGAAAATACCCCAAACGGCTGTAACAGTTGCAGCTCACTGTCTCAGGGACAAAACCAGAGGATGCTACTTTTCCTCATAAGCTGTGTTAAGAAGTACTTCACTTTAATATCATGTGCGGTAATTGCTCTGATAAAAATAATTAAATTTTTAAAAGAAACCCATGCTCAGGTTTCTTGCAGCTGGAGACAGTAGCTCAGTGGGTGCTGATGGGGCAGAGGCCCAAGCGGGCAGCCTCCCCAGGGACAGAAGAGCAACTGCGTCCACATAGCCACAGCTGGATCGCACACTCATGTGGAAATCAGATGACTCACCCCAGGCAGCAAGAGTGCAATGAGCAGCAGCACAGGAGGCAGTGTAAAACACACTCAGAGATCAGCCAGCACAGGGACCTGGTCTCCCGTGCTGTCCACCCTTCCACCCGGCCTCTGCACAGGCTGCTTGTTCTTCCAGAAAGTTCTTGTCCCAGGAGCTCCTGGGCCGGCTCCTTTCCACAAAGACCCTCCCTGTAGGTCGCCCCACCCCAATCCCCCTGCTTCACCCCCTTACAGCACACTAGGGACCTGAAGGCGCCTCGTGTCTCAGTGCAAGTGCCTCAGTGAAGGGGTCCCTCCTGGGGCAGGGCAGAATCAAGGGACACAACCATCCCAGCTAGAAGACCCAGGCCAGGGCTGCAGAGACCTACCATGAGGCCCCATAGGCAGAAAGCCGCACACACAAAATGCCCAGAAGGAACAGGCGTTTGGAACGGAGCTCGTGAGGGCACTCCCGACCACGCAGGAGGAGCCGCTCCAACAAGGTCGCCAAAGCGCTGGGTGGAGGCACGGGTCTCCTCCTGCTGTGCAGGCTGCTCAAACTGGTTCGGGGGGGGGGGGGGGGGGGAGAACTTTTTCCTTAGTTGCCTTTAGCCTGGACCAACCCCAACACTGCCACCCGGGGTTGGGTGGCCATCGCTCTCGGGGGGCAAAGCAAGCTTTATGGGAAGCACACAGCTGCCCAGCATGCACGGTTTTCATCCAGCCCTGAGCCATACTGATCTCATCAGCCTACGCCGGATTCCCAGTGGCCTCAATCGGATCCTGCCTCTCATTCCCAAATGTCTTTTTAAAAACCCACATGAATAGCTGGAGGCAGGGAAGGTCCTCTCCACACAGACACCCCACCCAGCAAGAGGGCGGGGAGCTGCTCAGTCACTTTATGGCTCTGGAAGGGCTGGCTGCCTTTTCTTTTCCACGTGTGCGCAGTTTTGTGTAGTTCCAGCAGTAATGCTCAGCCCCACTACACGACACGCTGTCACTGTGCTCTGCTCAGACAGTACTGGCCCCGCGGCCACTGAGGGACAGGGGACGTTGTGTTAGGAGTCATGGCCTGAATGTGCAAATGGGACAATGGGACAAAGTGCCCATGCTGCTGGCTTTGCGGGCACTTCTGAGAGCGGGCGTATCTTGCTGGGAGCTGTATGGCAGGAGTAGCATTTCAGCTTCCCGTGTGCAGTGCTGTCATCCACTTTGAGATGGGGCCCTTTGGGAAGACACAGTCATACGTCAGTCCCTTTACCCACACGTAACTGTGCCAGTTCATAAGGAGTACCCGATTCCACCTTACACACCAGGAGAACAGAGCCCACAAGGGGCTCCGAGCTCATCACTCAGGGCCAGTCACATGGCAGCTTTCTCCCAGAACGATCTTGAACCTGCCAGGGGGCTGTGGCAGAGAAAACAGGTGCACCCAGCCCACAGCAAGCAGCAAGGGTAAGGGCTCATTCACAAAACTGTGTACACACATGTATATGTACATACACATGTGGGCACCTGTGTTCATTGTGACCCTGAGTGTGTACGTATGCATTTGTGTGAGCATCTGTATAGGTGTGACATGTGCATATGTGAGCGTCTCTGCTTGCATGCACATGTGTGCCTGTGCATGTGTGTGGTGTGCACGCACTCTGTTCTGGTGAGCACAGAAATTCTGATCTGGTGCCGCACTCACAGGTGTGCACGGTGAATGCCAGCTGGGGTCCCGTGAGCAGGGACTGAGGACCTCAGGTGGTCTGGGGTCTGTCGCACCCACCTCACACCTGCACTTCCCTTCCTGGGAGGAGGGGTGGGTCACAGAGGTGACACTGCTCGCTACCACAGGAAAGAGTCAGTGATCCTGTCAGCAGCAGGATACTAGCAAGTGACAAAGGTGCTCTCACCAGCATCCCCAGGGAACCTGGGAAAGGGGACCCTAGGTGACAGCGGTGGGTGACTGCTGGGCAGCCTCAGCTGGCTTGTCTACAGGGTTTATACAAACACAGGATGGCTGAAGCCTTCCTCCCTCCAGGCCATGTGGCCAGGACCGTGGGGAACGTACCTGCCCACACCTTCCCCTCCCAGGCGACACAGCTACCTAAGACTACGTCCTACCACTGTCACCCTCGGACTGTCCCCGATGCCACCCCCCCACCTCTACTATTGGCCTTTCCTCCCCCAAACCTGGTCCCCTCCCCCACCGCTGGTTCCCTGTCCGAACTTGTGCCTTGGCTCCACCTCATGTCTCCTTCCCCCATCCCGTCCCCTCCCCCACCCCTGGCTCTGGTGCTGATGTCACCGTGATAAAAACAGCCTTGTCCCCTAGGCCTCAGGATAGATTTCAGGAGCTCTCTGAAATCCACACAAAGCTCTCTGCGTCCACACAAAGAGCTGATTATTGCAACTGCGGTTTCCCCAGAACTGCAAACACATCCCTGGGGCAGCACTCCAGCTCCAGGGGGTGTGCTCAGCCCTGAATGTGGGCTGGACACACTCAGCAGAGCCCTGGGACACCCACTTCCCCTCCAGCCACTCTGCAGGGGCAAACAAGCCAGGCAGGACACCTGACACGCTTCAGCCTTGTTCCCTCGCCCTGAACCGGCAGGTGTGTGTCATGCAGGCTGATGGGAGCTGGACCGGGACAGGGGGAGACAGGGAGAGGTACACACACACACCAACCAATCAACCCCCAGCCAACCAGCAGTGACGACAGTCATGTGCTGGGAAGGGCACGGGCAGGGTGGACACCCAGGGCCACAAGGACCATGCCTGGCCCTGTATACTGATGCTCGCAGCAAGCAAAAACCCAAGTACACAGGATCTGGGAGGAAAATGAGGAAAAGCCCTTGGGACAGAAATGCCAGGGCTTGGAATTCCTAGTTAATGTAGCAACATACCAGTGAAGAGTCCTGGAGCCTGGCCAGCAGACCAGGCCCCTAAGGAAACGTGTGTGTCTGTGACCCGCCAACAGAGAGGCAGCACCAAAATGTCCCCAAAGTAAAGGGGCACCGTGACTGCTGCCCACCTCACTGGCACAAGTACACACACGAGCAGAGACGCCCGGCACTGCCACAGCGGAGGGCTGCCACGGCGGAGGGCTGACACGGCGGAGGGCCGACACGACGGAGGGCCGACACGGCGGAGGGCCGACACAGCGGAGGGACGACCATGGAGGCTGCCCATTCACAGCGGGCGAGTCACAGAGAGAGGGTGACGGGTGATGGGGGCTTGCCTTCTGTTTTTACAAATTAAACTGGCATTTCTCCTTCCTCTAACACTGGAACCAGATGGTCGACCGTGTATTAACTGACTAAAATCAAAGCTAATCACAAAGCAACCCGAATCCAGGGCCTCACGACACTGAGAGCCATCTTTTTACGTTGGACCTCAAAGGCAACCTCCCTATCCTCCCAGGGAAGATGGAGCATTTCAGGGCTTGGGCCCGGGGCTGCCAGCATGCAGAGCAGGGGTAGCAGCACAGGCGGGAACGGCGATGAGAGAGGAAGGAAAAACAGGCGATGCCCCAGGTCCGGGAGCCCAGCACCCACTGCCCCCTGGGCTCCAGCTCATGCCAACCCAAGGGCTGGTGGCCACGTCCAGACCTTCCCCCGCCCCACAGCCAGGAGGTTCCAACAACCAACTTTCTGCTGACTCTCACCGAGGCTTCCACCAAGATGTCAACTTTGATAAACTGGGAGACAGACCGAGGAAAACAGCGATGTTACCTGTATCTTGTGCCTCTGGAAGCTTCCCAGCTATCTCCAGAAATCTATGCTCTGGAAACAAAGGGAAGCAAGAACATTTAAACACCTAAATTGTCCATCCAGTAACCTCAAGTTATCAATTCTGGAACGGCACTAACGAGAAACCTGTAATTTATTTTATTTTATTTTTAATCTCTGACCCTCTGGCAGCTGGCTTTCAGACCCAGAACCAGCATGGCCTTTGTGCATGTGTGCAAACAGCACTGAGTGTGCAATTGCTCACCCAGAAACAAAGGGCATGCAACCTGGCTGGCCACCTAGGCACAGGAGCTGGTCCCCCACCACTGACAGTCGTCACTGCCCAGCAACCTAAGCCGTTCAGACATGACCCACAGTCACTGATCAAAAAAGTAGCACACTGAACTGTGAACCTCACACATATCTAGTAGGAGTCATTTTCCTTGAAACCCAAAGGCGCAAGGCAACAAAGGAGAAAGCAGATACAGATGAAATACTGACCAGAAAATTATTTCAAGAACTGTAAGATTCCCACTGTTTCAAAGCCACACGGAAGAATTTCTACTTTGGTGTAGCAAGTTTCTGTGGTGTGTCTGTGACCCCTTCACCAGGTAAGGTAGAGTCCTCAATACAGGGAACTGAGTGCTGTGAAATCACCCACCAGGTGACAGAGACTCAGACGGCGAAACCACGGTTAAACGGATGCTGACCCCTCCAGGGCTGCAAATGATCCAATGTAGTTTTTAAACCTCAGAATCAAACTTCAGTACTTTCTGTAGTTGGAACGTTACTTTCTTTTGCTTTAAGAGCCTATATGATTCTTGCCATTTCTCTGAAGACAGCTGAGAAGTGGGAGGGGCTCCCCAGAACACGGGTGCCCCCTCACAACCCCCGAGGACTAGGACCATGCACACTCATAGCACAGAGACCAGTGTGCACCCCACCCTGCCACCTCCACCGATGGCACACGATTTCCAGGGTTACTCAGGGCCTCTCAGGGCCCAACACGTCTTAAGCATCCTGAGCCAACGCCTCAAGTTAACAAATAAGACCCCAAAATGACAGCTGAAAATGGTTAGGATTCAAAAGGAGCCACTTCGGCAAGGCTTCCAAAACCTGAGTTTGGGCCTGACCTGTGTTGGCGCAGTGGGTAAAGCGTCAACTTGGAATGCTGAGGTCGCAGGTTCAAAACTCTGAGCTTACAGAACGAGGCACATAGGAGAAGCAACTACTATGAGTTGATGCTTCCCACTCCTCCTCCCTCCCTTCTCTTCTTTCTAAAATCAGTAAATAAAATCTTAAAAACAAATAAACAAACAAAAAAACCCCCACCCAAGTTTGGGTCTTTCCTGCAGCAGTGGCTGCCTCTGACGGCCACCAGTCAGCGAAAAAACTTCAGCTCTGAGCAAGCAGGGACGTGTCCACTCAGCACACAGACTCGATGTCTTCTATGCAAATGCCGGGGGAGGCACTGGCCTAGCTGACGGACAGCGATGGGCGAACCTGACAAACTATGGGGTTTTCCATCACACAGGCAGGCGAGGGGCAGCAGCTGCCCGGAGACGGCCGAAAACACTTCCGGGAAAGAGGGTGATTCACGCTCTAGTAGGGAGTGCGGGTAAACGACCTGCACACTAAGAACCAAAAACAGAAGAACACCTCTTTTCTGGAAACTCAATAAGCCTTTGCTGTTTCAATAAAGGAAAGTTCAGAGCTGCTGGTTCCGTGGTTGGACAAGCAGCAGGTGCCGCCCTCACCCTCGCCTTGGGGTAATGAACTCTGCCGGCAGGTTCGGGTCTGTGTGTCTGTGCCCTGACCTCACAGAGTCTCTGGGCCCTGCCAGTCCCATGTTCCCTTCAGGCCAAGTCTCCATAGTGCACCGCCGCCACACGGCTTCTGGCCCCCACAGTTTCTGGGTAAAAATAACACTTCCTGCCTCAACCACAGAGGCCTCGGCCCCCAGCTGTCTGCACCCTTCATCACGGCATTTTTCTCTTTCTTAAGGCAAAACCCCACAAGCCAAAATTAGTTATCACCACACTAAAGAGCGTAAGATACATACATATCCCTCATGTAATTACTAACCGGATAGTTTTCACTAACTCATTATAACAGCACCTAAAAAGACAGCAAGGGTCCATTTGCAAAATAAAAGAATGAAATTAAATCAGAAAAGAAATGTTTCCCTCTCCTGAGAAACGAGGGCTGAATCCCAGGCCCTCAGCAGTGCCAGGGAGTGTGGGCGCCTCAGTGCCACGCCCACCCAGATGGCCGCTCCCAAACAGCACAGGGCCAGGGAGGAGCGGGCCTTCGCCTCAGGTGCATCCCATCCCTCAAGAGCTCTACAGCTGTGGCCTCCCTTCTGAAGGTCCCCCACCCCAGCAGGTGCCAGGTCTTCTCATGAGCAGGTGGCGAAGACACAGGTGGGATGGGGCCAGAGCATGGGGCTCTGCGGTGAGAATGACTCAGATCGCGGGCCTGGCTTCTCCACTTACCAGCTGTGTGTCCTTGGGCCTCAGTGCCTGTTTCCTTATCTAGAAAGTGGGCATAACAACAGTGCCCACAGCACTCGCTGTTCTGAGGACCCATGCATGACCCTGTGGAAAGCTTCACGCAGAGCCTGATGCCCCTGGAAAGCACTGCGTCGGTGCCCGCTGGGACCTTCTGGCCGGGACCCCTTGCTAAGACGCCTCCGTAGGACAGGAAAGCAGGATTTGGCTGCCAGCACATCTAACCCCCTCCTGCAAAATGTCTCGGGGCTTCCCCGGCCTCCTGTTGTCCACAGGGCCTCAGGCTCAGTGCTCGGGTGTCCCTGAGCCCAGGGCCACACTCCACAGTCATGGACTGGGAAGAGGCCTCACCCCCCTGCTGTTCAACCTCCTCACCCAGCCCAAAACGTCCCAGGAGGCTCCCAGGCCAGTGAAATGGACACGGTCAACAGCAACTGACACTGCCTCCACTGGTCCTGTGTGAGGTGGGTTTGTATATTACAGCCAGATGCCCCCTCCCACCTCTGGGAAGGGCAGCCGCAAGACAGCTGGCGACAGAGTGGCCAGGGCGACAGAGTGGCCGGGGCGTCCGATGCAGCGAGGGAGAAGGACACCCCCACGTGCGTAAGATGCCCATGTGCAAGGCTATTCCAAGGAAAACTGGAAACCCCTAGAAGTCCATCGGTGTGTATATGTGCACACACACATGTATATTACACACAGGCACATTTATTTGTCTATAAATCGTGGCCCATCCCTGGGTTGGAAAACTATGTGGCGACTAAAAAGAAGAAAGCAGCCACTGAGGGGGCAGGATGTCCAGGGTACTCAGTTCAGTAAAAACGAAGGTTCTCGCACTGCTCCTGCGTGTTCCTGCTGTGCGGACCGTGGCAGGGGCCGCCTGCTCGAGTGTACAGTTTCATCAAAAAGGACTCTCGTTAGGTCGGAACTTAATCCAGGACCTGCTGGCAGTAAGTGGCAAGAGTGCCACTGGTCTGGGGTGAGCGTGTGTTTCATTTTTTTATGATTTGTATTTTTAGTACTACCTGAATTCTTACCTTAAGTGTGTGGTTTCATAATTAAGATATTTTTTTAAGTGGTACTAAGGTAAGATGTTAAATATAAAAAATTTGGAAAACACCCAGAACACATTTCTGACAATTTCAAAAAGAGAAGGGCTTTATAATAATGTTAATAATTATAAACATAACTTTTTATCTAAGCAAGAGAGAGACAGACAGACAGGAAGGGAGAGGGATGAGAAGCATCAACTCATAGTTGTGGCACCTTAGTTTACTGATTGTTTTCTCATACATGCCTTGACTGGGGGGCGCCAGCTGAGCCAGTGACCCCTTGCTTAAGCCAGTGACCTTGTACTTCAAGCCAGTGACTTTTAGGTTCAAGCCAGTGACCACGGTATCATGTCTATGATCCTATGCTCAAGCTAGATGAGCCTGCACTCAAGCTCATGACCTTGGTTGGGGTTTTGAACCTGGGTCCTCAGCATCTGAGGTCGACACTCTATCCACTGTGCCACCACCTAGTCAGGCTATACATATAATTCTTATTTTGAAGTTTACTACGTGGATTTCATCAAAATGGACATTTTTAAGAACAGCAAACAGGCTCAGTTATCATTTCTGGTCCTTCTATCCTTTTGTTGGAATGCCTTGTAAGGAACTGCCACAGAAGAGGGTGTCCACACATGACTTCGGGAGGTGTGGCTGACATGTACGGTGCACAAGGCCTGGGGGGGGCTGCAATGACGCCACAGCCCCAGTGGGGGGGGGGAGCAGGTCTGCAGCCACAACGCAGCAGAGACAGACTTGGACATCCACAAACGCAGCAGCACCGGGAGCCTGCGGCTCACAGCAGGATGGGCGGGACCCGGTGTGAATGCGCAGAGCTCCCTGCAGTCACAGGTGGCCTCATCCCGGGTGGGTCCAATGCTCCCAAGTGTGATTTCATGGCTGTGCGATGTTCCAATTAAATCTGATCATGTCGGAATTCAGATTATTGCCAATTTCTAACTTAAAATTTATTTTTTACGACAGATGTTAACCACCAGCAGAACCTGACTGAGAAGCTCTTCTATCTAGAATGCAAAGCCTACGTTCAGAGGTCTGGGTGTCACACAGAGGACACCATGAGAGGGTCACGAGGCGAAGTCGGTGGGGAGCAGGGAACAGGCTCAAGACTCTGACTCACCACACTGACAGGTTTGCTTCCCTCTCCTGGGCTTCACCCCACACAATTTCCATGACTTACGTTCATTCAACCTTCTAAGTTTTTCCAGGGAGCTGGGCTATTTTGAAAAGGCATACGCACCCACTGTCTGCTATAAAAAACAATCAGGTCGTGTGGCACATACACTTTCTACACTTCTTCCAAGTCAATTCGATGCTTTCAGTCTATATTTATTCTCCTCCAACGGGAGGCAGCAAAGTCCCCTGGCCAGACGTGGGCTCTGAGGCCAGCCTTCCCGGGTTTGGATCAGGTGTGGCCTGTTCTCAGCTGTGGGACCTAGAATAGGTCACTGTCCTTCCACCTCCCCCAGGCACTCCCTCAGCCCTCCACCTCCCCCAGGTACTCCCTCAGCCCTCCACCTCCCCCAGGTACTCCCTCAGCCCTCTACCTCCCCCAGGTACTCCCTCAGCCCTCCACCTCCCCCAGGCACTCCCTCAGCCCTCCACCTCCCCCAGGCACTCCCTCAGCCCTCCACCTCCCCCAGGCACTCCCTCAGCCCTCCACCTCCCCCAGGCACTCCCTCAGCCCTCCACCTCCCCCAGGTACTCCCTCAGCCCTCCACCTCCCCCAGGCACTCCCTCAGCCCTCCACCTCCCCCAGGCACTCCCTCAGCCCTCCACCTCCCCCAGGTACTCCCTCAGCCCTCCACCTCCCCCAGGTACTACTCTTTCAGCAGAGGCAGATTAAGGGCGGTTGAGGCCCCGGGCACAGAAGAAAATATTGGGCCCCTAAAAAAAAAGAGAGAGAGATAGGGAAAATAAAAATACATGTTAACCATAATTTTAAATAAATTAAAAATATTATGTACTATTAATGTTAAAATTGCACATACGAAACCAAACTTGGTGTCATTAGAAAAAGCGTAAGGTTGCGGTTTTGCGGGGCCCTTCAGAAGTTGGGGCCCAGAGAGTGTACCCAGTGCACCCACCATTAAATCTGCCTCTGTCCCCCAGCCCCACCAACTCCCTCAGCTACTCCACCTCCCCCAGGTACTACTCCCTCAGTCCTTCCCCCCCAAACTACACCATCTCCCCCAGCTACTCTCTCAGCCCCCTACCTCCCTCCTCAGCTTCTCCACCTCCCCCAACTACGCCACCTCCCCCAGCTACTCCCTCAGCCCCTCTACTCTCTCAGCTACTCCACCTCCCCCAGGTACCACTCCCTCATCTACCAGCTATGCCACCTCCCCAGCTATTCCCTCAGCCCCACCATCTCACCAGGTATTCTACCTCCCCAGCTGCTCCCTTAACACTGCCCCCACCTCTCCCAGCTTTCTCACAGGGGAGGATATAATGTAGCCACCACCCCCACCCCCATAAAACTGTGTGAACAAGGACTTATGAAGCACACACACAAGCTACAGGAGTAGACTTGAATAAAACAGTAACACAGCCCCACAAAATGGCACGGTGCCCTCACAATACAGATGGGAGACTCCGTAGCACAGAAAAAGGTCTGACCAGAATCTCCTGGCCACATGGCCACATCCTAACAGAAACAGGTGGAGAAGGGGAGAAGAGGAATTCCTCAGGTGCCCTGGTCCCTCGGAGCCCTGGTGAGACAGGTTTCAGGAACTGCAGTCAAGTAGAAAAAGACTCACAGAATACAGGAAGCAGCCCAGAGCCACAGTCACAGCGGCGATTCCCCTCCAGGGTACGGCAATCACCCGCCGGCCACCCGGCTCCAGGGCAGTCTGTGACTCCGGGGATGGGCGCGTCACAGGGAGCAGGGCCAGGGTCACTCTGCACAGCTCTCACAGCTGGGGCCCCAGGAGCTCGAGGAAGAAACGGGTATCCCGGCCCCACACCAGGCACTTCAGAAACGGCGGCTCCTGTTCTCTTTGCTATTTAAGGTGGTGAGGGCGTCAAAGAATCTGCCTGGAATCATCTGGGAGCCGGGCTGGCTCTGGACTGCACTCTGGGCCGCCTGTGGCAGCGTCCTGCACCCTCGGCTGCTCGCTGACTCTCTGGATGTCCACGGCTGGGGGCTGGGGGAGAGTGTGTGTGGTTTCCCCAGGGGACGAGACCCTGCTGCCCCCTGCACGGCCCGCAGACCAGCCCAGCTGCAGATGGAGGAGGAAACCAGCTCTGTCACAGT
The DNA here is from genome assembly GCF_036850765.1 of Saccopteryx bilineata. Classification (NCBI taxonomy): domain Eukaryota; kingdom Metazoa; phylum Chordata; class Mammalia; order Chiroptera; family Emballonuridae; genus Saccopteryx; species Saccopteryx bilineata. Next base: position 102,545,943 of record NC_089491.1, on the reverse strand, counting down.
GAGAGGGATGAGCCTCAGAGCCCTGACAAGTCCAGGCCTGAGATAGGGTTTTTTAAAGTCTCAAAACCACAAAACACCATTCTCTGTGCCTTCATCTTTAGTAATTCCTTAAAACTACACAGCAGAGCTACAGAGCAGGCCAGCTCGACCGCCGGCTGATACCAAGCTCCGGTCAGCATAGCCCAAGCCAACACAAAGCCTATCCTTTGAGTCTGGCCTCCCCCGGGGACGTGGCTGTTGAAGAACCCACACTCTCTGTCAAAAGTTCCACAGACACCCCAGGTCACCTTCCTCCTGCCAAGACAAAAAAAAATGTTCACCAGTCCATCACCTCGGGCTGCCAACTTCCACTCAGTACGATGCTGGACTTCTGACTGTCCACTATTCTGTGTACATACTGTCCACACAGACCCTCTGTTCTGACTCAACAGTGTTCATACCCTCCAAAGGGACTTCCAGGGATGCCAGCTCTGCCCCCGTTGTTGGTGAGCACCTTGAAGCCGAGACCCTGCTGTCTCTGAGCCACGGCCAAACCACGGCAGCCCATACCGGTCAACAGAGGGCCGAGCAGCCACTGGGAGAGGCGGATCGGCCTCCCAGAGCACTCACGGGCCAGAGCCCGCCCACCCCACACCAAGCTGAGAGGGGAAGGGAGCAAGCCCCTGGGGCCCCACCTCTGCCTGGAGAGGCCCCCACTCTTCCGACCTGGGAAACACCAGCCTCTGCTGCTAAGACACTTCCTGTCCGACCATCTACCTGCACATCACAGTCAGAATTTCAGTCATTTCCACGTAACCAGCAGAGGCGCAACCCATGCAAGCAGCACCTCCGAGGAACCTAGAGAGGACACCACCCGAGTCACCCTGACAGTTACCCTGCCCTTGAGGCTCCTCCCTGCAGTTTGTGAGTGACAAGAGAGGGGACGACCTAAGATGATGTCATTCCGATTTCGAGGGGCCTCGGTCTGAGCCCAAGGTGGTGCAGACACCTCTCAAAAGGTCAGCATCAGGAGAGCGTGTACTCTGGGGCCAGACGGCCGTACCGGAAAACCAAACACTCGCACCCTCACAGGGCAGGAAGGTGCGGGAGCAGCCTCGCTGCAGTCCCTCGTGCAGGAAGCCAGGCCTTCGCCACAGACGCCACCAAGCACCCAGGCTCCAGGGTGTGGCTCTGAAGCCCGTCTCGACCCAGGGAGGTCTCTCCATATCTCACACGCCTTGCGAGATGGACCCCGATCTATTAACCTTCAACCTGCTCCCTGAGCCGAGCCAGTGCTCCCCGGGTCCCTGGAGGCCTGTCTTTCCAACACAGGGTGGGACGTGTGCCCTTTTGGAGCCCCGGGCCATCTTCCAGAGGATTCCAAAGCAGTGAGAGATGGAACAGCAGCAGCTGCGCTCCACCAGGTCACCCTCTAGGTGGGAGAAGTCCCTCTGGGGGGCTCACAACTTCTGTCTCCTGTCACCCCCAGGAGGCGCCCTGCTCTGGGGACCACAGCTGGGCAGTCGGCTAGGAACGGAGGCAGAGTGGTCACCCCAGTTCCCACCAGGAGCGTCGACCCTCACTACTCCCAGGAACCAAAACGGACTGGAAAACCTAAAAGGTTCTAGAACATTCTTGCACCATGATAAGCAAGGCCGCCCTTCCACCTCCACTAGGGCCCTGTCACCTGTCCCTGCAGAGGGTACATCTTGGCCCAGAACAACTTAGCTCACACCTGGGACAGGGCAGAGGCAAGAAGTCGTACTCTACATGGGACGTGGTTACACCAGGTGCTCAGCCAGAGACAGACCTCAGGGACATATTCGCCACTGTGCCTGCTGAGCACTTTCATCCAGGGACCAGGGACGTGAGGAGAGGATTCAGGGACAGAACACAGGGGACCCTACATGTGGGGCCCAGCACAGGGCCAGCCAGAGAAAAGGGCTTCGTGTTCCCAGACTTTAGGACCCTTCTTGGTGGGACACGTGCTTTTTTAAGGAAGTGTGGATCATTACCCTTCACAGGACCATTCCCTGGCCTCTGGCGTTATGGGGCTGACAGAAAGCAGGCGTGTGTGGACTCCTATGGAACCGCATCATGCTACGGGAGGTGACACAGCTTGGAAGCCTCATTTCCCCCAGGACTGAACCTGGGACGTCGCCCGCTATCTCTGCTACCCAGCCAGGTGGGGCCCGAGGCCACCCCACTGCGCAACTCACTCCTTCGGTTCCTGGCACCCTATCTTTGCTGAGTGCCAGTGGGGGCGTCACAGAAGCATAAATAAACCACTCCCTTCATTACCCACCCATGCGCCAGCCAGGTGCCTGGGCCTTCCTGTGGGCACAGGTGCCTGAGAAGTCCAAGTGCGGGCCTCTGTGTCTAGCGGGCTCCTGATGCCCCCACTCCCGGGGGAGCTCCTGCCTTCCCTGCACTGAGGAACCGGAGGCGGGGACTCCTCGGGGCAAATGGTCACCTGTGTGTAATCTGGTAAGCACGGCAGTTAGCTCCCTTGGGTGGTCACTGCCCTGAGTGGACACGGGGTGTCCTGTGGGCTGACCTCAGACAGAGTCGGCCCGGACCCAGTCCTGGGTCTCTGGTCCTGGGGACAGGCCCCTCTGCCTGCTAGCCTGCCACTAGCACTAGCCAGGCCGCCCCAGGCACTTCTGCTTTCCCTATGACTGCACGACAGGATGCGGTCCAGACCGAATGGGGCCAGTGCAGGTGCCACTTCCTGCAAGGGCATGTCCTCATGCTCTCGGCGGTCATGGGTTCAGGACGGGGCCACCCCCCCGCCACGGCTTCCCTCTGGGCCCCACACTCAGTGCCCACCAACGCCGCCCAGTCACATCCCTGCTGAGGATACTTGAGCCTCTGCGTGCCAGAAACGGCGAGGGACATGGACCAGGTCTACAAGTGCCCACAGAGGGCCTGGTGTGGGCACGGCAGCCCTGACCAGGCACAGGACTCATACGTCCTGAAACCCCGGCAGCCCTGCCCCTCATTTCAGTCAGGAAGAAGCGAGGCAGAGAGCCCTCGCCCTATCGGCCCTCCGCTCCGCCAGGACCCGCTCTCCCCAGCGCTGGGACCCAGTGACAACGCTCACACCAGGCCCACCTCCAGGTGTGGGACGGTGGGTGCCCCCAGACAGGAAGTGCCTTCCGGAAGAGCAGACGACGAGCTCGGACCCAGCCCGCAGCAGGTGACCAGGAAAAGCAGGATGCTCCTCTTCGTATGTGACCTTGTCCGTGGCCTGGGCCATCCCTTCGGGGCTGGATGGGTCCTCCCTGCCAACTCCACCCACCCATCCACACCCTCACCTGGTCAGCAGAAGCTCTGGGTCCAGAAGCTGATGTGCAGCCCATGGAGGTTGGGGAGGGGACATGCAAGGAATCCTGGGCACAGGTGTCCCTGTCCTAGGCTCAGGAAGCACTGCAGCCAGGGCAGCCCCAGCTGCTGCAGAGACAGATCACCACTCAGGGCCTGGAGGCCGTCCCTCCGCCCACTGGGGACCACACCCCTGTCGACCCGGTCCTGGGCCACCCGGTCCCCTCTGGTTTGTGGTGTTTCAGCCCTGCCTGCCCCAGGCGAGCCAGGGGACACACATAGGGAGCACAAACTTCCCGTCACTGCAGCAAGCACCTTCTGCGGCAGGAAGACGAGTGAGTCAGGTCACCAGAGGGCACCGGGGACCAGCTGCCTCCTCACAGAGACTCTTGCAGCAACCAGGTGAACCAGGAACCATGACATCATCATCCCCATTTCCCAGATAAAAACACCAAGGCCTGGCAACTTCTGGAGCCACACCAGCAGAGGGCCAGTGTCCAGAACCGATGTCTGACCCAGCAACACCTCACGGCTCCTTGGGGCCAGAAGGCTGTGTGCCCTCCCATGTGGGAGACCCTGACCTAGGGGACTGCCAAGTCAGTAAACACGATTGGGCCTCAACGGGCTTCTGGCATCCAGTTTCTTATTAAATCCAAATCTCCGACTTGCTCCAAGTGAGCAGTCCAGCGGGCACTTCCCAGAGGATGAATGTGCCTCCCCAGGAAGTCTGGGAGGATCACCTGCCAAATTAACAGATCATTGCCAATCAGGCCAGACGAGAACACACATTAATCGTTTTATCTTGCCAGCTTAAAACAAAACAAAACAAAAGCATTCAAATGAAATAACTGGCATGAAACGAAGTCCGCACAGTGAATGAAAAGTGACTAGTTTCATGGTCAGAATCACGAGCCTTCCAGGTTCCTACTCACGGCCAAGCTGTCATAGACAGGACGTTTTGAAAACATAAACGACAATGAAACCTCATTAAAAAAACTCTTAACTGAGAAACCTGTCTGGACATTTCCCAGGTTGCTGCTTCACCCTGACCTGTGATCAGCACAGGGGCCACACAGCGGCTCTGCAGGAGACGGGGTGCACACCTGGTTGCCCAGGACAGACTCCACAGGTGACAGAGGGTTCCAGAAACACTGAAGCCACAGGGAGGGGGCACTACTCAGAGGCAAGGACATACATGACAAAATCCCAGAACCGGCACTGTTTTGCAATCATCTCTCTACTTGCAAACCAGAACTGGAAGCACAGGCCCCGTCCGGCTTGCCCCGACCAGCCCACCCTGCTCTGAGACCCCTGGGGACATCGCTCTTGTACCACACACCCCAGTGTGAACGCCACCAGGGGGGGGAGCAGGTCCTCAATCTTCTCTTCAGTGGGAAACAATGAGCTGTCCCCTGGGGGATGAGAGCCACACGACTGCAAGCCCCGCCCAGGGCCACAGCCCACAGCTGCCCAGTGGCAAGGCTTCTACACACATCTTCCCATACCAAGACAAGGACTCACAAAAGTTTCTGGTCCCAGGTGAGGGTGGAGACAGACAGGCCTTCCAGAGGGGCCTGCCGAGCTCTGCCACACGGTCTCTTCGGCCTCAGCACCTCACAGGCTCAAAAGGAAGCCAAGTCCCCCAGGAATGCTTACCTCCATGTCACTTAACAGTCAAGACATTGCTCAGGTAGCACAGGCCACCAAGTCCACGCTTACTGACAGGTACAGGTGAATACAACACATCACTACATGCAGGGAGACGATAAGGCAGCACTTAAACGTGAGCTCACTCAGAAGGGCTGAGGATGGCACACGCCCCGAGCACCTGGCACACGCCCTCGACTCCCGGATGCTGGCCGGACGGTTCTACCTGCTTTGACAGGTGAGCTCGTTGGGGCACCTGACCTCAGAGGTGTAACCAACCACCTGTCAGAGGCAAAACGGGGACACCGGGGGTGTGCAGCCCTCTGTGCTGGGCGGGGACTTCAGGGGCATGTTTAAATATCTCCTCTGGACTTTCCTCCATCTTCTAATTTCTTTACATCAGAAAATTCACTTTTCGGTATTTTTCTTACAAAACAATCGTGTTGTTCCCAAATATCCGCAGTTTCTCCAGATTCTCTTTTGCAGTCTTTTTGGACCACCCCACGCCCAGACCACCCCTCCCAAAGAAGGGGAAGGTGGCCTGAGGCCCTGAAGACACATTCCAGTCCCCCTGTCCCTCAGCGAGACCAGGCCCCGCACCTTCAGGTCCTCAGCATGGTCCAGTCTTATGTCTTCGCATCTGTGGGGTCCATCTCATCCACCCCACACCTGTGCTGCCCTGTGTGTCCAGGTCTGACCTGTCATTTAGCCCCGAGAGAGACAAATCAGACCAGATACCAGGCCCAGACAGCTGGCCTCAAGCTCTGGGTGCTACCAGCGGTGTGACCGGGGCCGGCTTCACAACTCCGCCGCCCACGGCCTCTGAGCTATACAACAGAGCCGACCTCAGAGTGTGCGCCTGGTTTCTAACAGCACCTGCCACTGCCAAGGTTAGCCACATAGCTCATATCTACCGCAGAATGGCCCGAATGGCAAAGAGCCTTTAACTACGTCCCCCGGTAACCACCCAACCCTGCTAAGAGCTGCAGCCACGACAAGTTTCACATTTTGCCTTTTATATACTGAATTTCCCCAAAGAAACCGATCAGAGAGGGCACAAGCTTGTCCTGGGCACCTGGTGAACTCCAGCTGGTTTCTGCATCTCTGGCCTCGCTCTCCGACTCTTACTTCCTGTCCTAAACATCATCACCCTGCGGGATGGCACCTGCTAACCCTCGGCAGCCTGAGGACAGGTGCTGCTGATGTGAATGAACACTGACTCATGCAGCAACCTAACACCCTTATTTGAAGCAGAAGGACCAAGGAGACCATGGAGGGCTGGAGGTCAGGAGCGTTGTCGATGGTACAAAGACAGCCTATGAAAGCCAAGGTCAGGAGAGGCGTTCCCTGGGCCCTGCGCCAGCCCCAGGTACACTTGGGGAACTGCGCTGCCCTCCCCAGGGCTCACCCACGGCCCCCGACAGACATTCTGCATCCCAAGCCCCCTTATCACCCCTAATGCCTGGGGAGTGAGCCCACAGCTCCCTGTGAGCACAAGCAGCATCCAAAGTGGCCAGCCACCCCTGACCAGCATTCAATCAGGACTCACTTTATTGATTTAACGCTGAACCATGTAGGCCATGAGATTCTGTCCCTTGGAGAATAAAGCTCACAGCCCCCTCCCACCATCTCGGATGCCACGGGGTTACCCAGAGTCTGCGTGCCTGGGGACGAGCTCTGAAGGGGTAAAGTCATCACGGTCCACAAAGCAGGAGGGACACTGCCAAGCCGACCACACAGCCTGCCACAGGCACTTCTGCTGCGTCTCGCTTTCCCCAACCCTCCACCTGACACTGGAGGCCCACACTGTGTCCCGTACGAGGCAGAGCTGACCCCACAGTCCCCACTCCTGGGACACTTGCTGTTGAGGGGGAAGGAAGCCCTACGGGACAGTCACACAGGGCCCTCGGGCTCTGTGCAGACACAGCACCAGGGTGGTCCCAGCAGAGCACAGTCGCTCATGCTGCTCTGGGCAGGCGCTTCCTGTGTCTGGAGAAGCTGGGACAACACCCCCTCCTCCCCAGGGGCACTGCAGAGCCAAGGTCTGATGGGAGAGGCTGCTAACAGGGAGGAAATCAGACCGCCTGAGTGAGGGCACGAGCACACTGAGACACGGAGGTGGACGCCCCTCCAGCGCTCTTTCCTAATGACAAAAGTAAGAGTAACAGATAAAGAGAAAGGCAGGTACCATTGAGCAGGGCATCCCACAACAGGCAAACCTGCAAGTGCATATAGCCCATGAATCGCACACCCCAAGCCACACCAGCTGCACCCCTAAGACCATGGCCCCTGGGGCATCCTGGGCATGGGTCCTGCCCCAACCGGGTTCAGCAGCACACATCCCTCCGGGACAAGGCACAGTGAGGGCCGGGCTGGTCTCCGTGTACTGTGCCTGGCACCCACCCCTGAGCACAGCGAGGCCGCCCTCCTGCTCCCTCCTGTTCCCTGCCTGCAAGCTCCCCAGGGCCCCAGTCCCCACGGCTCACAGCTCAGATCTCCCCTCTACAGTCTTTTCATCTCCCAGACACAGTCCCTTCCCAGTGGGAGGTCTGGTGCTGGGCTAAGATGGTGAGTGAAGGACCCCAGGAAATGGTGGAGCCGGTCCATCTCTCCCAGATCCTCTTACAGTTTTCAGGGCCCGTATCCCTTCCCAGGGGGCCCCAAGCTGCCTCCTAGCCAGGGGCTGGAAAACACCCTCCACAGAGCTCAAAACAACCCACTGCTGACACATACTGGGGAAGGTCGTGGCCAGACCCACAGATGCAAATACAGAAGACTTTACACATGTGCACACATGAACACACCACACATGCATGCACACACCACACATGCACCACACACATGCACATGAACACAGTGCACATATGCACCACGTAAAACATGCACACTCATGTACATCACATGCGCATGAACATCCCACATGTGCATTGTATAAATACATCATACACACCACAGGTATGCACACAAACAACACACACATACACAAAGGCATATCACACACATGTATATATACATCAGACATGTACAAACACACCTCACATATGCACATATATCACAATGCACACACCGCACATGCATGCACATAAATACATGCATACACAAATACACCACACATATGCACATGAACACATACAGTGCTTTCACACCCACACATACATAAAGCACACATGCACACGCAGAGGCCCAGAAACTGGGTAGGAGTGGAGGCAGAGGCAGGCCAGGCACCTTTGGGCCACACACCTGCCTCACGTGGGGCCTGCTGAAGGCAATACATGGGCAATGCGGACTGAGGTTCTGAGTGGAAACCAAGAGGGAAGCCACACATGGGGCCCCGACTCCTCAGCCTGAATGGTCCCAGAGGGTCAGTGCCATGACCCTCCCTTCAACCAAGTCCTCAGGTAGTACACACAGAAAGGTGGCGGCTGGGACTGACCTAGAGCAGCGTGAGAGGTCACGGGCCAAGGCCACACCAGCTATACACCCATGGCCATGGGCTAGGCACCTGGCTCTATGTCTTTTATGCACCGCCCGCAAGCTACTGGTCACTGACACAGCATAAGATGCTCTCCTAGGACACACAGATCAGAAAACACAGACGTGCCGTGTTGCAGAAAGATGCTTAGTAACCATGTGGACCTTAGGTGAGATCCCAAACAGGCTTTACACACGGAAACAGCTTCCTTGCACTCTTAAGATGGCCAGTATGGAAACACAGAGTTCCAGCACTGGTGAGGATGATGACAAGGTCAAGGACAAAGATGAGGACGAGGACGTGGAGAAAGTGAGGCCAGGAGCACCGCTGGTGGGAGTGCACAGGGGCGCCACCACTATAGAACGCAGTCTAGCCGTCTAGCGGCTCCTCAGAAAGTTCAGCGTAGGACTGGCACGTGATCCACCAGCTCCACTTCAGGCATCTCCCCGAGAGAATGGGGCGCCAGGGGGCGGGATGCAGACACCGTGTTCCCAGCAGCTCCGTCCACACAGCCAAAGCGGGAAGCAGCCCATGTCCACAGATGATGTATGGATAAATAAAACGGAGTGGAGACACACAATGTGATGTTATTCCACTCCTGACAGGAAAGGGGGCACTCGGTCACCACGTCTCAGATGCCCCGACTGCCACCCCTCCCAGGGGGCCCAGCCAACTCTACTACCTCCACCTGCCCCCGCTGACTTGGGCCTTCTGCCAGGGTCAGCCCCACCAAGTGGACCTCTGCAAGTGGGGGCAAGAACCCACACAGCACTGCCCCGCAGAAGCACAGGCGACATCTGTCTCCGGGTATCTGAGCTACAGGATGAGACAGACCTTGGCCAGGGGAGGCGATTATGTCCGAAAAGAGGACTCTGGTTGCCTGCATGGCCAGCTAGGCCTGTCCTACGTCCATCTGGCTCCTGCTCCATGGCTGTCCCACCCCCACCATACATCAGGAAGCCGAGTGGAGGCAGGGTCAGGGGTCAAGGTCCCGGTGTGAGCCAGACTCTGGGAAACTTCAAGCGAGGATGTCAGCAGGAGGACACAGGATGCAGCTGGGCCAAGGCTCACTCTTCCCACCCAGATCCCCCGGCCACACGGGCTGGACCCCAGGCTGACATGCAAAAGAAACCCAAGGTCGGTGAGGACGTGTGTGTGTGTGTGTGTGTGTGTGTGCATGTGTCTGCAGTGAAGTGCGAGCAGAGAACTCTGGAGAGACCAGGGTAGGAGCCGACACTGACCGGACAGCGATTTCCGTGGCTTGCTGGAAAGAGGTCTTCCCTCAGCTCAGGATCCGGAAAAGTGTCTGATACGGCCTTGACGGGGCAAAGTGCATCTCGGGACGTCCTCAGCAGCACCTCTGGTGGCAAGTGCAACCGTTCCTCTGTTACAGTCCCCTCCCCCACACGCAGCTGAGAGCACAAGGTCAAACTCCCACAGAGACGCCCTGCCACCGACACCAAGCTCAGAGCTCAGGGAGCCGCAGAACGGGTGGGGAGAGGGAGTGTGGGCGTCACACTCAGACCTCCGAACCTTCAGGAAATGTTACAGAACAAGCCAAGACCTAGAAATAAACCCGCTGACCGTGCGGACACGAAGCTGCCCTGCAGCCACATCGAGGTGCCGTGAGACCCACACACCACTCGCGGCCGAGGCCACAGACCTGTGGAGACGTGTGCCAGAACAGACGTGCTCAAGACCGGAGGAAGGAGCTCATGTCTCAGGCCCCGCTGGGCGGTTTGCCAAGTTAAAGGGTCGGTCGCGACGCACAAGATAAACTGTGTCACAGGAAAGGACAGATGGCAAGCCTTTGAAAGGGTGCACGAGAGGCGAGACCAGCACAAGAGGTGGGCCAGAGTGGTGGCCAGGGCTGGGGAGGCTGCGTGCCTCTGAGCAGGACCAGTCGCGGGCCCCTCACGCCTCCTGCTGGGCACCTGGGCACCTGGGCAGGTGGGCTCTCAGGCCCAGCTCACATCGGCCTCTCCTTGTGCACTGGGGCCTGCCGTCACTCCCTGGCCCCGAAAGCACAGACGGGCCCTCCTCCAGCACACAGGGCGCAGGGCAGGAAGGGCAGGCCTCGCCAGGCTGCCTGCTCCCTCCCAGCAATGCTGAGGCCAGGGCCTGGCCAGACACACTTCCTGCTTCCACCCCAAGTGACTGAGGATGCCTCACCCTCCTCTTTCCATCATTGAATCCCACTTGCCCTCGGTGAGCCGGCGACCTCCAGGCCTGCCGAACAGAGGGTGTGATGCCAAGCCCCGTCCCAGACTGGCGGCAGTGCCCGTGCCTGTGAACCCCTTCTCGGCCCACAGCCCCTCGGCGTCTGCGCACACCGCTGGGGGGTGCCCACACAGCTCACGCATGAATGGCCTACAGGACACAGGGTCACATGACACCTTACCCTCCTGCTGCTGCCCTCTGGCCTCACTTGTCCCGTCTCTCTGAGAGGTTGAGACACTCCTCTATGCACGACCACGGCGTGAAGTGCCTGGACTGGTCTCCTCAGCTACAAACACGCTCATCATCTGAACAGTTCTGGGGGCCGGAAGTCCAGCCTAGGACTCACTGGGCTAACATCCCAGAGCTGGCCCAGCTCCTTCAAGAGGCTCCGGGGAGGGTCTGTTTCCTCGCTGTCCCCATCGTCCGGAGGCCGCTGGCATTCCTTGGCTCATGGCCCCTCCCTCTACCTTCAGAGCCAGTGGAGAGGACCAGGACAGCCACTCCTAACAGGCCACTGGGCACAAGGGTTGCTGTGATCTGAAGGCAGCTGAGGTACAGAAAGAGACCCCTGCCGCCCCAGTCCCCCCGCCCAATCTGAGGAAGAGCAGGCCTGCCGTTTCTCTTGTAAAGGTGTGCCCGAGACACAGCAGGGAGTCTGTATGACAAGCCTAGTCCAAGTCCCTCCTCTGCCAGGTCTCCTGTCACCGTCCCACAATTTACTGCCTCTGAGGCCTGACCATCTTTCCTTTGTCTGGTCACTTCATGATTTCTCACTCTTTCTTAAAATAATATATAAACCCCTCAAGATATTAGATTTTTACTTCTTTTCTGCACAGCCCCTGTGCCCCTAATGATGTTAAAATCTCTCTGCCTTTTCTCCTGCTACCCTGTCCCTTGTCCGTTTCATTCCCAGGCCCCCCTGCAGACCCTAAGGGAGCAGAGGGACTGTCTCCATCCCCACGCCAGCCGAGGGCACCTTCTCCCAGGACTGCCCCCCCCACACACACACTCTCACCGTAGTCCTGTGCTTCCCTTCCGGCCCACCCAGTAATCCAGACGCCCCCTCACCTCAAGGTCCCTGATCACACCTGCCAAGTCCCTTTACTATGGACACTAACATTCAAAGGTTCACGAGACTCAGACCTGGGCATCTGTAGGGGTCATTCGGCCTCTTGCCTTCAGTGATGGGATTCAGTGCGGGCACGACTCAGGTGGCCTCCCAACTCCTCGACACTGAGAAGCAATTAATAGATCATTTTTAACCCTGGGAAGTCCAAACAAAACCCGTCGGCTACTGTGGGGGTGGTGGGGGGAGGGATGGGCAGAGGGCCAGTGCTGCAAAACCCCCAGGAGACAGTGCAGGCGCTGCCAACGCCGACATCCACGGCTAGGGAGAGTAAGGGATACAGGCAATCATACGGCAGTATTATTTTTAAGAACGCTAGCTGAATAAAAATGCAAATGACTGTTAACAGAAACTGGAAGACAACAAGAAAACCAAAACATTCCATGGCAATCTCGGCTAGATTAGCCATTCAGATGCAAATTTTACCCCAGTTCTGGGAGGGCCACAAGCACCCCCATTCAGAGCCCGGTCCGCAGCGCAGCGCTTCCCGGCCACCCTTTCTTTTCATGAGGCCTCGAGACACTGGTTGCAGCCCCGTCAAGCAGGCGTGGTGGAGTTTCTGGGGTAGTTTTTGCCCCGCGTGTCCTTCCTCCTGGCTGTTCTCTGGGGACGGTGCTCACCCCAGTTCTCCGACATCGACACACAGGGGGCGACAAGGGACACGGTCCCCAGCGCGCCCCTCGCCACCAGAGCTCCGTTGCAAAGGAGATGGCAGCCCATGCTGTGGCAGCCACACCTGCTTCTTTATGTGGAGCAGGGAGGGTCCTCAACCAGTCCCACAGGTCCCACTCACAGCCACCCTGCTGGCCATCAGCCCCTGGAAGGCCTGGCCTGAATGTCGCCCCATGGCCACCACCCCGGTGGCAGGTGGGTCGGTGCCCATCGCCTCCATTGCTTCCTTCCAGAGCAGACGCGAGTGACATGGAGAAACCAAGAGGTGGAAGAACCCTAGCGAGAGAAGAAGACAGCCAACACTCAGAACCCCTTCCCCGTCACCGTGATATGTCCGCAGGGACCTGTACCAGCTGTCCAGGGAAGTACCAGGACCAGCCCAGGCCAGCAGGACACCTGCCCAGAGTCACAGCCTCAGCCCTGGATGCTCGCTGACCAGCTGCATGAACAGACAAGATTCTCAGGGACATACCTCTGGCTCTCGAGAAGGGTGGCCGGTCCTTTGGGCCTGGTCACTCAGAGCAGGGATGGAAGGATGCCTGCTTGTTTACTCACGCAATCCTACTCCACTGAGCCCTGAGAATTGGGGAAATGGAAGCCCATCCATGGGAGTAATAAGGAAAGTCTTCCTCCTTCTCAGTAACACGCTGGGCGCTCAAAGTCCTCATCAGGAAATGCACTGACCGCACGTGACCCCAGTCACTTGGGGATCAAATGAGATCGCACACATCGAGCACTCAGAACAGAAATCACACCTGGACTTTCATATGTCCTGTGCTCACCAGTCGGCAGACCCTCTGGGGCTTATCTAGTAAAAAAACAAAAATAGCACCTCATATCATCTGTAAAGAACAAACAGAAAACAAGAAACACCCGGCCCAGCGGCCTCACCTTCCAACGCCCACACTGGCCACAGGAACAATGGTGCTCAGGACAGACCAGTCTGGCCTGGCTGTCCCATCCCCACAGGGACCTCTGCTGCCTCACGTGTTTGTTCTGACCCTTTGGGCAGCCCGGGTGGGGCCTTGGAGACGGGCGGTGGGCAGCTGGGCCCGCTCTGCCATGACAAGGCTCCCTTCAGCAGGGGGACAAGGCCCCGCAGTGAGCCTCCCCTCGGGCCGCAGGACGGGCTGGCCCCATTCTCGCCCCTTTGAATGGACGGCTGTGCAAGATGTGGGCCTGATTGTCCTCCTGTGTGGGCTCATTCAGGGAGCAGGGCAAGGCCCAGCCAGGCTGGGGCAGGGGGAAGGCGCTCCAGTCCCGGGAGAAAGGCATCTTAGAGCTCTGTGAGGAGAAGGGCCGAACCCAGGGCCCACGTCACGGTGTCGGTGAGGGGTAGGTGGGGTGCACTGGTGTCCCCGTCACCCCGCGAGGCCTGGGAGGAGGCACAGCATGGGGATGGGTGCCCACACTGGGTGCTGAGCACACATGAGGCAGTGGGTAGTAGGCAGGGAGGCTTGTCCGGGCCTCCAGACGACAGGCTCAGCCCCCAGAACCAGCCTGTGAACTGCACACACCCCTTCCACACAGAGCACAGCGCTGGCTACACATCTCGCCGCTGCTGCGTCAGGGGAGGGCCCGGCCTGGACCACCACAGTGCTCAGCAACAACAGGCACCCGCCCACGTGTGCCGTCCATGATGGGCTCCTGCTGCCCACCTCAGGTCACCAGGGTCACCGGAATGGAGGTCTACTGATGTGTGTCCAGTGCCACAGGACGCAGGACTGTGACCTGGGTGCACACAGGTAACTGTCACAACACACTGAGTGTGTGAGCCTCCCTCCTCAGCAAGACAGACAGGCCACACCTGTGTGACAGAGGGTGCAGCCCTAGAGGTGCCCGGTCCCAGACTCCAAGTCCCAGTGCACCTGCCCATTGGAACCAGCGGTGCCTGGTGGCTGCACACACGGCAGACCCCCCCCCCCCCCGCCCGCCCTTCTCACAGGACGCTGTCTTGTGATCCTGAGACCATGGGAGCAGGCCATTCTGAGGGACACAGTCGATGTGACAAGAGGAGCAATGGATGCAGATGCCGTAAGGACGAGCCCGCTAGAACCGAGTGACCTCTAGCACCAGGCTCCCTTACAGCCCCTGGCGACAACGCCCAGAGCGTCAGGCCCTGAGACAAGACGCGGGAGAGGCCGGTGTCAGTGTGGCTCAGTGGAATGCCACACCCAGTCTGGCTTGGGGACATCTTCCCAGGCTTCCCAGGGCCCTGGGGATTTGCACCAGCACAAATCCAAAGAGGTGTACTGGACATCTGACCAGGGAGCTAGGTGACTGTGACTCCTACTACTAACAGGTCAAGAAACTTGGAGAAAACGCTAGCCCATCCCACCTTGAGCGAGAGGAAAGCTGCCCAGTCACACCGGCCTCATGAAAACGCTCGTTCTCTCGTCCACAGGAGACAAAGACTGTGCCTGACTTCAGAGACATTTTGAGGGAACGAACTCAAGTGCTCCTTACAGTCTTTGACTAGAATGATATGCATGTATTTTTGATCCGGGGCTGGGAATTGGAGGACGGACATTAGCTACATGTGAGTTTTCAACTGCGTGGGTGGGTGGTCAGCGCCCCTAACCCCCACCTTGCTCAACTGTAAAAACTTCTCTGAAGGCTGCAACATACTTGACAAATATTTCCATAGACTTGTAACCTGAGAACTATCTATGTTAAAGAACAGGGCGTTCTGAACCCTCTCTACTTTTCAGACCTGTCTGCCGAAACCCCCGTGGTCTGAAGCCTGCTATGGAGCCCCCCGCTCGGCAGGCTGTTCCCTACGGTGCTGCCAGGACGAAGGGGGCACCTGTACTCAGGGAAGCACACTTCCGCTGTGACTAAAGATTTCACAAAATAAAGTGCCTGAGAGAGGCTAAGGGTGTCACACAGCGGTATTCACCTGATGCAAAACTTGATCCCCTGTCCCTTCGAAGGCGCTCCTCATGCGCAAGCTCAGTGGGCAGAGAGCTCAAGACCCCAGGCAGCCCATCAGACCCCAGGGCCGGAGCACCACCACGGGTCGACCCGGGTTATGGGAAAAGGTGAGAGAAATCTCTATTTTTAAAAACGTATTTGAAGGTGCTGTACTTTCCCTTTTAAAAAAAAGTTAGCAAACAATCAACTGTACAAATGGTGGTCAAATGGCCAACCCACCCATGTTCAAGTTCACCACATCTTAGTATCATTTCAGCCCCTTCTCGTCCAAGAGTGCACTGGACAACAATCCCATGGCTGGAGCACAGTCCTGGTCAAGAGCACACAGAGCTGGGGTGAGGAGACGTGCTGGGGACTCAGACTGCCCGCCTTCAGTTCCACCAAGAATAGTCCAGTGGTTCACCACCCGCCGCCTGAACCAGGACTCGAGGCTTCTCTGCGGCTCTCTGCCTCTGATCCCTCACCTGCACACACCTTAGGCACCACCATCCCGGGCCCCAGACCCTCTTGGCACTGCCCTCTGCCCGGGCACCTTCTATACATCAGCCTCCCACCCCGTGCCATCCTCCCCACCCTTCAAGTGCAGCCCAGGCCCCTCGGGGCAAGTGCCTCTGACCTCCCAGAAGAAAGGAGGCTCTCAAGGGGGCCTGCTTGATGAACGGGCCATTGTGAGGGGGTCTCTGGGGGTTTGTGTGGTGTAAAGACCATTGTGGGGGGGGTGTCTCTGCAGTCTGTGTGGTGTAAGGGCCATTGTGGGGGGGTGTCTCTGCAGTCTGTGTGGTGTAAGGGCCATTGTGGGGGGGTCTCTGGGGCCTGTGTGGTGTATGGGCCATTGTGGGGGGGTCTCTGGGACCTGTGTGGTATGTAGACCATTGTAGGAGGGTCTCTGAGGCCTGTGCAGTGTATAGGCCATTGTAGGGGGGTCTCTGGGCCTGTGTGGTGTATAGGCCATTGTGGGGGGGGTCTCTGGGGACCTGTGTGGTGTATGGGCCATTGTAGAAGGGTCTCTGGGGCCTGTGCAGTGTATGGGCCATTGTAGGGGGGTCTCTGGGCCTGTGTGGTGTATGGGCCATTGTGGGGGGTCTCTGGGGACCTGTGTGGTGTATGGGCCATTGTAGAAGGGTCTCTGGGGCCTATGCAGTGTATGGGCCATTGTGGGGGGGTCTCTGGGACCTGTGTGGTATATAGACCATTGTAGGAGGGTCTCTGGGGCCTGTGCAGTGTATAGGCCATTGTAGGGGGTCCTCTGGGCCTGTGTGGTGTATAGGCCATTGTGGGGGGGGGTCTCTGGGGACCTGTGTGGTGTATGGGCCATTGTAGGGGGGGTCTCTGGGGACCTGTGTGGTGTATGGGCCATTGTAGAAGGGTCTCTGGGGCCTGTGCAGTGTATGGGCCATTGTAGAAGGGTCTCTGGGGCCTGTGCAGTGTATGGGCCATTGTAGGGGGTTCTCTAGGGGCCTGTGTGGTATGCAGGCCATTGTCCTGTTGGGGGAAACACGATTTTCCAGTCAGGGAACCAGAGGCCCTAGGGGAGAGGGCTAGGTGCTAGGGCCCAGCTAAAAGAGCACTGACATCAGAGGGGTGGCCCTGCTGTGTCAGGACACCGTGGCCATGAAGGGGGCTAGGGAGCCGGAAGAGGCACCAAGCCCAGCTCTGGGGCTCCTCCTCAGGGCTGTAGGATTCTAAACGTCAACCCCTCCTCTCTGCCCTGTGGCCGTGGCTGCTTCCTGCCCACAGGCTCCCCGCAGTCCTCTCGCATTTCAGCCCCACAGCAGTCCAACACTCTCTGCTTCCAGCTCTCCCACTGAGCCCACACTAAAACCCCACTAGACTGTGGCCTCCATCAGCAACATGACCTCAGGCTTCCCCGCAAGGACTACGTGCTGGGGGCTGGCCAGTGGAGCAGCTGTGACCATCTTGTGCAGGAGACCATCGCCGGGGAGGCTGGGGAGGTGCCGGATATGGGGGACACTCTCAGTGAAACCAGAAGAGTCTCCTCCAGTCCCACAGCTGTGTTTAAATGCCTCTCATCCAGTGGACACACAGCTCCATGCACACGTATCCAAATCATGAGGGCTGTGGGCACGCAGACCATCGCAGGCAAGGCTGGTAGGCTGCTGTGTTAGTGTCGACCTGCTTCTGGCCAGGGCACCAGAGTGACCACCTGTCCTTCCCTCTCCTGCTGGCTACAGGCTTTGGCTCTCAACTTGGTCCACATCCCTCACATGGCCTGGATCACAGTGAGTGGGAGAGAGCCCCGGGTTACTGGTGCCCACCCACAGCCCCACTTACGTGAAAGGAGGGGCTTCAATTTCAGTGTGTCCTGTGCGGACACCCCTCTGCAAGGCGCGTGAGCTCCGTGCTGGGGGCATAGCACAGGGGGTTACGGGAGACAGGCACCTGCAGGGTCTTGGAGCAGTCAGGGGCTCTCAGCAAGAAGGGGGAGGTCAGGAACCCACCTGGGTAGCCACCGCCTCTGCTGGCTGCAAGTATACAGCCCGAGGTAAAATTTGGAAAGAAATGAGTTTCCTTTCAGCAGGCACCACAGCAAATCAGGACAGCCCACACCCTTCTGCTGAGCTCTCCTGTCAATCCATGTGCGAGGTTATGGTCCCTGCAGCCCTGGGAGGGACCAGAGCTAGACCCTGCCAACCCCCACACCCCTCTCCCAGGAAGATAAAGACCAGACCACCAGGCACATGGTCAGTGATGGGAGCTGGTTCACATGCACCAGCAAAGGTCACCCACTGTGCCAGCGACCTCACATCCTCGAGGGCAGCCTTGACACACGGCCACTCCCCACGTCTAGACGGACCGAGACATCCACGAAAACACACGTAAGAGCAGTCGGACACCAGTCTGGCACCGGCACGGCTGCTCCCCGTCCTCCTGCCTCCTCCCCAGGGGGTCAGCTCCCCGTGCCCCTCTCACAGGGAGGCTCCCTCTCGGTTTACCTTGCCCTGACTTCGGAGCAGATGTGCCACGTCTGGTTGTTCCTGCAGAGCCTCCGGTCACACAGGTGTCTGTGAGGCAAATGAGCCAACTCTGCAGGGTGCATCCCAGACCCGCCAGTCCACGGCCGCCACCTGTGGAGCAGGCTGGGCCACCAGCAGCTGCCAGACGAGGACCTGCTCGGGACGCAGACTGACTGGGCAGCCCTGGGCCTGCAGGGCCGACACCTACCCACCCAGCCCCATGCCCACCCCGCTGAGCCCGGCTTCCGGCTTCCGTGTGTGAGGCTGTCAGCTGTCAGTCCTGGGTGGGGCTGAGGGCGTGAACCTCAAGGTAGACCTCTACCTGCAGGACAGGTAGGGCCGGGGCCACAGCAGGGTAAGCCCTGACCTCACCAGGCTCCCGTGTGGGTGGGGCCAATCATGCTCGGGCAGCACAGTGGGAACTCAGGCATAAAGGGCATCTGGGGGACACAGGAGGCATTCAGGGGTGGGCATCTGCTCACATAGGGGCTGCCACCCAGACAGCCTGAGTCAGTGCCAGGCGTGAGCTCCCGAGGGCAGCCCAGGGTACCTGGGACAGCCGCGCTTGCACATGCCAAGGGTACACGCACCCTGCTCATCCATGCGTGCCCCACTGTGCACAGGGTAAAAGCACCGTGCCCAGAAGAGACTCAGACCGTGGCACGACCCTCACACAGCAGTGGGCTGAGCAATGTGTGACTTCTCTCTCCCATGTTGAGCTTGCTCTCTCTTTGGTGCGTTAGTCCTTAGACATGATTATTTCACTTGTTTAAGGCTCTTTCAAAAAAGAAGAAAACAGTATGAATGGACCTGGAGATCATTATACTAAGTGAAATAAGCCAGGCAGAGAAAGAAAAATACCATATGACCTCACTTATATGTGGAATCTAATGAACAAGGTGAACTGAGGAACGGAACAGAGGCAGAGGTGGGGTCACAGGGAGCAAAGGGACAGCTGTGAGCGGGAAGGGGGATGAGGGGATGAGAGCAGAGAAGGATTAGTGAAATTATATATACATAACACAGAGATACAGATAACAGGACAGTAAGCCCAGAAGGAAAGGGGAAGGAGGTAGGGGGAGGGGGGCAAAGGCGGTTAATGGGCAGCACATTGTTGGGGGGTAAGGGTGTTACATTGAGTGGAACATGTGAATCCATGTTAACATAATAAATTGAAATTTTTAATTTAAAAAATAAAAAAAAAATTAAACAAAATAATCTTTCAAAAGTCTGTGTGCAGAGGGCTAATTTTACTCTGCGCCCTGTTCCATCTGGCCGTCCCTGCACTGCTATCCTGCCTTCCTGCCCCACGCCAAAGGCAGCACAGCCATGGTGGGTCTGTCCAAATCTCCCCCTGCCCCGGAGCCATGAGACCCAGGTAAACACGCACACGGGGCCCGGGGTGCACATACAGGGGCAAAGGCCCTAAGCTCCCTGACTCAAGAGACATATGTCTGGCAACAAAGGTGCCCCACCCCCCAGCAGGACAAAGTGGAGAGATCCCTCTCTCCCGCTGCTGAGGGAGCACGCTGGGATCAGGGCCCGCAGACAAAAGGATGAGCAGTTTGTTCTTTTCCAAAGCTGATCTGGCAAGATCTACAAAACAGAGTTTCATGGCCTGGCCCAGCGGTGACACGCACTAAGTTACAGCCTCGTGTGTGGCTGGGGTATTACAGTAGCACTGTGCATCCCAGCTGTGTCCTCCTCCTGCTCTAACAACTGACCACACACCGGGCAGCTCAGGACAACAGGAACCCCTCCTCTCACAGCTCTGCAGGTAGGAAGTCTGCAATCAGTGTGACTGGGCTGAAACCAAGCTGTCGGCAGGGCCGTTCCCTCCAGAGGTTCCGAGGGAGGGCCCTACCTGCCTCTCCTGGCTTCTGGTGGCTGCTGGCTCTCTTCGGGTTTTGGCAGTTGTGTTAGGGAGGATCCCCCGTGAAACAGAATCAATAGGAGGTGGATGCACAAAGGAAGATTTATTGTAATGCATCAGGTCACATGGTCTCGGAGGCTGACTGGCCCTGAGTTCTGCAGTCAGCAAGCTGGAGACCCAGGGGAGCAGATGGTGAAGATGCCAGTCCGAGTCCAGAACAGAAGGCAGGAGAGGACAGACCAGCTCAGAGGCAGCAGGACACAGGGACACTCCCACCTCTGCCCTCCCCTGCGTGGAGGAGGCCCACCACAGTGAGAGGGCGTCTGCTTTTCTCCACATACAGACTCCAACGCTAACCACATCAGAAACTCCCTCCCAGACACACCCAGAGCCATATCTGAAAGGGTACGTGGGCACCCCTGTGCCCAGGCAAGCTGACGCATAAAACCAGCCACCAGCCCGCATCACGCTGATCTCTGCGCATGTCCTCAGACCAGCTTCCCCGACTTTCCCGTCTCCTCCTGCCCTACTTCTGAGAGCACTTGCGGTGGGCTTCAGAAAAGGTCCGGCCCGTAACCCAGCATCACCGCCCGTCTCAAGAATCACTTCTGCGGAGACCCTACTTCTAGAGAAGGTGACACTGAGAAGCGCCAGGGAGTAGAACCCACCTTCTTTGGGGCTACTCTTCAGCCTCCCACCAGAGACCAAACATCCAGTCCTGCAGCCCGAGTGAGTGGCTCCAAAGAGGAAGCAGGTCCAAGTTCATAATGAAGCACGGCCTGGCTGGTGTTCAGCTCCTGTCCCCGTGATGGACAAGGAGACAGGAGGCCTCGTCTCGTCTCTGTAATGAACACAGCCGGGCCTCTCGGGTTAGAACGAGAACAGTGGGCAATCCTCGACTAGGGTCACCGTGCACTTCCAATGAAGCAGCAAAAGGAAGTAAGAGAGGCGTGAAGACTGTCTTTATGAGGTTTGAATGGGAGGAGGGAGGCCCCGCCTTCTGAAACCCACTTCCTGCTTCCCACACCCTGCTGTGCTGAGTCCTAAAGCCCAGCTGTGTCCTGGTATGGGTGGGTTTCGCCTCGCCCACACTCAAAACGCCCACCTCCTGCTGCCTCAGTGTCCAGACACTCAACTCAGAGCACCCCGCAGGCCTTGGCTGGGGTGCACCCTAAGTCTCGTGCCCCTGAAGGCCGCGATGTTCTCTCTTTCCCATATAGCCACCTGTCCGTGTCTCCCACCTGTCAAAGGCCATCGGAATTCCTGAACAGCCTGGCAGCCGCTGGGAACCTCACCCCTCCCCACCCTTGTATGCCTTCGTCCTTGCCCCCTAGTCTCAATGGAGGCTCCCCAAGGGCCGGGCCCACTCTGTGTCCACATGGCCAGCCTCACTCACCTAATGGATACCTCAGGGAGGCCTGTTCCTAGGCGAGGTGGCCCATCCCCTGCCCTCTGGGGCACGCAGTGCTCCAGCAGGGACCCACCCTGGGCTGGTCCTTGGATGCCTCCCTAATGCCAGGGTCTCCTCCCTGCCACATGTCCCCAGGCCACGCTGCCCACTTCCCAAGGGTCAACATTACCAAGACAGTCTGGGCAGAGGGAGGGGGGGAACTGGTCTGTACACAGACCCTCCATCCTTCCAGGTGCTCAGCCAAAACCTAGGGGCATCCCTGATCCCCACTCCAACTCAGATCCTACATGGCAGCAAGTCCCCTGGGACCCAACGCCCAATACACATACAACTGAGGCTCCCCCAGCCCTGCTGCTGCACCCTGGCCCGCACCAGCCCCCCTCCAGGACCGCCTCACAGTCTAAGGGGGCTCCCTGCCCCCCTCCATGTTCCATTCTCCCCAGAAGCCTGCAGTTCTGTCCAAACCCTGGACTCCCGGGATTTATGTTCCCGAGTGTCAACAAGCTCATATGCACCCCCCAACAGGGTCCCCAACACCGAAGGCCTGCTCCTGCCTCCTGGTCTTGGTACCTGCGGTTCCCTCTACCTGGAATGCTCCTCTCCAAACCAGGCTCAGCTCCTCTTTCCTCAGTCACCTGCCCCTTCTCAGAGAGCCTCCTGCTGCCCTTTCCGCACCTGAGTTCTCTCCTTTGCACCTGTCACACCTCACTCCTCACATGTGACTTACTGATCCTGTAGGCTGTCTGTCTTCCCAGCCACTACAGTGCTTCTTCCATGCAGAGGCTCCAGTGCCCAGAGAATGCCAGGTGAGGGGCGAGTTCAGTACGCTGAAGAGATGGGCCTGAAGAAACCTGTCCCTCCCCAGTGCTGGGAGAGCTGGCCACACTGGGGACGGCCCCACCCAGCTCCACAAGTGCTGTGGGACAGCCGTGGGGCGGGTCTGAGGCTCGAGGCTGGGCACTGGCACAAGCACGAGCCGACGTACCAGAGAGTTGTTTAGTAAAATGTTCGTTTCTGTGGGCATGACAGCACTGCCACAGGCCCACTCTTCTCATAGAAAAATGGGCCTTTGTGAGCTATAAATAGCCCAGCCAGATGTGGGAGCGCCTGTGGGTCTCTTCCCAGGACTCCGTGTGGGCCCCACAGCTGCACCAACAGCAGGACCCAGAGGAAGGCACTGCACGTCGTCACTGGCCAGCAGAGGGATAATGGGTGGGGCCTCCTCCCCCAGGGACACGCTCTGTCCACCACCACAGCAGGACACGGCTGAAGGGGAAGGTCAAGCTAAGCATGCACACATGTCTCGTGCACAGAAAACGGGGAGACAGACACCTGGAGAATGCAGAGCCATTCACAGAAAGTGGGGTTCCCTGCGCACGCAGGAGAAACCCATCTAAACAGGGCACCCATGTCTCTGTGAGGCCCAGTAGTCTAGTGACCATCTGCGGAATGCAAAAGCAAGAGCCCTCGCCACGGGTTGAAGGTGCTCTCAAACTCGGCGTGCCTGTTAATAATCAGTGGCTTCCACCCAGGGCAGGGCCCGCAGGGAAGGGGAGCTCTAATGCAGCGGGAGCCACCGAACCACCCAGCCCGGCGCTTCCAACAGACACAGCAGGCGGGCCGCACCTGTGTTCCTGGATGTCATGCTCAGAGTAGAAACAAAGGAGAAGTCCTGATATCACATTTTATTTAACCCAATACAAATCCAAAGCTCGGTCGCTCTGACGCTAAGTAACAGAGTCATAAATGGCTGCTCCACAGTCCCGAGTCTGGCCTTGGCGTCCTGCCTCCTCTGCGTTCACACTGGACGAGCCTCCAGGCTCTGACCAGCCCATCCATGGGTGGTGGCAGCCACGGCACTGGACAGGATGCGTGTAAAGTATGTACCCACTGCTACCGTGTGTGGCATCGCCACGTGAGGCCAGTGCAGGTCCAGGTGTGGCTTCCAATCACTATAAATGAACCCAGCAAGGTCAGAGTTGAGCGACTGCTGTGGCCAGAGGTCCTGGATGGCAGCCCACTGCCTGCCTGGGTCCTGGCTCCTTGGAGCCCTGTCTTCAGCAGGAGTAGTTATCTGTCATGAGGGACTGACCGGGGCCAGCTGCTGGGTGGCTGGACGGTGCTTCAGCCTCCCTGTCTGGCCACAGAAGCTTTTGGACAACCCGCCTCCTCCTCAGGGACCTGCTGCACCTGTAACATAATCCGGACTGAAGACCTTGAGAGGATGCCTGGCTCCTTACCTTGCATAGACCGGGGCACTAAAATTACTGTGCGTATTTTTTCACATCAGTGAATCATGAACTTTCAGTGCCCCTCACCAGTCTCCACAGACTACCAGCTCAGGACACACACCACTGGTCAGAGCCATGCCCACAGGACCCTGGCCCCGTCGGGGGGGGGCGTGGGGGTGGTCCTGGGGGCTGTCCGGGTGACGACCTACAG
Source organism: Saccopteryx bilineata (assembly GCF_036850765.1). Taxonomy (NCBI): domain Eukaryota; kingdom Metazoa; phylum Chordata; class Mammalia; order Chiroptera; family Emballonuridae; genus Saccopteryx; species Saccopteryx bilineata. The sequence goes on along the minus strand of NC_089491.1, from coordinate 102,521,868 downwards.
GGCTGCATCAGGCCTGTTGACACAAGCAGGAGTAATTAATTAACTCCTTTCCCAGGGCCCTTCCAGTGATCTTGTCATCCTAGTCTCAGCTCTGCAAGCCACTGAAGGCCACTTGCAGAAGCAGATTAAGGTTGGTTGAGGCCCCAGGTGCAGAAGAAATGTTGGACCTCTTACATTAGAAAAAAGTGTGAAGTTGGGGGTTTGCGGGGTCCTTCAGAAGTCAGGGCCCAGGGCCCACGCCTAGTGCACCCACCGTTAAATCCACCTCTGGCCACTTGCTAAAAATAAAGCGTGCTACCCATGGATGGGCTCCTGCTTCACACTGGTGTGCCCCATCATGGAGGCAGTATGCAGGGGCACACTGGGTAAGATGAAGCCTTGGGCGTTGAAGACCAGGCAGCACCATAACCCTGCACTCACAGGAGTGCTCATTCTCTCGTTCTCAGCATAAGCGTGTCCGGGCTTTAAGTTTGGGTCTGAGAGAAAAAGTCACAGGTAAGACAGACATCCACGTGGAACCCTACCCTAGGAGACCACAGAGCCTCTCGCGGCCCCTCCCTGTTTTGTGCATCAGGAAAGCTCCCGGCAGGCGGTGGCCTTATATTGTGCACCCCCAGCATCCCAACTATACCACGGCACGAGGCCAGGCCTCCCTGACCACCGGGCTCCTGCTCTCACAGGAGGACACTCAACCGAAGCAGTCAGCTGCTTACAGAATCCATCCTTAGTTCAGGCAGTGTCCCCAGGACCCCAAATGCCCACAGTGGCCACGGAAACACAAAACTGCTCTATCCCCACAAAGAACCCAGCGACAAACACTTCCCGAAGAACTACTTCACGCAGCAAAAAAGGTGATTCCGTGAGTGCATTGGTTTTCCCCTTCAGGGAGAGTTCTAGAAGATATTTTAATCTTCTTAACAAGCATTTCATTTTACATTGCCTTTTGTAAGCACATTATATATCGTGAAAGACAGAACCATTGGGAACTCTGAACACAGAAAGGTGGGGGTGCTCCCAGGGCCAGGGATCCTGGACCAAACAAACAGTAAATGCCCTCTCCCTCAAAACAGTTCAGCCACATGACGGACTTTCTGGGGGAGGAGGCAGTCGCTTAAATATCCTACACACCGAAAACAAAAGTGCCTCCTGGGAACTCCTTCTAGTGTAGGCACGTCTGCACAAGCCTTAATCCAGGTCCCCGGAAACTGGCTGCATGGGGCTGCAGTCTGAGTCGCCATGGCCCCTCCCAGCTCTGGGCGTGACCCACAGGCACACGCCCACCGGCAACCCCTCACTGACACTTCCTCCATCCTCCTCCCTGCCAGTCACCACCAGGAGGCCCTGCCCACTCCCTTGCTCTCTCTGGATGCAGATTCTCAGGCTGCCAGCTCCCAACCCAGAGAGACTGCTCCCTCCACAGCCCTCTTCTCTTCTGGCGCAGACAGAGCACGTGAACTCCACGGAAGCTCAAGACGTGCCTCCAGGCTTCAGAGGACACCTGGGGGCTCCAGCTTAAGTCTGACCTCCTCTGTAGGGTACAGCAGTTAGCTGCAGGGTATGGAGCCTAAGGGCTCGACCCACAAGACATGCTCAGCAGCCAGTTCTCAAGACCCACACGCCACTGGCAGGCGCAGCCCATACCTGACGACCAGTGTCACGAATGTGGCCCCTTTGTACATCTGGTGACGGCAGAGTCTGAGACAGAGTGGGAAAAGGGTATCATCAGCCAGGCAAACTGTGAGCCAGACGCCCTTACCCAGTCTCTCCCTACCCTCCGCAGCCCCAAGACGAAATGGCTCAGCCACTTAACAAGCCAAGTCATTGTGTGGAGCTCACTGGCCAGGTTAAGACCAGGGGCTGCATCTGCATGAACTGGGAGCAGAGGGCGTGGTCTGCACCCTGATTACATCTGCACCCCCTCCTAGGTCCAGTCGCTGTGACGCATGAATGCTAAGTATGAGCTCCTGGGGCGGGAGTGAGTCGGGAGGGACCAGACCTCCCCAGCAAGGCCAGAGAACAGAACGAACTTTTCATACAGAGCTTCCACATTGGTCCCTAATTCAGTGTCATGTAGCAGGAAAATGCTGGTGGTCGAACTTAGTATTTCAACAACACTTCACTTTTAAAACAAATGGGGACTTAAAAGTCAACATCAGAAGCGGAAGAGGGGGAGGAGCGGGGTCAAAGAGAAAAAAGAACAGAACGAAACCACAAATGTACTGGAATTCGTGAGGGTTTTAATGACCTAAGAGCAGGACGGGTCCATTAAACCCTGCTTGGCTCAGGGCCCCAGAGAAGTGGGAACTTCAAGCTGAGGAAGCCCTTTGCCAGGGCCGCTTCCTTGCTTCCACAGACCCCTGACCTGGGTGGGGAGGCAACCAGCACCCCAGCACCCCAAACAGCAGCTCCTGCACAACCTTTCAGGGGTCCCCAACTGCCCCCAGAATGGCTCCTGTGTGCAGTCAGTCCTTCCCATCTGTCAGAGCCCAGCTCAAATGTGACCTCCCCTAGAAGTGGGGGCCCTAGCAGGGGGGCCCTAAGCAGCGAGGGCCCCATGGACGAGGCCTGGCCAGGGCTGTCCAGCTGAGGTTTCATTCAGGACCGAGGTGGCTGAGCATGAGGACCACCCAGGGCAGTGACAAGTCGACCCCCAGGGCAGACCTGCGGGCTTGTGCCTCCTCTCCCCGCAGATCTGCTGAGCAGCCTTGCCTGCATCTGGTCCTGCGCACAGCAGTAGGATGTACCAGTTCCTGCGTTCCAGGAAAGGCTCGCTGCATGTGACTGCGACTACCAAGGACCCTGGCCCCCTGCTCACCTAGGGTAAGACCAGACACAGACCCACCTGTGAGATCCTCCCTGGCCTCCTCAGCGATGAGCTGAACGATACGTCCCACAGATCCATCAGAACAGAACGCTAGTTACTCAAACTCTGATGCAGCTTCCCTCCTTCCCCAGGACCCCTGGACCCAGCGCCAGGCTGAGCCCACCATGCCCTTAAAGAAAGGCTGGGCTTGGGCACATCCTCTGATCAACAACCCCCTCCTCCCCGCTCTTTTATCCCACTCCCCACCAGGGTCCTCACCTGCACCTTCCTATGTGCCTGACCCTCCACGTGTTGGCTAATCCCACGGTCACACAGAAGTGCTCATCCCTACAGACGCTTGATAGTACGAATGCCCCCAGAGAGAGGACGGAATAAACAGGGGTACATAAAGGACCACACTGTGGGGATGAGTCTCTGCATACAGGGCCGTGAGCCGACCGCTGTAGTTCTGAGTCACCCATCAGCCAACCAGAGAGGCAGAGGTGACATCCACTACCCTGCAGGGGTCACATCAGCACAGGAGGCACCATCAAAGTAAACCTCTGAAAACTGCATCCATCCGTCCAAGTTTCCTCCTACCCCAGAAGGCAGCATATGGAGAGGAATCATGGTGTCCTGAGCATCCACGACCCTGGAGTATGAGGTAGCCGGGCATCAACTAATACAGTAAACAGTGGTCGGCAAACTCATTAGTCAACAGAACCAAATATCAACAGTACAACAGCTGAAATTTCTTTTGAGAGCCAAATTTTTTAAACTTAAACTCTATAGGTAGGTACATTGTTATTAACTTAATTAGGGTACTCCTAAGCTGGCCTTTGCGCCCGCACTCAAGGGGCCAAAGAGCCGCATGAGGCTCGCGAGCCGCGGTTTGCAGACCACTGCAGTAACAGATGAACTAACGGATTAGATTTAAGAGAAGGACAAATTGCATTCGAACAAAGTGCTTTTCAAGCAGCTGACTAAACTTGGTTTGGGTTAGAAAGGGCCACTCATGGGCCTCACTGAGACCCAGACTACAGAGTGAGGAGCTGACATCTCTGACAAGCCATCTAAGACACCCTCTGCAGAGCCATCACCTTCAAACAGTGAAACCTGACTTCTCAGAGGCACAGAGGTTGGGACGTCTCATTAACTTCACTCCAAATATCAATACGGTGTAGTGATGACTCACAGAAATTAGGCTCGTTAGCCCATATTATTTACAACAGGAAAACACAAATAGTGGGTTTCCGCAGATGGCGGGGCCCTCAGGGGAGGGGTCCCCATGCTTTTCCCTATAACAACACTGTTAGCAGCAACAAGCAGCTGATGAGATGTAGGGTTGCTTTTTCTTTGTGGATGCCTATGTGATACAAAAGTCCTGTTGTTGTTTTTTTACAAAACAGACTTATTTGTAAGAAGATGAAATGTATTAAATTTGAAGGAGTAACAAATGCCCCCCAAATACCCGTCTACAGGAAACAACGAATGCCTATCACTCAAAACTACGAGCCAGTGAGGGGAGCTGTCCACAGCCAGATGCAGAAGCACCACCAGCCTGGTCTGAGTGGAGTTTCCTGAGAAGCTCACACCAGCCATCTCTCTGCAAATCTCCCAGTCCCCTTCACAGACAACAGTTCGTCTCTGTCCAATAGGGCCTCCTGGGAGCTTTCTGTGATCTACTCTTGACCTTTCTCTTTCAGCTCAAGGTCACAACCACCTCTTTGTTGCTGCTGGCCTTGGAGGGCAGGGAGGAACCCTCCCTTGCACGGCAATGGGAGTGGGAAAAGCCAGGGTCACTGAGGGGTAGGGTTCATAGCTGCGGGCCCCATGCTAGTCAGTAGGAGACTGACCAGGGCTCAGGCTGGTCAATCTTCACAAAGTGGAGGCTTGAAGCAAAATCACACCTCCCTCTTCAGGTGCCAGGTGGGGGGTCCTAAACCCTCTGGGGCAGGGCAGGCTCAGTCCAGGTTATCACCATGGGGACGGAGCTTGTCGTGTGAGTGAGGGGCCTGCTCCCTGCTGACCCGACGCTGACCACTATAACATAAGTCTGTTTGCTGCAAATTGAATGGGATTTCTGTCTTTATTCAATGTATTTCTGTCCTTGGCACTAAGCCCTCTCCACAGCTGCACACACATGGGCATTACTCAGAGCCCAGAGTGCCAGCCCAGAAGATGACCTGTTTTCAACGTAACCCCCATTCTGGCATGAACACAACTGAGGGCATCCATGTATGAAGGGCTCACCCCGCCTTCCGGGGCCAGCTTCCCACTCTACAAAGAAAGTCAGCCCACTGCCTCCCACGGAGGACAAGCCGGCACTGTCCAGCAGGAGGGCTGGGAGTCCAGAAAAGAGTGAGACAGCAGTCAGGTCAACTGGAGATGACGTCAGAGTAATGGCGGGGTAGGAAGCGATACCGATAAATCTCCCCCAAAACTCAACAAGATCTTCAACCAGAAACAGAAAAACCTATACTTGGAGCTTCCAGATGTTTCACAATACACCCAAAGGTATGATTGAGTGAAAAATTGGCTAAATATATAACCAAACCCCGAAGGAAATAGGGAGTAAGAAATGCTCCTCCTTCCTCACTAACCTAAACAGGGCGGCTTTCTCTGGTAACTGTGAATATAGAAACTGAGGCGGGCAAAGGGGGTGAATAGATCCAGGCCGCCGCAGCACAAACGGCTGAACCAGGCTGTGGCACAGAGATCCAAGCCGAGGAAAATCTGATCCTGTGGCAACCCGGGCAATACAAGCTAACACTCGCGCCAAACCCAAACAAAGAAAGACAAGCGGAGCGGCCATTTTACCCGGTCTCCTGGTCGGTGCGCAGTTAGTGGGCGAGAATTTCTTCCTGGGAAAGCCACGCACGGGAGGGAGCAAGAACTAATTCCAACGGTGGAGATTTTCCGTGCTGGAGGGTGTTTCACTCAGAGGGAACCGCGGCCGGCCTCATATCCTGGTTTGCGCACGCAGATAAGGAGTGAGCGATTCCTCCGAGTGCCTCGGCAGTGCGCGCCCGTGTTATCGCACAGAGGGGCAGAGTCAGGGGCCTTTGTGTGGGCCAAAGCGGAATCTCGAGCCGCCCCAGCGCCTTGCAAAAGCCGCGCACAGGGACGGAGCGAGACTCAATTCCAACAGTGGAGATTTTCCGTGCTGGAGGGTGTTTCACTCAGAGGGAACCGCGGCCGGCCTCATATCCTGGTTTGCGCGCGCAGATAAGGAGTGAGCGATTCCTCTGAGTGCCTCGGCAGTGCGCGCCCGGGTTATCGCACAGAGGGGCTGAGTCAGGGGCCTTTGTGTGGGCCAAAGCGGAATCTCGAGCCGCCCCAGCGCCTTGCAAAAGCCGCGCACGGGGACGGAGTGAGACTCAATTCCAACGCTACAACTTTTCCCTGCGGTTGGGGGTTTCACTCAGAGCGTGAGACTGCTGGCCGGATATCCTGGTCGCAGACAGTGAGTGAGAGTTTCCTCCAAGCGCCCCGGAAGTGGGCGCCCGCTTGTGTTACCTGACAGAGTGGCAGAGCCAGAGGTCTTTGAGTGGGCAGAAAGCCCGCCTGATTATGCTAGCAGCTCTGACTGACTGAGCCTTACCCAGAGCCCTGTGCTGAGTGGAAATAGAGTGGGGAGTTGCCAGCTCTTTGAACCTCTTACTATCCAGGCAGAGGCAGCAGCAACCCCATAGCTGGATTATCAGGCTACTAATTAAGGAAGGAAAGACTAGGAGAAAGGCTCCAGGAACACGGACTCTCTCACTGTCGGAGCCTATAAATGCTATTGAGCTTTGACTGCCAACGAGACTAAAGCACAATACATGACATTGCCATAGAGACTTATCAACTGCAAACCTCTACCTGAGCGTGCCAAAGGGGCAGAACCCGGGGTACAGAGTCACCGACCAGGAAGAGGGAGAGAAAAGAAAAAGCAAGAAGATAACCTCTCAAAATCAAGAATAATCTGCAGACTTTATAACCTATCCCATTTTATTATATTTGTTCGTTTGTTTCTCTTATCTTCATTCTTGATACTTTTTTTTCCTCCTCCAATTTGGCTGATTAACTCTCTACCAGTCTTACTCTCTCCTCTCCTTGAACTACACTACCCATAAGTGTTACATCTCCCATTATCTTTTCTCTTCTCTTCCTTTCTCTCTATGAGGGTTGCACTCCAAAACCCTTAACTCTCTCTCTCTCTCTCCTTTCTTTTTTCTTCTTTTAGTGGTTACCTCTTTTTTTCTCTCTCTTTCTTTTCTCCCTCTATATTAGTTTCTTCTTTTCTCCTTTACATCTCCTCTCATTCAAACCTCAATAACAAACAAATTATCTTATCTGGGACTCAAACCTATGTTTGTGGCATTTTGGGGGGTTTACTTCACCTTTTTAACTCACTAGCAGTGCTCTCATCCCTGGCTCTCCATATTATCTAGTTCTTGTTCCACTAAATACAATAGTAATTTTTTAATTTGTCCCCCCATTTTTCCGTTTTCCTCTTATTCCTCTCATCATAACTCTTAGACAACCAACACCTAAAAGCAAATCATTTCATTCTTGACCCAAATTTTTTCCTTATTTGCTTTTTGTGGGTCCATACGCTCTTTTTTTTTCTTTTTTCTTTCCTTTTTTTTTTTCTTTTTTTTTGCCCCTTTATTACTTTTCCCCAATTCAGGCCCTCCATCACAGGCATTGTTTGTTATAATTCACAGTCCACCACAAGATTTTCTCAAAAAAGAGGGGAGAGGAGAGGAGAGGAGAGGAAAAAAGGAGGGGGGGAATAATTTCCTTTTTTTTAATTTTTATTTTATTTTTCTTTATTTCATTATTAATTTTTTTTTAAAAAAACTCTTTTCGATTTTTTATTTTTTTTATTGTTATTTTTTTTTAACTTTTTATTCTTTATTAAATCTCATTAATACTATCAACAAAACCACCCTCAGATGCCATTAAGGAAGAGAAAATCGAATATCATGGATACAAAAGAAAGAGAGGTAACACAGCTAGATGAGGAAAAATCTATGGAGAAAAAATTTAATATATTGGAAACCTTGGAGCTAAATGACAGAGAATTCAAGATAGAAATACTAAAAATCCTCCGAGATATACAAGAAAACACAGAAAGGCAATTTAGGGAGCTCAGAAAACAACTCAATGAACACAAAGAATATATGTCCAAGGAAATTGAAACTATAAAAACAAATCAAACAGAGATGAAAAACTCAATTCACGAGCTTAAAAAAACGAAATAACAAGCTTAGCTAATAGAACAGGTCAGATAGAAGAGAGGATTAGTGAAATAGAAGACAAGCAACTTGAGGCACAACAGAGAGAAGAAGAAAGAGACTCAAAAATTAAAAAAAATGAGATAGCCCTACAAGAATTATCTGACTCCATCAAAAAGAATAACATAAGAATAATAGGTATATCAGAGGGAGAAGAGAGAGAAAATGGAATGGAGAACATACTCAAACAAATAATAGATGAGAACTTCCCAAGCCTGTGGAAAGAACTAAAGCCTCAAGTTCAAGAAGCAAACAGAACTCCGAGTTCTCTTAACCCCAACAAACCTACTCCAAGGCATATCATAATGAAATTGACACAAACAAACAGCAAAGAAAAAATTCTCAAGGCAGCCAGAGAAAAGAAGAATACAACATATAAAGGAAGGCCCATTAGATTATCATCAGATTTCTCAGCAGAAACTCTACAAGCTAGAAGAGAGTGGACCCCAATATTTAAAGTCCTGAAAGAGAGGAACTTTCAGCCACGAATACTATACCCATCAAAGCTATCCTTCAAATACGAAGGAGAAATAAAAACATTCACAGATACAGAAAAGATGAGGGAATTTATCATCAGAAAACCCCCACTCCAGGAATTACTAAAGGGGGTTCTCCAATCAGATACAAAGAACAAAAAAAAACAGAGCCACAAGTAAAAGCTCCAAGAAGAACACAATAAAACCAAATTTAAACTGTGACAACAACAAAAAGAAAGAGAGGGAGAAGATGGAGATTAACAGTAGCAAAGGACGATGGAGTGCAAAAGTACTCACAAAATAGTTCGCTACAATGAACAGGGTAGGGACCCTTTTCATTACTCAAAGGTAACCACCATTGAAAAAACCACCACAGAAGCACATGAGATAAAAAAGATAGCAACAGAGGAAAGATGTATGGAATACAACCAAATAAAAACAAAAGATAGAAAAACGAAAGAGAAGGATCAAACAAGACACAAAACTAACAGAAAGCAAGATATAAAGTGGCAATAGGGAACTCACAAGTATCAATAATTACACTAAATGTAAACAGATTAAACTCACCAATAAAAAGGCACAGAGTAGCAGAATGGATTAAAAAAGAAAATCCAACTGTATGCTGCCTACAGGAAACTCATCTAAGTAACAAGGATAAAAACAAATTCAAAGTGAAAGGCTGGAAAACAATACTCCAAGCAAATAACATCCAAAAAAAAGCAGGTGTAGCAATACTCATATCGGATAATGCTGACTACAAGACAGGAAAAGTACTCAGAGATAAAAATGGCCATTTCATAATGGCTAAGGGGACACTGAATCAAGAAGACATAACAATTCTTAATATATATGCACCAAACCAAGGAGCACCAAAATATATAAGACAGCTACTTATTGATCTTAAAACAAAAACTGACAAAAATACAATCATACTTGGAGACCTCAATACACCGCTGACGGCTCTAGATCGGTCATCCAAACAGAGAATCAACAAAGACATAGTGGCCTTAAACAAAACACTAGAGCACCTGGATATGATAGACATCTACAGGACATTTCATCCCAAAGTGACTGAGTATACATTCTTCTCCAGTGTACATGGATCATTCTCAAGAATTGACCATATGTTGGGCCACAAAAACAACATCAGCAAATTCAGAAAAATTGAAGTTGTACCAAGCATATTTTCTGATCATAAAGCCTTGAAACTAGAATTCAACTGCAAAAAAGAGGAAAAAAATCCCACAAAAATATGGAAACTAAACAACATACTTTTAAAAAATGAATGGGTCAAAGAAGAAATAAGTGCAGAGATCAAAAGATATATACAGACTAATGAAAATGACAATACGACATATCAGAATGTCTGGGATGCAGCAAAAGCAGTGATAAGAGGGAAGTTCATATCACTTCAGGCATATATGAACAAACAAGAGAGAGCCCAAGTGAACCACTTAACTTCCCACCTTAAGGAACTAGAAAAAGAAGAACAAAGACAACCCAAAACCAGCCGAAGAAAGGAGATAATAAAAATCAGAGCAGAAATAAATGAATTAGAGAACAGAAAAACTATAGAAAAAATTAATAGAACAAGGAGCTGGTTCTTTGAAAAGATCAACAAAATTGACAAACCCTTGGCAAGACTTACCAAGGAAAAAAGAGAAAGAACTCATATAAACAAAATCCAAAATGAAAGAGGGGAAATCACCACGGACACCGTAGGTATACAAAGAATTATTGTAGAATACTATGAAAAACTTTATGCCACTAAATTCAACAACCTAGAAGAAATGGATAAATTCCTAGAAAAATACAACCTTCCTAGACTGAGTCAAGAAGAAGCAGAAAGCCTAAACAGACCTATCAGTAGAGAAGAAATAGAAAAAACCATTAAAAACCTCCCCAAAAATAAAAGTCCAGGCCCTGACGGCTATACCAGCGAATTTTATCAAACATTCAAAGAAGACTTGGTTCCTATTCTACTCAAAGTCTTCCAAAAAATTGAAGAAGAAGCAATACTTCCAAACACATTTTATGAGGCCAACATAACCCTCATACCAAAATCAGGCAAGGATGGCACAAAAAAAGAAAACTACAGACCAATATCTCTAATGAATACAGATGCTCAAATACTAAACAAAATACTAGCAAATCGAATACAACAACATATTAAAAAAATAATACATCATGATCAAGTGGGATTCATCCCAGAATCTCAAGGATGGTTCAACATACGTAAAACGGTTAATGTAATACACCATATCAACAAAACAAAGAACAAAAACCACATGATCTTATCAATAGATGCAGAAAAGGCTTTCGATAAAATACAACACAATTTTATGTTTAAGACTCTCAACAAAATGGGTATAGAAGGAAAATATCTCAACATGATAAAGGCCATATATGATAAACCATCAGCTAACATCATATTAAATGGCACTAAACTGAAGGCTTTCCCCCTTAAATCAGGAACAAGACAGGGTTGTCCACTCTCTCCACTCTTATTTAATGTGGTACTAGAGGTTCTAGCCAGAGCAATCAGACAAGACAAAGAAATAAAAGGCATCCATATCGGAAAAGAAGAAGTAAAGGTATCACTTTTTGCAGATGATATGATCCTATACATCGAAAACCCCAAAGAATCCACAAAAAGACTACTAGAAACAATAAGCCAATACAGTAAGGTCGCAGGATACAAAATTAACATACAGAAGTCAATAGCCTTTCTATATGCCAACAATGAAACAACTGAGAAGGAACTCAAAAGAATAATCCCCTTCACGATTGCAACAAAAAAAATAAAATACTTAGGAATAAACATAACAAAGAATGTAAAGGACTTATATAATGAAAACTATAAACCATTGTTAAGGGAAATTGAAAAAGATATAATGAGATGGAAGAATATACCTTGTTCTTGGCTAGGAAGAATAAATATAATCAAGATGGCTATATTACCCAAAGCAATATACAAATTTAATGCAATTCCCATCAAACTTCCAATGACATTTTTTAAAGAAATAGAGCAAAAAATCATCAGATTTACATGGAACTATAAAAAACCCCGAATAGCCAAAGCAATCCTAAAGAAAAAGAATGAAGCTGGGGGCATAACAATACCTGACTTCAAACTCTATTATAGGGCCACGACAATCAAAACAGCATGGTATTGGCAGAAAAATAGACACTCAGACCAATGGAACAGAATAGAAAGTCCAGAAATAAAACCACATATATATAGTCAAATAATTTTTGATAAAGGGGCCAACAACACACAATGGAGAAAAGAAAGCCTCTTCAATAAATGGTGCTGGGAAAACTGGAAAGCCACATGCAAAAGAATGAAACTGGACTACAGTCTCTCCCCCTGTACAAAAATTAACTCAAAATGGATCAAAGATCTAAACATAAGACCTGAAACAATTAAGTACATAGAAGAAGACATAGGTACTCAACTCATGGACCTGGGTTTTAAAGAGCATTTTATGAATTTGACTCCAATGGCAAGAGAAGTGAAGGCAAAAATTAATGAATGGGACTACATCAGACTAAGAAGTTTTTGCTCAGCAAGAGAAACTGATAACAAAATAAACAGAAAGCCAACTAAATGGGAAATGATATTTTCAAACAACAGCTCAGATAAGGGCTTAATATCCAAAATATACAAAGAACTCATAAAACTCAACAACAAACAAACAAACAATCCAATAAAAAAATGGGAAGAGGATTTGAATAGACACTTCTCCCAGGAAGAAATACAAATGGCCAACAGATATATGAAAAGATGCTCATCTTCTTTAGCTATTAGAGAAATGCAAATCAAAACGGCAATGAGATACCACCTCACACCTGTTCGATTAGCTGTTATTAGCAAGTCAGGTAATAGCAAATGTTGGAGAGGCTGTGGAGAAAAAGGAACCCTCATCCACTGTTGGTGGGAATGTAAAGTAGTACAACCATTATGGAAGAAAGTATGGTGGTTCCTCAAAAAACTGAAAATAGAACTACCTTATGACCCAGCAATTCCTCTACTGGGTATATATCCCCAAAACTCAGAAACATTGATACGTAAAGACACATGCAGCCTCATGTTTATTGCAGCATTGTTCACAATGGCCAGGACATGGAAACAACCAAAAAGCCCATCAATAGATGACTGGATAAAGAAGATGTGGCACATATACACTATGGAATACTACTCAGCCATAAGAAATGATGACATCGGAACATTTACAGCAAAATGGTGGGATCTTGATAACATGATACGAAGCGAAATAAGTAAATCAGAAAAAAACAGGAACTGTATTATTCCATACGTAGGTGGGACATAATAGTGAAACTAAGAGACATTGATAAGAGTGTGGTGGTTACGGGGGGGAGGGGGGAATGGGTGAGGGAAAGGGGGAGGGGGAGGGGCACAGAGAGAACAAGATAGAGGGTGACGGAGGACAATCTGACTTTGGGTGGTGGGTATGTAACATAATTGAACGACAAGATAACCTGGACTTGTTATCTTTGAATATATGTATCCTGATTTATTGATGTCACCCCATTAAAAAAATAAAATTATAAAAAAAAAAAAAAAGGTCAACTGAAAAAATGGCCATGTGTTTAAAACTGTTATTTAATTCATTATTTGTGAGGAACCAATGAGAGGTTACAAGCTCATCAAAAGAGAAGTCAAAGAACCAAAAAATGACAAGAAGTGTATCCGAGGGTGGAGAGAATGGGGGTGACTTGCCTAGTACACAGGGGTTTTCTTCTGGGGTAAGGACCATGTCTTGGAACTAGACAGAGGTGGTGGTTGCACAATACCGAGAGTGTATAGTAAGTGCTACTAAACTGTCACTGTAACCTGGTTAAATCTGCTACGTGAACTTTCAGCTCAATTTAAAAAATATATGGACTAAAGGGATATTAAAATGAATTTCCCACGGGCACACTACTGACACTACTGGCTTTTTCCACGGGAGGCAGTTAACAAGCCCCCCCAACCCCCCCCCAGCCCCCGTGGACAAAACTCATTTGCATGTCTATAGACACAACTGTCAATGATGACAACCTGCAGAGCTCTAGGGAGACAGACACACTCCAAAGACTCTCACTGTCCATTCAAAGGCCACTCACTCCAAAGTCCAGGAGGGAAGAGGAGTGGGGGAGCTCTGAGATTTGGAAGGAGAGGGGCTGGGACCAGGTGACAGTGCAGAGTGTGATGGAGAGTAAGGTGGTATCCAGAGGGGTCCTGTGTTTCAAAGGGAAGAGAGACAGTGGGGGAACTGAGGCTCTGGGAGCAAGGCCATGTGGCCCTGAGGTCCCCAGACATCGCCGTCCAGCAGGAGGCCCAGTGGTGTCTCAGCAACCCCTGCAGCTGCCTGAGGCATGCACCAAGGGACCCAACATGTAAAATGCTAGCTGACATGATGACAAGAGGATGCCCCTCACTCAAACAAAATCACAGAGACGATGCAGATCTGAGAAATGCCTTCTCTGTCGGCCAATCTGGAAGTCTTTCCAGGCTCCTCCCACATTTCTCAGAAGCCCTAACGTTGGGTGGATGTGGGGGGAGTGGGGGGGACTAGGGCCTTCTCTTCTTCCAAGCTCACTCTGCCCTAGGAAGCCTGAGGGTTCCACATGCATGAGACCCTCCTGGGGTATGGGTATCTGCTCAGAGTCTGGCCCCGCGCAGACTGTTCTTCAGAGATGGGAGGTGGGATATAGTCCCGAGGACCATGCTCAGCCAAGAGGCCGCCAGGGGACTCGTGAGGTCCCCTCTGCCCAGAGCACAGTGCCATGTGGGGAGCACTGCTTCCACCTGCAAGGCCATGCTCAAGACACACCTCCCTCGAGGCCTGAGCCAGTCACATACATGACAACTCCTCAAAGACAGCAAACTGGACCCTCGCCCTGCGATTGGGTTGACTAATCAACACCTGAGTGGTCAGTGCCCCCACAGCACACAGGACTGCTGCTTGCAGTCCCAACGGCCAGCACAGTCAGTCAGCCGACTTCTGTTCCTGTGGGAAGCCGAGGACGATCACTGCCCAGCCACAAGGATTCCTCGCTGGGTTCTCGTGACAGTGACAAATGTGAGATCCACTTAATGACTGTAACCTTTTGCAAGGACACTTCTCCACTCAGAGAAGCCCTCTTATTACTATGTAACCATTAGGGTGTAAGCCTTGAGCCCTAGAAAGCAGGCTGGAAGCTGTTGTTACTCTGTGACAAGCAACCAGGACAGAGACTAAAATATCAACCATCTCCTAGAAAGAAACTGAATGATTCATCTCAGTCGTCCAACAGGCTCCGCCCATGTCCCACGCCTGCCTCCCTCTGGGTGGCCACACGAGGTCATGGCCACAGAAAGCCCTTCCTGGGTGAGCAACTCCATGTACTCTTGCCCCCCGGCCCTGGCGTGGCTGCTGGTCTTCTGACAGCTCAGATCCAGGTGACCTGTGGTCCTGTACCAGCATCTGGTTGCTAGAATTCAGTGCTGAAGGGCACGCGGCCTGTGACCCCAAACTCGCTGATGGAGAGGCTGACTAGACTTGCCCTCCTTTCTGCACTTGCAACAGTAAATACACGCAACTTCTAAAATAGGGAGCAATCACATTCAGAAAGGTCACAAGTCTTATCAATTGCTGCAAGGATATGACTGCAGGGGGCTCACCCCCTCCCCACCCCACGGTTAGAAACAACCCTTCTGGCACCTGAGCTGTCCCAGCCCCTGGTGTAGAAGCCGCCACACCTGGCCTGAAGTGTCCTGACCAGTTATATAACTCACAGACTGCCGCAGGCAGGCAGCACACGGACAGGCTGGGTTGCCACGGGACCTTGAGATAGGTAGCAGTCAAACCAAGCGGCTGGGCACTCACCAGGCTTGATCACGCAAAGAACTTGTAATCGTGCGGGAAGAATCACATGGGAAGCACCACGCGGCACCATTGCCCTAAGGTCCGCACAGGACTGTGCCCCACTCTACCTGCAAACCCTCTGTAAAAACCTATCTCCTTCTATTGCTCATAAATCCCTCCCCTATTCCAAAGCCCAGAGTGACACAGAATTTTATTTTAACTAAAAGAGAACCAAATTAACCTTGGTTGAACACTTACTAAGCAACGGTGCCCTTTCCCCTCCCAGGGGAAGATGCCACAGTATCAGAGCAGGACCTGCTGCGGTCTGGATGTCTGTGCCCCCCTCCCAGATTCACGTGCTGCAACCCTGACCCTCATGCGATGGGTTTAGAGGTGGGGCCTTTGGGTGGTGATGAGGACAGGACTGGGGCCATGGGAATGGGGTTAATACCTTAGAAAAGTGCCCCCAGAGAACCTGCCATCCCTCCCACCTCATGAGGACACACTGAGAAGTCTGGGACCTGGAATAGGGCCACCAGCTGACGGTCATGTACCTTGATCCTGGATTCCCAGCCACCAGGACTGAGAGAACAAATATGCATTGTCTAACAGCCACACCGCCTATAGTTATTTTGTTACCACACCAGGGATAAAGACAGGAACCAGAACCCACAGTTTCTGCCATTCTACAAACATCTACTTTAGGGTTCACCGTGAAGGAAGACAATGTATCACACAGAAGGACAAACTGCCTACTCTCACAAACACCTATCAATCTCTGCTTAACCCAGGGCTCGCCAGGTAAGCCGACCTGGGACCTGCACTGGGAACAGATGATACATAACTAACTCAGCACCACACACACACCTGGTGAGGGGTAGACTCTCTGTACCCCTTCGAGGAAGAATTCTCTCGTGCAAAACCGCTCCTGGCAGCAACCGGACACTTCTGGAAGCCCGTGAGGACGTGCAGGTCATTGGGATGCCGCGTATTAACTTCTCACGCTCGGGCACCCAATGCTGCCCCAGCAGGTTACAAACCTTAATGCTGCTCCAACACATCTCATTTGTGACTCCCTGGGGACACTTTGTGAACCCAGGAATCCAGCCTAGAAAGATGGGGTGATGCCCTGGGCTGTGCCGACGGCTCCCACTCCCAAGGCGGAGGGAGAACTGTAACCACTGCAGACCCCACAACGCCCATGGGTCAGGGAGCGCTGCAAACAATTCTATGCACAGTCAACAGCTTCGAGGGGATGATCCAATTTCTCAGAACCCCCAACTGCCAAACTCATAAGGAAGAAACAGACAACCTAAGCAATGTTGCAGTTGTTAAAGAATTGAATTCATCACTAAACACCTCCTGAAATAGGTATCTGCAAGCCCGGATGGTTTTACCAGCAAATTCTACTGAACACTTAAGAAGTAAGAATTCTACACACCATCCTCCAGAAAACAGATGAGGAAAAAATGTTTCCCGGCGTCAAGGTGACCGGCTTCAGCTGACAGCAAAGCCGGATGGAGAGCGCACGAAGACCAACGTGCCTCCTAAACACAGATGCAAGGACCCTTCAGTGAAACACCAGCAGATTGGACCCTGTGATATATAACAAAGGGTACCCCACAACCACATGGAGTTTATCCCAGAATGCAAGGCAGATGTGCAATTTGCAAAAAATCAATACGTGTGATCCACATGAACAGTCTGGAGAAGAAAAACACATGAGCGTGTCAATTTATGTAGAAAAGGCATTTGAAAAATTCAGCATTTACTCATAAAAAAAAAACCCCACAACTCTCAGCAAACTGAGACAGGGACAGAAGGAACTCCCACATCTGATAAGGAGGTCGGTGAGGACATCCACAGCTGCTGTGACCCGCATTGGTGGGGACTGAATGGTATCCCCTTAAAGCAGGCACAAGCCAGGTGTCTCCACTCACTGCTTCTGCACCGGAGGCCTGGCTGAGGAGTAAGGAAAGAGAGAGCTGTAAAAGGAATATAGATTAGCAAGGAAGAAATGAAACAGCCTTTTCAACAGACAACATGATTGCTTATGTAAAAACTCTGTAAGAAATTTTCAAAGAGCCTGACCAGGCAGTGGTCAGTGGACAGAACTCCAAGGTCACCAGCTTGGGCACAGGCTCATCTGGCTTGTGTGCAGGCTCACCAGCATGAGCCCGGGGTTGCTGGCTTGAGTGTGGAATTATAGATATGACCCCATGGTCACTGGTTTGAGTCCAGGGTCCATGGCTTGAGCAAGGGGTCACTGGCTCAGCTTGACCCTCCCCAGTCCAGGCACATATGAGAAACCAATTAATGAACTGAAGTGAAGCAACTATGAGTTGATACTTTTTACTCTACCTCCTCCTCCTGTCTCTGTAAAATCAATAAATAAAATCTTAGAACGAACTTGTATTCAGGACATACGAAAAACTATTAAAATTCAACAGTAAAAAATACACCACCCAATTAAAATACTAGAAAAAGACTTGGGCAGGTCTTTCAACAAAGTGGACATACAGATGGCATGTGAGAAGACATTGAACATCATTAGCCACTAGGAAATGCAAATTAAAACCATAATGAGACACTGTACACACATGAGAATAGCTTTAAAAAAAAAACCCTAATTAATATCAAGTGTAGGTGGCAACGTGGAGCCAGCGGAACTCCCACATCGATGGTGGCCATGCGCGACGGGACAGCCGTTCCAGGGAGCGCTGTGGCAGTTTCTTATAAAGTTAAGCACACACCCAGCATACCACATGGCCCTGCAACGCCACTCCTGGGTATCTGCCCCGAGGATGCGATACCATGTGTTCACAGAAGAGCCCGCACTGGAACGAATGTCTACGGCGGCTCTATTCAAGCATGCAGTGAAATACTACGCAGCCACAAGAACCGACAGCTTGAGCCTCGAAGGCGGTGCGCAGACTGAGAGGTCATCCTCGAACAACTACCCACTGTCTGACTCCACTTATGGGACGTTTCTGAAAATGTCAATACCAGGAACAGAAAGTGACCAGTCATGATACAGGGTGGGCCAAAATAGGTTCAGTTGTGAGCACACAAAACACAGAGGTTATTCTTGTATTATTATTAATTAATTGCTGTGTTATTTCCCATGCAAACGACTATAAATCTGTCTTGCCCCACCCTGGGTGTGGTGAAGGGTGAGGGGAGGGTATGAACAGACAGGACAGTACAGAGATTTGGGGCGATGGGACTGTTCTGTATCCTGATTTGTGGAGGTGGCTACACAGACCTACACATGTACTAAAACTCGCAGAACGGCACACCCAAATAATCACTTTCTGCCTATTAATGTAAATATAAAGGAGAAAAGAGTAAGAGAACTACACCACATGGACTGCAGTGTTTAAAAAGACCTGTCTTTACTTTTGGCTAATCACAAAAGGACAAAGTCTGTGTGACTCCACTTACATAGAGTCCCTAGTGGTCAGATTCATCGATATCACAAGCAGCATGGTGGGTGCTAGGACAGGGCGTGGGGGTTTGTGTTCAATGGGAACAGAGATCTAGTCTGAATGGTGGAAAACTGAAGATGGAGGCTGGGGACAGCTGTGAGCAACAAGAGGGGGCTGATGCCACCAAACAGGACACTGAAAACGGTTAATTTTATGTTCCATATATTTTACCAGAATAAACACTTTCATTCATCAGAAAAGTAGATTTACAAAACTGCATTTGCATAACAATAAAACAGTAAGGTGGACTTCTAAAAGCAAGAAACTAAAGACTTGAACTGCATAGAGATCATACTCTGTAGCTAAACTGCCATCCAGTCGGGCGTGAGTCACCCCAGATACTCCCCGAGTACCCATTGCACATGGGCATCGTCACACAGAGGGCAGGGCTTGCTCACACTGTGGCCAGGAACAAAAGAGAGCCCGTGGGACCCAATCTGTCCAATCTCCTGGGCTTTCCTACAAGCGTGCTTTCGCTTCCCAGAAGAGGCAATCACCACGTCAGGAAAAGATATCCACAGTCAGAAGCAACAGCTTGCATTCTTCACCATACTTGCGCCAACCAGAACTCAAACAGACACCCATGTAGACAGAGGGTTACGGAGACTCTGGGCCAATAGGTCAGTGACACAAGCTTGGGCACGCTTCCTCCTCCTCTCCGTGAGGGCCACACGGAGCAGGGGAGTCACACCCCAGCAGTGTGTGGATCCCCGGCACTGCACTGGCCATGTGCTCACCCAGAGAAATTTCAGCACTTGGTGGACATACAGGCATCAGCTTCATCCCACCTGCCCCCACTGGCTGCCAACCCCAATGATGCCCAAAGGCCAAGTGCAGCTTCTAGACACCTGGCACCAACAGACACCACAGGTAAACACGATCTGACGCATGCACCCTGCTCTGTGCGTCCCAACCATTTCAGCAGGAGTTAACCTCGTTTAAACTTCCTGTTGCTGGTGGACTCGAGAAATCACTGGCATTCTAACTCCAATAAGAACATCACAACCTGACCAGCAGTGCTGCAGTGGATGAAGTGTCGGACTGGGATACTGAAGACCCAGGTTCGAAACCCCGAGGTCTCTGGCCTGAGTGCTCAGGCTCATCTGGCTTGAGCGTGGGCTCACCAGCTTGAGCACAGGGTTGCTGGCTGGAGCGTGGGAACACAGACATGAGGCCATGGTTGCTGGCTTGGGCCCAAGGGTCACTGGCTTGAAGCTCATGGTCACTGGCTCGGCTGGAGCTACCCCACCCCCATCAAGGCACATATGAGAAAGCAATCAATGAACAACCAAGGTGCCACAACTATGAGTTGATGTTTCTCATCTCTGTCCCTTCCTGTCTGTTCGTCCCGTCTCCCTCTCTCTCTAAAAAAAAAAAAAAAAAAAATATCCAAACACTGTACTAGACAAATAAAATACAAACCAACCTGTATGTCTCCCTGTTCTTAGCGTCTCATGACATTCCCCCATACACACAGATGAAAGGACCAAGGAAGCAGTCTCCGTAAACTCGGTTAACACTAGCTCCCCTTATTCCCGTGGTCGGGCCACAAGGCACTCTAGTTCCCGGCAGAACCCAAGCTTGAGAACATGTGCGCCACTTAAACTGTGTAGGCTTCATTATCTCAAGTTTTGTGATTCGAAGAACATCCTGGCCAAAGACTGGGCCGAAAACATGGAAAATGATCAACCCGCCATTTCCCAAGCCTCTTCCTGAGAGACGCATGTTCTTCAAAGAAAAGGGGATGTCAAAGAATTGCTACTTCCTGCACAAGTTCCTCGTGGCCAAACCTCTCCATAATGAATGCTGAGCCAGCATTCTTGTCCTGTCTCCATGGAGACCTCTGCGGAGGCCCTGGATGCCCGACGGGGCTGCCCTAGGAAGTTCTAGGGGTACTTCTGAGAGGGGCGGGCCGGGAGCTGCCGCACAGCTCAGTGCTCCTCATCAGAGGGGCCGTTCTCCAGGGCTAGACCACCACCCAAAGCCGCTCTGGCATTCCCACTGACCCCCTCTGCCAGTCAGGCTCAGGGTACCCACAGAGGCTCGCCAGCACCTGCAGGAGGAGCCAGGACCAGATGGTCAGGTGGTGAACACCAGGGCAGCTAAAAACTCAGACAGGTCCCGAAGGCTGTGCTTTTCTTAGAAAGAATGAGACCCAGGGCCTCACAGGAAGCCTGAGGCCTCACAGGAAGCCTGAGGCCTGGGGCAGGTGGAACCCCACACCGTGCCAGTATTTGGACGGCAAGGCAGGCTGCACTCCCAGGCTCCTAGCAACAGTACTGAGAACTGCCAGCCAGGAAGCACGGGACATACTGAGCTCCAGGCCCAGAAAATCTACGTCTACCCGGGGTCGCAGCCCTGGCACTGGTGTCCCCCGACACCCCCTAGCACCCTGCTGGCCAGCCTCTGGGACCAGCCCACACACCCATTTAAGCACATGTTCCTGCATGCATACACGCACATGCTCATTCTCCTCAAACGCACCTGATGGAAAAGAACCATCTTCCTCTCTGTTTCGGGACCTCCGTGTTCCTCTTGCTTCTGCCCGTTTACCCCCCCACCCCCACCCCAAGAACCTCACTTCCAAACCCACGCACACGGGAGGCGAGCCCACTGGGCACTGGGGCACACTTCTTCTGTTTCTCCGTGATTATTTATCACCCTGTTAACAGGACGGCCAAGACGCCCGATAAGCACGGGCCAGGCAGACAGGAGGCCAATGTCGGTGGCTCCAAGGCAGAAATAGGATGGCAAGACCAGAACTGAACAAAGTTTCTTTTTTATTTTTTTCCAGGAAAAAGAAAATGGGGAGGCAGAGCAGTAGGCTTCCCATTCATAAACACCTACATACAGCATGTTCAAGTCAGGAAACGAAGAGTTTTCTGAAGGTAGGACAATAGGAATCGTCCCAGAGGCACCTGGGGGGTTGCTCAGGCCTAGATGTGGGGTCAGAGGTGACAGGAACGAAGCCGCTGTCCTGAGGAGGCCCAGGCCAGAGCGTGTGGGGTCAGCTGGCACAAGGCTGCGGCCACCTCCCAAGCACCCTCTGAATGCAAGAAACTCTGGCTTCCTCCATGCCGACACTGGCCCCGTGGCCTCTCGGATGAGCTGGGAGCAGGACACACCCATCCCCACTCAGCCCAGCAAGCTCACGTGCTTCCCTGCAGCCTAGCGCCCGCGGGGTCTAGGCACTTGGCGTACTGATCAGCACACTGGTGAACTTTACCTGTCATCTTGGCTAGGCCATGTGCCCAGACATGTGGTCAAACATCACTTTCAAGGCTACTGTGATGGTGTTTCTGAATGACATTCACATGTATATCAGCAGACAGGAAGTCTCCAGGTGGCCTGGGTCCCTCTGCCCTTCAGGGGTCAGCCTGCCCTGCAGATTTTGGACTTGCCGACTTCCTGTCATGTGAGCAAATTTCTTAAAATAAAATGCCCTCTACACACGCACATACACATGGTTGCTCTTTCCCGGTAGAACCCTAACAATCAGGGACACGGCTTCCAAGAAGCCACCCAGCCCAGGTGTCGGAGGAGAGCTTACTGTGGGAAGAAGGCGCCCGTGAGCACACGGCACCCCATGGAGTGTTCTGATGAAAAGCCACATATGCCAGCGACTGGGGACACAGCGCCCAGTGTCTGGCTGGTACACACAGCTGACCCCAAGGCAAACATGTAGCCTCACAGCAGCAGAAAGAACTATATCACCCGCCCGTTATCTTAGACAAGCGAGAGGCGAGGAAGTCAGGGGTGAATGTTATCCTTTGGCTAAAAACCAGTTCCGACTTAAAGAGAACAGTTCTATAAACCTCCTGGCAGACAGAAACACCCAAATCCATGTGAGCCCGTGGCACTGCAGAAGTCGAGCTGTGCTGTGCACACTCTCAGGAGCGTGCATGCACACGTGTGTGTACCCGAAGTGCACGGAGGACCTGAGAAACAGCCGTCGGGGCACACACCTGGGGCACGGGGCTGCTCCTCTTGGTTCTCTTCCTCCGTTTTCTAAACAATAAAAATTCCATTAAAATAAAGGAAAGTTCATAAGCACATCTGACTTCCTTTTCACACTGGAGAGTCAACCAGCATTTCTGCAGGAACACCCCCAAAAGAAAAGGCCCCACCCACAGAGATAACAGCTCACATAACAAGATAGAAGGCCCTTTCCTGTTTCCCCTCTGAGTCAACACCAAATAATTTTACAAAGCAGCAAGTTTCCACTGGGCTCTTTCTTTAACTTCCCACGAGCACCAGAAACAGCCATCGTGTCCACCTTCCTGCAGATAAAGCTTTGCTGGGCTATATCCTGGTGAGGTGCGTGCCCCTGCCCGCTGAACTTCCCCCGGACTGCTCCCCTGCCTCTCGTGTACAACAAACAGCAGGTTGCAAAGTGTGTCTGCCCGGGGCCGTGGACATGGTGGGATTTGGAAAAGGTGCCTTTGCAGGTGTAATTAACTTAAGATTGTTTACTCAGGAAGAGATCGATCATCTCGGGTCATCCAAGTGGGCCCTAAATCCAATGACAAGTGTCTTATGAGACACAGAGACTCAAAGAAAAAGGCCATATGACCACAGAGCAGAGACTGGAGTGATACAGTCACAGACCAAGGGACACCAGGAGCCAGGTGTCCCGAAGCCTTCAGAGAAAGCACAGCCCTGTCCACACCCTGATTTTGGACTTCTGGCCTCCAGAACTCAGATGAGCAGAACTTTCCGTTGCTCTAAGCCTCCCATTTGTGCTATCTTGTCACAGAAGCCCCGGGACACACGAGTGCACTGGAATTCGACCAGGTGGGAGCATGTGTCCTTCACGATCAGTTTGCCAAGAAGGCAGGAAGGCCTCCCTGTTACCCAGACCACAAAAACATGCTCAATCATCGTGTCGCACCATCCGGGTCCTCCTCCACCTTCCGACTCAGTGTTCTTGCCCTAGGCCAGGAGTAGTCAACCTTTTTATACCTACCACCCACTTTTGTATCCCTGTTAGTAGTAAAATTTTCTAACCGTCCACCGGTTCCACAATAATGGTGATTTATAAAGTAGGGAAGTAACTTTACTTTATAAAATTTATAAAGCAGAGTTACAGCAAGTTAAAGCATATAATAATAATTACTTACCAAGTACTTTAATGTCGGATTTTTGCTGTTTGGCAGAATAAATCTTTATAAAACAACTTACTATAGTTAAATCTATCTTTTTATTTATACTTTGGTTGCTCCGCTACCGCCCACCATGAAAGCTGGAACTCTCACTAGTGGGCGGTAGGGACCAGGTTGACTACCACTGCCCTAGGCTGTCCCCACCTGCTCCAAGGCCCTGCCCTTTCCCCAGGGTAGCATGGCTTGTCCCAGACACTCCTGCCATGTCACACGGTACCTCAGATCCTGCAGCCTGCACACGTCACCAGGTCCATGGTCCTGGGGCTGGGAGTCCCAATAGGCCACGGCAGGGACTCTCATTTCTGTTGTCAAGTCTGAAGCCCCAGCTGCAGAACCCAGTGGCTATGGAAACCGATGACCATATGAAGGCCCATCCCCCACACATTAGGATTGGAGCCCTGGACCACCCACTGTGGTACCCACATGGCTAGCCTCTCAAGTGCTCAGGTTTCTTCAGAGAAAGTAAGAACTTTCAACTTACTTTCAACTTACTTCAACTTAGCATCCCAGGGACCCAAGACCAGAGAGTTTAGAGGTTCCTTCCCTGACAGCACATGGTTCCCATCAGCACCCACACACTGTGGTCCCGCTGAAGCCCTTTGTCTGGTCCACTCTCCTACCCAGGACCGCTGGATCTCGTGGAGAAACCCTGCCAGGACGCACCTCTGTGGTGACCGGGTGGATGTAGTAACCCTGGCTAAGTGCACATGGCCCCAGCAGGCTCCCCCGGAGCCGAGCACAAGAGAGAAGAGTCTGTACCCCCAGCCAGCCCCACGGGCGCCTCTGGGGCACCCACACAGCAACCACACTCCCTGCCACAGCAACTGGACCTTGCCCCATATGGGAGAGGCCAACACAGCTGTTCTGCTTCCCACGGTATCTTTTCCACTAAAAAGTACAACAAACAGTAAAACATTTGCCTGCTTTTGTAAACAAGGCAAGAACAGTGCGTCCCCAAGTTACAAACATCTGACTTACGTACAACTCGTGCTTATGAATGGAGCACCATAAAGGCTATTGGTAATCAACTGCAGGTGGACATCAGTGAAAATGACATCATAGAGTCACCCAACTCCCATGACAAAGAACTAACCCACGAAGACCTTATGAAACTAGGGCAGCAGATGATAGCATTTAGGTAAGAAAACAGGGACCTAGAAACTCCAGAACCGAAAATATTTTCTACAAAAGAGTTAGCTGATGTTTTTCATATCATTGAAGCAAGAATGGCAAAGTTAGAGGAGCAAGATCCTGATACAGAGAGGTTCACCAAAGTTTACCGTGCAGTTACTGAAGGCCTGAGATGCTACAGGGCCATTTATGATGAGAAAAAAAAGCTCTGTACAACCTCCCTTGATGCCTACTTCACGAAACTAATTCAGCAGCAGAACCAAACCCTGACTCTCTAACACGAGACTCATCCTCTCCAATAAGTCTATCATTTCTGCATCATCCAAGATCGTTCAAGGTTGTATTTGAACATGTTTAAGTATCTATATACACAGAAAGGTAAAAATGAATACTATGTTAAGACAAACCTGTGTAAGTTGCATTTTAATAGGTAAATTTAAGTGTTACAACTTACATACAAATGTAACCAACATACAGAACCTATCTTCTCTGTAACCCAAGAACAACCTGTATAACAAGAGAAGTGTAAGGCTCTTGGGACATAGTGTGTGTGTGTGTGTGTGTGTGTGTGTGTGTGATTGAGAGCTGTGTTTTCTATTTTTCTCTCTCGGTTTTTCCTTTGTGATTCCCATAACAAGTATTCCTGCAGAACACCAGAGACAGGCAGACAAGCCCCAGGAGGAGACATCATCAGCATGGTATCAACCACTCTTGTGACCAGCACCCTGGAAGCATCCCTAGAAATCTTTTGGAAATTAGAGGTCCTTGCCATCCACCCTGCTTCAGGGCTGGGTTTAGCATTTGATGTGCTACATAAATTACCATGCATTAGTCTTATTTCACACTATTATTTTTAGAGACTGGCTCTCTGGCTGCACCTCCTCTCTCTGGCCGTCTGTCAGGGCCTTGAGCTTGAATCTAGGTTTCTATTTATAAACTCCAGGAGATATCCTTTCCAATAAATGCTCCTTTACATCCGTGATTCCTTAGGATAACATTCTGATGTTGAACCCCAAATGACCAACTGGTACATGCATCTTTAAAACGCCCCAGCCCTGGCCACCCCTCCGTGTGCCCATTGGATGCCACGTGCTGGAGAGTGGGCTACTCTGCGGGCTTCGAGTCACGGTCTGGGCTCACACCTGCAGCGTGCGTTGCCCCTTCCCAGCTCAGTGACCCACAAACCAGGGTCTTATTCTCTCTGTTCTCAACCTCCTCACCATAAAGATGAGGACCGGGCTATCCCAATCTGAGAGGACTGGGGTCAGGATTCCACAGGACAGGCAGAGAAGGTACCTGGCACGTCCCTGACTACACGGTCACCATGACCCAGCAACACACCATTCTTTCCCACAGCAGCCGCTGGTCCCTGTCCCTGCCTTCCAGCTCAGCGATCAGAGGCACCTGAGTCACCCCTGAACCTAAACTGTCTGATCACACTGGTTACTGCTCACATACTTGCACAATGAGGCTGAGGGAAGAAGCCAGACTCAAAGGCCACAAACAGTATTATTCTACTCTGTGACATTCTGGAAACATCTATAAGGTTGGAAATCAGATCCTCGGTTGCTGGGGAAGAGAAGGGAAGGGTCTCACTCTGGAGGGGCACGGGGGAATTTGTGGCAGTATGCAAATTTCCCATATCTTGGTTGGGTGGTGGTTATATAACTATGTACCAAAATTCACAGAACAGGACATTAAAAAGGATGAATTCTGCAGTGTACAGATTATACCTTGGAAAGTCTGACTTAAAAACAAATAACCCTGCAGAGAAGGAAGTCTATCGAAGATGTGTGGTGTAGAGTTCCAGGCCCAGTCACCCAAACCGCCGCTGTCCTTCCGTCTCCTGTTCACACTGGGGTCAAGCACTAACTCAACACCCTCCACACACACGCAAGCCCAGCCACAGCCTATGTGCGTGCAACACTCCAGCCAGAGCCACACCAGCTGGTGCTCTCCACACAGAACCTGTGCTCACTGGGGCTCCACATCCTCCTTGGCTCTCTCATCTGCCTCCCCTCTGGAGGGGTCCACCGGGACCACCAAGGACTAAGCATTCTCCCTCCTGCCTCCACCTCCAAGGTTCTCAACAGGTGGCTGCACATTCGAATTCCCCAAGCTATTTGTCAACTCCTGCCCCATGCACAGCCCGGAGACTCTGATGTTTCTGGGACAGCATGGGGAGACACCAAGGTTTTGTTTTTGTTTTTTAAAGGACCCAGGATCAAGAATAAAAAAGGAAACATCACACAGACCCTAGAGCAGGGGTCGGGAACGTTTTTGGCTGAGAGAGCCATGAACGCCACATATTTTAAAATGTAATTCCGTGAGAGCCATACAACGACCCGTGTACATTACACATTATCCAATAAAAATATGGTGGTGTCCTGGAGGACAGCTGTGATTGGCTCCAGTCACCCGCAACCATAAACATGAGCGGTAGGAAATGAATGGATTTTAATACATGAGAATGTTTTATATTTTTAACGTTATTATATTTTTATTAAAGATTTGTCTGCGAGCCAGATGCAGCCATCAAAAGAGCCACATCTGGCTCGCGAGCCATAGGTTCCTGACCCCTGCTCTAGAGACATTAAAAGGATCACAAGGAAATACTACAAACAACTTTATGCTAACAAGTTTGACAACTCATATGAAAGGGACAAATTCCTTGAAACACACAAACCAGGACTGAGTCAAGAAATAGAGAATTTTCAGAGCCCTACATCAAAAAAATGAATTCCTAAGCAAATGCCTCCCCACAAAGAAAACCCCACAGAGCTTCACTAGTAATTCTAATCAAACATTTAAGGAATAAACAATACTGGACCTGCACAAACTCTTTTTTAAAATAAATAAACGAAGAGGGAACACTTCCTAAGTCATGGTGTGGGGCCCACGTTACCCAGACACTGCAAGCAGAAGTAGCAGGAGGAGAGAACACAGTATCCCTTGTGAGTACAGTTACAGGTACACTTCACCAAACTGTGCTCAACTGACTCCAGCAAGGCACGAAAAGGACAGTCCATCACGACCAGCTGTGGCGGTGCCAGGAATGCAAGGCTGTCTAACAGTCAAAAATCAATCACTGTAATTCACTGTATTTACAGGAAAAAGAAAGAAAGAAAAATCCTATAATCATCTCAATAGATGCAGAAAAAACAGGACAAAATTCAACTTCCATTAATAATAAAAAAAACTTTTGGCGAAGTAGAAAACTTCTTCCTCAACCTCATCAAAAGCTTTTACATAAAATCATCACCTAACAGGAATAAAAACATTAAGTTTTTTCTTCCTAAGGGAACAGGTAAGAATGTTGACTTTCACCATCCCTGTTAAACAGTTTATAGGAAGTCCTGGGACAATGAATGGGATGAAAGAAGAAAAAGCAATGAAAAGCACTAGAATGGGAAAGAAAGAAGTAAAATGGTCCCCATTTGTAACCTTTAGGATTACCACTGTGTAAAATCTTAAGGGATCACCAAAAGCTACTCAAACAAGTAAGTGAATCTAGAAAGGTCCCATAAGCAATATTAAAAACTATATTTTTAAACAAAATTGGAAATTAAAATATTTTAAATCCATTTAAAACATTCAAACATGAAGTACTAAACAATTTGGTAAGATGACTAAGACCTGTACACTGCCCACCACTAACACTAGAGAAATGAAGGAGAGACACACATAGACAGTCCAAGCTCACTGGCTCAGTACTGTGTAGAAGTCAATTTTCTCCAAATTGATCTAAAGAATTAACACAATGCCAGTCAAAACCCAAGTAGACGTTTTTATTGTGGGATCTGACAAGCTGGTTTTAAATTTGTATGGAATGCAAAGGACCCCGAATAGACAAAATAATAGAAAACAGCAGAGTCAGAAGGCTCCCACTACCTTGCCGCAAGTGTTATCATGAACCAGCAGTTATGAAGACAGTGCGGTTTGGGGGCCGATGGGGAATAAGTCATAATGCACCAGAACTGAGCCCAGGAACAAAGCCCACAGACACACTCAATTACTTCTCAAACATGCCAAGAGAAATCAATAGGAAAAAAGATAGTTTCTTTAAAAAATGGTGCCGGATACTGTATGTTGATGATTCCCACCTCTCTCCATTTCTCTCTCTAAAATCAATAAATATAATCTTAAAAAAAAAAAGTGTGTCTGAGAGTGAAGCCAACCCATAGCTAAGAGATGGTGAGGAGAGAGAGATGCCTAGTGAGCTGCCCGACCGCCTAGACCCAACCAGGCCTGAGGCCGATACCCTTAGTTTTTTGGTTAGACATGAACCAAAACATTTTTTTTTTTTGTATTTTTCTGAAGCTGGAAACGGGGAGAGACAGTCAGACAGACTCCCGCATGCGCCTGACCCGGATCCACCCGGCACGCCCACCAGGGGCGATGCTCTGCCCACCAGGGGGTGATGCTCTGCCCCTCCAGGGACGTCGCTCTGCTGAGACCAGAGCCACTCTAGCGCCTGGGGCAGAGGCCAAGGAGCCATCCCCAGCGCCTGGGCCATCTTTGCTCTAATGGAGCCTTGGCTGCGGGAGGGGAAGAGAGAGACAGAGAGGAAGGAGGGGGGGGGGTGGAGAAGCAAATGGGCGCTTCTCCTATGTGCTCTGGCCGGGAATCGAACCTGGGTCCCCCGCACACCAGGCCGACGCTCTACCGCTGAGCCAACCGGCCAGGGCTGAAACATTTTTTTAAATTTGTCACTTTGAACTGGGATTTTTATTTGCAACTGAAAAACTTCTGATTAGTAAAGACAATAATAAAAAAACAAAATGGTGCTGGGACAAATGGAGATCCTCCGGCGAAACATGAGCCTTAATCCTTAGCAATTTCCATGTAAAAATTAACTCAACACAGGCATCAGACCCAAACATAAAAGGTAAACTCACACATTTTCAGAAGACAACATAGGAGAAAATCTTTAGGACGATGGGTTAGGCAAGGATTTCATAAAAGGGACACAAAAACCACAAACCACTGCCTGACCTGTGGTAGCACAGCGGATAAAGCATTGACCTGGAACACTGAAGTCACTGGTTCAAAATCCTGGGCTTGCCTGGTCAAGGCACATATGGGAGTTGATGCTTCCTGTTCCTCCCCCATTTCTCTCTCTCTCTCTCTCTCTCTCTCTCTCACTCTAACTCTCTCTTCTCTCTAAAATGAATAAATAAAAATTAAAAGAAACTTAGTAAAAATCAAAGTCTAGCTTAACATACCTATATGTAGAATCACTGATTTGACAAAATGAACTCATTATAAATGTCTTTTAAAGAAAATTTTTAAAAAACCCACAAACCACTAAAAACAATTGGTAAAACTGGATTTAGTTAGAAGTAATTTGCCTGCCCTTAAAAAATATCGTTAATAAAAGCAAAAGGCAAGCCAGAGACTAAGAGGAAAGGTTTGCCGTAAAAATACCTAACAAAATATTTAAATCTGGAACATGTGAGAACCTCTTACAACTCAAATATAAGAGGATAGCCCAGTTCAAAAGACAGCCGTAAATTTGAACAGAGACTTACAAGAATAGATACAAATAACGGATACTTAGAAGAATAGATACAAATAGCTAACAAACCAACACAAGAATGATGTGCCCAACTAAACCTCAATGATACCACACTACAACACACCCACCAAAACACCTAAAATTAAAGACAATGGCAATTGTTGGTAAAGGCGTGAAAAATCGCACTTGCCCATGAGCAGTAGGGGTGGGAAATGACATGCCCATGTTGGACAACAGTCTGACGTTTCCTATGGTTTTTATATACACTCCCCACACAACCCGCTCATCGGGAGATGCTTAGGAGAAAACACATGTCCACACTAAGGTTTGCACACGAATGTACAAATCATTTTTTTATTGTGATAACACGTTAAGATTTACCATGTCAACCATTTAAAAGTGTACACTCAGTAACATTGAGTACATCTGCAATGTTCCACAACCATCACCACCATCTATTTCCAGAACACTTCATCATGTCAAAAGGAAACCTTGTGTATAGGAAGCAGTCACCCCATTCTTCCCTCCTTCAAACCCTGGCAGCTTTCTGTCTCTATGAATTTGTCCATTCTGGACATTTCCTATATACATCAAATCATAAATATGTGTCCTTTCATGTCTGTGTTCACCAAGCATGTTGCCAAGGGTCATCCATGCTGCAGCATGAGTCAGTGCTCCATTCCTTTACAGCCGAGTAATATACCATTGTCTGGGTGGACCACACATGGTTATCCATTCATCTAGCGATGGACATATGGGTTGGTTCCATCATCTTGTGTACAGTGTTTGTTTGAAAAATCTGTTTTCAATTCTTTTGCATATATGCCCATCAGTGGAATTGCTGGGGCCCATGGTGATTCCGTGCTTAACTCTTTGAGGAATCTCTAAACTGTTTCCCAAAGTTGCTGCCCCATTTTAACGTTCACACCGGCAATGCGGGAGGGTTCCCATTTCCCCGTCGTCTGTTCACCAACACTCATTTTCCATTTTCTTGATACAAGTCACTCTGGTAAGTGGAAGTGGTCTCTCACTGTGGTTTTGAGTTGCACATTCCTAGTGACTAACGATGTTAAGCATCTTTTCACGTGTTTATTCATCATTTGTATGTTTTCTTTAGAGGTATGTCTGTTCCTGTTTTAACTGGATGTTTGTTCTGTTGTGTTGAATTGTGGTTCACAGCACCAATATTCATGACAACCCTGAATAGCCATCCAGACATCCACCAACAGGTGAACAAATCAATACACCATGGCACACCCACACAAGAGACAGGGCGCAGCAATAAACGGACAGGATATGCACAGCAACACGTAAGAATCGCAGAAATAGCATGCTGAGTGTAAGAAGCTGAACACAGTCTACAGCACGTGTTTCCATTGTGTAACTCTTGAAGAAACAGATCTTATCTATTGTATAATAATCTAATCTCAACAGATCAGTGACTACCTGGGCAGGGAGGGGCCGTGGGGGGAGCCAGGGTTGAGTGCAAAGGGGCAACAGGAAAATTTGAGAGGGTTCACAGGACAACCTCTGTCTCCAATGCTCAACTCTGGTGCAAGAGCACCAACGTGTCCCGGGACCGGACCTGACGGGTGAGTGGGCATGGCACAGCCGACCTGCAGGCTGGAGTTGCGCAACCTTGGCCTCTGCCATGATTATCGTGGCAGGTGCGCAACGGTATACATTTGTCAAAACCCCCTGAACAGTGCACTTAAAACAAGTGCCTTTTACTGTAAGTCACACCTCAATACATTTAGCTAATGGAACACTGTATCTACAGACAAGCACCAGGTCTAATGTGCACTGAGAGCAGGCGCCATGCCCAGCCCCTGCCTTCCTGACCACCCCAGGAGTGCACCCAGCAGGGCAGCCCACGTTTAACCCAGCAGCTCTCCAACTCCCAGGTACTGTAAGGCTGAGTCCCCTGGTGGCCTGCGAAAACAGCTTCTGATTCCAGGGCTGGGGTGCAGCTGGGAACCTACACTTCCAACCAGGTATGAGGATGCGATGGGGACAAGGCCTTGGGGAGGGCACCCTCGTCCTCCTAGTGCACAGTGGACGTGGAGTTGAGTCCATACAAACCCCTGGCCCTTGCTCATGGCTGGAGCCTTTACCATAGGAAATGACAGACTAATTCAAGAGGGAACACTCGCAGCCCCGCTGCTAACACTACAAGCACCATGTCAAGGCCTCACTTTTAGCCTCAGTTTCCCAACCCCACCCCGCAGTGAACCTGGTCCCCTTCTCCTGCCCCACACAGCTGTGCTCCTTTACGGGAGGGCATCACCCCTGCCCAGAGGCCTGGCACACCAGCTCTCCAGGCCTCCTGAGCCCACCACCCCTGGGCACCTACGGCTGTGCTCGGGGCTCAGCCATCCCGAGCTTCCATAACCATTCTCTGCCATGCTGGCCCCCTCCCCGGCCTCTAGACCCCAGGGCCTG
Organism: Saccopteryx bilineata; assembly: GCF_036850765.1. Taxonomy (NCBI): domain Eukaryota; kingdom Metazoa; phylum Chordata; class Mammalia; order Chiroptera; family Emballonuridae; genus Saccopteryx; species Saccopteryx bilineata. The sequence continues at coordinate 102,488,709 of NC_089491.1, read as the reverse complement.
GGCCAGTCACAGCTTGCAAGGGGCAGCTGGCCTGACCCAGAAACCCCTCCCATCTGCCCAATCCATGTTCTAGGATCAGGGCCCTGGCAGGAGCCACCCTCTCTCTCACCTCCTTCCATTCAGGACAGAGTCCTAAGCCCAAGGCTGTCTCTCAACACCTCTGTCCCTCTCATAAACTCTTGGCCCACCACTGCCCCAGACCATTCCTCAGATCATCAGCAACATCCATATTGTAAGGTCAATGCTCAGTCTTCGCCTCACTGGACCCCTGGCCGGGCAGTCCTCCCTCACTATGCTCCTCCTGCTGTGCCCACGCCCCCCCCCCCACACACACACACACGCCCATGGCTTTCTTCTGCCTCTCTGCCATCTGACTCACAGCTTCAACAACATCACTTCTGTGCAGGCCTCACCCAGCCCAGGCCTCTTTCCCCACCCCAGTTTCTTCCATGGGGGTGAGCCCCTCACCACCTCAGCCTGGACGGCAAGGGAGCTTACGAGTCTCTGTCTGGAGAGCTGGCCATCCTCCCCAACTCTCCATCTCAGGGGATGCTGACCCTAACCCTCTGACTGGCTAAGCCAAGAATCTCAGGATCACCTGAGCTCCTCTATTGTTCCAACCATCCTATTAGCTCCATTTTCATGGCACACCCAAAATCTGGACAGACGTGCTGCCTGCACAGTGTGGCTCCTGCCCCGCCCAGGGGCCACTCTGCCCTCTGGCCTTGCTCACATGTGCCTGGACATCTGCTCCTTCACTTTGTACCATGGGCTCAGGGAGGCCCACTGGCCACCTGATTTTAAATCCCACACCCCCCAACTGTTCGCTTCCCCAAGTACACAGACCCCACACTTTCTTTTTCCAGGGCAGATGACACAATCTGACACACTCCTCTCTGCAGTCATCCGTCTCCCTCAACCTGACCATAAGCTCCCAGCAGGCAGCCTTCTGTCTCTTGGTTTCCTGCAGTAATTGGTGCTCAGTCAACCTCTGTGGAGGACGCAGTGAGACTCCATGAAGTGGGCAGACTGTGAGTGGAGAGGGCCATAAGGCCCAGCTTCTCCACCTCAACAACTATGAGTGATGGGTCACCTCTGACGAAGGTCACAGTCCCGCCAGTTCCCTGAGCGCCTGGGAGGCACAGCTCAGCTGTGCTCCCACAGGTCCTCCAAGCCCATGGACGAACAGGGGAGCACAGACTGTACCGAGGTGAACGGGAGAGGGGGCGCTCACACCCCGGGCTCAGGGCCACACAGACATGAGCCCAGGCTCAGGGCAGAGCCCGGCGGTGCCCTCCCTAGGCCACAGAAAGAACTAGTCAATAACAACAACAACAAAAACTCCTAAACACAAGGTGAGAACAAAGAGATCCAGCTTCAGGCCCTTGTTTTGGGCAGCCTCCCCCCACCCCCACCCCCCCACTGCCAAAAATAGTGTTCCTTCAAACAAAATCATAACACACACCCGGCAGAGCCAAACAACACCGCCCAAACACTAGGATCAGAGCAAATGACATTCTGGTGTTAAAAGCAACTCAAATTTCTTCAACAGGGCAAAGGGAAAAAGAAAAAAGAAACCCTAGAATTCAGACAACTTGTACTTTTTTACTTTGTGGATACCGTTTTTATCCTTTTTCTGTCAGTGTAGATTAAGGTTACTTCACACACCCTCTACTGACTCAAAGGGGAAAACAGACGAAACTACCTCTGGAAATGAGTGCCGCAGCCCACAGCGGCAGTTCCCACGCAGCTGCGGAACTCGCCCGCGAGGCTCTGGACCTGTCTGCCTTTCCTTCTGGAGGGGACGTGCTTTGCCGCTAGAACTGGGACTGTGGTGGGTCTGAGCCAAGGGCCTCCACCCATAGCCCAGGGCCTGGGACCCAGAACACAGGGCACAGGACAGCCTCTTGCTCGCTCCCCACAGCTGGGTGGGTGACATGTGGCTGTTGAACTTCCAGGTTTGGGGTCTTGTCCACCTGCTGCTGATGGCCGGGTATCTATCCATGTCTGTGTTTCATGGCTCACAGGGTTATTATTCAGAGGACCAGTGACTCCCGACTCATTTAGTGCCCTGTTTAGGGTGCATCGTCTCTCATTAAGGTGTACAGAAAGAATTTCTACAAATCAAATGACATTTAAAATACACTTAAGTAGAAACATAGAAGTTCAGACTATTAAAATAGGATAGTATACTACCTAACAAAGACCTCTTCTTAAAAATGAATTTTAAAATTACAAGAATGATTCCATCGTAAAAGAAACAAACCGAACAGAAGTATAGACAGGAAATAAATACAGGCTCCCCCTCTTGCCCCCCTCCACATGTCTTCCCCTAATACGCATGCACACACCCGCACACACCTTCGCCTCCCAGCCACCCCGAACTGTGGACGCTTCTGCTCAGAGCTATGTCCCTACAGCCTGGACCAGTGCCCGCCCCACTCGCTGATGGTGGGCACCCCATCATTATCTATTCCCTAAACAGCGAGTGACCCTCCAGATCGGTTTCCATAATGAGCACCTACACACATAAATAGGATCATTTCATACATGTGGGACAGAGGAGGGACATTTTCATTTAACATACTGGCACTTCTTTTAAAGTAAACCTTTGAACTCTTCCATGAAGTGAAGGATCCAATGGCATTTGCAGGGCGCGGGCAGGGGGAAATGCGGTTCTTAGATTATTATTAACTTTTTATTATGGAGAGTCGGGGAATACACAGACATGGACAGAAAAGCATAACGACCCTCAGGCACTCTAACCCACACCCGACAACTGTCCACACACGGAGAGATCTGAGCTCAGCATCACTTCCTCTGTAAATGCTCCACGACTTGCTGCTAAAGGGTGAAGGTCATTTTAACATAACCACAGTACTGTTATTAAGGCCTATGATCATCCCTTAAAATCATCATTCGCTCAACAAATGTCCAATTGTCTTATAAATACCATCATTTTTGAAAGGAGTGATTCTTGGATCAATTGCCAGTTTGACTGCCTTTCATTCAAAGCCTGCTGTCCTGGGGTGCCGCTAAGAAGCTATGGGGGACGGGCAGCCTCTGCTCTCGTGAACAGCATTGGGGATCTTTCAGCCAAATAACGGAGCCTGTCCCACTGAATGGAGACTCACACAGGCATGTCGGTGGGGGCACGCGCCCAGGCAGGTGGAGTGCCCAGGGGCAGCCGCAGGGAGTCGGTCCAGGCCTGCATGCAGGAGGTCAGGCAAGCTGGAAAGTGACTGTACCAGGAGGACCTTCTCTGGCGTGCTGACATCGCCACCCCAACTCAAGGCAAGGCCAGACTGCAGGCAGGCTGAACTTGGCTGTGAGCTGTGCCACCTCCCATGCAGAGGAGCCGGCCTGACCAGCCCTCTCTCTGAGATGCCCTGAGACTCACCTCAAGGCAGGAGGGGCAAACGGACACAGAGGGAAGGGGACTTCCCACCATGACTCTGCCACTTTTTGGACCACTTTCCCTCTTACCTTCTACTCTCCCTTCTGGAATATGGCGAAAGATCAAAGGAGAAACAGCTGTCCCCAGCAGAGACTTTCAAGGACCAAAGCCTTTCTCTCAGGCACAACCCTTAACAGTCAGCCAATGACAGATTCATTGGTACCTCTTCCCACAGCCCGCCTTGCCTCACCACCAGCCTGCATGCCTGGACAGTGAGCAGGTCACCACTGTTGCTCCAAGAAGAGTCTGGGGTAGGGCACAGGGGCCACTGCCTGCCACCTTACCTCCCCAGTTCTCCTATCCAAGCAGCTTCTTAGCACGAAGGGGATGTCGCTACAAATTATGACACAACGAGGAAGCCAATACACTTGCTCCAGAGACACAGGAGACGCCCAAGAGACATAGGCCCCATGAGTTCTGGCTGCAGGCTCACCACACAAGACATCAAGACTGGGGTCAGCCCTGGCCGGTTGGCTCAGCGGTAGAGCGTCGGCCTAGCGTGCGAAGGACCCGGGTTCGATTACCGGCCAGGGCACACAGGAGAAGCGCCCATTTGCTTCTCCACCCCTCCGCCGCGCTTTCCTCTCTGTCTCTCTCTTCCCCTCCCGCAGCCAAGGCTCCATTGGAGCAAAGATGGCCCGGGCGCTGGGGATGGCTCTGTGGCCTCTGCCCCAGGCGCTAGAGTGGCTCTGGTCGCAACATGGCGACACCCAGGATGGGCAGAGCATCACCCCCTGGTGAGCAGAGCGTCGCCCCTGGTGGGCGTGCCGGGTGGATCCCAGTCGGGCGCATGCGGGAGTCTGTCTGACTGTCTCTCCCTGTTTCCAGCTTCAGAAAAATGGAAAAGAAAAAAAAAAAGACTGGGGTCAGGAGGAGGCTGTTTCCCCCCTCCTCCAGAAAAGGACACAGGGAGAGGATCAGGAGGCCCAAGCCTGTCTATGCCAGCTGTAGGAGAGGTGGACTCCCTCCAGAAGCAGAGACAACCATTGATCCTTGCAATGCATTATTGATTTTGCGGCGTGCTGGCAATGGTGCACGGGCCTCCCCTTCACTCAGAGCCGGCCATTAGTGAGCACTCCCAGGCACTGGCCCAGCCGTCCCTGCCTGGTGTGGGCAAGGCCCTTTTGAGAGGAAATTGACTTCAGTCTACCCACATGGTGGAGAGTCATCTCTCTCCCCTCAGACACACTGTATGGCACGGCTCTGCACCAGGCTGAGGCATGGAACTTCGGGCAAGGCCACCAGAGCACTCCAGTCACCAGGAGAGGTCTCTGCAAGGCTCCATTTTCCAAAAGATGTGTGTGCTGGTCAGGAGGGTGGACAGAGGAACTCAATGGCACCATTGCAGGGGGCACAGCCCGACAGTGGAAAAGCCCATCATGGCAGCCAGTCCCCCTCCCATGGCAGCTGGGGTAACTCCCTGCAAGGGAGGTACCCTGAAGGGGAGGGGCCCCGCAAGGCTGCCTCTCAGTGCTAGCCATTGGTTTTTATTTCTTGATTTGATTTACCTGCTGATTGTACTATGGGATAGTTACCAGCTTGAGGGTTCTGGCCCCTCAGGGGACAGTCCTTGCCCACAGAAATGCCCGGTGGCGTGTCCCCCACTCCTGAAGTTTCTATTCCTGGTAGCACACAGCGCCTGGGGTACTCCTCTGAGTAGGCCTGCTTTATTCTTCTTCAGTCTTGCAGACGATGTGCACAGACAACAACCGTTACAGTGACAATTGGGGCATTATCTCCTCCAGAACACTGGCCCTGCTGCTGTCTGAGCTGGCCTATTTCTGGGACACAGTAATCATTCCCAAATAACGGCACCAGGACAGCCTGAGCAGGCAGGCCCCAGGCCTGGGGCAGATATGAGGTGACAGGCAGGCGGTGTCACTTCACCCCCTGGGAATTTCCACTCAGTGGCACTTAGTGGATTTGACTAGACTTGGAGTAGGAGGGCCAGCTGCTTGGCCAAGGGCCCCAGGTCCGGCCTGGCCACCAGGGCCTGGGACCTGTGTACTCTGTATAAGGGGAGGTTTACAAAACAAAAGCAGAGCCACTTTGTGGGGCACACACGCCAGAAAGTAGGCCCAGCCCTCGACTACAGGCCTTGTTTTCAGTGAACGACCCACCTACAGGCTCCCCACCGCCCAACGCTAAATCAAATAAATGAATGGGATGGCCACGAACCAACTCCCCCTTGCAAGTCTGCACCAGCGACTGCCCGGCGGGCTCAGACCCCCGCGGCTCACCAGGCGCTGCAACAGGTGCAGCCAAGCGGAGGCTGGTGAGTCCCCTCAGCCGTTCCAGAACCACGCAGCCAAAACCCTAAAGGAGACAAGGCCTGCACCACCGGCCACCAGGGCCGACCTGCCCCACCTGTCTGAGTGCGTGGCTCCGGGTCCAGCGCAGGAGGCAGCGGCCTCTGGGACAGAAATAGAAGCGGCGGGGCCCCGTCAGGTCGCGGTGGCCGGAGTGGGGCCGCCCTGGCTGCAGACAGGCAGGGCGGGCGGCCAGGACCCAGCGCGCCAGCCCCGCGCCCAGCCCGGCCAGCGGCGCGCCCCGCGCCCGCGTCCAGCGGAGCCACCTGCGCGCTGGGCCCGGGGAGCCGGGAGAGGAGGAGCCTGGGGCCGGGGAGGGACCCCCGCCCGCGCACCTGCCAGCCCGGCGCTGCCCATGCCCACCGCCCTTACCTGTCGGGCGCGTCCCCGCGGTGCCCGGCCCAGCGCGGCGCAAGAATGGCGGCGGCGGCTCTGGAGAAGGAGGCGGAGGCCCGGGGCCGAGGGCGGCGTGCAGGCGGCGCAAGGATGCTGCGGAGGGCGAGCGCGGGGCGGCGCGGGGCGGCGCGGGAGGCAGCGCGGGGTCGGCGTGCAGGCCCCTCCTTCGCTGCCCGCCTCCCCTTCCCGCCTCCTCGTCTCCCCTTCCCCGCCTCTCCTCCCTCTACCCCTCCCGCCGGCTCACCTTCCTCCTCCCCCTTCTCCACCTTCCTCCACTCCTCACCCCTCCTGCTCTTGCCCATCCCCTCTCCCCTCCCGCTTCTCCACCTTCCTCCACTCCCCCTCTCCGATTCTCCCTGAGGTCCCCAGAGGCTGCCCTCCTCTGCTCTGGGCCTCTGCTGGGCCCAGCAGGAATTCTGATGAAGTGCTCAGCTATCACTCCTTACCACCTGCTAATGGACCAACTTGCCCTATCTGGGAGCCGGCCTGACCCCACGCTTTCCAGCCCCCAGCTCCTGAATCCACAGGTTCCAACACCTCCCGGCCTGGTCCAACTCTGTGCCTAAGTGATCATTTACATCCTAGAGCCTCTGTTCCTGTAAGGGAACTCCTGCCTTTTTGAGCTGGGCCACCACCACCTAAGGCAGGGGTTCCCAAACTTTTTACACAGGGGGCCGGTTCACTGTCCCTCAGACCGTTGGAGGGCCGGACTATAAAAAAACTATGAACAAATCCCTATGCACACTGCACACATTTTATTTTAAAGTAAAAAAACAAAACAGGAACAAATACAATATTTAAAATAAAGAACAAGTAAATTTAAATCAACAAACTGACCAGTATTTCAATGGGAACTATGCTCCTCTCACTGACCACCAATGAAAGAGTGCCTCTTCCAGAAGTGCGGCGGGGGCCAGATAAATGGCTTCAGGGGGCCGCATGCAGCCCACGGGGCCGTAGTTTGGGGACCCCTGACCTAAGGGCTCAGAACCTCAGACCAGTGAGTCAACAATGGCCAGCAAGCTGGTGATGCAAGTGTACCAGGTGCAGACAGGGTTGGGTGGGAGTCACCCCTCCCTCTGTGGGTGGGGTTTGTGACCTGTAACCTGATAGACTACAGTTTGTCATGGCTCTGATGCCTCCAAGGTGAGGCTGGGAGCCCAGACCCAACCTCACCAAAATAAGGAGAGGGTGGCCATCTCCAGGGTCAGCTGCACATCAGGGAAGAACCACCTGAGAGCCGTGTGCTCCGCATTCAGGGCAGGAAGTGGGGGTGCTGTCCTTCCCAAGGTCCCTTCCAGCTGGGGGAGTCTGTGAATCTGCGTTCCCTCCCATCTGAATTAATGCTTGATGAGAAGAAATGAGGGCAGCGCTGTTTTAACAGCGTTCCATGCCCCCAATAGGGACCCACTCTTATGATCGATAAATGCAAGCATTGCAGAGAAGGGATGGGGACTCTCCTGAATTCTTTACTAGTTGGACATAGATAGAACACGGTACACTAGCTTAGTATGTAAGGACAGCCACCAGCAGGCTGTAGCAGGGTCATTGACTGCCTGAGCCCTCACTCTGGAAAATGGATGTGTGGAGCGCAGGAGGGTGGAATCCAAATATTTGCAAAACTCTCCTGGAAGAAGGATGACCCTGTGGGGTGAGGAAGGATGGAAGGAGGACAGATGGAGAGAAATTAGGTGAGAAAGTAGATTTCTGCCCCCTGTGAGTGCTTTCTGGCAGATATGCCTCTGCCAGAGGACCTGGTACCCCTGGAGAAGTGTGTCCTTCAGGCTCAGTGTCTAGACAGGCTCTCTGGGGCTGCCCAGGAGCCTGCTGAAAGGCCCTGCGACTGGGGCAGTGAGGCTAGGACCCCTCCTGGCCATTAGCCCCATGCCATTCTTTCTTAAAACCACACATATGGGAGGTCCTGTACACCTTCCCACTCCCTCTGCAGAACAAGTACACAGGCGAGTAAGAGGCGTAGTCAGCATACCTGACCCGTGGCCAATGCTCCGGCTTCAGGACCTTCAGTTTCAAACCTCTCCTGGCCCGTTTCCTCATTTGTGTAAAGGAGACTAGGAAGAACTCTATAAGATGATGGCAGTTCCCACCACTCAGCACCTGAGGGGTCCTCCCTTCCTGTGGCCTCGCCCAGTCACACAGAGGGATCCAGTTTGTCTTTTCATTCTTGTGGTAACTGTTCCACATTCTACTATGGGACTTTTTTTTTAAGTTGAGTTTATCAGGGAGACACTGGTTAATAAAATTATAGAGGTTTCAGGTGCCCAATTCCACAATACCTCTCTACCTTGTATAGTGTGTTCAACTGCCTCTACTATGAGGTATTTTAAACATGTACATAAGACTAGCCAGGTGACCCCTACATCCCTGCATGGGGTGGTAATCGTATGCACTCGCTCCCCATTCTGCCAGTGTTAATATCAAAGACCAATGAGACTCTATTTATCTTTGAGCTTCCCTAGAAACGCTGAGGGTTTGGACAGTTAGGGTATCTGCATTTTCCACTGGTTCGTGGACACCAACCATGAGCAGACGAGCACGGCGACAGCCGCTATTTAAACTCCGTGTGGCGGCCACACCGCTTCTGCCTTGGCCCAAGTGGATGTGGGCAGAGGCACCATTTCTTGGCCTCTGCTCCTCCATGTGTACTGGAGCATGTCTGTGGTGCGCTGGGAGCAGTTTCAAGGCCGTCCACGTGGGGTACTTGAGCAAGGTAGGAAACGGTTTTGAGAATAGCTGTCCAGCTGCGTTTCACCTGCAGCTGTCAGAGTAGTCCCAGCCCTGGCCCAGCCAGTGACCAGGGCTTAGCACTTGGGCTGCCAGGCACAGGGAGTGACTACCCCTGGAGGAGTGGGCGCTGGGGACAGAGGCAACTGTCTGGGAAGCATGTGTAGCCTCCAGATCCGAGGAAATGTCTTTCAAGCGTGACCACAAAGTGCTCTTCGGATGTTTGGGGCCAGGCCTCTGTTGTGAGTACTGCTGAGGATACTGATGGAATGGCTGCCACCCCACCCCTCGCTGTCCCCCCACCCCAGAGAAGGCCCCTGTCCTGCAGTTCTCAGGGTCACACACACACCCCCAGCCGCCCACACACCTGGTGGTCAGAGCAGCCTCTTCAGCTAAAGAGAGAAGCGTCTGGCTGCCCCCAGTGCCCTCCTATGCCACCACCCTCCCGGGCCCCCAGTGGATACAAGGGCCCTCTCCTGGAAAGCCTTGTTCTGGCAGATAAATGATGTGGCTGAGCCTTTGTCATTGTTCTGTGTGCCTGCGCAGCATTCTAGCTGCCACACCACTAAGTGCTACTCCCTGCGGCGAAGGGGTGTAACCCGTTCTCCTGCACACTCACCCAGCCCCTTCCCTGTCGCTGAGCACACAGCTCAGCTTACCAAGACTGCCTTTGTCATACTCAGGAGTGAGGTTCCAGGGAGTGGGGCTGGAAACAGCGGCTGAACTCCACCCCAGCTGGAGCAGAGAAGGTGGAAATCAGCATAGCAGAACAGCTGCTGGTGTGCTGCCCAGGCTGACCATTAGCTTAACCAGAGCTGGTGTTCTCTTTGATCTGCACCAGCAATGCCTTCCTAACCCCCCAAAGACCATCCATGCCGCCTGCTACAGGGCCACCAAACTTTCCTGTGCCCTCTGCCTTTGCAAACACAAGCCGGTGTTACTGACCTATTTACCCCTAAAGACATTTCTGCAGCCCAGGCACACATCCCAGCCCAGCAGAGCATTTGTGCACTGCGATGTCACCTCCCACGTCCCTTGGTTACAGCCTGCACCAGGGCCCACTGCCATTGTTTCTCCAGATCTTTATTTTTTGCGTGGCTTTCATTTCAACCTTCTAAAGCTTGGTGACTTCTGCTGACCTCTTTTCAGAATAATTCACTTAAAATTTAAATAATGCTTTTAAATGCATAATGTAAAATACAGGATTAGAAAGGAAGCCTATTGTACAGAAATTCACTTATCAGAATATTTAAAGCTGCAATCCATTCGCTTTACTCATACATTGAATAACATGGTCTGGAGCGGGTCTGAGAACTAGTCATTTTTGAAGTTGTGATAAGCTTGCCTGGTATTTTAAGATGTGGTGTGGAAACAGCTGTGTGTTCTATGGGGGCACATTTGGCTAATATGACCGACTACATTCTATCACCTGCATCAGTACTCAAAGGAAATGATTAATCTCAGAGGTTACTTGTGTGTGTGTGTGTGGTGGGGGGATGTAATTTCCCCCTCAATTCATTCTACCTGGATGGACTGTCCAAAGTCTATGCTGATTAAGAATTAGTAATTTGGCTCTGGCTGGGTGGCTTAGTGGATAAAGCGTTGACGTGGAACACCAGAGGTCACAGGTTCGACCCCCTGTCAGGGCATGTACAAGAAGCAATCGCTGAGTGCACAACTAAATGGAACAACTGAGTGAAACAACGAGTTGGTGCTTCTCTCTTTCTATCTCTCTCTCTTTCTCCCCACATCAATGGGGGGAAATTTTTTTTTTAAATAATTATTATTTTAAAGGGAAGGAACTTGGACTGCCAGTCCCCAGCACAATGCTGGTGTACAATCACCCTCGAGCAGGGTTATTGTGAGGCGGGACTCAGCTCAGATTCTCGGCTCACTCCCAGTTCAGTGGCTGCAGGTACAGCTGGATCCAGAAAGCGGGCTGCTGTTGTCACGTCTTTCTCTTGCTGATGCCTTGGCTTCTTCCTTTCTGACTGGCCCTAGTTCTGCTTGTCTGTTGCTTTCACTGTCTCCTACCACGAAGCTGTTGGCAGCCTCAGTCCAAACTGATGATAAAGGCTCTTTTTTGCCATAGTGTGGTTCCTGTGGGAAGACTCTAGGTGGTTCGGTTGGGCCTTTTGCCATCCCAATAACTTATAACCTTGGACAAGGATGAGGAGCCACAACCGATCATACCTGGGCCACATGCCCATGCCCACAGCAGGGTGTGGCTGATCACCGCGCAGAACCCCTGAGCTGAATGAGGAGCCCTTCCCGAGTGGGTAGAGGTGCTGAGCAGACAAAAGCAGCACCGTTCAGCTGTGTGAGGGCCAGAGAGTGAGTAATCACAATGCATTCTTTGCAGGGCAGAGTTTCCTGCTGTAATAAAGAAACCTAAAAGACAATGGTTTAACCAAGATATAGGTTTACTTATGTCTTATATAACACTGCCAGAGACAGACAGACAGACCAGGCCTGGAGACAGCTGTGTATCCTCCAAGCGGATGTTGCCACCCACCCAGCTGGAGGGAGGAAGGACATATTCACATGTCCAAAGGCAAGAGCAGGAAGTGGCACACATCACCCCGGTCACATCCCAGTGACTAGGACTTACTCATGGGGCTGCATGTAGTTTCCAGGAGGCATGGACATGTAGTTGCTCGCCAAGTGACTGTGTGCCCAGTTAAAAGTCTACTACATGAAGGAAGGGGAAAATACGTCTGGGTGTACACTCAGGAACTGCTGTACACATGGCAGTGTAATTAGACTTATAATCAGAAGTGGATTAAGGTTGTTTGAAGCCCCGGGTGCAGAAGAAAATATTAGGCCCCTTAAAAAGAGAGAGATAGGGAAAATAAAAATACATGTTAACCATATTTTTAAATAAATAAAAAATGTTATGTAGCCTGACCAGGCAGTGGCACAGTGGATAGAGCATCAGACTGGGATGAAGAGGACCCAGGTTTGAAACTCCAAGGTCGCCAGCTTGAGCGCAGGCTCATCTGGTTTGAGCAAGGCTCACCAGCTTGAGCCCAAGGATGCTGTCTTGAGCAAGGGGTTACTCAGTCTGCTGTAGCCCCCCAGTGAAGGCACAAATAAGAAAGCAATCAATGAACAACTAAGGTGCCGCAACGAAGAATTGATGCTTCTCATCTCTCTCCCTTCTTATCTGACTGCCTCTGTCTGTCCCTTTCTCTGTCTCTCTGTCTCTGTCACACACACACACACACACACACAAAATTATGTGCTATTAATGTTAAAATTGCATATATGAAACCAAACTTGATGTCATTAGAAAAAAGTGTAAAGTTAGGATTTTGCATGGCCCTCCAGAAGTCGGGGTCCAGAGCGCGTGCCTGGTGCGCCCGCTGTTAAGTCCACCTCTGCCTGTAATAAATATACGTGGCACACTGCTCACCCACTAGAATATCTAAAATTGAAAAGACCATGTGTCAGTGAGAATGTGGAGCAACTAGGAGTTTCATTCGTGCTGGCGAGAGCGTAACATGGTGCAGCTGCTTTGGAAAACCATTTACAGCACCATGAAAGCTGAAATACATATGCCCTATAATCTAGCTGTGCCTCTTCTTGAAATATATCTGACAAAATTAAGTGCATTTGTTTGCCAGAAGACATGTACAAGAATGCTTATAGAAATTTTATTGCTATAATTAAAATCAGGAGCCATCCAAGTAGATATCAATAGCAGAGAAGCAAGGGGTCTTGGTATATTCTGAGTGGAATACTACTCATCAATGAAGAAAGAGAACTCCATGCAACAGAATGAATGGGTCTTTCAGACATCCATCTCGGTGGAATCTGTCAGCCACAAAGAGCCCACACTGCACGTTCTGTCTACAGGAATCCCTACAGCAGGCAAATATAATCAGCATTCCTTCTCTCTTGGGCACGTTCTTTTAAGTGAGAAGACAGGAGACAAAGAGACAGACTCCCACATGCGCCCTGACCCAGATCTACCCAGCAACCACCATCTGGGGCCAAGTCAACCGAGCTATCCTCAGTGCCTGAGGCTGACACTCGGACCAATGGAGCCGCTGGCTGCGGAAGGGGAAGAGGGAGGAGAAGAGAAGCAGATGGTCTCTTCTCATGTGTGCTCTGACCAGGAATCGAATCCAGGACATCCATACTCTGGGCTGACACTGTATTCATGAGCCAACCAGCCAGGGACTCTTGGGCGCGTTCTGATGAGAGAAGGCACCGTGGATGCTGTTGACATTTGCTGTTGACTTGTGTGGCGGTTAGCCAAGGGGAGACATATGCCAGAATTAATAGAGTATGAAATCTAGAAATCCTCTAGCACTGAGGATGTCTGTATTTTTGTGTTTGTGAGTTACAGTTCAATAAAATAATACCAACATGCAAGAAAGGAAAGGAAGTATTATGTTGTGAAAAACAGTGGTGTGCTCTAACTCCCTAGAGGCCCTTCCCAGAGTTAGGAGATCCCTCCCCTACCCTACTGGGGCGTTCCTGGGGGGCAGAGGCTGCCAGCAGGCAGAGCTGGATCCCAGACAGCCAGGACATGAGCTTCCCAGTACCAACAGGAGGACATGCTGGCCTCATTTTCCAGGTGGGAAACAGGGTCAGGTTGGGCATGTTTACTCTTTACCCTTGTGTCTTTCTGAGGCAGGATTTGGACCCTGGTGGGGACTTCTGGTGGTGGTCTCTACAAGTAGCCATGCCAGAAGGTTTTATGCAAACATGGACAATGATCAGACCATGTGTGGGTAAGCCATGTGTAGCAGCAACCATAGCCCTCAGCTACCTGCCCATCTCAGCTGCCAGTTTGCCTGCTGGCTGGACTCGGGACAGAGAACTCTGTGATCCAGAATTGGATTCTTCTAAGAGAAAAGTTGAAGGCCTCATTGCCCTTATTGCTGTCCTGTGGTTCTGTCTCTGACCATGATTTTAGTTACTCAGGCCCACCAGCGATGAGACAACTTCCTTCTTAGAGCATCATCAAGAGTCTCTGCACCTGCCTTTCCCTTCGTTGAAGACCCTTTGTCACATGGGATGGAGGCACTGGCTGAACCCTGAGTACACTGTGTTGTTCGTTTCCTGGCAGGACAGAAGAAACAGGGGCTTTGAATATGAGCACCACATGGCCGCAGATGGTGTGACCTACCTCTTGTGGTCCAATTTGGAGAGGAGAAAGATTCTTCTCTACGAGTTCTGCAGTGGCTAGCAGAAATAAAAAGTCTTTTTAAGTCAGGCCGTTGTCTAAGCATAATAAAACCACGAGCCCCACCACCTCCTGGCTCACCCACGGGCTGTCTCCATCCCTGCGGGAAGCAGGACAACCCTGCCGCCCACCTCCACCAACGCCAGCAGTGCGTGCCGGCTTGCTAAGCACACAACTGGTATTTTATTCCACAGAGCCTAAATCATTTTGAGGGGGTATGTTGCAAAGATTGAGTTTTAACGAAAAGTACGGTGAATTTTTTTTTTAATCATTGAGGCAAAATACAAGAGTAAGTAAAACATTTAGAAGGAGATACTGGTGGAAACCTTGGTTTCAGCAGAAAGCCCTCGATGATGCAGAGCTACATCTGTGGTGTTTTAAAATTATTATGCAATAATATCAAAAGTAGGTCATGCAAAAAGGAGTTGGTGTGATAGCGCCCTTTTTTTGCAAGGCTTCCAACAGCACAATGTTGAGACAGGGCATTCAGAGGTTCACAACCTCTGTGGTCCGTAGGAGCCACTATGAGGAGGGCCCAGGGAAGAATTTGCCATTTTCAGTGGGAAATAAGTGGCGGTTACCAGCCATGATGACACTGTTCTTTGGGTCTGGATTTGCTGCAGCTCTCTTCATAGTAAGATACCAACTGCTTAAAAAGTAAGGATGTTTTTGTTAATTCATGAAACAGATAAGAAGAGAGTCATTTTAAGAAATGCAGTCTCTTTGAAACATGAATTAAACTGTTGAATTCAATATACTAGATGTGTTTGTAAATAAATTAATGGCATGAAAAAAAAAAGAATATCAAAAGTAGTCAAACTAGCTCTGACCATTGGTCTGGCATGTGGCTATCCTGGGTTCAATTCCCAGTCAGGGCACACAGGAAAAGTACCTATCTGCTTCTCCATCCCTTTCCCTCTCACTTCTCTCTCTCTCTCTCTCTCTCTCTCTTTCTTTTCTCCTCCTGCAGCCAGGGCTCAATTGGAGCAAGTTGGCCCAGGTGCTGAAGAAGGTTTCATGGCCTCTGCCTCAGGCACTGAAAAGAGCTTGGTTGCTGAGCAACAGAGCAACACCCCAAATGGGCAGAGCATCACCCCCTAGTGGGCTTTTCGGATGGATCCCTGTTAAGGTGCATGTGGGAATCTGTCTGCTTTCCCTCCTCTCTCTGAATTAAAAATATAAAAATATTGTCAAACTAAACAGAAGTACAAAAGTAAACAAAACAAGAAATGACAATCCTCTTTCCTCCCCCACTTTTCTGGACAATATTAATGTTCTTTCTTCTAGGCTTTGCTTCCTGCAAACAAACATGCAAGTGTGCATGTTCTCTTGTAAAAGGTCTGTTATAAATTTCTCTCTCTCTCTCTCTCTCTCTCTATATATATATATATATATACACACACACACACACACATACACATACACATACACATATACATTATTTTGGTTTTTAAAATATTTTTATTTAGAAATTAAATTTAATGCAGTGACATTGAATCTATAAGAATACATAGATTTCAGGTAAACATCTCTATAGCATTTGAACTATTGATGGTATTGTGTGCCCATCACCCAAAGTCAAATCACTTCTTGCCACTATATATTTGTCCTTCTTTACTCCCCTTCTTTAATTTCATTCAAAAAGCAGGTGTAGCCATACTTACATTTGACACCACTGATTTCAAGACAACAAAGGTAACAAGAGACAAAGATGAACATTTCATAATGGTTAAGGGGACACTGTATGAAGAAGACATAACACTCAATATGTATGCACTGAATCAGGGAGCACCAAAATATATAACACATCTGCTAACAGAACTAAAACAAGAAAAATACAAAAACACAGTCATAGTTGGACATCTCAGCAGAACATTGACAGCTTTAGACAGATCATCCAAATAGAAAGTCGATAAAGAGAGATCAGCCTAAATGACCCACTAGACCAAATAGACATAATTGACATTTACAGAACATTTCATCCCAGACATCAGATTATGCATTCTTTTCCAGGGCACATGGAAGATTCTCAATGATAGACTGTATGTTGAACCACAAGGATAGCCTCAACAAATTCAAGAAGATTTAAACCATATATTTTTTTTAATATTTTATTTATTGATTTTTTTTTTTTTTAGAGAGAGAGGAGTGAGAGAGAGAGACAGAGAGAGAGAGAAGGGGGAGGAGCAGGAAGCATCAACTCCCATATGTGCCTTGACCAGGCAAGCCCAAGGTTTCGAACCGGCGACCTCAGTGTTCCAGGTCGACGCTTTATCCCACTGCGCCACCACAGGTCAGGCCAAAACCATATTTTTTTAAGGTGGGGCTGGAAATTAAATTTTATTCTGTAACCCATTCAGGGACTCCCTTCAGTGTGTACACACAGCCCTACTTCACTCTTTTAAAAATCATTGTAAACCACTATACAAAGTAACATGTGCACAAAGTAAGAAACAATTTAACCAACAACACAGAAGTACATTAACAAAAAAAAATCTCACCCTGCCTCTTATTCCAAGCCCCAGAGAAACCATTTTAGGATTCTAATTACCTTCATAGCTCTAATGGAAGCTTCTATACATCTGTTTCCTGGTTTGTCAGCATTGGATGGTAGGTAATGGGTACTTGGGATGAGCGATGACTTAACACCCACCTGCCCAACACCTCTCTTGTTCCCTGCTATATTTCAAAAATAGGAAAATTAGAGAATCATTTCATGAAGACCAACATTGAAATAACAGGAGTTACAAAAGAAAAATCAGAGGAAAGGAAATTATTAAAGAAATTATCCATGATGTTTCCCTAGAGTAAAACAACAACAACAAGAAGAAAACCACACTTAGGCATAACCAGGGAAGACAGAAGATCCCAACCAGTTCCAGAGAAAAAACAGCTAATGGGTCAAGTTTTGAGAATCAGATAACCACCAATGAAGCTACCAGAGAAGGAAGCAAGCAAGGCCTTTCAGACATCCAACCTCATGCTCTGCTCTGACCACATGTCTTTTATCAGGGCTCATTGTGCATGTGTGTCGGGGAGGTGGTGCTCCATCAAAACAAGGGAGCTGGGCCTGACCAGGTGGTGGCACAGTGGATAGAGCATCGGACTGGGATGCGGAGGACCCAGGTTCGAGACCCCAAGGTCACCAGCTTGAGCGTGGGCTCATCTGGTTTGAATAAAGCTCACCAGCTTGGACCCAAGGTCGCTGGCTCGAGCAAGGGGTTACTCGGTCTGCTGTAGCCCCACAGTCAAGGCACATATGAGAAAGCAATCAATGAACAACTAAGGTGTCGCAATGAAAAACTAATGATTGATGCTTCTCATCTCTCTCTGTTCCTGTCTGTCTGTCCCTATCTGTCCCTCTCTCTGACTCTCTCTCTGTCTCTGTTAAAAAAAAACAAAACAAAACGATGGAGTTGGCTAAGTAAAGGGGACCCAACCCAGGAGAGCAAGGCTGGCAGGAGGACAGCGGGTGGAAAGCAGCGGCCCGGAGGCGCAGGGAGAAACGGGGTCATGAGGAAGGAGGGGCAGCACTGAACCAGTGAAAAAATCTTTACTCCAGTGGAGGCATGTGCACAGAAGGAAAAAGTGATAGAAATTGCAGGAAATTAAAAGAAAAATAGCAATGCCACAGTGCAACTGTGAGGCATCGATGAAGGGCGAGGACAGAGTATGTCCTGGCCTCCAGCGAGTGTTCTCCCAACCCCAGTAGGTGGCCCAGGATGACATTTCCTTCCCCTGGAGGCTCCCGCCTGTCACTCGTTCTGTGAGGAAAGGCAGATTTATGATCATGAACGTGCTCTTTCCAGCTGTTCTGCTTTTTAGATGGATAAATTATAATACGGAAAAGTAAAAATGTAATAACCCAGGGTCAAGTAGCTGGGAGAATAAAAGAAGGTGGAGCAGTGGGAGCCCAGGGGCAGGATGTCCGAGGGAGTTTGTTTCTTGTCTCATTCACAGTCAGCCTTCTACAGTGAGTGGGACAGTTAACACTCAGGCTCAGTGTTTGACGCCATGTAGGCAACCATTGCAATAATTCATAATGGATGGGTGATACCAACTGAAAAAAATGTCATGACGACATCTATCAGCAACTGTCATCTCTTCTCCCCTTTCCCTGATTTCTCATTCCTTCCCTCCAACATGTTCACATGAAAACTTCCAGACAGAAGAGCTGCAAGAATTGAACGGGGAACACGTGAACACTGTCACAGGCTCCATTCGCACATTACCACCCTTGCTGTATCATGTGTCCATCCTCCAGCCTCATTTAAAAAGGCATGTCTGATTGCAGGCACCACTATACTTCCCCTCCATAATTAGTCTTTCCAGTATCAGTGTGTTGTGTGTGTGTGTGTGTGTGTGTGTGGTTTCAAAACCTTCTTCAGTGTCTGGGGAAGCTAGGAAGAATTTATGACATTCCCTACTGTTTCTCGAGTTATCAGGATTTCTCCGTGGTTGGCAAGTTTCCCGTTTTGGGGTTTTTTTTCCAGGTGTCCAGAAAGCCTTGGTTGTTTATTTGTAAGAATGAAACCTGGGCTAACTGATTTCGGTGGTCAGCCTGGCTTTTCTTTTCCTTTGTGCGTAACGTCTGTTTTTCCCATGGGGAGAGCCTCCGGGAGCTAATTTATGTGGGGGAATCTTATAGGTCTGGGCTATAGGTGTGGTGTTAAGTATGCGGAGTGGCTCTTTGGCTGGGCTCCAGTAGACTGTGGGATGGGGTGACGTGGGGGTGACTATGGAGTCCCCTTAGCTAAGTTTATCCATGTAGTGAGAGGTTAGCATGGGCCACGCTATTTTGAAGACAGAATAAAGCACAGAGAGGTTGCATGCTTGAAGGGGTGGGGACAGGGCCACTAGACACTGTGGCAGCTCACTAGAACTTGCTGGTTTCACCTCCCAGGGGCAGTGACCAGTGCCTTGGTACGAACCCCTCTCAGCTTCTCCATTCCTTGGGCCAGGTGCATAATTCACTCTGGTATGACCCACATCGTGGAGGCTGGCTGGTTAGGGGTGAGTGGGCAGGATGTGGGTCAGTCCTTCTCTGGGTTTCAGCATGTTCCCACTTCACTCCTGCCCTGTCACACCCATCTGCACTTCCCAGGGCTTGTCTCCTGGCTTGCATGAGTGAGAGGGAGATCATGGACCTCACTACACATAGTTCCATGTCCAAAATGGGGCCACGCTGGTCCCAACACTGGCCCCACACCAGAGCAATTCAATCACCTAACAGGGTTAAAGTCATGTTTACAGAGATACTTCCATTTATGTTCCTGGTTTCCATGTCTTCTTTAGACATAATATGGATGGTCTCATGTCTGTTGTGTTTATAATTAAGTAAATTAAATGTAACTAACAGTCCTTAATGACTCAAAGTATTTGCCTGCCAGGTGAAACTGCACTTTGTTGACTTAGTTGCAACTTTCCATCATACTTTGAAAACATGAGTCTCGGGCTCCAAGCTCTTACAAGTCCAGAGAAGCATCTTACTCCCCAGGCCTTAGTCACATGTGGCCCTGGCACAGGGGGCTCCTTTCCTTTTCCTCTGGGCTCTGTCTCCGCTCCTTCCATTAGGATTCTGGATCTACAAGCTTTCCGAAGATTCTGCAAGATTTTAGGAGGCTCCTCCCATTCGTTTATTTACATCACCGGGACCATCACTTAAACCTAGACAGCTAATGACAACAAGTTGTTGCTGGTAGAAGTGGCACTCTTTCACAGAGTCGTGAGAAAAGCATTCCAGGGGGCTCATGTGTGGGGGACAGTGGCTTGGGCAGGTTTTAATGGAGTTGAAACGGAAGGCTGCTAGCAGGTTCCTATGATCTCATCTCAGTCTGTTCTGCCATGGAGGAAGTTCAGTCTCGTCTTACCAGGCCAATATGAAGACCAGTGTCCAAAATTTCTGTGCCATGGTTCAGTTCCTATCAAAGCTCAGTTCAGTCCAGCTCTTGTCCTTGTCCGGCTGGCATAATCTGTGTTCCCGGCTGTGCTCTGGTCGGCACTGTGTTGCTGTGCCCCAGCCCCCACACAGAGCCTGTACTTGGGAGTCCATGTGGTTGCTGGCCTGAGCGGCTGCTAGAGCTGCATGACTACTTGGAGAAGAAATAGGGAGAGTGTGTGTTACCAAACGAGACAGAGAGAAAGAGAGACAGACAGAGAGCTAACTCTTTGTTAGGGTGATCGCATTGCTTTGGGAAGAACTAGGCATCCTTCAAACTAACCAATCAAGTTCTCAATCTCTTGTGGGCTTCTGCTGGTCCTCCCTCTAACCAATCCATTTTCTAGATCTTCCGGGTTCTGTGTCCCTCATCCAATCAGACCCTTTTCCCAGGCCAGACTGACAGGCCTTGTGGCTGCTGGCTTGGCTCGCACTGTCCATGCCTCATAGCGGAAACACCTCCCCCAGTACCATCTTGGCTTCTACTGGGTGAGCGTCCAGCAGAGAACTCTATCCTGTTGTTCGTTCCTCTCCCCATAGCCTGGGCCAATGGACCGGTTGTACCCTGGGGAGATTGAAAAGCTGGAAACTGGCCCTTCCTCCCTTCACGGGGAAGGGGAGGGGGGGGGAGCGGGGGGGGGTGACGTTAATCCTCTTGGCCGGCAATGCTAAGAAACCCTGGGGTGTTTGAAGCTGTAACTTCCTATTGAAGCAAGATTATGCTCCCTAGTTGATTATGCTGTAATAATGTCTGATTCCCTTTGCTCCCTCCTTTTATTAATATCTAGCTACCCATGCTAACATGATGACACTTTTTTTTTTCAATTACAGTTGATATTCAATATTATTTTGTATTAGTTTCAGGTGTCCAGCATAGTGATTAGACAATCCTATATTTTAAAAAGTGTTTCCCTGGGCATTTCCAGTACCCACATGGCGCCCTACATGGTTATTTCAACATTATTGACTATATTCCCTATGCTGTATTTTACGTTCCTATGACTACTCTGTAACAACCAATCTATACTTCTCAATCCCTTCACCTTTCTCACTCAGCCCCCAAGCCCACCCCCTCTGGTAACTATTAATCTGTGCTCTGTGTGACGCTATTGTTTTAACTGAGCACTTAGGTGGACCACACGCCGGGATAAAATCCATTCAAAGAAACATATACATCTTGCCATGAAATATATAAAGCATACGAAAAGTATTGGAAAAGGATATAGCGAGTTACCCACCCGAAGGACCGAAGGCTGTCAGCACAGTGAAGTCCCTTCTGTGGTCCCTGTGGGTCAAATAAGTCTGTAAATATGTTTGCTCACTTATAGTGCATTGGGGGCTGGGCAACGCCAGATACAGTGGTCTGTGAGGTTGCAGGTCGCCTTCCTGATTGGAAGGGGCGGTTGTCTTGCTAATGTTTACTGGAAGAGAGATTCTGCCCCCACCACTGAGAGGTGCAGGAGATTTCTTTTCTCTCTCCTCCCTGATCCCTTTCCTTCCACAGAAAAAGCAGGTTTTCTGCTTTTCCTTTGGCTTTTCTTGTGGCTTGCCTGTCTTGGTGAGACACCAATGAACAGAATGGCCCACCATCCTCCAATTCCCCGTTTCTTTACTGTCTTCCTGAATTTAATGAAAACCTGCATGTGAATGGCCACAATTGCAGCCCCTGGCCAAACAGTCCCCTTTCCAGCCTCGGCCCACCTTCCTTTCTCAGAAGTAACTGTAGCATGGATTTTGGTGTTTAATTGTTCCCTGCATTGAGATACCATTGTAATGTCGTTGTGGCAGATGTGTGTGCCCTGAGGCACTCTACGCATTCTCCAGGCCGGTATTAAACCGGTATTAAACGTTATGGACGTGGTTGATAGGCCCAGCTCCGGCTCTCTGGAAAACTTGGGTGATATCAGGACGTGAAAGGCTGGCAATTAGCACACAACTTCCTAGAGAGGCAGCACGCCCGGAAATAGTTCCTTTTTCTACTTTGGAATTCCTTTCCTGGGCCCATTCACGGTCTCCCTCATTCTGTGGTGAAGCGTTCCCCGGCCTGTGTGAACCTGTTCTCACACGGCCTTCTCCAGCTGTATGCGGTTTCTGGAATGATTCTTCATCAATGTCTATTTCTCACATCACGTCAAGATCAGATGGTGATCGCCCCCCCCCCCCATCTGTTGTCGCAATCTGTTCAAACCATCACATTCTGGGAGCTCGCTGTAAATCATGTAGCCCAAAAAAGGAAAATGTGCATACTTCTGCCAGGCCTAATGTGCTCGGGGTATGGCTGGTTCTGTACGGGGACTCTTCACAGAGAGCGGAGAGCTGGGATAATCAGTTTTCTCTGATACCTGTAGTAACACTGAAGCGACTGGTGAGACACGAGCAGGATTAAATTCTGCACCCTTTAAACATTCTTTCCCTCTAATGGAATAACATTTCATAAAGAACCTTCCTGTCCGCAGCCCTTTCCTCTTCAGGTACAAATATTCTTAGCTCAGAGAGAAAATTGAAGTATACCAATATGACCTTCCAAAGGCTTCAAAGGCGACAGATGCCTGTGCACCTGAAATGCCGAGGAAAACCCTGCTCTTGAGAAAGCACTTCCTGAGAACGGGCAGCGTTGAGTTGCTCCAGAGTGGCAGGAAGCTGTTTCCTTTCTCCTTGAGTGGTTTGCAAAGCACCCCGTGGGTATATGCTAATGGCCTTAGGCCGGAGAGGCTGCCCCATCTTCCTAGAGGAGAGAAGCTGAGCAGGAAGTGGCAGCGGCCAAACACACCCATGGTCTTTCCCGAGGGTGCTGTAGCAGCTGTATTCACGACAGAGACATGGAATGTGTCTGAGGTTGCTCTGGAACAAATCCAGTTCAAGGCAGAGACGGGGAGCAATGATCTCAATGCACACCCAGGACAGACAGTGGGTGGGCTTCCTTGTGCACCTGTCCCAGGGACCCCCATTTTGCACAGGAGAGGGATCCTTGCTGACCCCCACCCCCACTAGTCCTGGCAGCAAAGAAGGTCCCTGTGCTGCAGCCACACAGTGTTGTTCCTTTGCTAATGTCCACGTGCCGTGATGGACTGCTTCTGCTTCCGAGCAGAAAATGAATGCATCTGCGGTTTGTGAAAAGCACATTTGGAGAGGGGGGAGGGGTGCTAACTCATTTGAATGTTTACACATTTATTTTCATTGTGCAATGACCAGCTCTGGCTTTCATTTAGTTGTGTGGAACGGCAGTCAGCCCGGGTTAGAATTCTGTCCCTTCTGCTTCCTGCCCTGCCCCATCCTCATAGCCAAAGGCACATGCTGTTTGGGAACCAGGTGTCTGAAGGGTGCCCATGAGGAGCCCAAGGCTGGGCTGCCTTCTGGAGGGTCTGCTGCCTGTGCCTCTGGGACTTGTTCTTCCTGGTTTCCCAGGGCGAGATCCCCTCACCTGGGATGTTTCTCTTTGTCCTCCTCCACTCAGCACTGAGGGGGCTGAGAAACCCTCGCCAGAGCCTGCCCAGGAAGCAGCCCTGGGTCTCACTAGGGGGTCCAGCTTTGTAGCAGCAGGGGGTATAGGGTGACCTGGGAAGGGCTGCCACCACCCCACTGCAAGGAGCTTACGTCCTGGGGGCTCAGGTTTTTTTTCAGTGGGTGCCTGTGCTGGAATCTCACCACCTATCTCTTCGTCAGCAGGTTTATGGCACGTCTGAGAAGGGTGTTTTAGGGGTGCCTGGAGAAGGGGACGTGTTGGTCAAATAAGTTTTTAAATATGATATATCTATTTGCTCGCTTATAGTTTGCATTGGGTGTGGTGGGGGACAGGCTGTAAGCAGGCCGGGTCATTATAGCCTAAGGCTTAGTTTTAAGACGAAGCTTTTCCCCACACCCTTGACTGATTGCACGATGTGGGTGGTGCACTCTCATGAGGAATCCCATTATGCCTCAGATAAGTGACATTGTATCAGAGACTTCCTTGTTTGTATATTGGGTTAAAGCAGGGGTCCCCAAACGTTTTACACAGGGGGCCAGTTCACTGTCCCTCAGACCATTGGAGGGCCGGACTATAAAAAAAAACTATGAACAAATCCCTATGCACACTGCACATATCTTATTTTAAAGTAAAAAAAAAAACAAAAAGGGAACAAATACAATATTTAAAATAACAAGTAAATTTAAATCAACAAACTGATCAGTATTTCAATGGGAACTATGGGCCTGATTTTGGCTAATGAGATGGTCAATGTCCGGTTCCATATTTGTCACTGCTAGCCGTAACAAGTGATATGACGCGCTTCCGGAGCCGTGAGGCCAGGGCGTGCATCCTGCGTCACCGGAAGTAGTACTGTACATGGGCGTTGCCGCACTTTGCGGCAGGACCGGGAGCTTGCTCTCTCGGTTCCCGAGATTAGCATTAGAGGAGAGAGCAGAGAAAGGAGAGCAGAGAAAGGCCACGTGGAGGAGAGAAGTAGCCAAGATGGTGGAGTGCTGAGGGAGAAGCCAGTTTGTGCAGAGAGGAGAAAGTTTGCGAGCTCCGCTGAGACTGGTGGGGCCTTTGATTCTAGGAGAAACCGGAGAAGATTCTCCTGGTTGTAGAACCAGAGAATGCATCAGAGCTTTGGGAGCCTTTGGGCAAATGAGTTTGTAAAATCTGTATTTTCCGGGTTTGCTCACTTTTATTGTTAAAATTGGCCGCTGCCCACGTGAATGGCACTGCCAGGTGAAAGTGCTAATTACCTTCCTGCTTGGGAAGGGGCTTTGTTATGCTAATGTGTGTTGGAGGAGGGGTTTTTGCGCCAAAAGGTTTTAAGAGAAAGGAGGAGAAGAAGGAGGAAGGAAGCCATTTTTGCAGAGAATGCAGCCACAATGGCAGGGTGCTGAAGAAGAAGCCAGGTTTTTGCAGAGTTTGTGCAGAGATGAGGAGGGAGAAGATGTGCAGATGGGGAACCAGAGGTGAATAAGACTGGTGGGGGCCTTTGAGTCTAGGAAAAACCAGAAAAGATTCTCCTGGTTGTGGAATCAGAGACCATGTGAGTGGGTTTTGGTGCCCTGTGTGTTTTTACTCTCTGGCAGGTTGCGAGGTTAGAATAAAGGAATGGCCCACCAGTTTTTGGCTCCGCTGTTTCTTTACCATCTGTCCGAATCTAATGTGAACTTGCACGTGCTTGGCTGGGATGGCCGTGACTACTGGGCCTACAGGAGCTCTGTGTGTTTGCTTGTCAACCAGTGCAAGACTTTAATAAAGGAATGGCCCAGCATTCTTTGGCTCCACTGTTTCTTTACTATCTGCCCGAATCTCATGAGAACCTGCATGTGCATGGCCGCGACTACTGGCCTTACAGATGCCTATGGAAAAACCTGCTCTAGGGAGGGAGTTGGCATAGCCACCTAGGGATTTTTACCACCGCCTAACTTAAGGTCAGGGAGGAAGGCTCCAAGCAGGGCCTGTTAACTAGGTCCCCCCTCCTTGTGTTCCATGGTGGCTGGGTTGCCTAGCAGCCATTTGTTTTCCCATAAAAAGAGGAGAGAGAGAGAGAGAGAGAGAGAGAGAGAGAGAGAGAGAGAGAGAAAAGACAAAGACAGGGAGACAGACAGAAATAAAGAGAGAGAGAGACAAAGACGGGAAGACAGAGACACAGAGAGCATGCCCAGAGGATGCCCACCCTGCTGTCCAGTTGTCCACCTTGCTGTCCAGCTGTCTGGCTCAGCCTGGGCCCGACACGTAAGGGCAAGGTCATTAAGAGGTCCTGCTGCAGCTGCCCCAGACTGGGTCATGACTGTCCTGAACAACAGGCCCTGGGCTGGAGACCGGGCTGAGGAACAGAGACCAACCCGCTGACTGGGCAGCTGTTTGGGAGGTTTTCAGCGAGCGCCATCCCTGGCTAGCGTTCTCGGGATGCCCAGAGCCCTTGGGAAGTTGCATCAGAGGAATGGAAGGCTGTGGGATGAAGCAGGGGTGTGATGGGGCTAATGGGCTGCTTCGTGGCCGAGAAGATCTCAGGCTGCCCAGAAGGCCCTGGACCTGACCGAGTGGAGAGAACAGACCGTTGGACACTGGGGCCCCCAGCCCCCTCCCCCCGCCTGACTGCCACAGCTAGAAGCTGCTCTGAGAAAGCAGGTCTGCTTGAGAGACCTGGAAAGGCCAGCTGAGCTCAAACCCCGGACTGCACTTTGTCCAGTCTTCCTTTGTGTGACAAGCAGGCCTAGGCACCTGGCGACACCAGCAGCCATTTATTATTTCTCCTGATCCTGCTGATTTCACTGCCCAGACATGCCCTGTGTGGCTGTCTCAGAGCTCCCCTAGCCCCCACCCTCACCCCATGTCAGGAAGTCCCTGGGGCCTTTGCTCCATGGGTCTCCAAGCTTCTCTAGGCAGCGGTGGTCTCAGGTGGGCCCCTCACAGACCATCACCTCGGGCCACCTCTATCCATGGCTGGTGAGTCAGAGACCTGCCCATTGATATTATCCGTTCCTTTCCCTGCCCTGCGGTAGAGTGTGTGGCCATTTTTGGTCCCTCTGGGAGGGGTATCTCCTGGATGGTATGAATTAAGTTGCCTTGTTCCTCCCCACTGCCCCCACCCTGCCCATGGGGGCAGAGGCCCAGATGTGTGGCATCACTTCTAAGAGATAAAGAGCCTACCTTTCCTGTTTACCTACACCTACCTATGACCTGGGGTCCCTGCAGGGCAGATGATAACACCATCTGTGTAGTTTTAATTAATTAATTAATTAATTAGAGAGAGGAAGGGAGAGAGAGACAGAGAGACAGGAACATCAAGCTGTTACTGTATGTGCCCTGACTAAGGATCAAACTAGTAACCTCTGTGCCTTCAGACGATTCTCCAACCAACCAAGCTATCTGGCTAGGGCTTGATTTTTTATATATTGATTGATTTCCAGAGACAGAGAGGAAGGAGAGCAAGGGGGAGCAGGAAGGGAAGCATTCATTCCTTGTCCATTCAGTTGTGCATTCATTGGTTGCTTCCTGTGTGTGCCTTGACGGGGGATCAAACCCGTAACCTTGTCGTTTCAGGATGATGCTCTGACTCAGCTAACTAGCCAGGGCCTCATCTGTGCAGATGTAATCTCTGGGACATCTTAGGTGACACTCTCATCTTACATTTGGACTTTCTACCCATGTCCCTGGAATCTTCACATAAGCTACTGTTGTTTTAATTTTATCAATACTTTTGAAATTTAAAAAATTTTAAATAAAAAATTGTATATATTTCAGGTATACCACATAATGATTTGATGATCATATATACCTGTGAAATGATTATGACAATCGAGCTAACGAGCATATCTCCTCACATAGTTACCATTTTCCGTGTGTGCCATGAGCACCTGGAACTCTCTTAGCCAACGTACTGCGTTCAGTACAGTGCTGCTTACTATGGTCACCATGCCGTGGGCTGGGTCTGTGGGCTTGCCCCCCCTGCCTGACTGCAGCTACGTCCCCTCCGACCAGCATCTCCCTCCCCCACCTCCCAGCCCAGAGGGAGCTCTGCTCTACTCACTGCTTCTGGCTCATTTTCCTTAGCGTGATGTCCTCCAGGTCCATCCGTGTTGTTGCAAATGGCAGAACTTCTTTTTATGGCCGAATAATATATATATATATTTCACTGTCTATATATCACATATAGATGCACACACACACACACTCTTTCTCTCCCTCTCCCCGCCCCCCTTCGGTTGTTTCCGTGTCTGGACATTGCAAACAATGCTGCAATGAACATGGGGGTGCAGATATCTCTCACAGATAATGTTTTTGTTTCCTCTGGATAGATGCCCAGAAGTGGAGTGGCTGGATCCTACGGCAGCTTTATTTTTACATTTTGAGGACCTTCCACACTTTTTTTCACAGTGTCTGCATCAACCTTCATTCCCACCAGGGTTCCAATTTCTCCACGTTCCCAGCATTTGTCCTTTTAAAATGATGAAGATGTAAACAGTCTCCTCAGTGTCAGCAGGAAGTCAGGGTGACTCTAGGGAGCTAGACAATCATTTTGTCTGGGGGTGGGGTGGGGGGATGCCTGAATTTTCTGAAGTTCAGCGGGTGCTGTGTGCCTCTCTGTGGCAGACCCGTGCATCTGGCTAGGGTTTTACTGCCCTAGGAATACGCAAAGGAAAGTTAAGGACACGGGGAAGGAAAGTGAGAGAGGAAGGAGTGAGATGCACTGTGAAATGAAAGGCTTTGAAACGGCCGGCGTTGTGATGAGAGGAGACGCTGCCAGAAGCATGCGGCGAGTGCGTCACTGTGGTTTGGAAATGGTGTTCCCATTCCTCCACTGGTTCTCTTTGGGGCCCTGTGGGCTCTGAAGACAGCCTCTAGGGTTGGAGAATCGTTGCCACCAGCCATCCAGGGGGGTAGTACCTCCCAAGCCGTGTGTGAACACCGACGAGCTGTTGGTTTGTTTCAGGGGACCCGGCTCCAGACCCTGAAACTCCGGACACTGTGATTCTTATTAACAGTCCATGCCAACAGCCTGCCTAGTCTCACGTAGGGAGTTTCCTTTGACCAACTCGTTCACATTGGTGATTTATTAGAGGTAATTTCTGAGACTGAAGATGTAAATGGAGGAAAAGGTTTACCACTTCTTTGTGCTCAGCTTTTGGTATTTCACAAATGATAGGAGAAGGGAGAAGTGGAGAAGGAGCAGTGAAAGCAGTTTAGAGCCAGGAGGAAGGAGCATATGGAGAGACATCCCACCAGCACAGCGCCCGGAAACTGCCTCTAGCCACTCAACCCCCGCCCAGGACAGTAGTGGAGTGGTACTAATTCTGAGTCTGTCTGCCTTGTGTCTCCAAGTCCTCTGGCTGACTTTGCTCACGTAACATCAGAAAGGTTCAACCAGGAAGAGAAGCCTGAAATTTTGCTGTTCCAAAAGCCTTCCAGGAAATTTCTGAAAATATCTGACCTGTGGTGGCGCAATGGACAAAGCACTGACCTGGGATGCTTAGGTGGCTGTTTTTAAATGGCCTGGGCTTGCCTGGTCAAAGCACATATGGGAGTTGATGCTTCTTGCTCCTCCCCCCTCTTCTTTCTCTTGCTCTCTTCTCTCTAAAATGAAAAATAAACAAAATCTTTAAAAAATATATATCTGTATGTATATACAGTGAAGCCTTGAACAACACAGGGAGTGGAGGGCGCCAACCCCTTGCACCACTGAAAATCTGTGTATACCTTCTGATTCCCACAAACCTTAGCTGCTGACAGCCTACTTCTCACTGAAAGTCTTACCAATAACATAAACAGTCAGTTAACACCTATTTTGCATGTTAAGGTTGTCTCAGTTAGGAAAGGTACCATTCAGGGATCTGTGGTGCAGCAAGGAGACAAGTTTCTGTCTTAAAGTACAATCTGTCTGTGGATGTTTCCATCCAAGGTTGATAGGTCCTTTGGGAAGTTCTCAATATGAATTATTAAGGTATTTGCTTGGGCCAGAGTCTCCTCGGTCAGTGAAGGGTGCTAACAAAGATGGAGGGAGAGCAAGGCCCTGCTCATGTCAACAGTAACGCTGGGTGCACGGGTGCACATGTGGTGTGCATGTTAGTGTGTATACATGCATGTGTGCATGCTTGTGCATACGTCTGGTTCTGTTCTCACAGGACGTAAGTTAACAGATGCTAACATCATAATTTTTCACATGCTTCCACAGACTGTGATTTATGACAGCTCATGTGGACATCACCAAACGCAACTTTGAAGATCCGAAGCATCGCCTTCTTGGCCTGTTCTGCTCAAACACCTGCAGGACTCCGTCCCACCCAGCCCTCCGTCTGCAGTGGGCGCTTAGGCTCTGGGGTCCCCAGCTGCGGCCCCTCTATTAGGCCAGCGTCTAACACTGTTCCCAGGGCCAGTATCCTTTCCATCAGCACCTGGTGGCTCCCTCTACTCCCCCTCCCCAAGGCCAACCCCATTTCCTCCTCCAGGAAACCTCTAGCTCCTTCTCTCTGAGTCATCATCTTGTAGAGTGTGTCAGTGGTGCTTAGCCCCCCCCAGAGTCATTTCCTGAGACTCAGGGTTGTGCCCGAGATTGGGGTGCCCGCGCAGTATTGTTCACACCACATGAGGCACATTCCCGTGGGACTGGGGATGAGGGCCATGGCTGTGGTGGACGATGAGTCTGAGTGTGCGTGTACGTGCGTGTGCACCTGCATATGTGCGCATAGAACCCTGTATATACCTGAGTTTTATAGGGTGGGGTAGAAATAAGTGCAGATTACTTAACCAAGATGGGAATGTATTAATGTTCTTTTGAGATAAAAATTTGCCATCTTCCCACTTGTCCGATGGATAGAACCGTGAGGGCTTCACTACATGTGTGGAACTTTGACACACTGCTGACCGTTCTTATGTTTCTAACCGGCGCAGTTTTGTTCCTGGGGAACTACACTGGCACCGTGAGGCAAGGGGGGAGAACATGCTCTCCTGGTGCCTATGAGCCCCCAGGGACCCCACATTCTTCATCAGCAGAACAAGGTGAACGCAAACCTGAGATCACGCAAGCCCACAGCCCAGGAAGCCCCAAATGGACGCCCAATCAGAAAAGGCACCAGTTGTCTCTCAGAACACCAGGAGGGGCGTCCTGACAGCTCTCAGCGGAGGTCATAAATTTTTACTTCAAAGAGCTGTAGGCTGATACAAGCTTCTGAGGAGGTCTGAGATCCGAGGGGGCAGGGAGGCCTAGAGGGTAGGGGAGAGGAAGAGAGAGAGCCTGGGAAGGGTTCCAAGAGGGACAGCGGGGGCCGGAGAGGTGCCCTGGCAGGCCTTGGTGAATGTGCAGTAAGAAGGGTGCGGCCATGTGGCTTAGGTATTGGAGGAACTCATAGATATGATATTTACTTACCTAATGTGATGTTACCAATCTAATTTTGATATTATCATTTCAGAAGAATGAACAAAAAATAAGCAAAACAAAGCAAATGACTGGATAAAAGCAGGAGGGCAGAGTTTGGTTTCATTAGTGAGAGGGTGGTTTAAAGGGTTGTTTTGGTGTGAACAAATGGGGAAGAGGTCAAGGTTCCAAAATTGGGGTTTACTAAACAAATTAGGTTATGTGCAAATATCCAAATTAAGGGGCATTACACAGGCATTTAAACTAACATCAGAGAATATAGTGTATTGGTGTCAAAAGGTATCCATAGCTTAATATCAATACTAGTATGTGAAAGTAGAGAAGGTAACACACACGCACACACACACACACACACACACACACACCGAGGGACGTCTCCGTGTAGAGGAAGATGACAAGGAAGTGGACCACGCTAGCCATGGTGAGATGCGGGACGGGAGAAGACAGTTTTCTTTTTGTTTCTTCTTTCGTTTTCTTTTTCTCTTTCTCTTTTTTCATTTTTATTTTTGTTTATCTTTATTTCGGTTTAGTTTTTACATGAGTAATGTGACTTAAGGAAAGCAGTTTGGAGACACCTCCTGCCTGCTGCCCAATGCCAGGGGCAGTCCTAGGCTGCCTCTGACCTTTTGTTTACTGGTCCAACAATTCCCTGGAGCAGGAGTCGGGAACCTATGGCTCGGGAGCCAGATGTGGCTCTTTTGATGGCTGCATCTGGTTTGCAGACAAATCTTTAATAAAAACAAAATAACGTTAAAAATATAAAACATTCTCATGTATTAAAATCCATTCATTCCCTACCACTCATGTTCATGGTTGCGGGTGGCTGGAGCCAATCACAGCTGTCCTCTGGGACAGCACCAAATTTTTATTGGATAATGCGTAACGTACACGGGTCGCTGTATGGCTCTCACGGAATTACATTTTAAAATATGTGGTGTTCATGGCTTTCTCAGCCAAAAAGGTTCCTGACCCCTGCCCTAGAGTATCTGTGACTCTTCTCACAGTGATGGGTTCTGGTTCAGACACCGGCTGTTCCAGGACAGCCAGCTCCCTCTGGCCTGTGGGCTCTGCAGGGGTCTTGACCCCAGGGGTGCAGGGACATATGCCCGGCAGGCTGTGCCTGCGCAACCAGCTTCAGGAAAACTCAGGAACCTTGGCAGAGACAACCAGCCCTGCTGCAATGCAGGAAACCAAGGTGATTGGGTACAGAGTTTGGCTTTGGCCCCAGGACAGCCACTGCACTCTCTGCCGTGGTCTGGTGTGCTCTTTAGGTGGTGTTCAGTGACTCTTAGTGATGAGGTCCCAAACCAAGAAAAAGCCATTGAAGAGACTCTGCTTTATGGATGGCAGACACACTTCTACTAGGCATTGAATTAAAATCCAGATGTTTTTCTTGTGTCCTGTTCTTGGAGCAAAATAACCCAGGTCCTTCTGTTGCAAATAGACATTATGTGTGATCAGGATGAGAAAGACGTGGTGTTGGGTGATTGGTGACCAAACTCTCTGAGGCTAGTCCCTGGGCCTTTTTTTATTGCATCCATCATTTTGAGGAGCAAACATGCAATTTCTGGTCTTCGGAAAGCACACAGTGGGCTTCTATGCCCTCATGTCCTTTATAATCCACGAGAAGAGAGGAGGTGCTGACGCGTTTTCACCTGGTGCTTAGAACAGCGGGTGCTGTGTCTGAGGGACATACTGACTCATGCGCTGTGTGCCGAAAGCATTGTACTTGGACACCTATTTTCCCTTGAACTGTAAATTCCACAGTTACCCGTCATGTCTCGGAGCCCTCTGAAGAGTGGTCATTAAAAGGGAGGGCCCTTTGCCGTAAGATTAAGACCTTCTTGTAAATTCAGCAACAGTGAGCATCAGGACAAGTGGAGTCTTGTGCAAATAGTTGCGGGGACCCCGGCAGGAGTGACCTCCTCCCCTGGGCTGTTGCCATCCCCCAGGAGGCAAGGCAACCAGATAACTGTGCTGCTCTGTTTGGGCAGTGAGTCACGAGGCTTCCATAGTCTTTCTGCAGTTAAGATGCTGTCTTCGCTTTCCTAGACTCCAACCTTCAAGGAAGCAGGAGTCTTATGTTTTCCTGTCTCACCCACAGTGCCTCAAGCGTTCCTGAATGTCAAAGCTGCACAGGAATAGTCTTAGCCCTGTGGACAGCCCTCTGATTTCAGCTGCTCCCTCTCTGCACTGCTCCTGAGCCCCTGGATGTGCTCGCAGTGGGGCACTGACTGCAGTCTCCCTCTCCTAGCTGCGTGTCATCACCACGTATTTGTGTTCTACTGACGTTGGCTGGGTAGATTCACTTGCAAAATGAAGCAAAAAACATGTCCTTCACAATAAATATGTCAAGACCCACAGTCACAGCCTGCCGGGCCCTTCTGCTGTCCTGAGAGCTACCGGTGGGCTGAGCGGTCAGGGCTGAGCACCCCTCTTCTTGCTGGTCTCTTGGTGAGTTTTTGATTTCTGGTTCCTTTATCTGTAGATGGCAATGGTGCTGTATTTGCTGCAAAAGGGTCAACTAGATGCAGGGGAGTCCCTCTCAAGAGGGCAGGCCAGTGGGCTTGTGGTGCATGTATTCCCCAGGGACAGCGCTGAGCCCCAGCAGGGGCGGGGCTCCTCGAGTCAACCAGGCTGGGTGGAGACCAGGGCTCTGGGCATGGCTGAGAGACCCCACAGGAGAGGAGATGATTATGGTCTTGGCTCCACTAACTGAAGGTGCTCATGGGCGGGCCTGTGGGGAAACTGGAGCCTGCAGCCTGGATATTTGGAGGTGGGTTTGAGGGTGTGGAAGGGGTGGGGCAAGGTTTCTGTGAGTGAGCTGGGGAGGTGGTGAGGGGACCATTTGTGTCTGCAGGTCATAGGCAGAGGGAGGGGCTTGGTAGCAACAAGCTCTTCTCCTTGGCAGCCCTGGCCTTCTCGGGAAAGCTGAGGTGCGAGAGGGAAGAGGACTCCCCGGGGAATGACGGCTGGTGGATGAGGTCGGACCACACGGCCTCATCCCCTCCCCCCCCCTGAGACTTCACTGACTCCCAAGTCTTCCTGCTGCCTCTCCTTGCACCGTGGGCTGCAGGGGCGGCCCGAGGCCGGGTAGATAGCATGTGTGGGGAGAAGGGAAAGGCTGTGCTGGCTTCTCACCCCTCAGGGCTGTTGGACCTGAGCAGGTTATTTCCAGGGGCCTTGGTTGTCCCATCAGTGAACCAGGATGAATGGTGTCTTTGAAGGAAGGTCAGTGTGTCAGGCTGCCCCACCAGTGTGGAATCTGGTGCTACCAGTGGGCCATGCCCTTCTCCTTCCACTGTCACTACTTACCACCACACTGCCCGTTAGGGGCACACATGGGTGCAGCTTGTGTGCGTGCGTGTGTATGTGTCTATGTGTGTGTACTCTGCACACACATGCATGCCCGTGTGTGCATACGTGCAGGTATGTGTTATCTGTGTGCGTGCCCTGTGCTCGTGTGTTGCATATGTGCATGTGTGTGCCTGTCTGTGAACTCTTGCATGTGCAAGAGTGTGCACATGAGTTGAAGAGAGCCCAGTGCCCCTTTATCTCTCGTGTGAACATCCACCTGTGTCCTCAAACCCCAGGGTGTCACCTTTGTTGACACATCCCTTTGTATGCCATAGGCACACACATGCGGTGTTTGTAGTGAGGCTGAGTGGACAGGTGAGCAGCACTCCTCATGGTGGGTGGTGAACAGCACCCACGGTGTGCCAGCTCCACCCGGGGGGATATGTCCTCCCAGTGCCCGGCCACCCTGCTGCTTTTCCCTTGGCCCCTAGGGACCCACCGGCCACTTGATGTGCCGGTTTGGGCGTCCTACACTTGGTATTGACTCCTTTAGTTGACTTGTTTAGAGGTGTTTTTAAAAACTAATGTTTATTTTTACCAAGATGAGAGATGCACAGAGTTTTAAAAGCCACAGGTTTGGAAGGAGAGCCAGCAAACCCCTTTCCTCCCGTTTTATTTTTCCTGAGAACGAGCCTGAAGGTCACTTTTTCTTTCAGCTTTAAAATGCAGGATGAAGTCACAGACCCCACAGCTGTTTCCTCTCCAGCCTGGAGCTGGGCTTGGTGCTGAGGGCAGGCAGGGTCAGGACTGGCACGCTCGCCAGGGTTAGTTTCCCTTGTCCTCTGTTCATTTCCCTCGCCCTGCTCTGTGCCCGTCACCACGTCCTGACGTTCCCTTAGACCTTCGCAGAGGGGAGGGCTCGCCCTACTGGCTCAGGGCTTTATTGTGGGGTGTGTGTGCAGTGTGGTGTGTGCGCAGTGTGGTGCCTGTGCAGGAGTGTGGAGTGTGTCATATGTGATGTGTGTGGTATATGTGTGATATGTGTGGTCTGTGTGAGGTGTGTGTGGTGTATAGTGTGTGTGAGGTGTGTGTGGTGTGTGTGTGAGGTATGTGTGGTGTGTGTGGTGTGTGTGTGAGGTGTGTGTCTGTGTTGTAAATCCTGCCTTTGTGAAGGGTGTGGAGCTGGGAGTTCTGATGGGAGAAGGGAGTCCAGGCGAGGAGAGGGCACAGGAGGGTTGGGACCACAAGTTTGTGCAGACACATGCCTCTCGTCCTGGCCCCCTGCACAGTGGTGAGGTCCCTGAGAGGTGGCATGGTAGCCCAGGCTGACACGGCTCCTGTCCTCACCTAAGGATGCTGGCTGTGCCTGAGGGAGCCGGGAACTGGGAGGGGGCCAGGAAAGGGGGCTGTGAGGGGGCCGGGAAAGGGCGTGGCCTGAGCCTGAGAGCCCCAAAGACCTAGACACACCATCCATCAGGTGGGGGGGAGGACCTGATGTCACAGCTCAGGGGATGCTCGTCCAGAGCCAGAGGAGTCGGATCTGGAGAACCAGAGAGAATGTGCTGCCTGCACGTCAGCGCGTGTGACTGCAGTCTTCCTGCAGGGTGGCCCCACTGCTCAAGCCTGTCGCGCCTCCTCAGCCTTGCGTTCTCATCCTCGCATGGCTCCCCGGGTGACCTTCCCAGGCGCATACCCAGCACACAGTGTCTCTCTCTCCCCTTTTGTCCCCTGTCTTCAGACGGACTATCATGGAATTTGAGCTAACGGGAAAACACTGGCAATTAATCGCTTGAAGACTCACTCTTTCTATGGAAGGGTTCCTGCCTGCTGGTGGGACAGAGAGCCCTCAACTCCCAGGGTGCGGGGGCTCCAGAGACCACATGAGCACCACACCAGCCGAGTCAGGGCCCCCCGACACGCCCAGCACTCGGCTTGGTCAGCGCCTGAGTGACCGAGAGCTCTGTGTTCTTGTGAGGCTGATGCAGAACAGATGTTTGGTCAGGAGGTCTGTGTGATAGGCCCAAGATGACACATGGAGACAGCACCTGCTGGGCTGAGGATGTGTGCCCATGACTCTGGGACACTTTCCTCTCTGAACGGTCAGGGCTGGTCTTGTCATTATTGATTCCTATATTTAAATGTCAGAGGAAAGAATCCTGTCATATTTATAGAGCAAAAATATTTTTGGTTTGTCCTTTGTCCTCTAATTTTATTAGATATATTTGTGTGCATGAGTAAGTACAAACTTTTCCACAAAGATAACATTTCTCCTTCTTCCTGGATTTTTTCCATTGCTTTTGTGCTTGGAGAGCCTTTCCCCACGTTGAAATGAGTTACCTATTAACTGCTTATTTTTGTTGAATAGTTTTTCTGGTTTGGCTAATATAAAACTAGGTTTATTTTGGTGCACGCAATAGTCAGAATTTAAGTTGGTTTCTTTCCCCTGAATATTTAGCCAAGACTTGCAGACTATTTGTTGACTAATCCATTTATTTATTCGTTGTTTTTCTTCGTTGTTTCTTTCACCCCAAGTGTCCCTTATATCCACTTGTGGTCAAGCCCCGTGATTGCCCGCACCCTTCGGTGACCGCTGAAGTGCCTTCTGTGTCTGCTGTCTGTCTGTTCTGGCGTTCCCTGTCAACGCAGTCATACAACATGGAGCCTTTTACCCCTGGCTTCTGCCACGGGCTGTGACTTTTTAAGGTCTGTCTGTGTTGAGGCACATGTCCGTCGCATGTCCTTTGTAATTGTGGAATCATATTCCATTGCCTGGCTATTCCAGCTCTTATTTATTCATCCACGCATTGGTGGACACTGGTGTTGCTTCCGCCCTTGGGCAGTTGTGAACAGTCACATACGCATCTTCGCATCCACGGATGCTTTTGCGCCTCGGGGGTAGATGCCTGGGAGCCAGGTTGCTGGGTTATGTGATAAACTCACGTTTCACTTTTTGGAGAAACTGCGAAACCATTTTCCAAAGCACCTGTGCTGTTTTTCATTCCCGTCAGGGGGTTATAGGGAGTCTGGGTGTCCACACCCTCACCCGTGGCTGTCACTGTGCGCTGGTACTTTAAAGTGATGTCGGTGTTAGTCTCTTTCAGGTGACGCTTTAAAAGGAACTGTGTTTTTAATTACTCCCGTAGCAAGGGGAACTTAACTGCCGATTACCTGCTTAACAGATTCTTATTTCAGGTCATAGTAAACACCATGAAAGTTTATTTCCCCCCGAGGAAAAATTAAGTATTTTTTATCTCTGCCCAACCTCTAAAATAATCATTTGAATTCAAAGCTAAATACACTTTGACTTTGATCTCTGAGCTTACTTCTCTGGGCCTTGGAGACAATGAAAGTATTTGAGTCCTTGAGACCCCTTAGTATGAAGGCCACCCAGTCCCCTGACATCAGAGCCCAAGCAAGGCCTTTCTCCTCGTTAATCATTCCGGGGCCCTTTGAGTATTTTGCTCTGTGACTGTGGTGTTGGGGCTGCCTCCAAGGTCATCTGGGTTCTTCCAGACAGGACCTGGCCTCCTGGGGCTGACGCAGTGATCTGGGCACCCTGCCTGTCTGCTGACCTGGCCACTCGCAGCTCCCACCTTGCCCTGTGTATCCGAGGAGCACGCCTTTTTCATACTCTGTTACAGCATTCCTGAAAACACACGATTTTTCCAGTGCGAAATGGAACTTCCTGTTCCACATTGCTCCTCCTCCACAGACCATGTGCCACCTGACCGGAGGAGCACGGACCTCAAGAATCCGCTGCTCGGACGGCTATTCCTGGGTCACAGTTCCTTGCTGAGGGCCATCTGCGGTCCACTGAGGCATCTTACTGAGTCTTGCAGCGTGCAGCCAGGGGTGGGCTTGTCTAACTACCTTCATAACCTGATCTTTATTTCTGCAAAGTCCTTGTGGAGAGCAGGCGGATGGATGTAAACGGGCCACGAGCTGTGCAACTGCAGGTGCCCAGTCTCAGCTGGCCTGGCGCTGCGTCCCCGAGCACTCCCGGACGGTGCGGGAAGGGGGGACGGCACCTTCTCTTTACAGAGCTTCTCCGAGGGCGTCGGGGATGCGGTCTGGTCAGGGAGAATTTTATAGACTGGAAGAACCTCTGCTTCTTCTAAAACCACAGCTCACAGATGATACCATCTATTTAAAAAAATGGAGCACTTCATCTTGTGCAACGTAAAAAATAGTGAAGTGTTAGGTGAGTGAGTGTTTTTGCGTCTGTCAGGAAACATGGTACACATTCAGAAAAGTTCAGCAAACTTATGAGCCGTGCCTTCATGACTTATTATAAATCCAACCCCATATAACGTCACCCAGCTCAGGAAACTTCACACGCCTGCCCTAGGCCCTCCCTCCTGTGCTCTCTGCCCTCTTGGGCTCCTCATCCCCTGCGGCTGCTCAGCGGCTCCGCTGCCCGTGATAGTTACGCCTCACTGCTCGTACTCTCTCAGCACCTGCTCCAAATGCTATCTATCATTTTGTTTCGTCTGTTTTTGCTTTCTTTATGGTCTCTTCTGATGAACAGAAATCCTAAATTTCAATGCAGTGTGTTTTCTCAGTTATTTTCTTTGACAGTTAATGCTTTTTACGTACAGTTTACGAAGTTCCCGCTGATTAGAGGACTTGAAGGTCGCCTCTATTTGTTCTAGGACCTCCTACGCTTGACCTCTACACACAGACGTTCGGTCGCCCCTCCCTCACTCCGTGAGGCAGAGACCAAGGCTCCCAGTTGGTCCTAATGCCTTGGTATGACTCATTGGAAAGTCCTCGTGCTCTGCAGTGCCCCCTGCCTCAGACATCAAGGGTCATGTTTGTGTGACATCATTCTGAGCCTCCTAGTTTGTTTCACTGGTCTGTGCTTTTTTTTTTTTTTAATCCTTGTGCTAGTATCACACTGGCTTAATTCCTGAATAACAACTTTTACCATATCTCCCTATGTATAAGACGCACCTTAATTTTGGGGCCTGAAATTTGAAAAACAAAAGTATTATATAAAGTTATTGAACTCAAGTTTTATTCACTATAAAATTTATACAACTCCTCATCACTGTCAAGACTCCCATCCATTAGCTTGTCCACATCTGTGTCTGATGACAAATCACTGTCTTCAACAATGAATGCAAAACACAGGTGCAAAAAAGTGGGAAGTGAAAGTAAAAAAATCTACAACCACTGTATAAGATGCAGCCAATTTTTATTTTTATTTATTTTTTATTTATTTATTTTTTTTAATATGAAACGCTTCACGAATTTGCGTGTCATCCTTGCACCGGGGCCATGCTAATCTTCTCTGTATCGTTCCAATTTTAGTATATGTGCTGCCGAAGCAAGCACGCATCCAATTTTTAGACTCCAAATTTTTTGTAAAAGGGTGTGTCTTGTACATGGGGAAATACGGTATAATACCATGAATCTTGGTGTCTGGTAGAATAAGTCCTTCCATGACCCTCAGGGTCATGAATTCTCCCTTTCCATGAATTTTAGAATCAGCTTCTCAACTTCTACACACATGCAAATGCTGGACATTTGATTGGAATCACACTGCATTTACAGATACAGTTTTAGAGAATTGACATCTTTATGATCTTGAACATTTCAATCCATAAACAAGGTCTACCCCTCCACCTACTTAGTCAGGTCTCCCTTACACGTCTTCGTTTTTGAGCAGGCTTTGTGGTGAGGGAATTGTAGAGCTGTCTGGGACCGCCCTGTCTCCCTGGGGCTGAGTACTGGCCTAGACACCCCGCTCTTGTCAGGGGCCCCTGTCCAGCTTCCTTCTTCCCTTTGTGTCCTGATCTGGGTTTGAACCTTGATTAAACAGCTGGAGAAGGGGGAAGGATTCCTCTCTTAACCGGGCCTCAGTTTCCACATCTATAAGATAAGGATCGTCATGCTCATGTGGCAGGTGTGGGAAGGTTAAACCAGAAGATACACCTGAAGAATTTGGTTTGAGTCTGGGACAGAAGGAGCCTCAGTTAATGTCAGATAAAGTAAAACAAACCAGAACCAAGGAAACAAACCACCTGCAGGATGAATGCTGTTTAAGAGGAGCCAGGGCCCTGGCCGGTGACTCAGTGGATAGAGCATCGGTCTGGTGTATGAACCTCCTGGGTTCATTTCCCAGTCAGAGCACACAGGAGAAGTGACCATTTGCTTCTCTCCCCCCACTCCCTCTACTTTCCCTCCTCCCCTCCCACAGCCAGTGGGCTCAATTAATTTGAACATCAGCCCGGGTGCTGAGGATAGCTCTGTCAGAGCATGAGAGCCTCAGGTGCTAAAAATAGCTTGGTACTGGAGCATCAGCCTCAGATGGTTGCCGGGTAGATTTCGGTCTGGGCACATGCGGGAATCTGCCTCACTATTTCCCCTCCTCTCACCAAAAAAAGAGAGAGGAACCAGTCTACCCTGAGGACAAGCCCCATAGAGGTGGCCTGGGGTCCCTTCCTGGAGGAGGTGGTCCTAGAAGCACAGATAGATTTGCTCATGGGACCAAGGGGAGAGCAGTCCTTGCCCAAGGTTTCACAGCTGGCACCCCAGCTCCTAAGAAAGCCTGTTGGAGGATGGTCTCCAGCCCACCTGCTGGTGAGTAGAGGCAAGCAGAGGCAGGCTGGTGGGGGTGTAGTAAATCTGTGTGCAGAGGCAGTTGGCCTGGTGCTGGGCCTTCTGACCCTGACCATGCATGTGTGTGCCAGTCCAGCTCCTGACCAGCCCTTTGTCCTCCAGCAAAGGCAAGTTGGGGCACAATCAGGGTTGTACTGGCTGCAGGGACTGCAGTCACAGGCTGTTCTGGACACTGACTAACAGGACCGAGGTGGCAGCTAAACCCCAGGGGAGAACCCAGGAGGGCCTGGCCTCACGGCATGCCCCAGCACACCAGGGAATTTTACAGGTAACACCCTGAAATCATGGTCATAATTATGCTGCTGAAACAGCAGGGCATATCAAAGCAGGAAAAGCACAGCCAGGATTACGTGGGAGTCCACTGAGATGTCCTTGGTGTGGGAGATTACTTGTCTTGCTCCCTGTCAGTGTGACTGAGAGCAAACCCAGTGGGTCCTTGGCCTCCCAGGCCACACACCAGACCTGGGAGGGACAGGCGGGCCCTCCCAGTGGCCACAGCACCCTGGACAGAGTCTCACTGCCCTGCACCCCGCACCCTGCACTCCTCATCCCGCACCTTGCACTCTGCACTCTGCACTCCGCACTCCGAGGAGCAGGTCCTTTGCAGTCTCTGTCCTGGGGGCCTCCTACCTGTGCCCGACCCTGAGAGCTCCCTCCCTGGTGGCTTCCTGCACAGAACATGCTAGTACTTCCCATGGCTCGATGGGTCCCAGTGTTCCCTGGCACTTGTTCCAGGGAATCTTTTCTCCAGAATTAAAGTTTCTGTGTAGACACAGCCTAGCGGTTCTCTGGTATAACTTCTTCGGTCTCCTGATGAAGAAATTCAGACTCAGGAGCTGTGTGACTCACCTGAGGTGGAGTGCCAGCTTGCATCACAGTTGGTGAAGAACCTTCTGTTCTGAAGGAACACAGGCAAGTCACAGGAACAGTGGCTTCCCAAATAGGCAGAGGGGAAGGAGGCCATCTAATATACTTATGCATACCCTAAGCTGACCCAGTGCGAGAAGCACAACGCAGAAACACTAACTAGTTTAGAGAACACCCTGCCAGTGTGATAGCTGGCCTCGAGAGTCCTCCACATGACATGAACGTAGTTCATGGGCACTTCCTGTGCCAGGCAACCTTCTGAGCGTTGGGACACAGCCCAGAGCCAGCCAGGCAGATGGCTGTCCTGCAAGTCCTGCATTGTCTCAGAGGCAGGTGGGGACAAATATACAACATGTAGGCATGCGTTAGACAATGACAGAGGGGACAGGGGCCAAGGAGGAAAACAGCAAAAAGAGGAGGTACAGGCGTGGGGAGTGGATGCTTTAAATGTCCTGCAGAGGGACAAGGTATGGGATTTATGCACGCTTGGAAACAGACACCAGTGTTTTGTCTTTTTTTTTCTTGTAAAACCTGGATGTGGGCTGTTTCTCACAGGTGAGGCATCAGCCTCCAGCTGAGTGTGTCTGTGGGTGGGGTGTGGGGATGGGGAGCAGGCAGGGCCTACCCATGGCCCTGAACTCTGTGTGGCAGGGTCCATGTGCCTGTCAAACCATTCTCATCTACAAATAATGACTTTTATTTTTTCCCTATTGAGTATGATGTTAACTGTGAGTTTGTTGTAAATGGTCTTTGTTATGTTGAGGTATGTCCTGTCTATTATCACTTTGCTGGGGAATTTTTCTCATAAATGGTGGATTTGGTCAAAAGTTTTTTCTGTATCTGTTGATATGATCATAAGATTTTTATCCATCATTTTGTTTATGTAGTGTATCACAGTAATTGACTTGCTTATATTGTACCAACCTTGCATCCTGGGAATAAATCCCTCTTGATCGTGGTGTGTGAGCTTTTTAAATGTATTGACAATTTGGTTTGCTGATATTCTGTTGAGGATTT
Organism: Saccopteryx bilineata; assembly: GCF_036850765.1. Lineage (NCBI taxonomy): Eukaryota > Metazoa > Chordata > Mammalia > Chiroptera > Emballonuridae > Saccopteryx > Saccopteryx bilineata. The sequence continues at coordinate 102,446,033 of NC_089491.1, read as the reverse complement.
TTATGTTAATGTTCATCAAGGCTATATTGGCTTATACCTTTCTTTGCAGTGGCTATATGTGACTTTGTAATTAAGATAATGCTGTACTTATAAAATGAGCTTGGAAGTCTTCCCTCCTCTTGAATTTTTTTGGAAATATTTGAGAAGGATAAGTGTAAGTTCTTTAACTGTTTGGTAGAATTTACCCATGAAGCCATCCAGTCCAGCACTTTTGTTTCCTGGGAGTTTTTTGATAACTGTTTCAACTTCACTAGTTTTAATCTGTTTGTTCAGGTTCTCTGATTCTTCCTGATTCAGTTTTGGAAGGTTATATGTTTCTAGGAATTTATCCATTACATCCAGATTATTCAATTTGTTGGAATATAGCTGTTAATAATATTTTCTTACAATCTTTTGTATTTCTTTGGTGTTAGTTGTTAATTCTCCTCCTTTATTTCTAATTTTATTTATTTAGGTCCTCTCTCTTTGTTTCTTGATGAGGCTGGTTAAAGGTTTATCAATCTTGTTTATATCAAAGAACCAGCTCCTGGTTTCGTTGATATATATATATATATATATATATATATATATATATATATATATATATATATTTTCTGTATTTTTCTGAAGCCCGAAACCGGGAGAGACAGTCAGACAGACTCCCGCATGCACCCGACCGGGATCCACCCGGCACGCCCACCAGGGGGCGATGCTCTGCCCCTCTGGGGCGTCGCTCTGTCGCGACCAGAGCCACTCTAGCGCCTGGGGCAGAGGCCAAGAAGCCATCCCCACCCAGCGGCGCCCGGGCCATCTTTGCTCCAGTGGAGCCTCGGCTGCGGGAGGGGAAGAGAGAAACAGAGAGGAAGGAGAGGGGGAGGGGTGGAGAAGCAGATGGGCGCTTCTCCTGTGTGCCCTGGCCAGGAATCGAACCCGGGACTTCTGTACGCCAGGCTGACGCTCTACCACTGAGCCAACCGGCCAGGGCCTTTGTTGGTATTATATATCTATATCTATACATATATATATAGATATAGATATATAGATATAGATAGATAGATATAGATATATGTGTGTGTATGTATATATATGTGTGTGTGTGCGTATATTATATATGTGTATATATATGGACTATTTTGTTTATTTCTGCTCTAATCTTTATTATATCTTTCCTTCTGCTCACTTTGGGCTTTGCTTGTTGTTCTTTTTCAAGTTCCTTTAAGTGTGAAATTAAATTGTTCATTTGAGATTTTTTTTTTTGCTTCTTTTTTCTTTTATTTATTAATTATTATTTTTTGTATTTTTCTGAAGTGAGAAGCAGGAAGGCAGAGAGACAGACTCCCACATGCGCCCGACCGGGATCCACCCGCACGCCCACCAGGGGGTGATGCCCATCTGGGCTGTTGCTCAGCTGCAGCCCGAGCCATTCTAGCTCCTCAGTGACTGGGCCAACCCTGCTCCAATAGAACCTTGGCTGTGGGAGGGGAAGAGAGAGACAGAGAGGAAAGAGGGGGGGAGTGGAGAAGCAGATGGGTGCCTCTCCTGTGTGCCCTGACCTGGAATTGAACCTGGGACTTCCACATGCCAGGCTGATGCTCTACCACTGAGCCAACTGGCCAGGGCTGAGATTTTTCTTTTTTCTTGAGGTAAGCCTGTAATACTATGAATTTTCCTCTTAGGGCTGTCCTATATATTTTGGGTTGTTGTGTTCTCATTTTTATTTGTTTCAAGGTATCTTTTAATTTGCTCCTTGATCTCATTGTTAACCCATTCATAGTTTACTAATAGTTATTTAACATCCATGTTTTTGTGTGTTTCTTAGTTTTTTCCGCTCTGATTGATTTCTAGTTTCATACCATTATGTTCAGAGAAGATGCCTGATATAATCTCAATCTTCTTAAAAATATTAAGACTACTTTTGTGTCCTAAGATGTGGACTGTGGCGGTCCAGCCACGACAAGTCTATTACAGGGTCTTAGAATGGGAAAAGGTACAGAATTGAAATAAATGATAGACAGGGACTTAAAGATACATATATACAGATGGGTTCAGGAGGACGCCACGGCAAACAGTCTCTACTGTTCCTTAGCTGTAACGTGCCTGCTCCCCAAAGCACGTCCACTTTTATTCATAGAAAAAATGTGGTCCATCAGCAATTCAATTAAGTTTCCAAGGCAACTCAAAGACGACCCCCCACCATACCATCCAAATCTACTTTACGCTAATAAGAAACTAGCTTCCAGCCTCCTCCGGAGAACATGGGTGAGACAAATGAAAATCAGATGTAGCTCTTTGTTAACTAAGCAGGTGAGGTGGGGTTTGGGCCCAGCACCTCTGTCCAGATTGCAAAAATACCCTGTTTATTTATTCGGTCCCCAACAGTGGACTATCCTAGAAAATGTTCCATGTGCACTTGAAAAGAATGCATATTTTGCTGTTTTGGGGTGCAATACTCTGAAGATATCAATTAAGTCAGCTGACTTACTGTGTCATTTAAGGTCGCCATTTCCTTGTTGATTTCCTATCTGGAAGATATATCCATTGATGTCAATGGGAGGTCAAAATCCCCTACTAGGACTGTATTACTGTCGGTCTCCTCCTTTATGTTCATCAAGATTCTCTTTATTTAGGTGTGCCTATATTGGATGCATACATGTTTAGAAGAGTTATATCTTCTTGTTAGATTGCTCCCTTTATCATTACGTAGTGTCCTTCTTTGTCTCTTACTGTAGCCTTTGTTTTAAAGTCTATTTTGTCAGATAAAAATATTGCGACCTTGCTTTTCTTTTATTTCCATTTGCATGAAGTATCTTTTTAAATTCATTTACTTTTAGACTGTGATATTTTTCATTCTGAGGCGGGTATCTTGTAAACAGCATATATATGGGTCTTGTTTTCATATCCATTCAGCTACCCTATATCTTTTGATTGGAGCATTTAAGCCATTTACATTAAAATGGTTATTGTTAGATACATAGTTATTGCAATTTTATTCTTTCAACTATATTCCTTTTGTTTCCTTCTTATTATTCTTTTTTTAATTTTTAAATTTTATGTAGAAAATTAACTCTAACAGGGTGACATTGATCAATAAGAGTAGATAGGTTTCAGGTGAACATTTCTATAGCATTTGAACTGTTGATTATGTTGTATACCCATCACCCAAAGTCAAATCATTTTCCGTCACCTTATATTTGTCCCTCTTAAAACCCTTCTCCCCCACCCCTCCCCATTTACTCAAGTTCTCTTCCCCCTTCCCATTCTTATTATTCTTAAAGCAGGTCCTTTAACATTTCTTATAATGCTGATTTGATGCTAACAAACTTATTTAGCTTTTTCTTGTCTAGGAAGCTCTTTATTTCTTCTTCAGTTCTAAATAATATCCTTGCTGGGTAGAGTAATCTTGGTTATCGTTCTTTGCTCTTTATCATTTTGACTATTTCGAGCCGATTCCTTCTGGCCTGAAATATTTCTGTTGAGAAACCAGCTGACAGTCTTATGAGAGCTCCCTTGTAAGTAACCAACTGCTTTTATTTATTTATTTTCATTTTTATTTTGCTGCTTTTCAGATTGTCTCTTTGTCTTTAACCTTTGCCATTTTAACTATGATGAGTCTTGGTGTGGGTCTGTTTGGGTCCATCTTGTTTGAGACTTTATGAGCTTCCTGGACTTGCCTGTCTTTTTCCTTCACCATGTTAGGGAAGTTTTCAGTCATTATTTCTTCAAATAGGTTCTGGGTCTCTTGCTCTCTTTCTTCTTCTTCTGGTACCCCTGTGATATAGATGTTGTTACACTTCATGTTGTCCCAAAGGTCCCTTAAACTACCCTCATTCTTTTTAATTCTTTTTCTTTTTGCTGCTCTGATTGTATGTTTTTTTTCTACCTTGTCTTCCAAATTGCTGATTAAATCCTTTGTTTTATCCAACTTACTGTTTATTCCTTCCAGTGTATTCTTGATGTCAGATATTGCATTCCTCATTTCTGTATTTTAATGGTTTTTATGCCCTTTTTTATGCTTGCTATCTCTTTGTTGAGGTTCTAAGTTCTTTGAACATTCTTTTTTATTTTTATTTATATATTTTTTTACAGAGACAGAGAGAGTCAGAGAGAGGGATAGATAGGGACAGTCAGGAACGGAGAGAGATGAGAAGCATCAATCATCAGTTTTTTGTAGCGACACCTTAGTTGCTCATTGATTGCTTTCTCATATGTGCCTTAACTGTGGGCCTTGCTCAAGCCAGTGACCTTGGGTCCAAGCTGGTGAGCTTTGCTCAAACCAGGGGTCTCTAACTTAGGTCTTGAACCTAGGTCCTCCTCATCCCAGTCCAACACTCTATCCATTGTGCCACTGCCTGGTCAGGCTGAACATTCTTATAACCATTTTTTAAAACTCCATATCTGGTAGATCACTTGATTCCATTTCATTTAGCTCTTTTTCTAAAGATTTCTCTTCTCTGTCATTTGGGTCCTGTTTCTTTGTCTCCCCATTTTGGCTGCTTCTTTGTGTCTGTTTCTATGTGTTAGATATATTTGCTATGACTCTCAGTATTCATAGGGTGCCCTTACGTTGTAAGTGTCCTGATCTATAGGACATAGTGGTGTTGTTTCCTTGTTCACCTGAGCTGGGTGCTCCAGGAATGTCCCTTGTGTGGGTTATGTGGTAATTAGGTCTTGATGGCTATTTGTCCTTTTGTATTTGGGATTGGCCCTCAAACTGGCTGACTGTGAAGCTCAACCCCCACCAGGGCATGCAAGATGCTATGCAGGTATTGACCACAAACAGTGGAATTTGCCCCAGTTGGGTTTGGTGCCTGCCAAGCTCTCCCTTTGAATATGCTGCTGGTGAAGCTTATTGTATCTTGCCCTGATATTGTCTGAATCTGGCCACTGGGTGTATTGGTTCTGGTCCTCTTGGTAGGAACTCTGGTGCAGGCTAATGCCAGATGCTCTCTGTTCCTGGACCTTGGCAACCTGTTTGGGGTTACAAAGGATCCACAGTTTCTAGCTGTCTTTGTTGTACTTGGGTGCATGATAAAGACCAAACTGTCTTTTGTCACCCCAGGCTGGCTTTTGTTAGCACTAGGTCCAGGGGGAAGTCAGCAAAGTCCCACGGAACCCCTGGATTTGCCTCTAGCTGCCAGTTGTCCGTCAGTCCTTAGGCAAGGTGATAGGTGAGGCCCCCAACCCAGAGCCATTCAACTCATCCTGATCTCAATGTTTCCCTGACCTCAGCATAGCCTAGCCACTAGAAGTTTGGGAAGTGGGGACCTCTGGAGCCAGGAAGATGGGTCTGTGGGAAGCCAGGAGGTTGGTTCTATAGATTTCCTGTGAAGGAGAAGTGCTGGTCAGATTCACAGGAAAGTGGAAAGAATAGCCCCTGCTTCAAAACCAAGCAACTGAGTCACTGACAGCCCTGAGACTGTCAGATCTCTATACTCTGGCCAAGGCAGCTGACTCCTCAGCAGGGTCTAAGCTCTGCAAGGTGGTGTGAAAGGGAGTCTAGAAGGTGGGGCAAGTCTTTTCCCCCAAGCTCATGCCACATGGAGGGGAATACTCTGCCCAAGAAAGATGGCGTCTGTGGTATTGCAGGCTTATCAGCTTTGGGTTCCTGGTGACTGTCATCCCATGTCTCTCTCTAGAGCCACAATCCTCAGACTTTTCTCATGTGACTGTACTCCATTCTGCTCTTGTTCTGCCAGAGCTCAAGGTGAGTTTCCATGCATAAAATTTTGTGGGTTGCCTCTTTAAGAGGGTACCTGCGTCTCTAACTGGCTCTCTCTGGTGGATAGAAATCCTGTTGCTTTTCACAGATGAATGTCAGTGAGTTCCTCTGCTAAGTTTTTGTGCTTTGGGCTGGGGATCCCAGCCAGGGGTTTAGGCTCCACACTTCTCAGGGGTTACCCTGGAACTGAATATCCCCTGGAGCCTCCTTCTGCAGCTTGTAGGAGAGGTTCCAGCCCATTTCACATCTCCACCCTTCTTACCAGTCTTGGTGTGGCTTCTGTGAATCCGTGGTTAAAACACTCCTCTTCAGCTAGTCTTCAGTTGGTTATTCAAGATGATTAATCTTTAATTTAGTTATAATTCCAGTTTAGTCCTGGAAGGAGGTGAGTATAGCTGTCACCTAAGTCAGTGGTCCCCAACCCCCGGGCCGTAGACCAGTACTGGTCCATGGGCCATTTAGTACTGGTCTGCAGAGAAAGAATAAATAACTTACATTATTTCTGTTTTATTTATATTTAAGTCTGAATGATGTTTTATTTTTTAAAAATAACCAGATTCCCTTTGTTACATCCGTTTAAGACTCACTCTTGATGCTTGTCTCGTAAGCTTGACAATTATATTTAAAAATACCAGTTTTGTTTTTATAAATAAATTTTTATTAATTTTAATGGGGTGACATCAATAAATCAGGGTACATAAATTCAAAGAAAACATGTTCAGGTTATCTTGTCACTCAATTCTGTTGCATACCCATCACCCAAAGTCAGATTGTCCTCCATCACCTTCTATCTAGTTTTCTTTGTGCCCCCCCCCCACCGCTCCCCCTCTCCCTCCTTCCCTCCCCCCCCCCCCCCTGCTGTAATCACCACACTCTTGTCCATAGTCTCGTTTTTATGTCCCACCAATGTATGGAATCCTGCAGTTCTTGTTTTTTTCTGATTTACTTATTTCACTCCGTATAATGTTATCAAGATCCCACCATTTTGTTGTAAGTGATCCGATGTCATCATTTCTTATGGCTGAATAGTATACTATGATGTATATGTGCCACATCTTCTTTATCCAGTCTTCTATTTTTTTTTACAGTGATTAAAGCCTTTAAGCAAACTCTTGGCCAATACAGCCAGAATCCATAAAAGAGTAGTGTCCTTAACATGTTCACCAAGTCCAAGTTGGCCCCAACACCATGCCAAATCCCTGAAAAATAATACCACAGTTTTTATGCCGGTCGCATAATTTTATTTTGTGCATTTATCTGTCCCACCCTAAAGGCCGGTCTGTGAAAATATTTTCTGACATTAAACCGGTCCGTGGCCCAAAAAAGGTTGGGGACCACTGACCTAAGTCAGTCATCATCCTGATTAGCCCCCTAAGATTCTTTCACCAAGTATGATCATGATTTGATGTGTTTTCTTGGTATTACTGAGCGGTATTCAATTTTGAGTGTACACCACAATTAGCTTTTGACCTATTGATGAACACATAGGCTGTTTCCAGTTGTGATCTGCTGAGAATAAGGCTGCTATGAACTGTGTGTGTGTGTATACTTGTGTGTATGCATGCTTTCATTTCTCCTGGGTAAATACCTAAGAGTGGGATTGCTCCATCAGAGAAAGAGTAATGTTTAGTGTATAAGAAACTTCCAGAACTGTTGCAAAGAGAAACGTGCCAGTTCACACTCCCATTAACGGAGTCCAAGAGTTCTAGTTACCCAATATAGTAGCTGGTGGGTGTGTGCCATACCTCAGTGTGCTTTAAGCTTGCGTTTCCCAAAGGCTAATGATGACGAGCACTCCCTTGTGCTTACTGGCACGTGTGCACCTTCCCTTCGGAAGAGCCTGTTCAAATCTTGTGCTATTAAAATTTTGGAGGTTGTCTTTTTATGATCTAGTTGTAGACGTTCTTTACATGTTCTTGATTCCAGTCCTTTGTCTTTGTTTTTTGTGAATTCTACATTCGAGAACTCACCTACTCACTGAAATGTATTTGTAACCCCCAAGTTGCCACGGCAGTCTCGTGGTCACTCATGGACGTGCAGAGTGGGGAAAAACTTGGGTCACCAACACCCTTGTGCTCCAGCTGAGGCTGAGCAAGGTGATGCCCTGCCTAATTGTTTTAGCTTATATGCTGTAATAAGTGCCCTTCTCTGTTTATTTAGCACCCATTCTTTTTAGTACTTTTATTTTTTGGTAATTTAAAATTTTATAATGGCCCAAGCATAGCTCTGAGGTGCTGTCTGGTGTACCTAAGCGAAGAAGGCTGTGATGTTCCTCATGGAGAAAGCACGTGTGTTACATGAGCTTCCTTTGGGCAAGAGGTATAGCGTTGTTGGCTGTGAGTTCAGTGCTAATAAATCAACAGTATAAACCACATTAGGCATCTTTAAACAGAAACACATATGAAATGAGGTTATATATTGAATGACTGATGAAAATGTTGTGACAGAAGCTCTCAGGAACCTGGTCCTGGGTTTCCCCTGGGAGTGACGGTCCAGTGTTCCCTAGTTCAATGTCTAGGTGACATTGTGGAATGAATGTAACTACCACAAATAATGAGATCACCTGTACATGTTTTGCAGACATTTTCTCCTCTCCCAGTACATGGCTTGCCTATCCATCTTCTTACTGATGTCTCTTGGTGAATGGTAGTTTTGTATTCTGACGGAGGGTCATTGACCAATTTTTTCTTTTATGGTTTTGCTTTGTGTGTTCAGTCTGGGAAGCCTCTGTCTACACCTAAGACATGAAGACATTCTATATTCACTTCTATAAGCCGTATAGGTTTAGTTTTTATTTGGGGTCTATAATCCATCCCACACGTATTATTGTGTGTATGTGAAGCAGGAGTGGAAGCTCAGGTTTCTCATGGATATTCATTCACATTAAAGCAGACCCCAGCCATCCTATCATTTTCCCTGGTCACATCTCACTGTGTATCTCTAAACAGAAGGACACAGGGCGTAATTGTATTCAGTACCTATTAACAGACTTCTGTGACCGTGGTCTGGGTTCTGACTTTTTTTTTTTTTTTTTGTATTTTTCTGGAGCTGGAAACGGGGAGAGACAGTCAGACAGACTCCCAAATGCGCCCGACCGGGATCCACCCGGCACACCCAACAGGGGGCGACGCTCTGCCCACCAGGGGGCGATGCTCTGCCCCTTCGGGGCGTCGCTCTGTTGTGACCAGAGCCACTCTAGAGCCTGGGGCAGAGGCCAAGGAGCCATTCCCAGCACCCGGGCCATCTTTGCTCCAATGGAGCCTCCGCTGCGGGAGGGGAAGAGAGACAGAGAGGAAGGAGAGGGGGAGGGGTGGAGAAGCAGATGGGCGCTTCTCCTGTGTGCCCTGGCCGGGACTTTGGCACGCCAGGCCAACGCTCTACCACTGAGCCAACCGGCCAGGGCTGGGCTCTGACTTTTAGTACTAACAGTCAAATGCCACGCACCATGCAGGCTTTGGAAAAGGGTTGGGCTATTGTTTTCATACAAGGAGTTTACCCTGTCTCAATTTATACATGGCCCCTCCCCTGTCCTGGGAGTAAATGCCCCATGAAGTGGGCACCAGATAGTATAAGCATTTAATTCACAGGTTTGGCTACTCTGAGTTATCACTGAGGAATACCCCTTTTCTCAGAAGTTAATTCTCTTATAATATTTACCCATGTTTGAATCATGCTTTAAGCTCATTTATTTATTCAACAAATATTTGTCTCCTCCTATGTGCCAGGTACTGAACTGATTCTGGGTGTCATCCAAGGCAGGTTAGTACCTGTCTTGTGGCCATCCAGAAACTTCTGTTTTTCTGGGGGAAAGAGACAATAGACAATGGGTGATAGAATCTTTATTTAATTTATAATGGTGATGAGTGTTTGGGGAGAGGTACAAGGAGTCATATGATTGTCCCGAAAAGGGATTTGATTTCATCTGGGAAGACAGGAGGATCTCTGAGCCAGTGACACCAAAACTGAGTTCTAAAGGGAGGGGAGGAATTAGATAGAAGTGAGGCAGAGCATGTTCAAAGGCCCTGAGGTGTAAAGGGACCTGGGGCACTAAAGTTTGGAATGATAGAAGGGTAATGAGTGCAGAGGCACACTGAGACAGGTAAGATTGAAAAACAGGTAGGTCTTGAGGGTCAGTTGAAGATGTTGTTTTATCTTTAGAAGCACCACTGTGTGTAACAGAACTTCCTGTAATAAGAGAAAAGTTCTAAATCTATGATGTCCAATATGGTAGCTGTCAGCCACATGTAGCTATCGAGTCCTTGAAATGTGGTCAGTGTGACTGAGGAACTGAGTTTTTAATTTTAATTAACTAAAATTTAAGTAGCGCCTATGGCCCTGGCTGGTTGGCTCAGTGGTAGAGCATCGGCCCAGCATGTGGATGCCCTAGGTTTGATTCCCAGTCAGGGCACACAGGAGAAACAACCATCTGCTTCTTCACCCCTCCTCCTCTTCCTTCTCTTTCTCTATCCTTCTCTTCCCCTCTCACAGCCATGGCTTGGTTAGAGCAAGTTGGCCTCAGGTGCTGAGTATACCTCCATGGTCTCACCTTAGGTGCTAAAATAGCTTGGTTGCCAAGCAATAGAGCCATGGCCCAAGATGGGCAGAGCATCGCCCTACAGTGGGCTTGCAGGTGGATCTTGGTTGGGGCACATGCAGGTATCTGTCTCTCTACCTACCCACTTCTCACTTAAGAAAAAAAATAGCACTATGACTTTGGCCGCCAAATTGGACAACATGGCTTTCGAGTAATGGCAAACCATCAGGAATTTAGAGCAGACAGCTGACACAATCTGATGTGCATCTGTTATTTGTTATTTGTCACTGGCTCCAATGTGAGCAGTGTAAGGGCCTGTGGAAATATCACCACCATTGCCCAGGAGACAAAGAATGGCTTCCTGACTTTGGGTGTGCAGTGCAGTTGGAGGAAAATGGGCAGAGTCAAGATTTTTGAGGGGTCAGGGTAGACAAGGCCTGCTGGCTGAGTGCTGGAGGAGAGGCTGCCCAGGCTCACTGCCAGCTTCTGACCAGAAGAAGGACGACTGGGGGGCAATCTGCCCCTTGCTGAGTGGGCACCTGGTGCCCAAAAGGGGCAGGCTTTGTAGGCACACAGCGGTGGGGCCCCCAGGAAAGGCCTGGCTGCTAAAATTTCTAAGAAGGTTGAGAGGAGGCTCAGGTGTGATGCCTCAAGGTGGCAATGTCATGTGAACATAAAGCAGTGCCCAGGAAAATTCAAACTTCTTGTTCCCTGATTCTTGCAGAAGGCTGGCACTGTGCTTACACTGTCACCGTCACCCGTAGTCTTGCTCAAGTGGGGGTCCTACCTGATACTCTTTAACAAGAAAACACATTAAGAACCCTGACTTGCTAACAGGCACATTTTTACCCACCAGTGTTCTTTCTGTAAGTTCCCACTGTTAGGACATAGCCTCACCCGATATTGTGTGGCTGTTTCTCCATTGTGGGCATTTGACTGTCATCTAATGTCGCATTCCCAGCTTGGCTAGGACAGTTGGCAGGGCAGTCTGCAGGCCTGTGACCCAGAGCCATGGAAACCACTTGTGGTGTTGGCCCCAATAATGCAGTGCCTGGGAAGCTATCCCAAGGAAACAACTGAATGGGAAAAAATATAAGTGCAGGAAGGCGCTCATTGTGCCATAAACTGTGATAGGGAAACCAGCTCAAATGGCTGGCAAGTTCAACACCAGGGCACAGCCCGAGTGCATGGGAGTTCGGGGTGAAGATGGCCATTGTGAGGGCCGTGCAGTCATACTGCCAAATGCCCTCATATTTCAAATGCAAAGATAAGCACATTGTGATCAGAGCATGATAAATGGACATAAAAACCTAAAGAGAACACCACTGGTACCAAGGTGAGGATGTCTCAGCAGTTTAATTTTTTTGAGTGAAAAGCTTGATTTTCATGATATTTAGCTGGCTGTTACAATACGCAGAATTCAGGAAAATGATAGCAAGCAACATTTTGTAAATTATCTAGTTTGGGGGGGGACAGTTATTTCACTTGGACACATTCAAATTAACTGCAGTTTTTTAAGACAAAACTAGTTTGAAACCTTTTTTTGTTGAGTTTTATGTATGTGATAGTATTTAACTGTTTCAAATATATCAAAATGATGCATGTAACACATCATTATTTTGGGAGATGAGAAATAACATTTAGCAACAAACAGACACAGACATCCCAGAAAAAAGCATAGGGATGTTCATTATTTTCTGGGAAAAAAAAAAAGAGCAAATTATGCCTGTAGTAGTATACATGGAAAAGAGAGAAAAGCATAAAAAGCAAAAATAATTTATAGTCACACCATTTACGTTTAACCACCAGGATATTTTGCTATTTTTCTTCCAAAGTCGTTTAATGCATATCTATGTATATAAAATTGTCAGAATTGGTATCATACAGTGAATGTCATTTTGGTTCCTGTCTTTTATAACGAACACCAGTGTATTAGTCCGGGTTTTCTAGACAATCTATCTGTATGTTTGTCTATGTATCTAATTTATTATATGATATTGGCTCATGCATTATAGAGGCTGAGCAGTTCTTAGATCTGCTGTTGGCAAGAGACCCAGGAGAACTGATGATGTAGCTCCACCCTGAGTCCACATTTGAAGGCAGGAGACCAATGTGCCCTCTCAGAGAAGACGGGCAGAGAGAATGAATGACTTCTGGGCACAGGCAGTTTGTGTATTCAGGCCCTCAGCTGATGGGGTGAGGCCCACCCCACCGGAGAAGACATCTGCTTACTCAGGCTACTGGATCATGTGTAAATCCCATCCGAACACACGCTCATAGTCACACTGAGAATCATGTGTGATTCAGTATATGGGCACCTGTAGTCCAGTCAGGCTGACACATAAAATTGGCCATCACAACAAGATGTCTTCCCCATGATCAGACTTCTGTGGAAATGTTTTTAATGCTCACTTTTTTCATCAGTGCTGTGCCTGCGACTCTCACGGTTTCAAAAGCTTTACTCAGGAATGTTCCAATTCCATGCCATTGTAAGTGCCCAGTCTTTCATTAAGCTCCGTCATGCAGGGATCCATCCCTCTTTGGTCAGGAGTGAAGCTCAAAGTAGGAGCACACGGCTGGATTCAGGGACACAGGATTCAGGCCTGGATTACCCCCATCCAGACGTGTGCCTTCCCACCTGCTCTGCGCTGTCCACACACATGGCTGTGAGGAAGTCTGCCCCATTCACTCCTCCCGATCGGCTCGCTGACTGCTCCTTCCCCTCGGTTCGCTGGCCTCCTTCTTCCTGATGAACTTCCTGGTGAACTCCCACATCCAAGGCCTTGAGTTCTTCAGTCTCAAATGCTGACATACCCTAACACACAGTACCTTCCAACTGCATGTTCTGCAGTGGGAACACCAGTATATATTGTAGGACTGTTTGGAGAGTTAATGAGCAATTTGTACAGGGCTTCAGGTGCCAGGCTGAGCAAGACATGCATGTTGAAGTGGCAGAATTCCTTAAGGTCAGAATTATTAATTTAGTAAACTGTCTTTTCCACTACACTAAATCTTATTTTCTTCCCTTGAAAGGAGGCTGGGTTAATGATTAACCACATTGTGGTTGGTCTGTGATATTTAAATTCCAGAATAACTTCTTTATTTTTTCACTGTCTCCTCCAGGACCATTTCCTTCCACCGAAGTCCCTTGTTTAGGCAATATACATCCACGTCACAGTTTCAAAAGAATAAAAATATTAATTATAAATCTAAACAGAACAACCAGAGAACCTGCCACCTCTCCAAGCAAACCCTATCATGTATCGGCTCCTGTTTTACAATACATTATTGATGATCTGTTTGCCTTTCTTCTAAATTTATTATTTTTTAAAGTTCTGTATTTTTTATATTTTTCTGAAGTGAGAAGCAAGGAGGCAGAGAGACAGACTCCTGCATGCACCCAACTGAGATCCACCCAGCAAGCCCATTAAAGGGTAATGTCGGCCCATCTGGGGCATTGCTCCATTGTAACCAGAGCCATTCTAGCACCTGAGGCAGAGGCCATGGAGCCATCCTCAGTGCCCGGGCCAACTTTGCTTCAATGGAGCCTTGGCTGCAGGAGGGGAAGAGAGAGATAGAGAGAAAAGAGAGGGGGAGGGGTGGAGAAGCAAATGGGTGCTTCTCCTGTGTGCTTTGGCTGGGAATCGAACCTGGGACTTCCACATGCTGGGCCAACGCTCTACCACTGAGCCAACTGGCCAGGGCTTAAATTTATTTTTCTAATTCTATTACATTTATTGGGGGTGATATTGGTTCATAAAATGATATAATTTCAAGTGTACAGTTTTATAATATGGCACTTGTATATTGCATTGTGTGCCTTTCTTGTGTGTAATTCTTTCTTTTTTTCTTTCTTCCTTTCTTTCTTTCTTTTTCTTCCTTCCTTCCTTCCTTCCTTCCTTCCTTCCTTCCTTCCTTCCTTCCTTCCTTCCTTCCTTTTTCTTTCTTTTTCTTTCTTCCCTCCCTCCCTCCCTTCCTCTCTTCCTCCCTCCCTTCCTTCCTTCCCTTCTTCCTTCCTTCCTGCCTGTCTTTTTTCTAAGTGAGAGGAGGGGAGATAGAGAGACAGACTTCCCCATGCACCCTGACTGGGATCCACTCAGCAACTCCCCATCTGGGGCTGATACTTAAACCAATTAAGCCACTGACTGTGAGAGGGGAAGAGAGAGAAAGGGAGAGGGAGGAGGAGAGAAGCAGATGGTCACTTATCACGTGTGCCCTGACTAGGGATCAAATCTCGGATGTCTGCATGCCAGGCAATGCTCTACCCACTGAGCCACTGGCCAGGGCCGGGTTCTTCTTTTTACAAAGATGAATGAAGTGACAATCAGCTGGGTACACGCTTGCTGTCTGGCTGGCTTTCCTCTTCCATCACTCAGTCCTGGCTTACTGGCTACCAGTCAGGCCACATCTTGATGCACAAAGTGATCTTAGGTGTACGTTGAAGAGGACAGATTGTGACGATCAGTGTGATGGGACAAGGGGTCCCAATGGAGGCCCACACCCCACCCCTTCACACACCTGTGCTCCATTATTCTCATACACACGCATGCATGCACACATGTGAGCCCCGAGTGGGCCGCTCTTAGGGCAGTGTCCCCAAGCCTGAAAGCGGAAAAGGAAATAGATTTTCCACCGTAAACATCAGACTCGACTCAGGTGACTGCGTGCTGACTGACCTGGACCAAGTTGGGGACCAGGGCTGGCATGACTTGCCACTCTGTGTGCAGCCCTTGAAACTCACAGAGGATGTGGGAGAGGATCAGTAAACAACATCAGGCAGAAACTTTCCAATATCTGCAAAACATCTTTTGTCTACAGAGTGATTCTTTTTTTTTTTTTTTTTTTTTTTTTTTTAACAGAGAGAGAGAGAGAGAGAGTCAGAGAGAGGGATAGATAGGGACAGACAGAGAAGAATGGGGAGAGATGAGAAGAAGCATTAATCATTAGTTTTTTGTTGCAACATCTTAGTTGTTTATTGATTACTTTCTCATATGTGCCTTGACCGTGGGCCTTCAGCAGACTGAGTGACCCCTTGCTCGAGCCAGCGACCTTGGATCCAAGCTGATGAGCTTTGCTCAAACCAGATGAGCCCGCACTCAAACTGGCGACCTCGGGGTCTCGAACCTGGGTCTCTGCATCCCAGTCTGACACTCTATCCATTGTGCCACTGCTTGGTCAGGCTGCAGAGTGATTCTTACGGCTCCCCTAACATTAGTGAACTTGGACTATGAGCATGCTGCTTTGCCTTCGGTCCCATAAACCCAGCCTGACAGTGTTTTTATTTCTTTACTTTTTTTTATTTTTGTTTTTGAGAGAGGCAAGGAGAGAGAGACAGGAACATCGAGCTGCTCCTGTATGTGTCTTGACCACAGATCAAACAGGCAACCTTTGTGCTCCGGGAAGATGCTCCAACCAACCAAGCGATCTGGCCGGGACTTTGAAGGTGTTCCATTTCTGATGCTAAGGACCAAGCAGGGCGGAGGAGAACGCCCCAGGAAGATGGCCAGTTGGGGAGAGGCCTCTGGCATAGCAACCTGGTCTGCCCCCAGCCCTACCCGGCATTTGGGGTGTCCCCACAGGTCCTTGGCCTTGGCAGGTGCCAGGACTCTGCCCCACAGGCATCTACTGGGGGGTTGATCACATCAGGAAACTGTGACCTTTTGGAAGTGGTGAGTCTCTGAGGCCAAGGGATGGGAAACTGGCCCTGGGCCAAAAGCTGACAAGGCAGCCACTCACACTGAACAAAAGAGACCTCTCATCCCTCCTGTGAGTGCCAGCAGCCAGAGGGAGCTCTCTGTGGTGTGGGGGCCGCCCACCAGCCAGCCCTCGGTGGACAGTAGCTGACTCTGTTGGTTGAGGCCCCCATCGGCCTGAGCTGCCCAGGTGATGTCACGGGGCTCTCCTGACTGTCTTACGGCAGGGGTCCTCTAAACGTTTCTTCAATACCCCCATAAGAATTTTAAGAAGTGCCTGACCAGGCAGTAGCACAGTGGATAGATCATCAAACTGGGATGCTGAGGTCCCAGGTTTGAAACCTCGAGGCTGCTGGATTGAGTGTGGGCTCATCGGCTTGAGTGCAGGCTCACCAGCTTGAGCGTAGGATCATAGACATGACCCCATGGTTGCTAGCTTGAGCCCAAGGTCCCTGGCTTGAGCAAGGAGTCACTGGCTCAGGTGGAACCCCCCAGTCAAGCCACATATGAGAAAGCAATCAATGAACAACTAAGGTACTGCAATGAAGAATTGATGCTTCTTTTCCTGTGGGGAACTTTCCTGGACTCCTGCTCCCTGTGACAGCTCCTAACAGACTGAACTGTGGTTGGGTTGCATTTTTCAGGGATTTGGCATGGTGATGTGGCCAACTTGGACTTGGTGAACATGTTAAGGACACTACTCTTTTAGGGATTCTTGCTGTATTGGCCAAGAGTTTGCTTAAAGGCTTTTAATCACTGTAAAAAAAAAATAGAGGACTGGATGAAGAAGATGGGGCACATATACACCATGGTATACTATTCAGCTAGGAGAAATGATGACATCGGATCACTTGCAGTGGAATGGTGGAGTCTTGGTAGCATTGTGTGGGGTGAAATGGGCGAATCAGAAAAAAACAGGAACTGCAGGATTCCATACATTAGTGGGACATAAAAGCGAGACTAAGAGGCATGAACAGGAGTGTGGTGGCTATGGGGGGTGGGGGGAGGGAAGGAGAGAGAGGGGGAGGGGGAGGGGGTACAGAGAGAACTGGATGGAGGGTGGCAGAGGACGATCTCTCTTCGGGTGATGGGTATGCAACAGAACTAAATGACAAGATAACCTGGAAATGTTTTCTTTGAATGTATGTACCTTGATTTATTGATGTCACCCCATTAAAATAAAAATCTATTTAAAAAAAAAAGAATTGATACTTCTCATCTCTCTCTCTTCCTGTCTGTCTGCCTCTCTCTATCCTTCTCTGTGGACAGAATGAACATTACTTACTGTTCTTATTTAAGTATTAAAAAAATAAAAAGTTAAGTACACTTTTGTATATTATAAAATAAAAAACCAAAAAGTTTTTTTTTATCAGAAACTTAAACAGTTGTAGAGAATGTAATTTCCAATGTATAGGAAATGTTAACAACTTACAACTTTGATTTTCAACCTCATCTACTTAGAAATCCATAAACTTGATAGTCAGAAAACTTTACATCATTGATGTTTTCTTCATAGTTATATTCTGATTTCTTTAAAAAACTGTGTCCTAATGATTTTGTTTAATGTTTGGAAGCTGTTGTGGGTGAATTGTTCATCCAAGACACGTTTAAGTCCTAACTCCCATACCTGTGAGTATGATCTTATTTGGAAATAGGGTCTTTGCAGGTGGGACTAAGTTATGAATTATTCTGAATTGGGGGGGGGGGTATCTTAAACCCAGTGACTGGCATCCTTAGCAGAGAAATGAAGGGAGATATGAGAAACAGGTAATCTATGCAGAGGGTCTACGCCCGTGGTGACGTAGGCAGAGGTGGGAGTGATGTAGCCACAAGCCAAGGGACACCTGGACCCCATGTTGCTGGAAGAGGCAGAGGGTTCTACCAGAGCCTCTGGAGGGAGCACAGCCCTGCTGACACCTTGGTTTCAAACTTTTGGCTTCTAGAACTTTTGCTGTAGATAGGGTTGGTAGTAAATGATTGGAACAAACAGCAAAAAGGTATTACAAATTTTGATAAACAATTTTAAACACAGAAAGTAAAGTTTTATTGGAAATGAGCTATGGTGAGATTCAGCTGGTTCGCACCAGTTTGGCAGGCCTAATACCTAATTTTTTGTTGAGTTCAGGGACCCAGTTGTTAAAGTGGCACTTTTAATCAAGGTTTTCTCAAGGTGGGCATCTGGCAGCTGCCCAATGTGGACATCAACAAATTTACATTCCTTACTCGTTTTTAATGTCCATCTGTGCAATAGCGTATTCTAAGCACCTGTAGTAATGTTTATTCTGTCCACAGGTGAAAAAAATTGCAAGTGAGGACAACAATCAAGAAGCAATATCACCTTACTGGGCAGTGGCACAGAGGATAGAGCGTTGAACTGGGATGCAGAGGACCCAGGTTCGAGACCCTGAGGTTGCCAGCTTGAGCATGGGCTCATCTGGTTTGAGCAAAATTCACCAGCTTGGACCCAAGGTCGCTGGCTTGAGCAAGGGGTTACTTGGTCTGCTGAAGGCCCACGGTCAAGGCATATATGAGAAAGCAATCAATGAACAACTAAGGTGTCGCAACAAAAACCTGATGATTGATGCTTCTCATCTCTCTTAGTTCCTGCCTGTCTGTCCCTCTCTCTGACTCTCTCTCTGTCTCTGTAAAAAAAAAAAAAAAAAAAAAAGCAATATTGAAATATCTTAAATAACAGTTTAATTATTTTTTGTCCGGTATTATTTAATATTTTTTCATTAACAGCTTAAAATTCTTATAACATATTCTAGTTTTGTGTACCTCTTTTACTGTTCTTATTTAAGTATTAAATGTAGGAAATAATAAATTAGCTTTCAGTATATCATTTTTTTATTCTAAAAACGGTCATTAGGGCAGACAGCCAGTTGTTAAATTATTTGAATTCTGCTGCTGGTTATATTCTATTAAGTTTCTCCATCAAGACATAATAGGTTTCATTATATAAACTTTTTGTACTTCACTTAATATATTTTGAGTGTCTTTCCTTGGGCCCTAGACATTGCTGCTAAGACTGCTTATAGGCATGTTACATATTTTTGTTGCTGCTACTTTTGCTTCTAAGGGGACCCTTCCCCGTTATAACTTATATTTTGTAGTTGTTGTGCTATAGAAAAGCTATTAACTTTTCATACTTTAATGTTATATCTGATCACTTGATACATTGTAAGGATTTTATGATGATTTTCTCCTGTTTTGTTAAGTAAAGTACATTACTCCATTTTCTTCCAATTGCAATAATTTCAGTTTCTCCTTTTAAATTGTAATGTCTTGTTTTTGTTTTATTTCTTTATTTTTGGACAGAAACAGAAAGTCAGAGAGAGGGATAGATGGGGACAGACAGGCAGGAAGGGAGAGAGATGAGAAGCATTAATTCTTTTTTGGGGTACTTTAGTTGTTCATTGATTGCTTTCTCATATGTGCCTTGACTAGGGCGCTACGGCAAAGCAAGTGACCCCTTGCTCAAGCCAGCGACCTTGGGCTTCAACCCAGTGACCTTTGGGCTCAAGCCAGTGACCCAGTACTCAAGCTGGTGAGCCCACACTCAAGCTGGATGAGCCTGCGCTCAAGCTGGTGACCTCGGGATTTTGAAGCTGGGTCCTCTGCGTCCCAGTCCAATGCTCGCTTTATTCACCATGCCACCGTCTGGTCAGGCTATTTATTTTTTAACACATTGTGTTAGCCAAGACTTCCAAAAAAAATGTAAATAATAGTGAAAATAGATGAGTTTGTTTTTTTCTCATTAAAATTAGAATATTTCTGAAGTATGATTTTAATTATTGCTCTAAATTAAATATTAGTCTCTTCTCTTTAGGTTTCTCAACTTTTATTATTAGAAGGTATTAACTGTAAAACGTCTACTTTTGTGGATTAAGGAAAACACATTTTTTACCAGACCTTTTAATGTTCAGATATAACATTAACATTTCTGAGGTCAATCTAGTTTAAGTGCAAAATTGTACCACTAGATGGTGCTGTGCCTCCATTTTTGGTGTCCAGACATAAACTTGGCTGCATTGTTCAAGTTTCAACCTTGCAAATTTTACATGATCTTCAAACTATTGCCTTATTTTCAACTTTCTCCAAAATGGCCCTAAGTTAAGAATATGCTTTAAAGAGTACTTATTTTCTCCTCTTTATTTCATCATTTTTATGGAGGTAAAAATAACAATAAAATTTACCATTTTTTAATTAAAAAAAATATTTATTGATTTTAGAAGGGGGAGGGAAAGAGAAGGAGGGAGCAAGAAGCATCAACTTGTAGCTGCTTCACTTTAGTTGTTTATTGTTGGTTTTTCGTGTGTGCCTTGACCAGGCAAGCCCAGGGTTTTGAACCAGCGACCTCAGTGTTCCAGGTCAACACCCTACCTACTGCACCACCACAGGTCAGGCAAAATTCAGTGTTTTAAGCAAAGAACCCAGAGAATTCTAACACACAGGCCTGTGACCAAAATAGATTGTAATATAAAACACTGCAGTCACCCCAGGAGCTCCCACTGGGGTCTGCCCTCCTGATGCGTCTGCCTGCTCTGTCTTCACCCGCTCTGTCACCACAGGCAGGTGACAGTTCTGGCCAGAGAAGACCCCATGATCAGTGTAATTGAAGCCACAGGAAACTAGCTGATCCTGACCTCTAAGGGTGGTGCCCAGCAGTGGGATCACTGCAGAGGCGGATTTAACAGTGGGCGCACCAGGCGTGCTCCCTGGTCCCCGATTTCTGAAGGGTTCCACAAAACCTCAACTTTATACTTTTTTCTAATGACACCAAGTTTGGTTTCATATGTGCAATTTTAACATTAAAAGTACATAATATTTTTTATTTATTAAAAAATATGGTTAACATGTATTTTTATTTTCCCTATCTCTCTTTTCTTAAGGGGCCCAATATTCTCTTCTGTGTCCGGGGCCTCAACCTACCTTAATCTGCCTCTGGGTCAGTGCTGTCCGCTCAGGGCTGTTTCTACCTCAGCGCTGCCACCTCTCTGGGGAGGCAGAGGGGACGTCTTTTCTCCTCACACAGTGCAGGCAGCAACGACCCCGCTTCTGCACACTTGGAAGACCATTGCCTTCCTGGTCTGATAGGAGACATAGTTCTGCCCTGGGCCCTGGAGCTCATCAGTGGGTCCTGCCGACGCTGCCAACAACTCTACTGCCCAGAACAGCCTGTGCGGCTCCTGCCCGCCTTGGGATAATGCAGCCTACATACAATAAGTAAAATTTTGAAAAGAGGCTTCATTTGGAACAGTCTAAATATCAGTCAGGAATTGGTACCTTTTGAAAAGGCATGTATCAGAAAGGCTAGCTGTGGCCCGTACACCCAGACTGTCATTGTGGGGTGAGACGTAGCTTCTGACTTCAGTCACTGTGTCCTGGAGGTCTTTTTACATGTTTAATTTTGACAAACCTTCAGAAATAGGAAAGTTGCAAGAGCAGCATGTACCCTGAATAATTCTGAGCATAATTTTAGAAGCTCTGGCCTCCCTGTGGTCCTAGGTGCTAAGGTGAGCCGTCTAATTCAGTTGAAGGTCACACAGTGTCGCCCCATTTTACTTATGAAGGGGAATGGGTACCTTTTGTGAGATAAGCTGGGGTGAGCTGATCCCACTGCACATGACATGAATTTCTCTCCTCCCCTCCCAGAATTCATCCCATTCATCAGTTCACTTACTAGGGAGCTAGCTGCCTTGCATCTGCAGAGAGCCTGGCCTTGAGGTGGGAGTGTTAGGCCCCCACCTTTCTGTCACCGTTCGGGTCCCTCATCTCACTCATTCCTTCTTGAACATTCCCTCCTCCTCTCTCTTGGGGTGTTCTGTGTCACCACGGTGGTCCCTGAGCTAGTGGAGCAGGGATCCTGCCTTTGTGCGTGGAGGGACTTCCTTTTGCATCTGGAGGGAAGGGAAGCAGACATGTCCCTTCCTCAATCCAGTTCCTCTTTCATGGGGACACAGCATGGGGACATGATAAGTGGTGGGATTTAGCAGGTTTCCACTGGTTCGGCAGAACTGATACGTAATTTTTGTTGAGTTCTGTGAACCAGTTGTTAAAATGGTACTTGTATGTAATCAGGGTTGTCTCTAAGGTAGAGTTTTTCAAAGACGAACATAATATGTTCAGAGAAGAGGAGTTACCTAACTCTTTCTAATATATCAAAAACAATGACTATGATTGTAATCAGTCTACCTCTAAAGGAATGGGATCTTGCTCCCACAGTGAAATGATGGTTAAGGATAAGTCACACAAGCTGATGATGCTCAGATAAAAGTGAAGAAACTTGCAAGTGAGGATGCCAATCAAGAAGCAATACGGAAATATCTTAAATAACAGTTTTATTGTTTTTTTGTCAGGTATTATTTAATATAGTCTCATTAATATTTTAAAACTTTCTTATAATCTAGTTTTGTGTACCTCTTTTACTGTTCTTATTTAAGTATTAAAATCATGAAATAATAAACTATGTTTCGGTTTATCATTTTTTTTTTATACTTAAAATGGTCATTAGGGCAGAGAACTGGTTGTTAAATTATTTGAATCCCAGCACTGGACATGACCCAGGGCTGTGTGGGGGACGAAGGGTCAAGCAGGTTTGTTCTGGTGATGGAAGCGTCACACCCTCTCCCCCTGGGGCAGAGCACCCTAGGGAGGAAAAGGGGGGGGGGTGACAGCAGGAGCAGAGGCGGTGCTAGAGCACGCTGGGAGATGGGGACAGTACTGTCCTGGGGACAGTAGAGGTGGCTGGAGCTGCATAGGGAGGGGATGGTGGAGCAGTGTGGGCTGCACCCCGGCCCAGGGCACGCAAGTGGCCTCTATCCACCTGCTACCATAGAGGCACCACTGATAGGACAGGGTCATCACTGGCTCTCTCATTTGTCCTTACCTCCTGGGTCAGCACACATGGTCCTTCTGTGGGGGACTGAGACTCTGGGAGGGCAGTGGTAGGCTGGTACTGGTTAAATAGATTGTCCCGAGGAAAAAGAAGTCTCCTCGACTTGGATCCAGGACAAAGGGCGGGGTTGGGCAGGCCACCAGTCCCAGAAACTGAAAGCATCCTGATGACCAGAATCCATGCACTTCCTGCTGCGGACTTCTCTGGCGAAATGGAAGTACACCCTTCAGGCTCACTTCTGGAGTATATTTTAAAAACCAAAACTTAAGTTTAAGGTGTCACAGGGAACTAGTAATCATTTCCTGTCTATCGCAACTCCCAGGGGAGGGATGTGAGTATAATATCCCCAACAGCTGGGTGAGGTCAGGAGCTTGGGTTTTCTCCAACTGTTCTCCAGTCAAAACTCAGCATTATCTCCAATGCCACGTGAGCTAATCTGCTGAGGTGCCCCAACAGCTCACCGCAGAGCGCTTGTCACTGGGGAGAGTACAATAGCAACTCCGTGCTGGAGAAACTGGGCAGGCTTCACCTTGCTCTGATGGCTTCGAATATGGGACCAGAAATAAGGACTGACCTTACAGCAGAGCTGTGCCAACATCTGCCCTGCGAGGGTGCAACATTGCCGCTGAGCCACCAGCACCCCTGAACGGAATCGTGAGGGAACATCATACAAATTCGAGCCTCAGAAGGGTCCGCAATACAAGGAGGACTGAACTCTTAAGGTGTGGATAAAAGAGAGTCAGGAACGGTTTCAGGTGAAAGGAGACGGGAAGAGATGTGACTAGTGGGTGTGCCATCACCCCGGGCTTCCTGTGTCATCACGACACCAGTGGAACAAACAACAGAATTGTGACACAGTCTGTAGCGTAGATAGTCGCTACAGCTCTATCCATGTCAATTTCCTGGTTCTGATTATATTACGAGGGTTTATGGATTTATGAGAACATACTTGTTTTTTTGGAAATACACGTTAAAGTATATAAGAGCCAGCACGCCTGAGGCTCACTGTTAAATGGTTCAGGAAAAAAAAAATCTACAGATATATATATCTGTATGAGGAAGAAAGAAAAAGATAAAACAAATATTGTGAAATGAGAGATCTGGGTGAAGGGTACATGCTGTTTTTGCAACTTTCTTATGTCTGAAGTTTTATCAAAATTAAACATTTAAAAAGGCCCCTGAGCCCTGGCTGGTTGGCTCAGCGGTAGAGCGTCGGCCTAGCGTGCGGAGGACCCGGGTTCGATTCCCGGCCAGGGCACACAGGAGAAGCGCCCATTTGCTTCTCCACCCCTCCGCCGCGCTTTCCTCTCTGTCTCTCTCTTCCCCTCCCGCAGCCAAGGCTCCATTGGAGCGAAGATGGCCCAGGCGCTGGGCATGGCTCTGTGGCCTCTGCCTCAGGCGCTAGAGTGGCTCTGGTCGCAACATGGCGACGCCCAGGATGGGCAGAGCATCGCCCCCTGGTGGGCAGAGCATCGCCCCTGGTGGGCGTGCCGGGTGGATCCGGGTCAGGCGCATGCGGGAGTCTGTCTGACTGTCTCTCCCTGTTTCCAGCTTCAGAAAAATGAAAAAAAAAAAATAAAAAAAAAAATAAAAAGGCCCCTGGAACACAGTGACTAAAGCCAGAAGCTGTCTCACCCCATTATGACATTCTGGGTGTCCAGGCCACCAGGGTGGCTGGCTCCACGGTCAGGTGGGCACACGGGCCGTCTCTCTAAGGCTGCCCTTCTTTTCCTTGTGTGGGTCAGCACCACAGCCACAAGGGGGGCACAAAATAAAGTTGGTAGATGGCCACTCCTGAATGAGCAAGTGAGGTGGAAGTCTGCACTAGCTGGAGCTGGGCCTGGTGACCGAGGGGCGTCGGGAGGGCAGCGTGCTGCCGGCAGAGGCTGTGCAGTAGGGAGAGCGGGCTAGCAGCCCGCCACAGTGCCCTCTCTCAAGTCCAGAGGTCATTTGGCAAATGGCATCTAGTCCAGATGTCCCACATCTTCTACTGCTCACGAGTGGCTCCCCCCGGGGCCTTTGACATCACAAGCCTGTCTTGTGGGGTACTGGGAGTACTTTGAAGAATGTTGCCTTGTGGGTACCTGCGAGTTAAGTTTGCCCCAATGAGTTTGTAGGAAGAAGTAATTGTAAACGTCTCATTCCATGTGGCTGATGAATGATGTCAGAGCCCCAGAGGACCTGGGGAGACTCCGAGCATCCCTAGTTTGAAAGAAAAGCAGATGTATGAGTCAGCAGGGTCCCCCCACGTGTGGCTGAGGGCTCGGGAATTGCATCTCGGGCAGCTACGTAGAGGTGAGCCCGGGTCCTGCCCACAGTGTGGTGTGGAGGCAGAACATGAGGTTTGCATGGGGTCTGGCAGAGGGTGGCCAGGACCCCAGCTTCGTCATCAGCTGTGTGACCAGTTTTCCCATCTGTAAAGTGGCAAGTGTTACAGCTGGCACATAATGTTCCTGTGGTTGGCAGCTCACGGTGAGTGTCCCTGTGGGTGGCAAACCCTACAGGAGCACACTCTGACTGCCTGAATTCTCAGAGGCTGCCCACTGCTACCAGGGGCCCTGCTTCTGCGCGTTAAGGGTAGCATGGGACCACAGCCTGTGGGTTCCCTAGAAACACGGAGCTACTTTTCAGAGCATGAAACTGTATTCTCATTGACCACAAGATGGCACCCTGCAACCATGATGTCCGGGACAGGCACTATTCGGGGCTCCCGAGGAGAGTCAAAGTATTTTTTTGAAATCTTTGCACTTAAATGATCTACTTCAGTGTTTTTCAACCAGTGTGCCGCGGCACACTAGTGTGCCATGAGACATGGTCAGGTGTGCTATGGGGAAATTAAACATGGGTCTCCAAACTACGGCCCGTGTAGGCTATTTATCCAGCCCGCCGCCAGCTGCCTCCATCCGAACATAAACATTCCCCTCACAATCCCTCCAGCTATCAGCAACAGGAAGAGTGGAGGCACAGGGAACGCTCACTGACCAATCACCTTCTAGGATTCATCCCGACCACTAGTGATGAACCAATAGTAGGCCGCCTCTCATCCACACCCAGGAAGGTCCCCACTCGGGCTGCTGCGCACTTGTCATTGTGTGGCCCCGGCGAGTAGTTGAAGCTGCTACTCCTCCCCATGGTCCCGATTTCTAATCCTGGTCAGAACTGGAGGTAAATGTTGCCACCACTAGATGAAGCCTCAGCCTCAGCTGGTTATGTCTATCCTGATGGTGTATATAGATATTTGACCTTTTTCTTTTTAAAAGAGGCCCCTGCAGAGGGTGATATACAATGCATCATAATGCATCACAATGTCATCTAACTTTAAAGCTAAAGTTTGCTGATCTTCCTTTGGACAGTTTTTGGTTATCTGTTGCCAAGGAGTTCCCCATTCTGGTCAACAAAGCTATTTTGACATTGCTTCCGTTTTCAACCACATATCTATGTGAGCTGAGCTTCTCAAGCTTGACTGTGATAAAAACTAAAAACAGAGAGAGACTGAGAACTGTTGAGGAAGAGCTTCGTGTGTGTCTTTCTACCATTCCTGCCAGGATATCCCTTTTGTGTTCATTGAAACAGGCCCAGGTTTCACACTAAGTGAGTATAAATACATTTAGAAACTATATTATTAACTATATGTATAATATGTACTGTGTTAGAGTGTCATTTTGGTAGGTGGTGTGCCCCAGGATTTTGTAAATGTAAAAAATGTGCCATGGCTCAAAAAAGGTTGAAAATCACTGATCTACTTCCCCATTGTGGACAAAACCATCTGCCCCAATGGCTCTAGAAAAGGTTTACAGAGAGGTTGTATCACATCTCTTGGCAGTGAGTGGGAGCTCCAGAGCCAGCAGGTCTGGGTTGAAATTCCAGCTTTTCCACCTTTTGGCTGTGTCTTTGGGCAAGTTGCTTCACCACTCTGTGCTCAACTTTTCTCATCTTGCAGAGGTGACCGGAGTCCTTATCTATCAGGGTCATTATGAGGATTAGCTGCTGTTTTAAAAGTGCTTGGAATAGTACCTGCCACATACCCATCCTTACAAAAGTCTGGGAAATAAAAGGATAATGCTCCAGTCTTTTTAAATGGGTGAAATTCAATACTGGGAAATTGAATTGCACTTAACAAAAGTCTCAAAAACTGGATTGAGTGTACTTAAAGATTTAACATTTTTAGAATTCTTGATGTATTATGTAAACAATGGAAACAATTTTCCTAATGTATTTCCATAATTCATTTCTGAAAAGTAGACAAGTTCACCAAAAAGGGAGTGACAGAGTTTTATCCATCGTCACCTGCTACAATGTGCGTCTTGGCGAGCTGCACTCTGCAGACATGTCCCAGTGTCTGGCTGCTCGCCCCTCGTTCATGCCTCTGGTGTGTCCCCTGAGGTTCCATCCCAGTCATTCCAGAGTTCCCCTCTGAGTGCAGCACACCCATTCTCACTCAGCTGACAACAGACCAGTGTCTCAGCAAGGTGAGCAGTTCAGGAGTCGAAGGTCACGCTCTGGCCTCTCCTCCCCACCCAGAAGCACAGCCCTGTTGACATCTGGTTTCTTGATCTGTGACCATATGGTCAAAAATTGCTTCACACATCATGTCTGAGGAAGGAGTCAGGCTGATGAGGTCTGGCACTAAGGTTGTGTTGTCCATGAGAAGTTTGAATTTGTACTATATAAAATCAATTGCAGAAAAATGTGGTGAAGAAAACAAAAAAAAATCATCTAACATCTCACCACTTCAAGATGAAGTCATTGTTTCTATTTAAAAAAAAAAAATATTGCCTGACCAGGCGGTGGTGCAGTGGATAGAGCGTTGGACTAGGATGCAGAGGACCCAGGTTTGAGACCTCGAGGTCGCCAGCTTCAGCGCGGGCTCATCTGGTTTGAGCAAAAGCCTACCAGCTTGAACCAAAGGTCGCTGGGTCCAACAAGGGGTTACTCAGTCTGCTGAAGGCCTGCGGTCAAGGCACATATGAGAAGGCAATCAATGAACAACTAAGGTGTTGCAACGCACAATGGAAAACTAATGATTGATGCTTCTCATCTCTCTCCGTTCCTGTCTGTCTGTCCCTGTCTATCCTTCTCTTTGACTCACTCTCTGTCTCTGTAAAAAAAAAAAAAAAAATGCTATTTAAAAAAAAACTTAGTCAATTAATTTTAATGGGGTGACATTGATCAACTAGAGTACATAGACTCAGAGAAAACATCTCCAGATCATTTTGACATTTGATTATATTTATACCCATCAACCAAAGTCAGATTGTCCTCTGTCACCTTTTATTTGGTTTTCTTTAAGCCCCTCCCCTCCCCCACCCCCTCCTTCTCCTCCCTTTTCCTCCCCCTGGTAACCACTGCACTCTTGTCCATGTCCATGAGTCTCAATTTTGTGTCCCACCTATGTATGGAATCATACAGTTCTTAATTTTTTCTGATTTACTTATTTTATTCAGTATAATGCTATCAAGATCCATCCATGTTGTTGTAAATGATCCTATGTCATAATTTCTATGGTTGAGTAGTATTCCATAGTATATATGTACCACATCTTCTTTATCCAATCTTCTATTGAAGGGCTTTTTGGTTGTTTCCATGTCTTGGCCACTGTGAACAATGAACATGAGGCTGCATATGTCTTTGCGTACCAATGTTTTTGAGTTTTGGGGGTATATACCCAGTAGAGGGATTGCTGGGTCATATGGTAGTTTAATTTTTTGAGGAACCGCCATACTTTCTTCCATAATGGTTGTACTACTTTACATTCCTACCAACAGTGGATGAGGGTTCCTTTTCCTCCACAGCCTCTCCAACACTTGTTATTACCTGTCTTGTTGATAATAGTTAATCTAACAGGTGTGAGGTGGTATCTCATTGCAGTTTTGATTTGCATTTCTCTAATAGCTAATAAAGATGAGCATTTTTTATATATCTGTTGGCCATTTGTACTTCTTCCTGGGAGAAGTGTCTGTTCATGTCTTCTTCCCATTTTTTTAATTGGATTGTTTGCTTGTTTGTTGTAGAGTTTTGTGAGTTCTTTGTATATTTTGGATATTAGGCCCTTATCTGAGCTGTTGTTTGAAAATATCATCTCCCATTTAGTTGGCTGTCTATTTGTTTTGTTGTCAGTTCTCTTGCTGTGCAGAAGCTTCTTAGTCTGATGTAGTCCCATTCATTTATCTTTGCCTTCACTTCCCTTGCCTTTGGAGTCAAATTCATAAAATGCTCTTTATGGCCAAGGTCCATGAGTTTAGTACCTATGTTTTCTTCTATATAATTTATTGTTTCAGGTCTTATACTTAGGTCTTTGATCCATTTTGAATTAATTTTGATACAAGAACACAAACTGTAGTCGAGTTTCATTCTTTTGCATGTGGCTCTCCAGTTTTCCCAGCACCATTTATTGAAGAGGCTTTCTTTTCTCCATTGTGTGTTGTTGGCCCCTTTATCAAAGATGATTCGACCATATATATGTGGTTTTATTTCTGGGCTTTCTATTCTGTTCCATTGGTCTGAGTGTCTATTTTTCTGCCAATACCATGCTGTTTTGATTATCATGGCTCTATAATATAATTTGAAGTCAGGTATTGTAATGCCTCCAGCTTTGTTCTTTTTCCTTAGGATTAGTTTGGGTATTCAGGGATTTTTATAGTTCCACATAAAGTTGATGATTTTTTGTTCCATTTCTTTAAAAAATGACATTGGAATTTTGATGGGATTTGCATTAAATTTGTATATTGATTTGGGTAATATGGTCATTTTTAACTATATTTATTCTTCTTATCCAAGAACAGGGAATATTTTTCCATTTCATTGTATCTTTTTCAATTTCCTTTAACAATATTAAAGGAAATTAATAGTTTCCTTTGTAGTTTTGTAGCTTTGTAGTTTTCATTATATTGACCCTTTACATTCTTTATGTTTATTGCTAGGTATTTTATTTTTTTGTTGCAACCATGAAAGGGATTATTTTTTTGAGTTAATTTTCTGAAGTTTCATTGTTGGCATATCAGAAAGCAACAGACTTCTGTAGCCTGACCAGGCGGTGGCACAGTGGATAGAGCATTGGACTGGGACGCGGAGGACCCAGGTTTGAGACCCCGAGATCGCCAGCTTGAGCACAGGTTCATTGGGTTTGAGCAAGGCTCACCAGCTTGAGCCCAAGGTTGCTGGCTCAAGCAAGGGGTCGTTCGGTCCGGTGTAGCCACCCCCCCATCAAGGCACATGTGAGAAATCAATCAATGGACAACTAAGGAACTGCAACGAAGAATTAATATTTCTCATTGCTCTCTGATCCTGTCTGTCTGTCCCTCTTTCTGACTCTCTCTTTCTGACACACACACACACACACACACACACACACACACACCGACTTCTGTATGTTAATTTTGTATCCTGCGACCTTACTATATTGGTATATTGTTTCTAATAGTCTTTTTGTGGAGTCTTTCAGGTTTTCGATGTACAGAATCATATCATCTGCAAAAAGTGAAACCTTTACTTCTTTCCCAATATGAATGCCTTTTATTTCTTTCTTTTATCTGATTGCTCTGGCTAGAACTTCCAGCACTACGTTGAATAAAAGTGGAGAGAGTGGGCAGTCTTATCTTGTTCCTGATTTTAAAGGAAAAGTCTTCAGTTTTTTTGCCATTTAGTATGATGTGAGCTGATGGTTTCTCATAAATGGCCTTTATTTTGTTGAGATATTTTCCTTCTGTACCCATTTTGTTGACTGTTTTAAACATAAAATGATGTTGTATTTTATTGAATGCTTTTTCTGCATTAATTGATAGGATCATATGGTTTTTGTTCTTTGTTTTGCTGATATGGTGTATTATGTTAACTGTTTTATGTATGTTGAACCATCCTTGTGATTCTGGGATGAATCTCACTTGATTATGATAAACTAGAATGCCCGGCAGTCATACGAAATGACCGCTGTTCTAGATATTATAAATTGTAATTAAAATGATTTGTGCAAAGGTGTCTGCTAATTCAAACTGAATTACCCAGGGCAGGCAGTGAGGATGCCCCTTTGCTTAGTGCCCCACGGGGTTTCCCCCTTCTACTTGCTTAATTGCTTAAAGTAGAGTGCAATGAAGGAAACCATTGGCGGTACATTTTTTTTTTTTATTATAAATTTTTATTAATGTTAATGGGATGAAGCGGTACATTTCTTAAGAGCCACCACTAGCTCAATAAATAAAGGTGATTTAAATAATAAAATGTTAATTCACATGTCAAAGATCTCTTTGTACACAACATTTCTTGTGTAGATCTTTCCATCATTTTTAAGCTTGCCTTGCAGAGGACCATCAATTATTTTAAATTTTACATCCGTTCTTTCACGAACTCTTGAACAGGCAACATAAAGTTGACCGTGTGCAAATGCAGGCTCAGGTAACAGCCACTTCGTTGGCTTGCTGGACATTATACTGCCTTTGATCTAAGTTACGATCACAGACAATGACCATGGCAATGCTGATTGCTGGCTCATTGCTTGCTATAGCATTAGAGGCCAACTTTTTTTCAACTTCGTGCATCATTTTATATGCAGTAGCAAATGGGTTAATGTCTTGAAATAATTCCCCCATTTCATTAAGTAAGGTCTCAGGAACTCTTTTATTCCATTCTAAACATGCTGGACTAGCTTCTGAGGGATCAAGTATATATAATTGAGCAAACTTTCTTTTCCCGTCAGAAGAATGCAAAGTTCCAGTTTGATGGTAAACTTGACCATGAAGTTGAAAGCAATAAAGTCCTGGTCCAGGCAAGTCAATTGGTTTGTTTCCCATGGACACAAAAGCGAACGAACTATTAATGGATTGAATGCTATCCATGTGCTGTTTGCTATTTGGATGCTGATTAGTCAGTAATTTATTCAAGAGTGGTGGATAATTCTTAATTAGTGGAACTACAATGTTTCCATACTTGCAACATTGAGAAAATCCTTTCTTGCCACGGTCAAATCGATTAGTTTCTAACTTGAAGTTTAAGGACTGACAGTGTTCACATTTAATATTCATGTCACCAGAGGAATGCTCAAAAATTAAAGTTTCTCCGTTTGAAATTGTTTTAATCCTTTTTGCATTTCGATCAGCATTACTCTGTCGTTTTTTTTGCATTTCTCTCCTGCCTTTGTTCAAGGGACTCATTTTGTCGAGACAGGCTTTTTTGTCTTGCATCTGAGGCAAGCCTTGTTTCTCTATGCTCATCAGTCTCATTTTGCCGAGAAAGATGCATTTGCTCTGTGACTGAAGCAAGCCTTGTCTTTTTCTGCTCAGTGGTTTCTTTTTGTCGAGAAAGCCGTTTTTGTGCAGCTTTAGCTTCTTTTCTCTCCTCTTCAGTGCTGCATTTTCTAGGAGGCATTCTTAAAAGAAATTATGTTAAGACGTAGTTTTTATGTAAAACAGATGATTGCCAATGCAAACAAATGTTCACCTTCCCCCTAACCCGCTCAATTTGCGTTCAGCCATGGCAACTTCACCCCATTGGCTAGTACAGTTATGCAAGCAACCAATAAGCTGTTGGCGACAAACAGACACTTAAGCCGCATATAATAAAGATTATTTTTTTAATGTGCTGTTGTATTTGATTTGCTAGTATTTTGTATAGGATTTTAGCTTCTGTATTCATTAGAGATACTGGTCTGTAGTTTTCCTTTTTTGTGTTGTCCTTGCCAGGTTTTGGTATGAGGGTTATGCTGGCCTCATAAAATGTGCTTGGAAGTATTGCTTCCTCTTCAATTTTTTGGAAGACTTTGAGTAGAATAGGAACCAAGTCTTTTTTGAATGTTTGATAGAAATCACTAGTATAGCTGTCTGGCCCTGGACTTCTATTTTTTGGGAGGTTTTTGATAGTTGTTTCTATTTCCTCCCTGCTTAAGGGTCTGTAGGCTATGTACTTCTTCATGACTCAGTCTAGGAAGATTGTATTGTTCTAGGAATTTATCTATTTCTTCTAGATTGTTAAATTTGGTGGCATATAGTTTTTCATAGTATTCTACAATAATTCTTTGTGTATCTATGATATCTATGGTAATTTCTCCTCTTTCATTTTAGATTTTATTTATATGAGTCCTTTCTCTTTTTTCCTTAGTGAGTCTTGCCAAGGGTTTGTTGATTTTGTTGATCTTTTCAAAGAACCAGCTTCTTGTTTTATTGATTTTTTCTATAGTTTTTCTGTTCTCTATTTCATTTATTTCTGCTCTGATTTTTATTATTTCCTTTCTTCTTCTGGTTTTGGGTTGCCTTTGTTCTTCTTTTTCTAGTTCCTTAAGATGTAAGTTGTTTACTTGGGCTCTTTCTTGTTTGTTTATATAAGTTTGTTTATATAACTTCCCTCTTATTATTGCTTTTGCTGCATCCCAGAGATTCTGATGTCATATTGTCATTTTTGTTTGTCTGTATGTATCTTTTGATTTCTGCTTTTATTTCTTTTTTGACCACTCATTTTTTAGAAATATGTTGTTTAATTTCCACATTCTTGTGGGTATGTTTACTTCTTTTTTGCAGTTGAATTCTAGTTTCAAAGTTTTATGTTCAGAGAATATGCTTGGTATAATTTCAATCCTTCTGAATTTGTTGAAGTTAGTTTTGTGGCCCAACATATGGTCAATTCTTGAGAATGTTCCATGCACACTGAAGAAAAATGTATACCCTGGTGTTTTGGGATGAAGTATTCTGTAGATGTCTATTATATCCAATTATTCTAGTGTTTCGTTTAAGGCTTATATATATATATTTTTTTTTTTTTGTATTTTTCTGAAGCTGGAAACAGGAAGAGACAGTCAGACAGACTCCCGCATGCGCCTGACCGGGATCCACCTGGCACACCCACCAGGGGCGATGCTCTGACCCTCTGGCCCATCGCGACCAGAGCCACTCTAGTGCCTGGGGCAGAGGCCAAGGAGCCATCCCAGTGCCCGGGCCATCTTTGCTCCAATGGAGCCTCGGCTGTGGGAGGGGAAGAGAGAGACAGAGAGGAAGGGGGGGGGTGGAGAAGCAAATGGGCACTTCTCCTATGTGCCCTGGCCGGGAATTGAACCTGGGTCCCCCGCACGCCAGGCTGACGCTCTACCGCTGAGCCAACCGGCCAGGGCCAAGGCTCATATTTCTTTATTGACTTTCTGTTTGGATGAACAATCTAGAGCTATCAGCGGTGTATTGAGGTCTCCAAGTATGATTGTATTTTTGTCAGTTTTTATTTTTAGATCAGTCAGTAGATGTTTTATATACTTTGGTGCTCCTTGGTTTGGTGCATATATATTAAGAAGTATTATGTCTTCTTGATTCGATGTATTCTTTATTATTATGAAATGACCATCTTTGTTTCCGATTACCTTTGCTGTCTTGTAGTCAGCATTGTTAGATATGAGTATTGCTACACCTGCTTTTCTTTGGATGTTATTTGCTTGGAGAATCATTTTCCAACCTTTCACTTTGAATTTTTTTATTTTTTATTTTTTACAGAGACAGAGAGTGAGTCAGAGAGAGGGATAGACAGGGACAGACAGACAGGAATGGAAAGAGATGAGAAGCATCAATCATTAGCTTTCATTGCACGTTGCAACACCTTAGTTGTTCATTGATTGCTTTCTCATATGTGCCTTGACTGTGGCCTCCGGCAGACTGAGTAACCCCTTGCTGGAGCCAGTGACCTTGGGTTCAAGCTCGTGGGCTCTTGCTCAAACCAGATGAGCCTGCGCTCAAGCTGGTGACCTCAGGGTCTCGAACCTGGGTCTTTGGCATCCCAGTCCAATGCTCTATCCACTGCGCCACCGCCTGGTCAGGCTTGAATTTGTTTTTATCCTTGTAGCTTAGATGTGTTTCTTGAAGGCAGCATACAGTTGGATTTTCTTTTTTGATCCACTCTGCTACTCTGTGTCTTTTTATTGATGAGTTCAATCTGTTTACATTTAATGTAGTTAATGACATTTGAGGGTTTCCTATGGCCATTTAATATATTGCTTTCTGATAGCTCTATATCTTGTTTGTTTCTTCTCTTTTGTTTCTCTGTCATTTGTTTTTGTTTGGTTGTATTCCATACTTCTTTCCTCTGTTTCTTCTTTTTTTAAGCCATGTGTTTCTGTAGTGGTTTTTTCAGGGGTGGTTACCATTAGGTAATAAAAAGGATATATATCATATTCATTGTAGTACATTATCTTATGAGTACTTCTGCACTCCATCCTCCTTTGCTACTGTTAATCTTTGTCCTCTTCCCTTTTCTGTTTTTGTTGTCACAGTTTAATCTTATTTTTATTGTGATCTTGTTGGAACTTTTGTGTGTATATTTCAGGTGCTCCTGAGATTTTTTTATCTGTCTTTAGTTGTTGAATTTGTTGAAATTTCAAGGGGAGAAATTGGGAGCACCCCTCATGGTGCTGATGTCACTCAATCATTCCTATCTTGATGGTTGTACAGAGCTCATCATAGGCACAGTGAGGATCATACAATTTAGTTCCCCACCCTCCACATTACATCCGAGGCTTCACCAGGCTATGAAGCACTGCTCATGCTTTATTTAATGGCTACACCTGATTGAACACTTGTCCTCTATTGTGGCTTCTGGTTTTCGCTGTTACAAGAAGTATTTCAGTAAACATTTTCTTGTAACATGTATTTTGGAATGTACTTCTTTAGGAAAACAATACAAGTAGATTTAATATATCAATAAGTATGGACTCTTTACACTTTATTATTTTTCTTTTTAAAATTTTATATTTCAATTATAGTTTACATGCAATATTATTTTGTATGAGTTTCAGGTGTACAACATGGTTAGACCGTCATATACTTTACAAAGTGATACCCCAATGTTTCAAGTACCCACCTGGCACCAGACATAGTTATTACAATATTATTGACGATATTCCTTATGCTATACTTTCCATCCTAGTGACTATTCTGTAACTGACAATTTGTGCTTTTTAATCCCTTCACATTTTTCACCCAGCTCTCCCAACCTCCCCCTTCTCTGGCAACCCTCAGTCTGTTCTCTGTATCTGTGAGTCTGTTTCTTTTTTGTTTATTTTGTTCTTCAGATTCCACATATAAGTGAAATCATGTGTACTTGTCTTTCTCGGTCTGATTTATTTTGTTCAGCATAATACCCTCCGGGTCTATCCCTGTTGTTGCCAATGGTAAGATTTCATCCTTTTTTATGTCTGAGTAGTATTCTATTGTGGAAATGTACTGTTGCTTTTTTATCCACTCATCTACTGATGGGCACATGAGCTGCTTCTAGATCTTGGCTACTGTAAATAATGCTGTAATGAGCATAGGAATGCATATATTCTTTTGAAATTTTTTTTTGGTTTCTGCAGACATATTCACAGAAGTAGAATCACTGGGTTATAAGGCAGCTTCATTTTAAATTTTTTGAGGATACTCCCTACTGTTTTTCACAGTGGCTGCAGCAATTTCAAATCCCACCAACAGTGCAGGAGGGTTCCCTTTTCTCTACACTTGCCAATACCTGTACTTGTTTCTTTATTCTTTCTTTCTTTCTTTCTTTCTTTCTTTCTTTCTTTCTTTCTTTCTTTCTTTCTTTCTTTCTTTCTTTCTTTCTTTCCTTCCTTCCTTCCTTCCTTCCTTCCTTCCTTCCTTCCTTCCTTCCTTCCTTCCGAGAGAAATAGAAAGGGAGAGAGATGAGAAACATCAATTTGTAGTTGTGTCACTTTAATTGTTCATTGATTGCTTCTCATATGTGCCTTGATTTGGGGGCTCCAGCCGAGCCAGTGACCCCTTGCTCAAGACAGCAACCTTGGGCTTCAAGCCAGCGACCATAGGGTTGTGTCTATGATCTCATGCTCAAGCTGGCAATTCCATGTTCAAGCCGAATGTGACTGTGCTGAGGCTGGCCATCTTGGGGTTTTGAACCTAGGTCCTCAGCATCTATCCACTGTGCCACCACCTGGTCAGCCAATAATTGTTTCTTAATTTACTGGTGATAGTCATTTTGACAGGTGTGAAGTGATATCTCATTGTGGTTTTAATTTGCATTTCTCTTGATGATCAGGGATATTAAGCTTTTCACATATCTATTGGCCATCTGTATGTACTTGTTAAGAAAAGTCTATTCAGGTTTTCCACCCACTTTTTAATCTTTTTAATTGGATTTTTGTTGTTGTTGAGTTGTCTGAGTTCTTCTGGATAAATTTTGGATAGTAACCCCTCATAGAATGTGTCTTTGGCCTGACCAGGCGGTGGCACAGTGGATAGAACGTCGGACTGGGATGCGGAAGGAACCAGGTAGAGACCCTGAGGTCGTCAGCTTGAGCGCGGGCTCGTCTGGCTTGAGCAAAAAGCTCACCAACTTGGACCCAAGGTCTCTGGCTCGAGCAAGGGTTACTCAGTCTGCTGAAGGCCCGCGGTCAAGGCACATATGAGAAATAATCAATGAACAACTAAGGTGTCACAATGAAAAACTGATGATTGATGCTTCTCATCTCTCTGCATTCCTGTTTGTCCCTATCTATCCCTCTCTCTGACTCTCTCTCTGTCCCTGGGCGGGGGGGGGGGGGGGGGGGAGAATGTGTCTTTGATGAATATCTTCTTCCATTCAGTAGGTTGTATTTTTGTTTTGTTGATGGTTTCCTTTGCTGTGAAAATCTTTTTAATGTGATGTAGTCCCATTTGTTTATTATTATTATGTTTTGTTTCCCTTGCCTGAGAAGAGATACAGATAAAATATTTCTAAGAGAAATATCAGAATATCAGAAAATTACTGCCTCTGTTTTCTTTTAGGAATTTTATGGTTTTGGGTCTTACATTTAAGTCTTTAATCCAGTAAGTTTATTTTGTATATGGTGTAATATGGTGGTTTAATTTCATTTTTTTTGCATGTATCTGTTTAATTTTCCCAGCACCATTTATTAAATAGACGGTCTTTAACCCAATGTATGCTCTCGCTTTCTTTGTCACATATTAACTGACCATAGATGTGAGGGTTTATTTCTGAACTGTCTATTCTGTTCCACTAATCTATGTTTGTTTTTTAGGCTGGTACCATGCTATTTTCATTACTATAGCCGTGTGATATAGTTTGATATCAGGTAGTATAACACTTCCAACTTTGTTCTTTTTTCTTAAGATTGCTGTAGCTAAATGGGGGTCTTTTGTGGTTCCATATAAATTTTTGGAGTATTTGTTCTAGTTCTGTGAAAAACACCATTGGTATTTTTATAGAAATTACATTAAACCCATAGACCACTTTGGGTAATATGGACATTTTAACAATGTTAATTCTTCTTTCATAAACACAGTATATGCTTCCACTTATTTGTATCTTCTTCAATTTCTTTCTTCAGTATTTTATAATTCCCAAGATAGGTCTTTCACCTTGTCTTACCTTAAGTTTTAAATCATGCACTGACTTTTTGCTGAAGGTTAAAGTTAAATAAGCAGCAAAACTCAGCTTTAAGCCCTGTTCTGCTAATTGCAACCTCCAATGCCACACTGCCATTTCTCGGTGTTTATAGATTTAAATTATCTTTCAGAACATAAAGTGGAGTTTTCTGTTAGAAAGTTCTGTTAATTTACAATATGCTATATGTTAATATTTTCTGAAAGGTGACCACATTATCTCAGCTTACTGTATGCTGTTAGAAAAGAAAATTTATCCCAAAGTAAAATGCCTGCACAGGCCAGGCAGGGGCTAACTGTGCCAGCAGGCCTAATGTGACATTTGGGACTTGCTTAGGGTAACATGGAACCTGCATGTCACCCATTCCCACTAACACAAACAAGACTTGAATTTGTAAGTTGTTTTAGAGCATTGCCCACCAAACAAAACCTGAATGTGGGCCAAATGGTGACCAGGTATGATCTTTAGAAACTCCCTGTGAGGTTTGTGAGGGGCAAAGGGCAGCTTTTTATTTCCTACAGGGGAAACTGAGGCTCAGAAGCCAGGCACATGGGCAAGCTGTGAAGGTCAGCACATCTGTGTCTTTTCAGGGGATGCCTGAGACAAGGAAACTACCAAGTGCATGAATGATTTGTCCCCCACCCTGTTTCAAAAATGTCACTGAGCTGACAGCACCCTCTCATATGTTAAGCCATTGCTCCTTCCAGAAATCCCTGTCAGTGTGGACTGACCACGGACATCTGGCTTCTGCGAGGTGGGGATGTCCCTTTCTAGTTTCTTGTTTCCTGTCACCTGAAGCATCCCCATCTACAGACCTCACATTTCATAGGGTGGGTGTGTGGTGGTGGTGGGGGGTACTGTACGGTGGTACCTGGTAGATTCTGGGACACATCTGAGGTGACTGCTGGTTTTCAGTATTAAGTGTGTATCTTGCTCAAACATTTGTTTTCCTTTTTGAGTTAATGTGGTATGGTTGTTGATTCATTGTTACCCAATCCCATCCGTGAGTATTTTTTGGAAAAAAACAAAACAAAATAAAACACTCTTTGAAGCCCAAGGAGGCCTGTCCTGCCTGAGGGGGCCAATGAAAGGAAGGGGTGAGGGACTGAGAGCAACCTCCTCACTGTTTAGAAAGGGGCCAACACAGACTGCTCCCAGAACCCTGGACTGGTGAGGTGGGAGACCCGTGTGTTCTGCAGAATCTGGGACACAAATAATGCTTGCCCTATTTGAGCTCATCTCTTAAGCACCTGGCCCCTTTATTTTGCTTTTCAAACTCCAGTTCCTTTTCAAAGATTGCAAATGTAAAGACCTGCAGGAGACAAGCAGGTCATATAAATGAACGACGCAACGTCGCAACGTTGCAACGTGGTAGTGGCTGGTCACAAGGGTGCCTGCAGTGATGATGGTGGTAAACTGGAGAGCACTGCCCACACTGGGGCCCCTGTGCCTCCCTTTCAGCTGATGGCTACCGTGGTGTGTGTGGGACATGGTGACTGGTAGGCTCATGGTGACCAAGTCTTATTTCCCAAGTGAAACTGGAAATCCAGAGTTTTACCTAAAGTTGCCAGTTTTGAAAGGTGGCAATGACTTGGACTTTTCCTAAGAGACCCTGTAGTCCAGAGGCATGCCTCCTGCAGACAGCAGGGGGTCTCTGAGCAGCTGGCTGTGCCTGCAGCCTCAAGGTGGGGAGCTGTGGGCATTGGAGGGGAGTAGGCCTGCTATTAAAGACTGCTTGTGCACGCTCTAAAGGCAAATAATTTGGGAAATTGCAACAGGGACTGTCTCATAAAGTTGACTACTTACTTAAAGCCCATTTCTTTCCGTACCAAAATCAACAGACTCTGTGCCAACATGTCAGTCAGGCCCTGAGAGCAACCAAGAAGTGCATTTCCAAGAATATGTTAACCAAACGGTTAAAATTGTGACATTTTGAAAGGCTTTTTAAAAACAGAGCATCTCAAACAAAACAAAACAAAACAAAAAACCAAAACAAAATAAAACCAGACCACCTTGGAGGGTGTCTGTAATAAAGTCACCATCACCTGCATCATTAAGGTTCAGGGAAATTTTAGGAGTGCAATCACGGGGCGCTTGGGGTAACAACACGGCCCGCAGCAAGCTGAGACACTGGCTGAGCACAGCTTGGGAGCGTGGGAGCGTCACAGTTGCCTTCTTTCTGGGGTAGGCTGAAGTTAACCGGAGGGGTGCAGCCTACCCTCCCCCCTTGCAGACCGAGGGAAGACTGGCAGCTTCTGCATTTGTCTGAACTGAAGGATGGGGGTTGGGTGGTTCTGGTGGAGGCCCAATTTTGCCTCAGGATAAAATGTTTCTTCCCTAATTGAGATGAGGGCTTTGGGGCCGTTTGGACTGACCTAATAACCATGTGAAGTCATATCCTATGTCAGAGAGGCAGTTTTCCTGAAACAGAATACCCTTAAAAATGTGAGCAAAGAAGAATAGCCCCGGGAGGGTGGAGAGTTTGTCAATCAGCCCTCTTCCTCAGGGCTGGCTCAGTGCCAACTGGAAATAGTGCCCCTGTCCCCCTCCCCAGTCAAGCCCATCCAGTGACTTAACTCTGGGAGGAGGGGCTGAGGCCTGGTGTGCAGGCCGATTTCTAGTGTTATAAATGGTGATGGGGGCGTGCTAAGATGTCAAATAAGTATTTGCAACACTTCCTGGAAACCTGGAACGAATATGTTTAAAAAGAACAATACTTAAGTCTCAATCACTTAAAAGTAAACTTATTCTATCCAATCTAGGCATACCACCATTTCCTACACCACTGAGAAAGAAAGGAAATAAGAGCAGACAGACGCAGCACGGTGCCGCCTGGCTTCCACGACGGTAAGACACATCAAGTTTCGGGAACGTTAGTTAGGTCAGCAAGCACCCGCTTCTTGGAATCAAGGAGGTGGCCTGATTTTTCAGTTATACTCTACCGGTAAGCCACCGGGGGGCGCCCGCCGCCACCTCACTCGGTTACTTTTCTTTGCCATTATCTCTGTCTTGCAACAGAGCCTGCCTGGGCTTCCAGGAATGCCCCCATCCGCCCACTGTCTAGCCCAGTCTCCAAGGCCTTGGCCGGCTAGAAAAGGAGGGGTCAGTGAAGTGCAACCCTCAGCGCGCATTACAACGTAGCGTGAAGAGCTGCAGACCCCAATAAGTGAGTGGACATCCTGAAATGCTGTGGGTCCAAAGTCGTTACATCCCAGCAACGCTTCAAACTCTTTCAACAAGCTTTTTATAAAGATGCATATTTAAATAATTAAAACATTTCAAAATAGCACGAGAAATATGGCTCTTCCTCCAGGTTTCATGCCCACCTCCTACCCAAGTGGGTTCTGCAGTCCTTACTCTGATTTCCATCAATGGGTAGCTTGCACGGGGCTCAGCGGACCCTGTCAAGGCCACCCTGCGACCTTAGGGCTCCAGGCCAAGCCCCCAGAGGCCAATGTAAATGAGGAGTCAGGAGGGGATGGTTAGATCTTTGCGCCGCCTGTAGATGGCGCCCCGGGAAAGGGATTCCAAGCCTCGTTTTCCAAGCTCTTGGAGACTGGAACCTCTGGGTCCTGGCAGAGCGCACCTGGTGTTCCGCCAGCCTGAGAGGACCCGGTGGGGCGGAATTACAAGCAAACTAGCCGCGGGTGCCCGGGTGCCGAGTGACGCATGCAGTGGGCGCGCATCCAAGGGCTCGGGAGCTACACGAGGCCCAGACCCCCACGCTCTGGGCAGCTCGGCGATTCCCACGGGCGGCGCTGCCCTGCCCACCCCACTAGGCGGCAGGTGGACAGTGTCGCTATGAAGAGAAAGCCTCGATTGTCCCTCCCGCAAACCGACACACGCCAGACCTCCGCTATTGTGCACTCTCCATAGAAATGCAAACGAGCCGCGTGCGCCGGCCACAATCTGCTCAAGCGCCAGGCGCCCCGCAGCACTCCACCGGGGCGCGGGGAGCTTGGATGGGACCTTACTGCGCTCTCGGGTCGGGAATTTGAGCATGCACCGAGATCTTGCCCGCGCGCTCTGGGGCTTAAGTGTCAGCTGGAGGGGGTTGCGTCCAGACCTTTGCAAATTAAAAACCAGCGCCGCGTGATTTTACTAAGTTTCTGTTTCAAAGCAACAGTCTCATAAACTCCAAATTAAAAGTAAAGATAATAGAAAGTAACAACATGATTAATGCAAGATAAGTCCTTTAGATTCTCCAAAGGTGCATTTCAAAAAATTGCAGTCCTATTCACACACACATACCCACAATAGGGTTTTCAAATATAACTTTTCCTTTTAAGGACTTAAAAAAAAAGCGAGATGAAATTCGCAGGCTCCAGTCTGGTCTGCCTAGTAACACCCCAACAAAAGAGGCAGATTTGAGGCATTGTCATCCCCCGCAGCCCTCCCCACGTGGCCTTCTGGCACGAGCCACCGGCCGCCGCCTCATTTGCATCAGAAAGCAGGAGCCGGCCAATGGGCTTGCAGCTTTGCGCCAGCTGGCGGCGCCTGGGACCCGGCCTATATAAGTGCGCGTGGCGGCACCGCGGCGCATTCGCTAGTGAAGGGCGCTCCAAGAACTGTTCTGGGTTTACCTGTCTTCTCATCCCCGCTCCGCCAGCTCGTCTTGTGGATATCTAGCCGCTCGCCGACTGCACCATGACTCTGGAAGAAATCCGCGGCCAGGACACCGTTCCTGAAAGCACGGCCAGGTTGGTCGAACGTTCTGGAGCGCGGGGAGTCTAGACCTGCCCTCGCTGTTGTGGTCGTGCGGGAGCCCGTTGGGTGGTTGGGGAGCCGGGCGGGGTACTCTCAGGTGCGTCCTTGAGCTAGGGCGCACCCCGCGGTTGGGGAACCCCGCCGCGGTTCGGCCAGTCCCCGCTCACGTCGCTGGCTCATTCGCAGGATGCAAGGCGCCGGGAAAGCGCTGCACGAGCTGCTGCTGTCGGCCCAGCGCCAGGGCTGCCTCACCGCCGGCGTTTACGAGTCCGCCAAAGTCCTGAACGTGTGAGTATCAGCACGGCCCGCGCGGGGTAACTGGGGGCGTGAACCGTGGCAGGGAGACGCGTGGGGCGCAGGCGGTACCCGGGCGCGCTGCCTCAGCCTCACTATTCCCTACTTGCCCGCACAGGGACCCTGACAACGTAACTTTCTGCGTGTTGGCGGCGGACGAGGAGGATGAAGGTGACATCGCGCTGCAGATACACTTCACGCTGATCCAGGCGTTCTGCTGCGAGAACGACATCGACATCGTGCGTGTAGGCGATGTGCAGCGGCTAGCAGCCATCGTGGGCGCCGGCGACGAGACGGGCGCGCCGGGGGACTTGCACTGCATCCTCATTTCGGTGAGTGTACTCCTCTGGTGCTCTCCGCCCCCGCCCGGGCCTGTGCCCAGTGGCCAGCCCCACTGATCTCTGCGCTCTCCCCCTAGAACCCCAATGAAGACGCATGGAAGGACCCCGCCTTGGAAAAGCTCAGCTTGTTCTGCGAAGAGAGCCGCAGTGTCAATGACTGGGTTCCCAGTATCACCCTCCCCGAGTGACATCCCGGCTGGGGTTCTTGGTGTGATCGATGTGGAGACGCCCCGGGGCGCCTAGCGCGGGGCTGGCTCTATGGACGCGCCCTCGGAGGGCGCCGGAGTTCGGCGTGGAGACTGGCAGACGGGGGGCGTGTGGAGAGCTGAGAGGAGGCATGACTCCTTTCCAGGACGGGGCCCGGCAGCGGCAAGAGCAGGCTGGCCCTGAGCTGAGGACTCTACAAGTGTGGGGAGCCGGCTGCTCGCCCAGGAAGGCCAGAGGCGGGACGTTGGCCGCGGTGCTGGGAAGCTGGGAAGGACGGACTGGCCGCAGGCGTGACTCAGCAGCCTGCGCTATGGGCAGGAAGCAGGGGAAAGGCCAGGCGGCCTGGACTCGCACAGTTACTGGAGCTCTGATGGACCTGGCAGTCGGTACTACTGTTTCAAAACGGATCCGGGCAACGCTTCAATTTCTCAAGGATTATGCTGCTGCAGCTTTGAGTTTTACAATAAACTTACTGAAACAGACTTTTTCTCTTTATTGAGGGTAGGGGGTCTTTTCTAAGGGGGAGATGGTTACCAGGCTTGCAGATGATTGCTGGAACTCACGGAGCTGGATTATCACCTGTTCCCTCCTCCTGTCTGGGTTGGATTGCAGGCTCCCCGGGAGCTGCAAGTGGGGGAGGGGGTGGTGCCCGGGAGTCCGGTCAGGACTTGACCCCTGCTCCTGTTTTTCTCCTTTTAGAAAGATTTATAAAATTTGCCAAGACAGGAGCATACTTGAGATAAGACATCAGTAACAGCGGCTAAGGGCTGCCGATTTAACCTGATAGCAGACAGCTTAGCTCTCCCTCCCTTTCCCCCACTTGTCCCCGCCCTCCTCCCTTCGACAGCTGCTTATCGGAACAGCTTGCTGGAGGCAGACAGCCTTCCTACACAATGAGCATTGCCGTGTGCAGAGGCTGCCCTTTATGGTCCCCGAGGGCAGACTGCTCCCTCTCGGGAACCTTTTCCTCTTAAAGGAATGGTGCTTCCAGCTCTGTCACCCAAGATACTGTATTAACATCGCAGAGGACAGGGTGGCTGCATTTAGCATGAGTCATCATTTTGTCCTGGTTGTGATAGAAAAAAAGATCTGAGCCAGAAACTGGGAAGGCAGCTCCACACAGACAGGTGTGAGCAAGTCTCA
The DNA here is from genome assembly GCF_036850765.1 of Saccopteryx bilineata. Lineage (NCBI taxonomy): Eukaryota > Metazoa > Chordata > Mammalia > Chiroptera > Emballonuridae > Saccopteryx > Saccopteryx bilineata. Next base: position 102,401,164 of record NC_089491.1, on the reverse strand, counting down.
TCTGCTGTCTACTATTCTGAGTGTTCTCTGCCCACATCCTGGGAGGGCTTGCTGCCGCTCAGTTTAAATAAGCCCCTTTTAAAGACTATGGGAAGGAAAAAATCTTTCCAGCAACGGCTTACTTTAAGAAGAACCTAGGAACCAACCTTTGTCCCCAGTGAACCAACCTTTCTGTTAGATGGACATGAGTGGATTTCAGCCCTGCCTGACTGATGTTAGCCACTCAGCAGGGAAAATACAGGGCTGGTGTCTGTTAACAGGCCTGGGCAGGGGTGGTGTGCTGTTTCTCTTAAAAAAAAATTTCCTGATTTAGTTAGCAGTTCCAGGTGGCCGCTTTGCCTTAGTGGATGCCACTTTTTAAATTTTCTCCAAATCGTGGATGCATTCTTGGGATGACAGGATTGTATGGGTTTATAATTATTCTTCCTGGAACGAAAGCATTGTGTCTCACATTTATCAGCTCTTGAAACCCATTCTCTCCTTAATTAGAAACCCAGTGAGATAATTCAACTGTGTTTGTGCCCAAGTTTTATTAATATTTGCTGCTTAAAAACCTGAGTTTTCCTTGTTGAGGCAGAGCCTTTCTGGGGGTGTCTCTCTGCCAGTCTGCATTTTATAGCCACACATGCTATAGTAAATACCTATGGGGCCTAATGACTCTAAATGGACCCATCAGTGAGTATATTTAGCAGAACATTGCCCAGAACAGTTGGATAGACCCTCCTGCTGACTGCCTGACCCTTGTAGAAAGTTCAGTTGGCAGCCCTTACAAAATTTGGCTTTATCAAGATTAGAATTTACAGCAAGGGCACCAGATAAAAATGCATGCTGGGGACACAGTGTCAGCCACCCCCCCCCCAAGGTTGTGCTTAATTAATTAATTAATTTGGATGAATGGGTCTTTAATGCTATTAAAATGAAATACCTCAGGATAGGCACTAAAATACACAATGCTTATAAGTGTATTATTGCATTCATACTCTGACAACCCTAAGTGGTAATGCATACATCAGATGATTATCATAGGTGGTCATGTAGACTGTTGGCCCAGTTCTCTGCATCCAGAAAATGCTGAAGAGACATTGATGACAACAATACTAAAAGTTAATGAAGGTATTTACTCAAGATCACAGAACCTGAAGTGGACTGGTGGCTTTGGGACCAGGCTGTCTGGTTCCAGGGCCCAACACTTTACCTGCTGCCACACCTATCCAAGCGCCAGCCTGCTGACATTGAAATAACTTTGTAAGTGTATCAAGGTGTTCTGTATTGATTGTAGACATTGAGTTGTACTTAGTCATTCATGTTGTGTTTCGTAAAACGCAAAAAAAGGGAGAGGACAAAGTGAAGGGGCCTGGACAGGCCATTGCCACATTTTTGTGTGTCCCTCTCCCCTTCTCTCTTCCCTTGGAGGTACTGTGCTTACTACACACACCCAATGCTGAAACAGCTCATCTCACCTGCATTTGGTCACCTCCTGCTTCTTTTCCTTAACATTCTATTGTGTGCCCACCGCATCACTCAGTGACCTTGGAGGCGGGGCCTTCCTGTGGCTGCAGCACAGTGAGCCCCTGAACCCTGAGGGCATGCCACTTGGGTGGGTAGACTTCCTCCCCGCTCCCTGTGAAGGCCCCACTGTTTTGCAGGCCTGAAGCAAACCTGTGGCTGCCACAGAGCAACGTAGAGTAGGTCAGGCTCATCTTTGATCTCAAGGAGACCCTCTTCCTGATGAGGAGCAGGGCCTCCATTCTTTCCCCGCTGAAATGAATGGACCGAATGACCGCTGACCCTTGCTTTATTTTCAGAGGCTGCAGTTGTACGGTACACATTTTATGAAAGCACTAGCCTCAGTAACAGAATGGTATTATTACTGAGAACCACTTTTAAAAAGGTGGAAGAAAAAGTTTTGCAGAAGAAAAGCAAGGATGTTGGTGAACAAAGTGAGGCCATGGGGTCAGCTCATTGAGCAGTCATTTCACTTTTTCCAAGTTCCTGAGCTATGCTTGGAGTTCCAAGCTATCAGCCCCTGCATTCCTCACTGGGGTGTGTCCCCCCAAAAAGGGCAAAAGGGAATTAATTGTCTATCCTCAGCTGCCAGGACTGGGAGCAGTGAGACAGGTCTGGCTTGGTGTCCCTGACCTGTGAGGGGGGACAGGTGTAAAGCCAGTAGCCTCGGCCACCATCACAGCCGCCTGGCCCATGCAGGTTCTCATTTGATTTGAACAGACGGTAATGAAACAATGGAACCAAGAACTGGTGGGCCATTACCTTTAATCCTAGCTCGCACCTGGAGGGCAAGAAAATACACACAGTGGGAAAACACTTCCCTTTCCATTCAGGGCTCCCAAAGCCACTGACTCATCCGAGTTTCCTAGAATCAAAGGCTTCTACCTCACTAGCCTTATTCACCTCTGTTCCCCATCTCTTTCACTCTGTACAGAATGTACAAACTGGCTTCTCCTTCAGCACTCCACCATCTTGGCTGCCTCTCCTATGGAATGCTGATGGCAGGATATGAGTGAGTGAGAGCCCCCTGTCTGCTTCATTTTATAGTGTAGAAATTAAAGCCTTTAAGAGCCCTGGCTGGTAGGCTCAGAGGTAGAGCGTCGGCCTGGCGTGCAGGAGTCCCAGGTTCAACTCCCGGCCAGGGCACACAGGAGAAGCGCCCATCTGCTTCTCCACCCCTCCCCCTCTCCTTCCTCTCTGTCTCTCTCTTCCCCTCCCACAGCCAAGGCTCCATGGGAGCAAAGTTGGCCTGGGCACTGAGGATGGCTCCATGGCCTCTGCCTCAGGCGCTGGAATGGCTCTGGTTGCAACAGAGCAACGCCCCAGATGGGCAGAGCATCGCCCCCTGGTGGGCATGCCGGGTGGATCCTGGTCGGGCGCATACGGGAGTCTGTCTGACTGCCACCCCGTTTCCAACTTCAGAAAAAAAAAAGAAAGAAATTAAAGCCTTTAAGACAATATACAAATAAGGAAGTCTCTGATACAAAGCCACTTATCTGAGGCATAATGAGATTCCTCATGAGAGTGCACCACCCTACATCATGCAACAGTCCAGGGTGTGGGGAAAAGCTTAGTGTTGAGAAGATCTTAGTATTAAAAGGGTGGGAAAAGCTTAGTCTTAAAACTAAGCCTTAGGCTATAAGGACCTTCCCTGCTTACAGCCTGTCTCCCACACCCAATGCAAACTATAAGTGAGCAAACATATCCATCATATTTGCAAACTTATTTGACCTACAGCAGGGAATAGTGGATCAGGACTCACTGGGGACCACAGGATATCTAGAGCTCTGACACGCCTTTGATGTCTGTGCTAGGGCACAGTTATACTAGATCTTAGTAAGCAGCCTTGTTTTTTAAGTACAGTATAGATCAAAGGTTCCTTGTTTAACTCCTAGAAAAAAATTACTGGACAATTTACTTGTTGGGCAGATAAAATGTATTATGCTCACTTTGTTAAAGATAGTGCTGCCCACATGGAGGCCGTCACCCAGGTGATATTAATGTGTGTTGGGGGCGGGCAGTGGGCAGGCAGAATCCTTGTAGCCTGGGGCTTGGTTTTGGGATTAGGCCTTTCCCACCCTTTTTAATTTGGGGTGGTACAATCCCATCATGCCCCAGATAAGTGACTTTGTATTAGAGACTTCCCTATTTTGTATATTGGATTAAAAGTTTGAATTTCTACACTATAAAATAGGGGCAGAACGGGAGCTTGCTCTCTTGGTTCCTGGGATGATTATTAGCATGAGAGAGCAGAGGGAGCAGAGCAGAGAGCAGAAAGAAGCCATGTGGCCAGGGGAAGCAGCCAAGATGGCGGAGTGCTGAGTGAGATGCCAGTTTGTGCAGAGTTTGTATCTGGGATAAGGAAGGAGATGGGGAACTGAGGAGAATAAGGCTGGTGAGCTAGAAACCTTTGATTCTAGGAAACTCGGGTAAGTCAGTAGCTTTGTGAGCACTGAATGTGAGTGGGTTTTGGAGCCCAGTGTGTATTTTTTACTTGCCCGCCGGGTGCAAGCTAGAATTAAAAAAAATGGCCTATCAGTTTTTGGCTCCATTGTTTCTTTACCGACTGTCCGAGTCCAATGAGAACCTGCATGGACCAGGCTGCTTTGATAGTGGCCCTGTCTGTGGATACTGGCTTTACATTACTTTTTTTTTTTTTTTTTTTTACAGTGACAGAGAGAGTCAAAGAGAGGGATAGACAGGAACGGAGGAGATAAGAAGCATCAATCATTAGTTTTTCATTGTGACACCTTAGTTGTTCATTGATTGCTTTCTCATATGTGCCTTGACCTTGGGCCTTCAGCAGACCGAGTAATCCCTTGCTCGAGCCAGCGATCTTGGGTCCAAGCTGGTGAGCTTTGCTCAAACCAGATGAGCCCGCGCTCACACTGGTGACCTCAGTGTCTCAAACCTGGGTCTTCTGCATCCCAGTCTGATGATCTATCCACTGTGCCATCGCCTGGCCAGGCTGGACAATTTACTTCTTCTGGCAAATAGAGTGTGTATGCAAAGATGGCCTGAGGTCCTGTCTTGCAAGCATTGATGCAGCTACGGACACTGCCGTCAGTGAAGGGAGAGGACTACTCCCTGCAGTCCGGGTGCTGGCAGTAAGGAGCTGCTGGAGCTACTGGAAACACCTCCAGAGCTGCACGGTTCTAGCCCAGCAGGCAGCAAGTTCTTCAGAGCCTGAGTGAGCTGGGCCTGGGGGCACTGCTGCTTCTCTGCCTGGTGCCAGGGGGATGGCGCAGCCCTGGCCCTGGGCTGGGGAGGAGACACTGGATATTGGTCCATCCATCCATCCATCCATCCCCTCATTTATTCTTTCATTCATTTGGTGGACATTACTATTCGGGGCATTTCCTAGGCAGGAGCTCCTGATTAAATCATGTGGCATGGGACCCCGGAAGGGGAAGGAGAGCCAGAACCATGTGACAATGCGGGGATGAGTTCAGGGTTCGTGTCCTCAAGGTCACTCAGTCTTCCAGCCTGGAAAACTCAACCAGGAAGAAACGAAGAGATGGGAACACAGCACCACCATTTTCCCATCCCTGTAGTTAATTTTATGAAGGCCTCACAGGCCACCTAACCCATATGCCCCAGTTGGCACTGCAGGGCATTATGGCATTCGAACTGCCCTCCACCATGTTCCTCTCACCCTTGTTTCCTGTCCTCTGTGCTCTCTCCAGTCCAACCCTGCTCAGGCTCTGGCCATCTGCTTTCCTCCCAGAAACTTTCAGTGACTTCCCACTTCATAACAAAGTATGTTTTCTCCCTCCCTCCCTCCCTCCCTCCCTCCCTCCTTCCCTCCTTCCCTCCTCCCATCCATCTCTCTTGGTCTCATTCTTTCCCTTCCCTTGGCCCTTCTCTTCTTTTCTTCCCTCCCTGTGAAGCCAGTATCCACGGTCACTAACTACTACAGCAGCCTGGCCCATGCAGGTTTGCATTGGATTCGGACAGTCGGTAAAGAAACAACGGAGCCAAAAACTGATGGGCCATCATCTTTAATTCTAGCTTGCACCCGGCAGGCAAGTAAAAACACACACTGGGCTCCAAAACTCACTCACATTCAGTGCTCACAAAGCTACTGACTTTATCTGAGTTTCCTAGAATCAAAGGTTTCTAGCTCACCAGACTTATTCACCTCTGTTCCCCATTTCCTTCCTTCTCCCTGCACAAACTGGCTTTTCCTTCAGCACTCTGCCATCTTGGCTGCTTCTGCAGGCCTCCTTCACGTGGCCTTTATCTGCTTCCTGCTCTCTAACGCTAATCTCAGGAACCAAGAGAGCAAGCTCCTGTTCTGCCCCCAAAATAGGGAAGTCTCTAATACAAAGTCACTTCTCTGAGGCATGATTGGATTGTGCCACCCCACATCAAAAAGGGTAGGAAAGGCTTAATCCCAAAACCAAGCCCCAGGCTACAAGGATTCTCAACACACATTAATATCACCTGGGCGATGGCCTCTTCATGGACAGCACCATCTTTAACAAAGTGAGCATAATATATTTTATCTGCCCAACAATCTACCCCTATGCTCACTTTACTACCCACCAATTTACATCACCAGCATCCCCGTGCAAGGAAATTAGGCACATTACACAAATTACAACAGCACAAATCATACAGTTTCAACAATCACAAAGGTACACTTCACCAGTCTCTGAGCACTTAGCCCAAAGCGCAGAATGTCCTCGGCCTACAGGAAAAGCTTCCCGGGGCAGGGGAGTGCTTCCAGCAAAGCCACCCCCCACCCCCATCAGGGTATTTCACATTGTCCAAAATCCATAATTCCATAAGTCCATCCAACAAAGGAGCCAATGCCCACTCTGGTCGTAGTCCAGGAAATCAGTCCACAAATATGGGTCATCAGCCACCCCCCTCATCCCTGCCGTCCTGGCAGGTCTTACACTGTCCCAAAGAGGAGCACGTGGCAATGGCAGTCAGCATTTCCATCTCTGCTCTGGAGAGCATGATAACATCTATCCTATGTCCCCAAAATCGCAGACCTACCAGGGCTGTAGTAGGTGCTCCTTCCTGCTGGGCTCCCATCTTATGGAGACTGCGGATTGCAACTCCAGCTCGATTCTCCTCATCTTCCAAAGAAGAACTAAAAACACCAGCTCGCACTGCCGGGCTCGAGTCCCGGGTCGCTGAGGCCCTCTGCTCCGCAGACTCTGCAGCTCCGGACCCGGCCTCAGCCTCAGCCTCAGCCATGGCCTCCCGCCGCTGCTGGCTCTCCACAACGTCCAGGGCAATCTGCAACTCACGAACCTGTGAATGAATCCTCCTCCAGCAGCTGCTCCATTTCCAGGAGAATCTCGCAAACCTGGTCGGCCTCCTCCTCCAGCGCTTCCTTCAGCTCCAGGGTCAGCATCTCCTTCTCCCACATTTGCTCCAGATCCTTCTGCTGCTCGGTTGGCAGGTCCCGGGCAGCCTCTTCCACAGAGCTCTCGGTTTCCTCACCTATGGCTGTAAAAGTCAGCCAGCCTACGATCCCCAAAAGGACAGCCATGGGGAACCCTAACACTAGCCATTCCTCTACTCCACCACTCAAAGGCTCCTTGCCGATCTGTATCGAATCCTGCCACAGACTACGCCAAATGTAAAGCGAGTAGCCGCGGCCAGGGCCACCATCACAGCAGCCGCCTGGCCTATGCGGGTTCGCATTGGATTCGGATAGTCGATAAAGAAACAACGGAGCCAAAAACTGATAGGCCATTTTCTTTAATCCTAGCTTGCACTCGGTGGGCAAGTAAAAACACACACTGGGCTCCAAAACCCACTCACATTCAGTGCTCACAAAGCTACTGACTTATCCGAGTTTCCTAGAATCAAAGGTTTCTAGCTCACCAGACTTATTCAACTCTGTTCCCCATCTCCTTCCTTCACCAGTGTCAAACTGCACAAATTGGCTTCTCACTCAACACTCCGCCATCTTGGCTGCTTCTCCTGGCCACATGGCCTCTTTCTGCTCTCTGCTCTGCTCCCTCTGCTCTCATCCTAATCTCATGCTAATCATCCCAGGAACCAAGAGAGCAAACTCTCGTTCTGCCCCCATTTTATATTGTAGCTTCACAACATCTAATCCAATATACAAAATAGGGAAGTCTCTAATACAAAGTCACTTCTCTGAGGTATGATGGGATTTCACCCCCCCACATCAAAAAGGGTGGGAAAGGCTTAGTCCTAAAACCAAGCCCCAGGCTACAAGGATCCTGACTGCTCACAGCCCACCCCCAACACACATTAATATCACCTGGGTGACAGGCTTCCATGTGGGCAGCGCCATCTTTAACAAAGTGAGCATAATGTATTTTATCTGCCCAACACTCCCTTTTCTCCTCCTCCCCTCACTCCTGTTTTCCTCTTTCTTTTTCCCTTTCCTCCCCCCTAAATCATTGAGCTCCTGCCCTGACTCAGCCCTGGAGACATATCCATGCCCACCCCTCCCTGTGGTGTGGCAGTTCCCTAGCTTGGTGTCTCAGTGTCTGGACCCTCTCCCTTTCTAGTTCTCTCACTCACGCTGTTTCTTCCCTGGTAAACCCCACCTCCCACCCCCACCCTGCCTCTCTACCATCCTGTCCCCTTCCACCGCTCAGGCCCTGACAGCTTGGAAGTTAAGCTCCACACCCTCCTGACCAAGCCTAAGTCCACCCCTGCCCTAGGGCCTGGCCCAGAGCCCAGTAAAGGAGTGACAGCATCCTTCTATGGGTCAAGGTTCTAATCTTTGATGTGAACTCATCACACAGGGTTGGGGCTCTGGTGACCAGAAAGGGGCTGGTGTGTCTCTGTCTGGGGCAAACGTGGGTTCCAGGAGTGAGGTCTCCCTGACACAGAACCCTGTCTTCATGACACTCTCAGGGCCCCATGAAACCTCCTTGACTCCTGGGGCTCATCCTTTCTTCAGTCCAGCTCACCTGACTCCTCCTGCCTGGGCTATGAGTGACTTGGGTCCTCCCACATGTGCAGGAATGTCCCCTGGTTGAAGAAGCCCCTGCAGAAGTGGGAAGGATGACTGAGCTCTGGCCTTGACCTCACCAGGCCCATCCCTCACATAACGGTTTCCTCTTCCTCCTTCCTGCCTTTGCCTGAGTCCCTGAGCAAGACTGGTCATCTTGGCAAGAGGGGACTGAATGCGCAGGGGTGCAGGGCTGACTTAGGGCAGGAGGTGGGGGCCTGCTGGCCACTCCCTTCAGGTAGGCATCAGGCACGAGGTGCAAAAGGAAAGCCAGCGGGTGACAGCTCAACACGGCACAGTCTGTAAGGCGATTTCCCCCGTGAGGCCACTCAGCTTTGCAATGGAGCACAGTGATTCTGGGGAGCGCGTGGGCCGTGTCTCCTTGTGGCTCTTTCTCACATGGAGGAAAGTACACAAGAACATCTCAGAAGATGCATCATCAAGGGGAACGCAGCCTGACCAGAATGATGGCGGACCACGTTGATGACTCGGTGTGGAACCCAGGGCCTCAGCATTTCTTGGCTCTCCTTCTGGGAGAGGAGGCACATGGGCAGAGCTGTCTTCTCAACAAAAAGGAGTGGTGTTTGGGCAGATATGAAGACATGATCTCTTGCAACTGAACTGAAAGTCAGGCTGCAAATCTGTAAAGATTACAGGAATCTTCTCTCTCTGTTGGGGAGGATGAGGATCTCATAAAATCCTCTCTGATATGAACAGCTTTATGGTGGTAGGAATCCTGCAAATGTCTCAGGAGGACACCAAAACCCTGAGCCCCCTTCCCCATCCTGGCCCAGGAAAGGCGGCTCCCTCTGAACAGGGCAGATGAACCACTGGTTGGCTCCGCCCCTGTGTGATCCACTGGGCAGCTCACCGGGAAGCCGAGACGCTGCACGCTCGTCATAGTGGGTTCCAAAGAGCTGACGTCTCCTCCAGCATGCCCTGTCCCCGCTATGCGCCTCCACTGTGGAAGGCAGAGTTCCATCCTTAATCCCGTTAATTAATTAAGGCTACTAATCAGTTGGTCTGAAAATAAGGAGAGACAGTACATGGGCCAAGCCAAATTGCATGAGCCCATGAAAAGCAGAGCTTTCTCTGGCTAATTGTGGAACAGGAAGTGAGTCGTGCCCCCAACCCCCAAACTGGGTGTTTCTCCACGCCAGTTATCCAAATCTCCAGTGCTTATCTGGTATCCAAAAATTCAGTTTCATTCTGACTACCTGGAGTTAGTGTCAGACCCCACAGGTTAAGGTCTTAGTCCCACAAGACTGCCCTCACAAACACAGTGCCCAGACTACCCACTGTTCTGTCCTGGCCAACTACACATTTGGTGATTCCCACAACCCCTCTCAAGCTTGATAATTAGCTGGACTAACTTATAGAACTCAGGAAAACCATTTACTTAGCTGATCATCATTTTATTACAAAGGAAACAACCCAAGAACAGCCAGAGGGAAGCAGTGCAAGGGCAGGTGTGAGGAAGGAAGGGTTTCCCCACGGTGTCTGGGTGTGTCACTTTCCCAGCACCTTGGTGTGTTCCCCAACCAGAAGCTCTCCAAACACCACCAGGGTTTTTTTCCGGAGGTGCCGAGACTTAGACATGACTGATGAGATCATTGGCTATCGGCCATTGGTGACTGGTGACCAGTGACTCAGCTCCATCTCCAGCCCTTTTCCCCTTCCCTGGAGGTTGGGGGTGGGGCTGAAAATTCCAGCCATCTAATCCCATGGTTGTCCCTCTGGGGACCAGCCTAGTCCTGAAGCTCTATGTAGGGGTCCTACAAGAGTGATCTCATTATTAGCATAGACTCAGTAATGGTCTGAGGGGGCTTTCTATAAGAACAGGAGATCTCTCCTCCTTATCACTCAGGATCTCACAAGCATTTTGGAAGCTCTCTGCCAAGAACTGGCCCTTGGGACTGCTCCAGAGTGCCGGCCACCAGGCCAGCTGTGGGCAGCCACAGACAGTGGGCCAGAGGCACAGAACTCTCCAGAGGGAAGAAACAATGGGGAGAATGTGACTGATTAGAATACAGATTGGAATGGGGTCAACCTGCCAGTGATGTTTGGGACCTGGCATATTGTCCGGTAGTGTAGCATTTTAGCCAAAACCAAGCTCTTTTTCTTACGGCTGCTTGTGGCTTCCTGTTACCCAGAGGAAACCCATGTCTCTCTCTCTCTGACCTCCAGACGTGAGGACGGCAGATCAATGGAGTGCAGGGAAGCGCTCATCTTGCGGTCTGAAAGCTGCGTCTGGGAGAGCAAAGCCAGTTATGGGAACGTTGTTAAAGGGATGTAGAGGCTTTTATTCCCCCCCCCCCAAGTGGGCTCTGATCCTACAACCACTGCCTGTTTCTTTATCTCATACCAAGTGCTTGATGTGGTCTTACTGCATCACCCCAAAGGGACGTGGGGTCCATGACTCACACTTCTAGCGCTTGGGGTTTGCTCTGCCTGGCGGTCTGTGGCCGAGGGGTTGGACTGATTTGGCTTTCTGACATGGTCCCCGCAGGTACCCACGCCTCTGTGATGGTGGCTCAGGTGACACTCACTTGGTTTGGTTTTCCCTGAGTGGGAATATTGCAGGAGGATGACTGTAATTTTTTTTTTAAACGATAAAAAGGATTCTAAGTGCCTGCATCACTACAGCAGTAAAAAGCACTACTGAAAGACAAGAAACAGGCTGGAGGAAGCCTCCTCCTTCTCAGCAACATCAAAGTTCCCTGGGCTGATTCAGGGCAGCGGAGTGGTTCCTGGAACTCCCTGCCCCGGGAGGAATTGGACGCTAACACATTCCAGGAAGGAGGATGCTGATGGAGGGTCAGGCAGAGCTGTCGGGAGACTCGCTGAAGACCAGCGTGCCCTCGTGTTCTGCCCTTCAGCTTCTGCAAATCACTCACTGGTTATATGGAGGCCAAAGAGTGACAAGGTAAAGCCTAGGGAACACGGGTGGGGTGCAGGGGGTTGGCTCTCATCATTGGACGCTCAGCTTGGGCTGGTCGGGGCTCTGGGATATCTGAGGGTGACCTCAGAGCCCAGGCTGCAGTCTCCCTGCAAGTCAGGGCCTGAGACAGCAGTGCTTTCCCTGCAGGGGGCCTGGAGCTGAGGGTGGGGGGGGGTAGTGGGGTGGCTGCAACCTCTCCACAGGCACAGGGGAGCCTGAGGAGACACACGGCAGGACAGGTGGGGCTGAAATAGTAGAAGGCAAATGCTGGCCTGGGGGAAGCCTCACACCTTCGCTCCACCGGTCTTTGGCAACCTGGAGCTTATCCATCCATGCGAAGCCCCTGCTCAGGACCCTGATGATATGGATGGAGAAGCACTCGCCCAATGCCCTCATTCCAGCACAAGGAGCCGGCCCTCGATGGTCCAGGGCCGGGGTGAGGCCTGTACTAGACCCTGTGCCCCCTCTCCTGGCACCAGCCGCCAGTAGCCCTATGGTTGGGCCTGCCCTTCCTCCTGCAGAAACCTCCCTTTTGTCCACACCTGTCTCTCTCCATCACACCTGTTTCTCTTTTATACCTACCGTCTCTCGTCACACGTTTCTCCTGCAGAAACCCCTCTCTCCACACCTGTCTGTTCTCCACGTTTTTTACGACAGATGTTTCTCTCCTCTGCACCTGTCTCTCCATACCTGTCCCTTTCCTCCACACCTTTGGGGCAGGCTTTCCTCTTCTCAGATGTAGGCTCTCCAACCCCTTCTCTTCCTTGGGCTTCCTGTCTGCCTACCATTGCTGTCCTACCTTCCACACCTCTGGTTGACAGTTGCTTTCCTATCACACTAGTATCACCAGTTGCCCCTTCCCCTTTGGACAGCTGGGACCCACAGACCCCGCTGCTCTCCTGCCCTGCCTTGCTCCAGTTGTCACATGGGTCTCCCCCACTTCTCCACAGATCTTCTCCTCTCCCCTCTCCAGTCTCTTCTCACATACTGCGGAGATCTGTTTACACGCTTGAGCATTTCTCTTAGAGAGGCACAGAGTTTCCACTTGAAACACTTCAAATCCATCGCGACGCCTGGGACAGCTCGCCGCGCTCCCCGACCGGGTGGAAGCAGGCCGTGCTCTTTGACACAGGTACGCACATTCTGCTTACCTCCTGCCGTATCATCTATACAAACTGCACTTCCCATGTGCCACGCGAGAAGGAGGAGCGGGCCGTTTAAGCAGGAACGTTGGTTTGATACCTGTGGTAGGAGTTGGGGTGGGACTGTCTCTGTCGCTGTCGTCATTTTCATCTTCCTCATCATCACGACCATCACCACCGCCATTACCATCTAGCACATTTGCCGAATGCCCACCTGGTAACAGAATGCAGATGCTGGACAATCTGAAGACCGTGCACTTTATAAGAAGCAATACACACTTTTATTTTAATTACTAGGAAGACAAACCGTGAGAAGCATGAACGTCAGGAAGGAAGGAGGAAGCGGTGGGGGTCGACCGTGGCACTGTGATATAGGGTGCGCATGGAGGGTCTTGACTCTCTGTTGCAAGAAGCAGGAAATGGCAGCGTGTCCCACGTGGAAGTGAGACGGGGCCTCACAGTGAGGGGGTTGGTGGCCGGTTACTGAGGATGGGCGAGAAGGGTCCACCTAGAAGGGGGTGGCCCCAAAGAGGCAGGTTGGCTTCTGAGGGTCTCAGCATGTTTAGCACTCCTAGGTCCTAAGCAGACATGGCAGCAAGCATTGGACGTGGGACCAGTGATCCCTCAGCTGCTGGAGGGACTTTGTCACTTGTCTCAGTTCCCCTGCAGAACAAAGTGTCCCAAGCCCATGGGGTGTTCCCCTCGTTCTTGATCGGCTGGTTTATGCTCTGCTGTCCTTCTGTTCCATCTGGTGCTGCTGGAGGCTGCTCCTCATCTCGAGGTTTCTGATGGTGCCCTGGAGGGCAGGGCAGGAGGCTGGGCTCAGCCAGGGTGCCAGATGCCGGTGTCTGAGTGGCTCTCCCTCCTCATGCGGCCTCCCTGCAGCATCCAGACGGCAGGGTGCCTCTCTCCCTGCATTCTGTTAGTTACTGGAGGGGCAGGCCTGCACTCAGGTGGGAGGGGCTGTCTTTGGAGAGTAGCTGGGACTCACGTTACTGCATCAGGTTTGAGCTGGTGAGGCCCTTGGAGGGGTATTTACATCTTACAGTCCACTCTGAAAGTACAAAAGGTGATTGTCTGGGAGGTTGCGGTGGGTGGAGAACTGTGGCTGCTGCTCTCTGCTGGGAAAGGGCTCCCTGAGGGGATGTCCGCAGCGCAGGGGCCGGCGAGGTTATTCCGCAGCAGACAAGTCCACTGCTCAGCTCCGTGCGTGGGTTAGCCCGCTGGTAGTCTGCGAGGCGTGCTGTTGTCCACACACAATGTACTGGCCATCGGCCTCGTCACCGGGCCTGCACAGTCACCTGTCTCACAGTTGTGGCCTCAGTGTCTCCCCGGCCCAGCTCTCTCCAGCCAGACCCTGCTCTTCAGAAGCACATCCCGTGAGACTTGCCTGGGCCCCCAGCCTGCACCCGGCTCCCTTCAGCTATTCCTCACTGAGCGTGTGGGTTTACATTCTCTGCAGACAAATCCTCTATTGGAAACATCTGGGTGGTCTGAGCATCTGTTGAACAAATGGTGAGCGGGTTCGTTGATGGGAGGTGGTTAGATTGTGCCAAGAGGAGGCCTTCCACGCTGCCAAGAGAGCCTCAGTCCCCTGGGACCAGTAGCCAGTGGGGCAGGCCTAGCCGGGGCAGACCGGGCTCCTCCCTCACTCCCTGCTCTCCCCTTTCCACTGAGGAAAATGTTATAAAGTCATATGATGAATTAGGTGTGAGTAATAAAAATACAGCTAAAACATTGAAATCTGGAGCCTAGTCAAGGTCCAGTTGCGCTCGACATGATCCAGCATGTGACTCCTGCCCCTCTCAAGTCCCCTGGCTTCTTGTGGGCCCGTCTGTGCCCCGAGGACCAGCTCTTTCGTCAAGGAGGACACTGCGCTGGCTCCCGCCTGTGGGCTTCTCCTTGAAGTTGGCTAGCGGGAAGGTCAGGGAGAGAGGCTGTCATTTCTCTCCTCTCCCTCCTTCCCCCTTCCATATGCTTGGGGTGACTTTCTTCTCCCCACACCCTGGCAGGCCCGGAGCTGGCTTTTTCATGGGCAGAGCACCTGGCTTCAAGTGGATCTGTCCAGTGATAGGATTCAGCCGGTTTGCACCAGTTCAGCAGAACCGATATCTAATTTTTGTTGAGTTTGGCGAACTTGTTGTTAAAATGGCACTTGTAATAAGGATTCTCTCTCAGGTGGGCACCTGGGCAGCTGCCCAATGTGAAAATCACACATTTACATTCCTTACTCCTTTTTAGCATTTATCTGCGCAACAGCGTATTCTAAGCTTTCGTAGTCCTGTTCATTCCGTCCATAGGTGAAAAAAATTGCAGTGAGAACACCAATCCAGAAGCTATATGGAAATTTCTTTTTCTTTCTTTTTTTTTTTTTTTTACTGAGACACAGAGAGTGAGTCAGAGAGAGGGATAGATAGATAGGGACAGACAGACAGGAATGAAGAGATGAGAAGCGTCAATCATTAGTTTTTCATTGCGCATTGCAACACCTTAGTTGTTCATTGATTGCTTTCTCATATGTGCCTTTACTGTGGGCCTCCAGCAGACTGAGTAACCCCTTGCTGGAGCCAGCGACCTTGGGTTCAAGCTGGTGGGCTTTTTGCTCAAACCAGATGAGCCTGCGCTCAAGCTGGCGACCTCGGGGGTCTTGAACCTGGGTCCTCTGCATCCCAGTCCGACGCTCTATCCACTGCGCCACTGCCTGGTCAGGCTGGAAATATCTTAAATAACAATTTTATTGTTTTTTGTCAGATCTTATTTAATATATTTTCATAAATAGTTTAAAACGCTTTCTTATAACATAATCTAATTTTATGAATTTCTTTAATTGTTCTTAAGTATTAAATGCATGAAATAATAAACTACCTTTCGGTATATCATTTTTTAATATATACTTAAGCCAGTCATTAGGCGGATAACCGGTTGGTTAATTATTTGAATCCCAGCACTGGACCTGTCCCTTTCCTGTGGTCAAAGCAAGGCATGTGGCTGTGTCCAAATCAGAGGACAGAGCAGCACAGTCTGGCACATGGCCGCAGGGAGGAGCCCACGCTGAGGCCAGGCTCCCCTGTGGTGCCCACTCGGACTCCTCTGCCAGCTGGTACATCCGCCACCCTTCTCTGCGGCACTGCCCTCAGCCACGGGGCCTTCAGCTGGAGAAGGCTAAGCCCCTGCAGCCAAAGGGAGCACCGAAGGTCACCCCACCGCCTCCAGGCAGCTGCTCTGGGTGCTCCTGGAGAGTCAGGCAGAACTGTGCCCAACCTCCCAGCCCCCTCAGGCCCTCCCTGGGAGTACCCTGTCAGTCACTTGAACCAAGGCCCTGCCTCAGACACTGGAGTTGGACCCGAGACAGGAATTTTCCCCTGAGTGTGGGGAGGAACCCCACTGCTCACTGGCCTTGGAAGTTGGGTCAAGTGAATCCACCTGGAAGGCAGGACTTGCCCCACCAGCTGGTACAAGGACCCAGTAGGATGAATTAGTTAAAAGCACCTAGAACCACACCCACACCGTGAGGCCTGTGGGGAGAGCTGGCCTGTGTCCCTGTGGTTTGTTTGATTTTTTTTTAAGGGCAGACTTCTCCCTTTTTGCAGAAGAACAGGACTAGAGACTTTGGGCAGCCGCTCCTATGTATTCCACTTGATTGACAAGAAGGAAGTTGGGCCCTAAACCATAAGCTTGAAAAGCCACACAGCTCCACGCCTCAGGTCACCTTCAGGGAGTGGCTCCAGAGGCCATCCATGGCAGCACGGGATGTCCACCCAGTGTAGCTGAGAACAGACCTTGGGAGGGAGGCAGAGGGAGCGGGGTGGGGTGTGGGAAGACTGGGGTCTGTGCGGGCTGCACCTGGGGGCAGAGGTGGAACGTGTCCCCGAGGAGAAAGAGCAGGGCACCCTGCAATCAGGTGGGTGGACTCCAGGGCCAGTCTTGCCTGCTCCTGCTGGCTCTGGCTGGCATGCCCTGGGAGGGGGAGCATCTGGTATCATCTCTAAGTGCCTGCCCATCTAGGTCTGTGCAGATTCGGAGGTCTGGGGCACTGGGAATGTTTTGTTTCCCACAAGCCCCAGCAGGGCTACTGCTTCTGTCTCAGGAGTACTCGAGCCCTGAGGCACAGGACTCCTGTACCCACAGGGCGGGGGCTGACCCTGAAGTTACCCGGGCTGGGAGTTTCTGCTGTCGTCTAACGCTCATCGGCCCACAGCCTGAGCCCTGACAGGACAGGGTTCTGTCCTCCCCTGAGGACTGACTGAACCCTGTGGAGGAGGCTATTAAGAAAAGGGAGGGTCCCAGCACACAAGGAGACAGGAGCTTGTCCTGGACCCTGGCATGGTATCAGGCTGGGCCAGAGAGCTCTGGGTGGGAAGCCAGGGGGCCACATTTTGAATTCCTGACTCTTGACTACTTCCCAGCTATAACGGCAAGACTCTTGGTACCTGTCCTGAGACCTCACACAATGCCTGTGGGAGATGTTCAGTGTGACTATTGACGCTGGCCCTGAATTTGGGGTTGAGTGTTGCCAGTTCCTGCCTAAGCTACTCAGCGCCTCTAGGAACAGACCAGAGCCAGAGGCCTTTCACTTGTAAATAACGGGTTGAGCAATGGGCTCTTGAAGTTACTCAATTACTGGATCTCAGTTTCCTATGGTCCCCTAATAACCTGTTCTGTTAATAGCTTTCCTCAACTCAAACACAATGTGTGTACACATGCACTCTCAGGCACACACATACACACACACACACACATATGCTTACAAATGGTGCAGGTGCACAGGCGCATGCACACACACGTTTTCACAGTCATCTATTGTTGAAAGGTGCAATCTCTCCATCTTGCTGGGGCCCTCAGCTTTTAATTAGGTCAGCAGGCTTTGCTTCACTGACCTCAGATGGCCAAGGAAGAGCGAAAGGAGCAGGGACTTGCTTCGGCCTTTCAGAGAGTGGGCAGGTGCCCTGAGAGTGGTGAGAACCCCAGCCCTATCTTGTCACAACCTTCCAAACATGCCTGCCCATTTGTTGTTAGAGCAGTGAGCAGCAGAAAAGAAACTGACAGTGCTTTTCCTGATTTTGTTCATCCTTTCCCTGGCTGCGCTTTCTGAGACAGCCTGGTGGTCTCAGACACCACCGTGCTCCTGCACGCTCTTCTTCCTCTGACCTTGTCACCATTCAGCCACACGCTCAACGAAGTCCCAGGTGCTCTCTGCCTTTGATCTCTGCTTCTGTTCCTTTCCAGGAAGGCTGACATCTTTCCTATAAAAATGCAAGGAGACTATCCTTTTCCAAAGCTGTAAAAGCATAAGATCTTTCTTTTTCCACAGGGAAACCATTAAAGAAACCGTTCTTCCTAGAAGCATTCTTTGTCCTCACCCTTGCTTATTATTATTATATTTTTTTCACATCTGCAAATTACTTCAAATAAACAGGCTGGCACAAGAAAAGTAATGGCTGGAACACTTGGTTTCTGCTAAATGATTACATTATGGGAACATTGCACCTTCTGGATTCCTGGGGTAAGGTGATGGGTGGCCATCCAGGTCACAGTACATTCTGTTCCGAGCTGCAAGTTGGTGGCTTTCATTCAGCTCGGTCTTGCTCAGGTTAGCGATGAGTGCAGGAGAACTTGAGAGCTCAGGAGGCTTGAGGAGCCGGCTTCATTTGCCTCAGGCTGGGACCCGGCCCAGAGAGCAGATTCCAGACCTGATGCTGCCCGTGCACCTGGCTAACAGCACTGGCCTTTGCAAGGCCGGCAGCATCGTCCACATCTGTGCAAAGCAGAGGAGGCTCTCCTAGTTCGCGGGGCCGGAGGGCAGGGGGGAGACGTCTCTCTGGCTGGTGTTGACCCTCACGGAGAAGGGACCTGGCACTCTAGGTCAAACCTTCTGGGAAGCAGATCTTTGGCACATGAGCCTACTCCCTGCCCTGACCCAAGGCTGACCCCACTAACCGATTCTGGTTCCCAGCCTCATCACGTCTCCTCTTCCTTCCATCAAACCTGTGCTGACGATGCTAGTGGGGCTGCTGCAGGGGCAGACCGAGCAGAGCCACGAGGGGCACACGCCACAGCCTCCATCGTGGAGGCCCATGAAGGACTGGCTCCCTGTCCCCCTCCTGGGACGTGAGTGATGCTGACTCTACCGCACCTTGAGCTTGCACGTGCAGCTTCACCCCAGGGTGCTCCCACCCCGTGAGAGTCCTGTCTGTGAGGCTGTCAGGCTGACACCTCTGTGGCAGCCCCACCCTGATCCACTTTTGCCCGTGCATTCTGACCACCCCAGAAGCCTGCTTTTTGGGGGCGTAGCTCTGGGGACGGCTGTTCTGTAGGACCGTCTGGTCTCATCATTGGCTGTCAGGGGATCGTGCCACCATGGGCGATTTTGTGGGAAGAGGGTCTGCTGAGTCTGCAGGAACACAGCAAGTGCTCTGGGGGTGAGGGGGCAGCCACCGTCAGCCGTAGTCCCGCTGAGCACAAGAAAACAGCTTCTGAGGAACTGAACCTCTTTGGTACATGGAGAAGTAGCATTTTTTTTATTGGAAAACAAAAGGAGAGAGGGTTTCCAGGCAGTCAGGTGGCCTCCCACCTTCTTTCTGACAAAGGCTGAAAGGCCAACCTGACCAGGATGAGTTGCCCTGCATTGAGAGGGGCTTGCAAAGCCACTGTGTCATAAGCCAGAATGGAACCAAAGTCTTACATTTGTCCGTTTTGTTATTGAAACACAAAGCGAACCTCTGCTCATCCTGTGAATACAACACAACTCCCTGGGCTCAGCACCTCCTCCAGGCAGCCAACCGGGCTCTGAAATTACATTAACCCTGGATGTAGTGTCCCTGGGGTGGGGGGCATTCTGGACAGTGCAGATGGGCTGTGACCCAGGGCCTCACACCTCATGCTCCTAGGTGAGCAGAGCACTTCCTCCTACTCAGAGCTCCTGGCTGTGACCCCAGAGGTCTGGGGTGGCAAGGCCATCGAGGTGCTGGTTAGGCAGTGCCTAGCCTCCGCCGTATTGCTGGTGGGCAGCCCTGGTGTCTGGGCGATTCCTGGAGCATGGTGGCCTTCTAACGCTGCTCTGGGAATTGTTTACAAGGCCTGGATTGCACTTGCCAGGGGTTGTGTATTGCAACTGGACTTCTCGGATGTCTGCAGGATCCCAGGAGTCCGGCAGGAGGGAGAGAAACGATCCGATAGAAACTGAAGCCAGAGTGGGAGGCAAGTCCCTTGGCGACTCGGGGTGACCTGCCCGTGTCCTCACGCCGCCTGGGCCCTGGCCCTGGGCTGAGTGGCGATTAGGCTCTGAGGGCACAGCCTTCTGCTGGCAGTACCCCCTGTACCAGGCTTATTTTTATCTCTGTGCTGAGTGGAGTTTACCTTTATTGTTCTGGTTTGCCACAAACACAGCTTGCAGCCTTCCCTGCCGGCCGTTCTCCTTGGCACTTAAGACACATACCTGCCGGCGTTTCCAGTCTTCCTGGTGCAACCAGGGCTCTAGAAGGAGGGCAGGGGGTGGCCAGGGGGCTCTCTCTCTCTCCATCAGAAGAAGCGCCTGAACAGCAGGCGAGGGGACTCCTACCGCCATCAGTCTGTCCCTCCTCAGTGACCGGACCCTGCTCTGGCCAGTCTGCCCCGTACGGGGCACATGCACACGCTCCTCACACAGGCAGCCGGGAGGGAAAGGGCAGAAGGCCCCGGTGGGCGAGGGGAGCGGCTGCTCACGTGAGAGGCCCCCGGCACCCCTCGGGCCAGCTGGTCGGCGGCCAGGCTGCACTGAGTGCCCTTTGTTTCTCCGCGGCAGCGACTTCTCTCTGTGGCTCAATCATGCCGCGTAATTGCTGTTGTTAGTTCTGAACTGAGTGTGCTGCGGCAGCCAGCGGCAGCTCCGGGGCAGCCCTGCCTGCCCGCTCACCTCTCTCCCAGTGCCCTGCCACCTTCCAGCAACGGGGCGGGAGGGCATCCCCCGGCAGGGGGCCGCCGGTCTGCAGCGCGGCTGCTTCTGGGCACCCGCAGGGATAGAGGTTGCCAGAGGGCATTCACGGGTTTGGGAGATGCAGAAAGGAGGAGCTGAAGGCAGGAGGCTCAGAGGGTCTCCATCTGGATTTCCATGACCACCCAGGGGCACTTAGGGAGAGTGTGACCCAGCAGGTGTGTGTTGTGGCACAGCTCCTGGTGGCCCCATCACCATGTCTTCCTCCAGGGTCTTCAGAACTGCAGGCAGGGGCTGGCTGGGCATGCTCTGTGGGGGCTTGTCCAGAGCCCAGCTCAGATGCACTGGCTCCAAACACTTGTAGAGACAAATCACAAAACCCAAGGGGACAGTGCAGAAATCTCATTCTATCTTTGTGTTTCCTGGACTGTTCTGGAGTGTTTCACTGGCTAGAAGGGATGGCTCTGAGCTCCAGCACCCTTTGTATAGCTGGCGGGGATGGGGGGTGGGGTTAGGAGGGGCCCAGAGGAAGGCTGTGGAAGAGGGAGGTGGCATGGGCGGGCCCTGCTGGTTCTGCTGGACCCAAGGGCACCGGCCAGCTGGCTGTGCGAGTTTACAGTTGGCTACAGTGTTCGCAGGCTGAGCTTGCTGAACCCTTAGCCTCCCGCAGAGTGACCAGAAGAGGCCCTGCTGCCTGGCTGCAGCCCTCCTTGGGGGCATGGCTTCTTGCAAGGATGACCCAGGCTTCTTTCCTGGGGTCCTTCTGACATGTACAGAGGCTGCCGGGGTCCTTCTCACACACACAGAGGCTCCTGGGGTCCTTCTCAGGGGCACAGAGGCTCCTGGGGTCCTTCTCACGCGCACAGAGGCTCCTGGGGTCCTTCTGCATGCACAGAGGCTGCCGGTGTCCTTCTCACACGCACAGAGGCTCCTGGGATCTTTCTCACACGCACAGAGGCTCCTGGGATCTTTCTCACACGCACAGAGGCTCCTGGGGTCCTTCTCACACGCACAGAGGCTGCCAGTGTCCCTCTCACGCGCACAGAGGCTCCTGGGATCCTTCTCACGCACACAGAGGCTCCTGGGGTCCTTCTCACACGCACAGAGGCTCCTGGGGTCCTTCTCACGCGCACAGAGGCTCCTGGGGTCCTTCTCACGCGCACAGAGGCTCCTGGGGTCCTTCTCACGCGCACAGAGGCTCCTGGGGTCCTTCTCACGCGCACAGAGGCTCCTGGGGTCCTTCTCACATGCACAGAGGCTGCCGGGGTCCTTCTCACACGCACAGAGGCTGCCGGGGTCCTTCTCACACGCACAGAGGCTGCCGGGGTCCTTCTCACACGCACAGAGGCTCCTGGGGTCCTTCTCACACGCACAGAGGCTCCTGGGGTCCTTCTCACGCGCACAGAGGCTGCCGGGGTCCTTCTCACGCGCACAGAGGCTGCCGGGGTCCTTCTCACGCGCACAGAGGCTGCCGGGGTCCTTCTCACACGCACAGAGGCTCCTGGGGTCCTTCTCACACGCACAGAGGCTCCTGGGGTCCTTCTCACGCGCACAGAGGCTCCTGGGGTCCTTCTCACACGCACAGAGGCTGCCGGGGTCCTTCTCACGCGCACAGAGGCTGCCGGGGTCCTTCTCACGCGCACAGAGGCTGCCGGGGTCCCTTCTCACGCGCACAGAGGCTGCCGGGGTCCTTCTCACGCGCACAGAGGCTGCCGGGGTCCCTTCTCACGCGCACAGAGGCTGCCGGGGTCCCTTCTCACGCGCACAGAGGCTGCCGGGGTCCTTCTCACGTGCACAGAGGCTGCCGGGGTCCTTCTCACACGCACAGAGGCTGCCGGGGTCCTTCTCACATGCACACAGAGGCTCCTGGGATCCTTCTCACACGCACAGAGGCTGCCGGGGTCCTTCTCACGTGCACAGAGGCTGCCAGGGTCCTTCTCACATGCACACAGAGGCTCCTGGGATCCTTCTCACACGCACAGAGGCTGCCGGGGTCCTTCTCACGTGCACAGAGGCTGCCGGGGTCCTTCTCACACGCACACAGAGGCTCCTGGGATCCTTCTCACACGCACAGAGGCTGCCGGGGTCCTTCTCACGTGCACAGAGGCTGCCGGGGTCCTTCTCACACGCACACAGAGGCTCCTGGGATCCTTCTCACACGCACAGAGGCTCCTGGGGTCCTTCTCACACGCACAGAGGCTCCTGGGGTCCTTCTCACACACAGAGGCTCCTGGGGTCCTTCTCACGCGCACAGAGGCTCCTGGGGTCCTTCTCACGTGCACAGAGGCTCCTGGGGTCCTTCTCACGCGCACAGAGGCTCCTGGGGTCCTTCTCACACGTGCACAGAGGCTCCTGGGGTCCTTCTCACACACAGAGGCTCCTGGGGTCCTTCTCACGCGCACAGAGGCTCCCGGGGTCCTTCTCACGCGCACAGAGGCTCCTGGGGTCCTTCTCACGCGCACAGAGGCTCCTGGGGTCCTTCTCACGCGCACAGAGGCTGCCGGGGTCCTTCTCACGCGCACAGAGGCTCCTGGGGTCCTTCTCACGCACACAGAGGCTCCCGGGGTCCTTCTCACACACAGAGGCTCCTGGGGTCCTTCTCACGCGCACAGAGGCTCCTGGGGTCCTTCTCACATGTGCACAGAGGCTCCTGGGGTCCTTCTCACACACAGAGGCTCCTGGGGTCCTTCTCACGCGCACAGAGGCTCCCGGGGTCCTTCTCACGCGCACAGAGGCTCCTGGGGTCCTTCTCACGCGCACAGAGGCTCCTGGGGTCCTTCTCACACGCACAGAGGCTGCCGGGGTCCTTCTCACGCGCACAGAGGCTCCTGGGTCCTTCTCACACACAGAGGCTCCTGGGGTCCTTCTCACACACACAGAGGCTGCCGGGGTCCTTCTCACACGTACAGAGGCTCCTGGGGTCCTTCTCACATGCACAGAGGCTCCTGGGGTCCTTCTCACACATACAGAAGCTGCCGGGGTCCTTCTCACATGCACAGAGGCTCCTGGGGTCCTTCTCACACATACAGAAGCTGCCGGGGTCCTTCTCACATGCACAGAGGCTCCTGGGGTCCTTCTCACATGCACAGAGGCTCCTGGGGTCCTTCTCACATGCACAGAGGCTCCTGGGGTCCTTCTCACATGCACAGAGGCTCCTGGGGTCCTTCTCACGCACACAGAGGCTGTCGGGGTCCTTCTCACGCGCACAGAGGTGGGTTCAGTCTCTCAGCACAGGTTTCAGGAGCTCACACTCCAGGTGAGGGGCTGGGCTGGACAAGGTGAGGCTCTGAGGTCAGTCAGCCAGGTCCTGCCTTCAGGGGATGAGGGTCTGTTTTGTCTACCGGTAGCTATGGTCCAAGCTGCAGGGGACAGATGCGGGACATGGACACTGCAGGAAGAGCAATCAGACGGCTGTCTCCACTCGGCATCCAGGGGCGCAGAGAAGCACTTGTTCAAGTTGGACAATGACACGTCTACTTCAAAATCAATGCCTCCATCGTTGTCGCTGAGAAGGAACAGTGGCCATGACAGCAGACAGGCCTGCAGGTAAAGGCACCCTGAACAGGAGGTGGTCTTGGGGCTGCCCAGGCCGTGGAAACTGGGCCGAGGCAGTCAGCGAGATGGGCACCTTTACTCTTGGTGCCCAGCGTAGGCTCAGCGATTCCTAGGAGGAGGCTGGCCCCATCAGGCGGGGGAGCCCTGAGAGCTATGGGGTTTATACCACTTTCTCCTGTTACAGAACATTTCTACAGTTGTTAAAACCGGGCACGTAGAAAGGAGATGATAAACTGACCTTCTCCAGGGTTATCAACAGCGAGTGTTGTTTTCACTTAAGGCATGATGTTAGTTAGCTTTTCTGTCTCTTCGCTGGGTCTTTATTCACCACGGGGCAGTTCAAGCCTTTTCCCAGCACATGTCTCTTACCTGCTTGGTGGCAGCCCTTGTTAGTGTGATGCAGAGCTGGGCTTTGGTCAGTGCCAGGCCCCCTCCCTGACAACGTGCCAGGCCCCCTCCCTGCCGACGTGCCAGGCCCCCTCCCTGCCGACGTGCCAGGCCCCCTCCCTGCCGACGTGCCAGGCCCCCTCCCTGACGATGTGCCAGACCCTCTCCCTGACGACGTTCCAGGCTGCCCCGTCGGGGGAGCTGCTCCCTGTCAGACTCTCTCCTGTGCCACTGAGCCGTGGGCTCTCCGTGAGGCTCAGGAAACAGCCGCGCCGCTGTCCCTTCTGAGCTCACACAGCGTCCTCTAGGCCCATCACAGTCTATCTCAGAGCAACACAAAGGGTCAATTTCTGAGGACGGATTCTCCTTCTTTTCTAAACTCTGTAGACCCTCTGGATGGGAAGAACCGGGCGTGAGGAGAGTAGGGAGAGCCCGAGATCCCAGATGGAAGGTGTCCTGGGAGTGGCTAAAGAGGGAGCACTGGGGCTGGATGGTCCCTGTGGGTCCCTTTCCTCCACATTCTTGACAACCCTTCCTTATCCACACAAGATTCAAGGGAGGCTCCGAACTGGCCAGTCAACACACAGGAAGCTGGGCACTCCCAGACCAGGATTCTTTGTGGAGTGACATGTGTCCAGGGCAGAGCCCTGGCCTGCAGACTGTGCACGGGTCTGATGGTCATCATTACCTGAGCAGGGACCCCCTTCTCATCCTTCACTGGGTCCCGTGTGTGTGTGTGTGTGTGTGTGCATGTGCTCGCACGTGTGTGTGCGTGTGCACGTGTGTGTGTGTACGTGTGTGATTGATTGAGAGAGAGTGAGCGAGGAGTCCACTCGGGGGCCTGTGGTCTCCCAGTGAGCATGCCTGGTTTGCTGATGACCACATGGGGACATGCCAGGCACTGTGCCCTTCTCCAAGAACATGCAGTTGGAGAAGGTGACTCTTTCTTTGAAGCAGGACACTGCTCCTGAGATGGTCTTCCTGGCCTTGTTCCAGTCTCTCTGGTGCTGAGCAAGCCCTCGTGGCTTGCAGCCTGGACTCTCCCGGTGCCTGTCTGTCCAAGGGTGATTTTTCCTGTAGTGTCTCTGTGGCTCCTCCAATGGCAGGACCAGCTCCACTCCTTGCTGTCCGTGGTGGCTGGCTGGTGGTCTCAGAGGGAGGGACGTGGTGCTGGGCAGCTCTAGGCACAGTCCAGAGTCAATCCTATGGTTCAAGGGGACCCGAGACACCAGGAAATGGAGACCCCAAAGTCTTTGCCCACCTGAAGTCACCTTGTCTTCCCCACTACACAGTTCTGCAGAGCCCATCTGCTTAGATGTGTGGCAGGGTAATTTCAGCAGCCCATCTGATGGGCCTGGGGGCTCATTGGGGACAAAGTGACACTGAATTCCCAAGAGACTCATTTATGGATGAACATAAATGGGGCTTCTGTTGCCAGAGTCAGGTCTCAGCTTGGTCATATTTTTCCTGAAAATCAAGGAACACTCTGCACTCAGGCAGGTGTGGAAATGCCCGTGGTGCCAGGGTGTGACTTAGAGCCGACAAAACCTCTGTGAGAAATGCAAAAAGTGTCCTTTCATTGCAGCTCTGGCTTGGGGACTGAGGAGACTTCCTGATGTCAGAACTTCCCAGGGGAAGTAGAGGAAACTGTGGCAAGGTTGAATGCAGACCACAGGATCCTGCGGGGAAACTGCCCTTCTTCCAATCATCCCTTGGAGTGAACAGGAGACCCACCCAGGGGTCAGGACGCTGTGCACTCTGTCCTGTGGTGTAGACAGAGAATGCCTGGCATTATGTTATTCATCTACTGCATGTCAGGTACTGTGCTAGGCATCACAGACATGTGGTCCTCAAGGGGATGAACTTAGAGGTGGAGCATCACACATATGTTAAAAATTACAGATGATGTCATGTATGACAAGTCCATGTAATGCAAAATCACACGTTCTTATGAAGGGACATTGCACTGAGAGCTGAATGACAATTGAGACAGCTCCAGGAGACTTGTGTGTGGGGTTATTATAGCAGAAGTAACAGCATGTGGAAAGGTCCTGGGGCAGGAGGTTTTCAGTCTTCCCAGGAATAATAGGCTATTGGATCTGAGGTGAAGATAGCCTGGTACTGGCAAGATGAATTTATTTATTTATTTATTTACTTACTTACTTACTTATTTATTTATTTTTACAGGACAGAGAAAGAGCATCAGAGAGAGGGATAGATAGGGACAGACAGACAGGAATGGAGGGAGATGAGAAGCATTAATCATCAGTTTTTCGTTGTGACACCTTAGTTGTTCATTGATTGCTTTCTCATATGTGCCTTGACCGGGGGGCTACAGCAGACTGAGTAACTGTTTGCTCAAGCTAGCGACCTTGGGTCCAAGCTGGTGAGCTTTTTGCTCAAACCAGATGAACCCGCGCTCAAGCTAGTGACCTCAAGGTCTCGAACCTGGGTCCTCCGCATCGCAGGCCGACGCTCTATCCACTGCACCACCGCCTGGTCAGGCAAGATGAATTTATTTTAAAGAAGGAGTCCCTTGAACAACTTGCTTTCCCAGCATGTGTGTGTGTGTGTGTGTGTGTAAGTGGCGAAGCTAAGGAGGAGGGAACAGAACCTGTGGAGAAGAGGGAATCAGGCAGCCCTTGCTGCACCACAAGCAGCATCTGCAGAAGAAGGGGGCCTGCTTTCATGGACCTCATGTCAGGGACTTGGCCATGAAGGTGGGTGGAGCCCAACCTGCTGCAAAACCCTGAGATCTTGTGCAGTGCCCTCAGGAGGCCTGTCCACCAGCAGACACCTTAGAGGAGGGTTGCAGGCCGCTGGGGCGGGGACAGGGCAGGGTTTTTCCCCCCAAAGGAGGAGCCTGCTTTTCCCAGCATTTCCAAAGGGTTATTGCTAAGATCAGAAGAAAGTGTGGTGGGTCTCTGTGGTCCTTTTTTTGCTGAAATGGGAGTGGAGGTGATGGTATATATAGCACTGCATGTGCCAGGCACAGTCCCCTTGCTCTATTGCAACAACCTATGAGCCGAAGTCCTTTAATTCTTTGCCAATGACACTGAAATGAGGTGGGCGGTGGCTTAGTATCCTCCTCAGGGCTCTGATCCCTGTGTGTGCCCTCCCACCAGAGTCTGTTGGCTGAGGGTGTGAAGACATGGGGGGAGTATGGGATGAGTTGGGGGTATTTGGGGGTCTGGGGATAGGAGGCCTGGTGTGGGAGGGTGTAGGGTCTGTGGGTTGGGGTATAAGACATTGGAGTCTGAGGTATGGGTTCTGGGGATAATGGGATATGGAATGTGGGGGTCTGGGGAGATAAGGGTATGGGGCCTGGGGGTATGGGGCCTGGGGATGCGGGACCTGAGGGTGTAGGGCTTGAGTCTGTGAGGTCTTGGGTGTGACATCCTGAGGATGTGGGTCTGGAGGTTTGCAGGGCCTGGGATGTGGGGTCTGTGGGGACTAGGAAGAGTAGGGTTGGTGGCCAGGACTTCGGGTGTCAGGGGAGACTTGGGTTCTCTGTGGCCTCGTTCACCTGTGGGGTGAACTCAGAAACCCAGCTTTTCCATTGGTACACCTGAGACCCATGTTGGGTTACCTCAGAGCTGCATAGGTGAGCCCGTAGTCTCTGCCTCTGTCACACAGGTTTGGCACAGGTGCACTCCGTCAGGATGAAGGTCCTTTTGGGCCCTGCATTATCACATGTACCCCTAACCACTGCCTCAGAGAGTGAAGTTGTCCCTGGGGGCCCCAGGAGTCCAGCGTGGGGCTAGCCCAACTCGGCGACAATGCGTGGGCTGACCCACCCTGCCGCTGCGTGGTCTCAGTGGTTTCCCTCCTCTGCAGAGCGCTCCCCAGCCAGGCTTGTCCCTTCCAGGCAGTTTCCTTCTAGAAAACCAGGAAATTTGCCAGAAATCGGGGAGGCCTCCTCGGGAATCTGGATTCAATTGCTGGTAATGACGACTCACTTGGGGAGGGAAAAGCCCCACTGTGGGCGCCTGAACAGAACCTGCTGCTGGAATCGGGGAGGGGCAGGCCCCCTGTGGGCAGCTCACCGTTTTCTTACTGTGGATTCTTTTCATCTTTTGAAAATGAGGCCTGGGGGCCACCTCCTCTGTGCTGCTCTGGGTGTGGCCCACTCTGTCCTGTCCCCTCCCTACATGCAGTTCTGGAGAAACCACCCACCAACTAGGAAATACAAAAGGTTTCCTTCTGGAAAGACCTCTTTTGAAGTCTAACTGCCCATTCGGAAGGAGCTGCGTGCCCACTAAGCAGTAGAATCTTTTGAACCCCGCCCCCCTCCATTTTTTTTTGTTTCAGAAACGAAACTTTTCAAAGCTTGTATGTGGAAGACAAGCATGTCTGCCCTCTGGGAGAGGAGAAGCTGTCCTCTTCCTTGGGTGACACGGCCCATTTCTCCTATGACAGTCTAGGCACAGACAACAGATGTGTCACTGCGCACATGCCCAGCTGCGGCCCGGCAGCTCCTAGGGCTGTGGGTGGGGTCCTGAGGCTAACATTCTCACTTTCCCCTTGACAAACATATCGTAATATCGTGATTTATATATATTTTATTTATTTATTATTTTTATTTTCTGAAGTTGGAAATGGGGAGGCAGTCAGACAGACTCCCGCATGCACCCAACCGGGATCCACCCAGCATGCCCATCAGGGGGCGATGCTTTGCCCATCTGGGCCGTTGCTCTGTTGCAACCAGAGCCATTCTAGTGCCTGAAGCAGAGGCCATGGAGCCATCCTCAGCGCCTGGGCCAACTTTGCTCCAATGGAGCCTTGGCTGTGGGAGGGGAAGAGAGAGACAGAGAGGAAGGAGAGGGGGAGGGGTGGAGAAGCAGATGGGTGCTTCTCCTGTGTGCCCTGGCCAGGAATCGAACCCGGGACTCCTGCATGCCAGGCTGACGCTCTACCACTGAGCCAACTGGCCAGGGCCTCGTGATTTATAGTAAACAGATAGTCTAGTCTGGTTGTTGTCCGGGTTCCTGGCTCAGGGCTCCCAAAACCTTGGAATTTCTTGAATGATAAGAACAATGGGGGAATCTCTTGTGATAATATCTCAGTTTTTGAAGTCGCTTTAGAGCCAAAAAGGTAAAATAGATTGCTTGTTATCCTTAACAAGCCCCCTTCCACCATGACTGAGTTTATGTTAATAAGACAATTTTCAGATACCGAGGATGGGGTGAGGGCTGGTTGCCTGTACAACCAACCATGAATAGAGTGTTGGAACTTTATTCCCACCCTCTGATTTCCAGGAAGGTTTAATCAATGGGCAATGAATGGCCAATGATTTAATCGACTGTACCTGTGCAACAAAGCCTCTGTAAAAAGCTGAAAAAACAGGGTTTGGAGAGAACCGGGATGGTCCCCGTGCCTGTCACTCCAGGAGTCCAGGAACTCTGTCATTCAAGCCCTTCCCCTGAAGGCCTCTTCATCTAGCTGTCCATTCACCTCCTTTAATACCCCATGTAAGAAATCAGTCACCTAGTTGAGCAAGGGGTTTTCTGTGCTCTGCAAGCTACTGTAACGAATTAATCACCCCTGAGGAGGAGTCACGGGAGCCTCTGGGTTACAGCCTACTGGTGACCACTTGGACTTGGCATCTGAAATGGACGGTGGCCTTGTGGGACGGAACCCTCTCTCTATTTCCAGGTATCGAGTCTGCCAGATTGAATTACACCGTAGGATGTGGGTCCGTACCTGCTGGGACCTGGGCTGCTTGGTGTTGATAAAAGCCTCTCTGGCCAGGGGACCACAGTCAGGTAAAGTTTAATGTGGAGAGGGGACTCAGGATAAATGCTCTCCTGAGGCCAAACACCCGGGGCAGTCTGGGAGGTGGCTGGAACAACTGGTGGTTTTGGTGAGGAAGGCATGGTCTTCTGGTCACTTCCTACCAACCATGCAGGGCAGTTGTGAGGCATGTACCTGTGTGTCACGGTTTGGTTTATCTTTTGCATGCACAGAGTGTCTGTTGGGTGAGCAGGCTGTGTGGCTCCCTTCAAAGAAGCTCTAACTTGCTGGTTCTTGGGCCCAGTTGGCAGCAGTGGCTACATGCTGGGTAGCACTGTCCCAAACTATAAGCATGGTGTCTTGCTGGAAAGATCTCTTAAAAAATGGCAGACCAACCTAACCGGGCGGTGGCACAGTGAATAGAGCGTTGGACTGGGATGCAGAGGACCAAGGTTCGAGACCTCGAGGTTGCTGGTTTGAGCGTGGGCTCATCTGGCTTGAGCAAAAAGCTCACCAGCTTGGACCCAAGGTCGCTGGCTCGAGCAAGGGGTTACTCGGTTTGCTGAAGGCCTGCGGTCAAGGCACATATGAGAAAGCAATCAATGAACAACTAAGGTGTCGCAATGAAGAACTAATGATTGATGCTTCTCATCTCTCTTCGTTCCTGTCTGTCTGTCCCTCTCTCTGTCCCTGTAAAAAAAAAAAAGTATATAAAAAAAATGGCAGACTTTAAACTACTGAAAATGTGGCTCTGAGTGTGTCCTGTGGAGGGGAGTCTCAACCAATGAGTGACAGAGACAAGGTCACTCTGGTCCACTAGGAACTGCTGCTCTCCCAAGCTGACCCAAGGACCCACTATCCGGCCCCCTGCAGAGGGTATGAAGGAGCTGCTTGGCCAAGAGCTTGTGCCCCCCACTGCATTCCCAGGTCTCTGTGTGACTTGGGTACACCCTGTGTGCCTCCTGAATCTGGGAAATGCACCACCGGACACTGGGCTGGGGGAGGCAGAGCTGCTCATTCTGGGTGCTGGGGACTCTGCTCGGCTGTCCGGGTGATGCCAGGCTAGGTGCGGGCAATGTTGATGTCCTTGCCAAGGGCACATTGGGCCATGTGAACTGTCCCATGTAGCTGCCTTTTCACTCTCAAAATTTGAAAATTTTAACATCTTTGTAAGTTTGGGGAACATTCACTTGAAACTAGATAAATTAGAATTGCAAACTTTGGCCCTGGCTGGCTGGTAGAGAGTCAGCCCAGCGTGTGGATGTCCCGGGTTCGATTCCTAGTCAGGGCACACATGAGAAGGAACCATCTGCATCTCTCCACCCCTCTTCTCTCCTCTTTCTCTCTCTCTCTACTCCTCCTGTAGTCAGTGGCTGAATTGGTTCAAGTATCGGCCCACATGGGGTTGCTGGGTGGATCCAGGTTGGGGTGCATGCAGGAATCTGTCTTACTGTCTCCCCTCCTGTCACTTAGAGAATTGCAAACTTACCGCATGGGCAGGAGTGGGGCAGGCCTCTCCCTGGCTTGGACACCTCTTCTTGCATGCTCCTTCTCTTTCCTTTACAAAACCAGCAGGGTTTCAAACCTGGAACTCATGGGGAAGGTTTGGGAACACCCTGCAGAGATGTTTGAAATAAGGGAATGGGAGCCATTCTATCTGTCACTCTGTCCATCACTGCCCGCTTCAATAGGCATAGCTGTCAGTCCTGCTGTCCTGCCTGCTTGGCCCCTGGTCACTGTCCTCCTGAGGGGCGGAACACAGTTAATGTGCCAGAATCTTCCAGTACCCGAGAGGCTGTCAGGCCACGCAACAGTGTCCTGCAGGCTTCCTGGGCCTTCAGGAGTGTCTTCTCGGCATGTCCTAGTCCCGTGCCCTGAACGGCACCAAAGAGTCTGGGGTGGGCTCACTGGACACCCTGTCTCGAACTCTGGACTCCTCAATCATTGAGAGTGTCAGCTCTGGTTTATCACCGGCAGCATTGGCATTTACTTGTAAGGTCTTTGTGAGTCCGAGCTTGGAAACCACACAGAGTTTCAAAGGCCCATCTCAGCGGGGACTTCAGAGCACATGTGTCTGCTGTTTACTTGAGTTAACGGGGTTAACGTGACGGCTGCATGTACTTATTAGCAGCTTGTAGGAAGGGAAATCTTTCTGTTTTATAAGAAAACGTGACGTTTTCGCTACAGCTGTTTGGCGCTGACAAGCCCAACACTGGCAAATGTTGAAAGAACATAGTCCATGTTGATGCTGTGCAATGTGTGAGAGAAGGTTTGGTAAACTCCTGTCTCAGGCAGGGCTGGGGGAATGCGGGTGGGTCCAAAGTCAGCTGTTATCACAGATCATGAGGAGCAAATACTTGACAAATACTCTGGCTCGGGGAGGACAGAACACTGAGGTACTACTCACAGGTCACACCCTGCAAAGAGCTGCTCCAATGGGAGGTCCCTGGGGTGCTCTTGGACTGAATGCCAGTAGGAAAGAGTAGGGGGGCAGCAGTGTTGGTGGAAAGGAGGCCTGGGAACTCAAGGCAAGCCCCCCAAGGCCTTGGCTGACCCTGCTGGGCACTGGGAGCTGGCTGCCTGGAGGTGCAGCAAAGCTCACCTCAGTGCAGTGGCCCCCGCAATGGCTCTCCGCTGACCAGTGGGGACATGAGTCCTCTATTCCACAGGGGCTCTGTAAGGCACGCTGCAAGCCCATCCCAGGTGGAAGGCCAAGCACAGGTTGCTTTGCGGTGCATGTGGATCAGACACTCTGCTGTGGTACCTGAGCTTTCACCTGCATCCTCGATGGCTGCTTCCCTCCTGGGGAAGTACCCCGTGGTGTCTGGCCATGCAGGGACTCACACCCCGAGAGCCACCTTAAGTTAATGGATCTTGGTGTTGGTGGGTAAACACCCTCTTTTCCTGACCCTTGCACAGATGGCCCCCCAGCGGTGTCTGTGGGCCTCCTGCAGAACGGGCTCCAGCTGCCCTCAGGGTGACTTGCTGATGCCATGCCGTGCCCTCACTGGCTTCCTGCCTCCCTGCCTCACCTGCCCCTCCTGGTTTCCCCGCACACGCTCAGTGGGCTTTGGTGCTAGCCTCCAAGTTGGCTGCTGGAGGACCCATGTGAAGAGAAGCACTCTCTTGGCTTGGTCTGAGCAAGGTCCTGAGGACAAGGACAGCGCATCCACTCCTGAGCATGGCCCCCACTCCTGTGATGAAAATGTCCTAGTGTAGGTTTCTGGAGCCTGGCACCCACCTCCTGTCCAGACACTCAGCAACACCCAGGCCTCTTCTGCCCGCTGACAGTCACCTGACTTGGGAGTGCAGGTGCCCAGGAAGGCTTAAGGGTCTCCAGGCTAATCTACCCAGAGGCCCACATGGATATTTTCATCTAATGGCAGCTGCACCCATGGCCACCACTGGAGAGACCCTTTGAGGGTCTCCTTTCCTCTCACCCTTTGTTTTAGGGGCTGATGCAGACTCCTCACCCACGGGAAGCTTTTGGAAGCCTCATGTGCAGTCAGAACCAGTGTGCTCCTGCTGTTATGAGTTGAATTATGCCTTCTGCCCCCCTCCCTCACAAAAAAGACATGGTGATGTCTCAGCTCTCCCAGACCTGTGAATGCGACTTTATCTGGAAATAGGGTTTTAGCAAATGCAATCAAGTTAAGCAAAGTCATAAGGATTAGGGCTCTAGTCCAATGTGGCTGGAGTCTTCATAAAAAGGAAAGAGAAAGACGCCCAGGAAAGACAGCTGTGTGAGTGGAGAGGCGAGGACAGGGTGATGCTTCTACATGCCAAGGAATGGCAGGGACCAGCGCAGCATCAGAAGGTTGACAGAGGCAAGGAGGCATTGCACCCAGAGTCTGGGAGGGAGCCCAGCCGACACCTGGGCCTCTGACCTCTGACCCCAGAGCTGTGAGACGTTTCTACTGTTGAAGCGACTGGGCAGTGGTGCTTTGTCACGGCAGCCCCAGGAAACAGGCACCTGGGATGTGTCGTGTCTTTGTGTTGTGAGCCATGGGGCCACCTGGTGTCATGGTCATCCGGGCTTCTCTTCCTGAGCTCAGCGAGTCACCAGAACACAGGTGAGCACACCGGCTGGGAGCTTCAATCAGTGCAGCATGGCCATTGGCACCACACATGAGAACTCAATCAGCTAAACGTCACCACACTCACTGTGCAGGAGGCACTGAGGCTCGGAGACCACTCAGTTACAGACGGATACCACTGCTCAAGACTGCACAGGCAGGAGGTGGACGGGCCACAGTGGGACTCTAGGCTTTCTGCTAACAAATCATGGCTTCTTCACTCCACACCCATGGCCCTCCGGACCGGAAAGCAAGAGGGGCAAGACGTCCTCATTAGGGAGCAGCAAGCGTCTCATGGTGCAGAGATTGCGACTCTTGGAGTCACTCCTCTCTGGTGTTAGTCGCTGGAGTCAGCTGTGTAAATTTGGCTTTAGTGTCCATTAGCCCACCTGTAAAACTGGTATAAAAACAAGAAATCCCGTTAAGCGACGAACCTAACTCAGGTGGTCATGGAAGCGAGTGCTTGCACTTGTACTCCTGCTCTCTGCATGGAGGGCTCAGTGTGGTCCTTGGGTGTTCCAACAGAGAGCACGCCGAGAGTGACAAACAACGATGGGGACAATGACAGGGAGCCTGAGGGAACACCAACTTGAGTGACAGCCTTCTGCAGCACTGGAAGTGTTCACGCAATGTGTGCCCGCTGCACGCCTCCTTTGAGTGCCCATTAGTAAATGAGGGGCTTCCAGGCAGTTCATTCGGGACCTTGCAGCTTCAGGGGAGCTGAGGGGGTATTTGTGGGTCTTACAGGATCTCATGTTGCCAACCTCTGGTCCACCCATCCTGGGGAGACCCCTAACACATCCTGTCCCCTTGGTACACTCACAGTTCCTAACCCTCGGTGCTGGGGAAGAGAAGGGATTCGTGGGACCCTGAGTCGGGAGGAGTTTAGTACATGCTGACTGCCACGACAGTGAGGACTGTGAGGACAGGGACTCTGGGGGTGGTGACAGGCCACTCTGCCTCTCGTCCTTCCATCCCCAGCCAGAAGTGCTGCAGTCATTTTCAGGTGGCACCAGGTTGAAAACAAACATAGCGATATTAGTCCTGGTTCCCAGAGACACGGATCCGACAGGATGGAGAGCTACACACCAGTGGAGATGTGTTATAGGAGTTGTATTATAGGAGATGTATTATAGGAGATGTATTATAGGAGTTGTATTATAGGAGATGTATTATAGGAGTTGTATTATAGGAGATGTATTATAGGAGTTGGCTCCCATGTTCATGGAGGCTGAGAAGTGCCATCACCTGCCGTCTGCAAGCCAGAGACCCAGGAAAGCCAGAGGTATCACTCAGTCCAAGTCCAAATGCTCGGTAATCAGGAACTCAGATGCCTGAGGGCAGGAGATGGACGTCCCAGCTCAGGAGAGAGAACTCACCCTTCCTCTATCTTTCGCTCCATTTGGGCCCCAGTGGACCTGATGAGGCCTTCCCACACCGATGAGGGTGGGTCTTCCTGCTCAAGCCACCGAATCAAGTGCTAATCTTCCCTGCAACACCCTCACAGACACACCCAGAAGTCACGTGTCGCCAGCTACCTGGGCATGCCTTCAGTCAGGCAGACAGACACCTAGGGTTCGCTGTGCAGCCATCTCTCCTTACATCGTGAGAGGAGAGGTCCACAGGCAGGTTGTTCTCCGAGGGGTCCGCAAGCATCCACAGGCTCGCGCCCTCTCAGCGCACCGAGGGTGCACGGTGGTGAGGTATCTCTTGTCACCTGGGTTTTCTTCTTGCAGCACCTGCAGCCCCTCTCTGTCATTACGGACTCTGCGCCCGCCCGGGTCTGCCCAGAGGCGCTCCGGTGCATCCTGCAGCAGCACAGCCACCAAGGGAGCGACATTTCCCCCAGGCTGGGTGCCCATGCTGCTCCTAGTCTCCCCGCCACTCAGGATCCCTTCCCCTGCAGCGCTGGGCCCTCGGGAGCTGCTCGCAGACCAGCCCCTGCATTGCGACTCCAGGGTCTGCCATTGTCCTCCTGGGGCAGGAGGACCACACCCTGACCCTAGGAGCAGGCAGCGAGGAGGATTTCAGAAAAAAGGGTGAGGATAGGGCTGCAGCTGGCTCTCCTGGCCTGGAACACCTCCCAGTGGCCCTCTGCCTCCAGCACGTCTGTGGCTCCCCCGGGAGCTCTCTGGCTGACCATCACCTCCACCCCCCACCTCACGGCTAGTTTTCCTCCAGCCACAGGAAGGTCTTGCTCCACAGGCTTTGTTTGTTCTCTCAAGAGCAGGGTTCCTGCCCTTCCCCAGGGAGCCTGCTCTCCTAGCGGCCTTGGAGCCAGCAGCTGCAGTCTTATTTTAGGGACAGCCGGCTGGCAGCCCCAGCGTTGGTACTGAATGTTCTGAGTCGCCTGGATCGTGCAGGGTGCAGCAGTGGGAACCAGCTAATGGGAAAGGAAACCGCTCCTCAGCCTTGGGCAGTGGGCATTCCAGCCAGCAGCCTCACAGGCTTCCTTTCCGGGCCCCATCCACACAGCAGCTGCGGCTTGCTGTCTGGGCCTCCGGTCCCCAGTCTGTCTTTCCTCCTTCTTGCCTGCTGGCCCTGCTCTCCTGCTGGTCCCGAACCCAGCTCTAGCTCTGGGGAAGGGACTGCTTCAGCTGCGGGGGCTCTGGCCTGCCTGTCTTCCCCAGGAAGACTCAGACCAAAGCCCTGAGAACAGAGCACCCCGTGTTGTTCAAGTTGATGCCAGGACCCCACACTCTCTTGGGGGGGGGCTTGTGTCTCCAGGACCCAGGGCAAGACGTTATCCAGGCTGTTGTCCTTGCATCCAACCACACACAGGCTGTCTTTTATGGGGGGAGGGGAGGCAGTCTGGGTCAGAAGGAACTTCTCCAGGCTGAGGGACAGGGAGGGCAGTGGAAACTGCCCCGGGGGAGGAGAGCTTCGTCCCAGGCCCAGCACTCTCACCACAGCCCCTGTGACAGCCCCCCCTCTCTGTGCCCCTCTGCACCCCTCAGTGCACAGCCCCATCCAGCTGGGGACTTGGCCTTATGCAGCCTTTTTTCTGGGGACTTCTGGGGATGGTTACCACCCCGAGTTCTTGAGAGGGGACAAAGGCCTATAGTCAGCCCTGAAAATGACAAAGCCTCAGGGGTCACCTGCCTTCCTAGAGAGCAAAGAACGTGCAATGTGGACGTGTGACCTCCATCTGCTTCTGCTCGACAGCTGCTCTCCATGGGAAGTGATGCCAGGGCACGGGAGCGACTGGGGTTCTGGGTGGCACTGTCCTTCACTGGGAGGAGTGGGGTGTGCAGCCCCAGGTGGGCCCTGACTTCAAACAGGGCCGTGGGTTTCTGCAGGGCACTGAGGACAAGGAGTGACTGGTCACTGGGCATCCGACCTCTTTTCTAAGAACCCTCTGCAGCCTGCAGTTTCCAGAGCAGGCCTGCAGCCCACTGCTCTGGGTGGGGCGGCCCACATGGCCCCTGGCCAAGAGCGGGCCCGTCCGGCTGCTGCCTGTCCTGCCTCCCCAGACGGTCCACAGGCTCAGGAACTGGAACGAGTCCTGAAATAAAATAAAAAATAATCAGTGGTTGGTCAGAGAGGCCCCGAGCCTCCAGGAATTACCTGTGGAAGAGATGGTAAACTAGGCTTTCCTCAGGGTCCTCCAGTTCACCTCCCATTTATCGGATAAACCCCCCCTCCCGACCGCGTCCCACTGCTGGGGGAGCTGAGAACAGACCCTTCTGTCCACTTTTATGATTTCCATGACAGTTACCCTGACAGTCCATAATATTTTCCAAAGTCCACTAGAGTGGGGCGAGCGAGAGCGAGAGAGACGGCGGGAGAGAGGCCTGTTGACAGCGTCTCTGCTGTCATTCAGGCCCGCAGAAAGGCTCCTGGAATGCCTGCAGGGGAGCTGCTCCCCATCCCAGGGGCGCTGGGCGGGTTCCTGGCCACCATATTCCTCAGGCCGAGCCTCATTGTCCCACAAGTCCCTGTAGGCCTGAGGACAGCACCATGTCCAGCATAATTTCCCTATCACCTCTTCCAGGCAGTCTCCCCTGTGAGGTAAGTACTGGTGGTGCCTGAGGGCCGAAGACAAGTGCCTGTCACAGATCAGAAAGGCCTGGGATCCCAGTGCCCATGGAAATTCATACTTGCCTCCAACCTGCCCTGGACCTTTGCAGAAGTCTTTGCATTTATCTTTTCTATCTTTAAAGGGACCCCTCATTTTGCCTCAGACCTTTCCTTGGCTGCAGGCTGCACTGAAGGTGAGCCATGGGCTCTGGGAAGGGAGAGGGGTCCCGTGCTGCAGGCTCGTCACTGCTATAAGCAACACAGACCTATAGTTTCTCTCACTTCTTGTCCCTGTGACCCGTTGGCCAGGCCAGGTGCCTTGCCCCTTGTTAGGGTTCACACTGAGTGCAACACTCAGAATACACCCCCCCACCCTCCCGCACACACACACGGCTGAGTACGGGCACTTCTAGCAGAATGCTGGGAGCGGAGTTCTGGATCCAGATTGCATCTGACCAGGTCTGAATCCCCCACCTCCCAGCTTATGTAAACTTGGTCAGGTTACATCACCGTTTCAAACCACCTCTCTTACTTTAGGCGTAAGGAAGATTCAGGAGCCCAGATTGCTTCTAATGCTAGTCCCTGGGGGGGGGGGGGCATACTGTGTTTTCTAAACAGTTTACATCAACACATCCCCTCCCCTCCTCCAAGCTTATCTTACAATATGACCTTGAGACCTTGACACTCCTCCCCTGAAAGACTGGGGCCCTTGTTCCCTCCCCTGGACCTGCTTCTTTCAGACCGCGTGTGAGGCTCTGTGAAGATGCCCCCTGGCTTCTCTCTGGGTGTGCTTGCTCTGGGGGACAGAAGGACCGTGAGCCAGAAGGGTCCAGGTGAGCCACCCGGCATCCCTGCCCTACAGAAACCGGGCGAGGTGACACTGATTGCTGCCATTTCCAGCCACGACCTGCTGAGGTGTCTTGTCACTAAAGCCATGGTGCAGGCCCACGGCAATAACAGGAGACCATTCCTCTGTTACTGAATCTCGGATCGCAGGCAGACAGAACCTTGTAGCTCAATGGAATTTCTTCCAAAAACTGTGGGTCATGTACTGCCCTTTATGAATAATATATCTGTTGTACCCACTGACCATTTAGGTATGAATTTCTAAGATGTGGGGGATGCGGCTATCTTGTCTCTGGTCAAGCCGAAAGCAAAGCCGAGACACCTGCTCTGGGCACTCCCTCCTTCTGGGCTCCCTGTGGCACCTCACCTGCGTGCAGGACACAGAGGCACCTGGGCTCCTAACGAAAAGCACAGGGGATAAGAAGAAAGAGAATGCTGACCTACAAGTCTGCCTGAACATCTGGAAAATACTTTAAAATATTTACATTCGATTTGCAGGAGATGACACCTTTGCTTTGGAGAGCTCCGATTACTAGGTGATTTATAG
Organism: Saccopteryx bilineata; assembly: GCF_036850765.1. NCBI lineage: Eukaryota > Metazoa > Chordata > Mammalia > Chiroptera > Emballonuridae > Saccopteryx > Saccopteryx bilineata. The sequence goes on along the minus strand of NC_089491.1, from coordinate 102,361,547 downwards.
GAGGGAAAACACTGGCTCTGTCGAGGAAGCATTTTTTTTTTTATGAGAGAAGGGGAGATATAAAGACAGACTCCCGCATGTGCCCCAACCAGGACTCACCTGTCCACCCCATCTGGGGCCCATGTTTGAGTACCGAGCTATCCTTAGCACCCAGAGCCAACACTCAGAGCGATTGAGCCACTGACTGCAAGAGGGGAAGAGGGAAAAGGGAGAGGGAAGGGGAGAGAAGCAGATGGTCACTTCTGTGTGTTCTGACCAGGAATCAAACCTGGGATGTGTGCACGCTGGGCTGATGCTCTATCCATTGAGCCAACTGGCTAGGGCCTCGAGGAAATATTTTATACAGGTGTGGGCAAATGTAGGCTTACGGTTGTGAGTACACGAAATACAGTTTATCCTTGTATTATTATGTATTGTACTATTTTCCATACAACAACTGTAAACCTACTTTTGCCCACCCTGTATTCCTGTTTGTAACTGCTCCATTCTGCTTAAAGTGTTCAGAAGAAACTTTGTTCTGACAGAAGAAAGTCATTGGACAGCGGCTCCGGTGCTGTCATGGGAAAATGCCCTTGGATTTGGACTTCTAATGAAAGCACACAAGCCTGACCAGGCGGTGGCACAGTGGATAGACTGTTGACCCGGGGCTCTGAGGACCCCGATTCGAACCCCTAGGTTTCCGGCTTGAATGCAGGCTTATCTGGCTTAAACATGGGCTCACCGGTTTGAGTGCAGAGTTGCCGGCTTGAGTGTGGGATCATAGACGTGACCCCTTGGTCTCTGGCTTGAGTCCAAGGTCACTGGCTCAGCTGGAGCCCCCCTGGTCAATGCACATATGAGAAAGCAATCAATGAACAACTAACTAAGAGTTGATGCTTCTCATCTCTCTCCTTGCCTGTATGTCTATCTCTGTGTCTCTCACTCTCACTCTCTGTTGCTCTCACTAAAAAAAAAAAAAATAATAATAATAATAAATAAAATAAAATAAAATAAAGAAAGCACACAAGCTCTGGCCGTGAGCATCCAGCTGCACGCGGATGTCTCATCAGACCCATTGAGAGCAGGTTTGAAGCTTAGAGCAACTTCCAGAGGACAGTGATCAAGGCTTCCCGGCTGGGGCCAGCTAGACTCTAGCGATAGGGACAGTGTCTGCCCCTTTCCTGCCCCTTCTCGGCATCAGCTCCCACTGAAAGTTAAGTGGCCTTGGGACCTTGCTCTGCTCTATGGTCCCTTCCTCCTCGGCATCTTTCTTTATGTTCTCCTCTCCCACGTCTGCTGCTCACACGAAGAGGGCCTGGGCTCTCTGGGGTCCTGTGGTGACAGGTGCTTTGGAAAGGAAAATCCTGGGTCTCAGAATGACTGTGTGGAGCAGACACACTCCTTCCCACCTGCCTTAGACAGAGTGGAGACAAAACACTCGTATCCCATTAAGTCACAGTCACAACTCCCTGTAGCTGGCCACGGGGGACAGGTGCACTTCTGAGTTTGCCTTGTCTTTGCTGAGTCTGGCTGTCCTTGATATCCATGGGGGGGGGCTGGCGGGGAGGGACAGAGTGAGTCTTTCATGGAGGGCATGTAGCTCTGTGTTTGTTTCCACAAGAGGAAGGAGGAAAGCCCGAACAGAGAAAAACTCTCTAAGACTTGTTGGAATGGGTCGGCCTTCCGCACGGGTGGGCAGTGGAATGGGACACACGGTCAGAGTGTTGCCTTTCTTTGAATTGATTTGCATAGCATCCTGGCTGGTCAGCGTCACCTGAACAATTCAGCCTTACTTGTTTCCATTAGTGCCCATGGCTGTCAGGAAAAGAATGAGTGAGTGAGGACGATATCTATAATGCGAGTCCTTTACTTGACAAAGTCTTTATTAGGAACTGGAGACAAACTTCAGGACATCCCTGGAAAGGACCAAGGTCAAGGTGGCCTCTCTCATTAGCATTGCACTTGCAAACCTGATGTAAGACAGACACATTATTGGCTATATTTTTGTGTGTGTGTTTGTAGCCTCACCTATGAAGATTCTAAATTTCCCCTCTTCCCTGCATATAAAAAGGTAATTCCAAGTACCTTCACCGGGAGCCACACAAGCCTGGCCAGAATTGGATCGCCTGTGAGTTCCCAGTATTTCAGAATTAATGGCCCACAGACAGCCGTCAGTCACCAGGTTTTAGTCGGGGAAACTAGGGAAAGAGAAACATGCAGAATATCACGTGTAAGCGTTGACTGAAAACTGCTTGTAGAAGCTGGCATATTTGGATACCAGTTAGATTTCCTTGAGAGATTTTATTATGGCTCTCCTGTCACAGGGGAAATTTTTTCTTTTCTTCTTTTTAGGTGAGAGGAGAGGAGATAGTAAGACAGACTCCCACATGCACCTCGACTTTACCCGGCAACCCCATCTGGGGCTGATGCTCGAGTACCAAGCTATCTTTAGCCCCTGAGGCTGTTGGGCTCTGACAGAGATATCCTCAGCCTGGGACCAGGCTTGCACCAGTGAGTGACTGACTGTAAAAGGGAAAGAGGGAAAGACGCGGGAGAGAGAGGGGGGAGAAGCAGATGGTTGCTTCTCCTGTGTGCCCTGACTGGGAATTGAACCCAGGACTTCCACACACTGGGCTGACACTCTCTCCATTAAGCCACTGGGCAGGGCCCACAGGGGAAATTTTAAAGGGAGACATGGAGAGGCACAGCTACACTACATGCAGTGACAGTTTGCTTCAGTACAAGCTGGGCATGGTATGTGGTCAGTCTATTTGTCCCTGTCTATACTCGTTTGGATTTTTGCTGGAATCAGTGGCTAGACATGCCACTGAGAGCTCAGAGACGCTTTGAAAAATGGGGCTCAAATCCTCTACAGATGGAATCCAAAAGCTGCCCGTGCCTTCCTTTGGAGCGTCAGGAATGATTCCGACCTCCCTTTCTGTCTTCCCAGTGCACAGGGTCCGATGCAGAGTGTTTATGGCACAGACTCTGCCGTGAATGCTTGAGTCTGCAACCAGCAGGCAGGGTCCCAGCCACAGCAAGTGACATCGCACGGCTGAGCGTTCCGGAGGCTCAACTTGAAGTGGCTCAAAGGAGGTAAGGTTCTCTTCAGAATCCTTGACAGGTTGTGGGACAGTGCATTCCAAATTCATGACTACATCTTCTCCCCTGACCCTGGGAACCAAATTTTGTCCAGAGCCACAGCTGCCTGGCCTGTGGGGTATCACTCTGCTCCTTTTAGTGGACAGGCTTGTTTGTCTGAAGCTTTCGGAGGCAGAGGTTGTGGCAATGGTGTGGGGAGGTTGCAGCGCCCCGACTCTCCCTCCTCCCCAAGAGGGGGAGTTATAAAACTTCAGCTAAACTGAGTAAACATGCCAAACTCCCAGCTCAGGCCACGGTGACCAGGAGCAGAGGGCCTGAGGTACCCTGGGGTGGGCAGCCACATGAGCTGTGATGTCAGATACTCCAAATACTTTGATACTCCTCCAAGTGAGATTGAGTCTGATCCCACTGGGTTTGTGTCTACTGTACTACCCAGCAGCCTAGAGTGATGGGGTAGAGGAGTCATTGACCTCGAGGCCTGGAAACCGTCTGGCCTTTTGAAACTCTGTCTGGCGAGATGCTTTCCCCAACCCAGTGACACACTGAGGAAGTTCAGAGCTACCCCCACAGCCCCCAGCCTTGGCGTCATCCCACCCACACCCCCTGTTGTCCTGGTGACTCCAGCTGGGATGCCAACACTGGGTAGCAGAACCAGCCTCCCTGTTCTACCTTGCCCAAATCCTGACCAACACCACCTGGAGTGTGGCTGGAGTTTTTAGTTTTCAGTTGCACAGTCAGGAACACATGCATGGTTTTTCAGAGAGCCCCTGGAGGCTTATGGGGGTCTCAGGATACTTATTCTGCCTCTTCTTTCTTACCCCCAAACACTCTTCATGTGTATCCCATTTTTCAACTACCTTAATATTTTTTTTTAAGTTAAAGGAGAGGAGATAGTGAGACAGACTCCCACATGCACCCTGACCAGGGTTCACCTGGCAACCCTGTCTGGGGACAATGCTTGAATCAACCAAGCTATTTTTAGTGCTTGAGGATGACGCACTTGGATCAACGAGCTATCCTCAGTGCCCAGGGTGACACTTGAACAAAATGAGACAATGGCTGCAGGAGCGGAAGAGGGAGAGAAGGGGGAGAGGGAGGGGAAGAGAAGCTGATAGTCACTTCTAATGTGTATCCTGATGGGGAATTGAACCCAGAATGTGCACATACTGGGCTAATGCTCTGTCCCCTGAGCAAACCTGCCAGGGCCTACCTTAATATTTTTTATTCTTATTCTTTTATGATAAGCAAAACATAATGCCAGAAAATACCATCAAAGAGAAAGTCCTAATTTGCCTGCTTCCCATGGGTAACTTCCCCCCTCAGGTATTAGTAGTTCCAGTCTGGCATAGACTCCTCCAGTTATTTCTAATACTGTTAAAATTATGAGTGTGCTTGTGTGGGTAAGATCACGAGAGCATACCTATATACACATTAGCAATCACATGTTTACACTGTGGTTTTTGTAAAAGCACATTGTTGAATCATAATGTACGTTTTTTTTGCAATTTAGTTTTTCATGTGATAAGTCATCAACATCTCCTGTTGTTAAGTCACCCAGGTGGCCCACATTGATTTTGTCAGTTTCACCATCTTCCTTAGCATGGGTATACTTTAATGTAAGTAATGCTTTATTGATGACCATTTAGGTTGTTTCAGTTATTGTTGTTTATACACACAATGCTGCAATAAAAAAATTACATATGGGAGGATTGTATATATTTTATACAGTAGCAATATCTATCTATCTATCATCTATCTATCTATCTATTTATCTAGCATCTACTCCTAGGAATATGTCTGTGAAATTGACTCTTAGAAGTTGAATTGCTAAATCAAAGGCATGCATATTTAAGTTTTTATCATTGTCAAATTATTCTCCAACAAGACTGTACTAATTTATTTTTATTTTTATTTTTTTTAGATGAGAGGAGAAGAGATTATGAGGCAGACTCCTGCATGTGTCCTAACTGGGATCCACCCAGCAACCCCATCTGGGGCCGATGCTCGAGTACCAAGCTATTTTTAGAGCCTTAGGCTGTCATGAACTAATGGAGCTATCACCAGCACCTGGGGCCACGTTTGACCCAATCTAGCCACTGGATATGGGAGGGGAAGAGAGAGAGAGAGAGGAGAAGGAAGAGGAACAGATGGTTGCTTCTCCTGTGTGCCCTGACTGGGGATCAAACCTGGGACATCCATATGCCGGGGCCAATGCTCTATCCACTGAGCCATTGGCCAGGGCCAAGACTGTACTAATTTATATGTCCGCCAGTGGGGTCTCAGAGTGCTCATTTTTCCATGTCCTCTCCTATGCTGGGTATCAACAATATTTTTAAACTATTGCAGATGGACCAAAGAGATGATCAAGGTTGTTTTACATTTAACACTCATGATCACTAGTGGGGTGAACATTTTTTTTCATGTTATTACGGCCACTTTATTATTTTTCCCGTAGGACTTGCCACTTCCTTTCTCTATGAATCAGGCAAACTAACACTAACTGCCATAATAGACAGACTTTAAGGTCCAGGGGCCTCACAGGACCCAGCTTATTTCCTGCTTACTCTAAGCCTCACCCATCCGGAAGCCAGGTTGTGAGAGTGGGGGCACTAACTCTCGGGGTGTGGGGAGGCGAGCCGGCAGCAGTTGGGAAGCCACCTGGGCCTGAGCCACCCAGCCAGGAAGCCAGCCTGCACGTGTGATGTCCCTGATCAGACTGGAGGTCTGTCCCTTGCAGGGAGGCTGCGAATGCTGGGAACACTCTGGCCACCAGCAGTCTTTGTTGTGCAAGGTTGGGATTTTTATTTTCCTTGTAAAAGCTTTTGATGCAGTATATACATAAACCCTTCCTTTGTCACGGAGGCTGTAAATGTTTCCCACCAGCTCACAGTTTTTTTTGCTGGCTGTTTGAGTTCTCATTCACCCCACAAATGCCTTCAGGTGTATGGGCTCCTGGGTCTGTCCTCCCCTGAGGGCCTCCAGGTCTCAGGTTTTGCTTAGTAAGTTCAGCTCTGTGCCAAGCTTGTAACTGTTGCCTCCCACATTTTATTAAATTCATAGTTTTAAAAGCGTATTGATACATTGACTCCAGCAGGTGCTTGTGTGTGTGAGTGTGTGTTGCGAGGGACTGGGCCCTCTTCCCACTCTGCTCAGCGGGCTGAAAGTGAAGGCACCTGGCTTCCTAGGCCCCCTCAGGACCGTTTCCCGTCTCCTGCTCTTCCACCCCGTGGTGTCTGGCGCCCTCCACGCCTTCCTCACATGTCCCAGCTCCTCCCTCCTCCCCGGATGGTTCCTTCCCAGAGTCCTTCCCTGGCTCCTCCGCCCACCCTGCAAAGCCTGGCTCACCTGGCTCACGCAAGTGTTTGCTTGACCTACTCTCCCCTTTCTCCTCTCTCAGTGCCACTGGACACTGAGGCCCCCAACCTTTACCCTGGAGTCCCAGCGTCCCCTCCAGCCTGCCTCCTCCTGCCTGTTGCCCCCACAGATGTCCACAGGTCTTCCTTCCCCATCACCTGCCTCTTCTGTATCCTGGAGAGCTCCTGCTTCTTCACATGACAAGTGCCTTTGATCCTGACCTTGCTGGGTGTGATCTTCCAGCTTATCTCTACTGCTCCCCCCAAACCCCAGAAAGCAGCCACCGCCACCTTGTTCCTTTGCAGAGATGTTTTTTCTGCCCAGAACCCCCTTACTCTATGGCCCTCTGAGTGAAGCCCATGATTCTTTCCGAGTCTAGTGCAGCTCCACCCCCTTGCAGGTGTTCCCTGAGCTGCCCAAGCACCGGGCTGTCCTCTCTGTCCATGCCGTAGGCAGTCAGAGCCCCTGCACGACAGGCCTGGTCCTCCTGCCCTGTGACACCATTCTGTGTCCCTCAGAGACTAAAACCTTTGGTCCTGGGGCCCCAGTGCCCAGAACTCGCAATGCCAGGACCTTGATGAGAACACAACTGTGGAGCAGACCGTCTTTGCAGGTGTGCAGAACAGGTACTTTGCCTGCAGTAGGACAGGTGAGAATTGGGCCCCAGGAGAGGTGCCATGCCTGTGCTGCCAACCCCGGGACTCTAGTCAGGGGCTGGCTGGTCTGCCCACTGGGACTCCGCTGTGACCGGGCGGAGGTCAGGCTGTCCTGGCACAGCCCTTTTCAATTCAGCTCAAGGGCTTCAACAAGGACACTGTGCCGGGCTGCCCTGCCGCCCTGAATGCCACTCTTTTTTGGGGGGGAAATATATTGCAATTGTCTAATTGGCAAATCCAAACTGATAATTATATTTTCAGAAACCAGAAGCCACTCCTTCTTAAAAGAACATACTTTGTTCTTCAGATTCCAAAGCCTTGTGCATCCCTGAAAAAATGCTAGCCGCCCTGCTGCCTGGCCAGAGTGGGCAGCCCAGCACCCCTGGAAGGGCGGGAGGGGCCTCGCCAGTGACCACTGCACCCTCACAGGGCCCGCCCGGACTCCAGCAAACAGCGGTGGCCCCGGCCCCCTCGCAGGGGGTTCTAGTTTCCTGGTTCTCGGGGATGGGGGAGTCACCAAGGGGCCGGCTGCTCAGCGAGCCCGTGCCCTGGCCTGGAGCGAGCACAGGGCTGGGGCAGGCAGGGTCACCGTGGTCCCTTGTCCTCTCAGGCAGAGTAACTGAGGGGGACCAGCTGCTCCCCAGCCTCAGGCACTGGCCAGAGCGGAGGCCGGGCACTGCTTGCCACGCGGGGATGTTTCCGTAATGTCTCTACCACTCGACTGGAAGTCCTGCCCCGCCCGACTTTCTATAAATCTGGGGTGGCTAAGAGCCAGCCACCATGGCTTCCTCCCTTCTCCTCGGCACGTGCCACCAGGTAGCCACGAGTGGTGTCTGATGCTCATGCCCAGAGCGGCCGCTTCACATGAACGTTCCAGACCATTTGTGCGGCTGGGGGTCCTGAGGTCTGTCTGAGGGGCTGCGTGCCCACCTGCTGAGCCCACCGCCTTCCTCACCACGCCCTCGCTCCTCTTCCTTCTGACCCCACCCCATAACCTGTGATCTCAGTGACACCAGATGCTGGAGGACACAGGCTGGGGAGTATCTTGAAATGTGGGGAAACCTGGGGTCAAGGTCTAACATCCCCCAGAGCCTTTGGAAGATGGAGTGAGTGTGACCCCTGGCAACCCTTCCTCCTCGAGTCTCGGGAGCTCAGGTGGGTTGGACCACAGGTCTGAAGTCGCCCCTCCAGCTGTCCTACCCGCAGAGCCTGCGGAGACCACCCAGCTGCACCTGCCGTGGTGAGCGACCCACTGGGCTTCCTCAGCGCCAGCGCCAAGCTCTCCTGGAACTATCTATGCTGCCATCTGGTAACCAGCGATGTCTGGAGGTTCAGGGAGGGGGAAGAGAGCCAGGGCCGCTGGGTCCAGTTACGACTTAAAGGAGCAGGAACGCTTCTCTGAGGCGGAAGCAGACACAGAGCCATTTCCCTAGCACCCTCGAGAGTCCTTCTCAGTGGGAATGAACTGGAGGCACTGAGGCTGTTCATCGGTGTGGTCCAGGCTCTGGTCCGCCGGAGAGCAGTCTCCTCTCGTGAGTGCTCTGTGCCTAGGCCACGTGGCCAGGGAGCCAGGCTGATGCTGGTTGTTTCTGCTGCGTCCGCCTGAGAGTCTCCCGAGCTCCGGCCATGGCCTCTGAGCCTTTGTCCCTGTTTCAGCACATGTGGTTCTACTTCCGCGTCTCCAAGTATCTGACAGACAAAGCCCCACCCTTCACGCCGGGACCCCAGGCAGCTGGGTGTGCGACTCAGCCTGGCTGTGTAGAATTCAGAGAAGGCCGGGACTCGTCTAACACGGTGACCCTCACACTAGCCCGCATCCTGGGTCATCTGGGTCTGAGTCAGGGCGTTCCACATGCTGGACTCAGAGGCCGTATGCCTGCTCAGGGCTCTCCCGTTCTGACCTGCCACCAGATGACGAAAGCCCCTGTGTGGGCCGTCATGTTCTCCCTGTGAGGGGTTCCCAGCAGGCCCCTGCTCAGTCCCAGGTCCTGTTGGCGCCGTTTCCCTACTCCCAGTCCCCGCCAGCTGCCCCCTTCCAAGCCCTCTGGGGCCCCCTGGGCAGGGTGGGGGTGGGTGCAGCCTCCCCCAACCCCTCCTTTGCTACAGCTGGTGTTGGGAGGTGAAAGGTCACCCTGTGTCCCCTCAGCGGGTGGCCTCCAGGAGAGAGAGAGGCACCTGCGAGGCTGTGTTAAGAGGGCAAGGAGAGGCATCTCAAGGACAAGGACCTGAAGGGAACAATGACAGAATTTTAATGCATCATGCACATTCCCCTTCTAAAAAGACACGTGGGGGGTTCCTTAACTCGTTTGTGTATTGTGTGGACTGCAGGTAAATCACATTGGTTACTCTTTCATGAAATTATCCTTCAAATAGAATATTACTTGGGTGGCATTGCGTATCTGCAGAGCCCCATCCGCTTTTTTTTTTTACAGAGACAGAGAGAGGGTCAGAGAGAGGGATAGACAGGAACAGACAGTCAGGAGCAGAGAGAGATGAGAAGCATCAATCATCAGTTTCTCGTTGCAACACCTTAGTTGTTCATTGATTGCTTTCTCATATGTGCCTTGACCACGGGCCTTCAGCAGACTGAGTAATCCCTTGCTGGAGCCAGCGACCTTGGGTCCAAGCTAATGAGCTTTGCTCAAACCAAATGAGCCTGCGCTCAAGCTGGCAACCTTGAGGGTCTCGAACCTGAGTCCTCCTCATCCCAGTCTGACGCTCTATCCAGTGCGCCACCGCCTGGTCAGGCCCCATCCGCTTTTTAAAGATGGTTCATTTTTGGTAGGACCGCTCTCGCCTTTCACAGCAAAGCAAAGACAAGAGTGCCTGTGGGTCAGAGCCACAGCCCAACAGGAGTGTGGCTGACTAGGGGCATTCCCTCAGTATGCTTTTTTTTTTTTTTTTTTTGGACACTCTCTGCAGTGTTCAGTGATGATGCTTGTTCAAAATACACAGTCAGTCTGATTGTGCTCTAAGGAAAGCCTCTGAGAGGTTGCACCTTCTGCCCTTAGCAAGAACAGCCTGCCCAGCCTGACACCACAGAGGTGCCAAGGGGAAGATTGCTTTCTTGGGGACAAGACCCCTCCAGGGCACAGGGAGAACACCTTGCATGTGTTTAGTCGTCTGCAAGCAGCTGTCAGTGCAAGTGCTGAGGACACCGGATGCTCTCAGCTCAGTGCCCAGGAGTTTCGTACACCCATTCCACAGACCAGAGATTGGAACTGGGACTGGAAGAACCCCCAGGTGGATGTGTGAGGGACAGAGATCTGCAGGGGAAGGATGTCGGAGGACAGCATGGGCCACCTCTCTGGGAGGCGTGTGCAGTGTGGAGCTCCACCGGTCCTTCCTGTCTTTCTTTTTGGTGGCTCTCTGGCCCTCTGCAGGGGGAGGGGAGGCTGCTTCCTCTGCCTCTCCCTGCCTGTCTGGGCCAGCCAGCAAGCTGCATCTGTCCCTGCCCTCGCTGGCAGAACACCATGTAAGGACCTGCACACCCCGAGGAGTCTCTTCCTGTGAGGATCCCTGTCTATCAGCTTCTGTGCTGAGCAAGCCTGATGTTGACCGTCCAGCAACGGCTCCAAAAACACGTTGCACATCTGTCTCAGCAGCCTGCACACGAGGGCCTGAGTCTCCCGCTCAGCAGGGAGCCATCTCTGCTGGGCTCTTGGACAAACCCTGAGCACCTCTGGACTCCTGCCCTGGGTGGACTTGGCCACGGTCTGGCAGACAGCCGGGAAGGACCAAGCTCTCTGGGGAGGGACTGTGCTTGTCTGTGGAGCGGCTCCTTCCTAGGACAGGAAAAGCACTGACAGCTGAGGGACAGCAGTGTCCCCTCCACCTGGCCCTCCCTTGGGAGATCACATCCTCGGTTAATTGCAAAATCAGCTCCTGAGACATTGTGGGTTCCTTACTGTGTTTATGGACAAATGGTCACGTGCTGCTGTTGGCCCGGCCTGGTGGGGTCCAGCAGAAGGTAGCCGTCCCAAGAGGGAGGGAGGCCAGGAGCACCTGCCCTTCACCACCTGCTGGCCGTCCCCTGAGGGCTGAGCATCTGCAGCATGTACTCTAACCATGAAGACACCGTCTGAGTACCTCAGCCACTGCCGCCAGCCTCAGTTTCCCCATCCGCAGGAGGTGGAGGGGAGCAGGCCCTGTGTGGGAAAACAGTGGGCTGTGTCCATCTCACCCACCTCCCAAGGCCTGCCCCGCCCTGTGGCTGGTCTGGGAGAGGGGAAAGGCCGAGCCCTGCAGGCGGGGCCGTGTCCGCTCTGGGGGAAGTTGAGGAATGTGTCTAGTGGGCCTTGTGGAGGGCACTCGGGCACCTACTCCTGCTCCATTCAGCTCCTTCCAGCCCCCGGGGGGGCATGTGCAGTTGGCTAGTTATGACACCAGGTCCCTGGGGGTCTTGTCTTCACAGCAAAGAAACACCTTTTAGCTCTGTGGGTGGCACTCACAGTGCCTGGTGGGAGGTCATGGCTTGGGGCTCTCCATCTGTTAAAGTGCTGATGTCACCAAGAGGACTGCCACACGTCTGTACCCCAGGGGGGTGGGAAGAGGAACGAAACTTGTACAGGATTCTTGAGGCAAAGGGAGACTTTTGAGAGGGCCTGACAGTGACAAAGATGTGAGTACAAAGGACTACTCCCCGCCAAGTGTACCAAGTCAGTGGGTCCAAGAATCCCAAAGCAACAAGGCTTTGAAGCCACATTCTCTGCCTCTGGTCACCCAGTAGTCACTGAAACTCACCCTCCTGAGGCTCCTGTGGGCCATGTGGGCACCACTGCATCCCCATCACTGCCAACCAGAAGGTTTTGAACTGCTGGTCACTGGGACAGGGCAGGAGGGAAAGTAGGGTGAGCAGGTTCCTTTGGGGTCCCCAGGGCTGGTGAGGGGTGGCCTCTGGGTGTGCTTTGCCTCTCCTGGTGTGTGACCTGGCCTTGCCCCACCCAGGACTCCTTGAGTGAGGTGGGTGGGCCTGGCCCTGTTCTCCTGCCCCTCAGCTCATGGTCCTGTAGAGAGGTTAATTTCCGAAACAAGAGGAGCCTCCCAAATCCACCATCCCCTGAATAAGGGTCCACCTCTTTCTGGGCAGGCTGGAGCCCGAATCCCCGATGTGTGGCCGTCTGCGAGAGCTGGGCAAGCCGGCTTCTCTCTGGGATGAGAGTGTCACCTCTTTCCCAGGGTGTCCTGAGGCATGTGGGAGGGCACATACGCAGGCCCTTAACACGGTGGACTTCAACCAGCCTTAGTTCTTTCTTCCTTCTTGAGGAAGGGAGACCTGTAGGAGTGGCGTTCAGGGGCAGTGCTGGAGAAAGGGTCTCCAGGGGCTGCGTCGGACGGTAAGGCCGCTGCAGTGTACGACGTGGTCTGAGGGGACGATGAGCACACAAGGTGCCCCAGTGCCCTCGGGTGCCCTGCTGCGCTCAAACACCGAGGCTAGAGCCCCGTCCCCAGAAGCCTGCTCTCTAGTGGGGGGTGACACATGGCTGGCTTCAGGGAAGCTCTGGTGATGGGTGCTGGTGTCCCAGACAGGGCCTGGGAGTGGGGCACGCTGGCCAGCCTGCAGGGACACAGAAAACTCAACAGTCAGTGACCAGTGCTGCGGAAGAAGTAGCAAGTCTGCTTCATTGAATTTTGCTCCGGGACTTGGTTAAATTTTAATGGTAAATGGCAAAGGGTGAAATTCACTGGGCAGCCGGGAATGAAAGGTAAACTCCTCAGGCTTTGTTATGCAATGCTGTGGAGTGAGTGGGCCCGCAGTCCCAGGGCCGCAGGAGTGTCGGGTCAACACAGATTCCCGGACTGGCGGGAACTCTGGTCAGACCAGTGCCTGGCTTTTGCATTAAAGTCCCCTCCTGGGATCTGGAACCACTGCTTTAGAAAATTAAGGAAATGAATGAGGCCAGGAGGTCTTCTCCACAGTCTAGTTATTGGGAGCCCTGGCCGGGGGGGGGGGTGCCCTATTTGATCTGCACGGTCCTCCTCGTGTGGGGAGAGTCCTGGCTCCTAGGTGCTGCCCCTTCCAAAACTCGATGCAAAGGAGACCCTCAGCCTCCGCCCCCTGCTTGAGGAGCTCTTCTTTAACCTCCACAGGGGACAATTCTCCTTGTCCGGATACTGCTGGTCAGACTCAGGGACTTTGTCAACTTCTGGGCGGTGCAGGCAGCCAGCCAGGATGCAGGGACTAAGCGTTCTGTGTTTGCCTGCACCCAGCTGCCCCCTGAAGAACCCGTTTGACCACTCTCACCCAGGAAGGAGTCGGAGGGAGCTGCTGCAGGCCACTTTCTGCTGCACACAGGGGCCCCGCCCTGCACAGGTGAGCTCAGGTGAGCCTCAAAGCGGCACTGGTGATGTGTGCCCATGGGAGTCTTCCTGCCTGACTTGGCCATGGGCCACAGAGCTTCCTCCCAGCTGACTCACCTCCCAGACCTCTTCCCAGCCTCCCGTCCCCCTCGGTGGGTGGGCACCATTCCTAGTCTTTAAAGTCTGGTAAATTAGGTCCAGAAGAGGCCAAGACAGAGTTTCATTTGCTCAAGTTCAGAGTTCCATCAGGAGGGATTGGATCAGGCAGTGAGCCCAAAAGCCTGGACACGAGCTGCAGCCGCTGACCAGAGAACAAGCCAGAGGGGTATCGCTGCCCATGCTGTTGGCCTTGTTTTCTGTAAGAGTGCTGCTAGAGTCTCCCCTAACGCCTGGTGCTCCTGCTGCAAGTGGCCCGTCACTAGCAAGTGGGAGGGGAGTGGTTTCTTGGATTTGCAGGTCTATCTGGTGTTGCATGGGAAACCCTGTTATCCCAGAATGTGGTGTTCCCCTGCATGTGCTGAACTCAGCAGAGAAGGAATCTAAAGAAGGCTAGAGAAGGTGGCAGACCCAGTTTTGAGCCCTGGACTGCAGGGACAGTTATATTTGCTCACGGTTGCTCACGGCCGCAGGTGTGGGTGCAAGCTGTGCTCCGTCTGTATGAGATGCCGCCTTTCCCTGCTGGACATGGGGCGATGCAGCCCTGGTTCCTCCATGACTGGCTGTGCTGTGTTGCAGAGGCTGCCGGCACGTGAGGATTGGTCTATTTATTTACTAATTTTGAATAGCTAAGTTTTTTTTGTTTTTTTTTTTTAAGATTTTATTTATTGATTTTAGAGAGAGACAGAGAAAGTTAAGGGGACGTTGAGTAGCGGGAAGCCTTAATACATAGTAGTTGCTTCTCGTATGTGCCTTGACCAGGCAACCTGAGGTCTAGAACTGGTGACCTCAGCAATCCAGGTAGACTCTCTATCCTCTGTGCCACCACAAGTCAGGCATGTGAAGATTGGTTTATTCCCAAAGGGCTGGGAGACCTTATCCTGTCTCTGTTATTAAATTTGGGGAGTCAAGGGCACCTCTAAGAGGAAGGTGCTCAGTGCTGAGCCACGTGGGCAGGGGAGTGAGGAAGGTCAGCGGTGTCTGGCTAGTAGTCCTGGGGACAGGCCCGACCCTGGCTGGTGGGGCTGATGGAGGAGCTGTAGCACAGCCACAGAAGGTCAAGCAGAGGCTTGTCCCTTGTCCCGCGTGCTGTCACCCATGGACAGCAGATGTGGAAGGCCTGGAAAGGGGTGGACCCACCTCCAGCAGGCCTTCCCCTACGCCTGAGTTCAGTGCAGCCTGCAGAACACAGATGGACTTTGAAAATCACAGCACAAGGGAGCGTGAAGGGCAGGAGGCAGACTTCCACATGACCCTGCCTGGACATGCGACCACCTGTTGGACCCAGCACAGGCCTGTGGCTCCACTCTGTGTGCTCCACCGCCTGTAAGGGAGGTGCCACCAGCTCCTGCTGCTGGGGCTTCACGGCCCACGGGGCCGGGTGCTCTGCCTCCACAACAGCCCCCAGCTGGAATGGCCCCTCCTCTCTTTCTCATGCAAGGGACTTGCCTGTGTCTCATGGAGGTTGAGCCATGTGAGACAGCTGGGCCACGGTAGCATGGCCTGCCTCGTCCTCAGACTGGCTCCACACCCTGCCCTGTGAGGACTCGTCCACACCTTGGTTCTGGTGTACCGGCGCACAGGTGACTGGGGACTGACGTGAAGTCCCCTTGGGCTGTCAGGGGCAAGAGGAAGCTTCCTGGATCAGAGCCCTGTCATCCAATGTACAAGTCTTTGGAATCTAACACATGGGGACCCAGGACTAATGTGTAATTTTCATATTCTTTGCCAATGTGTGAGGGGCCCCTGTGTATCTGAGCTGTCCTGGCTCACAGAGCTGGCTGCCGGAGGGCCATTGTGTTGGAGGAACAGACTGAAAGACGGCCCTGTTGGATCCCTGTCTGTGTGTCTATCATCCATCCATCCATCCATCCAACCATCCATCCATCCATCCGACCATCCATCCATCCATCCATCCATCCATCCATCCATCCAACCATCCAATGTCTATCTATCATGTTGTTGGAGATACATATTTTATTCAAGAATTTCACCTCAGGGTAGTAAAGGGATTGTTAAAACCAGTTGTCATGAAAGGGACTGTTTGATCTGACCGTCGCAACACAGAATTACTGATGGAAATGGACCCTCGGCCTGCCTCCTCCTCCAAGCCTCCCTCTTGGAACTGTGACCTGCAGAAGCCCACCTGCAGGGACCTCCACCCGACCCCCAGGCCAGCTCTGGATGTGTCCCTGTTAGTCCTATTGGGGTGCATGTGTCAGGGTTACTGTTGACACTCAGGGGAGCTCAGGGGGAACCAACCTACCCTGGGCAACGGCTGTTCGGCCTCAAAGCCTTACGTCCAGCAAGTTCCCAGAGGTGGCAGCATGTTTCCTTCCAGAACTTCCCAGTGGTGTTGGGACGTGTACTGATGGCAGGCGATGAGACGGGGAGAGGGGGGCACCCCCGGCAGGCGGTCAGAAGACCTGCTGAATGCGTGGGTCCTTCCAGGTTTTCTAGGAAGACATCAGAGCTGCTTCCTGCGTGGTCCTGGCCCCTCTCTCTGAGGCTCGGGCTTCACGTGAGACAGGGAGCAGCTGGTCTTCACCCCTCAGCTGGGGGCCCGGTGCTGGTTTCTTCCGGCAACAGGTGTGGCGGGGCCGGTTTCCTCGTGGACTCCGCATCAGCAGTGAGGACAGTTCTAGGAGAGGGTTCCAAGGACGCTTGGAGTAAAATCCTGCAGGTAGATGTAGGGCCTCTGCACAGGGCCTGGGTCAGAGACCCCATGGGGGCTACAAGTGTCCAGGAGACCCTTGTACTGGATATCCCGACTTTGGCTGTGTAAGTTCTGGTGGGTTTGGTGAATGATGAGGAAATGGGAAGACTCCTTCACTAAAAGTCACACCATGTTCACCTTCTGGATGATTCTGAGCTGAGCAGTGTGAGTGTATGCTCTTTCTGGTTACCACAAAGTCCACCAGACAGTCTATTGTCCCAGGGAATATCCGATTCTAGGGGTGTGTGTGTGCCATTTGTGCATGGGTGAGTGTGAGCCCTTATGCCTGCATATATTTGTGTGAGCTCATATGTGTGTGGCCATATACGAGAGTGAGCGTCCAGAGATTGTTAGAGGATTAGGACGGTTGGGTCTCTTGGGATTAACTTGCCTGGCTCCATCCTGGAGGGGCTGTCAGAGCCTCCATTTGTGTCTTCTAGAGTCTTCCATCAAACCTGTGGACGCATCTCCTCCTCCTGTTTTCAAGATAGGTCAGAGCACATGTGAGCGGACCGGTGCCTGGAGCCTGAGTCTCGGGTCTTCACACCAACCAGGGACAAGCATGCTGGCTACAGTGGCTAGGCCGTGAGACCGCCCGGAGGCCCCTGCTCTGCGCACGCTGGCTGGGGTTCAGGACCAGAGTGTTTCATATACCGTGGCATGCACAGCACCCCAGTGAAGGGGTGGCAGCACCCCCACGGGCAAATGAGGTCCTATTTTGTAGTGAACACAAGCCTGTGTCCACCCGTCCAGCAGAACTGCACCTGCAGACACGTTATGAAACAGTACTCGGTTTGCAGTACTTTTTGGGTTTGGAATGACTGATAGGAAGTTACATACCTCTCTGGGTCTGAAAAAATAAACAGACCCAGCTGACACAGCCGGACTTGAAAGTCAGACCCTGGCTTTCCTGGCATACAGTCTGGTGTGTGTATGAGTTTGCTCCAGGCCTTAGGATGGTGGTGAGGTCAAAAGTCACTCCTTGATTAGCCCCCTCCTCGGGCCCTTGCTTAAAGTGGCCCAGCTGCCACCATGGCTCCCCTGGAAGCAGCAGATGGCTTCTTGCTCTGGGCGGGGCTGGGTCGGGGGCAGGGAGGCTGGTGCACGCAGCTCCCAGCTCCCAGGCTGCAGCTCTTTCCCACCTCCCGCTCATCCCCTTGACAGAGAGAGAGAGAGAGAGAGAGAGAGAGAGAGAGAGGAAATGGTCAGTAGCTATTGAGAGGGGCCTGAGTGGTTGGAGGCACCTCATGTGGGAGGTCAGGTGGGGACAGGGGACCTGCTGCAGCTGCTCTCAAGGAAGGGGAGCAAGGTGGGAGCCTTGTGGGCCAGTGGGCAGGTGCATTATTCCTTTGATTACCTGAAGGCAGGGCAAGGGCAGGGTGGGGGATGTGGAGGAGGTAGTGCCCCCGTGAAGATGGCAAAGGGCTTTGGTCAGAGGTGCCCTGCATCTGGTGCATTTCCCAAAGCAGCGCCGACCTAGACCCTTTGGGGTTGGTGCAAACACCAAGCTCTTAGAACACACGTGCACGGGAGTGGGCAGTGTCTGGGGTCAGAAAGGGGTGTCTCATTTGTCACAGTGTCATCCTGTTCTTGTTCCTCTGCAGCCTGCAGACTGCCTTACCCTCTCTGTGGCCAGGCCAACCCTCCTGTGTGCCTATGAAAGCCCAGCTCAGTTATGGGGGCGCCCTTGGGGAGGACTGCCCTCCACACAGGGCCTGGGGGTGGAGACTCGGGGGGGGGCTATAAGATGTCACCAGGACACCGACCTACACAGTAGCCTAGTGGCCCTGTGTCCTGAGCATGGGGTGTAGGGTCTGAGACATCTTGTGCAACACCCATGGCCCTGCTGGGAGGAGCCACCCAGGTCTGGGGCTTGATGGGGCCCAGACTGGGTTTCCATGCCCTCAGAGAGGCAGGGCCTGGAGTTAGCACTAAGTTAATTTAAACAAAAACAATGATAGGTGATATTTTTGCACAGAGCGAGTACCACTTTGTAGATCATTTAACCTGTTCAGGGGAGGACACAGGTACAGAAAGTCATCTTGGGAGTTGGACGTGCAGGAAGAGTTCTGGGTTTAGGACTCCCTTGGGAGCGAGGAAGACATTCTGGGGGTGGAGGGGTTTGCTACAGTACAGATTTACTGGCGGAGGTCAAGTCTCTAAATTCCTTATCATTCCTTCCTCACTAGTTGGAGATCAAAATACACTTTTCAGATACCTCTGTAATATGCTGCTCACAAAAATTAGGGAATATTTCAAAATGAATACGAAGCGATAAAATATCTCCTTATTTTTGTGAGCAGTATACATTACACATGCAAAAGAGCATAGGCAACGTATACGTACATAAGAGAGAACAATATAAGCAAAGATACTTGTGCGTCTCCACCAGGTAACACGGGACGTCACACACACATCCTAGAGGTTCCTGCACGCCTCCCTCCCTTCCATGTTCACCTCAGTGAGCGTTCACCTTATTCTACGGGTGAGCTCACCCTGTTCAAAGCTTGAAGATATTACAAGCATTTGCCAAGCTACAGGTCACTGCATTTTGCCAGTTTTTGAACTTGCACAAACAAAGTAATATTGTATAAATTCTGACTTGCTTTTCTCCACTCATGATGAGATTTATGCCTATTGAAGCATAGACCTGCCATTGTCACTGCTGCGTGGGACCCCACTGTAGAAATTATTCGGGTTGTTTCCAGGCTTTAGGGATAGCAAACCACGCCCATCTGAATATCCCTTAAGGGCACAGACCCCAGCATGTGTGAAGGCTTTGGTTCCAGCCCTGGCTACCCGGTTCCTGCTTGTGTGACCTTGAACAAACTAATGTACCTGCTGTGCTGCAGGGTCCGCACCTGGGAAATGCACATAACAATCTCACATGCATGGGAAGGCTGGAAGGAGAGTTCAGTGAGGGAATTTAGATTGAACATTTAAAATGACACCTGGCATGGGGTCAGTTTAAAGAACAGATATGACGATGATAGGGGTGATGATGGTGGTGATGCTGGTGGTGGTGATGCTGGCGATGCTGGTGATGATGGTGGTGACGGTGGTGACGATAGGGATGATGATGGTAACGGTACTAATTTTAGTGGTGATTGTCTGAAGGGGCTGGTGATGGTGACAACTCCTTGGTCACATGTGCAGAAAGTCCCTTTATACAATGCCCTTAGTCTTCTCTCCTATTGAAGCTGTCTCTAGGTCTCTTCCTCTGAGCAATATTAGCTTGTGAGTTCTTTCCTACCCCCTTCCTCCTCCTAGTCTCTAGTCCTACCCCAGGGCTGCTCCAAGTGAGGGTTCCCCATGTTGGCATCTTTGGCTGAGCCGAGCTGAGACTCAGGAGGGCCTGGGTGGTGAGTTCCACACAAGGTGCTCTCAGCACAACATGCAGTATGTGCAGCAGGACCGCGCCTAGGTCACCAACAACATCACCTCTGAGGATGAGCACCCCAGAGCAGCAGCTCAGCCAAGGACAGCCCATAGGAAGAAGATAGGACTCTCTGAGCTGGAAGTAGGTTCTTCTGCAAATAGGGAGTTCCAGAGAGACACATGTCAGAAGAATGGGGCAGGTGCCAGTCTGGTAAGACTTAGGGTCTTTGCAAGTTTGTGAGGTAGAAAAGGAGGGTAGGAGGAGGGGCATCCTCTGTGTCCTTTCCTTTAGTTGCCTTGCTAGTCCCTGCTGGACACCACCCTCAACCCCAGGGGGAATGCCACAAGGAGGTCCCACATCCTCTGCCCTCTGGAAGCTGGCTGGTAAACGAGGTCCCTAGATGATGAATGCTCTGGGAAGGTAGTGCAGGGTGAGGGTGGGCGGTAGCTGATGGCTGGGTCAGGTGGAGGCCAGGGAGGGCTATTTAAGAAACTGAGATTAGCTGGTTCTGAGAAATGTGGAAGCCCCTTTCTGGGATGTGCAGGGCCTGGAAAATGACTGGATCTTCAGGAGGGGAAAGACCAGGATGCTAGTGAAATCCAAGGAGATCTTTAAGAGGGCGGACAGATGAGGCAGGAGATGGCTGCAGGTGGGGCAGCTGGGAAATGGCCAGGTGATGTGCAAGTATCAGAGCCACCAGGGGCTCCTGAGTTTGGAGGGGTAAGCCATGCTCTTCCCCATGATGGAGAGTGGTTGAAGAATGAGGATACCTCTGCCCTTGAGGGGAGGGAGGCAGCTCCTGGGACATCATGGGGAGGTCAGCTCTACAAAGAACTCCTTGGCATCAAGGCGATCATGTGTATTCCTGTTTGAATCCATGCATCACTCACCTCTAGAAACAGTCATGGGAGGAGACTGATGGGGAATAGTGGCCCAAATTGTGTCCTTCCCAAATTCATAGATTGGAACCCTGGCATGCCATTCCTAGCATGTGATCTTATTTGGAGATAAGCTCTTTAGTAGATGTAGTCAAGTTAACATGAGGTTGTCAGGATAGCCCCTAATCCAATGTGACTAGGAAATGTGGAGACAGACAGAGACACAGGGGGAGGACCGTGTGAAGATGGAGGCAGAGACTGGAGACACATCTACAACCCAAGGAACACCGAAGGTGGCCGGCAGCCACCAAGGGTGGGAAGAGAGGCCTGGAACCTTCTCCCTCACAGCCGCAGAAAGAAGCAGCCCTGCCCACACCATGATTTCAGACTTCAGGCTCTAGAACTTTAATAACATAAATTCCACTTGTTGAAGCCTCCCAGTATGGAGTATGTTGTCATAGCAACACCAGGAAGCTAACACAGGTAGGAAAGGTTTGTATCTTTTTCAAGAGATTGGTTTTTTTTTTTTTTTAAAGGAAACAACTCTTTGGTGGCTGTTCAATTTTTTTTTTCCTTAAAGAATCTCTGCTACATTAATACTCAGTGTTGGAAGGGGGAAAACGAGACTGAAACCCTTGTAGACAAAATTCGGGGGAGCTGGCAATGGCAGCAATTCCCAGGGAGCCCGTCTGCTGCATGCACGAGCTCCTGCAATCTCTGCAATACAGGTGGGAGCTGCACAGAGCACGGTGTTCCCTGTGGCCTCACAAAGCGACCACGATATTAACGGAGTAGTCACAGGCAGTTCCCAGCACTGCATTCACCACAAAGCCATCCCCTGTGCCCCCCCCCCCCCCGCATTAGTGAGTGTATTATTGTGAGCATATGATGGCAAGTTTCACAGGATGAAAGATAGTAAGGATCTTCCTGGAAAAAAAACTGGTTGTTTAACCATAATGTAGAACAACTGTCCATTCTCCCCACACTCCTTACGGCAGACCGCAGGGTGTGCTTCACACAGGTGTTTATTTTGTACCACTGGCAACAGGTCGAATTAAAATGAGAAAGTTCATAGCGATGTGTTCTAGAAATAACGTATTTTTTGAGAACAGAGACTGTGGAGGCTGATGAGGCAGCCAGGCTGGAGACTTGCCTGCTTGGGAACACACGTGCAAAATGTGTGGGGATTTGGGTTCTACGGACTGGACTGAGCAGACAGACTGCTGGGTTTTGGCCGGACAGATTGAAGAACAGAAACTGATGGGTGCCAACCAAACTACTGCAATTTTAAGAAGTAAGAGATTATGTTAAGGCCATCTGGCAGCAGGGGCTAAACAGAGGATTAAGATGTGGGGCAGGCGAGTAAGAAGGAGGAGCGAGCATCCCTGCCTTCTGCACTGTCCCCCCAGAACCACCCCCTAAATGAGGGGCTTTCCTTAATGCAAGTGAAAGGTGTGCACCTCGTGGGAAGCATGCGGGAGGGCGCCTGGTACCCTGCTGGCAGACGTCCTCGGACCTGGAGGTGCTAAGCCAGGGAGCACACTTCCAGTGTGCTTATCTCCTAGTGTGCACGTCTTTTGCACGTTTTGTGCCAGCGTTCCCCGGGGTCTCTGCAGGCTCTGCCTCTATGCCGGCGTATATGCGACTCGGTGAGTTGAAAGCGCTTATGTGGAGGTGAGAGCAGAGCATGGGGTACACGCCCTTCTCCAGCACCCAGTCCCTGTGCTCAGAGTGCCCTGTGCTGGGAATCCCCAGGGGCCAGTGTCGGGGGCTTCGCTGAGTGAAGATGCCCACAGCAGTGAAGGCTCCTGGGGCAGGCACGGGGCACACGGATCTACCTGAAAACCAATATGCTGAGGACTCAGCTCTGTCCTTCACGACCAGTGCTTGGGGAAGATGGGCAGTCGCTGATGATGGAGGGGTCCTCAGTGCCCACCGGCAGCTCCTGCCTCCCTCGCCAGAGAGCCGGGAGTTCTGCCCAGCAACCAGGCCACCCTCCATCTGCCGTCTGAAATAATGAGCCCCCCCCCCCCCTTGGGCTGGCACAAGCCAACTTTCCTTCTTCTATTCACTAGATTACCCTTTCAGCCTCCCATTGTTCTCTGCTAATGGCCTTCCCCTGCGCCTGCCTGTTACCTCCCCTCCCTGCCGGCAGCCAGGGGGAGAGTCTCGCCATCTCCAGCTCAAAGGGCTGGGCCTGCGGTGGCAGGAATGCAGGCCTGGTGATGAGGTCGCCTCTCCCGGCCTTCACGGCAGCCTGGCCTCAGTGTCACAATATTTTATGGGACGTCTCCTCCCCCCAGATGGGTCGACACATGGCCGTCTTCTGTGTCCTTTCAGGCCCCACCTCAGTGCAGCGCCTGGCTGTCCCCGTCTGTGACAGATGGTCCTGGTGCTTGCGGTGGGGCTGGAGGCTGTCCTGGGTTCTCAGTTCACCCTTGGTTTCCTGTCTGTCGCCCCAGAGAGGAGAGGGAAGCAGTGCTGTGTGACTGAAGTGTCCACTGGAGGGTTTAACTTTTAGCCCTTTCTGGGTTGAGGGCCAAGTCCTGCAGGGACAGGAGCCATCACATTAGCCCTGTCCTTCTGCCCTTCTTACTGGCTTGTGCAGCTCAGGACAAAAAGAGCAAGAGAGGGAGCAAAGCCCCCACAGAGTGGAGAGAGCACCAGCTTTTTCTGGGGACTTCTGGAGGCTCAGCTGTGGTGAGCATCGCCACCATCAGAAATAAGCAACATATGGTGATGGTGCCAATTTGTGGCCACTGTCCTTATAGCTTAGCCATACAGATGGAGCCAAAATGTGGGAATTCTTATTTGAGCAGGTGATGTCAAAGCGCAGAAACTGCCTGGACCCCATCCTGAGTTGTGGAAATGTTGCTGTGTCCAGCCTTTCTGGGGGAGTTCTGCAGGACACAGGTCAAAAAATGGACCTGCATAGGTTCTTAAACCACGGCACACAATCTGCGGGCAGCGGCTCCCTTTGGAGCCTGTGTGAGCACGTGTCTGTGCCTGCCCCGTGAAGCCTGGAGCACGTGTCCCAGGCAGCTGCTGGCTTTGTTTTCTGAGCACACAGCTTTCTTCAGATGTGCTGATCTTAGAAGCAATGACATGCGAGCACGTCAGAGCTGCCCCATAGTCCAGGCACGTGGCCCAGTAGAGTATGCAAATGAGTCGGACGCTTGCCCATGGCCCGGGGCACCCGAGCCCACTGGCTCAACACCCTTGAGAGGCCCAGCAGGTGCCTCACAAGGCAGGTGTGCAGCACACCATATGCTCTGGCAGGGGTCGGGTTTCTGCCTGCAGGCCTTCCATTCCCCACCAGGTGAGAGGGGATGAACAGGGGCTCACACCGCTTGTGGCTGCTTGGGTCACCTCTAGATGTCTGTGGGCTATGCAGAGACAGGGTTTTTTTTTTTTTTAACTTTGTGGTCAGGACAGCCTTGCCACTTGGGCCACAGCAAGTAGGGAAGGGACAAAAGTTGAGGGCAGGAGCTGCCTCCCACCATCAGGAGCCTCTAAACTGCAATTCTCTCTAATCCTCTGCATATTAGAGAGCTCTGCTTGTGGTTGAATGAGGCACGTGCCTTCCAAATGCACCCTTCAACTCTGCAGACTCAGTTGCCAGCCCAGCCAAAGCAGGTCCCCCGCCACCCTCAGAACCCCCTGGGAGCTTTAAAGACCCCTTCAATACAAAGATTGCACAGAGAACAAAATTGCCCCTCTGGGGAGCAGGACCCAGGCATCTGTCTTCTCTCTGTTTCTCAAGGGATATCATGTTTGAGAGCCCACAGCTCTGCTGTCCAACATAATAGCCATTGGCCACTCATGTCCACTTACATTCAAGGTAATAAAAGTACAATTTAGAAGTTACCGTAGTTTCCTGGTGCTCAGTGGCTCTATGACAGTGCGGAGAGAACGTTTCATTATTGCAGGAGGTTTGATCAGAATGCACGGCTGTTGAGAGACTCCCCCACCCCGACCCTCCATGCCTGTTTTCACAGCAGGCCCCCCACCCCCACCCCCACCCCGAGGCCCAGGTAGAGGACCTGCTAGCTCAGAGCATCGGCAGCTCTCCTGAACTCTCCATCCTCAGAGCCTCAGGTCGCGGGGGCACAGGTGTGTCCAAGGAAAGGTCTTCAGACAACCGCATGTGCAGAGGCGAGGGTGTATCTGTGGGGCCCCTTCAGAGTGCAGGGCTGGCCACGGCGGGCGCCCGTGCAACGTTTCCGGTGGACCCTCTTGCCCTCTGGTCACACTCGCATGGTGGTGGTGGTGGGGGTCGTGGCCCCATTTCAGACTTATTGCTGCGACTCCCTGAAAGCGTGGACACCTTGGACCCACTGCCTGCTGCTGGAGCACGGCAGCCTGGGGCCTGCACGGAGCCTGCAGCCTGTGTCTGTAACCGGCCTCTAGCCCCGTAATTCTCTGGATGACCATTTTCTTTTTTCCAGCAAAGGGACAATGACACACACCCAGGCTCTCTGGAATGGAAGGCTCGCTCCTGCTCCTCCCGGGAGCCCAAGTGCAAACCCAAGGCTGAGGGGCCTTGTGCAGGCCGGGACAAAGGCGGAGCTGGGGAAGCTCTTCCAGGAGGGCGGCATTTCCCAGCACGTGCTGCCAACTGTTGCAGAAAGAAAACCCACCACCCCCGGCAGAAGAAAGCGAGGAGCTCTGTGCGTCTCCCCACAGGCCGCGGCCTCCCTCCTTCCCCGGCATTGTTCCCTCTGCGGCAGCAGGCCCGCGACAGCTGGGTATCACTAACAGCTGCTTTTTCCTGGGGTGAAATTAAAAGATTAGAGGCTGTGGGCACGTGCTGGCCTCAGGAGCCCAAACAATGCTTGATTTAGGGTGAAACTTGTCTGGGGATGCGGACAAAAAGTGGAGACTCTGAGTTGGCCAGGGGTCAGAAGGGAGGGCTGGCTCAGCCGGAGACAAAAGGCCCCGGGGGGGGGAGGGGCGGGGGGCTGGGGGGGGGGGCCCGGGGGGCCCGAGTGAAAAGAGGCCTCGGCAGCAGCTGCTCCGGCTCCAGAAATTTGAGACGGGTCTTTTCACAAACACAAATGCGGGAGAAGAATGGGGGCCCCGTGCTCAGCTGAAACGGCTCGTTTGCAAATGAAAGGGAGATTGAGGGCTCTTACATTTTCCAAGTTTTCACCTAAGAGGATGGAAAATGATTAGTGCCCCGAGAGCACGCGGCAGGCAAGGAGTGTGCCGGGAGCAGATGGGGAGCCGCTAGGCGCAGTGCCTCTGTGTTTACATAACAATTGTGGGCCCGCCGGTGAGTGCAGGAGCCCTGCCCCCCCCCCCCCCCATGCTCAGTGAGGACACGCGGCCTGCTGGCCGCTGGACTTCCACAGGGGCAGGTCCAGCCGCGGTCTTTACCGCAGCCTGAGCGGGTGCGAATGTATGCATCGGGCTAAATTAAATACATTCATGGCCAAAAAGCCACAGATGACTGCCACCAGGAAGGCAGACCCGCGGGTCATAGTCCCCAGGAGGCACCTCTGACTTCCTGTTTCATCTTGGTGACTGGTGATGGCAAGGTTAATCGTCATCAGAGGGGGCCCTGGCCCATCCTGAATGGTGAGAAGGGTTTAGCCCCAGAAGCAGGACCATGGAAGAGGCTCAGCCACTGGTGCCCACCCCCAACAAATGATGCAACAGGTGCAACCTCTGGGCATCTCATATGCCCCCGGGGTCCGAGGACAGGGCCCTTAGGTTTGCATTCCTGCCTCACTTCTAGAATATTCCTCCCAAGAAGGCACAGCATAGACTCAGCAGGGAACCAGAGGGAGGCAGCCCATCCGGAGATGTCTGGTGCACTCCTGCTGCCAGTCACCTTTGCGGTGCCCTTCCTGGTGAGGTATTTTTTCTCTCCATTGAGTCATTCCTTATTACATCGCCACATTCCATAAGCTGCCCTCCCCCAAAGTTCAAGTTTAAGGTCAGTTTAGCTGTTTTGTTTTGGTTTTCACGTCTGCCTACATATTTGTGCCACCGGGGGAGGTTATTAAGAAACGGCGAGGACCCCTCCCAGAACACCTCCATTGGAATTCCTGGGAAGGGGGTGGTTTGATTATGTGCTCAGGGTTGCAAAGGGCTTCCTGGAAGGTTGGCCTCAGCGACCCCGTTATGTTCTTAAAACAATCAGGGACACAGCTACCTCAGGGGTGGTCCCAAAGGTAGCTCCAGTGTCGGGTCAGGCTGGCAGAGGCTTCATGACACCAGAGCCAATGCTGAGAGCTAGGTGTTCTGGGAATGCCTGTCCCAACTCTTGCTCAGGGAGGGGCCAGTGGAGCTTCCCCTGTGAGGGGCGAGGTGTGAAAACACAAATTCTCAGATGCTGGCGGTAGGAAGACGGGGCGTCTATGTAGCGCATGGATCCTGATGGAGCAAACCCCAGGGTTTCCCCACCAGCCCCACTGCCCAGAGCCCCCCGGTGAGTGTTAGTGCAGAGCAAGGACCTGTAAGAAGTCTTCACGAGCCCTTTCCTGGATTTGCTGGCCCTGGCGGGTTAGCACAGTCAGTTAAGAGAGTCCACCTGAAATGACAAGGTTGTGGATTCGACCCCCGGTCAGGGCATACAGGGGAGGTAACCAGAGAATGCACAGCTGAGTGAAACAACAAATGAATGCTTCTCTTCCCCTGTCCCTTTCTCTGTCTCTAAAATAAATAAATAAATAAATAAATAATTAAACCCAGGGTGGGTAGCTCAGTTGGTTAGGGCGCAGGAGGCTGCTGGTTTGAATCCCCAGTCAGGGCACATACAGCAGCAGCTCAGTGTTCCTGTCTCTCTCTCAAAAAAAATTACTAAATTGATTTCAGCAAATGTTAACCATTTCTCCTTTTCAGGATTTCTGGGGCATACTCATGCTATCTTTGCTCTCTGTTCAGAATGCACCACTGGCTGCAGGTTTTTACACAGTCAGATGCAGTAAGATGGTTTTCATAACACAGAATGGAACCCAGAAGAACTGAGCTGGCTTGCCAGTGACTCTGCCCATGGTAATGACCACGAGAGGTGGCCGGCTGTGCCAGGCTCTGTGGAGGTGGAGGGGACATCCTGTCCAGAGGCTCTGCCTCCAAGTGAGTTATTTAGAGATAGTCACCCCAAAGGCACCTGCATGGGCCCTCCCCTGCTGTGCAGTGCTGCGGAGGGCCACACCAGCTCTGAGATGGCGGGGGCAGAGGCAAGAGGTTAGAATGAGGCCCCTTGCCTGGGCCTCTGGTCCTGTCTCAGTCTCACTATAGACTGGCGGCTTTAACAACAAACATTCATTTTTTCACAGCCCTGGAGGCTGGAAGTCTGAGCTCAGGTTGTCGGCAAGGCCAGGTTCTGGTGAGGACCCTCTCCCTGGCTTGCAGATGGCTACCTTCTCACTGTCTTCAAGGGGCAGAGACCGAGTTCTGGGCTCTTTCCACAAGGACACTAATCTCAGCATGACAGCCCCACCCTCACCACCTCACCTAGACCTAATTACCTCCCAAAGACCCAACCTCCAAATATCATCCCATCTTGGGTTAAAGCTTCAACCTGTGAATTTTGGAGGGATACGTTCTATGTATGATCGGTTCAGAAAAGGAAACTTGCTGGATGTGTTTCCAATGTATCTCATGCAAAACTTACTCTCACATGTATATGAACTACCTTTGCACACCACATCCAGGAGAGGCAGGGCAAACTTTGGGGACTTGTTGGTAGCCAAGCTAAAAAAAAATTAAGAAAAGTCATGATGAGAGCAGCGTTATCTTGCTACTCTCTGATGAGGCAATTGTCAATTCTTCAGAGAGAGAGTTCCACCCCACAGCTCTGAAGGTCACAGGACACATTGTGTGTGCAGTCATGAGGGTCCCTTTGTCATCCTGTCCTTTCTGAAATCCTTTTCTTGCTGAGATACTGCCTATACCACTGGGAGAGGCTGCGTCCCTGGCACCTTTAAGGAAAGGGAGGAGCCAGTGCAAATGCATCCCCCGCCCTTCGTCTGCCTCTGTGGTGGCCTCGGCGATGAGCAGGTTTGGGGGGGCTGTTGGTGGGTAGCCTCACCAGTCTGGTTGGTGGTATCCCTGGGGCTCAGCAGTGGCCCCTTCTCAGGGCCTGGGGCAGGCCGTAGGGCTTCATGGGCTTTTGTGGGTCCCAGGACACAGGGTCCTCCAGTGCAAAGGCCCAGCTACTGGTGACAACACTGGCTGGAGCGAGGGCCTGTTTGTGAGGTGCTGGCTCTCAGCCTCTCCAGAGGCAGGGAAGGCAGGCTGGCCCAGTGCTGGCTGCCCACATGGGTCCGGAGGCGGGTTAGTGGGGGGAACTGGGACAGAGCAACTGCCTCCAACCCAGACATGGCCCGAAGAACGCATGGAAGGACACACCCTTGTGTTACCTTTCTCCACACAGTACAGGTCCCTCAGGTGGGCTCTGTGCATGTCACTGTCTGTCTGAATCCGGATTTTCTTTCTGCCGTGAAGCTTGGCGCTCATGTGTAGCAGCCAGGGGCAGAGTGAGTCTGCATGGTCCAACGATAGCGACTGCTGTGAGCTACAAAGAACAGCATTGACTGAGCAGGGGTCCTCATCCCACAGACTCGGTGAGGCAAGCAGCCTGGGGCAGGAGATGGAAGGATTCAGAGTCTGAGTTACTCAGCCCGGCTCAGTTTCCTTGTCTGAGAGTTGATGACATAAACAGCCCACCGCTCTGCTGTGGCCACAATTCTAGCTGCTTGCTGGGTGCCTGGAACCATGCATGGCCTCCAGAGGCCACATGACACCTGCCCTTATTGAGTGTGAGGAAAGGCCCACCGGGAATTCACACTGCTCAGAGCTGTTCGTCACAGGCACATTGTGATACGCATGGGGTCTACATGTGGTAGAGCCCTGTGCTTAGGGCCTGGGTGGGGAGGCCCCCAGTGAGCAAAGCTGAGGAAGCCGTGGGTCTTGTCCCGTACCACACCCTATGCCTGGACCCCAGCTCCTGGCTCCTGGCCCAAATCTCTTATTTCTAACCTCGCCAGGAGGCCTCAGAGAGCTGACAGGCATGTTACCAAGTGTTCCCCTCTGACATGGCACAAAGAGACAAGAAATGCCCGGAGGTGCAGAAAGGCCTCCTCCATTTCAGCGTGGTCCCTGCCCGTCACCGCTGACTCTGGGACTCAGAGCTGGAAAAGCTTTGGTCTTTGCTCCGGGCCTCGAGCTCTGGGCAGAGCTGGGAGCAGCCGGCATGGGCAAGGCTGGCTGGCTCTGGAGGGGAGAGGCTGCTTCCTGTGTGGCCTGGCTTCTGAGGTCTCCTCCATAACGGGCCTCGGAGGCCTAGGGAAAGGCCCTAGGGGTGTCGGGACAGATGGAAGCTGGAGCAGAGGCCTACACAGCCCCGAAGGAGGGTCCAGAGCCCGGCAGCCTGCGCCCAGGCTCTGGAGGAAGTGTGGGCTCCTCTCAGCAGGGTGCCATCTCTGTGGCCCATGCAGCCCAGCTCATCCCCCCACCCCCCCACGATGCAGTGGTAGCAAAGTACGCCCTCACACACCAGTGCAGCCTCTGAAGGTATCATTCCCCCGCTGATCAGCACAAGGCTGGGCTCTGAGAGCTGAAACTTAGCACCTATTTTTCTTTTAAATGATAAAGCACATGCTGTGCTGTCCCTTTGGCCTCAGAGTGGGATTAATTATACTCCAGGTTCCCATTGTTCCCAGGACGGCCAAAGCTAAACAGGCTCTTGGCAGGGGCGGGGACCACAGTGCCCATGTGCAATCCCTTTCTCTCTGGTGCAGAGGTCCAGCCAGCAGCAGCCTGGCAGACGTGTGACCTGTGGGAAGGCTGGGTGGGGGGGACTGGGCAAAGGTCTGTATGGCCGTCTTTCATCCCCCAGCGCTGCCTCTCCACAGCGGCAAGCTCTGCTGGGCAGCAGACGCACCCTGGATAGCAGAAGAAATCCTCCCATAGAGTGCAAGTCTGCCTTCCAGACCCGGTGGGGACCGGCACACCTGCGCAGGCCGGGGGCAGCTGTAGCAGCTCTAACACACGCCCACCTGTTTTGCGCCACCCCTCCCTCCCATGGAGTGGTGGTGGGGGGTCTCTGTCCACATTCTCCCCTGACCTTGAACCCTGGCCCCCCTTGAGGCCTGGTGCTCTCTGGAACCCTGAGCCAGCACATGGGAAGTCCTTCCACCTCATGCAGTCATGGCGACAGGAAGCAGAGACTGGGCACTGGGGCGAGGGCAGGGAGAGTGCCCTGAGACCGCCACTGAGACCCTGCAGCAGACCCACCCAGCCGAGCCCTCCCCGAGACCGTGAGCATCAGAAAGTGACTGAGGTTGACGTCAGACACGCAGACACTCAGTTTTAGGGGAGCTTTGTTTTACGCTCACAGCCACAGAGAGCAGAGACCCCTGTGCTTCCTATCAGGACCCCTTTCCGCTCCCGACCCAGAGACCAAAGGCTCCCCTGGACGGCTGGGGATGCTTCGACTCTGTGCCCGCGGGCCCTCTCCGCCCCGCTGCCATCTCTCTTGCTCTGGGCCCCACACTGCTTATTCACAGGCCCCTTTGCTGATCCTCTTCCCATCCCTCCTGCGTTTGGAGCTCCAGCTGGCGCCTTGGCAGCTTACACAAGACGCTAAACAAAATCAAGGAATTGGGCAACATCGGTAGTAAAGTGGGGGGAGGGGCCCGAGATGAAGTGGATACTGGAACTGAGTTAACATTTAACTCTGATTTCTCGGCAGCTGAGAGTCTGTCTCTACAAGTGTCGGCTCTTAATTAAAAAAATAAATAAGTAACAAATCCGAGCCTCTCCTCGGGAGACACCAGTCACTTTCCTGGCACCCGTGTTCAGGAAGATCACGTGTGAACACAGGGCCGAGGAAATAACATCACATTCAGTGCTTCCCCTCAGCGGTTTGTTTTAAACAAGAGAAGTCTTCTCCACATGGAAATCGTTAGTGCCCTTGCGTCATACAGTCTTGGGCAAGATGAATGTCAGTCCTCATACAGCCTTGGGCAAGATGATTCGTCAGTTCTCCACGGGACAGCTGCTGGCAACAGGACAGGCCAGGAAGCCTGGTAGATAAATCCACCTGGGTGGGCAGGCCCTCGATCGGCACCGATGCTGCGCATTTGGCAAGGACAGGGTGGTGTCCAGAGGATGCCAAGGGCATATCCTCTGCTTTCTTGATGAAGACCAGGTCCTCGTGCGTTACAGCGGTCCAGACTAAGTGAAAAGCTGACAACTGATCCAAATGTCCCATCAGGGCTTTGACTCTGGCCAGGAGTGGGGGTGGGGGGGTGGGGGGGGAGGAAGGGATGCCTGAGGGCGGTGCTCAGCCCTGCTCCTTCTCCCTTAGAAGGTCTGCTTGGGCTCTGCATGACACCAGGCCCCAGGCTAGGGTCCTCCAGGGGCCTGGATCTGTAGTCTCTGGGGAGAGGACAGCTTGGGCTCTCCCTGTCCTTCTGTAGGAGCTGAGCGAGTCTTCCATTTATTAACACCAAGGAATGGGCTGGGCCTCCACTATAGCCAGGATGCGTTCACTTCGTGCAAGATGCAGGCATGCACCGTGCACATGCTTTGATGCATAGTTTCCTTGACCTGACCTGGGGATTCCATTGTGGAGTTAGACACATCCCTGCCTTGGTGGCTCCCTGCCCTCCCCTAGCCTGCCCACGCCTACAGAGAGAAAGTGGCAGGCAAGGAGGCTTCTCCTGGACCCCGGAAAGCCTTTGTGAGCTCTGTGCCCTATGCCTCTGTGGTGCGAGGGGCCTGGGGGAATGGGGTGTGGAGGCTACACCTTGGGCCTTCAGCGTCCTCAGAGGGGTTGCGCCCAACTGGGCAGAGCATTGAGCTTGGCAAGGGGGCTCAGGGGCCGTGTGTGCAGGGCCGTGGCACCCTGTGGGACTCTCAGGGGCTTCTCTGATGGCTTGGCCCTGCATGAAGCTCAGGAACTCAGCGAGACTCTGGGGTGGGGTGGGGAAAGTTCCCAGACCATGGAGGGGGTATTTCCCAGCTACCTGGCACTGCGTCTAGCCCCTGACCTGCGGGGAAAGGGAGAAGGCTCCCTGTTCTGCTCGGTGGGGACGAGTGGAGTTGTTCTATGGTCTCGCCCCTACTCTGTGAAGACTGATACTCATTTGGAATTCTGATTTGTGCCACCTTGGGGGTGACGGGGCTCCAGGTGCCGCTCACTCTGTGGCCCAGGCTTCCCACGTGCTGGAGCGGGGACGCCGAGACTGATTCCGACTGAGGACGTTGGTGCGTGTCCCCAGAGTGACCCCTGGACAGCACCTTTTCCTCATACTTCTCCCCCACGTCCACGACAGCGTCACTCTTTGGGTGAGGGTGTTGTGATTCAATTACTGTGTTTCTTTGGGCCCCATTCTTACCTGGTAAATGTGAGCACCAGCCTCAGATAACCTGGAACCACTGCTGTCAGCGGGAGGACGGAGAGCAGCCGCAACTCTGGGATGTGCCCCAGGCCCCCCACCCTCCCCAACGAGGGACTTGCTGTCACAGCTTCAGGGAAGGTGGCCAGGTGCCTGTGTCTGTAACCACCCCCCCCCCATGCCTGAAGCCATTCCATTCTGGGTGGTCACCTGTGGTGACTGGTAGAGGCAGGAGCACAAAGTGTGACAGGGCAGGGCGGCAGGCTGCTCCCACAGCCAGTGCTGGGCCCCCTCTGTGGGAGTAGCCACATAGAGAGAGGGGTGCGCATGTGTTGCAGGACCATGGTGCCTGCCCTCCACAGCTCCTGGTGTCACTAAGAAAGGACTTGGAAGCAAAGGAAGGGCAAGTGCCACTGGAGCCCGCGATGTCCCCGAGAGGGAGGTGGCCCCTTTGTAGAGAGAAATCCTATGTGCAGATCCCAGGCCTTCTCCCCCCAAGGAGAGGAGCCACCTTTCCCACCCAGGGTCTTGGAGAAGGACATCTCCCCGGGGGAGCTCAGTGGAACTTTATTCTGAAGGACTCTGGAATGACAGGGTCTGGGACAGAGATGCCAGGAAAAAGAAGAGCCCAGTGGAGGAGCCGTTGTGATTCAGAGCTCGGAACAATTCTGAGACTATGATCAGGGCCTGTGTTGCGAGGAGAGAGAAAGGGTGGTAACTAAAAACAGAGAACAACATGCTCCCTGAAAGCTGATAAAACAAGAACAGACATTTAAGAATATGAGCTATTCTGGTTTTCAGATTCTCAGGTGATGTGCTACCTTAATAAAAATTTTAAAAAAGAAATAAATCTGTCTTTTTAGAATACTTCCAAATACAGAAAAATATAAAGGGAAAAGTAAAATTTATTCTAATTCTACAAAGAGATAGCCATTATTATTCTTATTGTTGGTATGTTTTGTTGTTCATTATGATGATTCTTCTTTTCTCTTTTTTTTTTATCAAGTGCAAGATGGGGAGGCAGAGACAGACTCCCACATGCACCATGACCAGAATCTACATGGCAAATCCCGTTTGGGGCTGATGTTCTGCCCATTTGGGGCCACTGCTCTGATGTTTGGCAACCAAGCTATTTTAGAGCCTGAGGTGAGGCCATGGAGTCATCCTCAGTGCCTAGGGCCAACTCGCTCATTCAGCCATGCCTTCAGGAGAGGAAGAGAGAGGAGACACAGGGGTGAGGGGGGAGAAGCAGATGGTCCCTTCTCCTGTGTGCCCTGACTGGAAATCAAATCCGGGACTTCCACATGCTGGGCCAATGCTCTACCACTGAGCCAACTGGACAGAACCAGTAATTTTTCTTAGATAATTATTATATGCATTTTGATGTCTTTTAAATGTTGGTTATATATATTATAAACAGTTACTAACTACATCAGATTCCTTTGTAAACAAGATTTTTAGTCACTGTGTTATAGGCTATTCTTTTATGTACCATAATTTATATAATAATCCCCTATTATTAACTATTTGGATTATTTCTAATATATGTTGCCATGACAAATTCTAAGGTGATCTTGTTAAAAATAAGTCCTAGTATTCCTGATTATTTTCTTAAGATATATTCCTAAAAGGGGGATTATAAGGAATATATAAGCATCTTTGAAGCTCTATATTGTAAAATGGCTTTCAAGTATGATTCTACTTAATTTTTTCCTTTGAAAACCAATTGGTCCACCCCTTTTCCATCATTGGCATTGTTCGAATATGCAGGCTGTGCTCCAAGTTAGTCATCTATTTACCTGGGATTTGAGATTGGCTAGGAGAAATTCCATGAGTGTATGGCTTTGTTAGCATACAGTAAATATTGACCTCTGTAGCTAGGTGTAAAACCACAGGATTTGTGAATTCAAACCACTAATGAGTTCTGAAAATAGCAGCTCTCAGAACTGAGTTCAGGGTTGGCTTTATTGTGCTGATAGAGGGAAGGAAATATTGCTGACTGCATGGGGACGGTGTAGGCAGGGATGGGCCAGTGAACTGAGGCAGATGAAGATTAAGTGTGAACATTGCCAACTTGTCTGATTTCTTTTCCCCTCTCCTCCCCACCCTTCCCCTCCCTTCCCTTCCCCTCCCCTCCTTTCCTCTCTTCTCCCCTCCTCTCCCTCCCTCCCTTTCTTCTCTTCTCTCCTCTTCTCTTTCATTTCTCCTTGCCTTTTCTCTCCCTTCCCCATGCAACCCTCCACCCACCCAATTATCTATCCACCCATCCAATCACCCATCCAGCTACCTACTCAGTCATATACCCATTTTTCCATCCATCCATCCATCCATCCATCCATCCATCCATCCATCCAACCACCCATCTAGCCACCTACTCAGTCATCTACCCATTTTTCCATCCATCCATCCATCCATCCATCCATCCATCCATCCATCCATCCATCCATCCATCCATCCATCCTTACCACCGAGATTTTTAAAAGCTTCCTCAGATTACAGCAGCAGCAAATCCCTTTCACTGCTTTAAAAGATCAGAAAATTTTCCCCACTGAACCCAGTGAACAAGCCCTTGACCACTAGGCATGAGAAGCAGTTATAGAAAACCTGCCGTAGGTAAACCAGGATACAGACGATGTTGGTGGGGAGTCTAAGAAACACTTCTCTACTCCTGAGAAAACTAGATATTTTTATGTACAGTGAAGAAAGCAGAAAATGACAAAGGGTAACATCAGATCCTGGGGGTTTGTGAAGTCCATGGGGACCAAATCCACCATTTGTAGAGAGATCAAAGGCCTGCAGACCTTCCTGCTGCTGTGCAGGCAAAGTGAGGGTAACTGCAAGGAATCGATCTTAATCCACCATTGCTCCCAATGCTTTCCTGGTTTTGACCTCTCTGTTGCCTGGATGACAGGTTTCCTGAGGCAGCTTCCTTCCTAACCAGGGAAGGGAGTCTCAGCACCCTGATGGTTCTTCTGCACCATTTGTTTCTCTCTGGTTTTGTGGTTCTATTGACCAAACGAAATGCTGTAGGAGGATGCTGCCAGGGTCTGGCTTTGTGGTCATGTTACAAATCCTCAAGGGTCATCCTCTGAAGTTGGCCCAGGCTCGTCGAAGATTTATAAACCCTGCACCTGATTCACCAGGCCCTGGGCACCTTTACTGCGTACTCCACAACATGCAGGATGAGCTGTCAATGAGGGTCTGGCTACAGACACCTGGAACGTCATGCTCACTGAGGTGACAAGATGTGCTTAGGAAAGACCCTAGTAAAAATACAAAGTAATGGTACTATTAGTCGGTTATCACTTATCCAACCTCTTCTTTGGGGCTAGTGGGTCACACTTAGCAGGAAGTGGCTCCTTGACCTAAGGCCAAGAGGGTCTGAAACATCATCCTGGGGTCAAATGGTCATCATTGGGACCTTTGAGTTGAGGACTAAAATAGAATTTCTGTCTAAAGCTAGACGAAGAGTCACTTCTTTTCTAGGTGCCAAAGAGGAGAGGTCAAGACATAATCCCTGTCACACTTGCTGGAGAGTAACAGGTTTTCATCTCACTGACCTAGTTATGGAGACAGCCACGTTGGTCATTAAAACAAGGAAGATAGAGACCTGCCAGCGGCGGAGCTCACAGGTCAGC
The DNA here is from genome assembly GCF_036850765.1 of Saccopteryx bilineata. Lineage (NCBI taxonomy): Eukaryota > Metazoa > Chordata > Mammalia > Chiroptera > Emballonuridae > Saccopteryx > Saccopteryx bilineata. The sequence goes on along the minus strand of NC_089491.1, from coordinate 102,325,033 downwards.
TCTGTCCACCACAAAACCACTAGAAACCTAGCCAAGGAAGCTGTACTATCTCAGATAGAGTTGGTCAGTTTCTTGGGCAGAAATTTGTAGTCAAAATACCTGGAAAAAAAGATGTTGAGAGGAATACGGGGGAGGAGGGATGCTTTTGGGGAGACACTAGAATCTTTGTAAACACAATAAATAAATAAATTAAAAAAAAAATTAGCCTGACCAGGCGGTGGCGCAGTGGATAGAGCGTTAGACTGGGATGCAGAGGACCCAGGTTCGAGACCCCGAGGTCGCCAGCTTGAGCGCGGGCTCATCTGGTTTGAGCAAAAGCTCACCAGCTTGAGCCCAAGGTCTCTGGCTCCAGCAAGGGGTTACTTGGTCTGCTGAAGGCCCATGGTCAAGGCACGTATGAGAAAGCAATCAATGAACAACTAAGGTGTTGCAACGCGCAATGAAAAACTAATGATTGATGCTTCTCATCTCTCTCTGTTCCTGTCTGTCTGTCCCTGTCTATCCCTCTCTCTGACTCATTCTCTGTCTCTGTAAAAAAAAAAAAAATAAATAAAAATTAAAAAAAAAGAAATAAGCATTTAAAAAAAATTATACCTGGAAAAAAATAGTGGCATCAAATGGGCAGTGGGACCGCAGTGGCTGGACAGCGAGGCGCGGGGGCGGTCCCGGGAAGCTGCAGAGCGAGCAGGGGGGCGGGAAGCGGAGCCCAGACAGAACAGGATGAGTGGGAGTGGGAGGAGGGAGCGGCCAGCCTCCTCGTCCTTCCGGGGATTAAGGCGGTGAAAGGCCAAGAGCTGGACTTTAGAGACGCAGGGAGAACTCAGACAGAAGGAGGGTGGTGTGGAGAGACAAAGCTGGGGGGGGGGGAGGGAAGAAGGGAAGCAGAGAGTGGGCACAGGACCCATGTGAAGCAGGTTCTCTCTCACCACCCCAGGCTGTGGCTCAAGGGTGTTCTCACTGAGCCCACTGTGGGGAAAACTCCACAGCAGGTTCTGCAGGAAGAGCCGTCCCTGCCGTCCCACGAAGTGCCTGGACAGTTGTGAACAGCATCCTTAGGTGGCTGCACGCCATGAGGGAGCTCAGCAGGACGGCCCTGTGACAGGTGCCGCTGGACTACACTTGGGCTCGGGTCCCTGCTGGTGCTGGGCCAGGTGGCGCTGCATCTACACACCGTACTCTTGAGCTGCAGGGTTCTAGTCTAGACACTCTTAATACAAGCAAAAAGAAACCTGTAAATTTTGAGTGCCCATTGGAGTAGGAAAAGCTCCTCAATGTTCTCTAACTTCCATAGGCATGCTTTTTGCCCCCCCCCCCCAATGGCGGATTCCTTAGTATCACTGGCAACCAGACGTGTATGCAAAAATGTCAGAGAGAAGTCAATTAATGGCCGATGGACTGGATGAGGTCAGAGATGTTCCATGCAAACCCTTGTCCCTGTGGGGCAGGCTTTACCGTTGGGTAGGCCGGGAGGTCAGCTTTCCCCTGGGCATCCCCCAAGGGACTTCCTGCTTTCTCCCAGGATGGGCTCTGGGTTCTTAGGACAGCTGCTGCCAAGGGAGGGTCTCCGGCGCTGTGCCCCTCAGGCCTGCCCCTCAGGCGCTACCCGTACCTGCGCTGTGTCACAGACACGCTCCATAGCATCCTCTCCAAAGCTGCCATGTGCTTCGGTCCCTCGTCCTGACGGAAGCCAGTGGTCATGTCCTCACACCCACACTGTCTTCTCCTGTCCACTGTCTCTTCTCCACAGACCATCTCGTTCTGCAGGATGGTGGTGTCCAGCCGCTGTGACACAAGTAATGTGAGAAGCAGATTTTTCCTGCTTTTGACACCTACCCTTGTGCTTTAGGATGTGATTGGCACCACTCCACCCACTGTGACGGGAAACACAGACTTACCCACTTACAGGATCCACCTGTCCTCACATGCAGTACTTTGAAGTTGGCTTTGTGACCTGCCTCTAGCACCCTCCATTCCAGACTTCTTTTCCAATACCATCCAAGCTCCATGCAGTCTTTCCAGGTGGCCCGCAGCTCTGCAGGCCCCCCCCCCCCCGCCCCCATCCCTTCTGGACGCCTTCCTCGGTCAGAGCCGCCTGGCCACTTTGCACGTGCTGTGCTGTCCCTGCCATTTCTGAGCACTGCCTCTCCCTGTTTCCCCTTCAGTGGGAAGGTCCTAGGGTGCGCAGTCACTCACTGCCACCGTGCTCACCTTCGGCTTTGTCTCCACCTGAGGCCACCTGGCTGCTCGCTCTTACTCTCAGCACCAGAAGTGATCTCTGTTTTGGCCCCTGTTGTGTCGCAATGTGCAAAAGAGCACAATTACTCTACCATGTGCACATTAAATGGACAAGGACACATTCTAAAGTGTAAGTTCATCAGCTGTGTCTCTGGTTAGAAGACAGAAAGCTACTACTTTGTCAGAAAAGGGACCTTCTGCAAATGACCCGGGACTAACTGAGCAACAATGTTTAGCGTTTGCATTTTACATGGACTGTTAACTTGAGGGACTCTGCAATGGTGTGAGGACTTTGTGTCATTTCGAAGGGATTACAGAAGGTTTAGGATTCTTGAGTTTCCCTAGTAAATCCCTAAGGATGCACCAAGCATGTTTCTGTCTCCCGCCGCGAGGGCCCTGGGGTGTTCTGATGGGTGACTGTTACAGGACCTGAACTGTGTCTGAACAATGTCTACCTCTGTTTGCACAGGGGTTTGGAATGGAGGGCGCCCTCTGAGAGTGCTGGGTGGCCACAGCCTGGGGTCCTGCTTTCTCTCTTCGTGCTGGAGCCAGAGCTGAAATAAAAGAAGCATTTTCCGTGCTGCTGGAGAGAGCAGGAAGCGGTGAGGGGCGTGTGGCGAGCAGTCAGGGGCGGAAAACGCACAGTCAGCGCCGGCAGAGACTGCTCTGCGATTTCCCCAGTCGAGGCCCTTCGGCTTTTCTTGGAAAAACCCTGAGAGTATCACTGTGCTCGGGCTTTGATGTTGGGAACGTCCCCATGAGGTTGTGTGGGTCTGGCTGGCTGGGTGGGCAGCTCAGCCCCGAGGTCCCTCTGGAGGTGGCAGCTGCAGAGGTAGTTGGTGTGGGTGAGCCTAAGGACCCTGCATATGCAGGCATTCAGGCCTGATCACCCGTGAGCTGGGGGAGGCCATTGGCTGGATTTATCTCTTGGAAGTCCAGCTCATATCCTTGTACCTGGTGTGCACTGGAGGCCTGGGAGGCCTTTGATGGGGTGACCTGGTCTTACCCCCAAGGTGGCCACTCAGTGCATTGCTTAGGTCTGGGATGACTACATATGAGCTAAAACGGGGCCCACTTCCCTACAGACTTCCATTCCCTGCCTTTGTTGCATGCTGCAGGAATGGTTTGGGTTCTGGACCTCTACACACAGTGACACGCATGTGAGCTGTGGTGAGAGTTTGGTATCAGTACTAGATGTGATTTGCTTCTTCTTGGTTAGACAAAGTGAGTCCAGGCTCTGCGGGCCTGATGCCTATGCAATTTGTGGGGCCTACTGCAAACAAGAATACTAACTTACCACACAAACTGCCTATGGCAGCGGGCAGGGGGGAGGTGGTGTGTGAAAGTCGGTGGGCACAGCTCGCGGCAGCTCGGACCCCTGACCTCGTCACACTGAAGAGACAGCATCAGGATGCTTGTCCGTGGCTGAGGTTCCTCTCACATGCAGCGGCTGGTGCGGGGGAAAGGCCTCGGTCTTATTTTCACTTATATCATGTGAGGTTCACACCACTGCCAGTGATGCGGGCCTGGAACCTTTCAGAAGCACTGACAACATGGTCTGACCATTACATCTTTTTAAAAATTATATTGCCGTATGTGACTGCATATAGCAATGCTAAAGGAGACGTATAGTAGGAAAAATATTCACAATTCCATCATTCTAACACAAGACTTGTTCTCTTCTCAGTATGAGTGCAAGCTTTCAAATAGTTGTAATGATAATCCTCGAGAGAGGGAGGCCTTTCTAAGAAGACACAACACAAAAACCATAAGTAAGACAACAACAACAACAAAAACAAACCTCCCAAAACAAACATCAAACAAACAAAAAACTGACACACATGAAAATAAACAGGAAGGGCAATACACAGAATGAGCCAGATCTCAAAACAAGTCTGGGAAGAACCGTTGCCACTCCAGTGGTAGATAGAGGATGAATCTTCCTAATGTATAAAGACTTCCTACACATCAACAGCAAGAAGGCCGATATGACCCCAAAGGAAAAGGAGTAAACATAGTGTTAGAGAGTTCTTAGATGAGGAGGACAAACAGATTTTAAGCGCATGAAGTGGGACCCCACCTCACTCAAAAAAAGACACACGACCAGAGTTATATTGATGTTGTAAAAAATAAAAAAAAGCAGAATTTTTCCCTTTTGGGGTGGAAGTTGATTGACTGATTCTTTTTCCCCCCCATTTTTTCCAAGTGAGAGGAGGGGAGATAAAGAGACAGACTCCCACATGCAGTCCAACCAGGATCCACCTGGCAACCCCCTTCTGGGGCCATGCTCGCAACAAAGGTATTTTTGGTGCCTGAGGTAGAGGATCCAAGGAACCATCCTCAGTGCCCAGGGCTGATGTGCCTGAACCAATTGAGCCATGGCTGTGGGAGAGGAAAAGAGAGAGAGAGAGAGAGAGAGAGAGAGAGAGAGAGAGAGAAAGTGAGAGGGGGAGAGGTGGAGAAGCAGGTGGTCGCTTTTTCTGCGTGCCCTGACCAGGAATTGAACCTGTGACGTCTGCATGCCGGGCCGATGTGCTACCACTGAGCAACAAACTGATTTTAAGCTGTAGGACAGTCAAAAGTGAAAGCAAAGACCACTGTGATTCCTAAGAACAAAACCGGAGCAGTCACGCCACCAGAGAAAAGGAGCCGTGAGAGAGCTGGGGTGGGGGTGGGGTGGGGAGAGAGGACCCTGCGGTGTCTTCACAGAGACAGCTGATCAGCGCAACAGAATGAAAAGCCTCAGGACAGATTTGTGCAATGACAGATAGCGCAGCACAAACGCCTGTCTTCCCTACCACGTGGGACTTACTCAATGGTACACACACGGAAAAGAGTTTATCCTGACTCTTCCCTCATTTCATCTTCACAGGGGATTGCCATTATAAAGGGGAAAGGCAAGAACAATAAAGCTTTAAAGAAGCATAGGAGAGCATCTTCGTGACCTTTGCAAGGAGACATTTCTCAGACAGGACACAACAGCTGCACAAAAGAGAAATGTTCATTAATAAGACTCAGTTAGGAGTGAGCATTTCCGCCTGCCCCTGAAAGGGTAACAATATGAGGGTGAAAAACCTACCCATGCTAACGGGAGGAGACACTGGCAGTGTGTACCTCTGACAAAGGACTTGTATCCAAAGTGGATAAAGAGCTCTTACAATTCGATAAGACAAAAAAATCAATAGAGAAATGGGCATTCGCCCAAATAGGAAACCCAGATGTCCACAAGCACCTAGAAAGGTGTTCAGCTGCATTAGTCACAGATACCAAATGAGCAATGCAGAAAAAAAAACCCACTGACAAAGCCAAGTGTTAGTGCACATGGGTGTGGAGTAGCCAGACTGCCACGCCCTGCTGCTGGGGCGTGTGCTGGGACAAGTCAGTGGGGGGACCGTTCAGCAGAATCTCCTGAAGCTCGGCAGGTGCCCACCCTGTGATCAGGGCAGGTCAGCATGGGCAGGGGAAGGGGAGCAGGGGCAGTCCCTGGAAGGGAGCAGCCATGTCACACTCTGAGGATTCACTTTGTGCACACTTCAGCATGGGGGACTCTGCTAAAAATAGTTCAAAGAACGAGCAACATTAAAAATTAAACTACACTGGCCCTGGCAGGTTAGATCAGTAGTAGAGCATCGACCTGACATGTGGATGTTGCAGGTTTGATTCCTAGTCAGGGCACACAGGAGAAGTGACCAATGGCTCCATGGAGCCTCTGACTCAGGCACTAAAAATGGCTCAGTTGTAATCATGGCCCTAGATGGCCAGAGCATTGGCCCCAGATAGGGTCGCTGGGTGGATTCTGGTTGGGATGCATGTTGGAGTCTGTCTCTGTATCTTCCCTCCTTTCACTTAGAAAAAAAATTAAACTACACTGAAGTGATCACATTGATGGAGAGTGAGATATTCTCATATATTGCTGGTGGGGAGGCGGTATCTAAATTGGTGACCATTTCAGAAGTGATACTGGCATTGTCCATCAAAATAACAAGTGCAATCTACCTCTGGTTGCCACAGATAGACGTGTGCAAAATTATGTCCCATTCTGTGTAAAGTGAAATTATGGAGACAACTTTAATGCCCATGAGGTGATGAAGCATGTGGATGAGCTTGTGGCCATGCAGACTGAGCAGGACGTGCCCAGGGAACATCCTGTAAAGAAGTGTTCTGTGCAGGCCACATGAGTCCCTGCATGTCTTGCATTTTGAACCACAGGAACCTATCACTGATTGAAATATAAAGAAAACTAAAATAAATAACATTCACAATCATAGAATAATATAACTTGGTACAAATTTTACTTTATTCTGTCTGCCTTTCTAAGTTCATAGTCTTTCTGCTGGTGTGGCATTGTGGCTCCTTGTAATTGTTATCACCACACAAAGATGGCACGCTGTTAGTCATCCAACTGTTCTACTGCCGTGGACATGATTTTTCACCTTTACTATTTACTTCACCTCTGGTTTTATTTTCTGGAGACTATCTTCTCTTTAGTGTTACCTGAGTTGAGTCACCTGATTCAGCTATCTCTGGGTTCAGGACAAACTGCCCCATGGCTTCCTCTGGCCCTCCCTTGCTGACATCTGGGGCAGGATAAGCACGCAGGGTTTCAGCAAACACAGGTTGGTGGACTTTCACAGCTCTGCTTTCTGGGGTGGAGGACAGGATCAGAAGAGGGGTAAGAGGCTGAGTGGCCATTGCTCAGACAAAATTTGTGGGAAGGCCAGAGGAGGCTTATGGATCTTGTCATGCTTACAAGAGCCTGGGACAGGTCTCCCTCCAGGGACCCTGCCATGAGCTTCCATCCGCAATGGCTTGCACACCAGAACATTTTTTTAAGTGAGAGGAGGGGAGCTAGTGAAACAGATTTCCGCATACGCCCTGACTGGGATCCACCTGGAAACGCCTGTCAAGGGATGATGCTCTAATCAACCGAGCTATTTTTAGCGCCTGAGGCCTATGCTCTGACCAATCAAGCCACTGGCTGCGGGAGGTGAAGAAAGAGAGAAGGGGGAGCAGGATGAGGCGGGGGGAGAGAAGAAGATGGTCGCTTCTTATGTGTGCCCTGACCAGGGATTGAATCCAGGATGACCATACACTGGGCTGATGCTCTATCCACTGAGCCAGGCAGCCAGGGACCAGATTTTTGTTGTTGTTGTTGGCTAGTCTTTTTGGACCAAAGTCATTGGTAAGAACTTGATTGAGGTACTGGTTAGGACAATTCCTAACTCATACCATGGATGGCAGTTGAACATGGCAACTCTGTACTTGACAGGGGCAGGCCTGGTCCTTCTTGTCCACATGTGGTCGTTGAGGCCAGTGGACTTGACCGTTTATCTACACATTCGGTTCCCTCTGGGAAGGAGTTGTGCTGTGTTAGAAAAGGGAACAACCCCATTGTGGTACAGGTGGGCACCTCAGGTGTGGCATCTGCATCACCTGGTCCCCCCGCTGTTCCAAACCCCCTGAGCTCTCCTGCTGCGTTGCCAGCACTGCCCCTACCCAGGTGCCCGCTCTTCCAGGACCTGCCGTGGGAGGCAGGGGATTTACTCAGCAACTCTTTGTTTTGTCTGTCGGTGGGAGGAGAACCTGGGCACAGGTGTGTGTTTATATGCTTTTGAGAGATATCTTTTCATCTCAACTGTCTTGATTCTCTGAGTTCATCTTTCTTTAGAGTCTACAGTAATTTAGTGAAATAAGAGCCGACAGCTGTTTTACATTGAAAACCCTGTTATGCTCAGGACTGCGAAACGAGGTCCATTTTCAGAAGAAAATATACAAGCTGAACAATTAGGAAAGAGGTGTTTGTGGAAGTTAGCGTGTATGTAGTAGGTACGTGGCTAAAAATTCCCGCCCCCATTTTTATGGTCAAATGAAATCAAGTTTTCAATGATATAAACTTTTCCTTTTGAAATGAAAAACAAAAATTATTCTTGTATATGTTTGGATAGCAAGATATCCACCAATTTTTTTTAAAAAAAGTGCTCTGGGAGCATCAGGCCTTAAATATTACAGAAGGAGACCCAGGAAGCATTTAGCACGTTTGCCGATTGGCCCCCGGGGAAGGTTCTGCAAGGAGGCTCTGCCTGTAAATCGAGGCGGCAGTTAGTTTTTGCTGAGTTTAGTTCTAATTGCCACACAGGAAATGTATCTTCAGTGTCCCCCTGTGATTTGTAAGGGGACACTATTCGTTGACATGCTCATTTCTCACAAGAGTCTCCAGGGAAAGGTGACATCACAAAATGCAGAGCTGGGAGAAGTGTGGCTCCTGCTCCCCAGGGAAGACGCTGGCCCCAGCTCTGGGTGGGGTCCAGCGTGCGAGGTGGTGCTGGCCCCCAGCTCTGGGTGGGGTCCAGCGTGCGAGGTGGTGCTGGCCCAAGAGAGGCCCACGCTTGCTGTTTCTCCATTTTGATTGGAGCACACGAGGTTGGTCACTGGAGGAAGAACATGGCTATCTCCCTACTCTGCCAGGGGTCAGAACAGAGGGGACCTTTGTCCCTCTAGACAGTGGCCAGAAGGTCAGGGCTCTGCATCTGGGAAGGGTCCCAGCAGCCACCAAGAGGCCAGAACTCCCTTCTCAGCTTTCGTCTCTGTGACAGGAGCTTCTGGAACAGGCTGTGTGAACCTGGCAGAGACTTGAGTGGTCGTGACCAGTGTCGTGTTCTGTTGCCGTGTGTGGGGCAGCACGCTCTGCGAGACCTCTGCCTTTCAGTGGGCTCACCTATCTATACATGGGCCATCTTACATAACATGTGTCTCTCTGGGGTCACAGAGGAGTTTGGAAGTCACTGTTCTGGAAAGAGGCCTCCTAAGCATTTTGTTAAAGGAGATAAGCTCTCACTGAGTGAACATGTTTGCAACCTCCTCCAGCCGCACAGAGCCCAGTGTCAGCACGCGCAGCTGGGGATGTGGTCAGGCCTGCAGAGAGGGCTCAGGCTGCGTGTTCCTGAGACGGCTGTGTTTCCCGTCCTCCACGGAAGGACTTCACTGGTCGGCGACTCCATCTCTCTTAAAGTATGCCAGAACTAAATTCTGTGTGGTCTTTCCTTCCAGGACACACTGGTCACAGGGCCTGTGAAGGTTGGTGAGGTCACCCCACTCCCCATGCAGGGCTACCGCACAGAGGCTGTCCTGAGAGAGGTGGGTTGGGGAGGAGCCAACGTCAGGGGTGATTGTCCCTGAGGGGAAGAGGAGCCACAGGCTGCTCACCATCCCACAGCCCTGCCCCATCTTCCTTTCCCGTCCCCATGCCAATCCCTGCTTTCAAGGACCTCCGGGCCAGAGAAGATGACCCTGGACAGAGCCACATCACGTCCTGCTTCAAACAGCACAGCTAGAATGCCTTTCCAGAATATGCCTTCTGCGGGCCCTCTGTTCTGTCCACTCTCCTCACCAGCTTCCCTGTGCCCAGCTCCCACCACCTGCTTCCACGCTCGTCCCCTGACCTGTGCGTGCCTCGCTTCCTGTCACAGCATTGCAGCTCACATGTTGTCTCCTTAGGGACTCACTCCTCCTTCCACAAGGCCTGACTTTCTCTGTTCTCATTGTCTCTTCATCCTGGTGGTTGCCTTCTCCTCCATTCTGCTTGTCCAGTGCTGCCTAAATAAGCATCCGAAGTAAAGCTTCATGGCATAGAACAGGACACCTTTATCCTCTTCCATGGCACGGGGATGATGGGGTGGGGCCCAGCCGTCCTACCTGCAATCAGATGTTGCCGGGGCCTAGAGACCTTCAAGAGCTGCACCGAGCAGTCAACTGGGATCGTGCCTTTTTCTACATGTCTGGCAAAGATGTTGGCAGTCAGCTGTCAGCGTGCAGAGGTTATTGGCTGAAGCATTCCCACGTGGCCTCTCCGTGTGGTTTGGACTTCTCATAGCTGGCAGCTGGGTCCCAAGGACCACTGTTCTGAAGCTCATGGGTAGCTGCAAGCCTGCTCTGACTTGCCTTGGAAGGATTTGAAGAGCAAGTCTTCGAGGCTGGTCCTGATGCTCGTGAAGGGTCCTAGGCCCCTGGATGGGGCCTGGCAAGGCCTCACTGCAGAGGAGCTAGCGGGATGTAGGTGTTCTTCACCCACCTTTGAAAGTACGACTTGTCTTTGCAGGCTCACCTGGGATCATTGTTTTCATTTATTTATTTTCCTGCCCATCCAAGTGGGTCAGAAGCTCCCGGAAAGCAGGGCTTCCTCTGATATCTCAGAGTAGGCTCCCTGTACCGACCTCCATGCTGAATGAAGAAAACAAAATGGTTCTTGTTGCTTGTTGATAGAATAAAACTTAAAAATTCAACAGATATAAAAAGACATTTATGCCACATGCCAGGAATAGCAGTAGGTTCTAGAGATTGACAGACACACAAAGGTCATATCCACAGTGCCCTTGGTGGTGAATTTCCATGTGACCTTCCAGTAGAAAGTTAGTTCCCTTTTATTGAACATGTGCTCCGTGTCAGGCATGGTCACAAGACATCTGCATGCCCTGCCTTACTGAATTCTTACAACAACCATGGCAAGAGGTCATCAGTGGTGCCACTTTGTAAACGTGTGCTCTGGCTTAGAGAGGTTGGGTGGCGTGCCCATGATTCTATTGAATGGGAGCGATATAGTCTGCTCTATGGTCTGGCCCGATCACCCTGCCTGAGTGTATGACTGAGCTCTGATCACGCTTCATGATCATATGATTGGGCTGTGATCATCCTACATGCATGCATGATTGGGCTGTGATCACCCTGTCATATCCTATGATTGGGTCCTGCCTAGGTCACATGTCCCGTGCCACTGTTCTGGACCATGCAGGCCAAATCGCCAGGGCCGGGAAGAAGGAAGTGAGCAGGGCCCAGAGGCTGGCAGGCAGGGGTCCTGAGGGTGGGTGGCTCAAGGGAAGCTCGTCTTGGCTTAGCAGGGACGTCTGAAAATGAAGCTGGCCCTAGACTATGAAGTCAGCAGGCTGTCAAGGGATTTGTGAAGGAACAAACCTGCACCGTGCCAAGTTTGCTTATTCTTGGCTACAAATGACTTCCTTTTTCTGGGAAAAGAGGCTCATGGTGGTCATAAAACATTTCTTACGAACAAGTCTGTGCTGAGCTCAGGCCCAGTGACTCCTCCAGGTCATTTGAATTATGTCTCTTATAAAGTGCTTCCCAGGTGAAATATCAAGGGGACAGTGTTGGACAGAAAGATTTTAGAAGTGGGGTGTCCCCAGTGTAGAGGGGCCGTTTTCCCATACTCCTTCCTGCAGAGAGGGAACTCAGGCAGAGAGGTGGCTGGTGGGCGGGATGGGAGGTAAGGCCATCCTTCTGCTCTGGGTCCATCATTGGCATGGTTGGAGGGCTTAGCTGCTGCTCCTTGAAGCACATTTGTTACTTGCTGGCCTTGTCAAGGTCCCAGAGCACCACAGACTGGGTGGTTTAGACAGCAATAAGTCTTCTACTGCCAGAGGCTGGAAGCCCAGGTCACGGTGAGAGCACGGCTGGTCCCTCCTAGGCTGTGGCATGCCAGCCTCGCCCCCAGCTCCTGGGGTGAGCTGGCGATCTGTGACACCCTTGGCTTATAGACACACCTCTCTGGTCTCTGCCTTCATGTTCACATTCTATCTATGTGGGTGTCTATCTCTGTTTTTGATTTTACAAAGATAGTCATGCTGAATTTGGGCCCACTGTAATGACCTCATCTTAACTTGACCATCTCCAAAGACCCTATTTCCAAATAAGTACTAGGGGTTAGGACTTTCACTTCTTTTTTTTGGGGGGGGCATAATTCGACTCATAATAGCGGTTATTTTCAAGGGTTTCCTCTCTACTCAATCCTTTCCTGTCTCTTCTCCCCCCACTGACAACCCTAACCACATGTGTGAGTCAGGACACAGGCCGAGCTGCCCTCACAAAGGACTAGGACCCCCCACCTCTCGCCCCACCAGTGCCTCCTACCAGTACAGCTTTCTTTCTCTTGCATGTAGCAGTGTAGAAGTGGTGACCTGAGTCAGCAGGGATGTTTGCTGGCCTTTACTCGTCACCCTTTAAGGGCACCTGTCTTAACCTGCAGCATGCCTAAAATGTCTCCAGGAGGCTTCCCTGAAACAGACTGTTGGACCCCCTCAAGGTTGATACTAAGCATCACACCCATGTTCCTTTCAGACAGCCAGAGGTTGTGGTCCTGGTGCTGCCTGGAACCCTCAGGTCAAAGGCCAGGGAAGGAGCTGGCCTTGGGCTTTCTCTCCTGGCCCTTCTTGGTTTTTCTTTTGCTCTTAACTGTCTTGAAAGAAGCCCATTGTGACTAGAGCTTTTTGGCCCTGGGACTCCTGCTCAAGCTCATGTGTGACAGATACTGTGCTCAGCTCATGTGTGCTCAGCTCCTCAGTGTCCATGACATGCAGAAGGCAGACAGGCCAGGCCCGGTTACTGCAGCTGACCCCTGTGTGTCTCTCACTCGTGGTCATTCCAGTGTGCCTAATGCTTGGAGATTCATCATGTGCTTAGAAAGTAGCTTCAACCATGTCTTGGGAATGAAGGGCCTTGGTCCCTGGTAAGGGCAGTTTAGGAGCCCTGGAGAGGGCAGAGACCCCTTGGCAGCCTCTTTGCCCGCCCGAGTAAAGTCTGGTCTGAAATCCCATCTGGCCTTTTAAGGGTGCCCTTTTAATCTCAGATCCCAAAGCGCTCAGGAAGTACAGGCCGGGGAAGTGGGATGAGGAGAGGGGTGGCAAGCAGGCAGGACAGAGAACACATGTGAGATGGGAAATGCAGTGGCCACATCTTCAACACAATCATGTGGTTGCACAACCAGGAGATGGGGACCACCAGGAGCCATTCAGAAGCTGCCTGCCCCAGTGATTAATGTTTCTCCCACAAGGTCCTCAATGGTCTTATCACGTTACTACACCAGCACAAAGTAAAAAATCTGGTTATCTGAGGTAGATGAAGTTGCTTGGATATAGTCATTTAAGTCCAACTCCTCTAGGTCTGAAGGCCTGTGAACTAAAGATACAAGTTATCTGCCCCTACCCACCTTGCACACAATGAAGGTACAGACATGGGGTTATGGCATAGCAATTCCTGTTTAAGAAAAAGGAAAATGGGAGGTATTGGTTCATGACAATTCTGAAATCCAGCTGGGAAAATATTAGAAGTTCTTTGATTAAGTCTCAGGGCTTGAGAAGAATTCTCTGACTCTTACGTCCATCTTATCATCTCTCGGTTCTGTCCTCTTGGTCATCCTTACCTTCTCATCAGAGATTGAAGGTGTTCACCTCTGAGCATCTCTCAGTCTGCTTGCTGCCAGTAGGACTGTGGGGGTCTGATGGCCTCTTTTCATTGGGTCCTGCCAGTGTCCCTGTCAACTCAAGCTGGCAGGGTTTTCACTAGTACAGTTTTCTCAAACACTTTGTGGTCTTCTGTGAATCTCATTGGGGCACTCTTCACTAGACAGAGATGACATCACAGATCTTTTTGAGGTAAGCCCTTTTTATCTTGAGGTTCTCTGAAACAGGTAAAGGACAATGCCCTTCAGCTGCCTAGGGACCCCACTGCTCATACTTTATCTCTTGACCAGCTCCTTTGTGGTTGTAGATAGTCTATCCCCTGATGCTTTGGGGATTCTGAGGTCTTCACAAAAGATTGTTCAGCCATGATGCTGGATTTATTTCTGTCTCTCTCCTCTCACATTTGACTATAAGCAGCAAGAAGAAACTGGGGAAAACCTTCAACATTTTGCTAGGAAATCTCCTGAGCCAGACCCATGTTCATGAGGCGTAAGCTCTGCCTTCCCTGTAACTACAGGTGACTGTGTTGCAAAGGTTTCTGCTGTCATGAAACAAGGACCCCTCCTTGCTCCAACCTCCCACAGTGTGTCCTCAAAACCCAGATTCCCGCTGACAGCCCGTTCCAGGCCGTGCAGGCTCTCTCCGCCCAGCGCCTGCACGTGCATCCTGCGCTCACCCACGGCCCAGGCTCCACCCACCTCCGTGTTCTTGGGCGTCCCTCGGAGCAGCGTTACACAGAAACTAAAATTTTTCTTAATTATCTCTTGTTATATAATACATTAATTCAAAACTTTGTGTCTTAAAACAATAACACTTATTAGCTCCGTTTCTGAGTCAGGAGTCTGGGCCAAGCGTGCCAGGGTCCCCGCCTCAGGGTTTCTTACAGACTGCAAGGCCGGTGTGAGCCGGAGGGTTGTCGGGAGCTCCCGGGGGAAGGACGGCCTCTGGCTCACTCGCACAGCTGTGGGTGACCCGGTTCCTCCCAGCTGCTGGGCTGAGGCCTTGGTCTTTGTCAGGACAGCTTGTTCACTCTCTCTAGAGTGAGAGCAAGGCTGACGGCACAGCCTTCACAGCTCGGTCTTGGAAATGGCGTCCTATCATCTTCGTCACATCTGACTCATTAGAAATAGGTCACTAAGTACAGCTTGTGCTTACATAGCCATGCATGTACATATGCACATGGTACAAAAACACCTGTATGTGCACAGACACATGCACACATACACGCTCATATAAATACACATATATGAGCACACATACACTTGCACATACACAAATAGGCACATGCATACATACTCACAAACTCACTCATACATAAGCACAAGCACAGAGCCTTACACATACACATACCCATATACATACGGATACATACACACACTCATGTACATACACACACACACTAAAAACCCATGACATTTACACATGCATCTGACACACATGTGGATACCTACACACATGCACACACATCTAGACATGTACACATATACACATATGTGCACACACATGCGCCCATGGAGAAAGGTACAACCCCAGCATGTGGAAATCACTGGGAGCCATCTTTAGTCGCTGCTTAGGACAGGGCCAAGGCCGGGAGAAGGCCCCACTGGACCCCTCTTTGGAGTCTCTGAGGCAGGAAGCCTCGGTTTCTTCGGCCCTTTTTATTTCAAGTAACAGAGCTTCCCTAGGCCAATAATAGCAGCTGGGGGACTTTACCTCCCAGATGGCCAGGAGCTGGGCTCCCAGCCATGGTCATGGCTCAGAAGCTCCTCCCCGTCCCTCTCATGTCCTGGGCTTCCTCACAGCAGGGTGGCTGTGTCCTTAGAGCAGTCATGAGCCAGTGAGCCAGAGAGGCCTCAGAACCTGGGTGGCAGCCCACCGAGCTCATGTGGAAGAGGGCCTGGAGGTGTGCCCTGGGCGGGGGAAGGGCATGAGCCCCCGGAGGGTTGGGTGGTGAGATCACAGTAGGAAGAGCTCTGGGAGGAGGTACTGCGGAGGCCCTCTGTGAAAGGACCTTCCCCACCGCACAGCTGGATGGTTTAAATCTGCCCAGAGAGCAAGCTGCTAACTCTTTCTTCTTCCTCCCAGAACCTGAGAGGTGGGCTCCAGACTTGGACTTATGACAGCCTCCAGGGGAAGTACCATGGGAACGCTTTGTGGGAAATGTAAGTTTTTTCACACGGAAAAGTCAGAAGAGCGTGTTCGCCACCCAACCAGGCTTGCCTCACTTTGCTCCAGGTGACTGGCCCCTCTCCAACATTCGCTCTCAGCCAAGGTGACGGTTCAGTGACTGACAAGGGGAGAGGTATTTCTGGGACACTGGGACCTTGGGATAAGTCACCTGGTAGTGCTACCACGGGGCAACCCTGACCTCCTAAACCCAGAGGGGCAAGGCTGTGCTTCTGCTGGAGGTGGGGCCCGAGCCCACCCCTGAGGTCCCACTCTGGAGCAGGGGGCAAGGCTGTGCTTCTGCTGGAGGTGGGGCCCGAGCCCGCCCCTGAGGGCCCACTCTGGAGCAGGGGGCAAGGCTGTGCTTCTGCTGGAGGTGGGGCCCGAGCCCGCCCCTGAGGGCCCACTCTGGAGCAGGGGGCAAGGCTGTGCTTCTGCTGGAGGTGGGCCCGAGCCCGCCCCTGAGGGCCCACTCTGGAGCAGGGGGCAAGGCTGTGCTTCTGCTGGAGGTGGGGCCCGAGCCCGCCCCTGAGGGCCCACTCTGGAGCAGGGGGCAAGGCTGTGCTTCTGCTGGAGGTGGGGCCCGAGCCCGCCCCTGAGGGCCCACTCTGGAGCAGGGGGCAAGGCTGTGCTTCTGCTGGAGGTGGGGCCCGAGCCCGCCCCTGAGGGCCCACTCTGGAGCAGGGGGCAGGCAGGTCTCCTCTCAGGTGTGTCTGGAACATGGTGCCATGCTGCCTTTCTGTGTGTTCCTGAGGACAGGGTGGTGGCCATACTGTAGGCTTGCAGACTATATTGTGGGGAAAAGAGCTGTGCCCGGTGATCCCCAGAATAACTCCTTCTTGGCCTGTGAGAAGCGATGTTGGCATTGTGAAGACAGAGGGGCAGAGAGGCAGGCTGAACTGAAGTGCCTGGACCGGGGCTGGCTTCTGTCCTAGATCCCTGGTCTGTATATTAAGGGTTGGAGCTCACTCTCTGGCTTTCCCCAAATTCTCATGGTGGGGGGCATTGTCTGGTGTGCAAATAATTCACAAGACCTTCTAGGTTGAAAAAAGTTGATTCCTTCCCGGAGTCCTTGTTCCTTGGCTCTGTCTGCATTTCCCAATGTCTTCCAACAGACTTCCTGCCTCCTTCCCTCCCCTCGGGGGTTACAGCCTGGCTCCCCCCAGCTTCACAGCCTCTTGCCCCTGGGGTTCCTCTTGGCAACAGTTCCCTTGACATAAACAACCAAGCCTTTGTTTGCTTTCAGGGAAGTTCAGGAAACTCCTTAAAGTGGGTTAAGAGACTATTTTCTGGTTGGCTCCTTTCCCCTAATTAGCTTAGTGGACTCAAAGGGCTCTCAGAATCTGTTTTGCAATAGAGCAGTATTAACCATCTTCTCTTACTCCAGAGTTGCGTGATCAATAATAAATATCCACCAATAGGTAAGCTTTGTGCTAGGAGGTTCACCCATGTGACCCATGCAATCCTCACAACAGGGAAACAGAGGCACAGAGAGACTAGCTCATGGTGGGCACCGAGGGACTGTGCAATTGTGCAAGTTTTCTCAACCTGCTGGCAAACCCTGGGACACTCTTGCCATCTGGAGGAGTGTAGTGTTCCTTCTCACAGATGTGGCCAGCTTTCGTGATGGAAAGGACAGGGTGAACTGAGGCTCCGAGGCTGGGCTGGAAATGGCAACACCTTCTCCGCAACCCTCAGGGCCGTCCCAGGAGGTGCCTCTGCAGCTGACGGTTGGCAACAACTGCCCCGTGCCAGCCAGTGATCCTCCGGATCCCCTGGCCTCCCCGTCGACCTAAGCTGTTGCCATGGAGCCCTCCCCAAGTGGCAGATTTGTGAGTGAAGTCAATGTGGTGGTGGTATTCAGACATATTTTGAGGGGGTTTGTTGACCAAATGGATGACCACAGCACAGGCCGGCCTATCTCCAGGGTCCCTGCCGAGAAGAATAGTGAGGAGGAGACTGACCATGTCCCTCTTCCTCCACATCTGCTGCCCTGTTCTCACCTGGCAGCTACTGCAGCCACTTGGTTTGGTGAGCTTGACTCACCTCTTCATTTATTTATATACTTATTTATTCCCTCACCTTATTGACTCACCACTTTAGAGGAAGGAGGTGACTATTGGCCTCTTGCCACATCTTGGGGCCACTGTAGTGAGTGACTGGATGTAGAATTTGGTGTTGTCTCCCCTGCCTTTGGTGGCACCCATCAGAAGCCTTGACCTTCCTACAAGTATTGCTGTCACGTCCCTGTGAAAGACAGGGCACAGAGGGACCTTAGCGATACATTGCTCCAGCCCTGCCCTGTGAGGGTGCAGCGGCAGAGACTTGGGCTATGTGCTGAAGGCCCACAGCCCATCTGGGCCAAGCTGGCGGGCGCCCTGGCCCCTCACCTGGGCTGTGGGACCACCACCTGGGAGTTCAGGGGCAGATACTCCCACACAGCAGCAGAACAGTATTTCAGGGTACCTGCATTTACCAAGGAATCCTGAGAGGAGGCAGTTTTAATTCTGAGACCCAGTGGACCCCAGGCATTGTGGAAGGCAAACATATATGCAGTCAACTAGCAATGCCTTCTTATAACAAAATTTATCATCTCAACCATGTTTAAGCACACAGTTTGGTTGTGTTGAGTACATTCACAGTATTGTGAAACACATATCCAAAACTTTTTATCTTATAAGGCCGAAACTGTCTCCATTAAATAATAATCCCCATTTTCTGACTTCCCCAGCCCCCAGCACCTGATAATCTTTTATTTTCTGTATCAATGAACTTGATCACTCCACCGACTCCACTTAAGTGGAATCATACAGTGTGTGTCCTTGTGTGTCTGGCTTATTTCATTTAGCATGATGTCCTCAAGGTTAATTTGTGCTGTGGCACGGGTCAGAATTTCTTTCTGTTTTAAAGCTGAATATGATTCCGTTGCATGCGTAGACCACATTCTGTTGATTTCTTCATCCACAGGTGCATATTGGGTAGCTCCCAGCACTTGGCTATTGTGAACAGTGTTGCTATGAACACGGGGCGTAAATGAAAATGGAATTATTGTGTGCCTCAGGTTTTTGGTGGTAACTCCTTTCCCCCTGGGCATCGTGGACCCCCAGCAATCATGGTGCCCAGGCTGCTGCCGGCCCTGTGAGCTCCTGACAGGACAGACACATTATGTGGCCTGGCCTCCGTGGGATGGCGTGTTGCAGCAACCTGGGCCGAAACTGATGCCAGCAGCTGTCAGATGTCCTCACATTAAAAGGTCCAGGTGCCACCAGATGCAGCTCATGAATTACTCGTAACGAGTTTCCTGACAGCCATAGTTGTCATTCCACCTGTTGCAAAAAAAAAAAAGTCTCCAGTTTCTCTGGCCGGCTCGGGTCTGAGGGTTCCAGCCCCAGTTATGCAAAAGCTATCGCAGGGCCCAGGGTGCTGGGCCTCTTGCTCGGCTGTCTGCTGACACTGCAGGGCTGACCCAGTAAGTTTGAGAAACTCGAATGGAGCGACTCAAGAGAACAGTGAATGAGGCCAAGTTTCTTGCACATGGATAGGAAGCTGCCGGCTGCTGGTCTGGCGGCGGAGCTGTGTAAAACTGCTCAGCAGCCTGGGCCAACAGATACCGAGCAGAGTGGAAAACAGCCTGTAAAATCTGATAGGCTGTTAGGGCTTGCGAGACAGATGGGTGTGGAGGGGGCAGTGGGTGGGAACTGGGTCCAAAGGTTATGCTCTGGGTGGCTTTCAGACCTACAGGGCAGTCTGGGCATTAAGACATACGAAGGCCACCCAGGAGCCCCCTCCAGAGTGAAACTAAAGAAAGGGCTAATGGTAGGCTGACCTCTGTGATCAATGGGACAGATGACGGAAAGGGGGTCATAAATTGTGGAGTGTAGGAGGCGTCAGGCTGCAAAGACCAGTGGGCATGGGAGAGAAGTCAGTCTGATTGTGTTTCTCATAAAACACTGGTTAGCGCCTAGATCCACCGTGCATTGCCTATGCCGGCAGTGGCCTGTGAATCCTGGGTTCTGGGCAGTGCTCTGGGGAGGGTCAGCAGCCCTGAACAACAGAGAGCAGCTCAGAACCCATGACAGTGCTGTCAGGACCAGAGCGCATGGCGTGAGGCCAGGAGACCAGGTGACCAGGCGCAGTTCCATCTGGCCTGCGGAGGTGGGAGGCTGTGCTTGCAGAGACAGCCGCTCACACCCTCCTCGCCCTTGCATGTCTCTTAGGGCCCTGTGACAGCCCCACAGATGCAGATCCAGCTGTTGACTGAGGTCTGGGAGCCACTGTCAGGGCTGCCGGGCCCGATCTGGTGCATCTCGGAACTGGGCACCATGATGACCCAGCCCAGACCCCAGGCTGATGACTCTGTGATCATCATTTCCTCTTGTGCAGGGGTGTTGGTTTGGATTTAAACTTATTTTAGCAAGAGAAGAACCATGGCTTCATTTTTCCCCAAAGGATTGGGACTTCAAAGATAAATCCAGGATGCCCAGAAGTGAAAAGAAAGGCAGAACCGTACAGCCAGGCTGACCGCACGAAGGCAGAGCGGCATGGGGATGGAAATGTAGAACCTACAATGAATGAGTAAGAAACACATGCGATTTTAGAGAGCCTGGACCAGATCTAACCCATGAAGCAGAAAGAGGCCAGCAATGTGACCCTGAAGAAAATGTTGAAGGGACGACAAACAAATGCAGTTGTTTTGGAAACATTAAATAAATGAGAGACAGACCCAGGAGATATGATCTAGGAAATCAAAGTTCAGATCTTGAAAAATAACCCATCCCTGCCCCTGAACAACAAATGCACTTGCAAATATGCACGTTTCACCGATTCTGGAAGAGAGCAGACACAGCAGAAGAGGGAGAAAGAATTCAATGTAAGAGGCTCATGCGTAAATTTTACAACAACAAATTTGGAAATTCAGATAGAATTGATAATTTTCTCAGAAAATAAAACCAATCAACCTGCCTCCAGACTCAGAAGATTTCTTTTTCTTCTTTTTTTTTTTTTTTTTTTTTCAGTGAGGGAGAGAGAGCGAGAGCGAGAGAGAGAGAGACAGACAGAGTGAGAGAGAAAGATAGGGATAGACAGACAAGAGAGATGAGAAGCATGAACTCATAGTTGTGTCATATTAGTTGTTCATTAATTGCTTCTCATACATGCCTTGACTGGGGTGGGGGAGCTCCAGCTGAGCCAGTGGCCTTCTGCTCAAGCCAAGGACTTTGGGCTTCAAGCCAGTGACCTTGGGCTTTAAGTCAGTGATCATGGGATCATGTCTGTGATCCCACGTTCAAGCTGGTAACTCTGCACTCATGCTGGATGAGCCTGTACTAAAGCCTGTCACCTTGGGGTTTCAAACCTGGGTCCTTTGTGTCCCAGGTTGATGCTCTACCCACTGCACACCACCCAGTCAGGCTAGGAGACTTCTGAATACACCAAAAATTACAGAAGTATTAGAAGATATTGTCATAGTTCCACTCCAAAAAAGGTTTTGTAGTTGAACAGTTTGAGAGACTTGTGCAACCTTAGAGGGACCATTCAGCCCCACACAACTTAATATACTTTTCAGGGGATTATAACAAGAGAGACAGCTTTGGCCCTGGCCAGTTGGCTCAGCAGCAGAGCGTTGGCCCGACATGTGGAAGTCCCAGGTTCGATTGTTGGTCAGGGCACACAGGAGAAGCGCCCGTCTGCTTCTCCACCCCTCCTTCTCTCCTTCCTCTCTGTCTCTCTCTTCCCCTCCCACAGCCAAGGCTCCATTGGAACAGTGTTGGCCTGGATGCTGAGGATGGCTCCATGGCCTCTGCCTCAGGCACTAGAATGGCTTTGGCAGAAACAGAGCAACACCTCGGACGGGTAGAGCATCGCCCTGGTGGGCATGCCGGGTGGGTCCCAGCTGGGCGCATGCAGGAGTCTGCCTCCTCGCTTCTAACTTCAGAAAAATACAAAAAATAAAAAAATAAAAGAGAGAGAGAGAGAGAGAGAGAGAGAGACAGCTTTGCATGTAATTCTACATATAAAGGTAGAAACACACTTGACAGTAGAACTGGCTAGAATAACAAGGTGCATAAATATAATATGCTTAATGATGCTGGTTTGGGAGCACTTCCATTATTGTCAGAAAGAAATATTTGTATGGCTACCACACAAATATAGACATTCAACATTATTTATAAAATCCCAGTATAACAGGAAAATAGGCATATAAAAATTTAAAAGCTAGAGATGTAATTTTAATTATTTGCATATGAAAAAGTCAGTATAATACATTGCACTGATTTGAACTAAGTTAAATTAGCTGAATCCAAGATAAATTAACAAGCCATAATTATTTTCAAAATGCCAGCATCTTGCTAATATAATTTTTTTAAAGAAAAGTTCCTATTCATATGATTATTGAAAACTGACAATATTATATATAATATTGTGTAAAAAAAAACAAAAAAAGACCTGTGATTCCTATTGTTATTGATTGACTCTGCTCCCCCCATATAGGTATGAAGTCTTACCCCCAGTGTCTCAAAATGTGACTGCATTTGGGAGTATAGTTATCGCAGGTCAGTTGTCACTAGTAAAGACAAGGTCAAACTGGAGAAGGTGGGCCCTAATCTAACATGACTGGTAACCTTATAAGAAAGGGGATGTAGAGACTGACCCAGGCACAGGGAGACACCATGTGAACGTGAGGGCGGAGGGCAGAGAGCTGCTTCCACAGGCCAAGGAGCTCTAGACATCACCTGCCAACCGTTGGACACTAGGGAACAGGTCCGAACAGATCTGCTCTCCCAGCCTCAGAAGGAACCATCCCTGCTGACACCATGACTTTGGACTCCCAGTCTCCAGAACCGTGAGGCAACGCCCTGTTGGGTAAGCCACCCAGCCTGTGGGACTTTTATGGCAGCCACAGCTGACTGATACACTTCTGTATAGAACTCTCAAAGCCTCGATGGAAGGACCCAAAAGAAGGCTTGAATAAGGGGAGAAATACCTCTTACTCCCTGTGCAGAAACTGCCCATGGGAAGATGCCTCCCAGCCTTGGAGTCCCTTTCAGAGGACGGCTGTGGTTTCTGGGAGGATGGCTGGAGGGTGTGAAATCGCACCTGGACCCCTGCAGCATTTGGGGAAATGGGACATGCTGGGCCCCATGATTCCTGGACCAGGGCAAAGATGGCTGCTGCTCACCACTCTGGGCCCCCACTTTACTCACACCAAGCCTTCTCCCTGCAAGGGGGGGGGGGAGTGCTTCCATTAGGCACAAAGCTCTCAGCTCATTCCCAGGAGCTGAGAATGACCTGAGACTCTGGTGTAATGAGTAGACCTGTTGAGGCACCAGGTGGAGGGACAGTCCTGGGGAGTGTCATTACCTCACCTGTACTATCAGTCTCGCCCTTGACATGGGGTGTTTGTCTGGTGGGAAGGGGGTCATGCAGGAAAGGGTGCCGAAGGCTGTTCCAACATGCCCGTAATGCCTACAGAACCTTGGCTTGTGCTCAACACTGGGGAGCTCACCACAGAAGGTTTCTAACCTCATTACTGCCTGGCATGTTCCTGAATTTCTGAATCGCCAAGGTTAGCTACATTTTATTTTCTTATTAGGAACAGTGTGCATTACCTGTGTGAGGACCTGCACTATTGGAGGCTCACAGTGGAGATTCTCCCATTAGCCACCTCACTGGTCCTTGGAAGAGTACAAGGGATGCCGGGCCCCATGGGGGACCTGTGTGACGTGCTCCTATTCTGACTGTCTGAAGGTGACCCCACCTCTATCCCTGATCCTAAGGGTTCAAAAGTTTGAAACCTGGCTCATCTGGAAGCAGCAAGTCTCACATCTCAGGAGAGGTTGTTACAATGCATGTCCCCAGGTCCTACCCCCTAACAATTCTAATACAGTGTGTGTCTGTGTACATTTGTGTGTATGTTTGTATGCTTGTGTGTGTGGTGTTCATATGGTGTTTTCATTTGTGTTATGTGCATGTGTGGTGTGTGTGTATATGTGGTATATGTATGTTAAATGTCTGTGGTGTGCGTTTGTGTGTGATATGTGCATGTGGTGTATGTGTCTGTTGTGTGTGTGTGGTATGTATATATTATATACGTGTGGTATCTATGGTGTGTGTATGTTGTGTATGTGTGTGGGGGTATCTATGGTGTGTGTGTATGCTGTGTGTGTGGTGTGGCATGTGAGGTGTGCACACAGGCGGGAGGAGGTGGACACTTCACTCACGACCCGTGACCCCACTGCAGATGCCCTGGAAACCATTCTGCCTCAGAACCCTGGGTCAAGGCTCAGCCAATATGAATTTTCATTTCCATGTTATACACTAAATATGGTCAAAATGTGGGGCCATACGAAATATCCTGGCTGGGTGAGCTGTAGGGTTGGTAGCACGGACAGTTTCGTGAGAAGGCTGGAGAGGCTCAGGCTCCAGCCTCGTGTGTTGATCCAGCACCAGAGTTCACACAGTTTGGTCCTGCAGTGGGGGTCTGCGTTCACACCCGCCCGCTTGGTCAGGGGCCTAACGTATGTCTGACTGCAGGACACTGTTTACCCTGAACCGGCCTTTCTGTCAACACTGGACATTTGCCTCCATCGCCCCCTGGGAGCTGTTTATGTGAAGCCTCCCATGTTCCTCTGGGAGCGACACCTCCCCTGCTGGAGTCCTGGGCAGTGTCGAGGCCCCTCACCTCCATGTGGTTCTGCTCCTGGCTTCACTGATGGTGTCTAGCCTACTATGGGTCAAAGGGTATCTCTAGTTAATTTAGGAAACAAAAGACTAGTAGCTGAATTAGTTTAGCTAAGAAAATTTCAATAGTAGTGTGTTAAATAATTTGGTCTTTGAAAATTTATCTTTACTGTGCAATATATGATATATATTGTGCAATTTGTTGCATTTGGGTCCTAGTTCAAGACATTCATATGAGAGGTTCTCTTTTGATATGCTACACACAGATGCCTCTCTTTTTCTGTCTCTATCTTTTTTATTTTTGTATTTTTCTGAAGTTGGAAACGGGAGGCAGTCAGACAGACTCCCACATGCGCCTGACCGGGATCCACCTGGCACGCCCACCAGGGGGCGATGCTCTGCCCATCTGGGGCGTTGCTCTGTTGCAACCAGAGCCATTCTAGTGCCTGAGGCAGAGGCCGCAGAGCCATCCTTAGCACCCGGGCCAATTTTTGCTCCAATAGAGCCTTGGCTGCGGGAGGGGAAGAGGGAGAGAAGGGGGAGAAGAGAGAAGTAGATAGTGGTTTCTTTTGTGTGCCCTGACTGGGACTCAAACCTGGGATGTCCATACACAGGGCTGACATTCTGTCCACTAAGCTACCAGCCAGGGCCTGTTCAGGTATGTTCTTAGTCAGAAAGGAAAGGACCTTTTAGTGAAAATGTCTTTTGTTTTCGCCCTCCCCTCTTTGTGCTTTCAGGAAGAGTTGAAAAGGAAGACATGAGTCTACTGTTTGATGAACAGTTTCTGCTGTGCAGGTGGAGGCAGGACAGGGCCCAGGGGACAGGAATAGGACGTCCATCTACATGTCGTCTCCCCTGGCGGCACTCACTTGCATCTCAGAGGCTTACAAATCCCATTCTAGTCCCGGAAACTGCAAAAGCAGCTTGTTAACCTTCTCCTGCTTTCCTATATGGCCTTTTGAGAGACAGTGAGCAGGGCTTCCTTGGAGGATGGACCCCAGCCCACCTTGCTGCTGAAAGGATCGACACGGAGCTGCTCTGGGAAGACAGACGTGGAGGGATGGAGTTCTAGCTCTTGCCAGCTGCCTCTCTTGTCTGGGCAGCTCGGAGGTCACACATGAGTGGTGACTTTATCAGGCTCCAATATCTAAGAAATAACGCACGGGTGTCCACACTAGCAGCTGCACAGTTGGGCGTGTGTGGGCTGATGTGCTCACAACGGCAGATCAAAGATCCTCCCTTTTGAGACCGGTGATTATTGGCCCTGGCGGGTTAGCTCAGTTGGTTAAGAGTGTAGTCCTGAAATGACAACGTTGCAGGTTCAATCCCTGGTCAGACCGGCACAGATGGGAAGCAACCAAAAAATGCACAACTGAGTAGAACAAATGCTTCTCTTCCCCCTCTCCTCTGTCTCCCTTCCTTTCTCTTTCCCTCTAAAAATCAATAAAAATTAAACCCTGGGCTGATAATTCGGTTGGTTGGAGCATTGTCCTGGAGCATGGAGGTTGCCGGTTCGATTCCCTGGTCAGGGCACGTACAGGAGCAGCCTGATGTTCCTGTCTCACTCAAAACAAAACAACCCAAACAAAAGAAAACAAAAAAACTGATTGTTTATGGGGAAAGGGTATTGTGTGGCTGTCATGTGTACCTGTCTAGAAAGTTTAGGTCGAAGGCAGAAGCATGAGAAATATCTTCTCCCACCCTATCCTGTTCATGGGAGTCTGTTTTCCAGGTAAATCTGCCATCTCTGAACTTTTGGAGCAAGGAGAGTGACTGAATGCCTTCCAGAGACTCCGCTCCTTCCCTGGCCCTTGGCCACACTGTGGCCAGGTCTCCCTTCCCTGGTTCTATGCAGATAGGAAGGGGGGTGGGGAGATGAGCCACAGAGCAGCCTGGTGCCTTAATTGTCGTGACTGTCGGAGATGGACTTGGGAAATGACACGGATCCTTGTGCTGTGGTCCCAGATGTGGTGGGAATCCTGGAATTTTCCCTCTGATGGTGCCGTCAGGGTTGAGTTCATCAGAAAGACTTGTCACACAGTCTGGCAGTTGAAAGGTCGCATTGAATTTTCCTAATCCTGAGTCCTCAGGCTTTTAGGGAACCCACAGTAACATTCAGGTGCTGTGAGCATGGATGAGGAAACACTATCTCAGCTTCACTAACTCTGACTGCACTTGAGCATTTCTGTGGCTGTGCAGACAGTCCTAGGGACGCCCATGAATTATGGCTAATGTCCACGGAAATGTCCACTGATGCTATCACTGCTTCAGTATGGCAGTTCCTAGACCAGGGATCGGGAAACTTTTTAGCTGAGAGAGCCAGGAACGCCACTTATTTTAAAATGTAATTCCATGAGAGCCATACAACAACTCATGTACGTTACACATTATCCAATAAAAATCTGGTGTTGTCCCGGAGGACAGCTGTGATTGGCTCCAGCCACCTGCAACCATGAACATGAGCGGTAGGAAATGAATGGATTGTAATACATGAGAATGTTTTATATTTTTAACGTTATTATTTTTTTTATTAAAGATTTGTCTGCGAGCCAGATGCAGCCATCAAAAGAGCCACATCTGGCTCGCGAGCCATAGGTTCCCGACTCTTGTCCTAGACCAACTGCTGACTCGTCATTTAGTGTTTTCAGGAAGGAGAACATTCCAAATTGAAAAAAATTTTTTTTTTTTGTAGCTCTAGTTCACTCTGATTTCCTCTGTACTCTTACACATTTTATTGATTTAAAAACATTGTTCTGGGAAGGGGATCACAGGTCTTGCCAGACTGCCCCAAGTATGCACATGCCAAAGTTGTTCAACTGCGGCGGGAGGGGTGTGCCCGTGGACAGGAGGAGAGGGCGAGACCTTTGATGCCTTCCAAACCAGAGTGAGGGGGTGGGATGGGAGCCTGGCTTGCCGTTAGAATTGTGTTCCTTTGTGTACGGAACAATGACATGGTTACATGTGGAGCATGGACACAGAATTAACTTGAAGGACATGACCTTTCAGAGCAGTTTTATGACCACTTACAAGCAAAAAGGTGAGTTTCTTACGCCCAGGAAGCATGGAGGTAGTGGAGATGGGTAGAAAGACAAACTCGAGTACAGAATAAGCTTCAAAAGTTCTTTTTTGGGGCCTGTTTTTTGGTGGCAGTGAAACATGTAATAATTCTTGACTTTGGGCCACTTTTGGAGCAGTTGCTACTACTGTTCAATTGATAACATCACCAGAGAATTCCAACGCTCATTTCACACGCATGAGTGCACGTGCGGGAGGCACTGCGGTTCACCGTGGAGGTTCCCTCGAGCAGCTCTGGGGGGGCCAGGGCACGTCCCCTCCTCTCCCACGAGTGCAGCTGGCTGCCTGCCAGGAGACGGGGCTTCGGCTCCCAGGGGCCCCGTTTTAACAACAGCTGCAACTTCAGTTTTCATGAGAACTGACACCTCTCAGTGTTATTTTTAGCACTATTCTTAGATATAGATGATTGCACTCCCAATGTCTTGTACCCAGAACCCAGAGTGCCAGAAATACCTGAGTTTTCCTGGAAACAGGGAGAGCGGAAAGCCATCCTGCCTGCCGGTCAGTTCCACCCCCAGCAATTCTGAAAAGAAATGGACATTTTCACTTTTTTTTCAGTTTCCTCTTCTCTCCTCAGCTCCATTTGTGATTGTTCTGAGCCAGGCAGTTTCTTAGGATGCACATGAACAGGTAAGGGTTTTGTGGTCTGTGCCTGCCTGACAGATGGCCTCACTGTTGCAAGTGAGTGTGGGACCCTGAGCACCTCCCCGCCCCATCCAGGCTGGGGAGATGCACACGTGCTCAGGGTCCCATGCCTTCCTCACTCTGGCTCTCGAAGACGGTCCTGTCTTGGGCGACCTGTTTGGACAGCTCTGGCCAGCGATGGCGCCCATGCCGCTGGGGCAAGCACTCACAGGTCGTCAGTCCTTGTTGAGCTTGGAATTGAAAGTGCAGGATCTTCCTGGGCCTATGCTCAGAAAAAAACAAGATGCCAACTCTTACCTCGTTTCGTGGACATTCTGTTTCCCTTTGTGTATCTTGCGGGTCGGAAGTCAATGACAACGATGAAGGGGACAGGAAGACTGCAGGGTCGGGGCAGTTGTTTATACCCCAAGTGGCAAGGGCAGGAGAGGGCTAGAAGACTGCCCCCAAGGCCCCGACCACTCTCCCAGGTGTGGGCAGGGGAAGGTGTGGTAGTGACATCCAGGAAGGTCCAGGGACGCAGGAATCTTTATGCTGCCTCTCCGCTTCCTAGTGCACAGACCCATGAGCCTAGGGCCACTTGGGGAGGCCCAGATGCAACAGGGGCCACTTCGGAAGTGATTGTGCGCAAGGCTGGCCAAGGTGGGCAGGGCAGGTTGGTCTCAGGGCATGTGGAGAGAGCGTCATCTCTGCTGGGACCACAGTCTCTGCAGGTTGCATGGACAAGGAACCCAGATGTGACACTCAGGCTGTGTCAACCTAGTCAGGTGGTACCTGTACCTCCCACCCCCTGAGTGCCCACAGGCATTAGTCAGCTGTTCCTGCTAAACACGTGAGTCTCCCACACTAGCCCCTTTCTGTTACCTCCCAGCTTCTGAGGGTCAGGGGTCTGGGAAACGCTTCACCTGGGTCCTCTGCTCAGCATCTCAAGGTGTCAGCCAGGCTACCTGCATATCTGGAGTCTGGAGGTCACTCATGTTGGTGGCAGCCTGCCTCTCTGTGGCTTTAAGACTGAGGTTTCTATGTTTTTGAGGGCTGCCGAGTCCTTGCCCCAAGGCCCTGCCATGGCAGGGCAGCTGCTTTGCAAGGCGGAGAAGACCTCTGATGTCAGAGAGGGTCCTCGTCCTTCTCTGAAGGGCTTTCACCGAATTAAGTCAAGCCCTCCAAGAGCCATCCTCTTTTGATTATTCTGACTTTTTGACTTGGGACCTTCACAACGTCTGAGCACTTCTGCACCTCTGCCTCCTCTTCCTGGTTAGAAACAGTTTCAGGTCCTGTGACTTGCAAGGCAAGGGGTCCATGGGTGTGGAACCAGGGGGCAGGGTTTATGGAGGGAGTTCTGATTTGTGTGCTACACCCTCCCTGGAAGGTGCCAGGATCGAGTTGTCACCAAGAGAAACTTGTGCAGGATTTGGGAGGCAGCAGTGATGCTGGGGCCACTGAGCCCCTGTCAGTGTGGGTGTCAGGGGTCATGAAGCTCCAGGTTCCCTGTGCTGTGGGTTGACGGAGTTGAGGTGTCATGGTGTTCACGTCCTGCAGGCTGGTTGGCCAACACCAAAGGCAGCCTCTTCCTCCCCAGCCCGCCCGTGTGGGCCCCCTCCCTCTGAGTCTCATTTCATCACCTGCCTCCCTCTCTGTGGGCCTGCCTCCCGTGGAGTCGCCATTGTGCCCAGAGTCAGTGCACATGGCCAGGGTCCAGGGCGGCCAGGCCAGGTGCTGTGACCTCATCAGGACACTGTGCTATGGACATCCCTGCTTGTTCCTGCCTGTCACAGAAGCTGGTTCTTGGTGTCACTGTTTCTAGCAAGGGACTGCAGCAAGGACTGTGCATCATGCGTAGTGGAGCTTGGTTGTAGGGACAAGCAGGATGATTGGGGTTTGGACTCCAGGGCTGTGTCAGAGCTGTCTGGTGTCCATAATGTGCAGCCCCCCAAAGCACCAAAGCACAAGGAGGTGCACCCCAGGCCTTCACGCATGTGGCTGTGACCCCATAGCCTCCTTCCTGTCCCCACTGGCAGGGATCCTCCAGGCCTCAGTGTGATGCACTGCTGTCTGTCTCCCCATAGATGTGCGTCTCCTCTTCCCCTTGACCCACAGTGCCTCACATAGATGTTGATGAATGCCCTCTGTAACCCTCGCACACTGGATTATAATAACAGGTTTGCACACCTCTCTCCTGGTTAACAGTGAGCTCTTGGAAGATAAGCAGCCACATCTTTGCATGTGTGCCCCCAGCATTCAGTCCTGCGTTCTGCAAGTGTTTGTTGAGTGACTGAATGAAGAAGACAGACACTGAGGTGCAAGTGACAGAGATGGAATAACACTGGGATCTCACTGTTGACCAGACAAATACAAACTTTGTCACTTGGTCACCTCTCAAAGAAGAGGAAGCTTTGTCAGCACCACATGATGAGCATGACCACCTCCCTGAGTCCCTTCCTAAACCTATGGCCCCTCTCAAGATGTAGTCTAGGTGTTTGACAAAGATGAGAAATGTTTGAGACCAAGGCATAGACTGTAGGCTTAGTAGACCTGAGTCTACATTTTTCTTTTTTTTGTCACCAGTTAACCAGATGTGTGGGCATTAATGTCTTTGTCAACATGGAGATGTGGATAATCTCAGAGTTCAGGGTGGCCATGGCTCCAGCTCCTGGAGGACTGATGAGGGCTGGAGTTCTGTGATTCACTCAGCAAACACTCATTGCATCCTAATGTGCACCTTGCTCCAGGACAGGCCTTGACTCCCAGGATGCAGGCCCGTGAGTGCTCAGTTGTGTGCACAGGCCAGGCACTGAACAGAATGTTGGGACCTCGGCCACAATCCTGCTGTGCCAGTGTGGCGTGGGCCGAGGACCCATGCATGGATGGGAGTGATGGACAATCAAAGAAGGTTTTAGTAAAAAACAACAGAAGAGCTGAGCTGTAGGTGGAGGCAGGGGTAGGGCTTCCATATACACTAGGTTCTCTCCACTCATTGTCATTCATTTATTTATAATCGGGTACAGCTAATCCTTCACTTATGCAACTGTTCCATTCCACAAGGTCTTTCTCAACTTGAACTTTGCAGATTGCTTTGGATTTAAAGACACAGAATCCTTTATACACACATGGTCCAGAATACTTCTCGACATAGAAGCAAAGTGAATTTGTGTGCAGGGGAGAGGCAGGTTCGGTCACGCTCACACATCAATCTGCTTATTTTCTCTTCTCGTCTGTGAGCAGGTCCTGCATGTCCCAGCTCTGTCCTTTGTGGAAGCTGAGCTGGTAACAGAAAGAGAAGACCCTGAGAGGGGTGGGTCAGCTCCCCTGGGGGGGTGGTCTGCCTGTCACCTTACTCACTGGCCCATGGGTGGTTCATCCCTGAGACCGTTTTGTGCTGCTGGGGTCCCTGCAGGTCCCACTCTCTGTGCCCATTGCAGAATGGGGGTCCCACCTGGGGGTCTCTGCAGACTGCTGCCCTGCTTTTGCCTCCTCTGCTTTGGCAACAGAGAAAGGTCAGGTTCTTGTGGGTGGTGGTGACCTGGGAGCTGCAGCCCCCACTCTCCGCTCACTCCAGCTCCAGCACCGATGCCCTGCTTCCGTTCAGGCCCAGGAGAGACAACGACCCATCCTTTCTTCACGCGCTGGCCCCCCGCACATGCGGTGAGGAAGAACCTGTGTGTCCTCCTCTGTAGGACAGCCACTGTGCCCGCTGGCTGAGCCCTGCCCTTGGGCGGCCCCACCTGCTCTGCACTCTGCTGGGCACCTGCTGTGCTCCCTACCGCCCACAGGCTCTGATCTCCTCTCGATTGCTCAGATGCCATGTTTCTTTCGTGATGGACAGAACGTGTGCTTCCTGCCCCTTCACATGCGAAGCCCTGACTGTCAGGTGGTGGTACCTGGAGGTAGACCCTATGGAAGGTCCCCGGGTCGATGGAGCCAAGAGGGTGGGGCTCTTGCAATGGCGCTAATGCCCTTCTTGTGTGAAGAGCCCAGAGCTTGCTATGTGGAAGCCAGGAAAGGTCCTCATCAGAGTCACCTGTACTGGCACATCCAGGGGTCCTTTGCCCAGCAAGCCTCGCTAGGCATGGCTCCTCCTTTGTTCAGGACCCTGCTCAGGACCACCGTGCCCGCCTCTCTGCCTCTCTCCACCCAGGAACCTCACTGGATTGATGCCTGCATGTGCTCGTGGATGGTGCGTTGTGGCATGGGCCACACGGCCACCTGGGGGTCCTGACTCCCCCTCACTCATGGCCCCTGGCTTCACTGTCCTCTGAACCGCAGGTCATGTCTCTCCCTGCAGTCTGTCACACAGCCATGCTCCTGATCCCTGGCGGGTAGCTGTGACAGAAGAAGGGTCTTTCATCTTGTTCACAGATAAATCTCCACTGCCAGGGATGGTGTTTAGTCTGCAGTGGGTGCTTCACAAGTACCATCCGGGCAGTCAGCCGAGTTCTGTTTTGCTCTTCAGTGTCAGGTATTATTAGATGGCTGAGAGCAAGCAGGTGGACGTGTACATGAGTGTGTGTGAGTTTGGTTTCTCTGATGATGAGAGGCCCCACACCTGCCCTCTGTTTCCTAGTCTTGGTGACAAGCTCTGAGAAAAGGGGTAAAGTCCCTTCCAGTGAACTGCTGGAGGGCGGTTGAGGGGCAGAGGAAAAGAGCAAGGCGGATGACTCCCAGGAGCCGCTGGGCCGTGCGGGACTGCGGGCCCCTGTGGTAGTCCCCCCGGCCCCACTCCACAGGACATCCTTCTGTGGGGCTGTAGAAACGGCTGCTCGCTTCCAGTTCATGCACTCCACTTTCCTCGATAGTCTGCAAAGCAGAGACCACATCCTTTCTTTATCTGAGCCGCCTGAGATGTTCCTGGTGACTGGTCTGCGTGGGCGGTCAGAACTGAAAGGAAGGGCTTCCTGCTGACCTGTGCCCTGCACTGCGGAGCGACTTTGCGTGTTTCGGCCGCTGGGTGTGCAGACTCTGAGTCAGATGTGGCTTCCCGCCCCGACTGAGCAGACAGCTACCATGTGCGCCGGGCACAGCAAGCACCGCCTCCTCATTCACGTGGTCTGAAAGGGGGCGCCGCGCAGAGTCGGGCCATAAAAACGACTCGGGTGGCGTGTTCTCACGTGAAAGAGCTGGTGGTCAAGTCTTGTGATCCCGGCTTGTGTTAATGCAGCATCATTAAAGGAGACACAGACCCAGGGCAGGTAACTGGCATTCGCCTCGGAAGGAAGCCCGTGTGATGGGGTTTCTGGAGCAGCGATGCAGGGGTTCAGAGAGAGGATCTTCCTGAGGATGCTGCACACAGATCCGGCCTTTGAGATGCACCGGTAGTGCACAGGCGCCTCATCCAGTCCTGGGCGTTGCTCCTCCAGGGGTGTCCCTGGACCACAGCGTTGGTGGGGCTGGTCCTAAGGGCAGAGTCTCCAGCCTCAGCCCGGTGTCATCTCTAATTGTAAGGCGAGTGCAGCGCGATGTCCACTGTCCTCCCGCAGTGGCTCCTCCCTTCCCCGAGGGAAACTGAGGCTGGAGACCAGCCGGAGGAGCACAGGTTCATCATCATAGCGCCTCCGCCTGTGGTGCCCTCATCCCATGCTTCTGCATGAAGGGTTCTGTTGGGACCCCTGCTGCTTGCCACATGACAAGCACCCAGCAGCAGCCAGCTTCCTGCTTTGTTCCCCAGGTTGGCAGCAGAGTGGCCTAAAGGTCCTGTTGTCACACCGCTCCCCAGGTCATCTGTGTCCCATCATCCCTCTCAGAAACCCACCAGGTGTTTTCCACGGCAACATGGTCACTGGCTGCCTAAATATTTGTTGTCGTTGGTCGGCTAAATCTTTTGTAACTTAAAATTTTAAGCCTGACTATATTGGCAGAATACGTCACACATGCCGTTGAAGCTGGTTGTAGTCCCTGGGAAAACAGCACCTGTTTTCACTGCCAGCCGGCAGCCAGGGCTGCTGTGTGCATCCTTACAGGCTATCTCTGGGTTTGAATCAGACACATGGGCAGTATGCCCACCCCGGGCCTGGCGTACAACAGACTCACAGTGCATGCTATATAATTGTTGTGGG
The DNA here is from genome assembly GCF_036850765.1 of Saccopteryx bilineata. Classification (NCBI taxonomy): domain Eukaryota; kingdom Metazoa; phylum Chordata; class Mammalia; order Chiroptera; family Emballonuridae; genus Saccopteryx; species Saccopteryx bilineata. The sequence continues at coordinate 102,290,943 of NC_089491.1, read as the reverse complement.
GTGCTTATTTTAATGATCTCAGCGTGCCTTCAAATATAGGGACACACTTTGTAACCAATGTGTGGAGCTCTCCCCAGTCCAGCGGCCTTGTCCCCAGTACAGGTACCCGGACTCCCCCACAAGGCCCACAGTGGCTCACTGCGTGGGGCTCCTGGTGGGTTTTGCCCCAACATGCTCATGACGGGGTGAGCAGTTCGTTGTGGACTTGATCTAAAAAGTGTGGCTATTAAGCACCAACCCAGACTGACAGACCTCACCAAGGTACTGGTGCCGTGAGGTCTTCCTAGGGGTGCCATCTGTCCTCAGGTGAGGACAGGAACAAGCTCTCTTCAAGTGGGAAGCCCCTTCCTCAGCTTCCCAGAGACACAGAGCTGGGGAGGTCGGAGGGGCAGGCTGAGTCTCCTGCCTCCCCTCCCTCCTCAGTGTCTGACACTGTCTGTCTTTAGGGGGTAAGTGAAGTGTTGGTGGACATTGTAGACATCAAGAATGATATAAAGTTGGCCTTCAAAGGGACATTTTGTCTGGGATCATTTCCACATCACCGTGAAGGAAGACACAGATTTTATGGGCTGAGAACAGCTACTTGCTCTCCTCACCACCAGGGACTGTGGCCGAGAGGGAGGCTCAGAGTGGACAGAACGAGGCTCTTGGACGGGGTTTTGCTGCACATGGTGTGGGCATGGGAGGTCCAGCTCAGTCTGGGCTGCAGTCACAAGTGTGACCCAGGCACCTACCTGGGACCCTGAGGTTCTAGTGTTTTATGTTTTAGGCTTTTGAAAATTTTTCTATGTTCACAAAGGGCTGTTGGGCACCCAGTGGCCATGGTCATCACTGTCCCCAAGCAGAGCTGTGCCACTGTACTGGGTCATTTTCTGCTATAAGAAAGAGAAGATGCCAGGGTGTGGCTCCCGGATAAAAATAGACTCCATGCCTCTCTGGCCAGGAGCCTTGGGGGCTGTGGGAAGATGGCCTGAACGTATCTATCTCACTGAGACAAGACAAATCCTGACTTTGGGGATACCTCCCTTCCCATTTCTGAAGAAAAACAAATTTTAGGTTCTAACTGTACTTTAAACAATATTTAGGCTTCCTGAGACGCCAACGCTTGTGTGTTAGAGTTCAGAGCAGCAGTGTATGCAAGAGCTCAGACACGGAGACAACCCCTGTCTGTGGACGAACAAAAGGAGGTCTCTATACGTGGGTATTGACTGCAGTGTTTCTTTTTCAGGGTCCTGATCTTTTGACATCTGGGGCCTTGCTGACCCTGGAGGGACTGGCCCCTCAGGATAACTAATTTCTTGAGACAGTAAATGATGTCTTTATGAGCCTGCCTTTCACACGCAGACCAACCAATCCAGAGCCCACGCTCCAACCACCTCTTCTGTCAGATCTCACACCCTGGTGACAGTCTCCCTGCCCTTGTCACCCCTGAGCCTGGTATCAGACTGTAAGGGACAGTGCCTATGCCCCAGGGCTAGTTGAAATTATTCAACCCTGCCTCACTCCCTCAATGTCATGGAAACCCAAACATCTTCAGCTTGGGAAGATGACAAAGATCTGGAAATGGATGGTGGTGAGGTTCCATGACGATGTGAATGCACTCACTGCCGCTTAATTGCACATCTAAAATGACTAAAGTGGTAAATTTTATTTTATGTTTAATTCATCACAAGTAAAAAGTACTTAGGTTGCTGGCAAAAGTGTCCTTTAATGCCCATGAGTCTGGGTTCTCTCAGGGCAGGACACATGGTGCTGCATCTCCCTCACACCTGGCAGGGGCCTGGTCACAGGGTGGCGAGGTGTGGGTGTCACAGCAGGGCTTATCCTCCGGCTCCCCACAGTCCTAACCTCTGGTCGGCTTCAGGAGGCCCGGAGCCTGCTGGCCCAAGGCATTTGCAAACCTCTGCGGCTGCTGACAGGGTCTCCCAGTTAACAAACTGGAGCTTCTCAGCAAACCACCTGGAGCAGCGGCAGGCTCTGTGAGCACAGGGCCCAGAGGGGCGGATTCCATCCAGGAAACAGACTGAGGTGGGCGTGCAGGTCCTGCTCACTGGAGGCGACCAGGCTCTGCTGGGGTTTACTGATGCCCAGCTTTGCTGCCCCTTTTGCATTTTCGTTTTTCTGGGGGGGGGACCCCTGCTTCTCCAGGAGCTCTCTGGGTGGAGGGGAATGCTCAGGATGGCAGATGGCTGTCACCTGTGATTTTATACTACACTAGAGCACCTGCCCTTTGGTTTTGATGATTTGATTTTTAATAGAATTCAAATGACACCATGACCCAACCCTCCCCCCCCCCCAGGAAATGCCCCAGTGCTCTGTCACCTCGGTGCTGAGGCTGAGCACCAGGGTTTTACCAGGACACCCCCAACTCCCAGGCTGGGGCTGCAAGGCCTGTGGGCCAGGGAGGCTGCAGACGTGCGCTTGCTCCCTAACAAGGCTGCAGGCTGCTTTGCGGCTCCTCCCCGGCCATGCAGGTTTGTTTGAAAACCGCAGACTCCTGCTTTCAACTCTTTCCTCTGGTCTCTGATAAAAGGGAAATTAAGAATCACTTTTAACAGTCTGACTGAGAGCTCAGAAGGTTTGTCTGCAAAAGCAGGACATCAAAGCGCAGAGTTCCTTAGGGCCTTGGCCCGAGACAGCGGGAGGAGGGAGGGTCTACAGCACCCTGGGTCCCGGCCTCCCCTCTGCCTTGGTCTCAGGCCCCAGCTGCATGGTCAGCGTGCCTGTGCCTGGACACCTGACAGGCCTCTTAAATGCGACCGCAGGCCAATCTGACAGACCCTGAGAATAGCTCGGATGCCTGGAGACACGCCGTAATTGCCTTGGGAAGAGCAGTTTGGCTCGGGTCCCACTTTGTTGGTTTGAACTTCAGAAAGATTCCGCTTGCTTCGTGATGTTTATAGCAGCTCCAAGATAATTTTGGAGCCCTTGAAGAGGCAGGGCGAGCAGGGCTAACTGCCTGCATGCTGGCCTTGGAGCCCAGGACAGCCCGCCAGCAGACCCAGGCCTAGCCAGCTCCTGCTAACGTGTCTGTGGTCCCATCTCCTGCCAGACCAAGGCGTTGACTGTGAGGCTGGGCCTGCTGGGCTCCCTCACTGGCCCAAGGTGACCGGAGCCCATGCCTGGCCGTGGGCTGTGGGAGTGCTGCAGTGAGCCTGTGTTTCTTGTTGAGCTCAGGGCTGGGTTCTGAGGTGACAGGTTATTTGTGGGGTTGTTTCTTTCTTTTCCATGCCAGCCTCCTTGAAAGGAGGGGTGTGGCCTCATGCCTTCTTCCTGCTGTTAGCTGGCTGTTCCTTACATACCAAGTGCTGGGGTTCAGCTGCTGAGCAGGGGGAGGGTGTCAGTACCCCCTGGGGATGAGACGGTCATGGTTCCTGGGACCTGATGCTGAATCACCACCTGCCTGATGCTTACTGACACCCACAAACCCCATGTCACTGTGCTCCAGGACTGGGGCGTCGGGAATTCAGGTGCGACACTCAGATCTAGGCCCTGGCGGGGGGCGGGGGTACTGCTGGGGGCATGTCGGGCAGTGTGGGCTTCTTCCTGGCATGGTGACTGCAGGGCCCCTCTGTCTGGGTGGCTTGGCATTGCAGAAGTTGTCCATGTCCATGTGGAAGCTGCGTGGCCACTGAGATGCAGCACAGGCTCTAGGAAAGCGGGGGACCCTCGGGGTGACCCAGGTGCTCCCCCCACAAGGAGAACGTTTCTATGTGAGAAGGCTTGCGTTGTGGGGACCTGGGTGAGGGGGTGTGGCAGGTCACAGGTATTCCAGGCTCAGTCTCCTGACCCTGTAGCCAGGCTGGGTGCATATCCACACCAAGCCCTCTCCCCCCTGGCCCCTGCCCTTGCGTTTGCCCTTCACACCCACCCCCGGCTCCTGTGGGAGGCAGGACAACTCTTGATCTGGGTGTGAGGAATGCCCCGAGGCAGGGTGGGGCCGCAGCGGAAAGCAGCTGCAGAGACAGCCAGCCAGCCCTGGACCTCTATCAATTATGACAAGAATGCCAGCCTGTGCAATGGGCGAAACACCATTTTTAACAGCCGTGTGGTCCCAGCCCAGCGTCTGCCAAGATGAGGGGCTGGGTGTCTCTGGAATGTGCCTGGTCAGCTCAGGCTTCGTAGGAAGGCAGGTGAGGGTGGCTTAGGCTCTGCACAGCCCTGAGCAGAGAACATGCTCCAAAACCTGGACTCCCTTTCTGCCACCAGGCAGGGTGGCGGATGGGTGCTTCTTTTGCAGCCATGTCAGGTCTGTTCAGGGAACCTGAGGTCTGCAGAGCATGGGGCAGGGTCCTCACGCTGCACAGGGAGGGCCTGCCACCCTGCTTTCCTCCCACGCCCACCGTCAGCAGCCCAGCCAGGTCCTCGCAGGTTCTGCCTGATGGACACAGTGTAACAGAAACAGCAGGAGAGGATTTGAAATGTGCAGTCAGATGTCTGGCCCCATTTCCAATACCCACATTTTGCTTGGGAATGGGCTGAGGGGACCCAGCACTCTGGCAGAGGCAGCTCAGTGAGACAGCAGGGCCAGCACGTGTTGGCCACCTGGCAGTGACCCTCAGAGTCTTCACCTGTGAACGAGGAGGGGGAAATCTCTCAAAGGGGCCCTGACCAGAAGCAAAGTGGGTCCTCTGGACAGTCAAGCCCCTTTGAGAGCCCGACAGGAGCCTCACTCTCCTTCCCAGGGAGGTGCACACACGTGTGCACATGCACTTGGTGCCGTTTCCAAGGGTGTTGGTACCTAGGGGTGCTCTGGTGTCTCCAGATTTAAGAGGTCCTGTTTGAAAAGGAAAAGGGTGGAGAATAAAAGTTGTATCTAGAAAAAGGAGACCACATGGAGGGAACGGACCAACACGCAAAGATGCTGTCACATTAATATAATAGAAGCCTATTCCAGGCGCTTAATTTGCAGACTTGAGTGGCTGGTGACAGCCGCACCCCTCAGGATGGCACATGCGGGCTGGAAGGAGCTCCCCACCCTTGCTTCTCTTTGGCTTGTGCAGCGAGCAGCTGAGAATCTGAACCACAAGCAACCCAGATTTAGAGAGCACGCCCCAAACTTCAGCACAACGACAGACTCGCTCTCTTTACCATGGAGCAGGCCCTCAAGAAAACCTTCCCGTCCACCCCACCCTGGCTGGAGAGACCTCAGCCTGCTGCAGAGACAGGCTCATTGCCAGCTGGGGCTGACTGCCACAGAGAGAGAGAGGTTCAGATTTATCTCCCATCACACCCTTCAGGGAAGGGAACGTTGAGAGTTGGAGGGTACCTGCTCTGTGCTGGAAGCTTCTTAGTACAGTCCTTGGTGTCTGAACTGGAACACAAAACCTCTGGAAGGTTCTAGGGCCAGGACCAGGTTCTGGGCCCCCAGGCCCCTGATGCTACTACTGCACAGCCTTCCTGTCTGTCTGGGGAGGTCAGGAGGGCCTCTGGAAAATGCCTTCAAGTTGGGGGTCATCAAAAGTACTTATCTCAGCAGCGGGCCAGGGCTCCTCCTGGGCACAGGGCGTGGGCACGAGCAGGTGGAGTGAGCCAGTGTCTGTCAGCAGCCTGGACAATACCTGCTCTGGGGAGATCAGCACTCGGGGACACACTGCACCTCCCGGGGACTGGGAAGGAGGCTGGCTCCATGGCAACCAAGGCAAGCCATGCCGCACAAACTGTTTCTGGAATCTTAACGCAGCTTGGGGATGTCTAGAGTCCAGACCAGATAGTCAGCCATCTCCCCATGGACCTGCCCGCCTCTCTCTGTCACTCCCTTGTGACTGCCCAGCCCCTAAATGCTGAGGTTTGAAGGCCGTGGGCTGGACAAAGCTGTGCGGTGCTCAGGGCCATCTGAGTGTTTGTGGGCTTTGCTGGGGGACCCAGAGCCCAAAGGAGGCTATGCTGCAGGGCTGAACCACCCTAGACTGGCTTTAGAAAGGACAGCTGTCCTCTAATCTTCTAGTCAGTGAAGGTGACCAGGTCCAAGTTGCAGAAAGCAGTGTCAGGGGAGATCGTTGGATGAGCTTCATGGAGTGAGGCATCCCAGCCAATGGCACAGAAACAGCTGCTCCAGGCAGGGGCCTGTGGGCCACATGGAGAGCCTGGCAGCAGAGGGTCATCCAAGGAACTGGTCCAGCAATGAAGGCCATCGTGAAGCTGCGAGCCCAGTGGCTAGGCTTCAGCTGGAGGATGGTGACCGTTGGTAGCTGCCTGGCATCTCTGGGTCTCTTTCGTTTGTGTGAGGAGAGTTGTGTGTAGCTTTTAAGGTGGTTATGAGAACTCATGTGTTAGCACAGCACTTAGGAGCGACTAAAGAGAGCTGGGATTTTCAGAATGACTGCCTGAAATTTGCATGAATTTCACATGGTATTCAGTGCTAGTCAGTTGGCCTCAAAAAAGGGTCTTTTCAAACTTTAGGATGCCACCTCTCTGCTACCTCCCTTGTGTGAGCAAGAGATCTTAGTCACTGGGTTGATGATGAACTACCTGAAAATTCCATGGTTATGCGCATATGTTTGTGGATCAGAAAATTGCTGTTGGCCCAGTAAGGTCAGCTTGTCTCTGATCATGGTTTCTAGGCCTCAGCTGAGAGACTTGAAAGCTGCGGTCAGACCATCTGAGTGGTCATTCACTCCTAAGTCTGACAATCAATGTGGGCTGCTGCGTGGGGATGTCAGCACTCACCACACGGGCTAGTTGGGCTTCCACACAGCATGGCGGCTGAGTGAGACTTCAGGGAGCCTGAGGAAGCCATGTGCTATCAATGACCTCACCTTGGCCATCCCATTGCTTCTGCCATATTCTCCTTATATATACTTCCCAGGGTCAGGTTTAGGGAACCAAGACACCCTTCAGTGGGATGGCACCTGTGGGATGAGACAGGCACAAATCTCGTTTTTGTGCACACACAGGAAGGCTGTCTCTGTATGGGTCTTGCCTGTGCAATCTTCCTGGTAGGGTTTTTGGAGAGGCCAGAGCCCTGTCCAGACTTACTGCTGCAGCTCTTGTGCTAAAGGCCCTTTGAGCCCACTTCAAGGGAGAGCAAGACCCTGGAACTTGGAGTCTCCTTTAATCCAGTCTCAGGGTCTTACAAGCAAGTTAAGGGAGGCCACATAAATGTAAGTCAACATGACAAAACACACTCATAACATGGTAAGACCATGAAAGAACCATGTTAATATAAAATGCACAAACTCATGAAAATATGCAGGGCCTGATCTCTTCCTTGACTGGCCTTTTCCAGATCCAAGAGAGCAGTTTGAGCTCGTTGTCTGAAAAATGGTGGGGAGGGAGGGGGACTGGTTAATTCTAGGGAGTCACTTAGATTGGTTTATTACTATTGAGTTAAAAAATATATCTGTATTGTGTATAAAATTTTTTTTTCTTAAGTGAGAAGTGGGGAGGCAGAGAGACAGACTCTTGCATGCACCCTACTGGGATCCACCCAGCAAGCCCATTAGGGGGCAATGCTTTGCCTATCTGGGGCCGTTGCTCCATTGCAACCTAAGCCATTTTAGTGCCTGAGGTGAGGCCATGGTGCCATCTTCAGTGCCCGAGTCCAACTTGCTCCAATGGAGTCATGGCTGCAGGAAGAGAAAAGAGAGAGAGAGAGAGAGAGAGAGAGAGAGAGACAGAGAAAGAAGGGGAGGTGGAGGGGTGGAGAATCAGATGGGTGCTTCTTTTGTGTGCCTTGACCAGGAATCGAACCTGGGACATCCACATGCCAGGCCAATGCTCTACCACTGAGCCAATTGGCCAGGGCCCTGTAATGTGTATATAATTTAAAGTAATGATTTATGTGTTTAATTTGAAAAATTAAGCAAAACTAGACACAAAAGTAAAAACTAATCTTTTATTCCTTTTCTTTATTTAAAAATAGAAATTTAAAAATAAAAATAATCAATTTATTCAATACATTTAACTTCCTTCAGGAACAACAGAGCAGGAGCAGATGAAAGTAGCATGGGCCATTATGAAACCAGAAATACCGCTGGCTTGGGTATTTCCAAGGACGTGCGATTCTTTAAGAGTCCCTGCCTTTCTGTGCCGCGCAGTCACCAGCAGCAGTGACCAGCATTTGCTGAGGTCTCCCATGAGCAGAGCTGTGCAATACACCGTATGTGCACTGTCTGCTGTGCCCTCACATCACCCGGGAGGCAATGTCATCGTCACTCGCCACAGAAGCTAACGAAGGCTCGCACACAATCAGTTAAGTGGGAGTTACTGAAATCTAGACCCAAGTGTCTAACGTCAGGGGCCAAGCAAACACGCTCTAGGCTGTCTTGTTTCCTTGGAGGACAATGGGAACATCATGGGGCTCTAAGCCGCAGTCATCTTCCAACAGAGCCCCTGGGAAGGAGGGAGTTGTGGGCGTGGTCTCTCTTTTTAAAGGTGAGAATTTCCTAAGCCCCTTCTTTACTCAGTTGTTCTGTGGGCTGGGCTGATGGCTCCTTCCAAATCGTTCTCTGGTTATCCAGGAATGTGGACATGGAGTGGGTCTGTCGGGATCATCCCCGTTCAGGAGGCACTTTGCCGGGACATGCGTGGGGCAGCACCATGGCCGTGGGAGCAGAGATCCAGAAAGGCACCTTTCTTTAAAGAAGAGAAAATACCACCCATCACACCAGCATGCAAGCTCTTGAATGCCGGTTGTCTTCTAAGTGGGTTTTGTTCTGCCCACGGGTCCTTCTTTGGGGATGCTTCCTTACATTTTAGAATTTATTCACACATTCTCAACTTTGCCAGTGAAGAGGAGAAATCTTACTGGGAGTACAGAACGTCTGAAACCACACTCACTATCCCAGGGACACTTTTATCTGCCAACGACGGGTTGATTTTCCATTCTTTTTCTCCCACTGAGCTGGGCTTGGATTCTAGCCCATCCACATTCTAGTGCCTGCATCGTGAGGCTCTCCCACTGGGGTGAACAGTGCCTAGTGGGGTGTCCTGACTCCTCTGAAATAGTTGTGTCTGGCTGAGGACAGACAGCGTCCCACCCACATGAGATCGCCACAAAGAGGACAGAGAGAAGAGGTATGCTGCTCATGGAGTCAGGAGCACTGTAGGGGGCTCCCGGACGGAGGGTTCGGGGCAACAGGCAACCGAGACAGCTCTCCTCTTCCTAGCTCTGCTTCCTGGTATCGTGCCTGGGTCTTACAAGGAAAAGACATCTGCTAGACTCTCAGCATTAGGTGTTATATTCTTGAGTGTTCTTCCCTCTTATCTCCCATTGGATAACCACTAAGAAGTGAGGGGGCCCAGGGCAGGCCACCTGTCATATGACACCTAGAGCCATTATGTCAACAACTCAGAAGCTTGGTTCATACTCACCAGTCACCAGGAACCAGAGTCACCCTCACTCCTGCTTCCTATCTCCTGGGGCACTTGGCACAGGCGGTCTGTGTCTCTGGAAGCCATATCCATCTCAGTGACCCCCTTCCTCAATTCAGGGTATGCCTGGAGCCTGGCAATAGTTTGCTTCTTGCTGTGTTCTCAACTGTTCTGCACAATGCCAGTCGGCTCCTCATCAACCTTTCCCAGCCTCAGCGTGATCAAGTCTCTCCATCTTTAGACCCTTCAGTGCTTCTGTTGCTGTGTGCCGTGTTCTGATCCCGGGATGGCACCACAGTTCCTTTACTCCCCAACATTTCCCTGTGATAACTTTCAGACATGCAGGGCAGTGGACACAGTTGCACGTGCACACCTGTCTCCCACCCGCAGAGCTCATGGTTCCCTCTGTCCTTCCTCCGTCCATCTCATATTCCATGCACTGCCCTGGAAGTTCCTGTCATCAGTAGAGACTTCAGCATCACTAACTAGAGTTCAATATTTGTTCACTGTTCTATTTTGGGGCGAGGTTTACATTCAGTAAAATGTGCAGGTCTTAATAGCACAATTCGATGATCCCAACCCTATCAAGATACGGGATGTTTGTGTCACCCTAGACATTCCCTCAGGCCCCTTCCTAGTCAGTCCCCACCCCACCTCCACAAAGGCAACACTTGTCTGGTTTTCACCATTTATTTATTGCCTCTTCTAGAACATCATTGAATGGACCTGTGTAGCACACACTCTTCTGTGCAACACTTGCTTCATCCCGTAGTGCTTTTGTGATTCCTTCACATGGTTGTTGTGTGTGTTGGTAGCAGAGGCAAATTTAACTGCAGGTGCACTGGGCATGCACCCTGGGCCTTGACTTCTGAAGGGCCGGCCAAACTCCAACTTTCTCCTTTTTTCTAATGACACCAAGTTGGGTTTCATATGTGCAATTTTAACATTAATAGTACATAATATTTTTGCCTGACCTGTGGTGGCTCAGTGGATAAAAGCGTTGACCTGGAATACTGAGGTCGCCGGTTCAAAAAAAACCCTGGGCTTGCCCGATCAAGGCACATATGGGAGTTGAAGCTTCCCCCTTCTCTCTCTCTCTCTCTCCCCTCTAAAATGAATAAATAAATAAAAATAATTAAAAAAAAATAGTACATAATATTTTTTATTTATTTAAAAATACGGTTCACATGTATTTTTATTTTCCCTGTCTCTCTCTTTTTTCTAAGGGTCCAATATTTTCTTCTGTGCCCGGGGCCTCAACTGACCTTAACTCACCTCTGGTTGGTAGTTGGTTACTTTTTATTGCTCACTGTGTCCCAGTGTACGGATGTGCCGCTGTGCTCCAGTCGATGGACACCTGGACTTTGTCAGTCTGGGAGATAATGACCGACCTACACAGAGCTGTTTGTGCCTTCCTGTGCACGTTGTGGGCCAGACACAGGCTTTTGTGATGCCCAGATGGGACCACAGGGTGCGCCCCACTGTCTTTGTGACAAGACCAGCCAGCTGAGGAAAAGGGCAGGGTCAAGTTCTTGAACTGTGTGGCTGCTGTGCCACACTCAGGGACTGTGTGCAGGGGTCTGTGACGTGGCTGACACTTGCTCTTCTTTTGGGCATTGCCTGCTGGGCAATCCGGTCCCCAAGAGCAGGACTCGAGTGCAGGGTTTCTTTTTGGAGGTTAGTCCTTACAGCACTGGTGGAGTTGGGACAAGGTTGTCCCACTGCAGGCACCTGAAACTCAGCCACTGGGGACGTCAGGGGCAACTGTGCCCTCCGGGAGGTGAGGGCATGTGGAATGGAGTGGAGTGCTTACCCATGGCATCCCTGCTGTCCCCTTCACTGTCTGAGCTTTGGTCCCAGGCAGATGGACAGTCAGCTCTGAGCCCCGGCTTGCCTCAGGGATAGGCTGAGAGAGCCCGGGCCCTCCTCCAGCAGTGGACATGGGCACAGGCTCTGCACAGGTGGCCGCAGCGTGTCCTGGACTCGGCGTTCCAGGACAACCAGTGCGTGTGCTTCGCCTCCTGAGATCCTCCCCCGGCCACCTGCAGGCAGACGTAGGTGTGCTCTTTTCTCTCTGTTCTGATTGCACAGGTACACATGCCTAACATGCTAGGTCACATCTCATTGCAATAGTCTGTTCGTAGAGTCTCCTCTCAGTGGCAAGAGGGCCCCAGGACTCAGAATGACCTGCACGCATGGATGCTTGAGACTTCCCTGCAATGACTTCCGTCAGTCCTACTCTTGGATGGACACGACCTGTTCTATCCCAGGTATCGCTTCCATAATGCCAAGTCACAGCACGTTCGCTGGGACAGCTAGCACCCTGGCTCTCTTCCCCTCTTCCCTGCGCAGTCAGGCCTGTGTGCTGTTGTGTAAACTCTCGCTAAGTTTGCTGTCTAAAGGTTAGGCTGGAGGTGAGGCGAGGACATTGAGTTGGTGCCAGTGGAGTTTTGCCAACTAGAGCAAGCTTAGTTAGGTTGACACAGCGGCTGAGCCAGGCTCTGTGAGGAGGCCCTCCTGACGTGGAGCTGCCTGGAAGGGTTTTGGGAGTGGGGCCCTCACCAGACGGCAGGTGCATCGAGCCCTCCTCAGCGCACCTCCCTGAGACTGTGGGGAACCCGCACAGAATTGGGGGCATCCTTCCAGACCCCTTATCCTGCTTGCTTAAGGCTGACAGCTCCTCCAGGTCTCTGTGCAGACTCAGTGCGGGTGGGTCCTGCTGGCGCTGCCCCTGGATGTCTTGGCCACCCAATCAGCTACAAGAAGTACACTTGATATTTGAAACTTTTAATTGATAACATTTGCCCACAAGGACCAACAAATGTGGCAGAGGCCATTTAGTTCTTCACTGTCTTGGGGACTTCATTCACTCAACACAGGTCCTCTGGGGTCTTCAGGTGAAGGTAGAGGTCAGGATGTATCAGTCATCAGGGGTGGCTTTCACCAAGAACCAGGAAGGTCAGTAGTGTACCACAACAAAAGGGTGTCTTGCTCATATCCCTTTCCTCTGAGGGAGCGCTGAGGGCTGGGCAAGGTTGACACGCCCACACAGCCACCCGGAGACCCATGCTCCTCTCACCAGATGGCGCTGCCATCTTTGAGGGCCTTGGGGTTCTTGGCCAGAGTCTTTGAACGCAAGAGTCAGAGGAGGAGAGTGAGGGAGGGTTGAGGACCCTGTGGAGGTGCCAGGCTTGAGAGAGGAACACAAGTTGCTTCTGCCAGTGTTCCGTTTTCCAGAATCCCCCGCAGCCGTATCTAACTATTGAAGGGGCTGGGAGTTAGAGTCTAGCAATGTGCCAAGGAAAAGGGGGTTGATGGACACATGGCGGGAGGTCTTGGCCACACGTAGGAAGAATGGTGGTTAGAGAAGCACGCCAGGTGGCTCGTGAGGTAGGAAGATGGCCAGCCCAGCATGCTCACACCACCTGAGGCACTGGTGCTTGCAGTATGACAGCCCCAACTCTGATTCCAACTCGGGGGACACAGTAGGGCCAATGCTTCTACAATGTAAAAATTTTCAGAAAAGTTCTAAAATTCAAACACGCTTGGTTTTATGTGTGAACTGTTTCCTTCGAGTGGTTCCCACAAGCCGCAGTTGCACTTGGAGAGCTTCCTGGGATGTTCACAGCAGAGCTGTTGAGCGGCCGGATCAGTCTGGGGCGCTCGGAGCTGACCAGCTACCAGGGCTCTGTGCCGTGTCCTGTGTAGCTTTACAGGGAGGACTGTAAGAAGCCATGTCTCTGTGTTTATAGGACAATAAGACATTCAATAAAAAGAGTTTATACATGCAATGTCCCTTAGTGTGGCTTGCAAAAAATACAGTGACAATTCATCTTTAATGAAAAAACGTGAAACTGCATTAAGTTAGGTCTGTCATTGGAAAGCTGAGACTTGAGCTTTCTGTCCCTATAATAGGCAAACAGAAGAGGAACACGGGGAAGAGGATGTAGGCCCCTTTACAGGAGGGACACTGAGGGTAGGGGGGGGAGGAGTGTGCAGGAAGAGGCAGCATGTTGCAAGGCTGCCGAAGACAAGAGCAAGCTCTGATTCAATCCTGGGGGCCGAGGGCAGAGACTGACCAGTCCTTCTGTCTTCACAACATCTCTGCTTCTTGGGAGGACGCACTTGGCCTTTTCATACCTGAAGCATTTACGCCCCCAAGATTCTCCCTTGATTTATGGAAGTCCTAGGGGGAAGTTTTATTGACCATCATTGTTAATTTACCCAACATCACAAATAACGAAAAGGAGCAGAAATGAGGGGCATCAGTGGACACAGAAGCGTTTTCGGGGGGGGGAATGTCAACACGTTCAGGCTAAACTATTTTGCTTAACACTGCAAGGAATTACAGGGGCGTATTAGGGACATGCGTTTAGCTGCAGCTCCTGTTCTAGGCTAATCTCTTGAAGAATTCATTTCATTTGACAGACACTTGCAGTGGTTATAGGGACAGGCAGATGGCTCCTTGGCTTGCTTTCTGGCCTCCTGATCCTTCTGGAACTCCCTTGCCTTGAAATCTGGCCCAAGATCACACACAATTTTTGAAAAGCCTGGTCAGTCTCCACTTGAGGCTGATGCTTGTGCTTAGTAAAAAAATCAGACTCTGGACTTGAGAGTCCTTGGGTTTCCAGATGTTGGAGCAGCTAGGATGGGGATTGGGGGCTTTCTTTGGGTGCTAGTTGCTGTTGTTTTTCTGTTAATCACTCTCTCCAACCAGGTCTGCACAAGTAACCCAAAACGTATCTGTCACAAAACAGCGCAACACTGGGCCAAGCAGACGACGTACCTCCGCATTCTCAAGGCGGCGTGGTAATTAGTATTAATCCTTCCTGTGTTCAGGAGGCCGTGATGCCATTTGAGAAGAGATGTAAAGCCACATCTCCTACTCCTGTTCCTGCACGAGCGGGTCGCTGACCGAGGGAGTGGGCCGAAACCGAGGCCACGGTGCTGTGGATGATAGCAGATGCAGGACTGTAAATATTTCTGTTGCCGTGGAGCCTTCAGGAAACAAGGTCTTGTTTATACTGAAATACGCTTGGTTCTATAGACATACAGTAGTTTTATGTTATCCACAAACACTGAGAGTCGAAAGAGACTAAATATTTTTGCAGACACAGGGTCAAGGATGGGGAGGGTTGGGTAGTGACATCTGAGGTACAGTGAACTGATGATCAGGTCTGTCCTGGGCTCAGGCGCTGGACGAGGGTGCTGGGGGACTCTGACAGGCTGTGGATAAGCAGGAGTGGGATCGATCGGCTAATGGCAAACCTCTTCATTGTTCACTATTACCTCTGAGGCCGCGACAACAAGCCTGCCAGGCTGATAGGGTCATGTAGAGCTAGGTAATACTGCAGCCCGTATTGATTTGGAATCAGCCCAGATCCAGGTTAATGAGTGTTTTGTTTCTCTCCCAAAGCAGCTGTCTTCATGCTTACAAAACAAAAATGACATGCAACTCTTGTGTCCGCAGGCCCTGGCAGATGCTGGCCGGAAAGGGGTCACCATGATATTAGTTCCAGAATTCTATAGACCCCTCCCTGCTGCCCTGCTCTCCAGAGTTCTTTGTGAAATTAAGACCTCTGAGCTGCTGCTGTTCAGTGTCTGTCGCTCACGGTGTCTCCGGTCCCTGGGGCTAGGAGTACATCTCCAGCAGCTGCCTCCCAGACGAAGTGAACTTTTCAGATCTGAAGTGCCCTACAAATCAGTGCTGAGTGACTCTGACAGACGAGGGCTGGAGGGGGGGAGGTCTTTTTTATTAAAAAACATTTTTTTAGCACACTTGTCCCTTTCTTTTTTTGAATCTGCAACAGAGAGAAACGGACATCTTACAGAATCCAGCCTTCAGAAACACCCAGCAGTGAGCTACCAGACCACACTGAGGGCTGTAGCTCTTCCCCTGCCCTGTGTTTAGAAACAGGGCGGTTCATGCTGCACCCAGTGAAACCAGTAAGTTCTTCAGAAGTCATGGTTAGGATTTCAAGGGCCTGAAGTGACAGACACTTGTTGTGAAGCCCCTTCTTCTCCTCCTCCAGGTAATAAAGCAAGATCTCGTCTGCACAGGAACCTTATCACCCCCCTCCATGGCCAGAGGGCAGTCCCATTGTCTCCTGATGACAGGCACGGCATTTCCAAGGAGGACTTTTCACACAGTTATCTGATCTTTTCATCACAATAAGGCTATGAGAACAGTTTTGTTTTGTCCCTAGTGCTCTTCCCGCCCCCACCACAGCTGAGACAAAGGTGACCCGAGGAGCTTGGAGCCCAGGATCACACAGCTCGGGCCGAGGTGGAGGCCGAGACTTCTCACACTCATGCACCTTCTTTTCCTTTCCAGTTTTTTAATAAGCGACCACAAACAGCTCTTCCGTAGAAGCCTTATGTGAGGAAAATACCTATTTCGCAGAAGAGGAAGTCTTATGCCATGAGAAGACCTACTTCCTGGAGGCGTTGCCATCCAGGTCTTTCTCTACATACGCTCCATCACTGTCCCGGGAGGGCACGGGGCCTCCGGGGCGTAAGCAAATTGTCAACTTCTCTGACCCAAGCACGTTTGAATTTGGGAAGAGTCTGTCACGCCCCTTGGTGGCGTTAAATTTGTACTTTATGAAAATGGCAGAAAACAGTTGGCCTGTCTGCTGACCCTCTCCCTGCCTCTGACATTGAATTCTAGATGTAGGACTGAGGCCGTTGGAAGATTTGGAGGTCAGGCCATATCTCTTCACACTGCTGCTCCCGGAAGCTCAGATGGCTGCCTTCTGTTTCTCAGAGGCTTGTTGTGATGCCTTCCAAGTATGATAAGAGCCAAGGCCAAAGCCCCTACCTGGTGTCCAAGCAGGGAGCGAAGTGTTTCTTAGTTCTTGTCCATGTAGGGTCTCTGGCCCATGCATTCCATCCAACAAATGCTGAGTGCCCACTGAGTTTCCAGGGACCAGGCCAACACTGGGGCTACCGTTGCTATTTGCGTAGACACATTGGTGGACTCCCTAACAGACCATAGGGAGGACACATGAAGAAGATATGTTAGAAGAAATAATATCAAAAATAACAATATAACAATGTAACATATATAACAGGCCGTTGGAGAACATGGATTTGAACTGTACTGGTCCACTTGTACACAGTTTTTTTTTTTCAGTAAATATCTGTACTATTTTTGATGCGTAGTTGGGAGTCTGTGGATACAGAGGGCCGACTGTGTGCGATGATCTATGCCATTTTCCGTAGGGAACTTGAGCATCTGTGAATTTTCATATCAGAGGGGTGCGGGTGGGGTGAGGCAGGAACTAATTCCCTGTGGACACCAAGGGACAACTGTGTAGTTAAGTGTTTAGGGAGTCAAAGGTTATACGTGGATTTTCAACTACATGGGGGGTGCCTCTAACCCCAGCAATGTTCAAGTGTTTGCTATTTTGAAATAAAGATCCAAGAACTGAACAGGTCATAATGATGGACGATGGTGGCTTGTTATTGCTGCATGGAGTTAGGGGAGACCTGTCTGAGGAGGGCATTGAACCTGAGAGGGCAGCCATGTGAGGAGAAGTGGGATGGATAGGCTAAGCAGAGGAACAGACGAGGTAGAAGGAGGGACGTGAGGGAAGGGGTCCGTGGAACAAGGTGAGATTGGAGGGCCAGGAGTGGCTCCGCCATGTGGAGACTTATCATGAGGCCATCATAAAGGTCTTGGTTTATATTGAAGGCCAAGAAAAAAACCATTGAAGAAGTTCAAGAAGGAATGACCAGGTATGATTTAAATTTTAAGAAAATCACTAGCTGTGGGTGGAGAATTGAGTAGGGGAGGGAGAGACTAGGAGAGGAGGCTCTTACTCTTTCAGCGGAGATGACGGTGTCTTGGGCCAGGCAGCAGCAGTGCAGATTTATCTTGGGAATGTATGTCATGTCGGCGTGGGGGCGGAGATAAAGAATTAAAGAGAGGGAGGACAGCATTGTGATTGACTGAGATGGGGATGATGGGGTTGGAAGACCAGATAGGCCTGGTGTGGATGTTTTTTAGTTATTTTTTGCTGCATAAAAAAAGCACACCCAAACTTACTGGCTGTTCCCATGGGGTTTTTCACATGGCCACAGGCTGCTGGCAGCTGGGACTGGGATGTCCAAGATGGCTTCAGTCACAAGTCTGGTGCTTTGGTGGGGACAACTGGAAGCTGAGCTCAGCTGGGACATGGGGTGGGTGGGCCTGTCTTTCTCCATGGAGTCTCAGGGTTGCTCCATATCACCTGTCCACGAGGAGAGTTAGATTTCTTATGTGGTAACTCAGGGATCCCCAAAGTGCTCCGGGTGGGTGCTCCAACTTCATTCCTACATATTGTGCTGGTCTTAGCCACACTCTGGTCCAGCTCAAACTCAGTGGAGGATGGGGTCACACAGGGCCACTTTTGAGAACTGGCTCCCTGGCTGCAGATGTCCAGCTGGCATTTGAGTGTATGACTCTGGAGCTCAGAGGGAAGTCTGGACAGAAGATATAAATTTGAGGTTGTCAGTGTGCAGATGGTATTTCAAGTTCTAGAAAGAATAATGGATGTGACTCCAGTAGGAGAAAGTGTTAATGGAATGGGACTTCCAGGGAACATCATCCTTTAGGGGCCATCAGGAGCTGAGCGAGTTCAAAGGAGCGTTGGACATCCTGCAGTGGGTGTTGAGGAGATAGGACCCTAGGAGGAGGACAGTGCAAGAACATAGAGTTAAAATCCCAAAGAGGAGAGTCTTCAAGGAGGGTGGGGCTGCCCCTACCTACAGCAGGCAAGGGTCAATAAGATGAGACAGATGAGACAGCTCTGCCAATAGGAGTTCAGAGCAGGAGCAGCTTTGGATGAACAGTGGTCATGTGCCCCCAGGTGATCCGGATGACAGAAGGGGTGCTGGACAGGAGACAGCTCTTCCCAGAAGTCGGGCTGCCTGCGAGCCCAGGAGTGGCATTTCCTAGAATGCCCTGGGGAATGCAGGGGCCATGACGCTTCTGTCAGCTGCTCTTACGGCTGCTCCCCTCTCACATCCCTCTTCTCCTTGGTTATTTAGAAGCATTTGAAACTTGACCGATGGAACCCTTTGCTGTTATTTCTCTTGTCAGAGGCTGGCTCGAGTCCACAGTACTGCCTTAGTCACCAGCTGACCACGTGAACCTGGGCTGGCCGCTTCCTCAAGGAGGAGGTCAGGAGACGGTTTTGAGTTCAACCTGGTGTGACAGGCTGGCTGCTTGGTCGAGGTGGACGGTGGGGAAGGAGAGGGGACAGTAATACTGCAGTGACTATAGAAGCAGGAGGTGGCTGGATCACCAGAGACCTGTATTCCATATGTTACACTTTTCCAGGTGCACTGTAACTGTTTTTATAATGGTGATTTTTAATTTTTATTAACAGAACCATTTCTTTAAGCAAAATCTCAAAACAAAGCCCCATGACACAGCAGGCGCGAGCTGCCCACTCCGTTGCCTGGTGGGTGGCGCTGGCCCAGGGAGGGCTGCCAACCGGCTCTCTGGGATTCTAAAACTACTCAGAATCCCCTCAGCCTCCTGTCAACTGGCACCCCTGGGCTCTGGGGAGCCCTGGCATATGTGCGAAGAACCTTCTTCCTGTTCTTTCTTTATGCTTTCTAAAGAGAAACACCTCACAATAGAATGGCTTTTATTTCTTTACTGAATTCTTAACTTCCACAGTCAGGAAGGCATCTCCTCTCTGTCTGGATGGAGAAATGGAGCCTTCCCAGCATGCACTTGCTTCATTCCAGGTCTCCAAAGCTAACAACTGCTACGCCTGGTATAATCATGTTCGTATCATAACTGTCTAGTGATGGTAAATGTCCATCAGCGATTGTGGCAGAGTTGTATTTCAAATATCCAAAAAAAAATTGGGCATTTTTCAAAACTAAAAATTTATATATACTTAAATACTAAAAAAGACAGAACAAATCCCGTGACAAGGAGCAAAGTGGAATTAATTTTCATTTCTTTGGACTTCTTTCAGTGGCCCCATTAAAATCAGCTCTGAATGTTCTGGCAAGAAATTTGTTGACTTTTATCTCAGGGGTGAATCTATCAGACCTCTTATCTAATGAATGAAGAATAGAACTTTGTGTACAAAAGAGAATGTCAAGTCTAGGTGGAATTTACTTAAAGCATCTGGGTAACAAAATGTCTTCAACTATAATCTTGTAAAGGACATAGAAACATTCAGTTTTAACAAAAATTAATGAACCTCAAAAATAAATGATTCTCATGACATCACCCCATAAAAGCCAAAAAAATATTAGGTAAATTCATTTTTGGGGAGCCAAGATAATAGGGCAGAATGGCCCAGAGGTGTAGCTCTCTGTAGATGTGATCTCATATAAAGGCAGTTAACCTGTTCCATGGAACTATCCTCTGAGAACCCTGCGTTTGGAGACACCTTTCAGCAGCATGAGTCCATGGCACCCGTGATGACCCCTCTTTGGAGAGCCTGAAGCCCTGGTACCAGAGGCAGATGACAAGGAGGGACCCATGGCATTAGAAGAGGACAGGCAGGCACAGAATGTGCATTCTTGGGGCCCATTTAAGAGTCTGGCTTGCGTTCTCACCAAGAGAGACCATTTATTCACTGACTATGCTCATATCTATCTGTCATCTATCTATCTATCTATCTATCTATCTATCTATCTATCATCTATCTATCTATCTATCTATCATCTATCTATCTATCTATCTATCTATCTATCTATCTATCATCTATATTTCTTTAATTTAAGATAATAAAAAAAACAGATTTATTGAGGTCCAATTTACATATCATCAAGTTCACACGTTTTAAGCGTGTGATACAATGAGTTTTAGTAAATTTACAGAGTTGGGCAAGCATCACCACAATCCTGTTTTGGAAGGTGTCTGTCCCTCTGGAAAGACCTCTCATGACCTTTCTCAGGCAGTTTCCGCTCCCTCCTTCCCCTGCCACAGGCCCCCCCTCTCCTTACCCCGGTCTGCTTCGTGTCACCATAGATGTGCCTGCTCTGGACATTCCCTGTGACCAGAACGTACGGACACTGTGTGGCCTTTTGTGTCTGGCTCCCTTCTCTCAGCATGCTCTCAAGGTCTATCCGTGTTGCACACATGTAGGTATTTTACAGCCTTTTGTTGCTGAATGCTATTCCGTCGCACCTATGTGTGGCGTTTTGTTTGCCCGGTCACACTCTGATGGACACTTGGGTTGCTTCCACTTTTAGGCTATTGTGAATCATGTTGAGCTGAAATGGGTTTATACTTATGATTTCAGCTTCATGGTTCATTTGCTGTCGGTGCTTGCTGAAAACCCCAGCACTGACAACAGAACTGGAAATACCGGCACTCAGCCTGGGTTTGCTCTCCTGGCCCCGGGGCTAATCTGGCGTCTTCTTCGTGCAGGTGTTTCACAAAGCGTAGCAGCGTAAGTGACAGCTCTGCGTTGGTTAGGCTGGATTTTATATCCCCCCCCCTTAACTGGAGAGATATATATTTTAGCTGTGGTAAAATACACATAGCATAAAATTTACTACCTTAACCCCTTTTAAGTGCACGTTTTTTACGTACATTCCCGTTGTCGTGTGACCATCGCCACCTCTACCTCCAGAAAACTTTTCACCTTGCAAGTCTGAAACCCTGTCCTCATCGAACATAAACTCCCTTTCTCCCAGCTCCTGGCACCCACCCTTACACTCTCTGTGTCTGAGAATCTGGTGACACTAGGTCCCTCATGTGAGTGGGACCACAGTACTTCTGCCTTACTTCACTCCGTGGCATGTCCTCAAGGTCTGTCCGTGTTGTAGCATGTGTCAGAATTACCCTCCTTTAAACTGAATAATATTCCAAAGTATGTATAGACCATGTGTTATTTAGCCACTTATCTGGTCAGTGGATGCTGGGTTTGTTTCCATCTCTCGGTTACTATGAATAACACTACTGTGAACATGGGGGTTCAAGCTTCTCTGAGACCCTGCTTTCAAATCTTTTGGGTAATTTCAATTTCAGAAGTAAATTGTTGGGTTTATATGGTGTTGGGTAAACAGGTGTTTTTTTCCTCAGGTATGCTCTCTTGTATTGGGGCAGCACCATGTGTTTATAGTCTATGGAAGACTGAGGGTGCTTGCCCTCAGGGAGGCAGATGCAAATTGTGAACCAGTGGGGGAGGGATTGTTTGCTATTGTTTGGGGCAGAGAGAGAGAGAGAGAGAGAGAGAGAGAGAGAGAGAGAGAGAGCGCCCAAGCTGAGGGTCTTAGGAGCCCTGAGATTTTGGCCCAGCCTGTTTGGCTGGAGAGTGCTGAGACTGGTGGGGGCCTGTGAGTTTGGGTTATGAGTCCGGAGGGTGTCAGGGCTTGGGAGTCCTGAAAGATAGGGAAGCAATTTCCCTGCCTGTTGGCTCATCCGCTGGTACGAGACTTTAATAAACAGAATGATCCACTGTCTTCTGGCTCCACTGTTCCTTTACCATCTGCCCGAATCGAACATCTGCATGGTTATGGCGGTGGCCTCTGGCCTTACATATGGTAATCCCAGTTTTAACTTTTTTTTTTTTTTGTATTTTTCTGAAGCTGGAAATGAGGAGAGACAGTCAGACAGACTCCCGCATGCATCCGACCGGGATCCACCTGGCACGCCCACCAGAGGGGCGATGCTCTGCCCACCAGGGGGCGATGCTCTGCCCCTCCGGGGCGTCGCTCTGCCACAACCAGAGCCACTCTAGCACCTGGGGCAGAGGCCAAGGAGCCATCCCCAGCGCCCCGGCCATCTTTGCTCCAATAGAGCCTCGGCTGTGGGAGAGAAGAGAGAGACAGAGAGGAAGGAGAGGGGGAGGGGTGAAGAAGCAGATGGGCGCTTCTCCTGTGTGCCCTGGTCGGGAATCGAACCCGGGACTTCTGCACGCCAGGCCGACGCTCTACCACTGAGCCAACCGGCCAGGGCCCAGTTTTAACTTTTTGAGGAACCTAAATTAGGATGGCTTTTAAGTGAGGCTTCATTTTTTACTGTATTTTACTGTGTGCTTCCTTCCTACAGTGTGTGTTCATCAGTGTACATATTTAAATTCAGTATTTTAAGGGCTAAGGGATATTTTTACTATTGTTTTTGTGTACTGAAAAAAGTTTCGGCAACAACGATTGCCACGATAATTCAGGGTGCCTGGCCCTCTATTTTATAACAGAACTGCATTAAGAAATCTCCACCTTTTGGGGTTAAGAAAGCATGTGATTCTCATCAGTTGCTCTTGATGTCTGCCCTGTGGAGTCCACTTGGGCCTTGGCCTCAGGTTCTCTGGAAATCTCTTAGGTTTTCAGACCCAGCACATGGGGGGGGCACACTTGGTATCTTGATGTTTGTTTAGGGAGATCGCAATGATGAGACTTGGGTTTATAGTCAGAAACACTTCTTGGAGAAGGGAATTTAGTAGGATGCCAAGGTACAGGTGCTCTGCATCCAGAGCAGAGACGGGGGAGCTGCAGATGGGCTGCCGCTAGGTCTCAGCAGCCAGCGTGAGCTAGCAAGAATGATTTCTTTCTTTCTTTTTTTTTTTTTATTCAGTGAGAGGAGGGGAGGCAGAGAGACAGACTCCCGCATGTGCCCTGACCAAGATCCATCCAGCAAGCCCCCTCCTGGGAGATGCTTTGCCCATCTAAGACGTTGCTCTATTGCAACTGGAACCATGTGCCTGAGGCAGAAGGCCACAGAGCCATCCTCAGCACCCAAGGCCAACTCGCTTGAGCCAATTGAGCCATGGCTGTGGGAGGAGAAGAAAGAGAGAGAATGGGAGGGGTGGAGAAGCAGATAGTTGACTCTCCTGTGTGCCCTGAATGGGAATCAAACATCCACACACTGGTCCGACACTCTACTACTGAGCCAACCGGCCAGGGCCAGGAATGATTTCTTAAACTGTTCTCAAAAAGTTAAGCAGCCTGACTAGGTGGTGGCACAGTGGATAGAGCGTTGGACTGGGATGCGGAATACCCAAGTTCGAGACCCCAAGGTCGCCAGTTTGAGCGCGGGCTCATCTGGTTTGAGCAAAAGCTCACCAGCTTGAAAGCCCAAGGTCCCTGGCTCAGCAAGGGGTTACTCGGTCTGCTGAAGGCTCGCGGTCAAGGTACATATGAAAAAGCAATCAGTGAACAACTAAGGTGTCGCAATGTGCAACGAAAAACTAATGATTGATGCTTCTCATCTGTCCGTTCCTGTCTGTCTGTCCTTGTCTATCCCTCTCTCTGACTCTCTCTCTCTCTCTCTCTGTAAGGGAAAAAAATAAAATAAAAAAGTAAAAAAATTAAAAAAAAAGTTAAGCAATGATAACTGGTACCACCTTTTCTGCTTTGATGGTGGGAAGAAGCCCAAGATGGCCACTCTGGGGAAAGATGAGGTGACTGACCGACAGGCTGGCAGAGGCTGACTGCCCCCCCCCCCTGGCTTCATGTGCAGATGTGAGCATCTCCAGTGTAGCCAGAGCTTGGCCGTGTATGTGGCTGTGCATGTGGGCTACTTGTGTCCAGTGCTCTGAGGGGTGGAGGCCATGTGTGCTGTTTAAGGAGCAGGCCAGTGTCCTGTGCTCTTGACAGCCCCTTCCTGGATTGCTGGGAGAAGGCAGTGAGGTGAGGTGTGTGAAGTATTTGAAAAGGTGCCTAGGACATGGTGTTCGTTCCAGAAACGGCAGCAGGTGTTCTCTGCATAAAAAAGCTCTCAGGTGGCTGAGGTTGGTGGGGAGGGTGGGAGCCAACGGGAGGGGCTGGTGGTCATTTTTAGTGACCACTTGTCCTCTCTTAAGGGTGGTGGGTCCAAAGAGGACCAGCATCATAGAAAAAGGACAGGGCAGAGCTGTTCTGAGCAGGTGCACGGCTCTGTGGCTGGCTGCGGGGCCGAGGGTGATCCCCGTTCAAGCGTGTGTGTTGTTACACATCACGCATGAATCTGTCTGCACTGTGCCTGTGTGTTAGTGTGTATGGGGGCATCTCTGTGAGGGCTGGCTGGGGTGCAGGCGTAAGCAGAGGCCACAGGTTCCCCAGGTCCCTGAACACAGAAGGCCTTGTGGGGAGTCATGGGACCCTGGGTTGAAGTCATATGGAGAATGGGGGGCAGGGTGTCTGGTGGTCAGGCTGTGGGTAGAAGATGGGGAAATACAGACTAGAGAGGGCTGGTGTGCAGGATTGGGCCTTGCTTCAGGTCTTCTAATGCTGAGGTAGGGGTGACACAGGGTGCGGAGGGCCTGAGGGAGACAGGCCCTGCCAAGGGCCCGGCCCACAGTACTTGTGACTGCCACAGAGCTCTCTGGTCAGCATTACCTGGGAGTGGCCGCCCGAGGTGAACGGCTTTGGACTTGCCTCTGAAAGCCCCTCCCTCCATACTTTGGTGCAGGGGAGACGGTGCTGAGGAGCGTGCCGTTCACTCTGGGGAGGACACAGTCACGCAGGGGAGCATCCTGGCCTTGAGAATTCTGAGTCCAAACAGCCCAATCAGACACCCTTCTGCAAAGCTCGCCGCAGACAACTTCACTGCACACAGTGTGTCTCAGAGACCCCACCATCTCATTGAAAAGCTCAGAAAGCTCAGATCGTTACTGAACCTGAAGTCAGAGACCTCTGCTGTAAAGGCAGTAGCCAGGGCCACCAGCACAGCTGCCTGGCCCATGCAGGTTTGCATTTGATTTGGACAGATGGTAATGAAACAACAGAGCCAAGAACTGATGGGCTTAGAGCCATTAGCTTTAATCCTATTTTGCACATAGCGGGCAAGAAATACACACAGTGGGAAAATACTTCCCTTTCCATTCAGGGCTCCCAAAGCCACAGACGTACCCCAGTTTCTTAGAATCGAAGGATTCTAGCTCACCAGCCTGATACACCTCTGTTCCCCATCTCCTTTAGCACTCCGCCATCTTGGCTGCTTCTCCTCTCCTCCATCTGGCCTTTCTCTGCTCCCCCTTCTAATTCTAATCTCAGGAACCGAGAGAGAGCAAGCTCCTGGTCTGTCCCATTTTATAGTGTAGAAATCAAAACCTTTAATCCAATATACAAACAAGGAAGTCTCTGACACAAAGTCACTTATCTGAGTCATAATGGGATTCCTCATGAGAGTGCACCATTCCTTATCATGCAACAGTCAAGAGTGTGGGGAAAAGCTTAGTCTTAAAACGAAGCCTCAGGCTATAACGACCCTGCCTGCTTACAGCCTGTCCCCACACCCAATGCAAACTATAAGCGAGCAAACATATTTATCATATTTACAAACTTATTTGACCAACACCTGCCCACCTCCCTTTCCCTGGCTCCTGGCATTCAAGAACATGAGTGGCTTCGTCAGTGACTTAAGCCATCTCAGAGTTTCTGACGAACTTTAGTTGGGAGGTGAGGAAACTTGTTGTTAAGGAACCCTTAATGAAAAAACCAAAAACAAATGAATGCTCATAATCTCATCATTTTGCCTTCTAGAGAATCCCGGTTGTAACAAACTGTAATCCACGTGAAAGGTGAGAGTGCTCTGACCAAGGAGGTTGTGATCAGCACCACGTTCTGCCTTCCAGCAGAAGCCTTCCTTGAACTCCACCCTGACCCTCAAACGGTTCCTTCTTCCTCCAGCCACCCCCCCTCCTGGGTTCCCCACTCTGCGCCTGAGAGCCACCATCCTAGTGCCCTTTGCTCAACTGCCTCCTTTCTTCCCACACGTCTTTGTCCCCCACACACGTGGACAGGCCTGCCTGCTCTCTTCTGCCCAGGGGAGACCCATCGTGCCTGAGCCTAAAGAGCTGTGATGGGTGCACATCTATGTCCCCCACACACGTGGACAGGCCTGCCTGCTCTCTTCTGCCCAGGGGAGACCCATCGTGCCTGAGCCTAAAGAGCTGCGATGGGTGCTGGGTGCGGAGGCTGCAGGTGCAGCTGGGTGCTGTTCTCCCCAGGCAGCCTGCACTGCCCTCCCAGGCCCTGGGCCATGTGTCCGAGCAGCTCAGCTTGGCAAGGCTGGTCCTTTTTATTGACCGCTTGTCCTCTCTTAAGGGTGGTGGGTCCAAAGAGGACCAGCATCATAGAAAAAGGACAGGGCAGAGCTGTTCTGAGCAGGTGCACGGCTCTGTGGCTGGCTGCGGGGCCGAGGGTGATCCCCGTTCAAGCGTGTGTGTTGTTACACGCCACAGACGAATCTGTCTGCACTGTGCCTGTGTGTTAGTGTGTATGGGGGTATCTCTGTGAGGGCTGGCTGGGGTGCAGGCGTAAGCAGAGGCCACAGGTTCCCTAGGTCCCTGAACAAAGCAGGCCTTGTGGGGAGTCGAGCACCACCGGTGCAGCCAACGTGACACCTTGTGTCCTCTGGGCTAAGCCTGAGGGCTCTCAGAGGTGTAAGTCTTTGCCCCTGGGGTGTTGCCCTGCTGCTGAGAAAGGTGTCAGAGGGAGAGGACTGAGAAGTTCCAAGGACCAGAAGCAAAGTGTGGCCACTTGGATTCTCCCACCTTGGCCGAGCAGCCCTGCTGGCCCCACGTGGAGCAGGTACAGCTGTCCCGCCACACCCCGGGCAGGCCCTGCACCACAGCACGTGTCCTGCCAAACCCCGCCAGGCCCTGCACCGCAGCACGGGAGCCACGGCAGGTATTCTGGGGAGGCTCGTGATAAAGCAGCAGACAACTGAAGCAGCAGGGCGAAGAATCCGCACTCAACCCCAGACATCTGGTGCATCTAAGCCTGGAGCCATCTGTGCAGACCGCTCATGGGGCAGCTGGTGGGTGACAGCCAGGCAGCTCCGGCAGAACAGGCATCGTTAGTTCTACTAGGGCTGACATCAGCTTCCAGAGTTAGCGCTTGCCTGTCTCTGCCCTTCGAGGTCATCAAAGACCGTTCTTTTTTCTTTTTTCTTTTTTTAACAAAGACAGAGAGAGAGTCAGAGAGAGGGATAAACAGGGACAGACAGACAGGAACGGAGAGAGATGAGAAGCATCAATCATCAGTTTTTCGTTGCGACACCTTAGTTGTTCATTGATTGCTTTCTCATGTGTGCCTTGACCATGGGGCTGCAGCAAACCGAGTAACCCCTTGCTCGAGCCAGTGACCTTAGGTCCAAGCTGGTGAGCTTTTGCTCAAACCGGATGAGCCCGAGCTCAAGCTGGCGACCTTGGGGTCTTGAACTTGGGTCCTCTGCATTCCAGTCCGACACTATTCACTGTGCCACCGCCTGGTCAGGCAAAGACACGTTCTTACAAGTAAAACATCTCAAAAGTACGTTGCGATGTGTCCACTGTTTGGTGTATTCTGTTGAGTCTAGGTCAGAGGTAAGAATAGCCGCTGTGCTGGGAAAAGCATGTGACTTTGGAAGAGCCCATCATCAGTACCTCCTGTTCCTCCCACTTTGCAGATGAGACAATAGACCTCCTAGGTCAAAGCAGCTGTGCTCAAGTTTACACAGCTGGGAAGAGTGCAGGGAGCTGTACCCAGATTGTAACTTTCGAGTTCCAGCATATATTTCCTCTCTACATTGAGGGCCTTCCAGTGGGCCAGCAAATAGTTCTTTCTGTTCAAAAGAACCTATTATTCTACTGCCTTAAATTATTCTCTAAGACTTACCCAAGTGTTATTGGGTAGATTTCTCCTTGATTGAAATTCATAGTCTTTTTTTTTGTTATTGGTTTAAAACAACAATATATATATATATATATATATATATATATATATATATATATATATATATATATTTCCTCACTGCACATATCCATGATGAGATGAATGGGTTAGCAAGGAGACTCTTCTCATCAATGTTTCTCAGAGTTCCCAGCTGATGAAGACTCCATTTTCTCACGATGCCACCCTCTCCATGCGCGGCCACCGAGTGCTTGCATGGTCACCACATCAGGGGAGCAGAGCACGGGATGGTCAGCTCAACAGGTGCATATGTGGGTTTAGAACTGACATCCACTTCTGCTCACATTTCAGTGGCCAACGCTGATTCTATAGCCTTACCTAATTCTGGAGGGTATAGAAGTGCCGTTCTGCAAGATATTGTTGAACTGAAATTGTTGCTGAATTTCACTGATTCAAAATGCACTTTTCTTTTTCATTTTAGTATCTCTTGAAATTGGGATGCATTGAAAAATTTGCATCATTTTATAATAGCCAGAAGCCATTTTTTCAAATTTTATCTCTGAAACCAGAATGCATTTTATAATTGGTGGTGGAAGTGTGTGGGTTTCAAGGAATTAATTCTATTTCATTACGAGTTGGTTTTCTTTCTTGGTTTGCTGAAAGATTTCCATGCTGAGGAGACTGCAGTCCCAGCTTTGTGGAGCAGAGATCTGTTCCATGGAATTATCACTGTGGGTTAAGGGAAGGTCACTAACGTTGCCAGTTGGAACAGACATCTGAGTCTTGGTTCTGGGGTTCCACATGGGATTTCCCAGGGAAGAAAGCATCCTTTCAACTGAATACGAGGGCACAAGCAGTGCTCAGTCTGGTGACACAGGTCCTCACCCAAGTACCTCTAGGCCTCATTCCCAACTGGCAGGACCCAAATATTATGTGCCCGGATGTCTGTGTCACACTGACGTTACTCGTCCCTTTCCTGTTATGCCAATCCAGACGGCTCTGGTCGGGTGGGAACCTTTTATTTTGTTTTCAACTTTTACTTTAACCCATTTTCAAAAGATGTGGCGGGGTAGACCAGATGGTTCATTCATCTCCGCTGTGATCCTTCTCTGGATGTCATGGGTGCCACACTGGTTTGGTGGAGCAGCGATAGGTGCGGCATAATTAGTATTTGTGCTCAAACCTGTATTGGGTGAAATAAACATAGTCACGTGGGGCTTTGTTCTGGAAGATGTGGGAGTCACAGGGGAGACTCGAGAGTGGCTGCCTACCTGGAGGCCAAGGAAAGGAATAGGCACCGATGTGGTTCAGGCTGTGCCTTTGTGACAAATAAGCTTTCAAGATCACATTTTGAAAACCAGTGTGGCAGGTAGGAGGAGATGTAAATCCTGTTTGCTGGCTTGTTATTCACCAGAGGTAGATGGAGTCCCCAGGTAGACGTCTGGAGGATGCCACACAACAGTGCGGAGCTTGGTGACCATGAGGTCGATCACTCCAAGAACCAAGGAGCTGAGGCTGGGCTCTGCTGCCCTGGCAGCAAAGTGGTTGTGGTAAAGATGCATGTGCCTTCCTCCCCATCTTTTTGGTGGACCCTGGAAGTTGGGCTCCGAACCCTGCTCTTGGTTTCCCCCTAGCTCTCCGAGATCAGATCTGATTCCCTTCCTCCGTCCACAGTGCCTGGGCCCTTGTCCTTCCTCAAGAGGCTGCCTTCCACCTGAGGCTCCTACACCAGCGCCTCTGACATGACCCTCACCTTTTCTCCAATGGCCCTTGCAGGTGCACCTACAGGAGAGAGCATCCAGGTACGAGGGGCCCCTCCGTGTCTGAATTCTCAGCAACAACACCCATCCGGGCTGAGCCGCTGGCCGGGGGTGATGGAGCTGGTCAGCAGAAGGGCATCTACTAGGAGGTCTGGGAAAAGGTTAGGATCCTGGGTGCTTGGTTTAAGTCCTGGGTCTTGGCTTTTTTAACACTCAGTCTGATCATGGGCACAAAAGAATAATAGTAGTCCCTTCTCGTGGGTCCTTAAAGGTGCAGCACACTTCTCAGGATTGGGGGGAGGAGGGTTCTTCACAATGCTCAGGCTCCTGACCACAATGTTAGGCATCTGTCAGGTTAGGACTGTAAGGCTCCCGTCTCCCTCCTCCCCAGTCCAGCACAGGCATCCCCTTAGAATGCAATCCCTTACACTCAGCTAACTATTGCTCACTCTTACTATCGTTGTTGTCTTAGTCTTGTGGTTTTGTGGGATTCAGCTGCTCCTCAGCAAAGCAAGCGGTGTGTCCCCATCCTTCAAAGGCTGTGTGCTTGAGGCCTCACAGCTCTAAGAGCTGACTCCCGAACCGGTGACAATAGCCCAGGACCGACCGTGGCCCTTGTGGGACCCACACCGTATACTAAAGTGGCAGTGTGGTGGCCACTTTAGCATTCCTGACAGCATCTTGGTCTCTCTCAGATGATGTCCCCTAATAGCCACAGCTTTCGTGGGTTTTCTGAAGCTGCTCCCGTCATCGAGCTGTGGAAGAAGCAGAGGGACTTGCCAGTCCCTGCAAACCCCTCCAGGACACATTGTGTCCTCTACCTGGGAGTGATTCTATCCTGGACCAGGTTCTCCCTGTTCCCAGGAATGCAGCGGGCAGGTGGTTAGTAACCCAGCTGGCACACGCCCCAGACAGCAGACTTCTTCCAGCCGGCACGAAGCCGAGGGACGGGCTGCACAATGCTTAGCTGCAACACCAGTGCTCAGCTCTGGGTAGGAGGATGGGGCAGCAATTTCTCCCAAACTCTGGCTATTCCCAAACCCTGGCTGATTCTGAGTCTCTCAGAAAGCTGCTGGCTCTAGACATTGGCTCCTTCTTCAACAAAACATGTGGCCAAACCAGAGAGTACCTCTGTGGGCCTGATGGTCTGATTGACACCTGGCTCCCGCTCTCTCACAGACAGTCCCTGGAGCCAAGGTGACCTTAGCACCTGCATGCAGAGGTGAGCTCTGCAGAATGTACTGAGCCAGCTGCGAGCCCCCAGCCCTCGCATTTCTCCCACCCCGCCCCACTCTTCTCAGTCTCACAGAGACAGAGGGAGCACAAGGATGCCTGACCCAGGCTGTATTCCATGTGCAGGCAGTCAGCGCTGTGTGCCATCCTCGTTGCAAGGTTGGAATCAGCCCATGGATGAAGCGTGGAAGGCCCACCCTGGTTCCCAGCAGAACGTGATGTCACCAGTCATGACTATGGGAGAGGTGGGAGAGGGCAGGGCAGAGGGTCCAGGAAGCATATCTGGGCCACTCCTCATTTCACAAAGTGAAGGTCAAGGGATATGTGGACAAAGACTGAGAGGAAAATTTCAGCATAATATGTACTTAAAAAAATAGCAAAGCCTGTTAATACTTTTATCCTTTTTAATAATTCCTTATTTTTCAATGATACTTTCAGGTGTACCACATGGTGGTTAGACATTTACATCACTTATGGTGTGATCACTGTGGTACGTCCAGCACTCACACACAGTTCTACAATATTATTGACTCTATTCCCTGTGCTGGACTTTATGTCCTGTGACCATTCTGTTACTACCAATTTGTACTTTTCAATTCCTTCCCCTCCTTCAGCCATCTCCCCAATGCCCCTCCCATCTGGCAACCTTCAAAATATTCTCTGTATCTATGAGTCTGTTTCTGCCTTGTTTGCTTGTTTATTTTGTTGTTTTGATGTCAAATATATGTGAGCTCATATGGCATTTGTCTTTCTCTGTCTAACTTTTTTTACTCAGCACAATACTTGCTAGGCTCATCCAAGTTGTTGCAGGTGGCAAGGTTTTGTTCTTTTTTTTTAGGGCTGAGTCATATTCCATTGTATATATGTACCGCTTCTTTATTCACTCATCTAATGATAGACACTTAGATTGCTTCCCTATCTTGGCTATTGCAAATAATGCTACAATGAACATATGGATGCATATATCTTTTCTAATTAATGTTTTGGGTTTCTTCAGATACATACCCAGAAGTAGAATTGCCGGGTCCTTTTTATCTCTTGTTTTAAAGTCTATTTTGCTTGGTATAATTATTGCTACCCCAGCTTTTTTTTTCTCCATTTTCATGAACTATCTTTATTCACATCTCTGTATGTCTTTTAATCTGATGTAGGTTTCTTGTAAGCAGCATATGTAAGTGTCTTATTTTGTTTTCCATTCATTATCTTTTGATTGGAGCATTTAACTCATTTACATTTGACCCAATCGATAGATAACTAGTTATTGTTATTTTATTATTTATATTTTTAATCTCCCCAACTTTTTTTCTCTAAAGTGAGAAGTGGGGAGGCAGAGAGACAGATTCCTAAATGTGCCTCAACCAGGATCTACCCAGCAAGCATCCTACTGGGTGATGCTTTGCCCATCTAGGGACATTGCTCCATTGCTCAGCAACTGAGACATCTCAATGCCTGGGAGAGGCCATGGAGTAATCCTCAGCACCTGGGGCCAACTTGCTCCAACCTAGCCTTGGCTGCAGGAGGGAAGGAGAGAAGGAGAGAGAGAAAGAGAAGTGAGAAGGGAAGATGTGGATAAGCAGATGGTCATTTCTACTATGTGCCCTGACAGGGAATCAAACCCAGGGCATCCACATGCTGGGCTGACACTTTATTACTGAGCCTACTGGCCAGGGCCTCTCTCCTACTTTTTAAAGAAATCCCTTTAATATTTCTTGTAATACTGGTTTGGTGGCGATGAACTCCTTTAGCTTTTTCTTGTCTGGGAAGCTCTTTATCTGTCCTTCAATTCTAAATGAGAACCTTGCTGGGTAATGTAGTCTTGGTTGTAGGTTATTGCATTTCATCACTGAATATTTCATGCCAGTCTCTTCTGACCTGTAAAGTTTCTGTTGAGAAATCAGCCAACTAACTTCCTTCCTTCCTTCCTTCCTTCCTTCCTTCCTTCCTTCCTTCCTTCCTTCCTTCCTTCCTTCCTTCCTTCCTTCCTCCTTCCCTCCCTCCCTCCCTCCCTCCCTCCCTCCCTTCCTTCTTTCCTTCCTTCCTTCTTTCTTTCCTTTTCTTTCATTCTTTCTTTCAAGAGAGACAGCCAGACAGACAGGAAGTGAGAGAGATAAGAAGCATCAACTCATATTTGTGGCACTTTAGTTGCTTATCGATTGCTTCACATATGTGCAATATGTCCAATTTGACTGGGGGCTCCAGCCAAGCCAGTGACCCCTTACTTAAGTCAGCAACATTGGGCTTCACACCAGTAACCCTTGGGCTCAAGCCAGAGACCAGGTTGTCATGTTGATGATCCCATATTCAAGCTGGTGAGTCTGCGCTCAAGCTGGTGACCTCAGGATTTTGAATCTGGGATCTCAGCATCCCAGGTCCACACTATCCATTGCACTACCACCAGTCAGGCCAGCTAACAGTCTTATGGGAGCTCCTTGTAGGTAACTAATTTCTTTCCTCTTTCTGCTTTTAAGATTCTTTCTTTGTCTTTAACCTTTGCCATTTTAATTATGATATATTGGTGTGGGCTTCTTTGAGTTTATCTTCTTTGGAATTCTCTGAGCTTCTTGAGCTTATATGTCTATTTCCTTCAGGTTAGGGAAATTTGACATCATAATTTTTTCAAATATTTTTTCAATTTCTTGCTCACTCTCTTTTCCCTCTGGTCCCCCTACATTATGAATGTTGGTACCCTTGATGTTGTCCCAGAGACTCCTTAAACCAGCGGTTCTCAACTTGTAGGTCGCGACCCCAGCGGGGTCGCCTAAAGCCATCGGAAAATACATAATGATATCAGGTATTTACATTCCGAATCATAACTGTAGCAAAATTACAGTTATGAAGTAGCTACCAAAATTATTTTTTGATTTGGGATCACCACAACATGAGGAACTGTAGTGCGGGGTCACGGCATTAGAAAGGTTGAGAACTACTGCCTTAAACTATTCTAATTTTTTTTGGATTTTTAAATATTTTTCTGTTCTGATTGGGTGTTTTCTACTACCTAATCTTCGAAATTGATAATTCAGTCCTCTGCTTTATTTATATTGATTCCCTATAATGTTTTTCATTTTTATTTTTTATTTTTTTGTGACAGAGCGATGGAGAGAGGGACAGGTAGGGACAGATAGACCAGAAGGGAGAGAGATGTGAAACATCAATTCTTTGCTGCGGCTCATTAGTTGTTTATTGATTATTTTCTCATATATGCCTTGACTGGAGGGCTACAGCAGAATGAGTGACCCCTTGCTCAAGCCAGTGACCTTTGATCTCAAGCCAGCAACATTTGGTCTCAGGCCAGTGACCATGAGGTCATGTCTATGATTTCACACTTAAGCCAGCAACCTCACACTCAAGCTGGTGAGCCTGTGCTCAAGCTGGTGACCTCAGTGTTTTGAACCTGGGTTCTCTGCCTCCCAGTCTGATGCTCTATCCACTGTGTCATCAGCTTGGTCAGACTCATTTCAGTTTTTGTATTCTACATTTCTGACTGGTTCTTTTTTCTGTTTTATATTTCCCATTTTTATGTTTTCTATCTCTTTGTTAAATTTCTCACTGAAATCATCCAACATCCTATAACCATTGTTTTGAACTCAGAATCTGATTGCTCTTCCTTTTGTTTAGTTATTTTTCTGGAATTTTGTTCTGTTCCTTCATTTGGGACATGTTTCTTTGTCTCCTCAGTTTGGTTGCCTTCCTGAGTGTATTTCTTTGTGTTAGTTAGAGCTGCTATGTCTTCCTGTCTTAGCAGAGGGGCCTTATTTTGTAGGTGTTCTGTGTGGCCCAGTGGCACAGTCTCCCTGGCCACCTGATCCAGGTGCTCAGGTGCTCCAGGTGTGTTGCTTGTGTGGGTTGTGTGTGCACTCCTGGTGTAGTTGAGCCTTGATTACTCTTGACACATCAATAGGAGGGATGAACCCTCAGGTACCTTGGTTGTGAGGACTGGCTGTAACTGCAGTGGAGGAGGTGTTGTGCAGGCTGACTCTACAGAGCAGGACTCACTTTAGAGGGGCTCTGGTTTCGGCCAAGTCTGTGCTTTGAGTGTGTCCTTTGTGAAGGTGGTTGGGTGGTGCCCTAGTGTGGTCTGAAGCTGGCCCCTGAGTGTGTTTGTTCTAGGGCTGCTTAGCAAGAAAATTCATTAATACTTAAGAATAAAGGTTGTGAGTTACATCATCATCACTCAGAGTGTCATACTATCGCAACTGATAATGCGTATCAGGTTTTGCATGTATGCTATCTTAATAGATGCTAAATAAATATACTCAGTAAATATATAACAATAACAACAATGATAGAAAATGTGTCCTGCCCCAAGTGAGCAGGAGCTAAGTGATTTTGCATTCATCCCTCCCTCCTGGTCTTCTGGAATGTGCCCTTGGCTCTAGCCGTCAGCTCCACCTGGGGCCTTCCTCTCCTCATCATTGCATGGCTGACTCCCTCCCTCCTGCCACGTTTTATCTGCCCACTCTCAGCCACACTCTGTTCTAAATTCTGCTCATCACCTATTGAAAGCCAAATATGTTTTTTGTCGGTTACTCTGCTGTCCTCTGTCACTTGCCCGGGAATGCTGGCTGCTTTGTGAATGCAGGATGTAACCAGCCTCTTCTCTTCTGAACCTCCAAAGCCTGGCACCTGGTCAGGATAACCCAAAACCCTTCCCACAGCTCCATTTATGTCCCTGCATTTGTCTAAGGCCTTGCATTTCTCCATCTTCTCCTCCCTGGAACGTTCCCTGTGCTCAGCCAGTTCCCAGTTCCCAGCACTCCAGTCCTGGTTTCTGTCCACGCCTGCCAGCCTGGGGTAGTCTCACCTGGCCTCGTCCCTACCTTACACAATGAGTTCCTACTCAGCCTCATGGTTTTAGCATGGACAACACTCCTTCTAACCCGGGCAGGGTGGGACACACCCTGGAATTTCAGACACAGTGCTAGGGGACATCAAGGGAGACACACAGGTCCCTTCTTCCTGGCTCCTGAGACTACATTGTGCCTGGACCAGGTGTTGCTGGATGCTCTGGGTCCACTCTCCAGGGCAGCTAAACAATGTGAGAGCAGCTTTGCCAGGAGAGCAAGAAGAACTTGAGTTTCTGCGCTCAACGTTCTGTGCATAAGTGTTGGTTCTTCTGGGGGAGGTTGAGGGTACCAAGGGGTCTTACCTCCAGGCATGTTGGGGAGGGCTTCCGGTGCAATTCATCAGGCACCCTGCTTGGTGTTACCCTTACCTCAGAAGTCATTGTCCTGCATCAACATGGGGTGTTTACCAGCCTCTCCAACCAGCTTGAGAGATTTCTAGGCCTGGGTGCTCCGTCATATTGGCTGTTACATCTCCAGCAGTAGTCAGGCTTTAGGTACATTGAAGCCCATGAATGAACTCAAGAATGAGCCCAAGAAGGAGTGATGTGTCCTCTGACATTACAAGGGAAGGAGCTGCCCCTCGACCTTGCTTAACAGGCCCCTCCTGTTTACATGGGTTGACTGTCCAGTCCTGTAAAAGAATATCCTGGTGGTCTGGTCTGAAAACCTCCACACGAGACCAGAGAGAAAATCTCCAAGTTGGTGGAGCTCCTTGGTACTGTCAGGGCAGAGAATAATTTTTCTTTCCTTAATTCCTACACATATGAATGTGCCTGTGTGTGTGTGTGTGTATGTGTGTGTGCGTGTGCACGCATGTGTGTGAGATTCTGCATGGGCTTGGTCATGTCACAGATGCGGGGAAAGCACTCACGTTGGAAATCAAAGAGAAAACAGAGGCAGAGGCGGCTCACCCCAATGCCTTGTCTGCAAAGGCGTAAAGATCGTTGAGAACAACGGCTTGTGCAACACAACAACGCTCCACTTGAGAATGAGCTAAAACTCTTCTGAGACTTCACCTTTTGGGGAACAGGCTTCTGCCTCTCAGGTTGCTTGCTGGATGAATGGTATCCATGGCAACAGGGACACTGTTTTTTCCCCAAGAGCAGCAGAGCCAGGGTTCTGAATGGTCCCTTCCTTATTGTTCTGAAAGTGCCAGCCAGCGCTGGGTCCCTTCCTTCTGGGCAGAGCAGAACAATACACCCTGGAACGTTGCAGGACAGGGTGCTCTGACCTCCCTCCTGTGCCTCTCTCCCAGTGCTGCCACAAACTCGAGACTCCCCAAGTCGGTAACAGACATTGCAAGGGAGGACGGAGCCCTTGGAACCTCAATGATGAGGACACCAGGGTGTTTCTCATTTGGGCAGGGGTGAATGTCAAGGCCCACCGGGAAGAAAGGAACACGGCCTACTTCCTCTGGAGACAGGACCTAAAAAGGGGTGTTTGATTTTGTTCTCTGTTGAGAGAGAGAGAGAGAGAGAGAGAGAGAAAATGAATTAGATGTACTTTAAATTATGTTTTGTGAGAAAAATACTAAGTTTAAAACAAATCATTAAACTTCAGTTGAATTAAAAAAGAGTATATAATTGTTTCATGAACTTGTCTTTTTGCACTGAAAACTCAGTAACGTCATTGTTCTCGAATCCTGGAAGAGGTGTTTTCCTCACTGCGCAGTCCCGCCTTCATTGGTTGGACGGGCCTCCTCTCGTAAGCTTGCTGATTTCTGCGATGTGCATCCTCACATAAACCTACCGGAACCAGCTGACATGCATCATTATTTTTGTGAAAGTTACGTGGTGTCCATTACAAACACATGGATGAGATCAGGTTGCCAAGTAATGAGCACCCTGTGCATGAGGGACTCTACTCAGAGGGTGATGACTCAGGGTTCTGCTGTGTGTGAGTGATTGAATGTCTACAAAGCTAACGGAGAGGCAAGGGGCACATCCAGAAACTGTCAGCATCCATCGTGCCTGTGTGCGAGGGCCCCACTAACGCACATCTCCTGCCGAGCCGGAGGTGCAGAGACTGGTTCGCCCAGGAAGGTGCTCTTTGTTCCAGATATTTGAAAGGAAAGGTAACTTGGGAGTTACTTCCTCGCCAAATCCTGAGAGATTAGTCACGCTTTGTCAAGCAAGGTCTTTGTGAAAAATACCCTCCAGGAAGACTGGCATATCAGTTAAACCACACAGGAATGATTGATGGCCTGGGCACAGGAGTCAGACGCTCGGCGTGTCCTTTGAATTCGCTGTGGCTGGGGATGGCGAGGTGCAGGGAGAGGAGACGGACTCCGCAGTCTCACACTGAGAACGGTGACTGTTACCCTCTCCTTTTGTCCCCTGGGTATGCTTTCCTTGGGTACCCTGGGTCTTCCTCTTCTAAGTGGCCGTCAGGAGTCAGAGAAGCTGAGGGTGAGACCCGGCTCTGTGCAGGGCACACGTGCTTTTTATTTCCCAACTCAGCCTTTGGCCGGGTAATGCCACTTCCCCAGCCATGTAGGAACCCTAGAAGCCAACACGGCACACTCCCTTGGGATGTCTCTGGTCCCCCTCTTAGATTGATGGTGGGTACAGTGACCCTGAGCAGTCTCACATATACAGTTACCGCATTGAGAAGGGGAAGTGAGATATTGATCATCCCGAGAAATGGATCATATAAGTGTCACTGCTTTTGGCAAATTCAAGAGTAATTAATCCTAAAAAGAATTATCTGCAGATTTTCAAAGTCCCGTGGAATCAAATGGACAGGTCTCAGATAGGATTACTTTTTTGAGATCTATTTAATGTTTCTATTTCTGCTTGTGGGTCCCCTTGCTAAAAGAGTGAACGGGTGGTCTGTCTTTCCCGAGAGGGCAGGGGTTCTGTGCCCTGCACCTGGGTCTCGAGACACAATGACTAGCTTACTGTGCTTTAGGACTGAGCAAGAAGGGAGGTTGCCAGGAACCAGGGAAAGGGCCCCAAGCAGGATTTGTTTAAGAGAGCACTGGGGGCAGCCACTCAGGTCAGCAAACTGTCTTGCCCTCGGACTGAGTGGTGCAGCTGTTTTAAGGGGAGATGGGGTGTGCTTTCTCTCCCCGTTTTCCTGAACAGTGTTACACTGACACAACAACGCAAGGGACAGGAACGGAGCCATAGATGGGATTTATGCTGGCCTCCCACTAGGCCTGTGTGGGCTTCAAGCCAGATTTGATTTACTTTAACAACAATAATGTATTGTTTTCATGTGGACTGGCCCCGTACCTTACTTGGGGTTTCATCCAATGAATGCATTAAAATGCATCCTATAGCCTGACCTGTGGTGGCGCAGTGGATAAAAGCGTCAACCTGGAAACGCTGAGGTTGCCGGTTCAAAACCCTGGGCTTGCCTAGTCAAGGCACATATGGGAGTTGATGCTTCCTGCTCCTCCCCCCTTCTCTCTCTCTCTCTCCCCTCTCTATAATGAATAAATAAAAAAATTAAAAAAATCTTTAAAAAAATGCATCCTATAGCTAATTGGAAATCATCTAAATTCTCCAGATGACGGGTAAAAGAGGCGGGGGTTCACGCCACTACATCTGTGGTTTCCGTCTTTCCCCAGGCAGACTCAGAGTGAGTCCACGTGGCCAGAGCCCACCACAGCGTTGTTTCCGAGCTGTCCGCACTTGGTGGGCCCACAAGGAGGATGGCTCTGTGGAGAGGTGGGCTCCTTTTCTTACCCTTCCTTCCATCTTTCTGATGGGAGAACAGCTTCGTGGCTGATGCTGTAGCAGCCCGCATGAGAACACGAGGTAAGGATAGCAGCTTTCACTTTCAGGGGAGTGAAGCTGAGGGCAGCAGTCTGGGTTCTTGATGGTTGTGGCATTGCCTTAACAGAGACCCGTGGTACGGGACACAGCTGAGCCTGGGACCGCCATGAGACAAGCATGGCTGATGCTGGCATGAGCCTAGGGATGACGGAGCCAAAGTGTAACCAGTACGGCCTGACTGCAGACATGGCTGGGTCAACACGAAATAAACATGCCCTTGCCCAGCTCACAGAGGCCCCTTATTGTCTTGATTCACTGTTCACCCTCTCCCACCTCTGAGCATGGCGTCTCTGAGAAGAGGATTCACAGCCAATGGAGACAATAACAGACACCAGCATTTGGGCTTCAAAAAGCTGTTGGCCCCAACGAGCCTGACACTTCCTGGGACTGAGTGGACACTGGATCCTCCCTACCTTCCTCACCCCCAGTGTAAAGGTGTCTAAATGCCATGCAAAGTGAGGTGCTCATTTCTGTGTGGGTCACCTGCAGTTTTCCTGAGTGAGGCTTGCCTCCCAAGAGGCAACAGGATGCAGCCCATTCAGTCTGCGATTTGTAAGACTGGTCCTGGAAGGAGGTGGTTCTCTCCTTGGCCTCCCCCTCCCCCAACCCCATGCTCACTGTTTATCTCTATGACCTTCCTCAGACCTCCACCAATCTGACGAGGCTGTGGTCATGGGACTGAGTGAGACACTTGACCTCTCTGACTTCGCCTCGTTCAGGCCTGCGCTGTTCCCACAGCCTTCGGGCCAGTAGCTCCTGCTCAATCTTGCACATAGACACATGATCATTATAGGAATTCTGCTTGGGGCTTCAGTTTTATGAAAACAGCCTTTGCCTGAAGGTGCTTCTCCATGACGATGGGAAAATATGTGCAAAAATAACAATTGTTTATAAGAGATGTGCAGAAACCTCAGGACTGGATTCAGATGAGCCGGGGTTAGTGGACGGGGAACAAAGAGATTCGAGGTCTTCCCTGAGCCCCTGCTGCTGCCCAGATGTCTGGGGTTATCCATCACTGCTGGCTCCTCCCACTTCTCCTTCCCCTGACATAAAAGAAGCCTGAACTCTGTACTTTTTTAAAAAATGGATTTGAGGCACAAGGGTTTCCATCTTCTCGGTTGGTGCCTTCTCCATCAATCAACCTTTCCTTACTCCAAACTGATGTGTTTGAGTTTGGCTCTTCCAAGCCTTGGGCACACAGACTTTAGACTCCTAATGATTTCACCTAACAGTGACCTTGGGCTCCACACCCCTGCCTCAGGCTCTTCTTGGCTGCCTCCCAAGTGTGCTGGGAAGGGCTGTGGTCATCATGTAGCACTGGTCTGTCTCCTCTCTCCAGCTCCCTGGCCACGTGCATGATGCATTCAAGTTTGTATCATTCATCTTGTAATTGAAACTCCCCACGGTTACATTCACAGTCTCTGAGTCTCCCTGAACAGGGCATTCTTTCAGAGCCTTTGAAAGAACAGGTGAGTCTCCTTGATCTTTGAGTCTTGTATCATTCCAGAACCTCTTTGATCCTCAAAGCTGCTTTCAGACCCGGCAGCTGGGGATGGGAGACAGGAGGGCAGATGCGAGGGCCTCAGATACCTCCCCAGGACAGCTGGGCCACTCTGGGAGGAGGCACGGCTCCAAGCAGTAGGTCATGGTAACAATGTCTGCAAGGTTATAACACTTGATCAAATAGGATTGGATTAGTCACACTAGCCAGCAGCATGTGACAAGGTCTGCATTGCCACCCTGGCTCCAGGTCTACCTGGTGACCCCCTAAATGAACAGGAGCCCCCAAAAGCATGGACAGGAGATGTCTTTCTGGTAGGAAAGGGTTGCTGCCTCCTCCTCTCCTGTCTCTCCTCCCCTTGGGAGAGTAACGTATTAACACATCAAAGTGAAGCCCTAAGAGCAGCCAGCATTCCAAGAGAGAATCTCTTGCTTTTCAGATAGATAGCCCAGAGCCCAAAACACCAACCTAGAAATTGACTTCCGGTGAGGTGGGGGTGCTCAGGGTGGAAGTGGGGGTGGTAGGCCCAAGACTGGGGAGGTATTTTGGAAGTAGAGGAGGGAGGAGGCTGAGGGAGGAGGGACATTGTTACACACAGCTGCTTCTCTCAGTTCAGAATTCCTCTCACATGCTAGCAATCCCTTCTCCCCTCTCCATCCTCCTAGAAACATTTTTCTCAGGATTGGCCCTGTTTTATCAGTTAGCCAACACTTCCCTCTAGCTTGGTGCTCTACTGGCAGGACAAGGCTCTCGGTCGGCCCAACGCCCTCAAACACAGTCCCAGAAACTCTCACCTTACCGGCTTGTCAAAGTCCTTGTTCAGGAATGACAGTCCTTGCTTATTAAATGTATTTTATACATCACCTCATTGGAGTAGTCACTATTGATTGTCTCATGTAATTGTCCCAGTGGCCCTGTGAAGTTGACACAGATGAGAAAGCTGAGGCGCAGAGAAATGAATGAATGTATCCGAAGTCACACAGTTGAACAGGGCAGAGCCAGACGGTACAGACACATCTGGGTGCAACCACCTCGTTCCCGGGTTTACCTCTCAGAGGACACAGTGGGCTTCACTCTGTCTGTCTGTGTGCAGAATGCACTTTGTACTTAGCATCATCAGGCTATAGGGTGCTCTAGGGCTCAATTCAGAATTATACCCGCTGAACATAAAAATTATTTGTGCCACGCACAGAACATTACTTAAGACAGAGGTTTACCAATACGATGCTAGAGATGCATTAGGACTTTGAGCTGCAAAATAACCTGATGCAATTGGGAAAAAATGGAAAATGGTGTTTAAACTCCACTGTTCATCTCAGCCCAGAAGCAAATATGTTCGGGAGAACCAATACTGCTGTGATTCTGGTAATCACCCCCACCCCCCAGGCTTTAGTGCTTTAAAGTTAGTTTTAGCAATGCTTTCATTTGCATGATTTCAAGTGGATCTTGCATCTCGCAACAAGCCCCTGGTGTAGGAAAGTCTGGTGTTGCCGGGCTCCTGTCTGCCGCTGACACTCTGACACATTCAGAAGCCTGCGCGGCGTCCTCGCTATGAAGAACTTAACTTAGATCCTTGAGGTATGATTGTCCCGTTCTAATGAACAAGCTCTTAAAGGTTTGTTACTCTTTAACATATCATTAACATAAAGCAAAGATTCTCGGTGGTATTCTTGAAAAATAAAGCTAACCATTAACTAAAAATTGAACCCGGTGCCACGTGTTTCTCTCCATTATTAGTCATTCAGTTAGAATTAAGCAGCTTTGCCACAAACATTTAAGTACATGTCTTCAATGTGATGTTGGTTTTATAGTTTTGTTGGTGTTGGTGATAAGTTGGGTTTGTTTTATACTTAAATAAGAGTCCAAGAGTAGTGTGCTTACATGTAATTTTGTGTTTGAATGTGGGCACTAAAAAAAAAACCAAAACAAAACACTTCTCCTTTCACCTTCTAAGTTCGTTGAGACGGGCCAATAATCAAATCAACAGAGACAGATTATCAGGAGAAAAAATCAAGTGTGAATACATGCGTGTGAGGAATTCGTATGAGCATGAAAATTTCACGGGCACCAAGGCACAATTGCAAATCAGTTATGTTTTGGACAAAGGGAGGAAGGGGGGACGGAGTCTTCGGTTTTGAAAGTGAGATGGTGATTCAGGGGTAACTGGGGAAGAGGGGAAGCACATGCAGGTGAATGTTGCTAGGCGACTTAGAAACAGTGGCGCAGGGTGCGTCTGGGACACAGGCCCCTGGTGGATGTCTGCCATGCCACCATACTCAATTGCAGTTAGGCCAACACCCCGATTCCCTTCCTGAAGGCTGGTCTCTCGTCAGACTCTCGTAGCTAGAAAAGAGGGCAGGTGGGAAATTCCCTCTGAGTCCAGTTTTCCGACAACCAGCTTAAAATTTGATATCCCCAAGAGGCAGGCTTAGGATGTCCAAACTTGGATCCCCTTCAGCGCTTATTTAAGTACATAAAATAAGAACAACAAGAGCGATACAGTATAGTGCGAGACGATAATAAAGAGGCAAGAACATTCTTTTTTTTTTTTTTCTTAAAAGGGAAATAATGTTTCTGTGCCCTGGCCAGGTCGCTCAGTCGGTTAGAGCATTGTCCCAAAGTGCAGATGTTGCTAGTTCAATCCCCAGTCAGGGCACATACAGGAACAAATTGATGTCTGTCTGTCTGTCTGTCTCTCTCCCTTTCTCTTTTGCTAAAATCAATCAATAAAAAAAATTCTGAGATTTGAGTGAGCAAGGGAAAAACAGAGGCTTACGGTCGGAAGCGTTTTACTGCATAACAGTATCTGGGTTAGAGGTGGAGAGGTGATGACAGTGTGGGCAGCCCAGGGGGCAGAAGCAGTGCAGGGGAGGAGCTGAGAGGCGTGGCAGCGTTGGGGTGGGAGGCCTGCCATTCACAGCACATATGACAGAACAGAACACATTTGTGCTGGGTGGGTGGGTATGTGGGCAACGCCGAGTGGGAAGCCTTCAGTATAGTGGGGATTTTAGGCTCTTATAACTCTCTAGATAATACAGTTTATGGGATTGAGAATTGAAAAGATAGCACATGTTGGATAAAGTTTTGTCCAGAAAAGATAGCTTTGTACATCTGCTAATCTTGTTTTTGCAGTAAGACACACATGCGCGCACGCACACACACACGCCCCACCTGGTGAGATGGGAGGCAGGT
The DNA here is from genome assembly GCF_036850765.1 of Saccopteryx bilineata. Lineage (NCBI taxonomy): Eukaryota > Metazoa > Chordata > Mammalia > Chiroptera > Emballonuridae > Saccopteryx > Saccopteryx bilineata. Next base: position 102,246,758 of record NC_089491.1, on the reverse strand, counting down.
AAAGAAGGACACAGTGGGTGCTCCTAAGGTCCTCTCAGCTATGACATTTCTTGTCTAATTCTGTGTGGCTCGTTTCCCCCTTTGACTTGTTTGCACGAGGAGCATTGCTGTTGGGTCTTCACTTAAAGTAGCACTTGAATAAGTTCTGGTCAAATGTTAGCCACGGGGCTGGCCGAGATGGCGAAAGCTCACTCCACTCTTCCTTCCCCATTGCCTGGGAACTCTGGGACTCAGCGCCAGGCAGAGCAGACGGAGAAGCTCTCCAAGGATTCTGAAAGCCAGTGTTGGCAAGCATGCAGGGATGGATCTGGGAGGCTCTAAGTGTCACTAACCAGGTGGTGTGTTTCCTGGTTTCCTTTCTTTTTCTCCTGTATCGACCAGCCTGGACCTCAAGGCAGCAAGGATCCTGGAGCACGTGCACAGACAGAAAGCTCCAGGGGGGCTGTCACTCTGGTCTGAAGGGAGGAAAGGAGCAGAGACTGGGAGAGATTCTCTATCCCCCTGCAGGTCCCACCCCTGCAGCCACAGCTCTGTGACAGAGGTGGAGTGGGGACTGGGAGGGAGGAAGCCTTACTCCTTCATAAGGTTCATAAGGGGACCATGTCTGAAGTGGTGGGCAGGCTCTCTGTTATGTTTTTTTCCTACCCTTCCACGGACATACAGACAGGCATTCTTGCAGCAAGTACGTGGCAGAGCAAGACCACAGCAGCATGCAGACTTGTGCCCCCTAGGTTGGGGATGGGGCTTGGAGGCCATCTTGCTGGAGTCCAGCGGCCTCCTGGGTGAGTGGCAGGCAACGGAGCCCACAGCCTCTGCAGGAAGTTTGCTCTAGTTTCAGGTCACGTGCTTGTCCACTTGGGTCGGGGCAGGTTTGCTTTGACACGTGGGGACCACAAGTAGTAGATTTCCATAATGTGGAGGATGAGAAAGTCCTGGAAAGGAGGGGAAGCTGAGACCCAGTGTCCTGGTGGGTCTGAAGTCAGGGTCACTGGACTCCTGGGAATGCTCAGGGGGTGTCCTGGGGTGACAAGGGTTTACACCTCCTGGTGTTTTGGGGGCTCAAGACTCCTAGCAGGTAGTCAAACCTGACTTTCCCTAAGGGAATGCTATGTTCCCTAGGGCCATATGCAAGCTTATTTCATTCTGGGGACGTGGGCTCATGCCTACCAGGCTGGGCTCAAGTCTGTGGGCTCTCCATCAGCATACTTCCGTCCTTTCCCCCAAATAAACCCTGTAATTTTTTTTAAAGAGGGGCAGGGACAGAGAGACAGGACCATTGATCTGCTCCTGTATGTGCTCTGATTGGGAAATTGAACCAGCAGCCTCTGAGTTCCAGGATGACGCTCCAACCAACTAAGCTATTGGCCTGGGCTTTTTATATTTAAAATTTTTTTATTCTTTAGAGACAGAGAAGAAGGGAGAGAGATGGGAGGGGGAAGAGAAGCATTCATTTGTTGTTCTACTCAGTAGTGCATTCACTGGCTGCTTCCCGTGTGTGCCCTGATGGGGTATTAAACTGGCAACCTTGTCATTGCCAGACAATGCTCTAACCCAGTGGTGGGCAAACTCCAGCTCTCGAGCCACATACGGCTCTTTGGCCCCTGAGTGTGGCTCTTTGGCCTGCTTAGGAGTACCCTAATTAAGTTAATAACAATGTACCTACCTATGTAGTTTAAGTAAAAAATTTGGCTTTCAAAAGAAATTTCAATCATTGTACTATTGATATTTGGCTCTGTTGACTAATGAGTTTGCCGATCACTGCTCTAACCAACTGAGCTAATTGGCCAGGTCCTACGAGCCCTGTACTTTTAAAGAGGAAAAGGTCACCCAGCCCAAGGTAGGCAGACTGGGGGTTGAGTTAGCAAGGCGTGAAGAGTGAGCAGTGTGCTGGTGTGATGAGGCTCCGAGGCCCCAGGAGATGGGGTCTGAGAAGCAGGAACCGGGCACCTGCCCTGAGGGGGCCGTAGGCTCCCCGAGGACAAGGCCGCGGGCCGTGGGCTCCCCCAGGACAGGGCTGCGGGCCGTACCCCCAGGACAGGGCCGCGGGCCGTGGGCTCCCCCAGGACAGGGCCGCGGGCCGTGGGCTCCCCCAGGACAGGGCCGCGGGCCGTGGGCTCCCCCAGGACAGGGCCGCGGGCCGTGGGCTCCCCCAGGACAGGGCCGCGGGCCGTGGGCTCCCGCAGGACAAGGCTGTGGGCCGTCGGCTCCCCCAGGACAGGGCTGCAGGCCGTCGGCTCCCCCAGGACAGGGCTGCAGGCCATAGGCTCCCCCAGGACAAGGCTGTAGGCCGTGGGCTCCCCCAGGACAGGGCTGCAGGCCGTCGGCTCCCCCAGGACAGGGCTGCGGGCCTTCGGCTCCCCCAGGACAGGGCTGCAGGCCATAGGCTCCCCCAGGACAGGGCTGCGGGCCGTACCCCCAGGACAGGGCCGCGAACTGTGGGCTCCCCCAGGACAGGGCCGCGGGCCGTGGGCTCCCCCAGGACAGGGCCGCGGGCCGTGGGCTCCCCCAGGACAGGGCCGCGGGCCGTGGGCTCCCCCAGGACAGGGCCGCGGGCCGTGGGCTCCCCCAGGACAGGGCCGCGGGCCGTGGGCTCCCCCAGGACAGGGCTGCAGGCAGGCCCTCTGGCTTCCGTGTGTCCCCAGAGCTGAGGAAACCCCACAGTTCCTGGGGTTTCCTGCAGTTCCTCACAGTTCCTGCTTGTAAACTGGGGAAGCCTTCCGGGCTTGTTTTAAGAACTGAATGACGTAAGAGTCTTTAGAAATGACCTAGCCCTGGTCAGTTGGCTCAGTGGATAGAGCACTGGCCCAGCGTGCAGATGCCCCAGGTTAATTCCCGGCCAGGGCACACGTGAGTGGCCTGCAGGAAACCCCAGCTCTCTGAAGCTCTTCTTGGGACAGCTGCAAAGGAGCTGTTAGGCCAGGAGGTCAGACAGCTTTTCCAAGTGTGGGCCCTGGACCCACCACCCGGCTCCCGGTGAACTGGTTAGAAGTTCAGGGCCCTTGTGTGTGTTAAGAAGCCTTCTGTGCTGGCTTTGGGGTTGCTGCCATTTGAGCAGCACTTGGTTTGACTTTAGGGGGTGATTTGGGCTCAGCCCCTCTTCTGACCGATAAGCTGGGAGGTGTAGGAGACCCGAGTCCACCGGCAACTCGAACCCATCTCCTCTGCCCCCCACCAGCACCAGCTGGCGTGGCCGTGAGCGGCCTGAGCCGCTCCACCAGGAACGCCAACTGCACAGGCTTCTTCAGCCTCCTGAGACTGCCCATCAAAGGAGACACAGGTCACCATCTGGGTCTGTGAAAACTCCTAACAGGCCAGCCACAGCAGAAACCTTCTTTATTTTTAAAATTTTGGTCCTCATCAAATGTGGGCACATTTCCAACACTCTTGTCCCTGACATAGGCCTGCGTATTTTTTGTATGGAAGTGACTCTTGCCTTGATTTGCAGTCTTGGGATGGCACGTGGCTGGTGTGCTGCCCTCTTGGCATAAGGGCATCCTTCAGAGGGTGGTCCCCTTGGCCAAGCTGACGTCTCTTCCACCTCCACAGAGCCCGTTCAGTCTCAGGGATGTCAGCATCCAGCTATGGCCTGAGCACCTGTGAGAAGCAGATTGTTTCTTTGCTTTTCTTTTTTTTTAATGAGAGGAAGGGAGACAGAGAGACACACTTCTACATGCGCCCAACCGGGACCCACATGGCAACCCCTGTCTGGGGCCTATGCTCAGACCAACCAAGCTATACTCAGTACTTGGGGCCAATGTTTGAACCAATTGAACTAAGAGCTGTGAGAGGGGAAGAGGGAGAGAAGGGGGAGAGAAATGGGGAGAGAGGCAGATTGTTGCTTCTCACGTGTGCCCTGGCCGGGAATTAACCTGGGCCATCTGCACGCTGGGCCAGTGCTCTATCCACTGAGCCAACTGACCAGGGCTAGGTCATTTCTAAAGACTCTTACGTCATTCAGTTCTTAAAACAAGCCCGGAAGGCTTCCCCAGTTTACAAGCAGGAACTGTGAGGAACCAAGGTGATGTCCTATCCAAGATTCCAGCAAAGGATTCGTGCTTGGTGGGGGACTGAAATCCAGTGTGCAGTCTTCATGCTGAGGGTCTTTGGGCTGACCTTGACCTATGGTCCTCAGGCTGAGGTGCTGGGAAGAGCCCAGCATCCCTGGAGAATGTGTTAGTCCCCTCCCTTAATGACTCAGGACATCCCGGTGGAGAACTCAAATGCGTGTTTCGACCTGACACCGACAGTGCAGACACGCGGCTCTGCCCCTCGCCCCCGGGAACAGTCCTGTGGGGTTCCGCATGGGCCTCCGGGTGCATTCAGAAGCAGTCTCTTAAATAGCGAGGCCACTGCCCGTCTGGGAGCTCGTGGTCAGGGCTGCCTTTGAGAAACTGGGAATGAAATGCAGCATAAAGTGAGTGCAAGAGACAGAGGTGGAGAAAACACAACCCCCGAGCAGGAGCACGGGGAAGACCACCCTGGGAAAGTGTTCCCGTTGCGGCGATGGAGGGACACATCCTGAGGAGCCGTCTGCGGAGCAGAACGGCTGTGAACAAGGCACAACATGGAAAGCTCAGCTGAGCTTGCCCCCCAGCTCAGTTCCTAATACATCTGTCAGTGCTCCCCGAACTGACATGGCTGCTTCCGGCCTGCTGAGTGAGTGTGTGTACCACACACACACGGAGCACACACACACACACACACAGATACATACATAGATGCATGTAGACAAATATGTGGATAGACATACAGACAAACAAAAACAGGCATGCACATGTACAGACACTAACATAGACACACATGCACAGATATGCACACATGCACGTTCATGTGCACACACAGAGACACACACTAACAGTGGGCGGGGACTGGCTTTGGCTGCTTTTCTGACTCAGCTGAGCCGCCTTTGATGGAAAGAGTGCTTTGTTTCTCTTGTCCTTCGGTCCCTGCCCAAGTTCTGCCACCACACAGGCAACCTGAATTTGGGGTTTTTAAGGACAGAGTGGGCCACTGTGTCCAGTGTCTGCCATGGGCTCGGTGGCCACTCTGTGCACAGGTACAATGGCAGCAGCCAGCTGCTGTTAGGACGTGGGAGATGGTAGGAAAGGCTCCAGGTAAGGGATGGAGCAACTGAGTCTGTCCTCAGGGAGCAAGAAAGCTCAGTCTGGAAACTCAGCCTCCACACAGATCTCCAGGGGAACCAGAGTCACATGGCTTGCGTTGCTAAAACAAATGGTTTAGAGGTGGAAGCTGTGCGGACGGACCCTCCGTCACTCCTGGGGATCTTGCTCCTTAGACCTTGGTGGGGGCACCTTGCAGAGGCTGGGCAGATGGGACCCTGAGGTTGTCCTGCCCCTGGGCAGGTTAGGATTGGTGGAGACCTGGCTGAGATGGCTGCGGGTTGGCACACACAGCAAGGCCAAGATTTTGGGGCTGAGGGGTTTCTTCTTACTGAAGTGCAGACTTGGGAGGAGTTCCACATGTGGACAATAAAACTTTTTGCATCTTCTTAAACCAGAGAATATGGCTGAAAAGTCAAATTGTCTGACTAAGGGGATCTTGGTTCTCAGAAACCTGGGGTCTCAGCGTGGCCGCCATACTGCTACATCTCTGAGACAGCTTCCAGCGTCTTCCATTCTCCCACTCTGTGCGCTTATGAACACCGGTGTTCCCTGGAGCCAGCGGCCTCCACACTGTCCGAACCCCAGGCCGCTCTGTGGACTCTCCTGGGCTGGACTGCATGACAATGGGCCCTGGGCAGTCGGGAGGAGACCAAATCTTACTCTGAATCCCCTTTTCAGAAGACTGTGTGAAGAGTCAGGAGTAAGAGCCCTGAAGTGCCCTAAATGTTGGCTTTTCCCCCGCATGAGGAAGGCTCCTGTCTCACTCCACTGCTGAGGCGTAGACAGAGACTTGCAGGAGTCCTTGGCTGCAGCCCTCCGGCTCCACATGATGAGCGACAGGAGGACGTGGCGTGCGGACTTCAGAGTCTAAGGCGGAATCTGGTGTCTGAGAGCCGTGCTGAGGAGGGGGTGTGCTGGGCTCCGCGGGTCTCAGTGAGAGGTGGGGCAGAGCATGGGCACCACTTTGAGGCATCAGTGAAGAGTTGGGGGGGCATGCCCAGCAGCGCAAGGAAACACTGCGTGGGTGTCCCCAGGCTGGGCTTCGAGGACTGAGAAACTTTCAGGTTTCTCTCTTCCTGCCAGATGTGGGCTGTCATCCTGGACTTCTTCCTAGGCCAAGCTGGGTCATAGCAAAGTACCACAGATTTTCACCACAGAAATGTATTTCCTCACAGCTGGAGGTCTGAGGTCAAGGTGTCGGCGGGGCTGGTTTCTCCTGAGGTCTCTCCCCGGCTTGTGGATGGTCCTCTTCTCTCCATGTCCTTACTTGGGTGTCCATCTGTGCACGTGTGTCCTAATCTATTCTTGTAAGGACACCAGTCAGACTGGATTAGGACCCACCTTAATGACCTTATTTTATATTAATTTCCCTTTTAAAGGTCCTGTCTCCAAATACAATTACATTCTGGGGTCCTGAAGATTGGTACTGCAACATACAAATTTGCGGTGGTGGGGGAGGGCCTTGTTCAGCCCTTAAACAATGGGAGGAGCCGTCTGAGATGGCCCTTGCCCCTTCCTCCTCTGCACCCGCTCTGCCCTCCTGGGCCCGCCTGTATTCTCCTGTTCTCAGAGGCTGCCTGCTGCTCATGTTCCCAGAGACACACAGAGACAGAGGGATGCACAGAGACAGAGGCCCCAGTGTCCGCCGTCTCATACGCAGTCAGGGGTGCTGCTCACAGGAGGAGAGGCTCCCTGACCTCTGGAGCCAACAGAACCTGTGTCATAGGACTGACCTTGGCTTCGCAGCAGCCGGTGCTACGCACACCCACGTGAGCTACCTGGCCAGACAGAGCTCCGGCCACCCTGATGGCTCTCCGAGGCTCCCCGTTGTTGTGGCTCTGACCTGCTCCCTCCACCCGCCTCAGCTTTTGTCCCTGCTCACATTCCTCCCCTCTGTCATTCCCTCCCAAAAATTCACCGGCACCCTTGATCTTCAGAGGAAGCCAAACACATTTGGGCTCTAAACCGGACACTGATTCAATAACATGTTTGCAGCATTTATGCAGTTACAAACCCAAAACACATTGACAAATTTATGGCAACCAAACTTGAAAATCAGTGAAACTCTAATTGACAGCATTAATGCCTGTGACATGAGTCACCAGTTGACATTCGGCGGTGGGCGGCAGGGAGGCCATGCTGCCCACTGCTGTGCTGTCCCGAGCTGGCGGGGGGGACCATGGATAGCTCACGTCCCCCACCCTTTGGCTTTCAGCCATGGGGAAGCGTGTGTCCTCCACTGTATCACTCTTTGCCTGTGCTTGGCCCTGACTTGTGTCTCCCTGCCAACTGTGCCTTTCCATCGAGGGTGGTGACAATGGGCCTGCTGGTACCAATGTTGTAGTAATATAATGTTACAGTAATTAAGTATATAGAAATATAAAAAAATATGGAAGATATATAAAAGTAATTAAGATATAATATTAAAATTAATTAAATAAATTAAATAAAGTTATGCCGTCTGCACAGGAATTAATATAGTGTGTGCAGATGTGATAAACAGACTCAAGCAGGGCCCAGCTAGTGTGTGTATGAAGTTATACATAGATAAGAAGTGGCTTGATGTCAGAACTCTGCAAGTTAACATAAACAAGAAGCTTCCCTAGGAACATCTTAAAAGTGGCTTGATGTAACATTTCAGTAGATTAACATAAAAAGGGCTCCCTGTGAGGAACTCCTAAAGAGGTGGTTTGAGGTGATAATCCTGAAGATTGATACCTGTTAGAAGGCATTGGCCAGAAAAGGTACTAGAGCTGAGGGTCCCCCTGCTGAGGTAGTCCCCCAGACTCCAGTGTGAACATGGACTGTCCCCACGCTGCTCTGAGCTCTGACCAAGGACAGCCGAGAGGAGCACGCTGACGGGGCCTCCTTAAGCTGTACCCAGGCGCGCCAAAAGGATTTGTGAGTAATAAACTGCCTGTGTGATTCTTGCAACTAACTTTGTGTGTCCGTCTCATGCTTTTCCTCCAGTGGCAGTTAGTGTTGGCACTCGTAAGTAGAATCCTCATAGCCGCCTCAAGAGTAGCCCTACTGATATAGCAGAGGGAGTGTCCCATTGCATGAGGAAGTTGAATCAGGGACGCCTGATTGACGCAGAGCTTGGGCTCTACTGGGACAACCAGCTAGAGTGCCAATCCAAATGTGATTGCTAAATCCAGCTTGGGGGAACAGGGCAGAGGGGGCCCCTCACAACAGATGATCCAGATGTACTGTGTCTTGTTTTTTTCCTAGTTTTTTTTTTTTTTTTAGTTGTGGTATAATACACATGACATAAATTTACCATTTTAACCACTTTTAAGCATCCAGTTCAGTGGTGTTGAGTACACTCACACTGTTGTGCAACCATCACCAGCTCATTTTTTTTTGCAAACCTGAATCTCTGTCCCCATTCAACATGAATGCCCTGTTCTCCCTCCCCCAGGCCCTGGCACCACCAGTCTCTCTTCTGTCTCTGGGAGTTTGACTGCTCTAGGAACCTTGTGTAAGCAGGATCATACACAGAAGTGTTTGTTCTTTCGTGGCTGGCTAAGGCTTAGCCCGGTGTCCTCAGGGTCATCCATGCTGTAGCTCAGGGGTCCCCAAACTACGGTCCGCGGGCCGCATGCGGCCCCCTAAGGCCGTTTATCTGGCCCCCACTGCACTTCCGGAAGGGGCACCTCTTTCATTGGTGGTCAGCGAGAGGAGCATAGTTCCCATTGAAATACTGGTCAGTTTGTTGATTTAAATTTACTTGTTCTTTATTTTAAATATTGTATTTGTTCCCGTTTTGTTTTTTTACTTTAAAATAAGATATGTGCAGTGTGCATAGGGATTTGTTCATAGTTTTTTTTATAGTCCGGCCCTCCAACGGTCTGAGGGACAGTGAACTGGCCCCCTGTGTAAAAAGTTTGGGGACCCCTACTGTAGCTGGTGCAGAGGCCGTCCTCGTGCAGGTTCTCATTGGATTCAGGCTGACGCTAAAGGAACTGTGGAGCCAGAAAATGGTGGGTCATTCATTCTGTTTATTAGAGTCTCGTAATGGCAGACGAGCAAACAGGCAGGGAAGACCACTTCCCTCTCACTCAGGGCTCCCAAAGCCCTGACTCACTGTCTGGCTTTACTGGAGTCATACCCCCCCCCCCCCAGCCTCAGCAGGGTTCCCAAGCCCCTTAACCCCTTTTCTCTTCCTCTGGATTCTCCCTCTCTCTGCTCTCCCAGCCAGAACTGGCTTGGGGGGAAGAACTCTTCTCCAGCAAACAATAGCAAACAATCCCCCCTCCCAAGCAGGAAGGCAATCTGCAATTTGCAATCTGCTGCCCTGAGGGCAAGCACCCAGCCTTCCACAGACTATACACACATGGCGCTGCCCTATTTAGGCAAAATATAAGCAAGCAAACCTAAAAACATTTGTTTACCCAACACATGATATTCAACCATGTGCGAAGAGTACATTTTCTTGATCTATTTGTCCATTGACAAACATTTAGGCTGCTTTCACCTGTTGGCTCTTGGGAGTAAGGCTGCCATACACTTGGGCACACAAATACCTCTTTGAGCCCTTGCTTTCAACCCTTTTGGATTAATGGAATTGCTGGGTCATGTAGCAGAATATGCTCTTAATTTTTTTTTTTTTAAAGAAGATCATAAGGGAAAGCACATATCAATGTGAACAGTCCTTGCTGGTCTTTGTGACACATCTTCAGATCAAAGGTCCTTTGGACATCAGCCCGAGAAGGCCACTGTCTCAACTTGAATTTCCCACAGAAGTATATCACGATGGTGGCTTGGGTGCAGAACACCATTTGGGATGTGACCCTGAAAAGGACTTTGAGACATAGACACTGAGCTCCTTAGGGAAGGCCAAGGAGGCAGAGTGGGGTGCCCATAGCCTGGCTCCCCTGCTGGGTCAGTCTTGGCCCTGCTCCATGTCCCAGTGACCTGGGACAGTGACCTCCTCCTCCCCACAGGCAATGTGGATGCTCCTTCTCTTCAGAGGATCTCACACAGGACCAACCAGTTTGAGCTATGTATTGTCCCTGCACAGTGTGGTGATAAAACACTGCTCCAGGAAAAAAATGTTTGCTCAAAACAACGGCTCCAGTTCCTGCTGAATTGTAATATCTATGTAAGCTTCAAATTGATGTTACAGTACTTACGTTTTAATAGTGTTATCTTTTACATGGATGTTAATTTGAAGAACTCTCATTCACATGGTTGTACCAACACACATTTGTTCCAAGAGGGACCCTCATGATGCCTCAGAATCATTCCCTTCCCACACGGCCCACGACCCCCACGGTCATACGTGTCCCTGTGTTTAAACGCTTGTTTTGAAATAAACCACCATGACAAGTTGGTGGTAATAAAGACAAAGAAACAGAACTTGAAGTGATCACAGCTCTTTCCTTCTACAGATACTCGGAGTACCAGTAAAATCTCAGTTCTCAGTGCAAATTTCAGTGGATTTGTCACGTCATGATTGTTTCCCATTTTTTTGTTATAGAGGACAGAGTTGTAAGTACATTGTGCCTACATCCCTGACCCATGTCCTCACTGTAAGACGGGTTCTGGCTGGGTCTCCCTCTGGGGCTGGAGTGCATGGGGTCTGATAGTCCACGTGGAGGTTGAACCCAGAGCCCAAGGCCCCTGGAGCCCAACAGGGGAAGCCTATCGATTATGGCTGTTAATGTTATTATTTTTACCATGGGGAAGATGATGCCTGGCTGCTTTGTAAAGGTGTTAGGCAAACAAGTGGGTTACAGCGTGTTCGGCTTGCTGGCCTTGTACTTGGCCTGTTCGGTGCATGAGCACGGGCAGCGCCATGTGTGTACAGTCTATGTAAGGCTGTGGGTGCTAGTGCTCAGGATGGCAGATTGTAAATTGAGGCCTGCCTGCCGCCATTGGGAGGGGCCATTTCTTGCTGTTGTTTGCAGGAGAAGGTTTTTTCTCTCCCTGGGGCCTGTTTTGCCAGGGAGTCTGGAGAGAGAGAAAGAGAGAAGCAGTTTTCCCTGTCTGCTTGCTTGTCCGCTGTTGCGAGACTTTAATAAATGGAATGGCCCACCATTCTTCAGCTCCACAGTTTCTTTACAGCCTGCCAGTATGAATCTGCATCTGCAAGGCCACGGTGGCACTGGGCCACACAAAGGGATTGTGCCTGACTGTGAGGGAAGATAACTAGGCTGTCCCCGTGTGAAGGGACCAGGGGAGCAGGCGGTCAGACCCCAGAACTGGGTCTCTGGGCTGGTGTTTTGTGCACGCTCTCACCTAAGTGGTTTGTGTTCACATGAATACAATTGTCCTTGCAGCAAACAGGGAGCTTCAGCTGCGAGCAGCACGTGGTCTGGTTGCTGTGCCTGAAATGAATTAGATTTCTTTGTCAAACCGACTGTGTGAAGCCACTGCCTTGTGCTTATGGAAGGGCAGCCTCTGGTGGGAGGAGACGTGGCTGCCTCTGGACCTGCCTGCACCCTCTCAGGTTATGAGCCACCCTCAGGCACTTCAGATCACAAGAACAAAGTCTGGAACTCAGCACACCTGGTCCGTGATTGTCCAGCCGTGAACGTGAGGTGAGTGTCCCCTCCGTTTCCTGCTGGTTGGGCTGTTTTGGGGTGAGTATGGCAGGCAAGCCTCCCTCCTCTCACTCGCTAGAGAGGGTAAAGGTGGCTGGAGGGAGCAGGTGAACGGGACCAGGGTCTTCTTCCTGGTTAGCTGCCCCCCTGCCAGGGCCCTGGGGCTGTCTGTGCTCCCGTCTCCTGGTCTTCCTGGAGGGGCTTGGGTGGAAATTGGCTCTCTGTTGGCACCGCTGACGATGCCTGTACGGCCCTGCGGTGCAGCCGACCTGTTGCAGGACCCTCGGTCCAGTGGGAAGACGGCCCCACCACGTTCCCCTGGGGGTTTCCCTGGGCTCATTAGACTTAGGCCACAGCGTCCTGACTGTAGGGAACACTTGTCATATTCTCAGAGGGGACCCTCTCTGCTTGGGGCCGGACAGCATCAAGCCTCCCTGATAATCGACACCTCCATAGGTCTCCCTGGGGCCTGGCTAAGGCTTGTCAGACCAGATGGCTCCCTGCTCGAAGGCAGGGAGAAGGAGTAATGGCCACATCCTGGAAAATCTGGAAGTGGTGGCCTGTCTCCCAGCCGGGGGCTCCACACCTGTGACAACACATCTTGATGTCCAGATTCAGTGCTTAGGTTTTAATATCCCCTCCTCTTTGGAGGGACATGAGGCTGCCTGTGGGTGATGTGAATGAGTTTGATTCAGGGTGGACAGTGGCTGATGCCCTGAAGGTAGGAGGACAGAGGCAAGAACATCTGGCCCTGGAGGGGGCCAGCCCTGGAGTCACTGCAGCACAGAAGGGCTGGCAGGGCAGACAGAGGGGGGCACAGAGAACCACCCCGGGCCCCTATCCACAGGCCGGGCGGGTTGTGGCAGAGGTGGGAGAGTGACTCAGTGCTGTCAGCCCCACACTGACCACGGCCCTCTCTGTGCCAGTTCTGAGCCGCACTGTTACCTGACAGAATGACACTCACCACCCCAGCTCTCATCCTTTAACAAGTTCCCGAATGTACGCAGCTCCTTGGAGTAAAGAGGTCACAGAAACCATAAATATTAAGTGTCTTGCTTTTATTATACAAGTAAAATAGGTTGGACACACTCATCACAATGCACATTGGATCCAACACGTTAATAAGGTGAAGCATTTTGGAAAACAAACAAAAAAACCTTTTTCCTGATCTCCCCTCCCCTCCTCCTCCTTATATTTTCTTCCTTCCTTCTTCCTTTCCTTCTTTCCTTCTTTCCTTCTTTCCTTCTTTCTTTCCTTCCTTCCTTCCTTCCTTCCTTCCTTCCTTCCTTCCTTCCTTCCTTCCTTCCTCCCTTCCTTCTTCCCTCCCTCCCTCCCATCCCATTTTTTCCTTTCTGTTTTCCTCTCTCTCTCTCTTTCTTTCTTTCTTTTGAAAATGGCTTTGAAGTGTCCCACAGCTTGGAGGTGGGAAGGGGGTAGAATTCCTCCCTCGGAGGAGCAACAGGCCTCTGATGAATGCAGAATGCCGATGGGTTTGCACCCCCCCCCCAATAATAGTAACAAATGTAGCGAGTCCCTTCCTTTGATGTGTGAAGATTAAACATCATGTCAAGTGAGCGCCAGGAGCTTGACTGAAATGTGATAATATGGAAGCCTGATCCCTTCGAGGCCAAAGCCCCTATAAAGATAAAGATCAGATTATTAATGACAGTTTCCAGTTTTAAAAAAAACACATACAAAAAAACTTAAGATGTGTTTGATCAGCAGGTCCCCAGCAGACACCCCCGCCTGCAAACACATGCAGACCACATGCTTGCAAACAGAAAGGCTTGTTCGCTACATAAGAGCAAGTGCTGAAGGGCAGGGGAGAGCCCTGTCCTCACAGCCTCAGCAGGAGGCTCTGCATGAAGCCAGTCCCATCCCTCTGGGCTTCGCTCTTCCTGGTGCCTTGCGTGGTGTTTCCATCTGGGGAGGCGTCCACATGTGAAGTCCCCGGTATGGTTGCAGCTCCTGCCATGGAAGCAGTGGGGGAGGGGAAGGACTTGTCTTCAGCGGGAAGGGACTGTGCACAGGAAGCTCTCCTTGCATTGGGTCAGAAGGCTGGGAAGGGGGCCACAGCTCTAGCGGATTTGTTTGGGGGCTAAATGAGGCATTGAGATTTAAGGGATGCTCCCTCCCTAAAGGGTTTCCTGTGGCTGCCCTGGACCCAGACCTCTTGTCTGAGATGCATTCTTGAGAGGGCCTGGTTTTTTCTTCACAAACAGATGGCTTTAGCTGGATAATGTTGTAGGCATGTAGAGAAACATCACTCAAGCTTTCGTGGGTGGAGTGGATTCTAGGCTGGGTGAGGCTCTGAGCTGTAACTGCGGAGTGCGGACCTGTGTGACGACTGTAGTCTTCCCCAGCTGTGATCCTCCCTAGCTGTGACCCCTGCTACCTGTCACTAACATCTCGGCATAAAGCAGTCTATCAGATAGATCACTTTCAGGGAATGGTACTCAGCACAGACACTCAGATTAAAGAAAGGGATGGAAAGGGAAGTTTTCTGAGAGCAAGGACCTGCTTGGGCTGGGGCTTTCAGGAAGCCCTGGTCAGGGAGCTGGAGGCCATTGGCACAGGGCAGAGAGGTGCTGGGAGAAAAGCACACGTGTGTGTGTGTGTGGGGGGTCTTATGTGTCGGGGTCCCCACCAGCTTCTATGGGGTGTTTCCTCTTCACAGCCTCTCCAGAGTCTCGGGGACTCTCGGACCTGCCTCATTTGTCTTGTATGAGTTAGTTAAGGCTCACAAAGGCAGGGTATCCTGAATCAGGATTCAAACTGCAGCCTCTGGACTCCAAGCTAGTTCTCCTGACCACAGGGCATGCAATTTGTCACTCAGATGAATCCAGTGGCAAAGCCCACCCTAGTGTTGGCCACTGGCAGCCTCTCCCACACTTAGCCACATGCAAAGGCAGCCCAGCCAAACGAGGGACTCTCCAGGCTCCTGACCAAGCCATTCACTTAGATGAGATGGCACAGGCCTTGTGTTGGGGCGTCCTGTCTCATGTTAGGGCCTATGGTGCCACCTGAGGATAGGACAGAATGCTGGTGTTGGTGTCAGTGGACTGGATTTAGAGCCCAACTCCTGGGGCTCACACAGGTCTCCACTCCTTTGTCCCTCCACTGCTGATGCGTGGAGGGTGGGGCTACACCTCTCCCGGCATCTTTGGAAGGCTTGAGCTCATGTGTGATCACAGCATCTTGTCTTTGTACTCAGAATGTGCTCAGCTGAGTGGTGCATTTGTGTGTGGGCTTCCCGAAGCACAGAGCAGAGCTGTGGGTCTTTGATTACACACTTACTGAGCACGGGGGCAGAGCCAAGCCCTTGAACTTGGCTTGTACCAAGTGTGGAATTGCTCTCAGGTGTCTGATGACAAAGGGCAGTGGGTGAAGGGTGTGCCCACGTAGGGTCCTTCATGGAAGTAGAGCAGAGTAGGTTTGGGCGGAAGTGGTCCCCGTGCCCAAGCATCACAGGAGGATGGTCCTCTGAGGATGTGAGAGGGTGTGCGGGGAACGGAGTGCCACTAGACAATGGTGACTCATCTGAAGAATAAAAGCTCTGGGAATGTGCGGGCAGGACACACCAGTCGTCAGCTTCCTCTTGGTTGCGAGGTCTATGATGAGAAGTCAGTCTGTTCATATGTCCCATGAGCTCACCCAGCAGGTCAGAAGACAGATATTCACGCCCCACTGGGCGATCCTGTGAGTGAGCTGAGACCCTCTGCCTCAATCTTGGTATTCCAAGTCATGAAGAAATCAATATTGACCCATTCTTATGGTCACCTGTCATGTCGTGTCCCCTCATGCCCCTCTGCAACTAGCACCCTCAAGGACTTCTATCCACCCATGTCCTTGAACCTGGGGCTTTGAACAGTCCATCTTTTCCAAAGGCCAGGGATCCCCACACGGCATGCTGGGGCTTCCTGCTCCTGCCCCAGAGCCTGTCCCGGTCCTCACCCTGCTTCCTCAGGCCGTGTTGCCCATTTCTGACTAGCGACGAAAGCCTGCAGTTCTGCTTAAGCAGATGGCCTGCCTGTCATTTCATGTTAAATGTGACTCTGACTCTGGTGAGACGAGCTTTGTCACCATGCTAGGGAGGGGCCTCCTGCGTCTCCCTTCAAAGTGCGTTAGGGCTGCTCGAAACTGATGATGATGATTTATTCAGAAACACACACACACAGTATGACCTGTGTGGTCATCCTCACTGATGCTTTCATGAGGATGGGAAGGGAGAGGGGAAGTGCCTGGCTCTCAGCTCTTTCTGCCTCTGGTTCTTCACATTGAAACCTCTTCGTGTGTCAAAAAAACAAAACAAAACAGAAAACACTGCAAAGCGACAGCCACATAGTCATGTTTTCTGCAGACGCAGGTCACGTCGTGGAGATGGGCGCGGGCACTGTGGCGCAGCAGCTGGCCCTGGCTGACGTGCACCTGCTGAGACGGACCTCACCGCCCACCCCGCACCTCAGAGCCGTCCACGAGGACACTTCCCTCCCGGCCAGTTGCTTCCTGTCAGTCTTGTTCTTGCCTTGGAAAAACAATGAATGAATTGCCCCATCTGTAAAAATAAGTTCCAAAAATGCAGGTCTAATCAGGGACATTTTGGACTCAGACATACTCTAAAAACATGTCTAAGGATGTGTAAAACTCGATGTTTCTGGACTCTCAGTTGCCACCTGCCAAACCCCCTAGGTCATCCTAAAAGCAGAGGGTGTTTCGTGGGCCAGACCACTCCGAGCCCTCTGCAGACACTCTGCCCCCAAGATGGTCCTCTCTTCCCTCTCTCACATGAACTGGGTGGGTTAGTCGCACGACTGATACTGGTCACAGAGTCCCCACTTGTCCCCAAACTGAAAAAACATGCCTGCCTCCAATTGGATGAAGTTGTATGGGTATCACGTCATCGCAACCACCCTAATTTTGGTTTAGAATCTTCTGGCTTTAACATTCAATAGTATTTGATAGCTATGGAAACATAATACCAAAGGTAGGCTCTCTTACAAAAATAACACCCACAAATTTTAAAATAGTAGCATTTTTTTTTAAAAACCTGTGTTTCTGGCTAAATATGGAAAGAGAGAGAGAGAGAGAGAGAGAATTCATGTTGCCAAAGCCGGTTTGGATCTTGCATAAGGCACCGTCCTGTAGTGAGCCTGGGGAAGAACTCGTTCTGCTGCCCACCTGTGAGCCCTATTTCACACGCACTCAGGTCATCTGTCTCCAAGGTCTTTGAAGCACGTGTCAAGCGTCCTTGCGGCTGTAGTTCCAGTAGAGCTCCCGATGAAGAAGAGAGGAGTGGCCCCCTTGTAGCCAGGGGGGCTGGGCCCCGGATGGAGGGCAACAGCAGTGAGGCCAGAGGCTGAGCTCTGGAGAATTGGTGAGACATGGGGGCGGTGGAAGTTAGCACCCAGGTCTGAGCACAGATCGTGGTCTGCAAAGCGTGGGTGGGCACTGAGTGTGTGTGTCTCTCTCTCTGCTGGGCCAAGCCACACTTCCTTTTGACAGCTTGTTAGAGATATCCTCTCTCAGAAAAGCATAGAGACCTTCCATGTGCCATTTTCCATCTTCCCAGGAGAGAGTATGCTTGTGAGATCAGCGGTGTCTCCCGGACCACCGGCCATTGTGGGGACTACATCTCGTGGAGTTTGGGGCAGGGGAGATGGACAGGAGTGGATGACAGGGTACTGTTTTCAATTCTCAGCTGGCCCCTGCATCTGCACGCATGTGGTGCACACCCTGCCTTGGCAGGAGCAGGAAGGTCCATTTCAGTACTTTGATGCTGCTTTTTAAAAATGGGGAAATCAAATACAGACCCCGCCAACAGCGCGGTTTGCTCAGAGAGAAGTGAATCTCACCCGGTACTGAAACTAGACATGGCACAGAGCAGGTTACCGTCTGTGAGTGTGCTCCCCGGAAACCCTGTTGGCCCCACTCTGGGAGCCCAGGGGATCTGAAGCCGGTGGGCTGGGCCTTGGCCCCTGGATGACTCTTCTCTGTCACTAAGCTGGTCGGTCATTTTCTGCCACGGGAACCACAGGGAGCTCCTGTTCCTTTGAGCTGTTGTCCCAAGTCCCTTTAAAGAGCGACGTATGTGGGCCTCGTTTCCAACACCCACATACCCTCCGCTTTTTGTCTGTTCCTGGTCAGCATCCTGCAGAAGCGGACCGCTCAGGAAGGGAACCGATTCTGTGGAAGTGTGCTTTCTGCGAGTGCCACCCTGGGACCGCGCGGGTGAGTGACCTTGGCCAGATGACCTCCCTTCTTTTGTTGCTAACTGTTCCCCCTATCAGATGTTTCTCCAGCTGTGGCAGCTGGGGTTAGAGCTGTCCTCTGTAACAGAGAGTGTCCTTGGGGGCTTCCTGGAGAGCTGACGACACCCAGCACCCAGCACAGTGTGGCTCCTCCAGGCCGCAGCCCTGCGCTGAGTCCTTCAAGGTATCTGCCAGAAAGTGACACATCTTTCCTGGTACTGACCTTGGCCTTGGGCCTCAGGGACTTGCTCCCACAGAATGGGAGAGTCAAATGCTGTAGTATGAGTGTCTGTGCCTCTGTGACGGCCGGGCCGAGTGCCACGTGCGGCCTGCACTGCTGGATGAGAGGCAGCAGGCCTGCAGCTCGGCCTCTGACCTCATATTGAAACTGGGGGACACGGCAGAGCTGTCCGAATGGATTTGGAATGGTGACCTCATGTAGCCAACTGAAAAGTCTCGTCATCTGGAGCTGGGATCTTCCAGGATCAGCTGGGCTAGGCCCAACATACACTTGAATATCACAGAAGGTAGGCCCGGAGCCTTCATCCCACCAGCCCACCCTCCTGACTCACGCTGCGGGGATGGACGGTGGGTGACCGTCCGAGCCTCTGGCTGATGGGTGGGTAGCTGGATGCAACAGCACAGCCCAGAGCCAGCTCCTGCCCTGTAGCACAGGCTGCTGTGGCCAGTGATGACTGGCCACACTACTAGAGATCTGTTCCTTGGTGACTATCTCCCCTGAGCGAAGTGGCCCCAAGCCTGGTGAAGCCACGTGTAGCTTGGCCCCCCGCCCCCTACTCACTAAGGCCCCCGGCCGAGTGCTCACAGGAACGCCAATTCATGGCCGTCATTGGCTGAGACAGTGTTGGTGACAATTTGGACAGGTCACCTGAAAGGCCTGGCTATTTTTTCTTCCTTTTAATACATTTTTTTTTTCTGTATCTGAATCTTAGAGAAAACACAGATATTGTTCTGGGAGGGCCCGGGTGAAGCACTCTTAATTGGGAAACCAGATATAGAAAGTTTCCATGACTTAGAGTTGGACTCCCTAGCTGGACTGTGGGGAAACACTGAGAAGGGCCAACAGGTTTTGGGGCACGTGGTGTTGACCACAGGAAACGGCATCCTCACTAGGTGCCTGCTTGTCCATCCCGGTGCTGGACTGTAGCCTCCAGAGGCGCTCGCCCCTGTCCCTCCTGCCCTCCATACTCTTCTTCCTGTAGGACACTGGGCTCTGTGACCACAGGCGGTGTGCCGTGTTTCCTCCTTCTGGACCTGAGTGCAAAGCTCATGGCAGCCTCGGCCTCCGTCTTTGGTTCTTGTGGTCTTGGATTCCTACTTTATAAATCCACCCACCAACTTGGGAGGAGGCCGGGGCCGTGTGCAGAGGCCACGTGGAGGTGTACCAGGTGACAGCACAGATGGACCTATGGCTGATGGCCTGCACAGACCACTGGACCCATGAGGAAACCATTTTCAGGGGGTGGGAGGGGTGTCCCACCCCATGCTGACTCCCCAGTGGGGGCTTCTGATCACATCGGGGGCAATACCAGCTGCCCCAAAGCTCCCTGTGTTCGGTAATTTGTTACAATAATCCCACATCTTAACCAAACAGTGGGTGCTGACTGGCCACAGATCCTATTGTGACCCATTCATTGTCCTCTGCTTCTTGAGGCTGACAAATGGAAGTCCAGGGCACGGTGGGGGCTCTGGGAGTGGGGATTGAGCAATCATCACCAAGGCCAGCAAGCTCCTTTCCTGGGTGCAGCTTCTCCAGCTGGTCTTAGCTCCATGGGGACTTGTCAAAACCCTTTAAGCCAGTAGTCCTCCAGAAATAAAGGGAAAGTGAAGGGGGGGGGATCTTTGGGGAAATGCAGAACTAGGAGCTGGTAGGAAGTCAAAGAAATAAAGAGAGCAGCAGAAACCCCACCTCACTAGTACTTGGGGCTAGTGAGTTGCTAGCCCCAAGTACTTCCATCTCCGCCACCATATTTCCACCCCCCACCCCCACCCCGGAATGACTGAATGCTTCCGCTTTCCAGGGCAGGGCTTGGCTGCCTGTTCTGGGAGCAGCACGCCAGGCCCTCCTGGGAGTGTGTCCTGGAAACCTGAGCTAGCTCATAAGGCATCCGACCCGGACCCGAACGAATGTCCTGACGACTCTCTGCCCAGAGATGCCTTTTACACAACCGTGTGCACAGACAGCAAGCAGATTCAAAGGGACCAAGCTTTCCTCCCCACCCCGCGGCCGAGGAGCACCGCCCAGCACATGCGTGGTGGATAGAATTACCAGCCACGGAGAGTGCTGAAAACCTGTCTTTTTTCTTTACTTTTTAAGTAGGAAGTTCAGAGCATCAGCCCCACTTTGGGGTAGGATGGTGGGCGTCTGTAAGTAGCGTTCCACACGGACTGCCACCAGGGTGATCTAGTCAGCCACATCAGCATCTCCAGCCAGGGGAGGCGTCCCTCACCCCCAGAGTTGGAGACGTGAGTTTGAGTCCTCAGCAGAGACCAGTTGCGTTGTGGGGGAGTCACAGAAGGCACATGGACTGAGGGAGTGGACCAGGGTGCTGTGTGCCCCCATGTGCGGGGCCTCGAGCACACAGTGCCCGGCCTGGCCCTGGGGGGTCTCCTCTGGGGCTGCTCCGTGAGGCTGGAGCAGGTGTGCTTTTCAGGTGGGGACTGCCACCTGAAAAATCCCATGTACTTTCTGTGGGGACTGGTATTTACCCCTGGAGGGAGGGGCCTTCCAGAGCTGCAGAGTGACGTTAGGGGGTGGCTCGTGGGCCCGGCCTCCCGGAAGGAGGGCTCTGAGGGCATGTGGCCTTGCCCTGGGACGGTGGCCAGGAGCTGGGCAGGAGCTGGACCAGGAGGGATGTCCAGGCTGGCTTTGGGTATGAGGGCCAGTTCCAGGCTTTGGGGGAGGGCAGTATGGAGAAGCAGGCCTTGTGTCTGAGGTTACCACAGAGGTCAGGTGTCCCTCTCACCAGAGTCCTTGCCTGCAGAGCACATGGGTCCTGGCCACGGAGATGAGTCTCTGGGATGTGGGCACTGAGTGGACTTGACTCGCTGGCAGTTCTGCCTCATGGCTGGTGGGGCAAGTCGTGTGGGGTGGGGTGAAGGAGGTGGGGGTGGGGAAGGTGCAGGTGTGGAAGGTCGATGGAGGAGGGGGCAAGAATGGAAGTGGGGGAGGGGATGAGATGGGTGAGGGAGGGGGAGGGACGGGAAGGGCAGATGAGGGAGGAGACAGGGAGGTGCTGAGGGTGGGAAAGGGAGTTGGGGAGAGGGAGGGGGAAGTGGATGGAAAGGGGGTGGTGGGGAGAGTGATGGGGAGGAGAAGGTAGGATGGGGCTTGGGGCGGTGGGAGGGGTGAGGAAGGAGGGCAGGAAAGTGCTGGGACAGGCCTGAAGGTCTCTACCTCCTCCTGCCCAGATGTTCTGTGACTAAGACACCCAGTGGGAAACTGGCAGCCAGCCCTCAGTACAGCACAGAAGGAAGCAGATCCCACGTTTGCTGCAGCTGAGGGTTGAGGCACGGGTGAGGGTGGCGGCCCCTTGCTGGTGGGGCTCCTGAAGCCCACAGGCTTTGGCCCACATGCCCCCGCTGCTGCACAAGCAAGGGGTCTTGGGACACATGGCTCGAACATTCAGTGTTCCCCCTAACTGAGATCCACAGCCCTCTAGCCTCCCCCCTGCTGGGATGTGGGATAAAGATGCCAAGCTGGCCTTGTGCTCAGGAGTTAGGGCGGGACAGGCTCAGCTTCATGTGGGCACGCAGCACTGAGCCAGTCAGAGGGGCCGCGATCGGCCGTACCCCCAGTGGGATCGGGGTGGGGATGGGAGGAAGCCCCGCACATTTCCTGTGCCCCAGGCCAGGCCTGTGGCTTTGCCCTCGTCCTCAGTGCTCCACCTCATCCTCCTGGGGGGTGCTTAGTGCACTTTCATGGACTGAGAGCTGAAATGCCCCCCTTCCCTGAAATTCAATGAGAGGGAAGCATGACCTGGCCTTCGCCACGCCCTTCCGCTGCCTCCTCTAATCACCAGCACAGCTTCCATTCCCGGTGGCTGCCAGCTCCTGCTGCCAGCTGAGCCCACTAAATAGTTTATGAGGAATTGCTACTTTTATGTGAGGAGAAGAGGCAGGTTCTTGGGAAGCTGGGGCAGCCCTTTGTGTCCAGGCAGATGAAACAATTGCTCAGAGGCCACTGCTCTCCTGGGACCAGTCCTGCCAGGTGTCCTCCTGTGTCCATTGAAGCCACTGGACTTACACTGTTTGTGTTTGCATTCTGTGTTGGCCTCATTGATTCTCACTATGAAGCTCATTGGCTTGAGGGCAGCAGGGCTGTGCTTCTCGGTCATCAGTGTTCATCTGCCACCCCACACTGTGCCAGGCACAGATGGACAGAGGGCATATATATACAATATATTAAGTGAGAGGAAGGGAGATAGTGAGATAGACTTCTGTATGCACTTTGACCAGGATCCACTCAGCAGCCCCCCCCCTACAGCTGATGCTTGAATCAACTGAACTATTTTTAGTGCCTAGCTTAACACTTGGACCAACTGAGCTATCCTTAGCTCCCAGGGCCAACACTTGAACGAATCGAGCCATGGGCTGTAGGAGGGGAAGAGGGAGAGAAGGGGGTTGGGGGGAGAGAAGCAGATAGCCACTTCTCCTGTGTGCCCTGACTGGGGATTGAACCTAGGATGTTTGCATGCCAGGCTGATCCTTTATCCACTGAGCAAACTGGCCAGGGCCAATATACTTTTGGAATTTGAATTCATTCATAAACTTTCTTAGTTTCTCAGCCATAATTTCAACATACAGTCTGCTTCAGAGATCTGTGGCAAGGATTTGGGAGGCAGTAAGTCACTCAGTCATGGAGGCCAGTAAGTCATGGCCTATTAGAGATCTCTAAATGCTGGTGACCTAATTCACCACACAGGCATGAACAAAAGCAGCATGATCAGGGGCAGATTGTATCTCTCGGGCTCTGGTTATCCTCACCCCATCCTTAAGGAACTGCAGATACAAACTTTTGTTTATCATGAAGCTGCTGGGCTCACAAGCTCAGAGACTGAAGTTTGGGTCCTTAACCCACAACTATCAAGGTGGCCCCTTGGGTGAACTACTCTGACTCTGAACTACTCTGTGAACCACTCAGTGAACTGCTCTGATTCTGCTTTCTCTTCTGCAAAGCTGGGCAATAAAAACGTTCCCTTCCCTTAGTTGTGAAACATCAGCAACATGTGTTGGAGCTACGGCACATCCTGTTTGTCTCCAAATCAGGTGCTGTGCAGTGAAGCAGCCAGGACGGCAGAGCAGGAAGACCTTGAGGTTGACATCCACTCCAGGCCTTGAAGGTCAAGGAGGGTTTGGTTGGGTGGGAGGCGGGCAGAGAGGAAGAACCGACACAACACATTCTGGAGGAGCAGCTTGTACAAAGCCAGAATTTGGGCAAAGGTGTGCTCTTGTCAGAGATTGGATAACAGAGGCACCGGCCTTCTGGGGTAATGGGCATGTGTCAGGGGCACTGGGGGGACACAGCTCCCAGAGGGACACCTAGTGCTCTGCTTGTTGGAGACACAGCAGAGGTCTCAAAAAGTCCAGCGAAGGTCTCCAAGGTGATGTGGCCCTGGTGGTCGGGGTGAGGTGGGGGAGGGGACATGCCTGGATAAGCTTTGCGGGAATTCAGTCTCGCAGACTTGGTCTTGGTGAACAGGCACTGGGAATATCGAGAGAGGGTCATCAGAGAGGGCTTTCAGAGCAACAAAGGACAGACATTACTGTGTGAGGATGCAGGAGGAGCAGGGAGGGCTTCAGAGATGCTGGGGGCTTCCCAGAACGAAGACCTCAGAGGCTGACTTCAGGCCCATAGAGGGACAGGGGAGCTGGAGCTGCTGACGGGGGTGGTGCAGACCCTGTGCTGGGGTCCAGGGGAGCTGGAGCTGCTGACGGGGGTGGTGCAGACCCTGTGCTGGGGTCCAGGGGAGCTGGAGCTGCTGACGGGGGTGGTGCAGACCCTGTGCTGGGGTTCAGCGGGAGCTGGAGCTGCTGACGGGGGTGGTGCAGACCCTGTGCTGGGGTCCAGGGGGGCTGGAGCTGCTGACGGGGGTGGTGCAGACCCTGTGCTGGGGTTCAGCGGGAGCTGGAGCTGCTGACGGGGGTGGTGCAGACCCTGTGCTGGGGTCCAGGGGGGCTGGAGCTGCTGACGGGGGTGGTGCAGACCCTGTGCTGGGGTCCAGGGGGGCTGGAGCTGCTGACGGGGGTGGTGCAGACCCTGTGCTGGGGCCCAGGGGGGCTGGAGCTGCTGACGGGGGTGGTGCAGACCCTGTGCTGGGGTCCAGGGGGGCTGGAGCTGCTGACGGGGGTGGTGCAGACCCTGTGCTGGGGTCCAGGGGAGCTGGAGCTGCTGACGGGGGTGGTGCAGACCCTGTGCTGGGGTTCAGGGGAGCTGGAGCTGCTGAAGGGGGTGGTGCAGACCCTGTGCTGGGGTCCAGGGGGGACTCTGCCCTTGTCAGCTGCCCTGGGACCACTGGAAATTTGGGTTTGAATTATGAGAAGTCACACTCATGCTTGTTTTATTATTTATCTTCCTGTAGTTTCTGAGTTGAGTTTTTAAAGTAAGATATATTTCCCAGCAGAGTGCAGTCCCTGATTTTCGCAAGGCTGTCAATTATTCTAACATCTTCAGGAGCACAGGGCTAGGAGAGGAGTAGAGTGCATTGGGAGCTGGCATGTGGGACCTGAAAGGAGGGGTGTGGCATCCTTTATGAAGAAAAACATATTACCCCCCAAATAAATAAAATAATAATACCTTCATGCGGACTTTGTCAGGTTGTTGAAAGATTAAAATAGGGCAATATACAAGAGTCCTCTAGCAGTGATGGACACGAAGTTGAGATTAGTGCTCTGTAAGTTATGATGTCTACGATTTACCAAAGTAATTATCCTGGGATTCAGCCGTTGAGATGAAATCCTTTTGAAGTTTACATTTTCTAATTTTTCTCATTGTCTGTTTTTGAAAATAGGATGCATATTTTAATTTCTGACCATAATAAATGCAACATATTTTTAAAAATAAATAAATAAAATAAGAAGAGAACTGTCTCCCCGAGGCAAGGACCTGCTCCAGGCTGGCTGTCTCCTGCTTTGAGCCTTTCTTCCTTACAAGCAAAGTGACTTTGGTTTCCTTTTCTTATTGATCTTATGGTTCAGTTCCTCTGACTAGGATGACCGACCTGAGATGAGAAGCCCAGGTGTTTCCAGGAGACAGGCCATTTCTTGTCAGGATCAGGAACCTGAGGAATCCGTCTTCCTGCAGCAACTCTGAATGCCCCACATGAGCTCAGAGTGACGTGGCCCCCACCTCCGTCCAGGTCCCCCCACCGCTGAGAATGCCGACCTTTCAGGATATGGCTGTGTGTGGATCTGTCTACCAGGTTCAAAAAGATACATAAAGGAATTCCATGAACCTTATAAACTGCAAAATAGCAATGATTTCCATGAAGAACACATGAGTGTCCTTGTCACTCCTTAAAGTCAAATATGCCACTTCCAGAGGGAGTCACTTAGCAGCTCAGTGTGGAGCAGTGGGAGTGTCCTCTGCAGGGCTTTGTGTGTGTGGTGGTGTCTGTCCTAACACTGATGGATGCAGTGGTGCACACATACCACATACTGTTCTGCTCTCTGCCACTTTTTTGCATCATCATAGATTTTGGACATGATTCCACACCGGCAAGCACGGATTTGCCTGGTTGTGAAAATGACTACAGTGTGTCCCACACATGCATGGCTCACGGTTCACCCACCCAGTCTTCTGGGGTCGGACATCAGCTTGCCTCCAGCAGACATGTGACACATTTGCCAATCAGAGCACAAAGTTTGACGGAAGTAAGGAAAGATCTTGGCTGGTAACTCAGATCCATAGCAACAAATGAAGAAATCAGAAATGGGAGATGGAATGTTAATAAAATAAACTCCATTAATATACACATGCTCCCCATCTTTATCCTAGTTTCTCTAAATAACACTAAACAACCAATCAACAAATGAGAAGGGTCTGACTAAATATTTCTCTAATGAAGATATAAAAATGGTCAATAAATAGATGAAAAGACACTCAACATCACTGGCTGACAGGGGAAGCAAATCAAAACCACAACGTGATATTAATTTACACTAACTTGAGTGGCTAGAACCAAAGAGACAGATGACACTAATGTTGGTGTGGGCGTGGAGAAATTGGGCTCCTCACATCCTGCTGGTGAGGGCATAGAATTGGTCGGTTACTGCAACTTTGGAGAACAGTCTGGTGGTTCCTCAAGGGGTTAAGCGTGGAGTTACCATGGGACAATCTTACTTCTAGGTCATACCCAAGAGAAATGAAAACATATGTCCACACAAAAAATGCGTACACCCATGTTCCTCCTAGAAGCATTATGCAAAATAGCCCAAAAAGTAGAAATGACCCAGATGTCCATCAACTTATGATGGACAAGTAACATACAGTATCTCCATATGATGAAATATTATTTGGCAATAAAAATTAAATTACTGACTCATGGTCCAACATGAATGGACCTCATGCTACGTGAAAGAGGTCAGTTCAGAAAGGATTGATATTGGAAAGTTCAATTTATGCAAAATCTCCAAGATAGGAGACTCTAAAGAGACAGAAAACAGTGAAGGTTGTCTAGCGCTGGGATGGGAGAGTTTGGGGGCAAAATGGGGAGGGCCAGCTGCTGATGGATATAGCAGGGTGACGAATGTGTTCTTCCTGGATGTGATAAAAATTTTGTAAAAGCAATTATGCTTATGTTTGCACAAATCTGTGAATGCTAATAACCACTGACTTGTGGCGCTGGTCAGTTGGCACAGTGATAGAGTGCTGCCCGGAGTATGGACGTCCTAGGTTCGGTCCCCCATCAGGGCATATGTGAGAAGCAACCACCTGCTTCTCTCCCTCTCCCTTTTCTCTCCGTCTTCCCCTCTCGTAGCCAGGGGCTAGATTGGTTTGAGCACTGTCCCAGGCACTGAAGATAGCTCTGTTGATTTGAACTTTGGCCCCAGATGGGGATTTCTGGGTAGATCCTGGTTGAGGGGCATGCAAGAGTTTGTCTATCTGTCTTCATTCCTCTCACTTAAAACAAACAAAAATAAACATTGTATTGTTCAGTTAACATCTGTAAATTACTTGGTATGTGAATCATACCTCAATAAACCATTATACATATACATATAACAATAAATACTAGTAAAATGACCTATGCATAAGCTATCATCTATCTATTTTTCTATGTATCTCTCTCTCTCTCTCTCTCTATTCATCTCCTGTCAAATTTGGCCTCATGACTAGTTGCTGAAATTAGGACTGTTTCCCGTGCATATTTTCTCCTTGTTTGGTTGGTGTATATGTTCGTAAGTTAACCAGTTTTCCTCCTGTTTTTGCTGTTTTACTGAGGCTGTGCATGGTTAACAGTATGATTTAACTCTTAGATTATTAGAAGTGACTGAGCCTAGATTTTAATGGAACTATATGAGGAATGACAGATGAGGGGACAGATGGGGCTGGGGGTGTGTTTCCTTTGATGCAGGGAGAGTTGCCCTCAGCAGAGGAGCTGATGGTGCTGTTGTCTGGAGGGTGGTCGCTGTTGGGAACGGCAGGTGAGGAAGCTGAGAAGCCAAGGGTGCTGGGAGCGGAGAGGATGAACTGGTTCAGGGACACCTCCTTCTACATGGCTCTCCTGCACGGCAGAGGGGAAGCTCACACACACACATACCTCAGAGACTCCCTTCCCATCTGGTCCTGTATTCGATTGGGTGTAAATGTCGATGCCTTGTGTGGTGAGGGCCGGGGATCTTCTGTGTCTGCTGCCCACAAAGATGCTGTGGATGCTGACCCGCTGGGCACGGGTGAGCAGGGCAGGTCCAGTCCTGGGATCCTGAACACTGACAGCAAGGACTCGGGACGCCCCTTTGACGAGAGACTGCAGGGTGGTGTGACCCTAGAGATAGCAGCAGTGTCTTGGGAGTCAGAACATCACCTCCAAACCACTGAGTTTTCTGAGGGAGGCAGCCCCTGGTCACAGTGTGCCCTGTCCGGGCAGTGCCAGTGTGGAGCTGGAGCACTGCTGGCGGCAGGCGGGCTCAGCTCCCTGGGGCCTGTGAGGGTTGCTGCTTTGGGAGCTCTTCCCCCAGCTGGCCCTCTCTGCTCCCAGCCAACCCAGCGGGAGAAGGTCTGACTAACTACTGACTCACCTGAGATGCTTTCTGAACACTCAACTGTTTTTCCATTTCTGGAATGAACGCAAGTTGGTTGGAGTGTGTTCTACTTTTAAGACACCACTAAATTATATTTGCTGGTGCTTTATGAGATTTTGACATTGTCTTATGTAAGGCTGGTCTATTTATGCTTCATAGTAGTCAAATTTAAGTCACAGTGTTTTGTTGGCTTTGAAAAAAGAGAATCTGGAAGCTTTCTTTCTTTGTTATATTTTAGAAAAGGTCATGGGTGTGTGGAATTATTTTTTCTTCAAAAACGTTCAAGATTTTTTCCATGTAAAACAATCTGAATAAAGCAAATTGTTGGATCAGGGTAGCTTTCGTTAGCTTCTTCACTTTCTTTCACGGTTGTTGATTTATTAGGATTTCTATATCTTGTGACGTTAATTTTGCACGCATATGTTTACCTAAGTAATATTTTATTCTAGAATAGAATAACTGATCCATCTTATAAAAATTATTTCTTGTTTTGTGAATGACAGGTACATTTTCCCCTGAATATTGTTTCTTTTTGTAGCATGTAGTTGGCTTTTATTTATTAATCTATTCTAGCTTATTTTTATTTTAAGCAAATGAGTTTATCTGACATTTCTTGATGTAGCTAAATTTGATCTTATTTCATCTTACCTTCATTGTTCATTTAAAAAGTAATAGCTCCAGAACTGTATTAGGGCCTACATGATTTGGGATTGTGCCCCGTGTAGCTAGCTGGCTAATTAATAAAATACTCAAAAATTCAAAAAAAGAAAAGAAAAAAGTAATAGCTTGCTTTGTTTTCTGCCTTTTGTTATTTAATCTTGTTGCTTTAATTTTATTTTAATACAATTGCTTTTGTAATTTAAAGTCCTTTAAAAATTCGGTTATCTTCACATATTTTAACAATGTTAAAATGTCTCAATATTGAGTTTTTATTGTCAGCAGCAACAATAAGAACTATAGTGTTTATCGACCCCTTACTAAAAATAAAGAAAAGGAAGAAATTAGTTCACCTTTGCTCCCTCTCATCCTTTATTTCTCTTCACATGTCGGCTTTTGTCCCTGTCCAGCGTGGCTGTGTATAATGTGGATACATTTGGAAAATATGAATGACATATTTTATTCCTACTATCAATTATGTTTTCTTATAGCCCTTGCACTGTCAGCCTTACTCACTGGGGAGGGAGAGAGAGAGTTCAAGGTTGTGCATCACACACAAATGTTTCCAGTTGCCAGAAAGGAGAACCAGATAGACCTGATTCCAGGAGAATGGGCCGCGGGAGAAGAGTGGAGAGAACATGGTCAGATGTGTGTTCTCTGGCTCTGTTCTCTTTGGATAAAGACAGTGGTGGGATTCAGCCAGTTCTCACTGGTTCGGCAGAACTAATGCCTAATTTTTTTGTTGAGGTTGGTGAACCAGTTGTTAAAATGGCACTTATAATCAGAGTTTTCTCTAAGGTGGGCACCTGGGCAGCCACCCAATGTGGAAATCACAAATTTACATTCCTTACTCTTTTTTAACATTCATCTGCGCAACAGTGTATCCTAAGCACTTGTAATAATGTTTATTCTGTTCATAGGTGAAAAATATTGCAAGTGAGGATGCCAATCATGAAGCAATATGGAAATAACCTTAATTAACAGTTTTATTGTTTTTTCGTCAGGTATTATTTAATACTTATTCATTAATAGTTTAAATCTTTCTTATAACATATCTAGTTTTGTATACTTCTTTTATTGTTCTTATTTAAATATTAAATGCATGAAATAATAAACTACCTTTCACTACCTTTCAGTATATCTTTCTTTCTTTTTTTTTTTTATACTTAAAATGGTCATTAGGGCAGAGAACTGGTTGTTAAATTATTTGAATCCCACCACTGGATAAAGATGCTACAAGTGAGGGACTCCCAAAGAGTAGAACCCAATTATCTTGGGTCTCTGGGAGGAGATGTCCCAAGGAGGGCCCTGCACGAAGCGGGGGTGGGGGGCAGCCTCGGCAGAGGGGAATGTCACTGTGGCATGCTGATGCCCCAGGATGGGCAGCCTTCCTGCCCCGCCCCTTCTCCTCTGCCCTTGTCCCAGCCTCACGAGTGAGCTGCAAGATTTCCCCATGTGTCTCAATAGGAGCAAAGAGGGGAACGTAGAGCTGAAAGTCAGCAGGCCAGTGGGGGCTGCCATGGCAAAGGGGCAAGGTCACCTGGCAATACCATGTTTCCAGACACAAGGCATGTTTTGGTTATTTATTGTCATTGATTCCTGATTTTATTGTCGTCTGGGCAGAGAATATGGTCTACATGTCAGTGTGGGTTGAGAGTCCTTTGTGTCCCAGTGGGTGGCCTCTTAGGAAACATTCCAAGTGCACTTGATGCGCAAGTGGGCCCTCCACTTGTTAGATGCAGGGCATATGTCTGCTGGATTCAATGGCATTCAGAGCGGAATCCTAACTATTTTTTTTTGTCTGTTTCATTTTGCATTTCCTGAGAGATGTAATATAATCTTTTAATCAGGTTGTGTTTCTCACTTTCTATTTGAAATTATATTACTTTTGGTTTTAATTCTACGGAGGCTATGCTGTTAGCTATTCAGGAGGATAGTAGTGCTATACATTCTTAGGAAATGTTCTTTTCATCCTTAAGTTGTGCTTTTGCCTTGACGTCAGTTGTGTCTGACAGTAGAATTCCCCTGCCAGCTTTGATTTGGAGAGTAGTGGCCAGCGTGGGGAACACTGGTAGGCCTCCAGGTCCCCCTCCCTTTGTCTGTTGGAGGCATTTTCCGTCCTGTGACTCTCAATGAAGGCAAATTTCACCACCCAGTGTGAACTGACAAGTGCAATCAGTCTTACCCATGTCACTTGCTGTTGATTTATTGATATAGCCATTCTGACAGGTATGAGCTGATATCTCATCTCATTGTGGTTTTAATTTGCATTCCCTGATGATTAGTGACACTTAGCATCTTTTCATGTGTTTATTGCCATCTAAATATTATCTTTGGAGAAGTGTCTATTTAGGTCCTCTGCCCCCTTTTTAATTGGATTGTTTACTTTTTTAGTGTTGAGTTGTCTGAGTTATTTATGAACTAGAAAACCTGGCGGTCATACAAAATGACCACTGTTCTAGATATTATAAATTGTGATTAAAATAATTTGTGCAAAGGTGTCTGCTAAATCAAACACTGTTTTAATCCTTTTTGCGTTTCGGTCAGCATTACTATGTCGTTTTTTTTTGCATTTCTCTCCTGCCTTTGTTCAAGGGACTCATTTTGTCGAGACAGGCTTTTTTGTCTTGCATCTGAGGCAAGCCTTGTTTCTCTATGCTCATCAGTCTCATTTTGCCGAGAAAGACACATTTGCTCTGCGAATGAAGCAAGCCTTGTCTTTCTCTGCTCAGTGCTTTCTTTTTGTCGAGAAAGCCATTTTTGTGCAGTTTTAGCTCCTTTTCTCTCCTCTTCAGTGCTGTATTTTTTAGGAGGCATTCTTAAAAGAAATTACGTTAAGATGTAGTTTTTATGTAAACAGATGATTGCCAATGCAAACAAATGTTCACCTTCCCCCTGACCCGCTCAATTTGCGTTCAGCAGTGGCAACTTCACGCCATTGGCTAGTACAGTTACGCAAGCAACCAATAAGCTATCGGCGACAAACAGACACTTAAGCTGCATATAATAAAGATTTGGATAGTAGCCCCTTATTAGATATATCATTGGTGAGTGTTGTTTTCTATTCAGTAGGTTGTTTTTTCATTTTGTTGACTATTTCCTCTGCTGTGCAAAAGCTTTTTGGTTTGATGTAGTCTCATTTATTTATTTTTTGTTTTGTTTCTCTTGCCCAAGGAGATATGTCAGAAAAAATATGGCTAAGAGTAATGTCAGAGAGTTTACTGCCTATGTTTTCTTCTAGGAGTTATATTGTTTTGAATCTTTCATTTAAGTATTTAATCCAGTTAAGTTTATTTTTGTATATGGTGAAAAACTGTGGTCTAGTTTCACTTTTTTGTATGTGTCTTTTCAGTTTTCCCAACACCATTTATTAAATAGACTGTCTTTACACTGTTGTTATGTTCTTACCTTCTTTGTCATATATTAATTGATCATATATATACGTGTGAGTTTATTTCTAGGCTCTTTATTTTTTCTATTGACCTATGTGTTTATTTTTATACCAGTACCATGCTGTTCTTTGCAATACCATACTGTTTTCTTATCCATTCAGCTATCTTTTATCTTCTGATTGGAACATTTAATTGATTACATTTCAAGTTGTTATCAATAGGTATGTGATCATTGCCATTTTATTATTCAAATTTATATTTCTCTTTCTCTTTTTCTTCTTCTTCTTAAAGAGGTCCCTTTAACATTTCTTATTATACTGGTTTGATGATAATAACTCCTTTAGCTTTTTCTTGTCTGGGAAGCTCTTAATGTATTTAAAGATTTAAACATCTTGTTGTGTTTTAATCTATTGCCCTTATAATCTTTGTTATTGCTCTTACTGTCCTTTCCATGGCCAAGGATAGCCCATTCTAGGTGACTCTTAATTCCTTTGGACTTGACCTTCATAGTTTTAATAATGTCCTTGCTTAGACATGGTCCATCATCCCAATACTTCTGGAATACTTGCTGCCCAGACCTGGAGTCAACCATACCTCAGGGAGCCTTGGTCCTTCTTAGTAGGAAATGTGGAGATTGAACTCTGCATGCTTAGCAGAGTTTTAAAAAGAAAATGGAAGTGGCATGCAGAGATCCAACCGGTGTGGTCCCAGAGACTTGCATCACCTGAGGGAGGCCTCTTTCACATATGGCCTGGGTTGCAACAATGTTCCCACAGAGTGGTTTTGTTTTCCTTTTGCTGCCGGGCCCAAGGTTTTGCTCACTCAAGACAGGTTTTTACATCCTTTTCTTGGCTCAAGATGTCCTGGGTTGCATTCACAGTGTGAGTTTGGAATCCTTACATGCATGTGGTACGATCTGAGGTTTTGATTTCTCATGGGAAAGCTTCTTCCTCCCATTCAGAGCCCCAGGCGGATGGCAGTCTTGCTGACACATCCCTGGACTGGCAGCTGAAATTTCTCTACTTTCCTTTTATCACAGGGTGGGTGGTGTCTATAGACAGCCCTAGTGTCCCAGCTAATGATGGGGTCTGGGTGCTCTAGGTAGATCCATGTCCCATCTCCCGCCCAGAATGGGGGCAAAATGCCAGACTGCCCCTGGGCTTATAATCACACGAGGCTTTAGGAGCATGGTTTTGTCCCAATAGAATCTTTGCTTCATATCTGGCACCTAAGGCCCCTCCCTTCTCTCTTCTGAGCTTGCTAGAGGTTCTTAAGGGATAGTCATATTTAGCATTTTTTAGTATGCTTGCCCTTCTGCCTTCTTATCATCCAGGGAACCATAAAACCGTATGTTCTCATAGCATTTTCCTTTGCTGCTGGGGTCACTACTTGTCTATGGGAAAGGGGAGTGGGAAGCACGTCTTCCTCCTGGCTTCTTCCCAAATGCATTCCTGCCAGACCGAGTGTTGGGAAGATGCCCACCATTTAAACATTTGATTTCCATGACCTTTAACACATCCCGTGCATTTGACTACCTTCTGTTTCTGGAAGGTTGGGTGGGTACCATGTGCCTGTGACTCTGAGAGTGATGTGGGCTCCTGCTGTGTGGCGTAACCTTCAGAGGGTGGTGCTGTGCCCCCTTCTGGCCCTTGTAAAGTGGAGTGGTCCCTGTTTCCTCTGCTGTCTCCCCATTCTTTACCAGATCACTGTAAAAAAAAAAAGATGTTTTTAGGAGCATTCATTACTGCTAAGTACTTCATGTTTCCTTATCAACAAACTTATTTCCCTGGGAAGGAAACATGGGCTCTGTCTTCAGAGGTCTCAGTGCCAAGCGATGCCTGCAGCATTTGGAGTGACACTGGAGCCACCTGTGGGCTCGGGCGATGAGGCAATGGCACTTCCTGGGACTCCTTCCAGGACCTGAACACAAAGGCCTACATTCTTTCCCTTTCAGCGTGAGCTGTTGCTTCTGACATGATTTAGTCCTTTGCTCCTA
The DNA here is from genome assembly GCF_036850765.1 of Saccopteryx bilineata. NCBI lineage: Eukaryota > Metazoa > Chordata > Mammalia > Chiroptera > Emballonuridae > Saccopteryx > Saccopteryx bilineata. The sequence goes on along the minus strand of NC_089491.1, from coordinate 102,212,531 downwards.
ATTCAAAGTGTCTGTATGTAAACGTCCCACCTTTCTCTTCTGCACTCCTTAAACTGAAAAAAACAGAGGCTCTAAAGCAGTGGTCCCCAACCTTTTTTGGGCCACGGACCGGTTTAATGTCAGAAAATATTTTCACAGACCGGCCTTTAGGGTGGGATGGATAAATGTATTACGTGACCGAGACAAGCGTCAAGAGTGAGTCTTAGATGGATGTAACAGAGGGAATCTGGTCATTTTTAAAAAATAAAACATTGTTCAGACTTAAATATAAATTAAATGGAAATAATGTAAGTTATTTATTCTTTCTCTGCGGATCGGTACCAAATGGCCCACAGACTGGTACCGGTCCGCGGCCCGGGGGTTGGGGATCACTGCTCTAAAGGACCGACTCTGAGGCTTGTCCCGGGTTCTCGCATCCTCCTGAGGGCGAGGCCCACTGATATGGGACTTTGGTCCATCTCACTTTCCTCTAATTTTAATAGTACAATGATTTGTCACAAGGAGGTGGGAGGCCGGTATATGGCAGCCACAGCACACGCACCCTGACATCTGCCGAGGAGGCCGGCACTCCCTGTGGCCTCACACAGGGTACCATTTCTAAAGAGCCAGCGGGCGACATGCACATCACAGGTTTGCCTAAGTGGTGCCTTTGCAAGAAAAGAAAAAAGAGCAATTTTGTGACCTAGTAACTGTTGCTTCGAGACTGTTCACAAGGGCGTTGGTGAAATGGAACAAACACGAGACCTGGATGCAAAAGATGTGGGTGGAAGTCCCAGTCCCAGCAGTGGGTGTGGTCTTGGTAAATTTGTTTTAATTTCTCACCACTTTGCCTTCTCATTGGGCCAGCCCAGGAGACAGGGAGAACTACTTCCTGAGTGTGCACTGAGGACCAACCACCCCGTGGGGAGGAGAGGTGGGGTGTGCACAGCACACAGCCTTGGGGCCTTTGGCGAATGTGACAGCAGGTGGACTCCCCTGGATGGCCGTGGAGGAGACACATGGTCCTGGCATTCCGGTCTCTGGGCCACCAGCCCCTCCCTGCTGGCTCTGTCATACCCATCTCTGCTTCCCGACTGTCCAGCATCCTTGTAGCCCCAGCTAGGTTCTCAACAAAACTTTGTTCATGAAAGAACAAGAGATCTGATGCGAAATAAGACAGCCACTGCCTCGACTCTGCCACTGTCTGTTTCATCTAAGGACCATGCTACTTTAAAGCTGAAGATGTACTATCAATAAAGGCGAGCAAGCAGACATCTCTGTGGGTTGAACTCTCTCTTCAGTGTCTACACCTGTGCCTTCCACAGACAGATGCTTCCGCCAGGGGCCAACCATAGGTACTTGGTTCCTGTGTCAATGCTGACGTTTGCATGGTGAGGGACACCCTGCACTGACTTACTGGACACTTGTAGGGGTACTGAAAGTGGGGAGGTGGACACCAGAGAAAGGTCCCAATCTCTCCCCCTCCCCCCTCCCCCAGAGCTGAATCTTGAAGTTTTTTAGCTCTGGGACCCCACAGGGATATGAGAATGGCAGTTTGCTTTGGAAAGGGATGCACACAGATTATTTTGCAGCCAGCTAGATTTTAGACCACAGTGGAAAGAGTGTTGGATTTGAACTCTAAGTGACCAAACAGCAAATCTGTATTAACCGTGTGGCCAGCCCAGGAAAGCCCCTTGAGCTGTCTGAGCCTCAGTTTCCTCATCTGTGAACTGGGAATGGGAATGTGTCCCTGACAGGGCTGCTTCCTGGGTTTACTGGGATGCTGGAATGTGATGAGAGGTGTTCCCCCAACAGCGCTGTCCACTGAGGGGGGGCAGCACACCTGCCACTGTTCTGTGTCTAGACTCTCCTCAGGCTCCCTGATTACTGGGATGCTGGAATGTGATGAGAGGTGTTCCCCCAGCAGCGCTGTCCACTGGGGGGGAGCTGGAATGTGATGAGAGGTGTTCCCCCAACAGCACTGTCCACTGGGGGGGGAGCTGGAATGTGATGAGAGGTGTTCCCCCAACAGCACTGTCCACTGGGGGGGGGAGCTGGAATGTGATAAGAGGTGTCCCCCCAACAGCACTGTCCACTGGGGGGGGGAGCACACCTGCCACTATTCTGTGTCTAGACTCTCCTCAGGCTCCCTGATTACTGGGATGCTGGAATGTGATGAGAGGTGTTCCCCCAACAGCACTGTCCACTGGGGGGGGGGGAGCACACCTGCCACTGTTCTGTGTCTAGACTCTCCTCAGGCTCCCTGACGTGCCGTTTCTATGGAGCATGGGGCTCTGGACATCTCCCCTATTTTCCTCTGCAGTTTTGGTCTAGGACACTTAAACTCATTTCATGAAGTTCTCATTTCATGGGCTCCAAGTTTTTGATTTTTAAAAAAAATTTATTTAGAAAATTAGATTTAAAAGGGTGACAAATCTGATCAATCAGAGTACATAGGTTTCAGGTGAACATCTCTATAGCATTTGAACTGTTGACTGTGTTGTGTGCCCATCACCCAAAGTCCAATAATTTTCTGTCATTGTATATCTGTCCTTCTTTACTCACCTCTTCTACCCCCTCCTCCACAGGCCTGTCCCCCCGGCTTCAAGTTTTATGTTACTGGAGACTTTCTATTTATTATATTTGACCACAAAACTCCCAATTCCCAAATCAAGGGCTTGTAGTGAAAACTGTCAAGAAATTTCAGCCTCTCATCCAGAAGTAGTTAAATCAACAATTCAATACCGGCAGCTCTTTATCCCAGAAGATGGCAGGCCATAGGCTTCAGAGCTTGTATGTGAATGATATGGAATTAAGTTTGCGAGAAGGCATGCAAGTGTCTGTTAGTTGCTTGACTTTTTTTCTCTTTCCTTCCTCTAAGTGTATGTTAATCAGCTGCTACCAGGAATCGCCTCGTTCCTCGGAGCCTGGCTGTCTCAGATGTTGCTCTGGGGCCCCGCGTGTCTGTGGCATGTGCAGAGCCCAGGAGCACGCACACGCTCCCCTTCCTCTCACCCCAGCAGGAATGCTTTCCCTGCAGAGAAGATGGGTCTGCGTGTGCTTGCACTGCCCGTGCATGTGGGAAACTCAGGCCTCCTGCCTTCCTTGGAAGCACCCTTCCTGCTACAGCATGGGGGTGCGCTGCCGACAGGCCTCCCCTCCCCAGTGATTCTCCCAGAAAGCACCTGGGCCAACCTGCCATCCCCCGGACAGGCTGGTGATCAGTTTAGCCCTGTTTTATCAGCACAGTCAGGATTTAAATCCTGGTTACGAGCTTGCCGGTTTGAGTTCATTGATTCCTTATGTGTGTATCGTCCCGTCTAGTCTTTTCTTAAAACTTCTGGCGAGGCAGCCTGACTCACTGAATGTGTGCCTCGCTGACTGGCAGCACCTGAGCCCCAGCCTGGGGGTTCCCTGTGCCCCCCGCACCCATCCTCTTCTCCTCCCTGATCATGGCCCCAGGCTCAGCCAGGCTCAGGAGGGCAGACAGCGAGTGCCACGTTTCCCTGCTCTTGGCAGCAGGTCTGGCTGTGTGCCCGCGCCCCTCAGAGGAGGTAGACCATAGCTTTGTGTGGACTCTGGAAGGGCCTCCTATTAGCCCAGCTTCCCCAGGAGACAGCCAGCAGAGCGGAAGTACTGGGGCTTCATTGATAGACGTCGTCCCAGGGCAGCTAAAGCGAGGGAGAGGGAGGCTGTTGTGGGCCAGATGCAGACACGGGAAGCAGAGCCCACATGGAGCTGGCCAGTTTCTCAGGAAACCCAGTGGCTGCCGATCAGATGGTCAGATGGAGCTTCTCCCCCCCAGCACTGTCCACCGGGGGAGGGGACAGTGGCACATCTGCCCTTGTTCTGTGTCAAGACTCTTGTTGGCAAATTCTGACCCCTGAGATACAGACTCTCCCCTGCCCCAGCTGTCACTCAGCCCCTGGGGTAGCCTCGGGCAAGGCCAAGTCTACTCCCTATGGTAGCACCTTCCTCTGAGCCAGAAGCAAGAGAAGCCTGCAGGGGTCCCAGCGTTGCTACTGTCCTCTGTGCTGGGAGCAATAGAGGTTGGGAGGCAGCCTGGCCTCCATTCAGGCACGACTGAGATAGCCAGTCTGTGAGGAGAGGTGATAGCGTAGCTGCCACGCTCTAGCAAATCTGGGGAACAGCAAAAGTTCAATTTAGTATGTCAAGGGTGTGCCTTGGGATATAGATGCAATGGTTGGAGCTCTGGTAGCCACTTTGAAGACCACGGAAGAGGGAAAAATGCTAATAGTAATGGAATGGAATCTAGAATGAAGTGTGTGTTCTTGGTCATGGTTTGAAGTTGCTACACTGGTTAAAACTACTAATCACCACACTTCTTTTCCGAGTGCTGTTGCTTCTTTTACATGAAAGAGACACAGACTTCTATTTTGTTTTAGCTCATGTTATATTTATTCTATATAAAGCCAAAGTTAATTTTAACTACACAACTTATTTTTTGGGTGAATAAAACAATATCCAGTTTCCCTAAAACTTGTCTTATATTCAAAGCAGTAGATCTAATGCAATCTATTTGACACTAAGGCTTGTCCTCTGCACCTGAGTGTATCTTGCTTGTCTACAGGACAGCAGATGTTCCTGTCTCTGTGCTCCTGGCCCAGTGCCCCTGATCTTGCCCGTCTCTGCACAGTAGCATGGTTGTTCCTCTCCATTTCGATGTCTCCCACACCCACTTCACTCAAGATCAACACCCCATCTTCCCACCTCCTCCTCTTCTTTCAGGAGCCTGTGTAAATGTGTCCTCCTTGTGAAGTCCTCCTGTAGCCTCACCAGGAAGGAAGTCCTGGCCTCACGTGTGCTCTTACAACACTTGGTGGTTACTGTCCTGTGGTGTAACAGAAACCTCTGCTCCATGCTGCCACCTGCCCCCATGGGGCCCCCGCACACAGGACACAGTCTCTTTGGACACACGAGGCTGCTTGTGATGCCCTCTGCTACCCCACCTCATTCACCCTTCTCTCTCCTCACACCTTCCACCCTCTCTGCCCCTCCTCACTCCGCTGAAGAAAGGTCTTACAGCTTCCACGGAAGAGACACACGCCTCTGAACGAGAGACTGAGCCAGCTTCCCTGCCACGCCAGCCAGCCTCCAGCGACAGCTGTGGGTGCTGCCCTCTCTGCTGGGCAAGGTCCTGGCCTTCTTTGGGGTGACAGCAGGCTTTGTCATTGGGGCGTAACATCAGTGCTCCTACATAGAGGCTGGGGTCGCTGTCACCTTTTTTTTTCTTTCTCCTTAATTTTGCTGTTACGATGTCCTGTTTTCTTTTTCATCCTCAGTTTCCCCGTCCCTGCAGAATTATCTCATTAGCATATAAACGTGATGTGATTGTCTCCCGTCTTAAAGAAAACCCTCCTTTGCCCCTTCCAGCCGGTGCCTCGCTGGTCTGCTTTCTGCACAGCGAAACTCCTTGAACGGTTTCCCGTCTGAACTCCTCACTCTGCCTTGGCTCCATCGAAGGGAGATGTATCTTTCCCCCTCCAAGGTCATTGTTGTCCTCAACACAGCTTAATCCAGAGGTCGATCTTCAGCCCTGGTTTCAGCTATAGATTGCTGCCGGACAAGGTGCCCCACATTTAAACAACAATGTATTGCAATAGATCACGATTGCGTTGGTTGACTGGGTGCAGCTCGATGGCCCTAGGAGGGTTTTCCTTGTAGCTGTAGTGGATGGGAGTTAGGGGCTGGTGTCGTCTGGAAGCTTGATCAGGCTGTGCATGCAGGACGGCGCACTCGCAGGCAGCGGTGAATTTAATGGTAGGTACACTGGGCACACGCCCTGGGCCCCGACCTCTGAAGGGCCCCGCAGAACCCCAACTTTATATTTTTTTCTCTCTCTTTTTTTTAAGGGGCCCAATATTTTCTTCTGCACCCAGGGCTTCAACTGACCTTAATCCACCTTTGCTCACAGGGCAGCAGTCATGATTGCCCGTGGGCTGGGCCCTTCACCTGGACCCGTGACCACAGATCCTGCCTGTGGCCTTCTCCTGAGGCTTGGGCTTCTCATCGTGCTGCGCTGGGATCCACAGGAGAGAATCCTAAGGGGGAGCGCTGTCGGAGACAGGCAGCTGATGTTGCCTGGCCGCCGACGGGACCTGCACAGGGCAGGCTTCGGCTCATTCTTCTGTGCTCTCGTGGTGAAACCTAGACGCCGCAGGGCCCGTCCAGGTTCAAAGGCAGGTGAGAATGAGCCTCTCCAGTGAGGGAGAGGCAGGGGGCGCTGTAGTTGGTGTGGTGGGCGTCCCTCCCCTTTGAAACATGCTCTTCCGTGCCTTCTTGGTTAATAGTCGCTGTGTCTCTGCTCTCACTAGCTGCTTCTTCTCAGGATCTTTTTCTTTTCTTTTCCCTTTCATTTTCTTTTATCTTCTTTTCTTTTTCTTGCCTTTTCTTTTAAGTGAGAGGAGGGAAGACAGAGAGACAGACTCTCGCATGCACCACAACTGGAATCCACTCAGTAACCCCGGTCTGGGGCTGATGTTTTTAGCCATCTGGGGCCATGCTCAAAACTGAGCTATTTTTAGCTCCTGAGGTGGAAGCCATGGAGCCATCCTCAGTACCTAGGGCCAGTGGGTTTGAACCAATTGAGCCATGGCTGTGGGAAGGGAAAAGAGGAAGAGAGAGAGAGAGAGGAGAAAGAGAAAGAGAGAGAGAGAGAGAGAGAGAGAGAGAGAGGAGAAAGAGAAAGAGAGAGAGAGAGAGAGAGAGAGAGAGAAAGAGGTGGGAGAGGGGAGGGATGGAGGAGACGGTTGCTTTTCCTTTGTGCTCTGACCAAGAATTGAACCCAAGATTTCCACACACTGGGCTGATGCTCTACCACTGAGTCAACTAGCCAAGGCTGCAAGGTCTTTCCTTGGCTTCTCAGGCTCTACAAATCAGTGCTCTTAGGGAGTTTTCTTCTGTCTACTGCTCCCCCAAGATCATCTGACCCACAGCATTGCAGAGAGTGGTGCGTGGCCATCCAGGCCTGGACAGATCAGGAGCGGCACAGTGCCACTAGGCACTATTCTGGTGAATGAACTCCTAGGTAACCATCTGGAGTTCAGAAGAATGGGGCTCTGTGCCCAAAGGTGGTCAGAGGGGCTGCATGCACCCCAGGACGGTGTCTCTGAAGCTGAGGGTGATGGAACTGCCCATGGCTGAGGTCGCTGTTACTCCCCACCATGGGGCTGCACGGTGAACTCCCTGACAGCGGTACCTCCCAGCTCCCGGAGTGTGTTGTGGCCAGAAGGACAGGAAAGAAGGGATGGGTCTTCCCCAGCTGGACATATACATCTACCAATGCTTCTTCCTCTCTACCTCCCCTGCATCCCACCTTCCTGATCAAGGAAACATTGTTATCCTGAAAGTAAAAAGGCCTTTTGAAATGAAAGGTAGCAAGCACTTCTTGAAGATAAAAAAGAATCATTATTCAAGAAACCCTAAGCCTGACCAGGTGGTGGTGCAGTGGATAGTGTCAGACTGAAATGCAGAGGACTCAGGTTCAAAACCCCAAAGTCTCTGGCTTGAGCATGGGCTCATCTGGCTTGAGAACAGGCTCACCAGCTTGAGTGCGGGGTCACTGGCTTGAGCGTGTGATCATAGACATGATCCCATGATTGCTGGCTTGAGCCCAAGGTCACTGGCTTGAACAAGGAGTCACTTGCTCTGTTGGAGCCCCCCAGTCAAGGCACATATGAGAAAGCAATCAATGAACAACTAAGAAGCTGCAACAAAGAATTGATGCTTCTCATCTCTCTCCCTTCCTGTCTGTCTGTCCCTGTCTGTCCCTCTCTCTGTCTCTCTTTTTGTCTCTGTCACCAAAAAAAAGAAGCCCTAATTTAGGCAGGAGCCCAAATAATGTTCCCGTCGGGAGACAAAAGCAAGAGGTGTTTATGTGAAAGGGAAGAGGAACACTGACATCAGCAGAAGGAAGACATTGCTATGGGTGCAGATATCATAAAATAGTGATAATTTTAAACGATGCTTTTAATTTTCAATTCGTTGACATCAATCCAGTAGTCATAAAGCCTGCTTTCTTGTCATCTTTGTAAAGAGTTCTTTGAGACATGATGTTCCTTCTGGCCCTGTCCAAAGGTAGTTTGGCCTTGTTTTAACATCCCGAAGGTTTGAGGTGTAAGGCATGGAAAGCAGCAGGATCTGGGACAGCAGCTCCAGCTCCATTTCAGAGGGGCTCAGGTTAGGCCTTTTTACAGCGTGTGTGGGTACGATGGAGACACTGCTGTGGCTCCGGATGCCACCCCACATGCCTCGGATCGCCTGAGACCCTGGTGGGTGTGGCGATGGACAAGCTCTTCCTGTGCCACGCTCTGAAATCTGAGCTGGGTGGCTCCTACAGCTTCGCCATTCCACCGGGCCCAATCTAACCCTTAACAGCACTTTTGGGAAAATAGAGAAAATTTCTTTTATTTCCCCCAATCTAAGTGCAAAGGACATTCCTACACCCCCACAACCATGGAATGACAGAAAATGAAGATTCCGAGCTCTTGATCATTCTGTATTCACCTTGTAAAGCACTAAAGATTCAGAACATCTGTGTGTGTGTCCACAAGTGCCCATTGTGCATCCGATGTGTCCCAGGTGTGAGGCGGAGGGTAGAGATCCGAGGCTGGGCCAACCTGCCTCTGGCTGAGATAAGAAGAACCCACCTGAGTGGTCACACGTGCAGTTAGGTCAGCACTGCTCATGTGCGTGCTCACCCAGCCGGGCCAATGGTGGGATTCAAATAATTTAACAACTGGTTCTCTACCCTAATGACTATTTTAAGTATAAGAAAAAGATATACCAAAAAGTAGTTTATTATTTCATGCATTTAATACTTAAATAAGAACAATTAAAGAGGTACACAAAACTAGATTATGTTATAAAAAAGAGTTTTGAACTATTAATGAAAAAAATATTAAATAATGCCTGACCAAAAAAACAACAAAACTCTTATTTAAGATATTTCCATATAGCTTCTTGTTTGGCAACCTCACTTGCAATTTTTTTCACCTATGCATGGAATGAACATGACTACAGGTGCTTAGAATACACTGTTGCGCAGATGAACATTAACAAAGAGTAAGGAATGTAAATTTGTGATTTCCACATTGGGTGGCTGCCCAGGTGCCCACCTTAGAGAGAACTCTAATTACAAGTGCCATTTTAATAAAATTCACCAACCTCAATAAAAAATTAGGTATCAGTTCTGCCTAACTGGTGTGAACCAGCTGATTCTCCCCACTGAGCTAGGCACACGGGGTGGTGCTGGTCTCCAAGAGCTTGTGCCATGATGGCTGTGTACCATGCTCTGTCTTCATTTGCCGAGTGGTTGTGAGCAGGCTGCGTGCTGGGCACCTGGGAGAAAGCAGGCTACAGAACCCGCAGAGCAAAGCCCCCAACCTGCACCCCTGTGTCCAAGGTGGGGAAGGACACAGCATACTGTGGGGCTGCTGTGTTAGGCTTGCTCGCAGGGTTACCAGCTGCAAGCACTTTGCCTGGCTGGTACTTGGGTGCATAGCAGCACCACCACCTGTGAATGGCCTATATAGGGCTATGGGTGCGTGTGCTCGAGACAGATGGGGGGTTGCCTATGCGCGGATTCCCTGCCTGCCTACCTGCTCCTGTAAGGGGCCATTTCGTTTGTTTTCCTGAGAGGCCATTTCCCCTGCCCGTGTGCTTGTCCGCCATTGTGAGACTTTATTAAATGGAATGGCCCAACACTTTCCAGCTCCACAGTTTTTCTGCCTGAATCCGATGTGAACCTGCCTGACCTCAGCCACTGGCATTACATCTGGTGTAGTGGGCAAGATTCAGAACAGATGGGTATGGAGCCACAGCCACCCTTGAGGGGTGGGGTAGAGGACTGGTCATTGTTATGGCTCCCTATGGCTATCCTTTTGGGGACCGTACATAGGCTGGCTGGTTTTTTACAGTCCTATGAGAGGAAACCAAGAGCTCTGTGCAAGAGGTGGCCTGGGGTCGAGAGCTCCTGGGTGAGCTGCAGACCCAGTGGCAGCAACGGCTTGAGCTGGAGTGAGCACTGGAGAAGGAGGCTGAACGGGTTTGTGACTTGCAGTTTGCCCTGGAAGTTGAACGCTGGCAGCAGATGTTGTTAGAGGAACAACTGCAGGTTCAGCTTCAGGCCGAGAACCAGCAGCTGCAGGAGCCAAAGATGGAGCTGTGCCAGTGGACCGGTTCTGAGTTGGCAGGAGTAGGTGTTTCAGCTCCTCTTCTGAGAATGAGGAGGCCTGGGCTGAAGCTGCTGTTGACACACTCGGAGCTTGGCCAGTGGTCATCCAGAAGGTAAAAACCCAGAAGCAAAGAGTGCTTACTGAGCCCTTGGTAAGCTTGCTGCAATTGTGGGGCTTAGGGGTGGATGGCATCATGCTTTCTGGAGCAGAGGTGGAGAGGTTGGCCACATTGCTATGTGTTCCTCCTTGGGGCAGTGTATTCAGAGCTGCTGTGATGACAGGGATGAGGGGGGAGGCCTGAGGCCCTATGTGAACCTAGATGCCTGTAATGGATCTTTACCTTGGTGATTTGCACAGCCAGCTGGGCTGTCTATCATGGACTGACTCTTGGACTGCAACCTGAGGGGGCACTGGTTCCCTGTTGGATGGACATGCCGCCTTTGGACAGTATGAGAGACCCTGATTGAGGTGAGGGGGGCAGCTCCAGTGGATGCCCTCCTGCACCGGGAAGCTGCTCTCACCCAGTTGCAGAGACACACCAATGACATTTTTGGTTTCAATAGACATGGCCTGGATTGTATAGGCCCCCCATCTTGTTGGCACCATGGGGTGGGGAGTTGGAGGTGGGCCTTCAGTTAACTCCCTGGGCAGACGGCTCAGGGAGACATTGTGAAGGGCACCTTTGTAATTGTCATTTTTTGGAATGTATTTAATGTACCTATTGTGAGGCGAGCAACCCTAAAGGGGTAGAACGTGGGGCAGCTGTGTTAGGCTTGCTCATGGGGCTACCAGCTGTAAGCACTTTGCCTGATTGGTGCGTGGGTGCATGGCTGTGCCACGTGTGTACGGTCAATGTAAGGCTATGGGTGCTTGTGTTCAGGGGACTGGGGATGGTGGATTGCCTGCCCACCGCTGTGAGGGGCCATTTTGCTGTTTGTTTGCCTGAGAGGCTGTTTCCCCTGCCTGTGTGCTTGTCTGCTGTTGTGAAACTTTATTAAACGGAATGGTCCAAACTTTTCTGGCTTCACAGTTTTTCTGCCTGAATCTACTGTGGACCTGCCTGGCCTAGGCCACCAGCGTTACACATACGCTGGTGGTGACAGTTATGAGGAAGAGCAGGCGGCAAGGGGAAGAGAGGCAGAGTGTGGTCACAGCTGCTCACGACAGGGTGACGTGTGAGCAGAAGCCAGGGTTAAAGAGAACAAGATGGCCACGTGAGCTGCCGGGAAGGGCGGTGTCTGGGGGAGGGTGGCAACTCACTTGGTATATTGGAGAAACCGTAGTTTCTTGGGGACTCTGGAGGGGGCATCAAGAGTTTGGGGCCACTGTACAGAGTTAGGGAGAGAGCCCGGCTCACGCGCGTGGCTCTGTGCCTGCCCTCTCAGGGGTCACTTGCACTAGTGCACACCACCTGATCGGGAAGTACAGGAGGCAGCCTGCTGCATGCACTCTGGTGGGAAGTGTTTAACCAGGTCTTTAAAAGTATCAGTAACACAAACATCAGTAGAGCACTGGGTAAAAATGAAGAAAAGCTTGTCGTTTTGTAAGTGTCTCAAAAATCGCACATTATTTCATTTCCTTAAATATTTAAACAAAGACGGGATATTTAAATGCACTTCTTCTGGGAGCATCCAGGATCTGCTACTTCCTGCTCTGCTGGGGTGGGTGGAGCTGTTCTTTAGAAATGTTACTGTGTTTTTTTCCCCCTCTGACTTCCTGGAATGAGTTTGCTTAAGGGAATTGGTTTGGAGAGTTTAACCTTAGCACCGCCCTCTTGTGGGAACCTCATGAGGGTGGTGATGTCTTAGAAACAGCTGAGCTGCAGGGCTGCTGTCTTGACCCCAGGAACGCTGGCATGGACGCCTGGCCCTGGCTTGGAAGTGTTCTGATTTTGTTTTTGGAACAGGCACCAATAGCTGTAAGTATGCAAGATTTAAGAGCAAAATAATAATTTGAAAAGACGTGTGAACTGCCTCGGCCAGTTAGCCTCATTTATTAGAGCATTGTTCTTATATACCAAAGTTATAGATTTGAGCCCCGGTCAGGGCACATGCAGGAATCAACCAATGAATGAATAAATGGGTGGAACAACAAATTAATGTTTCTCTCTCTCTCTCCCTTCCTCTCTTTCACATCAATAAAAAATGAACTAATTTTACTTTTTTAAATTAAATGAGAGGAGGGGAAATACAGAGATAGACTCCTACATGTGCCTGGACGGGGACCCACCTGTCAACCTCCTATGGGACAATCCTCTGCTCATGTGGGGCATTGCTCTGTTGCTTGGCAACTGAGCTATTTTTAGCACCTGAGGTGGGGCCCACAGGGCCAACTTTCTTGAATCAATGGAGCCATGGCTGCAGGAGAAAGGGAGGGAGAGAGAGAGTAAGAGAGAGAGAAAGGTGATAGGGGAAGGAATGGAGAAGCAAATGGGCACTTCTTGTGTGTGCCCTGACTGGGAATCAAACCAGGGACATCCACATGCTGGGTGATGTTCTTCAATTGAAACAACCAGCCATGGCCAGAATTAATTTTTTTCTTTTGTATTTTTCTGAAGTGAGAAGCAAGGAGGCAGAGAGACATACTCCCACATGCACCTGACTGGGATCCACCCAACATACCCACTAGGGGGTGATGCTCTGCCCATCTGGGGCATTGCTCCGTTGCAACCAGAGCCATTGTAGCGCATGAGGTGGAGGCCATGAAGCCATCCTCAGCGCCTGGGCCAACTTTGCTCCAATGGAGCCTTGGCTCTGAGAGGGGAAGAGAGAGATAGAAAGGAGAGGGGGAAGGGTGGAGAAGCAGATGGGCACTTCTCTTGTGTGCCCTGGCCAGGAATCAAACCCGGGACTTCCACATGCCGGCCGATGCTCTACCACTGAGCCAATAGGCCAGGGTGCCAGAATTAATTTTTAAAAAATTAAAAAAAAATTACATGTGACCCAGAGACCAGTTCCCAATTCCTGAGGCCATGGCTGTCACTTTAAATTGGGTTGTTCTTTAAGGATGTATATTTAAGATCAAATTGTCACCCATGCAGTTTTCTATGAAAGTTCCTGGATCCTCCTATGAAATTAGGTCACATGAAGAAACAGAGGGAACAGTAGATGGGCCCATTTTCCAATTTGGGTTCAAGTGGGTCTCAGGGAAAAAAAGTATAAGGACCATGAAATAAAACCTAAAATGTCATCTTCAGAGTGTGTCCTGGCCCCCATGGCAGTGCTTTCTCTGCTCTGTCCTGGGGCAGCATGGAGCTGCAGGAGGCCCTGTTCAGTGGCCTGGGTGAGAAGGTCCTGAGGACATCTCAGGTGGGGCTGAGGATGAAATTGTGTCCCCTCCCCATGCATATACTGGAGTTCTAATTTGTATTTAGAGATGGGGCCTCTGAAGAGGCAATTAGGGTTAAAGTCATGAAGGTGGGACCATGGCCCAATAGAACTAGTGGTATGATTAGAAGAGCCCAGAGATCTGGCTCTCCCCTGTGCCCACGTCCTGAGAAATGGCTGTGTGAGGAAGGGGCTCTGCCGGAAACCCACTCTGCAGACTGCACCGTGACTGGGAACTCCTGCTTCCAGAACTGTGAGAAGCAGACACATGCTGGTTCAGCCCGTGCTCTGTTGTGTTTTGTCCTGGCAGCTTGCAGGCTTGAGCGTGGTTTGGAGGCTGAGCTGGTAGGCTTTGCTGATCCACTCTGCCCGAGGAAAAGAACAAGGTAATAGCCAGGATGACTGTGGTGTGGGATTCCATGTGTCAGTTCTGGGAGCCATTCTTGTGAACAATCCACGCCATCTCAAAGATGATGACTAAGGCTCAGAAAGGTTGCATAAGTGAGTTTCCTTTGACATCCGGAGAGTCTGAAACTGCAGGCTTTTAATTCCCTGGAGTGGAGACTAGGGATGAGGAGCTGGGAAGGTCAAATCAAAGGGTCCTGAATGGTGCCTCAGTTTCGGTTCCATCTTTCCAGCGTTCTCACTCATGGCTCTGCCTGGATTCCAGGAGTGATTCCTGCCCTGGGGCCATTATAAAATATGAGTAAAAATACCCTATGTTTGTTTTTTTTTTCATTTTTATTCTTCTGGAAATATCTATTTTAAGGAGGGCTTGAGAGGCATCCAAGCCCAAGGAAACCTAGTCATTCCTTAATCCACTGAGCAGGTGTCTTCCAAACAGCTGCAGAAGAAGGGTTTCCATGGTGCCTGCCTGCTGGTCAGCTGCCCCGGAGACATGAACGCTGGGGGAGCTGCTGGAGCCTTTCTCCAGCCCCTTTTGCCCTTCATCCCCCATGTGGGATACTAAATGCCAGGAGATTAAAGTGCTTTCTGTTTCCTCTAATAGGAGTTCCTGAAGGCATTTAAGGAAAATAGTGATTTTCCCCCAAAATGTTCAGGTTGATCCAAACCACTATTTATTTGGTATCTGTCTAGTATGGTTGGTTGAATAATAGCTCTCCCACTCTACCCCCCTGTCCTCCCCACCAAGATGAGCACAATCTAATACCTGGAGCCTGTGACTATGTTATATTACTTAGCAAAAATTCCCTTGAAGATGGAATTAATATAAGGATCTCGAGATGGAGAGACTTCCCTGGATTACAGCCAGGATTGTTATTAGAGAGAGGCAGTAGAGTCTGAGCTGGAGTTGGAGAGGAAAGACATGAGGGCAGAAGCAGAGGCTAGAGTGACGCACTTTCAAGATGGAGGAAGGGGCCATGAGCCAAGGAATTGCAGGCACCTCTAAAAGCTGAGAGAAGAGGGAAATGGGTCTTTCCTAGGAGCCTCCCAAAGAACACAGGCCTGCCAGCACCTCAATGTTAGACCTATGAAATGAATTTAGGGTTCTTCTCCTCTTCCTCTTCCTCCTCCTCTTCATCCTCCTCCTCCTCCTCCTCCTCCTCTTTCTTCTTCTTCTTCTTTTTTTTTTAAATAGAGGCAGGGAGAGAGATACAGGAATATCAAGCTGTTTCTGTATGTGTCTGACCAGGGAATCGAACCTGCAACCTCTGTGCTTCAGGCTAACATTCCAACCAACCGAGCTAGCTATTCGGCCAGGGCTGATTTAGGGCTTCTGATTTCTAGAATGATAAGATATTTTTTGCTGCAGCAAAAGTAATCTAAGAGACCTCACACATTTGATCTGCAGTCTTTAATTTAATTGCACAATGTGAACATGGAACCATGTTCTCACAGAATTCCCTGCTCTGTGTCATCCTGTGTCTCTCTTTGTAGTTCACGTGGGCTGTTTTGGATGCTGGTCTGATGGATGTCCTTTCCCCCAAAAGAATGGGAAGATGTCTGCTGATTTGTGTTGTTTAGAAAGGGTGTGAGATACCTACAGGGCAATCACACCGTCTAGAAGTAATGATAATAACCCTGCTATGTTCCTAGAAGTGGTGGCCACTTTGTGGAAACTGGTCCCAGGGACTGCTTTACTGAAGGCTGTGTACACAGGGCTGAAGACTACTGATGGATTTTATCCATCTGCCAAGCTAGCAAGTTATATTTGTCACAAGGTATTCATTAGACACCTGTGGCTTCACTGCTTTTGTGAACTGAACTGATAACCTATATGAAATTCATTTATTCCTTTCACTCCTATTTACAGAGTGTCTCACTTGGATCCTGGGGATCTGAGAATGAGCAAGAAGACACAGCTCCTGATCTCATTAGGCTTCTAGTCCGATGGTGGGATTCAGCCGGTTTGTACCACTTCGGCAGACGGATACCTAATTTTTTGTTGAGTTTGGCGGACCAGTTGTTAAAATGGCACTTGTAATCAGGGTGCTCTCTAAGGTGGGCACCTAGGCAGCCGCCCAATGTGAAAATTACAAGTTCACAATCCTTACTCTTTGTTAACATTCATCTGCACAACAGTATATTGTAAGCTCCCATAGTCATGTTCATTCCACCTATAGGTGAAAAAAATTGCAACTGAGGATGCCAATCAAGAAGCAATATGAAAATATCTTAAATAACAGTTTATTATTTTTTTCAGGTCTTATTTAATATTTTTTCATTAATAGTTTAAAACTCTTTCTTATAGCATACTCTAGTTTTGTGTACCTCTTTAATTGTTCTTATTTAAGTATTAAATGCATGAAATAATAAATTACCTTTTGGTATATATTTTTTTATACTTAAAACGGTCATTAGGGCAGAGAGCCAGTTGTTAATTTGATAACTGACTGTGAACAATCAATTGAGGTAACTCACTACCTTCGGACCAGCCCCGGTTGTTAATTTGAATCCCACCACTGTTGTAGTCTAACGGTGAGTCCCACACACAGAGCACCCAGCACCTGGGAGGAGTGGCAAGAAGGAGGGAGGAGCTAAGCCAGAGAGGCTGGAGCAGGGCGGTCATGGGGCAATTGACAGCAGATGGGGTCAGAAAGAAAAAAGGCAGGGTTTGAAAACCCAGTGAAGTCTTTTGAAAACTGTAAGGATGTGGCATTGCTGCCTTAATTATAGTTTGCTAAGCATGAGATTTGGGGTGTTTATCTGTTATAGCAACTTTTGTTACCTAAACTGATATATCAAACACATGAATAAAGACAAAACGTAGCAGAGAGTTCCACTTGCTGGGAGCTTGGCCGCATGCCTGGCAGCCCCTTCTGGGAGGTGGCACAAAGCTGACACAAGGAGGTAACACTGGCTCGCCTGAGCTGGGACAGGAGCTTGCACCAGCCCAGGTGTGTGCAGAGCATGGCATTTTGAGAAGCAGAAAGCAGCCCAGGGCTGTGTAGGGGTTGGCCAAGGTTGGTGGAGCCCACTTGGAGATGCTAAGCAAGTGGATAGTGGCCAGACCCTGGGTTGGGTAGGACAAAGAAAAAAATGAACTTTCTTTGGAATTCATCGAGAATCCTATAGACGCTGCAGTGCAGCGGAGTTCGGTTTACACGTGTGAAGGATCACATGGTGTCGAGTGGGCAGTGGTGGCAGACAGCTGTTGTGGGAGGCTGGAGGTAAATGAGGCGACGGGGCTGTGGCCAGGGAAGGCAGGGGACAGACACGAAGAGGGTGGAGTGCTTTGGAAAGAGAGTTGAAGGGACTTGCTGAGGATTAAATGAGGTGTGAAGAGAAATCGAGGTGCCACATGGACTGTTGACTGAAGACCTAAAGGGACATGTTTCCAGGGAGGGGTCACGTCCATGGTGAGGGGTGGGCCAACCTGAGCCTGCACATAGACCCTGCAGTTATTAATGCCCTGGGAGCAGCATCACTGTGGGACAGGCATTCTGTGTGTCTGTTGTCCTGAAATTAAAATCCAGAAACATTGTCCGTGAAGGACCCCTGAGGCAACAGCCTCCTGCTCTGAGCCCAACATCGGCAGATTAGTTTCTGGGAAACGACATCCCCTGTCCCATTAAACTAATGCAGCCTATTTGCGTTTTATTGGGCCTGCAGTTTTATGGCACTTGATTTGAAAATTATTTTGGTTTATAGTCATATGAAAGCTGTTAAAGTGCAGAGAATTTAGACTGACTTTTATGTTGCTACATATTTAAGTCACATTACAAGTAATTAAGTGAAGACAGGCGATCCATGATAAATTTATTTTTCTTTTAAAGGGAATGAGGGTTGTATTTGGGTTTGGTGACCTGCTCCTGTGGTTCTGTTGTGGGTACATGGAGATGGCCATGTTGGTCTCTGCATGTGCAGGGCATAGCTCTTGCTGAGTGACATAGGTTTCTTCTCCTGTTCCTGTGGGGCCCAGTGCACACATTTGTAGGGTGTGGCCGTCCCTGGGAAGGGGATGCCACTCCTGTGTGTGTCTGCACACGGTGATCCCCTGGGGAGTTTGTGGAATGGATGCTAAACCTGTAGGCTCAGATTTAATTCACTGGGCTGAGGTCTGGGCATTGGAGGTTTAAAAACCAACTCCAGGTGCTACGAACCAGCACGGCTAGTAATTCCAGGTCCTGAGTGGGAACAGTGTGGAATTAAGAAAAATAGGCTTAAAGAGAAAAAGAATGGGCTTGGGCGGTCTCTTTGGAATGCAAGAGATAGCTTGCAAAAAGCAAGCCTCCACCCCTCTACCTGCTTTATTTATAGGGCAAAATGAGGCCATTAGCAAATCAAAGAGATTTCTGACCACATTTCCAAAGCAACACAAGAATTCTACTAAGTGCAGAAAACCCCCACCATACACAACATCTTAACTTCACAAAACAAAGGATTACGTCCAGTCTTTCTGAGGGACATGGGGGATAGGACAAGTATAAACAATCCAGCACCACAGCTAACATGAAAGTGTGGAAAAAAATAGCCTTTAGCAACTTCACAGAGCAAGTGAGGTGGGGGGTGGGTGGGTAGACTGTCAGTTTACTGCCAGTTCCCCACACCTCTGTCCCCCCAAAAATCTAAACTGCCAAGACCCTGCTGGCTTTTGGTCCCCAAAATCCAAGAACTGGAATGTGTGGCCAGGTTGAGACAGAGGTGGACAGAGCAACACCACCCTGGCTTGATCCAGCTGATGGCTATGTCTCATTAACACCAACTGGTCACTGGGAGAGACAGGTGAGGTGAAGTTCAGCAGGAGGCCTCCTCCTGGGAGGGAACCTGGACACCCCATGGTCACACGGAGACCTCAGTCTCTCCACGGCATGTTTTCATGGAGGAAAGCAAGCGGAAATGCAACAGAAAGGGTTTTAAAACAGACAAGAACTAGGAAAGTCACCTTCCTGGCTTTAAAAAATATTTTTATTAAAACCCCAGGATAAGAGGCCACCTCAGAACAAAGGAAACAGGCAGTTGCTGTCCCTCTAGGTCTGCAGCCAGACCAGCGGTGACAGGGAGTTCCAGGGAAGGTCTGAGCTGGTGGTGGGGCTCCAGGAGTCTGTGTGACCAGCGTTACCAGCACCTCTGCAGCTGGTTCAGGCTGCCCTCCTCTCTGTGGAACCCAGTAACTTCCTGTTCCTGGGGTTTCACCTGCTATTGGGTAAACAGATGTTTTTTAAGTTTGCTTGCTGGTATTGGGGCAGCACCATGTGTATAGTCTGTGGAAGGCTGGGTGCTTGCCCTCAGGGCAGCAGATTGCAAATTGCAGATTGCCTTCCTGCTTGGGAGGGGCGATTGTTTGCTTGCTGGAGAAGCGGTTTTTTCCCCAGCCTGTTTTTCTGGGCAAAGGAGTGCAGAGAGAAGAGAGAGAGAGAGAGAGAGAGAGAGAGAGAGAGAGAGAGAAGGGGGAGCTGAGGCTGGTGGGGTCCTGTGAGTCCAGAGAGTCCAGAGAATGAGTTGGGAGTCGGGGCTTTGGGAGCCCTGAGTGAAAGGGAAGTGGTCTTCCCTGCCTGTTTGCTTGTGTGCCTTTATGAGACTCTAATTAACGGAACTGCGCACCATCCTCTGGCTCCCTCCACAGTTCCTTTACCATATGCCCATATCTAATGTGAACCTGCATGTCCACGGCGGCAGCCTCTGGCCTTACACCGGCATTGTTCCCTCTGTGCTTATCCTGTCTCCTGACCTTTCCTTCTTGTGGACTGGGGGTCCTCGGGTCATTACAACCCTCTCTAGGCCCCAAATCCTTGGCCCAGTGTTTGTGGACAGTTGACTCCCAGCAAGTGTCAGTGAGTCACACACCACACCCATCCAGTTCTCCTTGTATCCAAGGCAACAGAGAGCTCTGCTCTGGCCCATTGTTAGCATGGCAGCGGCCCACCTCCCTAGAGGACATAGATGACCAGTGTTAGGAGAGACCATCTTTTACAAAGAGACCCTGAGCTTTCTGGAGCTGGACACAGTGGAGCAGCTAAAATTGAAGGTGAGTGATCAGGAAGTGGCTCAGGGTTTTAAGAAGATTTCCTATGTTTTGTACCCTCTACTTCAACATCTACCCTATGAATGGTTTGGAATAGACAGTCCTCTGAAAGGGACTCTCAGAATGGGTAGGTAGGAACAGCTGCTGATATGGTCCTGCAGGACCTATTGAACCAGAATCTGCTTTTTCAACAAACTCCTGATGGGATTTTGGTGCACGCTCAAGTTTGAGAACCATTGACCTAGAATTTCTTCCATTTTTGGCCTTTTGTTCTTCTGTATTTGATCCTTGGGTGTGTATTTTTCAAGCATCCTCCACCAGAGCTGCTCTGTGCTATTCACAAGTCACCACTTTTATTTATTTATTTATTTATTTGTATTTTTCTGAAGCTGGAAGCAGGGAGAGACAGTCAGACAGACTCCCGCATGTGCCCGACCAGGATCCACTCGGCACGCCCACCAGGGGGCGATGCTCTGCCCACCAGGGGGCGATGCTCTGCTCCTCTGGGGCGTCGCTCTGCCGCGACCAGAGCCACTCTAGTGCCTGGGGCAGAGGCCAAGGAGCCATCCCCAGCGCCCGGGCCATCTATGCTCCAATGGAGCCTGGCTGTGGGAGGGGAAGAGAGAGACAGAGAGGAAGGGGGGTGGTGGAGAAGCAAATGGGTGCTTCTCCTATGTGCCCTGGCCGGGAATCGAACCCAGGTCCTCCGCACGCAAGGCCGACGCTCTACCGCTGAGCCAACCGGCCAGGGCCTCACAAGTCACCACTTTAATGTGGAAGCCATGCAGCTGTCTTTGGAGGAGGGAGGAGGGTGCTGAGCAGGGCTTTGGAGGATGAGGAGAAGCTGTCCTGGAGATCTGTGGCAGGGCTCAGGATGAAGAGCATGGGGGTGGGCCCGGACAACCGCCGCTTTGTTGGTTCACAGAAGATAGTGTGTGAATGTGAAATGAACTTACGTTGAATCCAGCCACGGCAGGTAGTGCATAATTTGGTAGAAAAGGATCTAATCCCGATAGATTACAAATATCTATGGAACTCCCATGAGTGTCAATGTGCCCAAGATTGGTTTTCAGAGATTTAAGAATCCAAACAAGTCTAGCTGGGCACCTGGATGGATAACAGAGCCGGGAACTGAATAGTAATCAGCCCTGGGAGGTGAACCATTAGCTCATTTTGCATATGCTCAGCTGTGTGAGCCAGAGAACTATTTAAAGATAAGCAGCACATAGATTCATGGGTCAAGGAGGCAGAAGAGAGGTCTGTAGTGAAGACCTGGGACTGGGAATTGCGAGTCAAATGAGGCTGCCTAGAGGGAGCTGGAGTGGAAACAAACCCCAAGGTACTCTGCATTCAGTGAATGGATGAAGAGCACCCACAAACACAGAGCTAAGAGAAACCGGAGAAGCACACAGTTAGAAAACAAGCAAGAACTCTCCAGAGAAGCCTGTGGTCAACAGTGCCAAATGCTGCATCAGGACAAGAGGGAGAACTTAACACTGGCCCTTGGTTTACATGTAGGAGTGCCCCATGGGAACATGTTGGGGAACAGCTGGGTGTGTCTGAAATGCAGGTGATTGATATCCTTTTGGATGTCATGCTGTCTCGGTGATGTCCTCAAGTAGTTAAGCACTGAGAGCATAGCTATGAAGAGTGACAGCGGCCTGGGCAACTAGGTGAAGAGCACAGAGACCCACAACCAGAGCTCAGATCAGGCCTCATAACTGACTTAAGGTGCTGACCAGATGTGGGGGTATTGCTGATTTTTTTTTCTTCTTCCAAGTGAGAGAAAGGGAGATAGAGAGACAGACTCTCCCACATGTACCCTGATTAGGATCTACCTGGCAACCCCGTCTGGGGCTGATGCTCTGCCCATTGGAGGCCATGCTCACAACCAAGCTATTTTTAGCATCTGAAGCAGAGGCTCCATGGAGCCATCCTCAGCACCTGGAGCTGATGTGCTCAAATCAATCTAGCGGTGACTGTAGGAAGGGAAGAGAGAGAGAGAGAAAGAGAAAGGGGAGGAGGAGGGAGATGGTGGAGAAACAGATGGTTGCATCTCTTGTGTGCCCTGACTAGGAATCAAACCCGGGACATCGACATGCTGGGCTGACACTCTGCCACTGAGCAACTGGCCAGGGCCAGAAACTTCTCATACCTCAGTTTCCTCATCTGTAAAATGGAGTGCTAATCATAAGAGCAATCTCACAAGTAACTGAAAGATTCCATGAGTGAATATATATGTATATATAAATATATATCATGCATAGAATAGTGTGTGGCATGCAGTAAGCAGGAAAAGATATTCGTCAGGACTCTTTTATCTAGTAGAATGTTATTAAATGTGGGAGAGTCTAGCATTATCTCAGCAAGCTTCTGCATCTTGAAAACTCTAGGGGCAGCTCATATTCACAGTGGCCTGCACCACATTATTTTCCAAAGCCGCCTGGTTAAAGGCCACAGAGGGCATTAGTTAAAGATAGAAATGCCCGAGTTCCACTGAGCGGTCTGACCCAGATGTGGAAGGAGATAGTGCTGGGAGTCTGTTTACAGCAAATCCTGAGGGATTCTCATACTCATACGAGCAAGAAAATTCTTCTGAAACCAAACAGAACCTGTGTTATAAAACAGACGTGGGCACAGGGGCACAGGGGCTAGGGGCAAGACAGAGCAGGCCAAATCCCAAAGGGAGAAACAGGGCAATGTTTGATTTAGCAAAACTGGAAGGGTCCTGTAGGAATGGTGTCAGCCAGATGGCAGAACAGGAAGCTCCAGGTCCTGGCCCTCCTATGGAAACACCAAGTAAACAACAGCATGCAGACCAAAGCAGCTTTGTGGGGACTCTAGAAACAAGTTGAGGGTCTGCAGTAACCAAACAAACTCCTGATCAAGAAACAGTCGCACTCAAAATAGTGAGAAATTGTATGCTATTTTTAGCTCATCTTTGTGCCACCTGCTCCCTGGTGCAGCATGATGCAGTTGGAAAGAAGCTGTCCCATTCCCAGTTCCTCCCTGAAAAAGGGAGGGAGAGGCCTACATATTTGCAAAGTCATGGCTTCTCTGGGGGTTCGACAGGTTCTGTCTGACCTGACTTGGAGCATTGATGGAAATGGCGGCCTGGTTTGAAAATCAATTTGGATGCTGCTGACAGCAGTGTCAAGTGTCATTACCCGTTAGAGATGTAAGGGGCCAGACACATGAACCTCTGGGGACAAGAGAGTATGGGCAAGATATACTAGATAGCAATCCAACCAGAGATCAGAAAGGCATCAATGTCCTGAAGAAGAAGCCCACATGAGGAAGAAAAAAAAGACATTTCCAAATAAATAAAAGTTGAGAGAGGTCATTACCACTAGACCTACCCTATAAGAAATACTACAGGGAGTCAAGAGATTCACTTTGGATTTAAGGATGTGCATAGGTTGCAAGTGAAAGAATAGAAAAAAGAGTTTTATGTAAATAGTACCTAAATGAGAGCAAGGTGGCTATACTGATACCCCAGGCAAAATAGTCTTTAAGTCGAAAACTGTTATAAGAGACCAAGGACATTACATAGTGATAAAAGGGTCAATACATCAAAAGATATAACAATTGTAAATGTACATATGCACAACACAACAGAATTTCTAAGTATATAAAGCAACTATTGACAGAATTGAATGGAGAAACAGCTCTACAATTTTAGTGGGAGACTTCAATAGCCCACTTTCAGTAATAAATAGAACCAGCGATAATATCAATAAGGAAGCAGAGGACTTGATAACACAATGAAACAATTGGACATATATACAACCTTCATCGACAACAGTGGTGCACTGTTGTATGTATCTATTAAGTGCATGTGGAACATTCTCTAGGATAGACTATATGTCAGAGCGCAATGGACTCGTGTAGACATTGGGAGCAGAAGGAAAACTGGATAAGGGAAATTAAGCAACACACTCTGAAACAACCAATACATTCAAGAAGAAATCACAGGAGAAATTAGAA
The DNA here is from genome assembly GCF_036850765.1 of Saccopteryx bilineata. Lineage (NCBI taxonomy): Eukaryota > Metazoa > Chordata > Mammalia > Chiroptera > Emballonuridae > Saccopteryx > Saccopteryx bilineata. Next base: position 102,188,616 of record NC_089491.1, on the reverse strand, counting down.
AATATCTTGAGCCAACTAAAAATGAAAACACACATACCACAACTTATAGGATGCAAATAAAATGGTGCAAACAGGGAAATTTATGACTGTAAATGCTTATATTTTAAAAGAAGAAAGATCTCAAATCAGCAACCTAAGTTTACATCTTGAGGAACAACAACAACAGAAAAAAGACTTAAGTTAAAGCTAGCAGAAGGAAGGAAATAATAAAGATCAAAGTGGAGCTAGAATACAAAACGGAAAAATAGAGAAAAAGCAATGATCAAGCGTCAGTTATTCAAAAGATAAACAAAGTTGACAAACCTTTAGCTAGAGAAAAAAAGAAGACTCCAAATAACTAAAAATGGAAATAGACATAAGGACATTACAATTAATTGTACAGAAAGGGCTTGTAAGAGAAAGTTGTAAACAACTGTAAATAACCTAGATGAAATAAACAAATTCTTAGAAACACATAACCTACCAAGACTGAATCATAAAGAGATGGAAAGTCTGAATAGATCGATAACTAGTAAGGAGAGTAAATTAGTTATCCAAAACCTCCAACAAAGAAAGCGCAGGATCAGATGACTTCATTTTTTAAAAAAGAATTAGCACCAATTATTTTTAGATTCTTCCCAAAAAATCAAGAGGAAAGAATATTCTCAAACTTATTCTGCAAAGTCAGAATTACCCTCATATCAAAGCCAGACAAAAATACTAGAAGAAATCTATACCGTTGTCCTTTATAGATATCAATGCAAAAACTAGCAAACACTTAAAAGTGCATTAAAAGGATTATAGAGCATGACCATGCAGGACTTAACCTTGGAAAGCAAGAATGAGCTAACTGTGAAAATCAATCAGTATAATAAACGGCATGACAAGAGTTCTGGAGAGGATGGTGCCCACAGTTGCACAGCAATAGGAATGTATTTAATGCAACCAAACTGTACCCTTAACAATGATTAGAATGGTAAATTTTGTTATTTGTATTTTACCACAATTTAAAAAAAGGTAAGTGCCATGACAACCTTGAGATTGAGGGAATTTATCAAGGAGGTGATGGAGGGGCCTCAGGGGGTGGCGGCCATTGCAGCTTTGGAGGGGTGATTCCTTGTGTGTAGAAAGCGTGGGCTGGAGGAAGGGGTCTCTGGGGACAGGGAAACAATTAGGAGCTAGTCTAGAGGCCCCTGGCTCTCCCGCACCCAGGTATGTCAGAATGTCTGGGAGCTGATAGGGTGCAGGTGCTGGGGGTCCCCATAGGCTTGCATTTAGTGGGTTTAGGGAGGACCTGGGAATGGGCATTTCTACCAAGGTCACTGGTGACGCCCATGCTGCTGGTCCAGGACCCCACCTCCAGCACCACTGTTACAGGAAAAGGGCTTATCAAGAGGACTGGGCACACAGTGGGTCATCATCCTATGGTGGAAAGGGTGTCTGTCCCCAGGGTCTGGACACCTGGTTGATCTGTTTACACTTGCTTTACATGGTTTACAGAAACTACCTGAGGTGGACTTACTGCCAACTCACAAGAGCAGCGTCATTGCACAAACAACCGAATGACCCATTTCCTGATCTCCCCTCCCCATCTGCCCAAGTTCAGCAAAATGAAAGCACCTGCCTAGGAGAAAGGCTTCCGATGCTTTATTACCCGCTTTTATGGCCCTAACGATACAGGTTCTGACCTTGCTGGCTGTGCTCTCATCCGTTGTGGGGCTGGTGGGACAGCAGGCTGTGCACTGTATGCTCCGTGCTTTGATGCTTTTTTAGAAGTGAATGCAAGCGGCTGCTTTAAAAAAAATACAGAGTTAATAATTCTCCCAAGATGGAGCCAGGATCTGCAGCTTGGCGAAGGTCGACTTGGTGTTGGGAAGTCTGCTGTGACATCTGGCCCTTGACGGGGTTTCCGGGAGATGCAGGCAGCTAACTGCTTCCTTTTCCCTCCCTGGAAAATGCTATGGTTCTGACAAGCTCCACAGCTGCTGGGAAGACAGCAGGCTGAGCCTGGGGTCGTCTACCCTCAGAGCACACTCTGGACAAGAAATTGGTGCTGGGGTTCTGGGGCTAGCCCCACCCCACCTCTGATTTGGTACCCTGGACACGTTGGTCCCCTTCTCTGGGTATCTATCAATGTTCAGGTGAGGGTTCTGACTCACAGGTGTGTGTAGCAGATCTTTTTGGCCTTGAGCATTAGGGAGTTTGCAGATACAGCCCATCTCCCGAAATGAAATCATCTTGTCAGTAACTCATGAGCCCTGGGCATCCAGACAGAAGTATAAATGGCCTCTTGACTCTGGCCACCAGATGTCTCCTGGTCCCTAGGGACTTGACCTAAAGCTTCTGGGGACCTGATGTCCCCTCCTCCCCAATTTTATTCTTTTTTTTTTGTATTTTTCTGAAGCTGGAAACGGGGAGAGACAGTCAGACAGACTCCCGCATGCGCTCGACTGGGATCCACCCGGCACGCCCACCAGGGGGCAACGCTCTGCCCACCAGGGGGCTATTCTCTGCCCCTCTGGGGCGTCGCTCTGTTGCGACCAGAGCCACTCTAGCGCCTGGGGCAGAGGCCAAGGAGCCATCCCCAGCGCCTGGGCCATTTTTGCTCCAATGGAGCCTCGCTGCAGGAGGGGAAGAGAGAGACAGAGAGGAAGGAGAGGGGGAAGGGTGGAGAAGCAGATGGGCGCTTCTCCTGTGTGCCCTGGCCGGGAATCGAACCCGGGACTTCTGCACGCCAGGCCGACACTCTACCACTGAGCCAACCGGCCAGGACCCCCAATTTTCTTCTTGTTCTCCTCTCAGTTCAGGTCCTCATGACCCTTGCCCCTTGTGCCACTGCTGGGGAGGCATCTTCCTATTCCTGGTGGCAGCTTCTCAGTCCAATAGCTGTGTCTCCCAGTGGTCTTCTGCTGGGTGTGGGCTCCAGGGAGGTGGGAGAGTGACACTGAGAGCATGTGCTCTGGGTGAGGCAGCATGTGAGTGGACCAGTCTCCAGGAAGCATCTTGGACACAAGACTCTCCTCCTCTGAACAGCATCTCCCCCATAGGGAAGAACATCCAGTGCCTGGCCTATCGTTGGTGGTTTAGAAATGTCTATTGTGATCACCATCATGACACTAAGACCTCTGTGAGCTCACTGGTCCTTCCCGTGCTCTTCCCAGCTCATGCGGGGCCAGGAGACACCGCCGTGCCTATGTAGAGATCAGCAGGAGAAATAACCGCCTTGGTTCCTCTTAGCACAAAGCAGGATACTCCTCCTGTGGGATCATTATGGGACTGGAGTTTGGGGTTAGGAGGAGAGAAGGGTGGCTTTGCTTCCAGGGCAGAGTTTACCACTCCTTGACAGCACTAGGAAAACAGTATTAATACTTCTTGGCAAGAAACAAATAACTTTAGCCTTGGAAGAGCTGGCTAGAAGCAAGGGTGCCCGCTGCAGCTATTGCTAGTTGAAAAGAACAGGCTTTCTTAGGCAACACCACTCAAAAGTAGCGAAATACGACACTGCTGGCAGTCTCCTGCCTTGTCTCTGCGTGGAAACTGCGCTGCTTCTGGGGAGATGGAAAATAGATGACAAAGCTTTGGAAAGAGGGCTCAGGCGTCCTAGATTCCAAACTCTGTTTCCAAACACACAGGCCTCCATGTGGACAAGGTGTGCCGTGTGGAGCATGGCCTCGGGCGCTGTGACAAACTGCACACCACTGCCAAGTGCCTCCATCCAAGGAATCTTCGGAGCAAACATCCTGGGAGGGGCACTAAGGGCAGTGGTGGTAGTGGTGGGGGGAGAGGATGGGCCCTGCAAGAGTTGCCATGGTGATTGAGGTGGGTGCTCTGTCTCGGGAAGCAGCACACCATGACCCTTGCCCCCTCTTTCTTTCCCTTGCCCAGTTGATGGGGTGTGGGAAGGACTGTGGAAGGCCTCGTAAGGCTGTGTATGAGGCACACGGTGAGGAGAGTTGCATGATATTGATAATGGCAAATTCAGTCTTCTGTCTTCAATAGGATGGAAACTCCTCAAGTGTTTACTTGAAATATAAAAATACACACTTGAACCTCAGTTTTGTATTTATGAAAAGCAAAGAAATGGAGTAACTAGGGATGATGTTTTAATGCTTACATGTCTAACTGTTCAAATATGTGTAAAAAGGTATTTCAATAAGCATGTAGCTTAGAAGTGCTTTATATCTAAATACTGAATGCAGGAAATAAAACTTTTTATTAAATTTCTTGGGTTCACTGACATTGATTAATAGGATCATATAGGTTTAAAGTGTACATTTCTATGATACATGATCTGTAAATTGCATTGTATGCCCACCACTTAAAGTCAAACCATTTCTGTCACCAAATATTTTGCCCCTTTTACTACCCCTCACCCCTTTCTCTCTGGTAACCACCATACTGTGTCTGTGTCTATCAATTTCAGTTTTATATCCCACATATGAGTGAAATCATACAGTTCTCACCTTTTTCTGATTTACTTATTTCACTCAGTATAATGTTCTCAAGGTCCATCCTTGTTGTTGTAATCAGCATTATTTCATCATTTCTTATGGCTGAGTAGTATTCCATTATATATATGTACCACATCTTTTTTATCCAATCCTCTATCAAGGGACACTTTGGTTGTCTCCATGTCTTGGCCACTGTGAATGATGCTGCAATGAACATGGGGGTACATGTGTCTTTATGAAGAAATGTTTTCGAGTTTTTCAGGTAGCTACCCAGTAGAGGGACTACTGGATCACAGAAATTTACTTTCATTTCCGGAGAATGTAATCACTATTGTAAACCAAACCATGACAAATTCTTTTGATGATCTTAGGTTGTGGAACAAGGAGCCATTTTTAGCTGAAATTTTACAGTTTATGTTGAATCATTTTACGTTCCCTTTGTAAGTAAATTTCAGGTTTTGAAATCACCTCTGTATTTATCGGTGAAGGAGGAATAACTAACCTTGGACTGAAAGATGCAGGTATGGCCTCATGAGTATGTACCTCTCTGTCTGGAGAATCACCTGTTTAGAAAACCATGACACTGTCAACCAACAGTTGATGTGGACTCAACATCAATAGGAATTCCCAATTTGGATGCAGTGAGGAAAGAAACATTATTCAGTGCAAACAGCTCAACTGTGATACAGCATGATTTCTGGGCTGTGAGGAGGCCCTGGGGCCAGCTGCCCAACAGCCCTGTTCTGCTCCACTTGCTGGATGTTTCAGGTGCAGCCAGGGAAACAAAACTACCTGTCATTTGTGGACACAAAAAGTGTACTTTCTGAGCCCAACAGAAGCTTATATAGACAGAAGTCCCACCCTTGGTCTCTGATTGATCTGTCCTCATGCAAATGAGAGCTTTACATTCTTGCAGTTTGATTGGTCCAAAAAGCATTGTCCTAACTTGTCAAAATGGAGCTGCTGTAATTGGTCAGTGAAGATGCTGGTTGGTTAAAGTTATACTGCTTAGATTGGACAGGGCAAGCCTCAGTCCTATTGGTTGAAATACAATTCCAGAAGCTTCTTTATAAGGGCTGAATCAGAGGGCAGGAGCACAGTGCAGATGAGCAATTCAGTGCTAGCTTCTCCCTGAAGTGCGGTTTGTGTGAGACCACTGTGTAAAATTGGCTACTAGGCTCTGTTTTCTTTCTTTCTTTCTTTCTTTCTTTCTTTCTTTCTTTCTTTCTTTCTTTCTTTCTTTCTCTCTCTCTCTCTCTCTCTCTCTCTTTCTTTCTTTCTTTCTTTCTTTCTTTTTCTCTTTCTCTCTCTCTCTCCCTCCTTCCCTCCTCCCTCCCTTCTTCCTTCCTTTCCTCCTTCCCTCCTTCTTTCCTCTTACTCTTTCTTCTTTTCTCTCTCCCTTCTCTTCCCTCTTTAATTTAAGCCCAGTTAGCTACCAGGAGCCCTTCTTACTATAGGTGTCTTCTTTCTCAGGGTCCACTACACCATGACACATGTAAGAAAACAATCAACAAGAATCCTCCTTAAATTGTATCCTCAAGTCAAGAATCAAGTTCTGTGCAGAGAATGGCAGATAAGGAAAATTTAGATAAACAAACAGGCCAAGAGGAAATAGCCCCAAAGTTCCATCAGGAGAATGCAGTCTGGTTGTTAAGAGCTTTGTGACAATTACGTGTGAAGACTGGCTGATAAGAAGCCCCTGCATGACAGAGGTTTGGGTGGCTGTCCCTCATCTGGAACACTGGCAAGGAGGAAGCAGGAGGCTTGCACACCTGAGTGGGGGCACTGGTTTTGGTCATGTTCTTCCCCCGTATCTGTGTCCTCACTCACAGCTCAAAGGTGCAGGCGGAGAGGGGAGAGGCCTGCCGTGGGTGAGCGCAGGGCACCTCCCTGCCCGGGCTGCACCTCGAGGGGAGGAGGTCACCAGGAAGACCACACACAGAAGGGAAGTTAGTATCAGTTGGATAGATGTTTCCCAAGGCTAAATCTGAAGGAGTAAACTGAAATCAGCTTGCTGGCCTTGTGAGCTCTAGTGGAGTTGGGGCTGAGGCGGGGTGGGTGGGTAGGGGGGGGGGTTGAGGGCTTCCTTCTGGCAAAGCCAAACACTGGACAGCACAAGTCCTCAGACGGAGGCAGTGTTGCCTCCAGGAGACATTTTGCATGTATGAAGACTCAATTGGTTGTCACAGCTGGTACATGCTGCCAAACATCCTACAGTGCACAGGGTGCCCCCCCACAGTCCCAGGCCCCAGAGGCCTGTGGTGCTAGTTGGGAAACCCTGTCTTGAGCCACCAGCCATAGGACTGGTTCTCTAGTGGACTGGGTGAAATTCTACATGGCCAGGACCCAAGGCAAAGGCTCTCGAGAGGACAGGAGGGCAAGAGGAGAGGAGAGAAGGAGAGCTCTCAGGGTCCCACCATGGGGGCACAGCCAGCACCCTGCCCCCTGCAGCTCCTGATGTCTCCGAGCTCCCGGCAGGCTGGGTGTGCAGGTCTGCACCGGGAGAGGACTCTGTTCTAGACTTGGACCTCTTGGTTGGTCTGATGTGAGCTGGAACACTTCTTAGGAAGCGATCCTCATGAAGCACCAGGGTCCCTCCTGCTTCGGCTGGTTATCTGATGGATGATGTCGTAAGGGTGCTTTGGGATTCCTGGAGAGGGTCTCATGACATGGGGATAGAACACACCATTTCCTGCTGTCTGGGCCCAGAACCTGACATCATTAATGGCCAAAGTAGACCCAGAACCGTCCAGATTTAAGGGGGAGGGAGGCAGTCCCCACCTGTCAGTGGGGATGTGAGTTGAAGAATCTGCAGCCGTCTTCAGTCCCCACACCCCACTCTGTTCCCCAGTGAGGGTGCAGTGTGCCGTGGCGGTGTGCCGTGGCAGTGTGCCATGGGGGTGTGCCGTGGCGGTGTGCCGTGGCGGTGTGCCGTGGCAGTGTGCCCGGGCTGCACCACGTGTGTTGTTCTCCTGTTCGGGGGTGGCCGAGCTCCCAGGACAGCAGTGCCGGGCGCCTGCAGAGTAGGAGGAACCCGGTGATGAGCAAGTCCCGTGCATGTGGCCCCACTCAGCAGCAGACGCTTCGCCACGGTCAGGGTCACCCCTCCCTCTCCCCACATTAGAGCACCATGTTCTGACTGCAGAAGAGTGAAACAGAGCCAGAGCTGGTCCTCACTCTTCCCCCAGGAACAGAGCTTCCAGGCTCAAACTGTGCCTTCCCAGTGGTGCTATAGTACAAATGTCTGCCTGAGCCCCCGCTGGAGCACATGGAGGGAGAGCCGGCCAAGAACCAGCGAGCCTGGCCTCTGCAGCGCCGGCTTCTTCATGCTGGGGTGTTTCTTAGTCAAGAGGACTGTTTAGAGGACTCACGGGGGCTTTGTAAGGACCCGGGGGGAGAGCCAGCTGGGATGGGGAGGGGCTGAGGAGGGAGCCAGTAGATAGTATTATCACCATCATTTTGGTGTAAATATAGGCACGAAGGCCCATGGTTTCTGTCTAAACGTTGAATGTGCAGCAGAGTTTGAAGTGTGTTGAATGCCCCTTTGAGGAGTCAGCGGCCCTCCTGTTTCTCCTACACCTGAGGGGTCCTTAGGACTCTGCTGATCACACAGGTCTCCGCACGGTGCCTCCTTTCCCTTCTCTCCTACTCCCTTGCCAGCCTGGCTCCTGTATAACCACTGGTCTCCCTATAGACCCATCCTGGTGTGAACATATATCTGGCCATTTGACTGGCTACTGATAGCAGCTGCTGGATACCTACTTGCATGGCAATTACAGGAAAGGAGAAACCACCCAGAAATGTGGATACCGGCAGAGCTATCTATAGCTTCTAGAATTGTCTAGTCATTGAGGAGACGCTGGGATGTGGGATGGATGGGGGTGGCTGGAGAAAGGCGTCCTCTTTCAAATTATCTCAAATGTGATGGTGGTAAAACGCTGCACATAGAAAAGAGTCAATAAATTCCGGCTATTAAAAAAAAAAGATACTGTAAGGGTGCTTTTCCTTTGATGATTGTGTTTTGTAAGTTTCTCTCTCTCCACAGTCTAACTTCCAGTGACTTTTGGTTCAGAATCCTGCAGGGCACGGGTGATCCTTATAGATATGTCCCTGCCCTGGTAAGCAAATAATGGGTTGGGAGGTTGTCTGTGGTGGAAAGCCCACAATTAATGTTAGTTGGTGCCCAGGCAGCATGCGTCTGCATTGAAAACAAAACTAGTATGGTCCTTTAGATCATTAAAGACTCACAGATACATGGCTGTTTCCTTTGGCTTCAGTTTGCTTTGGAAGGGAGGGCAGGGGTGCTGGTGCCCTGGACTTGCGCTGCCCGCTGTGTGTCAGCCAGGAGCTCAGGAGCTGTTTCTGTCACGAGCAGGCGCTGGTGGTGTCGACCCGGGATCATCCACTTCCGTCCAAGCCTGTGCCTTCCATGGCTGGCAAACTGGCCCCTGGGGAGCCCGCTGCACTTGGTCTGTTTGCAGGGCGTGCAAGGATGGACCTGCATGGATCAAACACCAAGGAAGGAGGGGACAATGGCTGTCTCACCGCCCCCCCCCCCACGTCTTGTTGATTTTGTATACCAGGCACACAAGCCCACTTTGTGTTTTCCAAACTACAGCACTCTAGGGAGTCTGATACGCTGCTGGCTTGGCAGAAGGTGGTGCCGGACGCATCTGCCTCAGCTCTGCACATGCATCCTGTGGCAGAGGCTGTGCCTACCCAGCACCCCCCGTCCCCCCACCAGGGGAGAGCATACCTGAGGCTGCTAACTTATTTGCTTAAGTGCTACCGAAGAACTGTGCAGAAAACACCCCTCATTGTTCACAGTCTCATGTGTTTGCTGTATCTGTTTCCTGGGAATATTTGTTCTACTGAGAAGGAAAGCTGAGACCTGGGCCTTCAGGGTTCTGGGGAAATGGAAGTAGTGCACTTTCTCAGAGGGAAGGCCACTCTGTCACTGTGGGACTTGCTTGTGAGGGTCTCCTTGGAGGTGCCCCTTAGCTGGACGGCAGCTGCCAGCCTTCGCCGGTTCAGGACACCGCTGCAGTCATCATGTGGGCTCACAATGTGGGTGTCCCCTGGCCACCTCAGACCACCCAGAAAGCTACACATGGCCTGGGAAAGGCAATGGGATGTGGGGCAACCGGTTGGGCCCTCCAGGGCCACCTTTGAGTCACCTTTCCCTGGGCACAGCCTCTGGCTACAAGCTGCTGTACTCAAGACTGAGAATCGGACACTGGGCTGAAGTGTTGATTTTCCAAGACTCCAGTGGCCGTGAGGTTAGCAATGACCCTTTTGTCACCAGGCTTACTCATAGGGTAAGGCTAACAGTTTGTTGAAAATATTAGTAAAAAGTGCCAGCAGGCCAGAGCCAGGGAGGAGTCTGGTGACCACAGTAAATTTAATCCCAACCTCAGAGCTGGACCTAGGTGTCACTGTCCACATTTTCAGGGTGATGTTTAAGTGCCGTGGAGGCATAGGATCCTGCCTGCCGGCCACCAGGATGGAGGTGGTTCACATGAGCCCATGGGTGAGGCTCTAGGCTGGCCCATGGGAAACCCCTGCTTGGCCATCTTGGGTTGGGAAAGTCTTGATCTGACTGTCTGCTAGGGAAACCCATGGGTGACAATGTGGTGGACGGTGGATGCATATGTTAATTTGTACTTTGTTTTCAATATCCCTTCTCATAAAAAATGCAACATATCACAACACAGCACAGCACATCAGGACACAGCACAGCACCATTAAATAAGCCTGGAGATGGGACCAGGCCTTTGCATCCCTCTGTCTCCCTGGGTATGGGCTACTGAGCCCCCGAACAGCCATGCCCTGAGTTTTATCCGGAAAAGTCTGAGCTCCTATTCATCTATCCTGAAGGAGCAGGCAGACCAGGGAGGACAGAGTGGACATGGAGAGAGCTCAGGTCTGGGAGGGAAGGGTTAATTGGAGGGGTTTCATAGTTTCAGGGACTGTACCCCAAGACCTCCAAGGTATCCTAGAAGAGGCAGGGCTTCAGGAAACCATGGTCCCTGAGGTTCAGGAGGTTTAGAAGTTTGGACTACGGGCTCCCTGCCTGGGCCCACAGCTATTCCCCACACATGTCTGGATAATAAAGCAGAATGTCCACACTGACCGCTAGGGCTGAGCATCACTCACAGGGTCCGCCCTTATGTTCCCAATTGCTTAGGACCCCAGGAGCTGTTCACTCCCAGGGTGAAGCTGTCTGGTTACATCTAAGGGTAATCAACACCTATGCAAACTCCCTGTGACTCGACCATCTGGCTCCTCGTTACACAATTCAGGAGAAATGAGTGCCCGTGTCCACCAAGACCAGGAGCGAAGCGCCAGTCACAAAACAAGCTGTGGTCCACCCACATGATGGAAGAGTGTTTGGCCACGGGAGGGAGCAGGGTGCTGGCGCATGCCGCAACAAGGCTCTCGGTGAAAGGAGCCGGACACCGAAGGCTACGTAGTCTGCAATTCCACTGGTGTGAACTAGCAACAAGGGGCAAAGTCACAGAGACAGACTCAGCCTGGCCATTGCCAGGAGCCGTGGGGGAGGCGTTTGGGGGGCGGGGGTGGTCAGGAACTACTCAGTGAGTAGGGACTTCTATCTGGTGTGATGGCAGCATTGTGGACAGAGGCGGTTGCGCAACATTGTGAATGTGCTAAACGCCTTTTAGTTTTTCATTTTAAAATTGGTTCTATTATGTAAATTTCATCTCATAAATTAAAAAAAGAAACTTTTTTTAAAGGAAAAAAAAAACAACCTACCCATAGCAACTTCATTCATAACAGTCCCAAACTGGAAGGGCTCCACGTGTCCGCCAGTCTCAGAATAAAGTGTTGGTCCACGTGCTGACACTCTATGGAGCGGGGACCACAGATGTCTGCGCCACACGACCAGGCCTCACACGCCTTGCGCTGGCTTACAGCACACCCACACCATGTGAGTCCGTGTCAATGAAGGCGAAGATGCGGTACTGGCCTGCGACAGTGTGAGTCAGATGAGTGGCTGTCTCTGGGGGGCATTTCTGGGGTGGAGAAATGTTCCTTATAAATGATGTGGGAGATGGGACATGTGTATATAGAGCTATCAAAGCCAGTCAACCCCAGTTTTTTTTTTGTTGTTTTTTTTTTTTAGGTAAGAGAAAGGAAGACAGAGATCCAGAGTCATACATGCATCCTGACTGGGATCCACCAGGTAACCCTGTCTGGGGCCAACAGTTGAGTACTGAGCTATTTTTAACACCTGAGGCTGTCATGCTCCAATGGAGCTATCCTCTAGCCATGGCTGTGGGAGAGGAAGAGGGAGAGAAGAGGGAGGGGTTGGGATGGGGAAAGACAGATGGTCACTACTCCTTTGTGCCCTGACCAGGAATTGAATCTGGGATGTCCACACACCAGACTGATGCTCTATCTGCTGAGCCACCAGCCAGGACTAACCTCATTCTTAAGACTAGTGCTCTGCACTGTATGTGAATGATGCTTCAGGAAAAGTATTAATCACAAAGAAAGGAAAAGATAGATTTAGAGAAATAAGAACATTAACAATTGCATATGGACTCAACTCTAGGCTGGCCAGATGCCCACAGGGGTTGGTCACCTGGTGGGTCCTCCTCTGTGGGCTGGTGACACTGAGTCCAGCATGGCCCTTGTCTGAAAGCCTTTGTAGGCAGGGCGGGGTCACAATCCCTGTGGGATCCCTGGCCTGATTTGTAGTCAAAATGTTATGAAGTGCAGAGGAGGGACCCATAGAGTTGGGAGTCTCTCTGGGAGTGTAGGGCAGGGATTCAGGAGGGCCCTGTGGCATGTGACCTCAGGTGTCATAGACAGTGATGGTAAGTCTACAGCACTACTTGTCACCTGCCCGCATGCTGACAGGAGTCCCAACCGGTTGTCTGGGTCAGACCCCCAGTGTCCTCTGCACAGGGGTGGCAACTTCCAGGCCTCACTCAGATAGCAGCCACCACCCTTTGTCCCGCATGGCCCAAGAAAGCCCCTCACCTACAGCTGCCCCATGTGCTGAGATGTTGAGCTCAGGAACATCTATGAGCCCATAGAACCCTCAGACTTTATTTGGACATCAAGGTAGCCAGGGCTCTGGGACATGCAGATTTGGACTGAAAGTCTGGGGGCAGTGATGCTGGTGTTCTGGGGAGTCTAAGAGTCTGGCGGGAAAGAATGCATCTGATAAAAAATGATGAATGTGTATGCTTATATATGTGGTGAATTAGCTTGTGCATGCAGGAGCATCCTGTAAAGTTGACAGCATCCTGACTGTTGACTTTAAAGGACAATGAGGCCCTGGCTGGTTCACTCAATGGATAGAGTGTTGGCCCAGTTTGTGGACATCCCAGGTTCAATTCCCGGTCAGATCACACATGTGTAGTGACCATGTTTCTCTTCCCTTCCCTCTTCCCCTTCTTGCAGCCAGTGACTTAATTGGTTTGAGTGCCATCCTAAGGTGCTAAAAATAGCTCAGTTGATTCTAGCATTGGCCCCAGACAGAGGTTGCCAGGTGGATCTTGATTAGAGCCCATGTGGGAGTCTGTTTCTCTCTCTTCCCTCCTCTCATTTAAAAAAAATAAATTAATTAAGGCCAAGGAGACAGTGAGCCTTGGGGTAACAGATGAGGCAGGCTCGTACCTGAAGCCCAGAGCACTGTGCCCACCTCTGCCCCTCCCCCGGACTTTCTGCAACCCTTGGCTTCCGGAGGTCTGCTGGGCCTCAGATGCAGCCACTCTCCCCTCTGGTGTAGAGGCTGCATGGGAACCTGCCTGCCCAGCCAGGCCAGGAACTTTTCCTTGCAGCTCCCCAGTTTCCGCAGGGCTATTTTTAGAATGCTATTTTTTCCCTGTTTGAAGTTCACTCTGACTTTACTACCTAATTAAAAAGGGCAACTCCCTGGAATTGTCTGTTCCGTACTCCACCTGCAGACCATCCAGGGCAGAGCAGATCAAATGTCCCCCAGCCGGGACCACGTGTGGAAAGTCTGCCCCTCCAGGCGGGTGTGCACGGGGGCTGGTTCTGGGTCTCACCTGTGTGGACCTGCCCAGCCATCGGGTTCTCCCGCAGCCCAGGGCCAGGCTGGGGAAGGAGTCTCTGCTGGGCCTGGGCTGGCAGGGCCTTCCTGCTTTGGGAGCGCTCTGCACCAGCCATGGGTTAAGTTGACTGTCCCTCCGGAGCTGACGTCCTTCTCACCCGGAGAGGTGACATAGCCACTGCAGGGCTTGGGACCCCACACAGTCTGAATTCAGTAGGTCTGGGGTCAAGCCTGGGCTTTACGTGTCTCCCCTGATGCTGCAGGACTAGGAGCCCCACTTCCACGACCATCGGTCTGTCAAAGGGCCCTCGGGTCACAGGGGGAATGCCAGGTCTTGCAGCAGCTGCAGAGCCCTCTGCCTCCTGTGGGAGGGCCAAGTGTGAGCTGCAGGCCCAGGAAGGCCTGGACTTCATTCAGTCTTCCATTCACCCTTTCCTGTGTGATGACAGCAGTTTGTTTCTTCCCATCCCAAAAATGGGTTACTGTTTCCTGTGTCATAGGGACATCGCTGTGTAGGAGCCAGTGGACCCCCCACTGTGTTTGCTAAAGCTCCTGCCTGACTCCTGTGGGCTGAGAGTGCTCCCTTGGGTGAGGGGCCCCGAACCTCACTCGCCTGCCCTGAGCCTGGTTTCCTTCGTGAAATGGGAACTTGCTCAGTGCTGTGCTGCTCAGAGGCTCCTGCAGGTGGTAAACTGAGCCAGTGTGTATGAGGGCATTTCTAGGACCCAGGGGCTTCACCCTGTGAAAGCGCATGAGGTCTGGTGTCACCCCCCACCCCAGCCACCACCTCCACCAAGGCACCAGCTCAAATGAACCCAAAGCAGGGGACTCAGGCCACCCCGTCTAGCCTGAGCACTCTCCACACCTCTATGAATTAATTCTACAGACTGGTCCCCTGCTGGCCTGCAGGTGACCCATTTGGGAACAGCCTGAGTTTGTCTTGGCATGCAGGACCGCATGGGTTGGCTCTGCCTCCTTGGACTCCCATGGCTGATGCCCGGTGTCTCAGGAACATGACATTTCCTGCCTGGCACTGCTTTTCTCTCCCCTCCCGCTCCCTGCAAACAGCAGGCCACGTGGGACCTGACTTCCATGGGGATGGCCCCTGTCATTCCCACACCCGTCCTTCACTGAGTCAGTGGCTACAATTAACCAGTGCAGGAGGGACAGGTGCCGCGCATGGGGCAAGGTCCACGTCACGTGCCTGCCCGGTCCTCTGCCTGCTGAGGGCTTTCCTGGAACTCACCCCCGTCCTGCCCCTCCCCTGCCATCTGGGAAGCCCTGGCCTGGGAAAGCCGTACCTGGACTCATCTGACTCTGGGCCCCGGCTAGTGAGGGCCGAGGGCCGAGGACACAGAGCCACTGCCCACAGCAAGGGGGCTGGGGAGAAAGCTCAGCCAGGAAGGGCACGGTGTCCTCTCCTGCAGCATGAGCCGGTCAAGGGAGTTGGGCATCTGGGGTGAGCCCTCGGTTCCAAAATCGACCGAGTCCACAAAAAGTCAGGCCACACAGCCCCGTCCAGGCACATCCCATTTGCTGTTGTATAAATCCCAGGGTCTGCGTGCCCAGGCCCAGAGCACTGACTTCTGACGACCGAGTCTCTGTAGGGACGCGGCTATGACCCCTTCACTCCAGACTTGCTTGGGTCTCCTTTGTGGTTGGAGGGCAAGGGACAGTGTCCTGAGCCTCACATGGCCTGCAAAGCCCCCTACCTCTGGTAGGCATCGAAGATTTCCGTTTAAGGACCACGGCCGCCTGTATTTCCCTTTGGCTATGGCCATCCTCGTGGAGGGTGAGGAAGTTTTGCCCAGCCTGGAAGAAACTAGAGGGGGTATCTACTGTGGATTTTGTCACCAAGCCAAAGGTGTCCCCGCCTGGCAGCCTAGTGCGCAGGCTGGGTGCCTGGTGTCTTCCCCTGACCTCAACAAGTAGGTCAGCGGGGAGCTGAGTACCTGTGTCCAGGTCCCCCAGGGCCGATGGCCTTTCACAGAGGCACCTACTGGCCCCTTGGTGGCGGCTCACATGTGTCAGACCACTTTCCTTGAAGGTCCTTATTCCCCTAGCCGGCCCCAGGAAGAGGAAAAATGGGAGTTGTTATGAAACATCCATTAGGACAGGGAAGAGGGCCACTGGATGGGAGGGGCTGGAAATAGTTTTGATCACAGAATGGTTTCCAAGTGTGTGTGTTTGCTCTGGACAAGAGATTAGAAGGAAAGACGGTAGGGGTGGGGGTAGGAAGGCTGTTGGCCATCAGACATCAAAGCCAGAGCTGATCCTTCATTGCAACAACCCTGCTCAGCCATGTCCACAGCAGCATTACGCATGCTAGCCCCCTGGGAGCATCCTAGATGTCCACCCCCAGATGATGGAGAGACAAAACATCGCCATGCACCAGAACACGCAGGGATAGCAGCAATGCAGCCCTGACACAGCTTCCACAAGAAAGACCCCCAAGACCTCCATGCCGTGGGAGGAAGCCCGACCTAGGACAGCCATGCCATGCTTCTGTTCACAGGGAAAGTGCGGACCAAGTGACTCCATGGGGGTAGGAAGCCCGACCCAGGACAGCCGTGCCACGCTTCTGTTCACGGGGAAAGTGCGGACCAAGTGACTCCATGGGGGTAGGAAGCCCGACCCAGGACAGCCGTGCCACGCTTCCGTTCACGGGGAATGTGTGGGCCAAGTGACTCCACGGGGGTAGGAGGCAGATTAGTGGTTGCCCGGGGCTGAGGGGTGAGTATGAAGGATGATGGCTAGGACATATGGGGTTTCTCTTAGAGCTGATGAAAATTTTCTAACATGGGAGAGTGGTGAGGGATTCACATGTCTGTGAGTATACTCAAAACCACAGCATTGTGTATTTTTAAAAAGTGAGTGTACGGCATGTGAATTATATCTGGATACCAGCTGTTATGTAAAAGAAAGAAGGGGTGAGACTAGATCAGCATTTGTCCGGGGTGGGAGTCTAAGAAGCTAACCCAAGAAGGACTCGGCACAAATGGGTGTGTCTGTGGTTACATAGCTTCAGGCTGCCGAACCTAGGCCACCCCTTTCATGCACGAGAGTATAAAAAGTCCTGAGATGGCCCTGGCTGGTTGGCTCAGTGGGAGTGTTGGCCCAGTGTGTGGATGTCCTGGGTTTGATTCACAATCAAGGCTCACAGGAGATGCGACCATCTGCTTCTCTACCCCACCCCTCCTCTTTCTCTCTCTCTTCTCTTCCTGCAGCCATGGCTCAATTGGTTTCAGTGCATCGGCCCCAGGCACTGAGGATGGCTCCATGGAGCCTTTGCCTCAGGTGCTAAGAATAGCTTGGTTGCGAGCATGACCCCAGATGGGCAGATCATCAGCCCCAGGGTGGATCCTGGTCAGGGCGCATGTCAGAGTCTGTCTCTCCATCTTCCCTCCTCTTGGAAAAGAAATTAAAAAAAAGAAAAAAAAGAGAAGTCCAAAGGTATTGTGATGAGAGGAAACTGGCTCACTTTTGTTTAAACCAGAATTCCCAAAATGTTAAAGACCATTATTAGGAAACACCTGGAAACACCTAGCTGAGGTCTGAGCCCCTTGCTACCTGCCCCGAATTCTAGGAGAACTTGAGCCCTTGCTGACTTGCCCTGGTTCTACAATGCCACATGCCCACAGTCAGGGGATGGGGTCTGCTGCATGTATCTGGGGACAGTTCACAGGGAAGAGGCCCATGAGACTGTCCAAGACCCAAGGTTCCTGGGACTTTCTCCTTGCACGGCTTCCTCGTGTCCACATGGTTTGTTTCAGGTCATGCTTCGTGGCAGCTGTGTGCTTGGGTGGCCATCAGGGAAGCAGGTGGCTCTCAGGTTCCAGAAACAGATAGGCCTCTCACTCGGTGGGACAGCTTTGCAACCTGGACAGGTGTACCTGCCACCTCGTCTGCTTCTGCCCTGCTGGTCTGGGGTGCACACCCCCAGGCCCTGGCTGCAGAGGGAGAGGCTCAGTCACACCGACTACAGAATCGTCAGGGCACCTCGGTTTTCTCCCCACACAGGGAAAACCCAGCTCATCCCTGCTATGTCCCTCCCCCATGAGCCTCCTTTACCTTCACAAACAACATGTCACTTTTGACATTTCTGGTCACCAAATGTGTGGAGATTCTGCCCCCATCAACCAATTCCGACTCAGCTGGGTGTCCCCCAGGTCACCTCAATTCGGACACTCTCTACCTGGAGATAGCATCAGATACCACAGGGCAAGCACTCACCCCAGAGGACTGTCCCCGCCCCTTATTACATAGGCTATAACTCAGGGCAGCTTGATGAAGAGGCGCAGAGGGCAACGCATGTGCGAAGGGCCCAGGGCTTCCGTGTCTTCTCCAAGCTCACTGCTCCCCCACCTCAGGGAGCTCACCAACCCCAAAGCTTCCTAAACCCCGTCCTTTGGGGAATTTAATACAGACTTCTTCAGATAGACACTGTTAACTCCATTTTCAACCCTTCTCTCTTTTGGGGGGAATAGGGAGTTGGCCTGAACATCTCAAGCTTCTGTCATGACTTATTTCTTCAGTGACCAGCTCTCACTCACAGCCCACCGTCTTCTCAGCAGAACAAAGACACTCCGGTCATTCAGGAAACTGCAAGGGTTTCAGGAGCTTTGTGCAGGAACCAGGACAGACAGACAGACAGGCAGACAGGCAGACACACACACAGATATTTATTTTTACTCTCTCATAAAAGTGTAAAAGTGGAAACCCTGGGCAGAGCCATTCATTGTGGGGTCCCTCTGCCTGGAACTCATTCTGGAGCTGGGGAGTCCCCCCCAGGCCTTTCTTAGCATCTTATAGCCAGATCCAGAATGATATTGTTGAGCAGTGTGGCCGCTCAACCTCTGGAGCACATTCCAGGTTGCCATGCCGCAGGGCCGGCCGCGGTGGCTGCACCACAGTCACAGTCTCACAGTCCAGAGCAGGAAGCCTCCCGCTTGCCTGGCTCCACGTGTGGAAACCCACACAGCTTGCGAGTGGTGGTCGTGGGAGGATCTGTGCCCTTTAGTTACTGGAAGTTCAGTCATGTGGTCCCTGGGGCCCTCCCACACCTGGATGGAGAGAGCAGGACAGCACAGCCAGTCGCCCTCACAAGCCGTCCTGAGTCCACAGAGCTGCACAGGACCACAGCCTGCTCATGGGAGACCCCCCGCTTCTAATACTCGTTTTTTCCTCCAGGGCTTCTCTCCCCACTTTGGGGGGAGCCTCGCCCCTCCACAGAGCCCTCTGCTTCTACCCTCTTCCCGGTATCTCCCCACGTGGTCTCTCACAGCTTCACAGTCTCAGCTGTCAGTTACTCCACCATGGCTTTTTACATTTTTTTATTTAGGCTACTTTTTTCTCTTTAAAGAGAGCTGCAAAAGGTTTCAGGAACACACATGTGACAAAAGACACAACACGAAAAGGAAGGCCACCTTCCCTGGCCGGGCCACACCCCAGAGCCCACCAATCTCTCTCACATCCAAATGAGACCTCAGCGTCAGCTTGGGTGTCCTTAGGCCTAACGACTCCTCCTAAGCTCCGGCTCAGATGTGCCCAGAAGATGGTGCCCAGCAGGGAGAACCCCAGAAAGATAGGGGCCACCTCAGCGGGCTGAGCATGGCAAGTGGGGCCTGCAGGAAACGCCCCACCTGAACCCGCATGTCCTACCTCCCCGCCTGCCCTGATCTCATCACACAGCTGTCTTCGCCTTTCTCCTTCGTCCTTGTCAGGGGCCAAGAGCATGGGGTAGCGTTCAGAACCTCTCGGTGCTTTGCTAAGTCACAGACAGGCCCGCCCAGGCTGGGCTTCTGCATGTCCTCCAAACTACCTAAGCCGTCACACAGCTGGATGCATGGTGACCTGGTGGCCAGAGAGACAGAGTACCCTTACACTGCAGGTGGGGAATGGTGTTACGGGCTTCACTGCACCTTTCCAAAATGCACAGGTTGAAGTCCTAACCACCAGGACCTCAGAACGTGACTGTTTTAGGAGGCCAGGTCTTCACAGAGGGGATTAGGGTTACCTAAGGCCATTAGGCTGGGCCTTACTCCAGTGTGACCGGTACCCTCCTAAGAAGAGAAGATTAGGAGGCAGAGATGCACAGACGGACAGTACGTGAGGACACAGGGAGGAACTGGTCACCTGCAGTCCAAGGAGAGAGGCTCAGGAGAAATCAGCCTGCTGACACCTGGACCTCAGACTGGCAGTTCAGAACGTTGAGGAAATGCATCTCTGTTGGGTCCCCGTGCTCCTTACCGAGGGCAGTCCTAGCCTCCAGTGCGGATGGACCATTCCCTCCCTGGGCGATGTCTCTGTTTCTGCTTCACCCCACGCTGGGAAGATAGGGACTGAGCAGGATGCTTCCCTCCGGGGTCTGAGCACCCATGCAGGGCGCACTGGAGCCCCCTTCAGAGCCTGCTCTCCTGGAGGGGAGCCTTCTCATGTGTCCAGTGAAAACCCCCAGGAGAAGGCCCCTCACCGAGCCTGGCCCCCCACCTCAGGTCCCACCTCAGCTTCTGAGTTGGATTGTTGATTCGTCTATTTTTTCCTTAAAAATACACTATGTGAAAGAGCCAGAGAAAGTTTCACATGCACGTGTATAGAGGGGTCTGAGCAAAGCTTCCCTACTGGGGCTGGGGGCTGTGCCCTCACGTGGCCACTTCTCTGTGCCCTGATGCTATTGTCACCTGTGTCCAGGGTGTCACTGGGCAAGTGTGTGTCATGTCCTGGACAACCACGGGAAGAGGAAGAAGATACACAGTGGTCACAAAAATAAAATTAAGAGAAGAGTACCATCTCCACAGGGTGTGTCTCCGGCAGACAGGAAGTGGGGTTTGGAGAGTTTTACTGCCATTGCGAGGCAAAGCCAGGATTCCCAGAACAAGAATTAGTTCCCTTTCCGCTATACGCATGTGCCAAGTCTTGTCCTGAAACCCAGCCATTTGACAGTTTGTGGAGCAGAAGAGATGATTTGGGAGGGACGGGGACTCCAAGGAGAGCAAAGCTGCTGGGAGCGGGGAGGACCCCAGCCCAGGAAGGAGGCCCACATGTCAGTGGTCAGTTAAGGGTACGTGTCAGAGCTGTTACAGATCGTGGGGCCAAGTGGGCATAGAGAGATGGAGAGGACGAGGGGAGCGTGGTTATATAAAACAGGTCAGCGGAACAGAATAGTGCCGAGGGTGGAGATGGCATGTGCAGCAGGGGTGGGGAAGGACGCTATGTGTGTGTGGGGGCAGTGGATAATGTGTGCAGGGGGACAGTGTGTGGGGGAAGGTGTGTGGGGGTGACAATGACATGTGCAGAGGGGCGGATAATGTGTGCGGGGGGCACATCGTGTGGGGGGAAGGTGTGCAAGGGAACACAGCATGTGCAGAGGCATGTAATCATGCAGGGTTGGCACACCCTGAGAGCCCTCTGGGTCACTGCCTGTCCTAGTGCCATCGGAGCTGTGGGAATTGGGGGATTTATCCTATGCGGACCCTCTGGGATGAGAATGGCCTGTCCTTGGCTGTGACGCCACTTTGCCTTCCCTGTGACATGATTGTGGGCTGTGGTAGTTGCTGACACCGCAGGCAGAGCACAGGGTCTGCAGAGTGGAGCCTAGGGCCACGCAGAGGTATGACAATGCACTCTTGGGTCCTCTAGGGTCCTGGACCCAAAGTTATATTGTGTGCTGCACAGTCTGGGGTATGTATACGTGCTTTTTTTTTTTTTTTTTTTTTTACAGGGAGAGAGAGAGAGAGGGATAGACAGGGACAGACAGACAGGAACAGAGAGAGATGAGAAGCATCAATCATCAGTTTTTTTCGTTGCGACACCTTAGTTGCTCACCGACTGCCCTCTCATATGTGCTTTGACCGCGGGCCTTCAGCAGACCGAGTGACCCCTTGCTCAAGCCAGCGACCCTGGGTCCAAGCTGGTGAGCTTTTGCTCAAACCAGATGAGCCTGCGCTCAAGCTGTCGACCTCGGCATCTCGAACCTGTGTCCTCCACATCCCAGTCCAATGCTCTATCCACTGCGCCACCGCCTGGTCAGGCATCTGGGGTGTGTATATGTCATGAGGCACCATGCATTTGCCAGAGGTCCCAGGGGTTGTCTAGGGATACTGGTCACAAAGGGCAGAGGGGCCATTTTAGACTCATCCTCTGGCCTCTGTTCTCCTGTCTCCTTGATATTCTCCTTCCACAAAGGTGCTCCAAAGTGTGCAGGTGTCAGAATCCCCAGGAGGGCTTGTTAAAAGACAGAAGGCTGGTCCCACCCCTCAAATTTCCAATGTCATAGGTTTGGGTGGGCCAGGCTTCTGTTTGTCCACCAGAGGCCCTGGTGACATTGATGGTGCTGGGATCAGAGCTGTGAGAACCTCTGTTGTGCAGCAGGACAAATCCCCTGAATTGGAGGAGCAGCCTGCTCATGTGAGCTAGCTGAGGGCCACCATAACAAAGTGCCACTAAGTGGGTGACTGAGAGCAACAGAAATGCATTCTGCCCCAGTTCTGGAGGCCCGATCCCTGGAATCATGGCTGTGCTCCCTTTGACAACTCCTTGGAAAGAACCTTCCTGGTTTCCTGTTTCCAGTGCTGCTGACAGTCCTTGGCGTCCCTCAGCTGAGAGATGCGTCACTCCAGGCCCGTGGCCATCTCCTGCCTACGTCTTCACATCGTTTTGGCTTTGTGCATGCCTGCCTGTGTGTCCACTCTCCTCTTTTAGTGAGGACACTCTTATCGTGAGTCATACTGGATTAGGGCCACCCTAATGACCTCCTTTTAACTTCATTACATCTGTGAAGGTGCAGTACCTAAATAAGGTCACATTTTGAGGCCCTAGGGGTTAGGACTCCAACATGTCTTTTTGTTCTCTTTTGGAGACACACACAATTCTACCTGTCACAGGCTGCAGTTCTGGAGCAGCGGTCGATTCCATCCACATGGACTGCCAGGACTGGGGACAGAACTGGGCCTGCACCTAAATCTGGCAAATCCCTTGGTTAGGCAGCACCGAGGCCAGACACTCCAGCCACTCACCCCTCCGAAGGTGAGGAAAAGTCTGTCTTTGCACTCCTTTGGAGCCTCAGCTGATGCTACATGACCCGGACCGCGGCCGGGCTCCCCACGCCCAGCGCGGGCCTCCCCATGCCAGCGCGGGCCTCCCCACGCCCAGCGCGGGCCTCCCCACACCAGCGCAGGCCTCGCCACGCCCAGCGCGGGCCTCCCCACACCAGCGCAGGCCTCCCCATGCCCAGCACAGGCCGTCACTGTCTGCAAACACACAGGTAAGAGACACTCGCTGCTCCACCACCTGGGCAGTCACAGTGGAGACGGTCTGGTGCCCTGGGGAATTGATGGGTGAGAAGAAGGGGCCATAGCAGATGCTGTTGAGGAGCCTGGGGGCGAGGAGGGTGTGGCCAGCAGGCTGTCCCAGCACTCACAGGCCCTGACATGGGCAGAGAGGGGCCTCCCGCTACACTGAGGGCCTGAAACTGACACCAGTATCCCAGTCTGTCGCGCACGGCGGCGGCTTTCCTCTTCCACCTGGATCGCAGCCCTTGTCCGCTCAGGTGGCCGTAATGGAACATCACAGACTGGGCAGACTAAACCACAGACATTTAGTTTTCAAAGTTTTGGAGGCTGGAAGTCCGAGATCAAGATGCAGTGACTCTGTTCCTGTCAGAACTCTCTTTCCAACTTGAAGATGGCTGCCCCCCTGCACCCCCCACCCCACGTCCTCACATGGCAGAGTGAGAGAGTGAGCTCTAGACTCTTCTTTTTTGTATAAGGGCACTAATCCTATCATCACAGCTTCTCACCCTCACATCTCCACCTAAATCTAATCATCGCAAAGGCTCCACCTTCAAATATCACTGCATTGTAGGTTAAGCCTCCAACATGTAGATTTGGGGGAAATATAGACATTCAATCTATAACAACAATAAAGTCTTACAATGGCCTGGAAGCTTGTGGAGCCCTCAGACCCCTTGGTTGTCCTGCTGGGCCATGGTGGCATGGGGCCTCCGGGTCTCTAGATCATAGCCATGGCCTGACCTCTGCCCTCTCTCTCTAGCTCCATCCCCTCACCATGGGGGATCTTGTGGGCACTGGCAAGCTCAGTCCATAGTCTTAGAAACAGTTGCCTTTTAACCACCCAGTGGGCCTCCAGCTGTGCATGGTCAAGGCATATCTGAGCAGAGAAAAGGCTTGAACAGGCCAGCAAGTTGCATGTATGCAAAGAAAATGGTGGGGTTCTTGTGGAAGGACAGGGTGTGGGCTCCAAGAATGGGGTCCTCTGAGGCTGCTCTGGCTCAGTTTTAAGGAGAGTGAGAAACAGTGTTCTCCCCACCCCTTCTCTGCATTTATGCACTTACTGAGCTTCTTAGGGATGGTTGAAATGCGCCTCTGGCCAGGTGGAGGACCCTGAGCTTGAGTAGTTGCCGTAAGAACCCACCTGGAGCTTGTTGCAGCTCAGACTAGGGCCTGGCCTGCAGAGATTCTCTGATTTAGAAGTTGTGGCCTGGGGTTAAGGCAAGGTCACTTGGACCAGAACCCTGGTGATGCTATTGCCTATGGTCAGAAGACTGCAGCGGCGGGGGGGGGGGGGGGGCACTGGGGAGCAGAGCACCCCCGAAGATCCTGGTTACACATGATAGGTTCTGACATCACTAAATTGCACAGGGGAGCATAGATGTGTTCAGAAGCACAAGTCATTCTGGGAGAATCTGAGCTTTCAATCGTCCACACTTTGGAAGCTGAGTGAGTCCTCTGCATCCCAAGGCCCAGGGTTTGCAGGGAGTGACCAAAGAGCTCTGAGAAGGCAGCTGTGATGACTGCAAGGGTGGGGGCCCAGCCTGACGGAGAACCTGGCATCTCAGGCAGACGATGAGAATAATCTGAGGGTGGGCAGGAGGTACTGACCGCTCTTACCCAGTCTTGAAGTTACTTTTCTCAACTCAAGGGGCCTCTGGGTCACTCAATGTGTTCAGAAAAGAGGCCTAGTAATTACTTATCAACACGCACACACAGACATACAGACACACACACTTCCCCGTAGACTCTGATATGTGAGTGAGGGTGCATGACACGTACATTTTCTCTTGCATTTCACATGCACGTGACCGTCTGGGTATTAAAATGTACTCTGGGTGATAAGATTGGCCCAGTAGGTAGGCACCCCCTTACTTATGATGGTTCTAATACTTTTGTCATAAACAGCATCTTTGCTGCCCAACAAATTGTCTGTGAGGCTATTTCCCTGTAAAAGAGAAAACAACAGGTTCCCAGTGTGGTTTATGTGCAGCAGATAATTGATTTACGCAAGCTGTCAGTTTGATTTTATTTTTCCCTTGATAAAGTCCTGGCAGTTACTCTTGTGTGTATAGTCCATAAATCTCAGCCCTCGTTACAGTCTTTACTGTGACGGGCGTGCGTGCCGGTCTTGTGTGCCGGTCTTGCCATAGGACTAGAAACAAGGACCTACGAAGCAGATTGCAAGACTGTGTGTGAAGCCAGCCTGCATCCTGGGCTAGAAAGTGATCACATATCATTCAATGAGCGATCAATCCTCCCACACATCACACCGAGGTTCACAAGCTGTGCAAACACAAAAGGCATAGCTGCTGACTCACAATAGTCTTTGAGAGTGTTAATTATCGATTCGTTGTTGATTTTATGTCTTCTTAATTAGTTTTTCATGTTTCATTATGTCCTTTTTAATAGCCCCTCTTTCATTTTTGTTTAACTTATATTTTATGGGGAAGTTGCCTTATAACCCATTGGTTTTGCGGTGAAGATGCTTTCGGCAAAGGTGATTATGGCAAAAATGCTTCTGGTGAAAATACTGAAGACGGTTTATAACACACACCACATAGACCCTTGGAAATTTAGTTCATGCCACTCATGTTACGTGTACATTTTGGAGTCTGATTGAGAAACTGCACAGCTGAGTGACCACAATGAATTGGCTGACTAAATTAGCAGTGGATAAATTAAAAAAACTCAGAAGGATTTCTTCAAAGAGAACCTCGTAGGCCTGAACATATCACCAAAAAACAGCAGGTGCAAAGGCGGTGGATGCGTGAATGTGAGAATGGCCATGCCCTGGGCCCTGGTCCTTGGCCCTGCGGCCCCGGGTCTCCTGCCTACTGCACCCTCCGCTGTAACAGGTGGGCAATGTGGACCTGCGCTCCTTTACGATCCTCGTTGACAGTGTGCTCTTTGTCTTGTGGTCACCGTGTCCTTACAGGGCTCATTCAGTTGGGGAACTGCAGTGGCAGAACCTGATGGAGCAGACACGGCCACTGTCCCTCTGCCATAGTCCTTCGGGAAGCCGTCTGTGGTGAGGGGCTTGGGAGGGGTGCTGACTCCAAGTCACTCATGCAAGGCTAAGACATACACGGGACGTTTTGTTCAGTGTGAATGATGAGGACACAGACTGACAGGGAGATGAGTGGACAGGAGCACGGAAACACAGTGTACTCTGGGAGCCGGCTGAGAGAAGTGGCCCGATATCCACAGAAGGGCTAACGGACAGGTGCGGAGGACCTGAGGGAAGTCGTGTCTGGAAGCACCGAGGTGAACCTGTTCCCATGGCCATGTTAAGGCCACTGGCCTCTCTGCCTGATGTAGCCACAGCAGAGGAACCCAAAGAAGAGACCATCCAGTCAGCACCTGCACCCTGGCTTTTTCCGAGTGCTGGACATTTTCCAGGACAAGAGTGAGTGGTTGGTGACAACATGAAGCTGACACTCAGGCCCCAGGCAGGCTCTGGGGAGGACAGGCTGGGGGAGACGGGTAAGGTCAACATGAGCCTTTTGGTTGGGAGCCACAGGTTTCTTGGCGGAAGCTGAAGGCCTCTGTAATGCCCATGAGGGGCTGAGGACCATGTTGTTTTGGAAAGGGAACAGTAGTAGTTGGTGACGGCCTGGTTTCAGAAGTAGGCGTGGACCTAGTGGGAAGTGGCACGACCAGCTTCCATTTCTAGAAAGGATTTTATGACAGGGCGAGAGATGGGACACGCATCTTGACGGGTGCTTGGGATCCTAGCAGGAGATCCGTGCCTGTTTATGTCTGTTCTGAGAGTTTACTCATGACCCTAGGCGGCTGCCTGAGGACCCAGGATGTGACTTCTCATGGTAGCTTGATACCCAGGAATCTTGTGCATGAATGCCAGCTTGAGATAAGGGCCGCCACAATCCAGACTGCAGAGTGGGTGCTGCAGGACTCATGCCGAAGAGCATATAAGTCCTGTGCCCAGCTGTGGCCCTGGTCCACAGCTAAGACTGCAGAGTGGGAGCTGCAGGACTCATGCCGAAGAGCATATAAGTCCTGTGCCCAGCTGTGGCCCTGGTCCACAGCTAAAACTGCAGAAGGGAAGCTGTAGGACTCATGTCCGAAGAGCATCGTGCATCTAGGTTCCTCTGCCAGCTGTGGCTGGGCGGGGCCAGCAAGTGCCCGCATTGGGATGTGGAGCTAAATGAGAATGGGGGTGGGCCCTTGGGAGCAGAGGCTCCACAGGCAGCAGCCGGCCTTGGGTAATAGGCAGGTGGAGCTGACAGCTCACGGCTTCTTGGGGAACCTGATGGCTCTGCATTGCCATTCAAGGCTTGTGGCCATTTTGGCTTTTTTAGTTTTAAAATAGCACATATACAAGGTAAAACACAGAAGGGTGATCATTTAATTTTATTTTTATAATCACTTTGTAGCTAATTCTGACAGCATAGACAGGACAGTCAAACTTGCTAGATCTCTTTATCTTTATTTGGGGGGGATTTTAAAATTAAGATACAACTGACATACAACATTATATTAGTTTCAGATGTGTAACAACATATTTATTTATTTATTTATGTATGTTTATTCAGTGAGAGGAGGGTAGGCAGAGAGACAGACTCCTGCATGTACCCTGACTGGGATCCACCCAGTAAGCTCACTAGGGGTCAGTGCTTTGCTCATTTTGAGGTGTTGCTTCATTGCTTAGCAACTGAGCTCTTAGCACCTGAGGCGGAGGCCATGGAGCCATCCTCAACACCTAGGGCCACTCCCTCCAATTGAGCCATGGCTGCAGGAGGGGAAGAGAGAGAGAGAGAGAGAGAGAGAGAGAGAGAGAGAGAAGCAAGAAGGGAAGGGGTGGAGAAGCACACGGTCGCCTCTCCTGTGTGCCTCGACCAGGAACCAAACCTGGGCTTCCACTCGCCTGGCCGATGCTCTACCACTGAGTCAACCAACCAGGGCTATAACAACATAATTGAATTAATGTATATATTGTGAAATAATCACACAGTAAGTCCAGTTAACATCCATCAAAACACCTACTTACTCATGTTTTTTCTGTGACAATAAACTCTTTTTCAATGTATATATTTTGATAAATATAACTCAGAAGCAATGGCTACCCACCAAATTGTGTCTTACACTGTATGGGTATAAGTGTATTAGTTGGTTGTGAAATCAATTTAGTGGAGTGTGATTTGAATTTTTTCTAAAGTGAAATGGAATGAATAGAAACTACCAGAGTTCCCTCCACTTGTTCCCCATCCAACTTAAAACCCGACATGCTCTAGAGAAAAGATGGCAGCGGAGTAGGCAGACACCCAGATGCCCAGCTCTCACCACCAAACTGGAATACAAATCAATTTAGGAAAAATCAGCATGAAAAACCAACTTTGAACTACAAGAACAGCTCTCAAAAACCAAGGAGCAAAGAAGAAGCCACAACAAACCTGGTAGGGAACGCCTGAATCTCCCCTGCTTACAGGAATGGAGGGAGGAGTGAGGCTGAGAGCCCAGAGGGGATCTCACACAAGGGAAAAGAGCAGAAACTACTGCTCACATCCACTTGCCTGGTGACCAGGGAGAGAGGTGTGTTGAAAAGACTAGCTTATCTCCCAAGTGGAAAGGAAAGAGAGAGGGACAGACTGTGAGGAGCTAAGGAATGAAGGAGATGACCTAAAAAAGCTGACTCATCCATGCTGGAGGCAGCCATAGCTGGGGGAGGGACTGAACCTTTCACAAAACAGAGCTGAATTGCTTCCGGATCAGAGATCTCCAGACATCTATCCAGCTCCAATCAGTGCAACAAGACACAGCTGAAAACAAGATGTGGGGAGGAGGGGCAGTAACTCAGGTCTCCATGGAGATCTGAGATACACCTCCCCCTACTGAAGCTAAGAAAACACCCTGCCCCCAGAGAGATTAGTTGGCTAAAGAGGCCTTCAAAGTCTCAGGTTACACCCATAGCATTCCTGGATACAGTTTCAAGGAAGCCCCCTGCTGAGATCAGTAAACAAGACTATCACCTGTTAAGAAAACAAACAAATCAAGAATTCAAAGCTGCCCAAATCCAAAAGTGGATTACAGATAACAGCTGATACCAACCCAAGAAGACCCAGAAATAACACAACTGAAAACTGGAGGCAGACAACACCAAGCCTAGACTCAACCAACTCTACAAATAAAACACCCAAAAACAGACAATGAGAAGACAAAGAAGTGCAATCCAAATGAAACCACAAGAGACACCTTCAGGAGATGAACTGAGTGATATGGAAATAATCAAACTTCCAGATGTGGAGTTCAAAACAATGATTGTAAGGATGCTTAGGGATCTTAGAACAACAATGGATGGTCATTATGAACACCTAAATAAAGAAATAGCAAGTATAAAAAAAATCAGTCGGAGATGACAAATACAATATCAGAAATAAAGACCACAATGGAAGGAATTAAAAACAGGATAGATAGAGCTGAGGATCAAATCAGCGAGTTAGAGGACAACTGGAATGAAGGCATGAAAGCAGAGAAGAAAAGAGAAAAGAGACTCAAAAAGTCAGAGGAAACTCTTAGAGACCTCTGTGACAAAATGAAGAGAAATAACATCCGCATCATAGGGGTTCCTGAAGAAGAAGAAAAAGAACAAGGAATAGAGACTTTGTTCAATCATATCATAGCTGAAAACTTCCCTAAATTAATGCAAGAGAAACTCTCACAAGTCCAAGAAGCACAGAGGACTCCATTGAAGAGAAACCCAAAGAAACCTACACCAAGACACATCATAATTAAAATACCAAAGCTAAGCGATAAAGAGAAAATATTAAAAGCTGCAAGAGAAAAAAAGTTATCACCTACAAAGGAGCCCCCATAAGGATGACATCTGACTTCTCAACAGAAACACTTGAGGCCAGAAGGGAATGGCAAGAAATATTCAAAGTAATGCAGAACAAGAGCCTATAACCAAGACTACGTTATCCAGCAAGGCTATTGTTTAAAATCGAAGGAGAAATAAAAAGCTTCCCAGACAAAAAACAACTCAAGGAATTCATTACAACCAAACCAATGCTGCAGGAAATGTTAAGGGGCCTGTTGTAAACAGATCAAAGTGGGAAAAGAATATAGCAAAAAAGGAATACACCTTTAAAGAAGAAAATTGCAATAAACAACTACATATCAATAATAACCTTAAATGTAAATGGATTAAATGATCCAATCAAAAGACATAGGGTAGCTGCGTGGATAAGAAAACAGGACCCGTACATATGCTGTCTACAAGAGACACACTTTAGAACAAAAGTTACACATAGATTGAAGGTAAAAGGATGAAAAAAAAACATTTCATGCAAATGGAAATGAAAAAAAAGCTGGGGTAGCAATACTTATATCAGACAAATTGGACTTTAAAACAAAGGATATAGTAAGAGATAAAGAAGGCCACTACATAATGATAAAGGGAGTAATCCAACAGGAAGATATAACTATTATAAATATCTATGCACCTAATATAGGAGCACCCAAATATATAAAGCAGACTTTGATGGATTTAAAGGGCAAGATCAACAGCAATACTGTAATAGTAGGGGATTTCAATACCCCACTAACATCACTAGATAGATCCTCAAGAAAGAAAATTAACAAAAAACAGCAGACTTATTGGAAACACTAGATCAACTTGATTTAATAGATATTTTCAGAACCTTTCACCCTAAAGCAGCAGAATATACATTCTTTTCAAGTGCTCATGGTACATTTTCTGGGATAGACCACATGTTAGGGCACAAAAGTGCTCTCAACAAATTTAAAAAGACTGAAATCATATCAAGCACTTTCTCCAATCACAACGGCATGAAACTAGAAATGAACCACAACAGAAAAGCTCAAAAATTCTCAAACACATGGAAACTAAATAGCAGGTTGTTAAATAATGAATGGATTAAGAATGAGATCAAAAAAGAAATAAAAAAAATTCCTAGAAACGAATGACAATGAGCATACAACAACTCAAAATTTATGGGACACAGCAAAAGCAGTACTGAGAGGGAAGTTCATAGCACTACAGGCAAACTTTCCGAAGCTAGAAAAAGCTCAAATAAACAACTTAACCCTGCATCTAAAAGAATTGGAAAAAGAACAGCAAGTAAAGCCCAAATGTAGTAGAAGGAAGGAAATAATAAAGGTCAGAGCAGAAATAAATGACATAGAGGCTAAAGAAACAATACAGAGGATCAATGAAACTAGGAGCTGGTTCTCTGAAAAGGTAAACAAGATTGACGAACCTTTAACTAGACTCACCAAGAAAAAGAGAGAGAAGACTCAAATAAATAAAATTAGAAATGAGTGAGGAGAAATAACAACTGACACAACAGAAATACAAAATATTGTAAGAAAATACTATGAAGAACTGTATGCCAAAAAACTAGATAACCTAGATGAAATGGACAAATTCCTTGAAACATACAATCTTCCAAAAATCAATCTGGAAGAATCAGAAAACCTAAACAGACCGATTACACCAAATGAGATCGAAACAGTTATCAAAAAACTCCCAACAAAGAAAATCCAGGGCCCGATGGCTTCGCAATATTTGGAATTCTACCAAATATTCAAAGAAGAACTAACTCCTATCCTTCTCAAACTATTTAAAAATTTAAGAGGAAGGAAGACTTCCAAGCTCCTTTTATGAGATGAGCATAATTCTGATTCCAAAACCAGGCAAAGACAACACAAAGAAAGAAAATTATAGGCCAATATCTCTGATGAATATAGATGCTAAAATTCTTAACAAAATATTAGCAAACCAGATCCAACAATATATGGAAAAAATCATACACCATGATCAAGTGGGATTTATTCTGGGGAGGCAAGGCTGGTACAATATTTGTAAATCAATCAATGTGATTCATCACATAAACAAAAAGAAGGAGAAAAACCATATGATAATTTCAATAGATGCAGAAAAAGCATTTGATAAAATCCAGCACCCATTCATGATCAAAACTCTCAGCAAAGTGGGAATACAGGGAACATACCTCAACATGATAAAAGCCATCTATGAGAAACCCACAGCCAACATCATACTCAATGGGCAAAAATTAAAAGCAATCCCCCCCCTAAGATCAGGAACAAGGCAGGGGTGCCCCCTTTCACCACTCTTATTTAACATAGTCCTGGAAGTCCTAGCCACAGCAATCAGACAAGAAGAAGAAAAAGGCATTCAAGTTGGAAAAGAAGAAATAAAACTATCATTATTTGCAGATGATATGATATTGTATATAGAAAACCCTAAAGTCTCAGTCAAAAAGCTACTGGACCTGATAAATGAATTCAGCAAAGTGGCAGGATATAAAATCAATACTCAGAAATCAGAGGCATTTTTATACACCAACAATAAACAGTCAGAAAGAGAAATTAAAGAAACAATCCCCTTCACAATTACAACCAAAAAAATAAAGTACCTAGGAGTAAACTTAACCAAGGAGACTAAAGACTTGTACTCGGAAAATTACAAAACATTGATAAAAGAAATCAAGGAAGATACAAACAAGTGGAAGCATATACCGTGCTCATGGTTAGGAAGAATAAACATCATTAAAATGTCTATATTACCCAAAGGAATCTATAAATTCAATGCAATACCAATTAAAATACCAATGACATACTTCAAAGATATAGACCACATATTCCAAAAATTTATATGGAACAAAAAGAGAACACGAATAGCCTCAGCAATCTTAAAAAAGAATAATAAAGTGGGAGGTATCACACTTCCTGATATCAAGTTATACTACAAGGCCATTGTACTCAAAACAGCCTGGTACTGGCATAAGAACAGGCATATAGATCAATGGAACAGAACAGAGAACCCAGAAATAAACCCACAGTTCTATGGACAACTGATATTTGACAAAGGAGGTAAGGAAATACAATGGAGTAAAGACAGCCTTTTTAACAAATGGTGTTGGGAAAACTGGACAGCTACCTGCAAAAAAATGAAACTAGATCACCAGCTTACACCACTCACAAAAATAAACTCAAAATGGATAAAAGACTTAAATGTAGGCTGTGAAACCATAAGCATCTTAGAAGAAAACATAGGCAGTAAGCTCTTGGACATCTCTCGGAGCAATATATTTGCTGATTTATCTCCACGGGGAAGTGAAATAAAAGACAGGATAAACAAATGGGACTATATCAAACTAAAAAGCTTTTGCACAGCTAAAGACAACAAGAACAGAATAAAAAGACAAACTACACAATGGGAGAACATATTTGACAATACGTCTGATAAGGGGTTAATAACCAAAATTTATAAAGAACTTGTAAATCTCAACACCAGGAAGACAAACAATCCAATCCAAAAATGGGCAAAAGAGATGAATAGACACTTCTCCAAAGAGGACATACAGATGGCTAATAGGCATATGAAAAAATGCTCAACATCACTAATCATTAGAGAAATGCAAATTAAAACCACAATGAGATATCACCTCACACCAGCCAGAATGGCGCTCATCAATAAAACAACACAGAATAAGTGCTGGTGAGGATGTGGAGAAAAGGGAACCCTCCTGCACTGCTGGTGGGAATGCAGACTGGTGCAGCCACTGTGGAAAACAGTATGGAGATTCCTCAAAAAACTGAAAATCAAACTGCCTTTTGACCCAGCTATTCCACTTTTAGGAATATACCCCAAGGACACCAAAGAATGGCTCCAAAAGGAGAAATGCACCCCCATGTTTGTGGCAGTGTTGTTCACACTAGCGAAGATCTGGAAACAGCCCAAGAGTCTGTTAGAGGACGAGTGGATTAAATAGCTTTGGTACATATAAACTATGGAATACTACTCAGCCATAAGAAATGATGACATCGGATCATTTACAATAGCATGGATGGGCCTTGATAACATTATACGGAGTGAAATAAGTAAATCAGAAAAAAACTAAGAACTATATGAATCCATACATAGAAGGGACATAAAAATGAGACTCAGAGATATGAACAAGAATGTGATGGCAACAGGGGTGGGGGTGGGGTGAGGGGGGATGGGGCGAAGAAGGAGGGAGGGGTTGGGGGAGGGGAGGGGCACAAAGAAAACCCAGATAGAAGGTGACAGAAGACAATTTAACTTTGGGGGAGGGGTATACAGCACAATCAAATGTCAAAATAATCTAGAGATATTTTCTCTCAACATATGTACCCTGATTTATCAATGTCACTGCATTAAATTTAATAAATAAATAAAAAAAGAAAAAACAAAACAAAAACTCCAACATGCTCTGCACTCCCACCTGATCCTGATGCTCACACCTGCCTACCTTTCTGACCTCAGCGCCCCACCCTCTTGCTCCCTACCCTCCACCTCCAGCGAGCCCCGTGCTCTGCCTCCCATGGGAGGTCTTACCCCACATCTCGTCTGGCTGCCCTCCCTTCGCTCAGTCAGATGTCACTGCCTCTTAGAAGTGACTCTTGACCCTGTTCCCTTCATGTGGCCTTTTGATCCCTGATTGATTTCTCTTTGAGATACTGATCACTCTCTGACGCAAGCTGAAGCTGCACTGCTTGGTGCAGTCTGCTCCCCTTGTTAGTTAGAGCATTGGCTCCCCGTGGGAAGTGATGTCGGCTCTCTGCCACCTGCCTCACATCCTGAATGATATCTGGTACACAGAAGGTGTCCAATAAATACTTGTTATTATTGAGAAAATGAATGAAAACCAATGTTGTGGGTTCAATCCCCGGTCAGGGCACATACGTGAATCAACCAATGAAGGCATAAATGAGTAGAACAACAGATTGATGTCTCTCTCTCTCTCTTTAACATAAATGAATAAAAAAAATAGAAAAATGAAATTGGTAACCATCCTTATGCCACTGAGTTGCGGTGAGATAAAATAAAATAATTCAAACCTAATGCCTAGAACATAGTCAGACTCAGTAAAATTTAGTATGGCACTGTGTAAAATTTCTCTGAAATTTAAGTCATTTGCTAATTTTGAAATTTTAAAACATCTTCCTGGGAAAGAAATATATCCTGTGTTCCCCAGTGAGCTAAAGTTTCTGAATGGGGACTGGGGCGCTTTTAAAGCTGAGGCCGGCCACGTCAGTGCACAGAGAAGCTGCGAGTGGGCTGAGGTGCCAATGCAGCACAGTGCCAGCCCGGGACCCAGAGGGCTTCAGTGCTGCTGGCACTCGCCAGTGCCTGTGGTCCCAAGCGCTTCACATTTCAGAGTCCAGAGTTCTTCCTGCATACCAAAGGCAAGAGGTATTTCTAGTATGTGTTGAATATTTTTGAATCCACAGGTTCTCCAGGGTACCCAGGTCCAGTTTCAGAGTGCTGCATGTTCCCTATTTGGAAAGGACTTTGGAGGGTGGAGGAAGGCGCCTTTGAATGCCAGGAGCTGTGAGATGTCACCAGAGAAATATCTCTCTTTCTGACTCAGCTTCCTAGTAGAAGCACTGAACAACCACACACCCATGCTCAATGTAACTGTGCAGTCTTGGAAGATGAGTATTACCTGGAAATGAGTCAGGTAGACACCGAGGTATCTGAGGAATGCATTTGAGGTGACCCAGCTCACTCCTGGCAGGAACATTTGGTCCTATTGGTGATTGGGCTAAACTGTGTCTTAAAAGAAGCTTACCAAGCAGCTGTTTGGCTAAGGTGAGGCCAAGATGAGCAGTTGAAAAAGAAACTACCTCTTTGGTTGATGTCTTGGATGTGTGTGATGGAGACACTCTATGACTGAATACTGAGGCAGAATGCATCTCCCCAGATATTATCTGTATCCCAGTTCTTTACACACGTGTGTGTGTGTGAGCC
Organism: Saccopteryx bilineata; assembly: GCF_036850765.1. NCBI lineage: Eukaryota > Metazoa > Chordata > Mammalia > Chiroptera > Emballonuridae > Saccopteryx > Saccopteryx bilineata. Next base: position 102,153,072 of record NC_089491.1, on the reverse strand, counting down.
CGGAGAACAGAACGCAGCTATTAGCTTCCACTTAATGCAGCTAAAACTTTGGGAAAAAAATTTTTCTAAGACATTTAGAAAATATGCTTTCTTTACACGGTACACCCAAAACTAATACAAAATAATATTGAACGTAAACTGTAATTGAAAGAAATCTTTAAAAATTAAAAAAAAAGAAAATAGTTTTGTTTTCTCTTCCCTTTACTCATGTGTGTTTGTCATCCTATTTCTCTAGTTTCACGTATGTTCTATAATGATTGCTCTCCTGTGCGATCTAGATTTATAATTGTTTAGATTTATAGATTTATAATTGCTACCAATTATCTTAGAAGGTCTTTTATGATGATGATGATGATGATGTGAGGAGCAGGGAAGCAGAGAGACAGACTTCCATATGCACTGCATCCAGGATCCACCTGGCAAACCCCCTACCAGGTGATGCTCTGGGCTGTTGCTCCATTGCTCAACAACTGAGCTATTTTAGTGCTTGAGGTGAGGCCATGGTGCCATACTTAGCGCCTGGGGCCAACTTGTTCGAATGAGCTGTGGCTACAGGGAGCTGCTATAAGAAAAGGGGAGAGGAAGAGAGAGAGAGAGAGAGAGAGAGAGAGAGAGAGAGAGAGAAGGGAGGGGTGGAGAAACAGATGATTACTTCTCTTGTGTGGCTTCACTGGGAATCGAGCCCAGGACTTCCACATGCTGGGCCAATGCTCTACTGCTGAGCTAACCAGCCAGGGCCTCTTAAAGTTCTGTGGAGCAGAATGATTATATTTATTTTACCCATGTGGAAAGTGAGGCTCCACACCCAGCAAGAGTGAGAACAAACGTTCCCACCCAGCTTCTGTTGCTGGAAGGCTTGCTCACAGCCTGAGGGGACCCAGGTGGACGGTGTGGGCCACCGCTGCATCCCCTTCCTAGACACTGAACATCGGCACTCAAGGGGAACTGTTTCTTCCTCCTCTCCTCCCTCCCCTCTCCTCTTGTCTGTTGAGTTCAAGAGTGTGTGCAAAGGCTCCGGGAAGCAGGAACCTGGGGGTTATTTTAGAAGCACACCTTGGGGAATTGTGAGGTGCCCAAGGCTATTTTGGAGAGTTTATTTGCATCTGTGCATCTGTACCTGTGAGCAGACTTGTGTGTGTGTGTGTGGGGGGGGGGGACTTGAGTGTTTCCAAGGGTCTCCCGAGAAATGAAGGACATCCTTAGGAACCCTGAGTCCACCTGGAGTCAAGAAGGTCAGGACCAGTTCAACCTATGGTAGCTGTCGGTCAGCGGGAGAGGAGCACTGGGTGTCTCAGGCCCTGGGTTTCCTTGTGGTGGTGACAAGTCTGAGGACACTGTGAGACTAAAATTTTTGGGGAAAGAAAGGGGATCTACTTCTTAGTGTCCAAGCATGGACACTTGGTTGAAGAAAGTTTAGTCAGGCCCCTTGCTGCTTGTGCTCCCTCTGGCTAATGGTGTGACCGATGTATTTTACACTTTGATTTGGGCTCTAAACTGCATCTTACAACATATCAAGTACGTATAGTCAACCTCGTTGTGTTGTGGAGCAGAAAGGCAGACCCAGTGCTCATAGCTGTGGGGGTAGTGGGCTTTCTACTTGGTGGGACAGAGAGTTTCAACAACCGGCTCGGTGAGCAGAAGCTCCTGAGGGCACTAAGGGATAGAGGAAGGAAGGAAGGAAGGAAGGAAGGAAGGAAGGAAGGAAGGAAGGAAGGAAGGAAGGAAGGAAGGAAGGAAGGAAGGAAGGGGCAGGCCCTTCCCAGCAGGGATTAGCTCACGCCTGCTCTGGTCTTGCTGGGAACGCAGGATGGACGTCAGTCGGATGCAGGTGGGCATCTAGGCATAATACTTTCATTGGTTCATCCCAAGAGTTTCCTGGCTGCACCTCACCACATCTGCAGTTCTGCATGCACAATTCATCCATCCACTCACTGAGTGTTACCTGAGCCCTTGCTATGTGCCAGGTATACAGCTGGGAGCAGACAGCAAAGTCCCCGCCACAGGGAGTGACCCCAGTGTGAAGTTGGTGCAGGTTCTCATAAATATTTTAGGTTTGGGGAACTCTGTGGTCTCAGTTACAGCTATGAAAGTCTGCAGAAGCTGCCACAGACATGGGCTACACATGGGGATGTGGCCACGCCTCCCACCTAGGGTTCGCCCAGGCCGTAGTGTATTGATCCCTGGCCCCGTGAACAAGATGGGAAAAGCCTTTCTACGCTCCAGTTCTGCCGATTGTGTTTTTGAATGCCTTCCCAGCACCTCTCCACTCTGGAGGCTGGTTTGAGAGTATTCTGCCCTCGCCTTTGTCATCTTGTCATCTAGCAGGAGAGGTCAGACAGCAGGGTGTGGGGTGGAGGACTCCCTCTGTCGTGGGCTGAGCTGTCCTGTCACAAATCCGTATGTTGGAGTCCCAGCCCCCGGCACCTCAGAATGTGACTGTATTTGGAGACAGGGTCTTGAAGGAGGTTAACTAAGGTACAGTGAGGTTGTTAAGGTGGGTCCTGATTTAAAGTGACTGGTGTTTTATAAGAAGAGGAGATTAGGATGCAGAATCACATAGAGAAAATGCCGTGTGTGGACACAGGGAGGCGATGGCCATCCCTACAAGCCAAGGAGAGCCACCGCCCAAGAAACCAGCCCCACGGATGCCGTGGCCTCAGACTTCCAGCCTCCCGGACGGTGAGACGGTGAATGCCTGTTGTTCAAGCCACTCGACCTGTGGTGTTTGTTACAGCAGCCCTGTGAACTACAGACCCGCCCGTGCCAAGTGTAGGGGACTCCACACAGTCAGGGCAGCGTGAGCGGCGGGCCCTCCTCCACCGGCCAGTGCTGTGAAAGGCTCCTTGCCCTTCCTAGGTCCTCTGGGCCCCCAGATGGGCAGCAGTTCTACCTGCTTCTAGGGTGTGATGAGTGTTGGGGTGGATAAGCTGAGAATCAGGGACTCCTGAGAGGTGCCATTCCAACCCCTGGTAGTTCCTCTGAGCGTCTACTCTGAGGCTCCTAGGCCCCAGCCTGGAGTTCCTGTCATATCCAGTGTTGGGAGCCCTGCCAGCCCTCCCTGGTCTCCCTGGGCCCTGACAGACTCGGGCCAACCTATTGACCATGTCCAGGCAGGGTGGTGGGAATGCCCTCCCCCACCCCACCTGACTCTGTGACGAGGAAGGGCAAGCTCACCATCCTTGACTGCTCTCAAACTTGTTCCACCTGGTGGTGTCACACCTCCCGATGCCCTCAAGGCCACGTGGCTCCCGGTTCAGTCCCTCTGCCGGGCGCCTGGGCATCAGTGGGTCCCACAGCTCCGGGAAGAGCAGGACACTGAAGCAGCATGCACAGGTGTTAGGGGGTGGTGTCCACAGTCCAGGAGGAAGCTCTGCTGGAGGCGTGACCTACATCAGGGGTCCCCAAACTTTTTACACAGGGGGCCAGTTCACTGTCCCTTAGACCGTTGGAGGGCCGGACTATAAAAAAAACAACTATGAACAAATCCCTATGCACACTGCACATATCTTATTTTAAAGTAAAAAAACAAAACGGGAACAAATACAATATTTAAAATACAGAACAAGTAAATTTAAATCAACAAACTGACCATTATTTCAATGGGAACTATGCTCCTCTCACTGACCACCAATGAAAGAGGTGCCCCTTCCGGAAGTGCGGCGGGGGCCGGATAAATGACCTCAGGGGGCCGCATGTGGCCCGCGGGCCGTAGTTTGGGGACCCCTGGCCTACGTGATAGGGAGGGGCCTTGCTGGTTATAGGGGAAGGGGGTGACTGCTGAACCCCATGACCCTCTAACATGCTATAAAATACCTCATTTGGAACTGAAGTACGAACTTTCCTGATTTACATTTTAGCATTTTAAGGGAAAGTGATCAGTGGGACTCAATAATAATTTCATTTATTTGGTTTGTCACAAAAGCAGGACTGTCTCAGCACCAATTACTCACGGTGGTCCACTGGGCTAGGAGCCAGAAGGGACAGGGAGGTGGGAGGGGGGCCTGCAGGTCTGGCAGGAGCGGACAAGCCTTGCCCTTTGCCCTCACCCCGTCACCAGGCTGGCCCGGAGGAGGCAGGAATGGCCTATTTGATCCCCTCTGCCCCCGATCTCAGAGCCTTGGTGGCGGCCGTGGATGTCAGATCAGTTCTGGAGTGGGTTGGTGATGATGGCTGGGTGGGGCTGCCAAGTCCACAGCGGTCTCTGGAGAAGGCCTGAGGTTGTGGAGGGCATGTGCGGGACCCGCTGGCCCCATGATTTCATTGCAATCTTCTGGCTCTTGGGGAAAGCAAACTGAGTAGGCAGCGGGACACCAAGGTTTGACGGGCTTGGGGCAAAGGAGAGCTCAAGAGCTCAGTGACCTAGTGGCTTGCACTTGTCTGTCCCCCTGTCCCTCCTGCGGCCCCTTTAGCTGAGCATGCCTCCCTGTACTTAGCTAAGAACTCTGCAAGAGAGACTGAAGACAGGGCACATTTTTAAAAAATTTATTCATTTTAGAGAGGAGAGAGGTGGCGGGGGGGGGGGGGAGAGCAGGAAACATCAACTCAAGAGGGGGCATTTTTTTTTTTTTTTTTGCAGCTTTCACCTTCAGGGTTCTGTAGAAATAACTTTCTGCAGACTGGCCCGGCCAGGGACAGCACGTGTTTTGTGTAGAACAATAGTTGCATTTTCCTTGGGAGACAGCATCAGGTTCCCAGACAGCTTTACCCCGGCAAGGCCTCCCCTGGGGCAGACACCCGCCCACGCAGGGGCTGTCTCTCCAGCACCCTGTCCATCAGTAAGAGAAATGCTGGATGAATCGAGAGCTTCCTCTTGGAAGGAGCAGGCTCCCGAGGAAGCCCTGGAGAGCGGGCACGAGGTGTGTGTGGGGGGAGCCGAGCACAGGGGCAGCGGGCAGAGGCGGTCTGAGCCTGCCGTGCTGCCAGCTTTCAATCTGGAGCGCATGCACCAGAGCCTTTGTTCCTTCTTTCTTTAACTGTTTTTACCAAAATCTACATGCTCAGGGGGTCAGGGGGAAAGGAAAGAAAAGAGGATCTTCCTGGTAGACCAGCCCTTTCTTGCCCCATCTTCCCCCTCCGTTCTGCCCAGAGGCACTTCCTGAAGAGGTTCTGGTTTACCCCTCCCACCACCCTGCCTCCACATCAGTCTTGTGTTATTTCCTCTTTATTTGTACTCTAAGGCACTGTCGTGCTTCTCCCCCGGTAGGTGCAGAAGATGCTCCTGCTTTTACGTTTACCCCGTTTATCTCGAACTCCCTGCCCCTGTTTTAATCCCACCTCCAGAGGTTCAGGTTTTTGCCTGCACCTATCTTGAAGACATATGTGCTCTTGTACAATGTTGTTTTGTGTCTTTGTTTGTTTTGAAAGCACATAGAGTGTGTGGGCTAGAACATCATTCTGTCTCCCATTGTACGGGTGATCGGTGTACCTCTAAGCTCCCCTCTGGCTTCTCTACACACTGGCTCGTTGCTTCTAACTTCTGCAGGCATCATCTGCAGACGCCCAACATTTCACCAGACACGGTGGCCACGGAACTCCTCAACAACCTTCCTGGGTGGACCTGCTGGTGAAGTCTCTGGGGTATCGCCCCCACAGGGACTTTCTGGGCCATCAGTAATCAACACACTGACTTTACTGAGCTGGGCCTGGTTGTGCAAGTTCACATGTGGGCTTGGCGCACAAGCGTGGTTCCCGTATGCCCTTTTGTTGGTATCAATCAGTTTGCTAGTTTTGCCAGTCTAAGGTAAAAATAGATCTAAATCATATATAGATATAGGGAGAGAGAGAGAGAAGGAATGCACTGCTTCTGTAATTTGTATATCCCTGATTTATAGAAATTTTGAGCATCTCTTCATATAGTTCTTGGCCATGTGTTCTCTATTTATGAATTTCCTACTGTTATTATTTGTACATTTGTAGAATCCTCTTATATATTTCAGGTTTACATGGTCAGTTTTCCACGTTACCAATACCTGCCGCCATCTGTTATGCACAGATAGACAATTAGAGTTACTAATGAATTCTGGATATGACTAGATAAAAAGAAACGGAGAAAAACACCTCTTTGGTTGTGGTTGATAATGTACATGCTACATGTAACTATTAGCTTGAACTTCGTCATATTATTCAATTTATGTATTTTTGCTCATTTTACGAATCTTTATTCTGTCTGTTTTGAGAAGGGCATTTTGTTAATTTAACTATATAACCACATAGTTTCAGGCTATATTATTCAATGCCCATATATCATTTTTTTAGAAAAAAAATTACTTTGAGATTGTAAGTTGACACACTGTTGTAAGAATTAATACAAACCCCATACACCCTTTACTCAATTTTCTGTAATAGTAACATCTTAGTATAACTAGAATATCACAACTGGGAAATTTATATTGAAAATATCCTCTGCCCAATGAACAACTAAGGTGTCGCAACGAAAAACTGATGATTGATGCTTCTCATCTCTCTCCGTTCCTGTCTGTCTGTCCCTATCTATCCCTCTCTCTGACTCCCTCTCTCTGTCCTTGTAAAAAATAAAAAAAAATTAAATTAAAAAAGAGATAATATCCTCTGCCCTTATTTAGATTTCACCAGTTTTACAAGTTGGACACGTGTGTGTGCACACGCGCGAGTGCTGGTGAGGGAATGAGAGCATCCCTTGCTTCTGCCTGGTGTGAAGGGTTAGCTGCCCAATCAGTCCTGATGATGCCGCCCTCCAGAGAGACAGAGTGTCACCACGTGCTTGTGCTGCGCAGGAGGCCTGGGTAGCCTCATGCTTGATGTTGCAGGTGAGGTGAGGTGAGGTGAGGTGAGGTGAGGTGGGGGTCAGCTCCCAGCCTGGCCCACTGGAGCCACGGCAGAGAGGCTGTGGCTGTTTATGGTGGATGCCTAGAACCTATCAAGTATCTCTCCATTTTAGTCCTTGTTGACTAGCGGTAACCCTTTCAGTGTACTCAGTTTCCTAGGAACAGCAATTTCATTGCTCTTTGCACAATGTTACTTATCTTGATCACCCAGCACAGTGGTCGGCAAACTCATTAGTCAACAGAGCCAAATATCAACAATACAATGATTGAAATTTCTTTTGAGAGCCAAAATTTTTAAACTTAAACTATATAGGTAGGTACATTGTTATTAACTTAATTAGGGTACTCCTAAGCTGGCCTTTGCACCCTCACTCAAGGGCCAAAGAGCCACATGTGGCTCGCGAGCTGTGGTGGTTTGCTGACCACTGACTTAGTTTCTTCTGGCTGTAGGACCTCATTCCAGACTTTCCAGAGAGGTACCTTCAGCACTGAGAAGTCTGAGGTCACATACTTCCAAGACAACCTTTTTTTGCCTTTTCGTTTAAACTAGAATGTACTTATACATAAACTTTTGTGTTGAAGTTCTTTTTCTTCAGTGATTTGCGGTGAGTGTGACTCTATTGTCATCTTCTTCCCCATGCTGTTGTTAAAAGACCAATGGCACTGAGTTCTAATTTTTTTCTGGTTTGGAAATGAGTGCCCCTTCTCACTGAACACATTTGGAATTTTTTTCTTGTTTCTGATACTGTTAATATTTCTATAAGGTTCTTATTGTAGACTTTTTCTCTTATCTATCTTTTGGTACAGGGTTAGGCCTTTCAACCTGAAGACTTTTATTCTTCTTTAATTAAGTAAAGTTTGGTCCTAGTTTATTGGCTCAGTGGTAGCTTTTCTACCTGGTGTGTGAATGTCCTGGGTTTGATTCCTAGTCAGGGCACACTGAAGAAGTGACCATAGGTTTCTCCATCCTTCTCCTTCCCCCTTCTCTTTTCTTCTCTTTCAAACCCTCCCACAGCCATGGCTCAATTGGTTTGAGTGCATCAGCCCTGGGTGCTGAGGATGGCTCCATAGAGCCTCCACCTCAGGTGCTAAAAACAGCTCAGTTGCGAGCCTGGCCCCAGATGGGCAGAACATTGGCCCCATACTGACGACCCAGGTGGAGCCCAGTCTGGGTACATGCGGTAATCTCTCTATTCCCCCTCCTTTCATCTGGAAAAGAAAAAATAATAATAATTTAGTAAAATTTAATTTTTATTTTCTTCTAATAATTCTTCCTCTCTGTATGTACTTTCTGTTTGTTAGATGTGCGGTATATAAATATTATATTGCTTGCTATCTCAATCACACTTACTAACTTTCCATGTAGATTGTCTGCCGTCGCTTCCCCTGGGCCCCTGCTGGGAGAAGCTCTGCACTTGTCACTCAGCTCACATGTTTCCCCTCCTGCTATGTCCATTCAACAAGCCATCCCATGTTCTGAGTTTTCTTTAACTCGTGTTTTTCATGTTTAATATTTCTCCCTGGTTCTTCTTCAAAACTTCCCCTGTCTTTATTTCATGTGAAGAATATATTTTTTCTTCCCCTCAAGAATATTTATTATATTTAAGGTCTTTGTCTGTCTTAGTCTCTCAATTCCTCTTGATCTGATGTAAATCAATTTATTATGTTTTATTACTGCTTTTTCCCCTCAGCTGTCTCCTCTTGTGAGCTTAGCTCTCAAGGGGTCAGCTACCCTGACTGATAATACATGGAGGGGCGATAGTAGTTTTACAGGTGTGGGCACACAAAATAGAGTTAATTCTTGTATCATTATTTATTAATTATTGTATCATTTCCCACACAAACAACGGTAAACCTACATTTTGTCCGTCTTTATTTGACTAGGAGAATGGGCTGAGGTCAAGTTCTTTTTACTCATTCTTGTGATTTTTTTAAAAGGGAGCTAACATGCTCTAGATTAGAGAGAAGACGCCTCGGTATCCAAGTGTGGGCTTGAGTTTTAAGTAACCCTGCCTATCTAGGACACCTGTTTCTACCCATGCCCTGAGATTTTTTTTTCCCTAAGAGATTGCCTTTGTATACTGAGTGGGCTCCTATAACTCTTAGAATCAACTAAGTGAGACGCTGAAAAGAAAGTATCTATGGGCCATCTGGTCAACCTGTGCTTGCAGCTATAAACTCTTTCTGCATAGCAGTCTGATGTTCCTTAAAGTTAGCTTCTACCCTTCAATGATGTGCAACCAAAGTTGTTGCTTTTGTGATCACAGCAAGGTCAAGGCAAGGTTCAGTTCACTCTGGACAGGGAGGCAAATGTGTCACCCAGGTTATTCTCTGCCCACAGTGCCTGGTTCTCTGCCATGGATGTTCTGTTCTCACACACCAGGGCCCTGCTGCCTTCTGAATGCCCAGAAATTCGTCAGAGTGTTTACCTTTGTATAGCTCGCTCTCCAAACACTATATCCACGGAGCCTAGAACACGAGGGGTTCCAAACAACACTGAATAAATTTGGAGGAAAATAATAAAGAAAAACCATCTTTGTTCATTTGGGCTGTTTGAATCATAATTAGCCACGTTGCTTCAATCTGTTGCGGTTGGACAGTGGCCATTGCTGTCGAGAATACCGTGTCAGAGTTGCTCTCTGAGGATAAGCAGCACATGGTAGTCAGCGTTCTGTAGTCCCAATTACACCTGGTTTACCCATCTGAGTGTCGGGGTGCCCAGAGAGCTGTCTGGTGGTCGGCCAATGTCAACACTAATATGAATGCTTTGATGATGGGAGTGTGAGTGTGCATCAAACAGCAGAGACGCAACAGGGTTCTGTCCTGACCCCCGTCTACCGATGTTTTCTCCTCCGCTTTTGGAATGCTTTTGAATTTTTCTTCCCTGAAGAACAGAGTCCCTTCCAGATCAGGACAGAAGCATGCTGGCAGGAGGTGAAGGCCTTCCTCTGCCCCCTGGTCTGTCATATGACAGCTGCCTGCTTCCTTCGGCACATACCACAGATGCCAGAGATCACTCGGAGTGACGGACTGCTCAGCTCTGGTGGATCTGGGAGGCCTGAGCATGCGTTCAGAAGTGGTGCCATCATGTGTCTAGTGTCTGCACCGACGGCCAGCAGGGAGGCAGTGGGGGTCTGGCACACTTGGCAAGGCAGTCAGCTTCTCTGGCGTTCATCTAAGTTTAAACTATGAAAGCTTAGATTACAGCAGGGACTTCATCTCACAGAGGCAGTGAGATGTACTCGTATAAAACTCGGAGAACGTTCTGGAGGTTCATTCATTTATCCAGCAAAGATTTAATCATCACAGGGACCTTGTCAGACCCTGCCTGGGACACAGCAGTGGTCAAAACAAACAATGAGGTTTACTTTCTAGTGGAGAGAGATTGATACATAACATAGAAGTGCATTAACAAAGATGACTATTTCAGACAGTCATAAATGCGGGGGGAGGGGAATAAAATAGTGTGAGAGAAGGGGTGCAAACGTGGGGCTGGCCACTTGTCTAACTAGTAACAGGGAACATCTCTGTTAGCAAATGATGCATGCTCCAAGCTTTGCCATAAAAATGCCTGAGGGGAACATTCCTGGCAGTGGAAGCAGCAGGCACTGAGCTCCTGACCCGTGATCAGCTTTGGTCTGTGAGAAAGGGGTCCGTGTTTTAGAACCTGGTGATCAAAAGTAAGAAAGGAGATCTAAGAAGTGAGCAGCAACAAGTCATGAAAGACATGTCCATTTGGTTTCCATGTGCAATGCAAACCCGTTGCAGGGATGTAACCAGCTTTTTTCCCTGATTTAATTTTAAGATCTCTCTAGGTTGTGTGCAAATCATACTTTATACACTGAGGAATAAAAGCAAGGAGACCAGCCTGACCAGGCGGTGGTGCAGTAGATAGAGCGTTGGACTGGGATGTGGAAGGACCCAGGTTCGAGACCCCGAGGTCACCAGTTTGAGTGCGGGCTCATCTGGTTTGAGCAAAGCTCACCAGTGTGGACCCAACGTCGCTGGTTTGAGCAGGGGGTCACTCGCTCTGCTATATGTAGCCTCCAGTCAAGGCACACATGAGAAAGCAATCAGTGAACAACTAAGGTGTCACAACAAAAAACTGATGATTGATGCTTCTCATCTTTCTCCGTTCCTGTCTGTCTATCCCTATCTATCCCTCTCTCTGACTCTCTCTGTCTCTGTGAAAAAAAAAAAAAGGCAAAAAAAAAAAATAATAAAGCAAGGATACCGGATAGAAAGGTACTGTAGACAAGAGATGATGTTGGCAGGGACTCTGGCGGTAGCAATAGAGGTGGAGGAAAATGGAAGACTTTAAGATATACTTTGGAGCCGTGGTTGACGAGACTCTGCTCTGATGAATGAGCTGGATACCTTAAGGGTGTGGGGATGAACTAAGTAAATGACGTTACAATTTCTGAAGATACAGAAGCCAGGGAAGTAACAGATTTGGTGGGTGGAAACCCAAACTTTCCATTCTGTTCTACTTGATGTGTCCATTACACTTGCAAATGGTAGTGGATCCTTAGTAAAGAATAGACATCAGTTCCCACATCAGTACAGGAGGTGGGATGGTTTGGGAGGACACTGATCAGAGCAAAGTGGATAAAGCAGACCTTGGATTCCGACCGTGGTGGTCTGGGACAGAGGAATGGTGTGGGGTTGCACCTGGGAGGGGGAGTAAAGGAGTGTACTGGCGGGAGGTGAGAACAGACGGGGATAAAGATAAGAAATATTTTAGAGTATCGACTTTACTGAAGGTGTGGCGTTAGAGAAGGGATAGTAGGACGTTTTAACTTGTTTAACTCAATAGTGGAGGGATTGTCACACAACTAGAGAGGAATTGAAGAGGGCCAAGTTTGGAAGAGAAACAAACTCAGGTTTGAGTTTGGACACTTTTGGTAATCCTACGTTATTGTGGTTCTAAGCCCAAACTCAGGGTGAAGTCTTTTTCTACCAAGTTAAACATTCCTCTTTCTTTTACAAAATAGCACTTATTATTATTTTTTTCTAATTACAGAAACAACCCATACTTATAGCAAAACATTTTTAAAAAAATCTAAAAAAGAAAAAAAAGTCAAAATCTGACTGCCCAGAAATAATAAATGGTAATATTTGATGTGTTACAAACATATGCACATTGTGCTTACAATTATTTATAATTTTTGTAGTATCTTTATTGTGTTTTTGAAACTAGGTATGTGGTGTGTATTTTCCCGTGCCGTTAGCTATGCCTCCATATAATGCCATTTAATGGTGTTACCATCTTTCTTAAAGCTTAGGGAGTAGACACTCAGAATTGGTCCCCACCCCCTTTCTGAGGCTGCTCCATGCCGGGCCCGATCCATTCTATGTTTTATGAGATGTGGTGACATTTCCCACTTGGGAAGGATAAGGGCCTACGTAAGTATCTGGGTCACATGAGCAAAGCTACACTTCAAGGAATCTGACAGCCTGAGAAATTTTTCTTGGAAATAAGTGAGGTCTGCAGGCTGGTGGCGTTTGATTAACGATCGCCGACCAGCAATTCCCTCACTCTGACGTTGACCTCTCTCCCTACTCGTCCTTCCTCTTCATGTTTATTTTTTTTCCCACAGACTGTTTATAGCCCTAAAAATAAATGGGAAAAAAGGAAGGAGAGCACAGAATAGAAATTAGTGTTTCCCTCAAAAAAATCAGTCTGTTCTAGCAGCACCTGAGATAAATCCCCTTCAGAGCAAGGCTGGCCCATCAATGTCCCCCGCTCCCCTGGGGGTGGAGAGCACTCGTGGGTTCCAGGTGATGGGGAGGAGCAGGCAGGAGGCACAGGGCATCCCCACTGAGAGCAGTGGGGAGGCAGGGGACCCCGAAAGGATGAGAGAGCACAGCAGGGGCTCACGCCCCCCCACTCCCCAATCCTCCGCTCTGGGAGGTGCTCAGGTGGGCCCTTTGAAGTGTGAAGTCACCCAACTTCACAGCTCGGTGGGTGGAGAAGGAAATTGGTGTTTGCATGGTTCTTGTGACTAAGAGTGTCCTCCATTCAGAGCACAAGTGGGAAGGCACCATGAGAGAAGAGATAGGCAGAGCTCTCTGATTTAATTGCTGCATCATATAATCAATGGTATTTTTTAGGTTTGAGATGGGGAATAGAACTGCTTGGAGTGCCATGGAATGAGGGATTTTGTGAGTGCATGTGTGTGTATGTGTGTGTGTATGTGTGACTGCAGTGGACTTGACACAATCGCAGGAGAAGCTGGGAAACAGTAATAGTCTGGGAGAGTCCCGTTGGCGAGTCAGGCAGGCAGGGGCCATGGAGAAGTCTGTGCATCTGTGCCCAGTGTACCTCTGTTGCTCGTAGTTTGTCTGAAGACATTGCAGGTCTATTGATGGAACAGCTGCACACACATGATGAGGAGAACAAGACACCTAGGAGCCCAGGATGGAGGCTCAGGGACCCCTCAGGACAGGTTGGGACCCCCAGGGTGATGTGGACACCCCTGCTTCTCATTCACTGCCTTTTAGTTGCGGCACCTTAGCTGTTCAGAGGAAGGTGACTTTCATCTGTAACACATTTGAGAGTATCAGGGAAGACACAGAGCTTGGGAGACCTCTCACTAACAGCCGTGGGACAGTTTGCTTCACAAAGGCCCATGAAATTTGTTGTTAGAGATGGCAGACCGACTATGCTCACGTGCCCTGCTCCTCTCTCTTAATGCTACTAAGATGTAGAACAGGAATGAGCACCCCATTGACTCCTACAGACATTGAAAGCATGTGCTGACCAGGGACTCAGCTGAGGGATAATGACAAGAAGAGGTCCTCTCCAGCCATCCTGCTGGGAGGGGCAGAGCAATCAGGCCAGCTGGGTACAAGGCCTACAGCAGGGCAAGAGGCGGGTCTGGAGCGGGTCGGGGGGAGAGCCCTGGGCTGCACGGTGCTTCTGACATTCTGTGCAGTAGTGACTGCTATGGCTGCCACCACCCACCCTACCGCGGGGTAGGAGTTAGTTTCCTGAAGTCACTGTTCCAAAGAACTACCGAGTTGGTGCTGAGAACAATAGAAACTTATTGTCTCACAGTGCTGGAGTCTGGAAGTCTGAGATCTAGGTGTTGCCCAGGCCACATTCCCTCTGAAGGTGACAAGGAAAGATCTGTCCCAGGCCTCTTTCCTGCTGGTAATTCCTCGGCTGTGGCTGGCTAACGTTCCTCATGTGCATGTCTTTGTCCAATTTTTTACCAGTCATATTGGATTAAGGTCCGCCCTAATGACCTCATCTTAGTTTAACTACATCTATAACAACCTGTCTCCAAACAGTGTTACATCACAAGTCAAGCTACAATGGGGTGGGAAGTTTACTTGCTGGACAAACAAGGACTCCTCACATTAGAGACAGTAGACCCAGCAGAGGCACTGAAAAGGTGGGTGATGTGGGCATCAGCCTGAGTGGCTCTGCCTTGAGCCCTCCTTCCCTCCACTGTCACAGGGAGAGCCACGCGGCCCACCTGCACTCCCCTGAGGAGATGGTGCTACATTCCCAGAGCAAAGACCACTGGGTATTGAAATTGGGTGGTTTCTCAATTGAGTGTGGGTCATCTGCTCATGGTGTCCACCTGTAGCCATCGTCCACTCCCACCTGCCCAGATTCCTATTAGCACCTTAATGCTTCCTCCTCTGAAACACTAGTGGACAGCCAGACACTGGACAGAGAGTCTCATGAGACATTGAGACTCATAGGAACAAGAGCAGAGAGCAGGTGAGCAGAAGACACAATGGCAGAGGGGTCGGGTGTACGGAAGTGGAAGGGAACTAGACATTGGGTGGTGAGCACACAATAATATATTCAGATGCAGTACACCGCAAAGTTATATAATGTAATTAGCCAACATTATGCCAATCAATTCAATTAAAAAGAAAACAAACCGGAAATGACAGGGAGCTAAAGAGAACTAAAAAGTACAGTAGTCGCCCTCCCCCCAACCTTGGGGTTGAGTTCTTAGACCCCCAGTGGACGCCTTAAAGGCCAAGGATAATGTTAAAACCTATAAATACTGTGTTCTTCCCTGTACATACACACCTATACTAAAGTTTAATTTATAAATCAGGCGTAGCAAGGGATTAACAACAGTGACTAATAATAAAAATAGAATGATTATAGTACTGCACTGTAATGAAAGGGCTGTGAGTGTGGATTCTCTCTCCCAGAGTCTCTCACTGTAACACCTCTCACTTGCAGTGATGGTCTCGGTGTCCCTCGAGTCAGGGTTCTCTTCCTGACTTGGCAAAAGGTCCGTGATTTCTGGAGCAACGTGTTGCTGTCAGTCACAACACGTTTCTGTTCATGTCTCCCACTCTAAACTGGAATGCCTTTTCCACATCACGTAGGTTATTTGTCATGCACTGTGCTGAAACTTTTGCCATTTGAGGTATAATCATAAAGCTGTCATGAATTTATTTTCCTTTTTTTTTTTTTTTTACAGTCAGTTTCACAGATAGAAGATTTGTTCTTACCATAGACCTTGGCAACTCAGCATCCATTTTCTTCTCTTTTATTAAGTGGAGACTTTTTACCTTTACTAAAGTCCCCCCCACCCTGGCATAATCAAATTGCCATCATTGCTACTCTTGTGCTTTGGGGATATTCTTAAGTAAAGTAAGGGTGACTTGAACCCCAGCGCTGTGATATCACGACAGTTGATCTGCTCCAATGGGTGGAAGGGTGTACAGCGTGGTGACAATGGACAAAAACAGTATGGCTTAAAATGTCACCAAGCTACTCAAGACATTGCACAGAGTAAAACATACGAATTGTTTATTTCTGGAACTTTCCATTGGATATTTTTGTGCCTTGGCTTACCAAGGGTAATTGCAACTGACCATTGACTGTGGATAAGGAGGATTAATGTTCTTAGGGGTCAAAGAAGGGTTGCATCCATAGAAAAAGAACACTATGGATGGAAAGAGAATTACTAGCTATTGGTCAACAGAGAAGATAGAACATAGATATTTCAGACATGAAAGCTTCTATCTACCTACCTACCCACTCATCCATTAACATCTATATCCATCCATTCATCATCTATCGATCTATTTACCTGTCGCCAATTATCTATCTAAACCTCTATCTTTCTCCTGAACCCTTTCTTTGAAAACTACTGAAGAATGCATTTAGCGAATTAAGGAGAGAAAGGCCAGGTAAGGTGGTGTTCTGGGAACAGAAGAGCCCTCCCAGAAGGGAAGTTGGAAAGGCTCAAAAGTTTCTAGGGAAAAAAACAAGCTCTTTGAATGTGGGAAAGTGTTGAGATATTTAACAGATGTGTTAAAATTTTACCAGTGTTACTAGGAAGTTCAGGATAAATTGAGCCAATAAAAACAGAAGGCAGTTTTAACTTCAGAAAAACCTTACCAAAGTTGTGTGAGAAAGGAGTCACAGTCAGTCCTTGCATCAGGGGATGCTCCAGCAGGGGGGAGGTAGAGAGGCAGGCACGGCATGACAGGAGAGAGCCAGTTCTTGAGAACCTGCCTTAACAGAAAGTCAGTACAGAAGTCCTGGGTTCGATTCCCGGCCAGGGCACACAGGAGAAGCGCCCATTTGCTTCTCCACTCTTCCCCCTCTTCTTTCTTTCTGTCTCTCTCTTCCCCACCCGCAGCCAAGGCTCCATTGGAACAAAGTTGGCCTGGGTGCTGAGGATGGCTCCATGACCTCCACCTCAGGTGCTAGAATGGCTCCAGTTGCAATTGCCCAGATGGGCAGAGCACCACCTCTTAGTGGGCATGCTGGGTGGATCTCAGTCGGGTGCATGTAGGAGTCTGTCTCTCTGCCTCCCCACTTCTCACTTCAGAAAAAAGAAAGTCAGTACGATATTCCAGATTCATTCTCAATGAATCAAGACATAGCAGAACAGTATACAGGATGTCCTCGGGTTACAACACAGTTCCATTCCTATGACAATGACATAACCTGAATTTTGGTGTAAGTTGAAACATATCCTAGCCTAAGTCACTTACCTATCCTAACACAGTGGTAAAATCATAATATAGAATATAAAAACACAACTAATGCACACAAAAAAGGAAAAGGACATAAATATACTATACTGTACTGTAGTAACAGAAAAAATGACAAAAAATTAGTGTAAAAAACTTACCTTTATTCCTGTGGGTGGCTTGCACACTGGAAATGACATATCAAGGTGGGAGAGAGTGACCTCTTGGAAGAAGGAAGCTGGAGAGGCAGGAGAACCTGCAGAAGGTTCTGGAGATACTGGGTCAGGTGAATCAGGGTTGCCTAAGGAACATTCAAAAGACGCTGGAGATGATTCTACCTGTACTACAGGTGTTTCATCTCGAGAAGCGGCTGATGTAGAGGGTCTGTTGCAGGCCTCTCTGCCTTCTTAAAGAATTGTTCCAGGCTAGTCTGGAAGGTTGATGACTTCTCTTCCAAATTTGCAAGGCTTTCATAACAGCTGAAACATTCACGTCTCAATTTTTTAAAGTTTTTATGGGAGTGTCACGAACTCTAAACGTCGTATTTCAAGACTGTCATTAACCCAGGGACCCCCTGTGTTACAGATACATACAGAAGTAAATATTAAAGAAAAAAAAAGAACCTTCAGAAGTTGAAAATAATTTCCTGTAAGAAGGAGGGGAGATTCAGGCACAAAGCCCAACACTTTTAAAGTAGAATCTACTTAGAATTCTGAACTCACTGTGTGGATAGACAACTAAAACAGGAAGACAACTTTACAGCAGAAAGGTAAGCCGAAGACCGGGCACATGCCGCTCCCAGAGGGTTCAAGGAGTGAAGGGTTTCCAGCAGGAGTTGATGTTGACCCTGATGAGTGAGGCTGGCCCATGGCGTTCTGCATTTATGCTGTCATACATGAGAGGAAACTCTTCTAGTTCCTTGGAGCCATATCCACCCCCATGGCCCCCAACTCCTGCCTCAGCCCCATCTGTCATCCTTTCTTCAACAATGCTTTTGTGGCAGGATGCTTACAGGACTGACGTGAGTGACAGACAACTGTTGCTACTCCCAGCAGGGTTGGGCAGGTCAGAAGGCCCTGGGAGCCCTTGTCAGTGGTGGGAAGGGCAACGTCCTTCTTGGCTGGTTCTGACAAGCTGCCACTCTCCCCCGAGTGACTTACCGTAATTGCTAACAGATAGCTGCTGTCATAAATCCAAACTCTTACATAACTGACAGCTGACCATTATTTCCTGTATCTACTGGGGGTCTCATGGTTTGGTCCCCCTCCTCTCTTACCCCCACACTGCCTGTCTGCACTTTTGCACCCCCACATTTCCCTCCCCATGTGGGCTTCTTGGGATGGCTCTCTTCAAGTCCTCCCTCCTGGTGTTCTCAGTCACGGTCTTGGAAACCGTGGGAGTGTGGGGAGAGGGGCCTGTACAGGGACATTGTTTCTCCAGCTGCTAGCTCACCCCCGCCCCCAGCCAAGCCCAACGCAAGCAGGAAGGCAGCCACGGGCTGGGTTAGCTGGAAAGAAGGGGTGGGGAGAACACGAGTGCCACTGCTGGCTGAATGGAGTGGTAACAATGGCTCCGGAGCCCCAGTGTGGGGGCCTCGGGTGCGGCCTGAGCCAATG
This sequence comes from Saccopteryx bilineata, assembly GCF_036850765.1. Classification (NCBI taxonomy): domain Eukaryota; kingdom Metazoa; phylum Chordata; class Mammalia; order Chiroptera; family Emballonuridae; genus Saccopteryx; species Saccopteryx bilineata. The sequence goes on along the minus strand of NC_089491.1, from coordinate 102,134,687 downwards.
CTGCTGCTCACCAGGCAAAGATTCGTGAAGAAGGTGGCACCTCTGGTATGAGCAGTGAGTGTGTCTCACGGGTTGTGTGTGCTGTCATCTCCCAGGCAGGGGCACTGTGGGTCCTGGCTATTTCTCTTCCCTCTCAGACATCACTGACCAGGGTCATACTTTGTTCCCACCTGGATAACTTGGCTGCATTTGGTGGCTAGGCAAAGGGGCAAAGGGAGGGGCAGAGCCTCAGACTGACATTAGATGAAACAAACTTTAGACAGTTTTGGGCATAGACCTGGTCATATTGAATAAAGGCATTCGGAATAAAGGCCACATTGTTCAAATTCAAGCTTATTTTTGAAATATTATAAAGCAAAACTCGTTAAAGACTGTGAGGAGACTAAAGAGGCTGGTTGCCCCAGTGGGGTGTGGGAGAGGGTGTGCATGAGGGGCATGGTGTCCCGGAGTGGGAGCTGGCAGGAGGCCCAGGGGCCACGTGTGGGCAGGTGGACATCTCAGGGTCTCCCATGGCTGACTGGTGTGGGCAGCTCTTTGCCTGACATCTCGGGCCTTGGCGATATAAAGGTCTCTAGGCCTTCTCTCTAGTCAGCTGTGCGTGAGCAGACTTTCTAATGTAGGAATGTGGCCATGTGACTAGAGATGCCTGAATCAGGGGCCACTGCTGCAGGCAGCTTGAGATTTGGGAACCTGCTTTGGAGTGGGTGAAGCAGAAAATGGAGGGATGATGGAGTGAGTCCATTGGGGGGATGTTCTGGGATAATCTACACAATCCAAAATGGCAGGCTTCTCTGTCTGTGGGAAATCAGCAACTGCCTGATGTCACTCTGATGACTTTAGGTACAAATAAGTGCAGATTATGGAGTCCCTGTTCAGATAGAGGGATCGTGGAGTTGGGGCTGATTGGGTAGGCTCTGTAGAGTTGGCCATATATTGACACTGACCTACTGCAATGGGCTGTTGTAAGTCATTCATTTCTTTCTTCCTTCATTCATTTTTCTTGACTCTCTAATATATGTCAGGGAAGAGTTTAAGTGTTCTAAAAATATCAATAAAATCTATCTCATTTGATTTGTTATTTAAGGTCACTGTTCCTTGTTGATTTCACTGGGGAACAAAACTTTTGTTGCATCCACAAAAACACTTGTTCTTACCTAACTCGAGTGTGCTGATCTCAAATCTGACATTAGTTTTTCTCTTTAAGCTACAGGATTTTTGCAATTCAAGATTTTAGGTTTTCATCTTATTGTAAAATTTTCAACATTTAGTTTAACATAAGGAAGTAGAATGTCTTCTTGGGCATCATCTTTGTGAAAATATAATAATTTATATAATTCAATAAATACACTAATACACTAAAAGTTACGATTTTGTCAGAATTTGTCTACAATTTTAAAGTAGCGTATATTAAAACACTTATTTTAATCATAGAATTTGCACAAAACTTATTTAAATTCTATTCAGGCAAAAATTTGCGTTTGTAGCTCTTGCGTTTGTGTACTTGTCGAAGACAATTTCTTTTGATGCTCCAGCAGTAGTCTGCTCATCACTAACAGCTCCAAGATTTTCGGGAAACTTATCAAGGTGACTGTTCAGGAAGTGAATCTTAATAATCATGTTATATCCAATGTCGCAGAAAGCCAACAGCATCCTTTGAACCAGAAGTTCATAGTTTTCTGCTTTTTTGTTGCCAAGGAAGTTCTTTGTAACTGCCACAAAAGACTGCCATGCTTCTTTCTCCTCCTTATTCATATTCCTGGCAATTCTTCATCACGTATGAGGGTTTGAATTTGAGGTCCATTGAATACACCTATTTTTATCTTCTCATAAGACAAGGCAGCAAGAGCAGAAATAATATGTTGAAAGCATTCACTTTCTCTATTTAAAGCCTGAACAAACTGCTTCATTAAGCCAAGTTTGATGTGAAGTGGGGGAAAATGATCCTGTCTTGATTAACTACAGGTTCATTCATAATATTTTGCATCCCTACTTCCAGAGCTTCACGTTTTGGCCACTCCTTCTGTGTCCAGTGTTTCTTCCAAGCTCGGCTGTCCCACAAACACAGAAAGCAAGGATATTTTGTGAAACCTTTCTGTTGTTCTAGCAGGAAATTTATCATTTTAAGATCCACACAAATGATCCAGTTATGCTCCTCATACTTCAGAAAGTTGAGGACAATTTTTATGTCATTATAATCTTCTCGCAGATTAGTTGAATAACCAATTGGAACTACTGCATAAACATTACTGTTGTGTAGGAGAACATATTTCAGACTCCATTTAGAGCTGTCAAGAAATAGCCGCCATTCTGTTGGACTGTAAGTGGTAACACCTAGCTGGCTGAGAAGACTACTGATATCATGACAGTAAACAAAGTGTTTGTCTTTGGAAAAAATGTCCACAAAAATTTGTTAACACTTCCTGAAATGGGATACTTTAGCTGACTGGTGAAGTACATTCTTTTCTTGAAGCCTGGAGGCTAATAACTCAGCTGCTTTCTTTGATAAGCCCAAATCTCTACCAAGTCATTCAATTTGGTTTGGCTAAACTGCCGAGGGGTTAATGATTTCTTGGCATCCGAAGAAGACCCTTCAAATTCTACAACCATTTCCTCATGCATCTTATCAAAATACACTTGTTCTTCTAAGGACTTTCTTCGTCTTTAGCAGAAATGAAACCATTGAAAACTGGAACCGGGAGTGTCTCAGAGTGTGGGATAGGTCATATTGCTGAAGGAATATTAGGATATGTGATCATATGCCGTTTTTTTCTTGCCAATTCCCTTTGTATGGCTCAGACAGAAATAACAGTCACTGCTGTGGTTGTTAGGTTCATGCCAAACCATGGGAATACCAAAAGGCATTCCTTTGCATTTTCCTTTTGTTCAGTCACAAAGCATTTCCTCACAATTATGACACACAATATGAGGAGCCCAATTCTTGTCTTGATCGCCAAGGGGAGGTTGAAAATAGGCAATATATGCACGTGTCATAAATGATGAAATATTGTGCCTTTGATGTTGAAGTGTGTAACAGCCACATATATAACAGAAGGTGTCAGGACTATTCTTAAATTTACGCCTACTCGAAGAAGACGTGATTCAATCTTAAAACAAAATAAGAGGGTGTTTTTATCAGATAATAATTTTTTACATTTAAAAACACTACAATTATGTAAAATTAATGTCTGTAAAACATTAATTGCCTTGTGGTTATGTTCAATCCAAGAGTCGTTGCCCTTTAGCTCCAATTTAAAATCCAATGCATTCCATTAACTGTAACAAGAAGAAATTAAAATTGCATAAAAACTAGAGGATGCACCAAAAAACAGATTTCAGATTTGGAATCAGCGATGCAGATATATATAGAAACAGTTCTAAAACCTCATGCAACAGAAAATGAAAAATATAAATTGTTCCCCAGTGTTTTCTGTCTGGATAATCTACCCACTGATGTCAATGGCGTGTTAAAGTCCCCAATGATTACTGTATTTTGCTTTATATATGTAAGTGCTCCTACATTCAGGACATACATGTTTACAAGGGTTATCTACTTTGTATATTGTTCCCTTTATCATTATGAAATGCCCTTCCTTGTCTCATGATAACCTTTATGAAGTCTATTTTGTCTGATATAAATATTGGTATCCCAGCTTTTTGGGGGGAGTTTCTATTTGCATAAAATATCATTTTCCATCCCTTTACTTTCAGTTTGTGTGTGTCGTTACATCTGAAGTGAGTTTCTTGTTGACAGCATATATAAGGGTTTTGTTTTCTGATCCATTCAGCCACCCTACTTCTTTTGATTGGAACATTTAAACCATTTACATTTAAACATATTATGGATACATATGTAGTTATTGTCACTGTATTATTCATATTTATGATTTTCCCTCCTTTTATTCTTAAAGAAATCCTCTTACAGTATTACATTTCTTGTAATACTGGTGTGGTGGTGATGAACTCCTTTAGGTTTTTCTTGTCTGGAAAGCTCTTTATCTATCTTTTGATTCTAAACAATAGCCTTGCTGGGTATTATAGTCTTGGTAGAGCTGAGGATTTCTAAGCATTGTTAATCTACTGCTTCTGGGACACAGGATGAAGAGAGAGAAGCTTTCTGAAGGCAAGAACTGATTCCAGTTTATTCTAGAAAACTGGTTAATGGCCCAGAGAACTGAGAGTCTCAAAAGAAGCTCCCCATGCCTGGAGGGAGTAGGGTGATGGGAGGAGTCCCTGGAGATTAAAGAATTGGCTTCTCCTAGGAGCAATTGGAAGGGGTTCCTTTCAATCTGAACATAGATGATTGGAGGGTCACCTGTGGATCCATAGCACCCGTGACCTCCCACAGTTTTGCTTCCTCTCAGGTTCTCTCTCCTTGAAGCAGCTCACACCCAAGTACAGAGACTGTCCACCAGAGCATTTCTCAATAAAACCCTCTTTATTCATAATTTACTCATAATTCCCCTGAGGTGCTGTTTCTACCCGCCCCCCGTACCTGGGCCCACCCCACCCTCACTATCCTGCCCTCCCTCCTGGTCGCCCATCTCCCTATGTCAGTAGAACAGCCAGGATCAGCCCTGGGCTGTGGAGGATCCCTTGGCTCCTCTGGGGACAGCCAGGTCCCATCTACTCTGGGCCCTCTGGGGGGCTGGCACAGTTTCCATACTGGCTGCAGGGCCGCTTCCTCCAACTCCCTGTGACAGAGTCACACTTTCTCTTCTGAGGCTGTGAGGAGCGAACCAGCCCCAGAGCCAAGGCTGGCTTCACGGAGACCCCGAAGTTGGCCCCTGGGAGTGGGGTATCCTCGCTGTGGGCTGGGCCTCCACCCAGAGCGTGCTTCCTGGACTTGGAGGCTGCAGAGGCAGCTCGGCTAAGGCTTAGTGTTTGAAAGAACTGGCACTGGGCAGCTCCACGGGGCCCCCGACCTCCAGGGCAGGCAAGGCCCGAGGCAGGGACAGGACTCAGGGAGAGCCCACAGGGCAGCAGGTTGTTAGGAGAGCCCAAGAGGAAGGCCAAGCTGGGGAGATCCTCCTCATCCTCACTGGACCAGTCCACTGGCCCGCGAGTTTTCCCAACGAGAGTGGTCCCTCTGGGAATGGAGTCACCCCTGGGTCCCAGTCCAGAGTAAGTGTGCTTGTGACCCTGGGGAGCAGAGGTGGGGCATCGAGCTCGGTTCTCATGTCCTGAAGGGACACCAAAGGCTTTGGGCCTGGATGGGTGGGTGTCTGCCTGACCGTGCCTTTTACGGTCTTTTAAGTCAGCCTCTGGTGAGCAGGCTTTGTCATTGGTCCCCAGCAGGGGGTCATGGTCATGCATCTGGGCATCTTGTTCAGCTGCAGACTCAGGAGAACTTGAGTCCAATTGGGGTGCCCTGTGACTTTGGGGTGCCTGCACACCTTCCTCCTCCTTCAAGGCCTGGAGTCGCTTCTCTATCAGCTGGGAAGAAGAGGAGACAGTGACCGACTCCGCGCATGCGTGTGACAGGAATAGGAGTGTGGGTAATGGGACAATGGCATTGGGGGGAGGTGGGCAGGGGATGATACCACAACTCAAATCCAAAACACACATGTGCCCATCCTGCCATTCTTCGCACCATATTCCCAGCTTTCTGTCCTTCCCTCCCCTCTGGGCTCCCACCCTCTCCTTCTATCACCTTCTTCCTGCTATAGCCCTCTCCTTGTCATCCTGCACTGCACCCACTGCAGAGCTGGCCCCTCACATGCCATACCTACAGCCAGGGTGGGTGGACAGAGTCATGTGGATCCCTGTCTTGGGTTTGCACTGCCCTGGTTTACCAGGACGCTCTCTCCCATGGCTCAACTGTGGCCCCCAATCCCTGATCTATCTGGAGTCCCTCCATCCAACTCATTTGAGGCCCTTTCTTCCTTAGGTTCACCTGGCACCCCCCCCCATCTTCCTAAAGTCCCTCCATCCCCTAGCTCACCTGGGCAAGACTGAGTGCTTCTTCCTGCTCCAACTCCTCTTTTAAGGCCAAGAGATGCAGCTGTGCTCTTGGGGAATTGAGTTGTGCCAGGAACTGGGGGTGAATGACTGCCTCCACCTGCGACAGAAGGAAGGCCTGTGAGCAGCCTCAGCAGGGAGTCACCTGTGAGTCAGCGGGACTTGGAGGAAAAGTGGAAAAACAAGGACCCACACCAACCTCTTGCACAGGTGGGTGTTTTATACCATCATGATTGTCAGCTACAAGCATACATACACACACACACAAGGAACACACACATATACCAACACATAAAGGCACACCCATGTGCACGCAGCACACACCATTCACTATACTCCTGCACAGCACACACACATGCACACACACACTCACACCCACACAGGCACCCAGCTCAGGAGCAAAGAATGGAGCTTAATTCCATTGGTTTGGACAGAACCCAAGTCTGGGAGCTCGAGTGCCACCCTCTGGAATCCTGCAGACCACGGGGCTCTGAGCCAGCCCACCTTGGTGAGGAAGTCTTCCTGGGAACACAGCTTTTCCATGTAGCTCCAGAGACCTGGGTCTGAGTAGGTCCCATCCTCTTCCTGCTGCGACTCCTTTCTGTCCTCGTCCCACTCTCCGCCTGGCTCCCCGGGGGCTGAGTGGGCCGGCCCCACCAGCTCGTCCATGATGTCCATATATTCTTTCACGGCCTCAGGGGGGATCTCCGTGGGTGCCTTGGTCTCCCGGGGTTGCTGGTGTCTTTGGGCGGGTTGGGTCCTGGGTACAGCCTTCCTGGGCATGCATGCTGGAGCAGAGAGGGAAGAGGAGGGAGTGAGAGAGGTTAACGCTTCTGCCTCCTGAGCATGTGGCAGTGAGGGCAGTGTTTGGGGGGTATTAACATGGGTGCAGTCAGGTCAGGACCACTGAAGCTGTGTGACCGTGTGAGGGGAGAGGAAAGAGGGGAGCACGCAAGACACTGAGGAAGGACATGCAGAGCCACCGATTCTCCAAGGGGCCCCTTCCACCCTGCTCCCTTTGACAGGGAGCTGGGAGAGCAGTTAAGAGAGTTGACCAGGTCCAGACCCCATGGTGACAAGGGGCACTGAGGCCCTGCCTCTCATGGCTGTTGCAGCTGAAAGACCAAAGCCCCTTCAAGGAAAAGGACCAATGAGGGGACAGTGGCCTGCTCTAAGCCCCTGCTGCTCTTGGCCACGGGCTCCTGTGGGATTGTCCTGCCGTACCTGGCTGTGGGCCCACCACTGGGGCTGGGGACCCCAAGGATCAGGTCTCGATGGGGCTGGAGGAGGCGGGTCTTGTGTCCCCTTCGTCCACTGCAACTTCTGAATCTGCATCTCCTCTTCTGCCTCAAACTCCATGAACCTGGGGGTGAGGGAGTCACAGGCTGTGCTGAGGAGGAGGCTTCCCAGAGCCCAGCACAGGCAGCGGCCCATGGAGGAACAAGAGAGCAAGTGCCTTGGCCATCAGGGTCCGGACAGGGGGCCGGCTGGGGGAGCTCATTCCCTGCACAGCCCCGCTGGCTGGAGTCGGACCCCACTGGACTGGGCACATTCACTTCAGCCTGTCCTGAGCCTTCAGGTCCAGCCAAGGATGGGTCAAGATCAGGGGAGGGTGGAGATCCCGGGGGAGGTAGGACAGAAGAACCCACACTCTGAAGGTGAGGGAGAGGCTTCTGGGGGGAGAAGGCCTCTAGGCCTGTGGGGACGTGGTACTGACCAACACCCCTCCTTGCTACATCCTCTCTGATGAGCCCCGCCACAGCTGGACCCTGCCCGGCAGCCAGCCCTCAGTCCACACTGTGCTCAGTGCCCCTCCCCCACCACACACACATTCAGCTCTCAGGCCCAGAAACCTGACTCACTTTTCTGCCATCTCGTAATAGATCATCCGGTCAAAGTTGCTTTTACTCTGCCATTCCTGCATGGCCTGGCCTAGTCCCTCCTTCAAAGTCATGGTGGGCTTCCGGCGGGACAGGGACCGGAGCACTGGGCTGTAATACCTCAGGGTCAGTCATGGTCTGCAGCCTGGCGTCCACCCCCTGGCCCCCCATTTCGGTGGAGCACACGAACTCCTTGCCCCCACAGCATGACTGAGTGCCGCAGGTGAGGGAGGGGCAGCTGTGTGTGCAGGACAAGCCTTCCTACCTACTGCAGTCACTCCCTCACCATCACACCAGCCCATGAACCTGGACTTTAGGCTGACCGTCCACTCACACCCTGCAGCTGGGACTCCATCCTCAGCCCTTGCTGCCAGCATCCCAGGACACGCCAGCCTGTGCGTCCACCCCACATTCCTCTTCCATGTGCAAAGCCCAGCTGAGCCCCGGTGCCCTGCCTGGTGCACTCACATGAAGAAGCAGGACAGAGCCTCTGCATCAGGACTCTGGGGAAGGTGCCTCCGGGCCAGGGCCTTGAAGCGCTGCCAACGTCGGAAGTTTTTGTATACACTATTGTCGTTACCGGAGTCATCCACTGTGGCCTTGGCCAGGGAGGTGGCCAGGCCACCCTCCCTGGAAGCCCCATGTGGCCGTGGCCCAGTGTTCACCAGGGAGGTGGTGGGGGCCAGCTGGGCGGCTGGTGGTGGAGCTTGAGGAGGAAGGCCAGGACTCAAGCTGCCCTTGCTGGCTGGGGTGGCCCCAAACGCTGAGGTGGGCATAATCGTCTCCACTGCAGAAGCTTCCAAGAAGAGGGGTGCAGGACATGCAGCACCCCCACTGAAGACCCCTGGGGCACTCCAGTTGAGGGGGTCCTGAGTCAGGACAAAGGCCTGAAACTGAGGGAGCTGTGGTCGTGCATTTTCTGACCCAACCTGGAGAACGATGTTGCGAGCCCCAGTCCCAATGGGGCCGTGACCAGCATCTCCTGACACCAGGGAAGTCCCGGGCAAAGCCGGCAGCACCAGGGGGCCACCAGGAGAGAATGATGGGATCATGAGGGGTGGCAAGTGCTGTTCCCGAGGTGGCTGGTGTGTAGGACCACTAATCTGCAGGGGAAACGGCAGTGCCACGAAAGAGGTCATGGAGGCACCGGGGTTCCTGGTCACATCCGCTCCCAGCACTGCAGATGCTGTTGAGATAAAGGAAAGTGGGGAATGGACTAGGAGAATCAGCAAACAGGACTGAGGTGCTCTGGGTCCCCTGTAGCCACTGGGGAATCAGTGGTGAGTCTCAACAGGTCAGGGCCATTTGGATGGGGACACTGTGGAGTTCACAAATATCCTCAAGTCACTGTCACACTCTTGACCTCCGGTTGAGAACCAGTCCCCTGGAGAGCTTGCTGCTCCTTCACTAAGGCTCCCTGACCGCTGTCTGCGGGGATAAGCAGCCCAGCCAGCACTGACTCTGAGAGCCTCCCAGAAGGTTCCCTGGCACCCGACCCTGCCAGCCTCAGAGGCTGTCACCCACGACATGGCTCTGTGGGAAACCACCCCAGGCAGACACACTAGAGTTCAAGACCTTCCCCTAGGAAAGTTCTAGGCACCCCAAGGGCCTTTGTGAACAGTGTCTGAAATGGTAGGGCCCCTTCTCCTTCTCATTCTTCCTTTTGTGTTGTGGTCTCGCACAAGAACAAAAAAAGCACTGGAGTGTATCTCTCCACTAGAAGGCACCAGAATCCTGATACAGCCCCTCACACACCACCCAGCATGCACATGCATGTCCGAACCAACAACAGCAAACACTTAACACGGGCCAGGTTCTGCAACTCAGGCCCCAGCACTCAGACTAATGGCCACCTCAGGGGTTCTGTTCCCAGGAGAGGGGTCTGTGAAGTTGGTCTTGTGTCTCTTAGATGCTGTCATGTCACAGCCAGCATGGCAGCGGGGAATTGGAAAGGGGCTGGGGAATGGAGGGCTGTTAGTAGAGGTTTCCAGAAAGTTCCATAGCTGCTGTCGTGTTAGATTGGTTGTGGGACTGCAGATTCTCCATAGTCTGTTCCCACCCACCTCCCAGCAATGGAAAGTGAAGGCGCAGTAAGAACCAGGTGCGAACCCAGTGTCAGTGGGACGAAGGTGTCTGGAATACACCCCTGCTCAGAGGGCTCATGCAGACCCTAGTCCAGGAGACCAGCTACACACCACGTGCCCTAATCACTCAGGACAGGTGTCCTTGGGCGTGTGCTAATGAGACAGAAGATCGTCTCCCTGCTCCTGTGCCGCTCCCCTGGCCCCCTTTGAAGAGGAATCCTCCTTCACAGCGTTTTAAGGGAAAACCAGCCCTGCTGCACACGTGTTCTGCCTGTGAAGGAGTGACAGAGGATATGGCAAACCCTTCATCTCAAGGGTGAGAGGCAGGGCAGAGGGGACACCCTGAGATACAGGACGAGAGGAAGTAGGTCAGAGAACTGAGTTGCCAGAGGGGAACAATTCAGGACAAGTCAGGGAATCAGCAGAGCCCTGTGCTGGTGGAAGTTACCTGGCTGCCCTGCCCTGTCCAAGACCAGCAGCTCCCTGGACCCAGAGGAGTGAGCTCTGGGCTGGGAGCAGTGAAGAAGCTCTGGCGGCAGCAGCTGGAGTCTGTCCAACCTCCCCTCAGGGAGGACATTTCATTGTAGCCTTGGCCACAGACAGCCCCCTAGACAACTTTCTGGCCAAGACCACCCCTCCTCACTGCCTCCATTAGCTCTAGCGTACTCAGTTCAGATCCCACAGGAGGATATTGTGGGCAACTGCAGGTGCCTGAAGAGCAGGACACAGCACTAGGCTCTCCCGAGACCCTTCCTGTGCTACCACGTGACATAACCCTCTACTCCCAACACACATATGTCCACGTGGCTAGTCTCCCCTCTAGAAAGAACCACATATCTGCTGACATTCTCTCTCCATCCCCAGGCATTTCCCGAGTCATCCTGATCTTCCTCTTAGGAGCCCTTCTGTTCAGTGTGGTCACAGGTATCCATTGCCTCCCAGCCTTCCTGGGTGACAGGTTCTTGGAGATCCAGTCCTCTTCTTCCTCTACTTCAGTCCTAATTGTTTCTCCAGTGGAAGTGCCACATATTAACCCCAGGTTTGAGGGACAGCTCAGTCTCTAAACACACCTCTCTTTTAGCTATGGGCTTACCTCCTTCTAAAGCCATCCTGCAGGCTCAAGCGCTGACCACAGCTGCCTAGTAGCCTCCACAATGAGAAAATTCAGGTCTAGAACCCAGGGAGTGACCTGCTCCAACAGATGCTCAGCATCCAGTGAGAAGGGAAGAGTTTGAATTTAAACAGCGGAATGTAGGACTCTGGACATTCTGCAGTGGGGGAGGGGCAGAGGGTGGGTGGGGTGGTGACATCACATGGAGGGCTCTGGCAGGTAGGCAAGAACCATAGTTCCTTTCAAGTATTAAGTGGCAGCATGATTGGTGTGTGCCTCTTTAGTCAATTTATGTATTGGTTTTCTGGATTCACAGTTCAAATGCTTTACTTGATGTTCCCTTTTTATTTCAGTTCTTGATTCATCAACCTATGTTTGGGTCCCTCAACCAGCTTCCTATTGGGCTCTTGGCTTTTACTTCAACACAGGCTACACTTTCTGAACACAATCAGAACATACAGCCTGAAAAATAATGGGTGCTTACAGCCACACGGAGTCCAGTATTTGAAACTGGGACTGACTCAGCAGACGCAACATGTTTGTTGCTGAGTGCACACCACTCCTTAGCAAACAGTCCTGTGGCCCCAGGTGCTGTCCAGTGCTGGAGGCTGTGCCATCCACAGCCAGCCGACCTTACGGATGATCCCCTTTGCTCCAGTCCATCAGGGGCGGGCTCTGCAGTCCGCACGGCCAAGACCAGAAATCGCTACCTTTTGTTTCTCAGAGTACTATGGTTGTTGTTCAATGTTTAATTTTTTAAACCTTTTGAGTGATTTTAATGTAATGTTTTAGACAAGTAATGCCTTTGCTTAGTTCACAGTCAAATTGTACTTAATGGGAAATGCAAAATGTGGTGATGAGTCTCTCTCCTTTCCCCTCCCCTGTCAGCACAGTCTCCTTAAACCCAGGATGCCAGTCTTAGCTGTTTCCTTTAAAATTATCCAGCGGTGTACTATGCAACTAAAGCAAAAGCACACTATTTTTATCTTTAGAAATGCTTTCAGCTTTTACCTCTGGTTAAAAGTTAGTATTTATCCCAATATATTTATTTTATGTGTAATATTATTTATATATACTATAATATAATGATTGTCTTTATATTGAAAACATGGCTTCTGTATTTATTTCTGGAGGCTAGATTCTAGGCAAGAAGTCCTATAGTCCCTTAAAATGCATGAAGTACATGAAAGAATAAGTAGCCAGATTTAGTAATTAATGGATGCCCAACAGAATTTGAATTTCAGATACACATATTTATTATTGTTTTAGGTGAGAGGAGAGGAGATAGTGGGGTGGTCTCTTTCCTGGCCCCTGACTAGGATCCACCTGGCAACCCCATCTCAAGATGACACTCAAATCAATCGAGCTGTTTTGAGTTCCTAAGGCTGACGTGCTCTTACCAACCGAGCCATCCTCGGTGCCAAGGGTCATACTAGAACCAATGGAGCCACTGGCTGCATGAGGAGAAGAGAGTTAGAAGGGAGAAAGGGAGGGGGAGAGAAGCATATGGTCACTTCTCCTGTGTGCCCTGACCAGGGATCAAATCTGGGATGTTCACACTCTGGGTCAATGCTCTATCCACTAATCCACTGGCTAGGGCCCACAGTGAATTAGTTTTACTCTTGCAAGTGACCAGAAAGAGGATCTGATGATCTCAGTTTCTTTGGAAAGTATGACAAACTCAAGTCAGTAAGCTGAGTCCTCTAATGTTATATATATTACAATATTATATATTATTGTGTGTGTGTGTGTATATATATATATATACATATATATATATATATATATAATATTGCAATATAATACAAAAAAAGGAGGGAGTGGAGAATGAAATTGTTCCCACAATACCTACTATGCCAACGGAAACTGTCCCAGTCAAGTCTTGATCAACGTTATAAAATAACTTCGCAAAAGAAACATATATGAATCAATATTTATTGAAAAATCTTTATATACAAAAAGAATCCACTAAGAAAAATATTCTAGTACAGTAGTGTGCTTGGGAAAACTCTAGGAAGAGTCAGGAGTAAGTATCACTCTCAGTATTTATCCATCGCTGGTCTGCCAAAACTTTTGTGCTGGTTTGTGAAAGAGGTAACCACCCTGATGTATGAAGATTATAGTCTATAATCACTGGGTTCAAGGGTTTCTCAGGTCTAAAATTCTTTGCCAGAATTGTTTAATGGGACACCTAAACTCTGTAGGAGGAAGGATCTACTATTTTTAGAAACCAGGGAAATGCATCCAAAGGGCACGAGGAACCTGCCCCAATATAAGGACATGTGCTACTGTAGGTAGATCTCCCCAAACTCTTGCACTAGGGTGATATCTAAGAGCACGGACTGCTCTTGTGCAAGTGCTCCTATCATGGTTGCTGGTCTGAAGGAGGGACGAGGGCCGGTGGCGGAGGTTCCTAAAGAGGAGGATGCCTGGCAGGTTCACAAGTTCTCACCCTCCACCTCTTTCCTCTCCTGCAAGGTCATCCTGGTTGTAGGGACCTAGCGCTAGGACACACGCGCACCCCCTGGGGGTGGGGCTCTGTCCTGCAGTGGCTCCCATTGTCTGTTGGACAGTCGGTTGGCCCAGGCAACACGCATGCGCTGTTGGGGAGCAGGGTGCTCACTGGGCATCCTGGCTGGGCATGGTTCTGGCATGACTGCCTCCAGAGTCCGCTACGTGAACAGGGAGGTGAGGGAAACACTCGGATTTCTCACCGCCCAGGCGGCCCCACTCTTCACTGTTGTTCCACTCTGACTGTGTTCCTCCCAAGTCTGTGTTCAGGTCCTTGCAGCTCACTTCCGGTGGTGTATACACCAGGCAATGGGCGGTGCTGGACTTGGCTAGTTGGGGAGGGGCAAGGCTGACGGTGCCAGGAACGTCTGAGCAGTGGGGTGGGGTCTCTGTGTCCACATGCAGGTTGGCGGGTTGTGGGTGTTTGCGAGCAAGGGGAGGTCGTGCCCGTGGTTTGTGCGGGGTAAAGATCGTGTTGTATTTGGAGGGTGTTGTGCTGCATTGCATGCAAACTCCAGGATTTGCCATCGGTATTTGGGGGGTATTTTCCTGTCTCCCTACCCCTCCCTGAATGTGGAGTTTTGCTGATGGCCGATTTGGAAGGATGATCTGCACGTGCACAGGGCAGTGTTAGGAGAGGTGCTTGTACTACTACTGCTTGGGTGTGTGATGCATTTGCTTGGTATTTGGGGAATGTAGGAGGATCACCGTGTGTTCAGGGTGTGTTGTAGGGTTATGTGTATTTATTTTTGTGATTTTTCAGGGGTGGTCTGTGCCAGTGTTACAGGACTGGTGGGTGTTGTATACGCAGGGGAGATGTGGTGTTCGTGTGGTTTGATGTGGTGTTTGTGTGATTGGGTATGTATTCTGCGAAATGGAAAAATTAATACTGTATGAGCATTTGGGAGTGTGGGGTTGTGTAGCTGCAGGTAGTGTAGCATTATGTGTGTGTATGTATATGGGACATAGGGTATAGGGTGATGTGTTGGCAAATATATAGCGTACTGGGTAATTGTAGGTATTTGGGGAGCTTGTGGAGAGTTGTGTGTGTATTGACTTGGTGTGTATATTCAAGAGCAATGGCTGTATAGGGGAATATTTGCTGGAGCTAAGTGTCTAAATATTTCATAAGGGGGTTATTAGGCTTATGTATTTTGAGAAGTGAATAATGTGTGTATCTGGTGGAGAGATGGGTTTCTATATTTGTACAAAGGAGTGGGAAACTTATATTTATATGTATCAGAGGTGTGTTATGTGGTGATCTGTTAGTATTTGTGGAGGTGAACACTGACTCATCAGCTAGGGACAATTTGATATTTAGAAGTTGTTTCATATATAGAGTTCTGGAGATATTTCTATGTGTTTTGTGCATGTATACTGGTTTGTGGGTATATCTACTACAGGTGCAGGAATTATCAAAGTTTGTTCATAGGGTATGGGATTAGGAGTATTAAAAGTGTGTCTCTTTGGAGAATTCTAAAGTATTTCTACGTGTATTTGGTAGTAGGTAGTAAGAAGTAGTCTGTCAGTATATTAAGGGTGAGAGTAGAATATATATATATATATGGTGTCCTTTTGTTATATACTGGAAAGGTGAGGTGATGAGGTTGTATTCTGGAGAGGTGGCATAAGGTATGGTGTTTGAGGGACCTCTATATTCAGGGGTTGGGATATTTGCAAGTATGTATGTGTCTATAGGTATATGAGATTTGTACATATATTAGAGTTAAGAGATTGTGTTTTGTGTTTTGCGTGTATCTAAACACATGGGCTATATATTCATGAGTGGTTTGTGGGTATTTGTATTTGGGATTTGTGAGTGTATCAGGAGGCTTAGGGTCTTGTTTGTATCTGTTCCAGAATGGAATGCTTGCCGAGTTTGGTCATTTTCCTTGAATGTGTCTTCTCAGTGTTTGTGCAGTGAATGTTTATATATTTGATAAGTATAGGTGTTGTGGCTTTGTATGCATTTGAGTTCCTGGAGCATCTGGGGTGTGTGTTCTAGGGGATGTGAGAGCTCACTATGTGGAAAACCGAGACTGTAGGTTGTGTGTGTATGTGTGTCTGTTCAGGAATTATGGAGTGTGTATATTTTAGGGCTGTGGGATTTCACATGGATCTTTTTCTGGGTGGCACATGAGACAATTGTGTAGTTGGTTTTAGAGAGCCTTTGTGTGTAGGTATTCAGTGTGTACACCTGGGCAGTACACTGGTTGCCCATGTTGTTTGTGTATACATAGTTAGAGGTGTAGCAGCTGAATATTCAGAGTAATTAGGGTTTTGTCTGTAAAAATTTAGGTAGTAAGAGGTATTCTATCAGCATATTCATTGAGGGCGAGGGTTGAAATGTTCATGTGTGTTCATACACATACATTCTTTTTAGTTTTAATATATGGGGTGGGTTGAGGGACCTACCCAGTATGTAAATGCATTGTGTGCACATAATCACGTGAAAGGGGTAGATGCACTGGAACTGGCTGCTGCTAGCTTGTGATAGTCAATGGCACCTCTCTCTCCTGGGTCCTGTGTTCAGTGACATGGGTAGATAGTTCAAAATTAGTCATGCTAGGACTATTTATACCAGGTACACACCACAAATGAAGTTTTTCCTGCATTCCCTGAGAGTGTTATTTAGCATTCACCGGCACACCATTAGTGCAAGAATATCAGGCATCAGGAGGTACATGTATGAGAAGCTCTATGTGAATTGTGAGTGGGGCAACTGGGGCTGTGGGCTCTTGTTGGTCTGCAAGAACCCTGGTCTTTCTGAATCATTACATTGCTCTGAGTCAGGTCAGCCCATTCTTTAGGGTCAAAGAATTCTCACAAATGTTGGTGATTTCCGGCCCCTCTTCATGCAGATGGGTTCGGGGTGTCTGTACCTTAGGAAGGAGGTCACTTTTTAATCACTTGAATTGTTCTGGCATTGGGCCCCCAGGAGGGTGGGCCTGGCAGACAGAGAGCTGTGCAGAGCAGAGCTGTCAGGTATATTATTGGTGTGACAGGCAGCAGCCGGGCAGTGTCGGGGCTTCCTGGATAGGACATCAGATGGCCAAGTGTTCTCCCAGACAAACTCCCTAAGAATTAGTTGGGAAGCTATAGGTGCTGCTGACTTTTCTGGGGTGTGGTGAGGGAACAAGGATACCCTTCCAGTGGGGTCCAGGTTGTGAAAGTCTACAGAGCCTTGTGTCCCTCAGACCAACTGCCCAGGGTGGGGGAGTGTGTTGGGTGTCAGGCTGGTCAGTGGTATCACTGGTTCTCAACCTATCTCCATGGAAACCTGGATCCTTTGGGATAGGAAGGACTTTAGGGGTCAGTAAAGTGAGAGGAATGGATGTAGGGAGGCTTGACCCTGAGGAGAGCAGGCAGCTGAGACCTGGAGAGGCGGGAGTCCCACTCTGAGGAGACATGGCTCTGATGTTCCTGGCACCTGTACACATGCCCTCCTTTGTTTTCTGAAGGCTCGGATGCTTCCAGCCCTGAGGGATGCTCTTCTCAGCCTCATGTTCTACTGAAAGGATGTCTGGTCCCTCTTTTCTCTATTTCATGTTGTTCTGAAGTCCAACCAGAGGAAACCACGTGATCAGTATAGCCACCAGTTGACCCCACAGATGCCTCTAACCTTCCTTAGTCCCTTCCAAGAATTTCTCTGCCTTCCTTCTTTATATTGAGTCTCCTGGTCTTCTGTCTCTCTCAGGGTGAGTCCTTCTGCCAACAGAATGTGCCAACTCACTTGCTTGAATGCCCCAGTAACTATTTCTCTGAGAACTAAAGGCTCCCACAACCCCTTCATCCCTGTCACATGGAGGTGACAGTGTGTTGTACCTGTCACACTGTGTGCTGCTGGCAGCATGCAACTCTGCCTGCTTTTACATTTTAAAGAATTGTATGGGTTTAAATAAAAATAGGATAACATTTATAAAAGGTATATGTTTTGAGTTTGTTATTTTGATCTGTTTGGTTTGGTTTTGAAATGGGAGGTCATGGATGCCGGGTTTTAGGGGGGAGGAACAGGAGTATCTCAGTGTCTTGAATCAGCAACGAAAGTCCCTCTTCAGGAGGAATGAATGGAAATTGCTGGAATAGCTGAGGTTGGACAGAGCTGGTTGCTCTGGGTCTAATTTTTTTGAAGTATATATATATATCATTCCCCTATCCATGGTTAGAAGAAATTTTTTACTCTTTCTTGTTAAAATATGTGGTCTACCGGAAAGTTCTGTCCATTTTTGGAATAAAACAAAATACAAATTTTTCTTACCGTCAATAAACTTTATTAAATAATATAATAGCCATTATTATTAATGATTTCTTGCCAGCGTGAGGGCAATTTGTATATCCCATTTTTGAAAAAGGTTTTATCTTTTTTTTTCTCTTTTAAATTTATTTAATTTATTCATTTTAGATAGGGAAGAGAGAGGGAGAGAGAGAGAGAGAGACAGAGAAGGGGAGGAGGAGCAGGAAGCATCAACTCCCATATGTGCCTTGACCAGGCAAGCCCAGGGTTTCGAACCAGCGACCTCAGCATTTCCAGGTCGATGCTTTATTCACTGCGCTACCACAGGTCAGGCAGGTTTTATCTTTTGATGTGAAAAATTGAACCAGTGCTTGTTTGATATCTTCTTCATTTTTGAATTTTTTGCCCTTCAAAAAATTTTGTAAGGACAAAAACAATTGATAGTTGGAGAAACTAAGTCCGGGGAATATGGTGGATGCGACAGAATTTCCCAGCCTAGTTCTGCAATTTTTTTGACGAGTCCCCACAGCAGCATGTGGCCTGGCATTATCATGATGCAGTATGATGTTCTTCCTATTGAACATGGCCAGCCTCTTTTCTTGGACTGCTGTCTTTAAATTATCCAGTTGCTGACAATACTTCTTTGAATTGAGCTTTTCGTTCAGTTTTAAAAGCTTATAATGTATTGGTCTTCGAATGTCCCACCATATACACAATATTCTCTTATTCAGAGTCAAATTTGGTTTAGAGGTGGAAGGGCTAGGTTTTCCGAGTTCACAATATGCCCTTTTCCTTACGATGTTTTCATAGGTAACCCACTTTTCATCCCCAGTTATCATCCGGTTCAAGAAGGGCTCGATTTGTTCCGAGTAAGCAGAGATGTGCATATGACGACTCAATCATCCAAATTCTTCTGACTTAATTCATGTGGCACCCATCTTGAATATTTCCACACTAATCCTATCTTCCGAATATAGTCCGAAATGGTTTGCTGAGCTGAATTAAGCCTTTCTGCAATCTTTGATGTTGTCAGAAAAGGATCTTGCTCCAACATGGTCTTAACAACATCATCGTCGATCAAAGATGGTCACCCAGAACGTGGCTTATCAGAAAGGTCGAAATCACCTGGTTCGAATTTTTTGAACCATCTTCTGCATGTTCTATCAGAAACTGTACCTTCACCAAACACTTTCAATAAATTTCTACATGCTTCTGTAGCATTTCTTCCTTGTTGAAATTTGTATAAAATTACAGTGGCGTGAATGAACTTTATCAGTAGCCATGGGTACACTATCGCTTCACACATAAGACTAACGTGAATCAACTTTGTTTTAGTTAATTTGGTACGTCAGTATGTATACATTAAGTGATAAAAATAGAGAGGCACACATGCACCGAATCAACGTGCTTACGTATCGAAACTTGTTGTGATAGAAACGGACAGAACTTTCCGGTGGATCTGATAGTTGGAAAAATTTTTCAATTACAGTTGACATTCAATATTATATTAGTTTCAAGTGTACAGCATGGTGATTAGACATTTATATAATCTGACATCATACATAGTTCTTACTAATATTATTGATTGTATTCATTTTGCTGGACTTTACATCCCTGTGACTGTTTTAATAACTGGCGCTTTGAATTTCTTAATCCCTTCCCCTTTTTCACTCTTCCCCTCAACCCCCTCCCATCTGGCAACCACCAAAATATTCTCTGTCTCTATGAGCTTGTTTCTGTTTATTTTGTTTTTTAGGTCCACATATAAGTGAAATCATATGGTATTTGTCTTTCACAGTCTGACATATTTTACTTAACATAATGCCCTCTAAGTTCTTTCATGTTGTCACAAATGACAGGATTTCATTGTTTTTTATTGGGAGGGTGAATAATATTAATATTCTACTGTATGTAGTAAAACATCTTCTTTATCCATTTGTCCATTGATGGACACTAAGTTTGCTTCCATATCTCAGCTATTGTAAATAATGCTGTAATGAAGATAGAGGTGTCTTTCTGAATTAGTGTTCCGGGTTTCTTCAGATAAATACCCAGAAGTGGAATTGCTAGGTCCTTCTTTGTTTGTTGGAATAGCTTTTGTTTTAAAGTGTATTTTGTCTGATTTAACTATTGCTACCCTACTTTTTTTTCCTTATTCCTTTTGTAGGAAATACCTTTTTCCATCCCTTTACTTTCAATCTGTGTCTGTCTTTCTGTCTGAGGTGGGACTCTTATAGACAGCATGCATATGCAAGGGTCTTGTTTTCTTATCCATTTAGCCACCCCATGTTTTTAAATCGGAGCTTTTAATTTATTTACTTTTAAAGAAACTATTGCTAATTATATAGTTATTGCTATTTTATTTATATTTATATTCCTTTTTTTTCCTCCTTCTTCTTTTTGAAGAACTCCCTTGAACATTTCTTGTCCTGCTGGTGTGACAGTGATTAGCTCCTTCAGGTGTGCGCTTTGTGAAGCTAAGTGGGTGGTGCTCTGCTGTGGTCTGAAGCTGATCACTGGGTGTGTTTGTCCTGAGGCCTCTTAGGCTGGGCTCTGCTGTTGACGAAGGTCAGCTGCTGTCTGTGCCTGGCCTGTGGCCTCCTGGTAGGAGCTACAGAGTGATTTGTAATTGGTGGCTGCCCGTGCTAGGCGTGTGGCAGGGGCCCCACTGGAATTCATGCTGGCTGCCGGTCGGCAGACCTCCTGGGAGTTCTCAGCAGAGTGTAGCAGGCCGGGCGGGCTGCTGCTGAAAGAGGGTCCGGTAGTGCGTGAGTGGGCGTGACCATCTCAGGGCTGCCAGCTCAGGGGGTGCAGTGTTTGCCAGTGGAATGCAGATTCAGGTTTGGCCCCTGCCTGTGCCTATAGGTGGTGAGAGAGGAGGCTCAACTCGAGCAGTCCTGGCTGCCCCTCCCACGCTCTTGCCCTGAAATGAAGCCACGCAATTTAGTTTCTCCCCAGGTGTTCCTGCTGCCTTTGATCTGCTGCCCCTTCTCTGGAGCTGCGGGCAAATGTTTGGGAGAGTTTGTGTACAGGCCCTTTATGAGGATGACTGGCTTCCCAGCAGCCCTGGTCTCACCCGGATGGAGTTCTGACTGATTTTTGCAGCCTAGTGTTGTGGGGACGCCTCCTCCTGGCTCCGGTGCTCTGGGATGCGGAGCCTGTTGTGGGGCCGGGCCCTTGCTCCTCAGGGGCCTCTGCAGCAGAGCTAGCCTTCCTGTTTCCTAATCGGAGCACGTGGGTGCCTGTTTCCTTCTCCACTCCTCTCACCAGCCTCCACATGGCGCTTCCGTGTGGGAGCTTCACTCAGCTGGTCTCAGGTGGTTCCCCAGGGTGACTGTTCTGTACTTGAGTGTAATTTTGACATGGTTGTGGGAGGAAGCGAGCACAGCGTTCACCTGCTTTGCCATTCTGACCGAAAGTCTGCTCTCGGGTTTCTCGTACAAAACAGAAACATGAGCAGGTATATAAAACTCTCCAGCTACGGTTTTTCCCGTTGTACCAACAGGAATTTCTCACAAGAGTTGCCTATATTTTGTTTCCATTTTTTAACCCCCAGTCAGTTCCCAGCCCCCCTAACTGGGCCTCCCACCCCCACCTCCACCCCCACCCGCCACTGCAACATCCCTGGCGGGGCAGCTCGCGCCCACGGCCTCGCGACTCTCAGCAGCGTCCTGCACAGATGCGCAGCCTCCGGTGTGAAGCCTGCCCCACCGGGCTCCGTCACGCCTTCCCCTGGTCCCTGCCTGCTCTTTAACCACCTTCATACCTTTGCAGGCTCACCCCCCAGGTCCGATCATCAAATATGAGCGTTTCTGTACATTTCCGTGTTAGGCAAGCTCATGGATACTTTTATGGTCAGCATCATTTTAAGTGAGGTTTTGGTTACTTGCAGCTATTTTACACTGTTCTGGCTTCATTTAGCATTGAATTAGCAACTATACACTTATCAATATCGCTGTGCTAGACTAATCCTCAGAGTTTTAGATTCATAAAGTTTTAGAGACTGACTTGGAATCATACATAGTTACCTTGAAAATTCTTTTAACTCAGTATGCCTGAAGGCCACACTGTAATTGTCCCCTTACACCCAGCAGTCTCCTCCACCCTCTACTTCAGCAAGGTGTGTCCATGTCTAATGAGTTGTGTAGATGGAGACCTTGTCGCCACCCTTGTTACCTCCTTTTCCTTTGCCATCTTAGCCGGTCCTTCATTAGGACACCGGGCACGTAGACACAGAGATCTCCAGGCCCGGCATTCACCCTCCTGGTGCTCCCTTCCCCTGGAGTGCGGGTGGGACTG
Source organism: Saccopteryx bilineata (assembly GCF_036850765.1). NCBI lineage: Eukaryota > Metazoa > Chordata > Mammalia > Chiroptera > Emballonuridae > Saccopteryx > Saccopteryx bilineata. The sequence continues at coordinate 102,112,610 of NC_089491.1, read as the reverse complement.
TCTTGCATCTAACAAGTAGAATCAACAGAAGTCACTTCTGAGAGTTGGTCACAGAGATGCAGAGACTTCCACTTGTTCCCTTCGCAGTCTTCACAGCCTGTTTGCTGCACTGAAGCACATGGCCCGTTGTGAGCAGCCTGCGTGGCAAGGATGTCTCTTGTCACCAGCCAGAAAGTCTGTGAGGATCTGCCAGCAACCACATGAGGGACGTGCGAAGCTGACCCTTCCCAAAGCATGCCTGAGATGATGGCAGTCCTGGCTGCCACCTGGACTGATGCTTGTGACAGGCAGTGAGCTGGAGACGCCAGCAGAGCCACACCTAGCTCCTGACCCGTAGGCACCCCAAGATTGTCACTGGTGGCTATAAGTCACTCAGTTTGGGGGGGACATTTTATACAGTACAAGTAATATGAACCTTTACTGACTTTTTCTTCTACTTCCTGTAAACACATTACAGTTGTCTTGGGGTGGGGGCTTGTTTAAAATATACACATTTGAGCCTGGCCTGTGGTGGCGCAGTGGATAAAGTGTCGACCTGGAATGCTGAGTCGCTGGTTCGAAACCCCAGGCTTGCCTGGTCAAGGCAATATGGGAGTTGATGCTTCCTGTCCCTCACCCCTTCTCTCTCTCTCTCTCCCATCTCTAAAATGAATAAATAAAATCTTTTAAAAATAGTTTATATATATATATATACACACACACACATTTGATGCCACCCTCTGGCTCCAATTGTTGAGCCTAGAACGGAGCACTGGGATCTATCTATCTTGTAACAAGCATTCTGGAGCTGCTGATGGTGGTTCAAGGCGCAAGCACTGAGACATTCTGTGCAGATACCCCGGGACCTGTCTACATAGTTCTCAGTCATTGTCACAGGGTGCTGAAGGTAGAGGTCAGCTTTAGGCATGGCCCTTGAGTCTATGTCTGGAGGAATTCCTCAGTGAAAGTATTGTGCCACTTGTTGTGGCTTTCAAAGGAGGCTGCAACAGTATCTATCTCCGGTCCCACGTGCTCTTCAGCAAGATAAAGTCCACACTCTCATCATTCAGAGGCTCAGCCTAATTCCCGCCCTTGAATCTGCTCCAGCCTCATGACTCACTTTGTGACCGACAGAGTGTGGTGAAAGGGAAACTGACCTCCGTGGTGAGGCCACCAAAGCCCTGCCTGTTACCAGTTCTTTGGGATCCTAGCTCTACGGGAAGGCAGTCCCCACATGGGAAGCTTGATTATCCCAAGACCACCGTGCTGGGGAACATGAGTATAGACTCTAGATGACAATCCCTGCTCAGCTGTCACAACAGTCATGTGAGTGAGCCGTCATGAGTGGCCAGCCCATCAAACTCCTGGGGAATATACTCTGGCCTTGTCAGAATCCCTCTGCTCCCAAATCCCTGAATTATAAATCCTGAGTAAGCCTGACCTGTGGTGGCACAGTGCATAAAGTGTCGACCTGGGAACGCTGAGGTCGCCGGTTCAAAACCCTGGGCTTGCCTGGTCAAGGCACATATGAGAGTTGATCCTTTCTGCTCTTCTCTCTCTCTCTCTCTCTCTCTCTCTCTCTCTCTAAAAAAACAAAAACTGAATAAAGTTAAAAATAAAATATTAAAAAAAACCCTGAGTAAAAATGTTCTAAGCAGCCAGGTTGACGTGCTGTGTACCCAGCCATGGAACATGCGCACCCTGGAAGTGCAGGTCCAAAACCACGTCCTCCGCCCTCAGCATAATGAGTCAAATCGTGGAGAGAAGGAATTATAATCAAATAATAAAGTGATCGTGACTTTCTGGGGACCATGTTCAAGGAGCTAAGGTACAGAGGGAGCTGAGCCTGGAGGAGGAAGGCTCTGCCCAGCGTCTGAGCTGGGGTCTGCAGGGAGGGCGAAGCTCTACCTTTCCAGCCATGGGCAGTGCACCCAGCGTGGCGGCAAAGCCCGAGAATGGCAGCGACACATCCAGGGAGAGAGTTCAGGGGAGAGTGAAGGGCCGATGAAAGGGGTGGTCTGTCATTGATGAGGTAGCCACTGCATGGGGAACCTCTCTCACCAGGCACGCCGGCATTGATAGTGACCTGGTGCCACTGAGTGAGCACTGAAGACCCCGAAACATGCCCGCCTGGGTGGTGTAAACACCCGTTTGTTGGTGAAACAATGAAGCAGGATCTCTGGCGGCGAACCAAGTGGAAAAGAACTGAGCTGCAACTCGGGCAGTTTCTATTTAAAGTCCCTGTGACCCACCTTACAACGGTGTTGTGACTGTCTAAGGCCGGCGACCACCCAAGGTCAGCACCCTACCTGTGGACACCTGTCACTCCCTTGGTGTGCAGAGATGTGGGGAGGTTCATGAGGTCACTTGTGTGGATGAATGTGAGGTTCTGAGAAAGAGAAACCGGAGACAGTCAAGGTGCTGTTACATGACCTCAGTCATCAGGAGGTCAACTTTCTAGCAAACTATGGGATTAGAACCTGAAACTTCCAAATAAAAGAAAAAATAAAGGAATGTGGCCCTAGAGAAAGCAGGAAGTAGATGCAGAACGGACTGGAGACGACAACACACAAGGGTATGATATTTCTGGTTGTTAAGGAAAGCCTCGCAGTCCTTGGAGGGATGAGCGTAGGAGCCCAGCCTTTGTGCACAGACACCCAGAGTGAGGGGTGCCATGGGGGAGGGGTGGGCAGGAAAGGGAGGAAAGAGAGCAGGCTGGGGAAAGGGGCTGAGGTCAGCGGGGTGGGGCGGGCAGCTTGGGGGTGGCTGAGCTGGCTGCGGAGAGCTGGAAGTGAGGGAGGAAGCTGTGGAAAGCTGGCACAGCAAGCCCCTCCCAGGCTCAGCAGTGGAACAGCTTTGCGGCATGCCCTGTAGGTTCAGGGGCGGACCTTCTCTGACAACAAGGATGCAGATGTTTCTAAGCAGTGGTGTGACAAAAACAGATGTTCTAGGAGGAACCCATAATGTGAATGTGCCACAATAGACTTCAGTGTGTGTGCAAAGAGGGGCCCAGGGGACAATGTAGGAGCAGATGGAACCGGCCCATGAGACTGAGGGACGCCTTGCCATGAGAGCAGCTGCCTGGAGAGCTCTATAATGTTCTTGTCAGAACCTGGCTTTAATGCCTGCTGGACATAAGATAGCACTCACCCCTGAGAACTCCTGAATCAGGCTACCCTCCTCTGCAAAACACAACACCCCTAAGGAATACCAAGATGTTTGTGCATACCCCTGCACTCTCCTGTGAGCCCCAGATCTGGAGTGAGAAGGGGCAAAGGGGCACACACCCCGAGGGGACCATCCTAGCTCGCAATGGTTATGACATTGCAAAAGCCCATGGACTCTTTCTGTGGTTTCCTATCTGCATTCCTGACCCCAGAACTCTCTCTGTGTCTTTAGAAAGTGCTTATGATCATATTACCTTTCCCTGTTCAAAGTGAGAAAACAGGTAGCCTTCTGTTCTTCATCCCCGAGGCCCTGCGTCCTCCCTCCTTCACCCACCCTGGTGACTACAAATATTGACTTATGACCTATGCAACTTACAACCATTCGACTTCATGACCACAATCGCTAGCCATGACTGCTCTGCGTCTGGCAGCGTAAGCATTGCTCAGATGGGCATACGACAGTGCGGACCAGCTTCCGGCAGCACTACCATCTCCGTGTGCACCATTTCAACTGTTATTCCAGACTCGGTACAGCAATTTGTGTTTTGTGTCTTGGATATTTTTTATCAAACCCCTCCCAAGATGTCTACCAAGAGAAAATTGTCTTTGCAAATATTAAACCAGTTGTACTGGTAATGCAGTGTTTTACTTAAACCTGACGAATGTAAAAATAAGAAACAAAATGGTGTAGAGATGATACAAATGGCATAAAATGAACAAAGAAAATTATGATATATAACAATAATGAAAGAAAATTATGATAAAATATGACTTAAAGATTTTTATAATATCATTTCACATTACTGTACATATAGCCTACTCAACTTACAACCAAATCATGTTACAACCAGTCTGTCGGAACCAATCATGGCTGTAAGTCGAGCACTAGCTGTATTCCCTTCCTCCAGCCAGGACAGGACTACCTAGTCCACATCTCACTCACATTTATGTCTGGATCCCGGGGTGGAGCCTGGGCATGGATTCATTTTCAGTGCCCCAGGGTCCTGAAGAAAGCATAGCCCTGAGGGCGCTTGGCTCAGTGCCTGCCATAGGGTGCAGTGTTGGTATAGTGCTGTCCCTGTCTCCCACTCGAGCTCACCCCCCCTCACACGAAGTCACCCTCCCCCCCCACACACACAGACACCTAGGCTGTTAGGGAAGATTTCTCCAGATCTTGACACTTGTCCTCTATGCAACTTTACATTTATTTGCATAAATTATCTGGTGAATTGATATTCCCCCCTGTGGACCATAAACTGTGGGAGGGTGAGGATGGGGCTAGTTCCCAATCTGTGTTGTGTCCTTGGTACCTGTCAGTGTCTGGCACACAGTAGGCAGCCCGTAAGTATTGGAGGAACACACAGGTAAATGGAAGAATACCTGGTTTTCTACAATAATGTCTCTTCTGAACATCTCTGCAGACCTTTTCCTTTGCGGTCCTGGCAGTCAAATGTAGAGAGAGGCACATGGGAATGGCTGCTGTTGTTTTTTCACAAAGAACTGAATGTATGACTTTCCTTATCAGTTCCTGTTCCAGGGCGTTTGCTACCCAAGGAAGGCTGTGAAGAGAATGGGAGGATGGGCTCTTTTGCCCCTTTGAGGGTCAGCCCATCTGACATTTTCTTTTGGCTCAACTCCCATGACTGTGTTCTTTGCTGGCAGGGTTGGGCATGGGCCCTCTCTGGTCTGCACGTCTTCGCCTGTGAGGTGCAGACACGGGGCTGGGCCTCGAGGGAGTTCCCGTGGTCTACTCAAGGGCTCTTTGTCCCCTGGGCGCCCACATGTTGGTGATTTAGCCTCATCCTGTTGGTGGGTTATATTTTGTGCCTGACTCTCCCATTCCCCTTGGAGGCCACTGAAGAACAAATCTATTTCGTTTCCTGGAGGGTTTCAGGTGATGTTTTGGAAGTATGACAGTTGCAGAATCAGCAACAGATTTTAACATTTTAATTTAATTTTATTACTCTCTGCTTTTATTTAATATTTGGTGTGTGCCACGAACTGATATTTATTTTTTTACTGCACTTTTTGTTGAAGTCTTCTGAACATGGAAGTGTCGAAATATTGTACACTCATTTGATTTGTTACATTTTTTAAAACCACATTGGGCAAACGATTTACCTTATGATTTCAGTTCCTTCTTCTGAATAAATTATGTTCAGAAATAATGTTAAAGTGTAGTTGAGCTTGAATCAGCCCATCACCCCGAGCCCATGGAGCTTGTAAACACCCTCTCTCCCAGGCTCTGGTCAGAAACAGCCCCATTTTGGTCATCCTGTTCCTAAGTAGAAGGCCACCCCTTTCACTGGGAGAACCTCTGTCGCTGCCCACTGAGGTCAAGGCTGTCACGTTGTGCCAGCACCAGTGGTGCACACTCCCCTCTCTGCATGGTGAAGCCTGCACACACAGAGTGATGACTGCAGGCCACGGTGCCTGAGGCGCCACTGAAGCAGCAAAGGAGAGAGAGAGGCGGAGCCTGGTCATACGCAGGCTACAGAATGCTGGGGCCCTCGCCGTGGCCTGGAGTCCGAAGGGGCACAGAGCAGAAGCGCAAGGGCAGGGCCTGGGGGCCGCATCGCGATGCTCAGGAGGAGGACTGGGGTTTGCCCTGCAGGCCAGGTACTTCCAACTACTTTTTTAAGTTACTAATGAAACTTTGTTTCAAATGAAAACACTTGTAGAGGTCCAGTGTATGAACTGAGGAAGGGTGGCTCAGATCGGAAGACTGGGTGGGGACCCTGAGCCTCTCTCTTCCCCCCTCAGCCTCTCCCAGGTTGAGGGTCTCTCCACTCTGCAGAGCGTGGCTGCAAATCCGGGAGAATGCGGACTCACAACAGTCGTCGTGTGTCTGACTGTGGCTGGAGCGCAGCCTTCGCACTTCCTGCCACGCTGCTCGGTGCCGTTGGTTCTCTCCGGGCCTCACCGGGCGGTGCCCCTTTCCCCTCTCCTGCACTGTCCGCAAGAAGCTGCCGCTCCTCACAGCGCTCCCGTGCGGGCACAGGGAGACGGTGGGCAGTCGCCGCTGCAGGACGTGCTGCAGTAGCCTTCACTTGGAGGTCGCCAGGTGATTCCGAGCGCGTGGAGCACACCTTTCGTGGACACCTTCCTGGAGGACCTGCACCCTCACACAGGCAAGATAGCAGGTGGTCACACCAAAGTCCACTGTCTTCCACTTTTCTTCTTCCTCTTCCTAATGACATGGGTCCAGCGGCCTCCTTGAGGAGTTCCTGCTTTATCCAGTCACCCCACTCCCGTGCACCTGCTCCCCTGGGGCCCGATGGAGCCATTGTTTGAAAAGGTAGAGCAGTGCTTGGAGGTCAGTACAGATGTGTAGGTGACATCATTTCACAAACGGAGAATCAAGACCTAATGCTAAGTACTGCATTTTTGTCCTGAGAGAAAGCAGGTAGCAGAGGTGTGTGCTGGGATCCACTCTTCAGGACGCCAGGGATATGTCCTGTTTCCTGCAGAATCAAACAGGATATTAAGGGAGGCTATGCCGGCTGTCTTGCTAAGAAGCTGGGGTGTCCATGGAAATGGCCCCCCAGAGGTTGGTACGCAGCAGGACGCTACACAAAACAGAACGAAAGGAGACTGTTCTGAATCGCTACAAGGTGGTGAGAGGTCTGCATCAGGAGAAACAGACACAAACCCAGGGCACAGGCACCCGGGAGCGTCCAAGGAACCTGCCAAGGGTTTGCTAGGGGACTGAGCACATGTTCTTCCTGGGGGCTGGACAGGGAGAGAGGAGTAAGGAGAGGAGGGGAGCAATGGCCTCCGACTGCTCCAGCTCACACCAGGTGTCTCTGCCTGGCGGCGCACCCGAGGGGACAGCTGCATTTTACCCCCACCCCTGCCTGGGCTAAGACATTTGTTTTATTACAAGTTCTGCTGTTCATACCTCGCTTTCCGAAGGTATCCTGCGATATGTAAAAGTGGTTCATAGCTATGCCTACCACATTCAAAAAGTGTCACTTCCCAGACATCAAGGTGCCGCTTGTCTCGCCTTACTCTGGGTCTCTGGGTTCGTCCGGCACTGGCCCAGATGCTGGAGCAGGGACGGGAGAGAGCACCGGCCGGTGGGGGTGGTTAGATGTGACCTTTCCCACTCAGAGCCACGTGGCTGCCTGGCACCTGAGTGGTGCTTTCAGAGTGCCCAAGCAGAGGGTGAGGTCAGCGAGAACAGAGCTGCTGTGGCGTCTGCAGCCTCTTTCTGTGCACACCACAGAGCATTTCCGTGACAACTCGGAACATGTTCTCAGAGTCTAATGTGACACAGACTTCTCTGCAGCACACAGGAGGTACTGCTGTTATTCGACAGCGGCTCTTGGATCTGGGGATCACGGAGGACCTGAGGGACAGGGCGTAGGTCCTGGTCTGGCCGTGCAGAGAGCTCTGCGCTGTACAGCCTGATGCTGGTGCGTGTGCTGATCCATGCTCCCGGCTCTGTGTTTACAGGGTTTTGCTATTCAACCTTCATTATTGGATGTGAGGTTAAAAACAAAAGTGAGGACAGGTTCGAAGAACGTGTTCTTGAAAAAATGACACTTAATAAAATTTGAGAGAATGGGTGAGGGGCAGAGGTCCATGAACCTCTTTAAAGCTCAGTGAGCACCTAGCGTGGAGGCCAGCCTTCCCCAGCTGAGAATAGATGCTTTCTTAGGTAACGGCAGCGGCTTAGGCTGGGGTTCCTTACATTGTTTGCAGAAAAGGAATTGCAGTTATAGGTGTTTTACCAAGATCATTGCTTTTCAGTTATGATTTCAAATATTTTAGGTCAGGCTGTTCTGATTTTGACATGTATTTGAGTCCTTGGGAATGTGATTAAGAGTCAGGCTCTTGTTCCCTGGGCCTAAGATTCTGCATTTTTTTTTTTGTATTTTTCTGAAGCTGGAAACGGGGAGAGACAGTCAGACAGACTCCCGCTATGCGCCCGACCGGGATCCACCTGGCACGCCCACCAGGGGTGACACTCTGCCCACCAGGGGACGATGCTCTGCCCCTCTAGGGCGTCACTCTGTCGCGACCAGAGCCACTCTAGCGCCTGGGGCAGAGGCCAAGGAGCCATCCCCAGCGCCTGGGCCATCTTTGCTCCAGTGGAGCCTTGGCTGCAGGAGGGGAAGAGAGAAACAGAGAGGAAGGAGAGGGGGAGGGGTGGAGAAGCAGATGGGCGCTTCTCCTGTGTGCCCTGGCCAGGAATCGAACCCGGGACTTCTGCACGCCAGGCCGATGCTCTACCACTGAGCCAAATGGCCAGGGCCCCAGATTCTGCATTTTTGGCAAGCTCCCAGGATCCGTGAACACACGCACCTCAGTTATTCTTCTACCAGAACTAAGGATTAAATACTGTCACAGATATGGAAACTGAGACACAGAGACTTTAAGAGACTTGCCTATGGTTGTGTAGGCATAGGCCACAGGGGTGGATCCAAAACCAGCTAGTTTGCCTGCACAGTGACCTCCTCTCCCCCGGGCATGCATGGATGGTGAGCCAGGAGGGACTGGCCAGTGTACTGCCCGCCCTTCCCCCACACCAGGGCAGCCGCATCCCATGGGGGCTGCACCCTGCACCCTCACTGGCTCCCCACACACTCAGAAAATGTGTTGGTAAGGCAGGAAAGGAGTTGAATGTCCCCCCCCCCCCCCCCGCCCAGTCCATGTGCCGTGGAAGGCTGGGCAGGGCAGCAGGCAGCTGCAGTCCACAACCCCACCCCTAGGGGCACCTCGCGGGGCACTGCCTGCAGTGGGGGAGTGAAAGGTCTCTGGAGACCTCACAAGTCCAGCGTCAGCCTGTTTCCCCCCAAGTTAACTGAAACACAACTTTATTAAGTAACTGTGAACCTCAGAAAAATTAAACTCTTACAATTTTCTTTACAACAGATACATAATATTAGTGATTTGGCCATCTTAAACTAAAGGTCCTTTATCATGAAATACGTGGGTTTTTTTTAATTCATTTTTAGAGAGGAGAGAGACAGAGAGGGAGAGAGAAGAGAGAGAGACAAAGAGAGAGAAGGGGGAAGGAGCAGGAAGCATCAACTCCCATATGTGCCTTGACCAGGCAAGCTCAGGGTTTTGAACCGGCGACCTCAGCATTTCCAGGTCGACGCTTTATCCACTGAAATACGTGGTGTGGTTTTAAACTTGACTCAATTTGAATGTTAATCTCTATGACTTGCTTGCATCTGCATAACAAAGGAGGAGTGTAGTAAAAGTAGCCAATAGTAAACTGTATTGATAATTTCTTCTTCTTAGTTTGTGGATTTTAGAAACAGTCTGTGTTGATTCCTTTGCATATTAATTGCAGTATACAAGCAACACTATAGGAAGTGCAGCTAGGAGAGCATTTGCTCATACCTACAGGACGGCACTGAAAGTTAGCTTTCCGTACTGACATTTACACTATGAGCAATTAGCATTATATCATAATTTGTCACCAGGGAAATTTTTATACTGAAAAATCAAAGTCAAAGCATTACAGTAGCCCCCTACCCCACTCTTATCCACAGGGGCTATGTTCCAAGACTTCCCAGCAGATTTCTGACACCACAGATGGTACAGAACCCAGTGTAGACTGTGCCTTTTTCTATATCTACATACCATTTTATTTAAAAGAGGCACTTCTTCTCTGTGTCATATTCAAGTTGCCAGCACCCCTACCTTCTCTTGCACTTTGGGGCCACTGTAAGTAAAATAAGGATGACTGGAGATACCACTATGGTGGATCTGATCATTGAGGTGGCCGCTAAGTGACTGACAAGCAGGGAGTGCACACAATATGCAGACCCTGGACGAAGGGACGACTCGCGCTCCCGGCGGGCAGAGCAGGACGGGGCAGGAGTTCATCACGCTCCCCGCAGTGGTATGCAGTTGGAAACTTGTGAATTATTTCCAGGTTTTTCCATGCAGTGGCTTTAGACCACCATTGGTAACTACAAGTTACTGAAACCATGGAAAGGACAAGCCCAGGTAAGGGGAGGAGGACTACTATATCTGCAGAGTTTTATACTCAATGTAACTCATCAAGTATAAATGAAGAAAATTGGTCTATTCAATGCACATGAGCTTTCAGTTTTTACCCAGCGAGAAAGTCCTTTTGTGTCGGGAAAGCACACCTGAGAGCACCTGTCACACCAAGGGCCGGGAAAGCACACCTGAGAGCACCTGTCACACCAAGGGCCGGGAAAGCACACCTGAGAGCACCTGTCACACCAAGGGCCGGGAAAGCACACCTGAGAGCATCTGTCACAGCAAGGGCCGGGAAAGCACACCTGAGAGCACCTGTCACACCAAGGGCCGGGAAAGCACACCTGAGAGCACCTGTCACACCAAGGGCCGGGAAAGCACACCTGAGAGCATCTGTCACAGCAAGGGCCGGGAAAGCACACCTGAGAGCACCTGTCACACCAAGGGCCGGGAAAGCACACCTGAGAGCACCTGTCACACCAAGGGCCGGGAAAGCACACCTGAGAGCACCTGTCACACCAAGGGCCGGGAAAGCACACCTGAGAGCACCTGTCACACCAAGGGCCGGGAAAGCGCACTGGGCATGGGAAACGCTGGTCAGCGCAGCGCTGAGCTGCAGCGGAGGCTGGGTCACCCCACAGGGATTTGAAAGCAGCTGTCAGAAAGCTGCTCCAACAAGCAGCTGTGAATTCTCTTGAAATAAACTAAAAAATGTCAGCAAAGGAACAGATGATATAAAATTCATATAAGCCTGACCAGGTGGTGGTGCAGTGGATAGAGTGTCAGACTGGGACACAGAAGAGCCTGGTTCGAAACCCCGAGGTCACCAGCTTGAGTGCAGGCTCATCCGGCTTGAGCATGGGCTCACCAGGTTGAGTGCATGGTCACTGGCTTGAGCGTGGGATCATAGACATGACCCCATGGTCACTGGCTTGAGCGTGGGATCATAGACATGACCCCATGGTCACTGGCTTGAGCCCAAAGATCACTGGCTTGAAGCTCAAGGGGTCACTTGCTCTGCTGTAGCCCCCTGGTCAAGGCACATGTGAGAAAGCAATTAATGTACAAATAAGGTGCCACAACAAAGAATTGATGCTTCTCATCTCTCTCCCTTCCTGTCTTTCCCTATCTGTCCCTCTCTCTGTGTCTCTCAATGTCTTTGTCACAAAAATAAAAATATAAATATTATGAAAATCATAGAACTATCATATATTACAGTCTCAAAAATAAATCTAAACCAGAAAAACCCCAGTGAACTTACTGGATGGGTTCAATAACAGAAGGGAGATGACAAGGATAAGCTCAGTGAACTTGACAGTCAAGCAGAACTTGATCTATCAAGCAGAACAGTGAAGAGCAGATACAGGAGGGAGAAGAAGAGATAAATGCAGTGTCAGGGCCTGTGTGACAGCAACCTGAGAGCTGACAGTGGCATCATGGGAGTTCCAGGAGAGAGAGAGAGGGAGACTGAACAAGTATTCAAAGAAATAACCTCTGAAAACTTCCGAAATTTGGCAAATAGGATAAAGATAAAGAAGTTAATGAAGGATATGTTGTAATTAAGCACATGTAATATCATTCTTGTCCCAGAGTGTGGCAGAGTGGGTTCTGCAATGACATGTCCTGGAGAGCCATGTGACCAACAGTAGGGCATGTCCTGTGCATGGACACAGTATCCCAGGGGCTCCTCCCAATTCCCTTCTGCTATTGTTGGCTGTAAGAGTGGGTGTGGATGGTCCTTGCCCAGGAAGGCCACAGGTTAGCTGGGGAGCTGACATTGCCAATCTGCCATGGTGAGCACATGATGATTGTTTAGCTTCTGTTTGCTTGCATTGGGCCTGCCTTGATTTTGAGAAAGCTGACTTACTCTATACATCTGTAAAATGGGTGTACAAACCCCTATGCTCTCTGAGTTCAGGACATAGTTAACACATAGAAGAGAGGAATTCAAAGTACATTTTCTTTTCTTTTCGTTTTCCTCCCTCCCTCCCTCCCTCCCTCCCTCCCTCCCTCCCTCCCTCCTTTTTTCTTTCTTTCTTTCTTTCTTTCTTTCTTTCTTTCTTTCTTTCTTTCTTTCTTTCCTTCCTTCTTTTCTTTCTTTCCTCTTTCACAGCATTTAAAAATAGACCCAGGCTGCACCTAATTTTGTGAAGCTCTGACTGCTGACTCCTGGTGATGATCTGCTTGCTGGGTGGTCCTTCTACCCTAGCATGATGACTCCATTCTGTAAACACAAGAGGTGCTTCAAGAAAATAATTCTGCCCTGGCTGGTTTGCTCAGTGGTAGAGCGTCAGCCTGATGTGTGGATATCCCAGGTTTGATTCCTGGTCAGGGCATGCAGGAGAAGCACCCATCTGCTTCTCCACCTCACCCCCTCTTGCTTCTATCTCTCTCTCTTTCCCTCCTGCAGCCATGGCTTGATTAGAATGACTTGACCCTGAGTGCTAAGGATGGCTCCATGGCCTCTGCCTCAGGCATTAAGAAGAGCTCTGTTGCTGAGCAATGGAACAATGACCTAGATGAGCAAAGCATCGTCCCCTAGTGGGCTTGCTAGGTGGATCTCAGTCAGGGTGCATGGGGGAGTCTGTCTTTGCTTCTCTTCCTCTCACTAAATAAATAAATAAATAAAAAAAGATTCTCTGTTTCTATAGCTGGACACATGCAGGAAAGCCGCACCTCTGGAGTGCACTCTGGGTTTCTCAGCATATCTGAGAGTATTTAGCAATCTTGTGAAGTTCTCTCCTGAAGGTAGGATTTTTTTCTCTGACAAGGACTCTAGAATAATGCAAAACCCAGGAAGTTGCCATAAGAGCCAGTAGACATTGCGGCGAACTGTGTAGGTTAGCGTAAGGATGTGGCCCTGGGAGCTGTGGGCACCGAGGTGCTCCTGCCTTTCCCGAGCAGAGTCCAAGGTGACAGGAAATAATGATTGAACTGCAGTTTTCCAGGGAAAATGGGGATTTGTCATGGAGGCTGCCTGTGGTTTGAGGCTCTGTTAGGTCTTAGCGAACAGCTGCCCCGGAAAGCCTGTTCCCTGGAAGGGAAGGTGCTGTTTTGTACAAATTGGGTGGTGTTATCAGCACTCAGTCCAGAACATGCTGACAGGTAGACACATACCCAGGTTACAGATGTTGGGGCAGGAAGTAAAGAGGGGGGAGCCCATTTACTTTAGAAAGATACACGGAACGTGTACCCCACATCATGCCCTCTTCTAGGGACTGGGGTACATTGGTGACAGATTCATTCACAGGGCATTATCCACAGTAGCCTTCCCACTCATGATGCACCCAACTTTGGAGCCACACTGGCTCTCTAGAGGAGGTGATAGCTGGATATCTAGAGATCAACTGGAGAGGGATTCTGATGGGAAGGGGGATGGAAAAGAGGGAGATGGGGAGATGTGCCTAAATTAGAGCCACAGATTAGAGTGGGATGCAGGAGTGCCACATTCAGATGCTGGAGCAGAAAGTGTGTGTGTGTGCTTCTGAGTTTATTCTAATTCCTACTTAAATCACACACTTAGGAGGTGTGAGTTTATGATTCACAAAGAGAGTAAGGTTGGACTGTGTGAGGAGGGTTCTGCACCATGCAACCCTGTGAGAGGAAAGTTCCCCCATTCTAGAGCCACTCAGTCCATCCTGGATTCTGCCAGGGGCCTGAGCTCAGCAGGATGGGGTCTCCAGGAGCTGGGGAAAGGGAATCACGATTTCAGGCTTGTGGGAAGGTTGGGGGCGTGTCCCCCCAGGCCCTAGAGCCACACACTTTAGTCAGTCCTGGATTCTGCCTAGATCTAAAGGGCGCAGCCCGGAGTGTGGTTCTTGTGGATCTGGGAGGGGGACGTGCCAGGCAGGAAAGTGGGAGGAATGGCCCCCACCCAAAGCCACACAACCCAGTCACTGACACCGCCTAAGTCTTCCCAGATCTTGACCCCCCAGGCGCAGGCAGCTGAATCCCAGACAGGGTACAAGCTCTGTAGGGTGAGGCAACAGGGAGTCCAGAGGGTGGGGCTACTGCTTTCCCCCAGGCTGATGCCTCACCCAAGAAAGGTGGCAGCTGTGGTGTGGGAGTAGGACCCAGCACAGGGATCTTGGTGGCTGTCCCCCAGGTCTCTTCCCAGAGCTACAAACCCCAGTCTTTCCTTACACTTCTCAATCCACTCTGCCCTCCCTCTGCCAGAGTCCAGGGTGAGTGGCTGGGAATGAGATTTTCTGTGCTGGCCCTTTAAAAGGGAGCCTATGTCTCTAGTCGACTCCTGTCTCTCTTGGCATTCAAAATCCCTGCTGATGTTTATAGCTAGACTTTATGTGGGTGCCTTTTCCCAGCCTGGTGCTGTGCTGGAAAGCCTGCTCTTCATGGGGAACCTTTGCAGCTGAGCTATCCCTCCAGGACCTGAGCCATGGCCCATAGGAGCGGGGCCGGCCCTGTGCACACCCCTGCCCTTCCTAATAGCCTCCATGTGGTTTCTTTTGTAAATCCCTGGTCATAAGACTTCTCTTCAGCTAGTCTTCAGGTGGTTATTTAGGATGTTGGCTCTATGTTTTTGAAAAACAGCCATGTCACCAGTACTGAGGTCAAGAAATGGAGCATTCTGGCATTCCAGAAGTCCCTGCATTGTCTCTTTTGGGAAAGATCCCCTTTTCCCTCCTAGGGGCAACCACTAGACTGGTTTTAGAAGCGTTACTCTGCTTTTCTAAGCAATGGACGCCTGCGTCTCTAAGCAGTGCAGTTGCAACCTGCTTGTTCTGTGAGTGGTGTGGGTTCTTCTAGTCTGTCACTTTCATTTTCTTTTACTTTTCTATTTACCCATGTGCGTTTGAGATTCTCCCTCGCTGTCAGTGACATGCAATGCTGTGCAGTGTTCCACGACAGAAAAGCATGTGCCTTTTCCCGTCGCTCCCATGGTGGATACTCTACGGGCCCTGATTTTGCACTGATCTTGGTGGCACACTGCAGACAAGCTCAGCGTGGACAGACCCCTCACTGTGCATGTCTGAGAGTTCCAGCCTGCATTCCCATGATCTAGCCCATCACCACCTAGAGTGGGGATATACATACATTTTGAAGTGATTTTTGCAATATCTTATTAATCTCGCTGTCTTTCTAAATGAATGTCTCCCTTTTGCCTTTTACACAAAGGAACTTTCCAAGAAACAGACCTGATGATGTTCCTCGTCTGCTCTGCATCTTTCCCACAGCTCCTCTTGGCCTTGAGCAACATCTGCATTGCCTAGCAACGGCAGCTTGGACCTGCTGTTGTCAGATCTCTGCTCAGCTCTCCAGACTTCAATTCTGCCACTTGTCTGTTGCAACCCCATTTATGACCCACAGAAGTGTTTGCAGCTACTGATTCACAACAGGTACTTGCTAGGATCGGGCCTCTTACACACACACATAATTTTCTTCTAAATCAAATCTTCTATGAGATCATTTTCTATCCCCAGCCCAAGTCCCATGCAAGTTCTCAGTGTTCTGAAATTACCCTGGGTGTACCTTTATCATGATGGCCGTGTAGCTATGTTGGAAGTGTCTGCTTACAATTTATTTGTCCTTATCTTGTCTTCTTATAAAAGGTGCTGATTAGATAAAACATAATGAAGATAGAGCCACATATGTAGATAAAAAGCAGAGTAAAGCAAAGTGTGGCTAGAATTCATGACAAAGAGAAACATCTTTAATGAAACATCAGATGCACAAGCTATGGGATTCCACACGGTCATTAAAATTGTGCCCCGGGTTGACCCTGAGAACCGGAGACCATGCAGTGGGTGAGTGTCATCTCCACCACAGAGCAAGAATGGAGGCTGCAGGTGTGCCCTGTATTCTCAGTGCCTGGGACTGCCTGAGTCAGCAGGACCAGGTGGGTGTTGAAGTGGACACCCAAGGTAACAGTCACCCTTAGACATTGCACCTTCACCACTGAGCCGTCTGGAAAGTGCGTGTTACCTGCGTGCTGTAGTGGCTATCTCAGCTGTTCACAGGGGCAGTCTGCTAACAGACTGGTAAGACCGACCAGGGCAGGAGCTGTGAGGTCCTAGCAGGCATCTGGTGACGGGGAGATGGAGCCCCACATTGCCAAGTGACACAGCGTTCCAAGAGGAAACAGATGCTTGGATATTTCATTAGTGATATTTTCTGGCTCTTAAATGTTGGCAACGAATTTTGTAACTCAACAATTTCCAACGCTTTCCCTCCTGACACACATAAATTAATTACTAAAATTCTGCGGCATACCAAAAAAATATTTTTTGCTAATCTGACAAAAATTAGGTATGATTTTGATTCATTCACATGAAATGGCTATTGTGTTGGCTGTGTCATTTTATTTTTTTTTTAATTTGACAGCCTATGGGAAAAGTAGCCAGAGCCCCTGACTAAATGATCAGGTATATTGCATATTTTAAACATTCTTGCTGTACACCAGTGTGCTGGTTGCGGCATGCGAGTTAATAATCGCTGTTGTAGCTTATATTTTTTAAATGCCATACTTGTCCTCACTGATGGGCTAGACAAATCTCAAAGCCATTCTTCCTAGAGTTGACTGAATGTGAAGATAATGATAGAGGAAGGTCTTTTTAATCAACTAAATATAAAGAGGTTAGCTAAAAATGTATTAAACTTAAATATTCACATTTTCCAGTTTTTCTGAAAAAAAATCAGTTGTCAGAAGAATAATCGAGGTTTAAGAACTTGAGGATAATAAATATATATTTGGTCCATGTCCCTGTCTCTTAGTGCACATCTCCTAAAGCCTGGGGCCATCAGAGTGGAGAGTGTGCTGTTTGTTGGTGAGGTGAGTGGTAGGAGCTTTAATTGGGGGCTGGTCCCTAGAAGGGGAGGGCCACACCTTTATCATGGGGTTGGAACTTTTAGCCCATGTCTCTGACCTTCCGCCAGGGAGGGGACATGAGGTGGAGATTAAGTGTTTAACCCATGGCCATGACTAAGTCATATGTACGTAATGAGACCTCGATTAAAACCCCCCAACGATGGGATTCGGGGAGCTCTTGGATTGGGCAACACAAGTACTGGGAGGGTGGCGCTTCCAGCCAAGGGGTGGGAGTGTGCACCCCTCCTCCAAGCCTCACCCTGTGCCTCTCTTCACCGGCTGTACCGAACTGGCTTTTAATAAACTGGTAATCTAGTAAATGAACTCTTTTCCTGGGCGTGCAGGCCATTCTAGCAAATTATCAAAGCTGGAAAGAAGGCAGTTGGGGGAACCCCTGAGTCTGTGGCAGAGTCGGATGCAAGTGTGGGTACCCTTGACACCCAATTCTTGTGACTGGAACCTGGAGTGAGGACAGTTTTCTGAGACAGAGCCCTTGAACCTATAGGGTCTATGCTAACTCTGGGCTAGTGTCAGAATTGAGTAGACTTGTGGGACACCAGGTGCTGACTATAGAGTTGGAAAACTGGTTGTTGATGTAAAAAACTCCACACATTTGGTGTCAGATGTGTCACGAGTAAACACAGATCACTGAAGTATTGCAAGCTGTCAATAGCTGTTCTTAACTATCTGGAGAGGGCCAGCAGGTAGAAGGCGATTTGGTAGAGGCCAGCACAGATGGGGGTGTGAACGCAGTGCCTTCCTGATCACTGTCTGCGATATTGCCACAGACACAGGCTGAACCTCAGGGAGAGGGTCTTACGCCCATCTCCTGAG
Organism: Saccopteryx bilineata; assembly: GCF_036850765.1. Lineage (NCBI taxonomy): Eukaryota > Metazoa > Chordata > Mammalia > Chiroptera > Emballonuridae > Saccopteryx > Saccopteryx bilineata. Next base: position 102,094,838 of record NC_089491.1, on the reverse strand, counting down.
AACCACACCCTCCTCCTTCCAACTATACCAAGTCCTAGTCACCTTATATGGACGGCAGAATGCGTGTCCTGTGTCTCTTTAACTTGATCTGAGAAATCAGGGGAATTTTACCTGTAGCCAGGAACAGAAGGCTCTAACCTAATTTCTTTAGATGAGATGGAGGGTGTTGATGTTCCTTTTTACTGTGCAACTCGAGGTGTCAAGATCAACAATCACACTTCTCATAGTGACATTATGCCTAAGAATAATGTAAAGGTTCCTCAGAACACTTATGTATTCAGTAAACCTGACAATTGTCATCCTGTAAGCTTATTTAAATTTTGTGTGTTTTTTGGTTAAATTGCTGTAATTTTTTATTCTTAAACCTCTCTCCCTCAATTCTAGAAAAATAAATCTTGAGAGAAAGGGGAACATGCTTACAAAGTCACTCATTTAATTGTAGAACAAAATAAGCCCAGGAGGTGACCTGGAACCCAAAACATTTCCCTTGAATGCAAAGGAAACTGTCAGCTGGAGAGACAGCACTGACCAGGCGGGGTTGTTCAGGAGCACATTGCTGGGACCCTTCATGGCACCGTGAGCTCCTCTTCTGGATGCTGACTCCCACACCTGTCCTTTCCTCACTTGGTCCCTCTTTAGTGTGATGAGTTGTAATGAGGGGTCTATGACTGAGCTCAGCTTGTATTTTATTTTATTTTTTTATTCCTTTTACTTTTTAAAATAATGTGAGGCAGATTCTCACTTGTGCCCAGACTGGGATCCACTCAGCAACCCCATCTAGGGCTGATGTTTGAATACTGAGTTATTTTTAGCACCTGAGGCTGAGCTTGAACCACTTGAGCCACTGGCTTTGAGAGGGGAAGACGAAAAGGGGGAGTTCTTTTGTGCCCTAAGAATTGAGTTTGGGCCATCCATATGCCAGGCTGAGCCACCAGCCACCAGCCTGGGCCTGAGCTCAGCTTTTAAATGGATTGATCTCATTTTTTACCCATCACCCCTCATCCCTTCTAACATTCATCACTGACAGACATCCAAGGATCCTTCACCCACACCTCCCAGGACCCTTGTAAGTACTAATGTGACCCTACGGCACTAACTCCACTCCTACCGCTCTGGTAGTTAGGCCCTGCTCCCTCAGGCTCTCCTTTGATCTTTGCTTTTACCTTTGGACACCTGCTTGTCCTTCAGGTACATAATCTTTACTACAGACATCTCAAGAGGTTGCTAGCTTTTTTCCCTTATGTGCTGCTTTCCTTAGGACCAGGAAGTGGAGTTTATATCCCTACCTTCTGATTGCTCATTCCAAACCTTTCCCCTTCTTTTTTTCTAATCAGAACTCCCTGATCCTTAAGGATGTGCTCTGTCTGTCTCTGCTATTCATCATTGCTTATGGTCACTGTCTCCTCAGTCTTAAAGACAATTGATTCAGCCACAGCTTTGTGTCCTACCCTATTCCAGTCACATTCACGGTGGTGTCACCAACCTCATGGGTAACTGGGGTGGTCATATCATGGCTTCTCTGGAATAGCTTCAGTTTAGATCTACTGTCCTGGAGTAATCATTACTGACACCTTGTTCATTCTCAAAAGCGTTCCAGTTTGGACAATATATCTGTCACCTTCTGGATGGCCCATCCATCAGCCTTTTGTCACTTTTTCAGTTTTATTTATTGTCTTCTTTCCTCAATATAGCCAGTCACTTCTTCCTATCCTGTGTGCTTACCAGTATATAAAATATCAATAGTGAGCATCCCAAAACACAAACACTGACTTGCATTCTTTCAGCTGCGAAACAGCTTCAAGTTTGCTGAGAAGTCCCACTCAATAATCTCTCCACCTTTCTCCACAGACTCTGACTACAGTGAACTTACTTGTCCCCTTGTCCCCCATTAGAGTTATTTTCTAAAACTCTAGACTGCTTCATCTAAAGTATTTTTTTCATTCTGTTTGTATCCAAGCAGAACTTGACTATAGAACTATCACTCAACTGGATTGACTAGTTTTATTTTAAATCATGACCACAGACCTCACGTAGACACTAACCTGTGAATCAATCCTTTTGAGTTTCATGCATCAGCAGTTTGCTAGTGTATCAGGCAATCAACTTGAAGACAGCTCACTAGGATTTACCCCAGCTGAACAACAGAAAGAAAATAGGAAAAAAATATGAACAGAGCTTCATATACATGTAAGATTACATAACAGATCCAATATTATCCTCAGCTCCCAGAAGTAGAGGAAAGCTCAGAGGTGAAAGGGTATGTGTAAAAACAATGGCTAAAGCCTCCCTAAATTTGGCAAAAAAAAGACACATATCTATAGATTCAAGAAGCTAAACAAATACTATATAGGATAAACTCAAAGGAACACATGCCAAGACATGACAATTAAGCTTCTGAAATCTATACACACACACTCACACACATACACACACACACACACACACACACACACACACACTAAAGCAGATAGAGATGAATGACTATTGAATACATTGATTTGAGGTGGTAACACCAATTTACGTGACAGTGGACTTCCCATCAGAAACCATAGAGGCCAGAAGGAAGTACCACATTTTTCAGGGGCCAAGAGAAAGAACTCTCAACCAGGAAGTCTAAATGCAGTTCTTCCAACAGAAGGGAGAAGCTAAAAGGAGCCAACTTAGAGCATCAGGAGAGAGGAAGGAACAAGAAAAAGGGCAGAAATACGGGCACGCACACTAGACTCTACTTTTCCTCTTGAACTTTAAAAATCATAGTTGATGAGTGGAACAAGCATTATAACACTGTCTGACCCTCAAGACAAAGATATTTAAAAATGGGGAAGTAAAAGGACCCGAATCAAAGTTAGGCTTTTACATTCCACTGACTTGGTAAGACAGAATGTGTCACATTACACATTCGGAAATGTCCTTCCTCAACACTTCTTCCCCTCCATTGCCTCTCCATTGCTCTGTGATATCACAGCAAAGCTTTCTGAGAGACTTTCTCTTATCAACCCACTGCCATGCTTACTTTTCCTTCCAACCACTCCACCAGAATTGGTGTTTTCTAGGTCATTTGTAATTCTGTCAAGAGCACACAACCACTGCCACTTTCCCAAAGAGTCTCAGGTAATCGAGGGCATTTTCCTACAGGCGGCCGCTGATGTCGAGATTACTCAGAGCATCAATTTTCTGAGTCACTGTCCCTCGCTGCCTTTGGCACCTTGACAATAGAGCTCTAATAGCTTTACACGTTAAAGCACAAGTTCTCTAACATCTCAGACCCCGGCTGGTCTTTCATTACCTGGAGCTGTGCGTTGAAACAGGTGAAACACTTGAAGTTAAAATCTTCTTACGTTTATTGAGGTTTTAGCTGTGATACATCACCAGACCCAACAAGAACACAAAGTCTCAGGTCACGCCGAATGAAGACTTACAAGAATTAAGCTACGTCCTAATTTCACTCTCCAGTCTTGATGTTATAAAAGATAACAGCGATTCTTGACGCACGGTAGAATTTAGTCTGTGCATTCATTTCGAGCAGGACGGCACGTTGAATGGAACTTTGAGTATTCTGAGAATAGAACCACCTCAAGTAGGATGGATTTTACCAAGCACTCATTTTTTTAGGAGTTGGACAAAGGGAGGGAGTGGGAAAGAGGTGTGCGTGTGTGAAATGTGTGCGAGAGGGACAGAGAGAGAGGGCAGGTCAAATAGGCAAATTTGAGCAGAAGACACACTTTGGGGTCCACTTGGCCTGAATTCAGATCTTCAGAGTGGGACCCCTGGTGAGTTACGCAGCTGCTGCGAGCCTTACCTGTGAGGTGCGGGGACAGCGCAAGTACAGGGTTCTGGGCATGAGACAGTCGCCAGTGCTGATCACCGCATCGTGCTGCCCTCTGGCCTCCACCTGGGAGTTGAAGAACAGCTCGTATTGGCTTCCCTGGGTTTGGGTGCACCATGAGTGAGGGCAGAGTGACCCTTGTCATCTCCACGCAGAACATGTGATTTTCACTGTGATGTCTGCAGAGCTCTTTGGCCTCCCACATGGCATCTGGCAGCTCTCAAGATGGCACTTGGTATGGGCTCAGAGCAGAGACCCTTGCTTTTGTGAGTTGTCCGTGTCCCCTGGGCTGGAACTAAGTCTTGGCTGTCCGAACACCGAGATTTGCAGATATGTGTTGCTGTAACATAGCCTTGTCTCTGCATGTCGGAGCTCAGCGGTCAGAGGGCTTTTCGGGGCCAAGGTCACAAATGCTGAGGTTTCTTTTGCTCCCTTGCCTTGTAGAGAGTGTTGCAAACTCTCTCGTTTTATTGCTACCTGCCCTGATATGTCCTTACCTCCTGAAGTCTCCGCTGAACCCAGGCTTAGTGAGGACAAGTAACAACACTGACTACCAGTGGGCGCTGGGAGTAAACACAAGAGACTTGGTTATTGGACGGAGACAAGTAAAAGGCCCCATGATCAGCCTGTGACAATGCAAGTTCCGATAAAACATGATTGTGGGCAAGTCCCTCCTCTTTTCCATCCTGTTCTCACTTCATGAACCTTGTAATAAAATAGCCCCAAATCCTGTGCTATCAAGAGCATGGGACCTTCCACTGAAGACATGAGACCCTGCTTGGTGGCTGGCACTCCTTAGCATCAGATCTATAGTGAGGGTGATGTGTGGGCTAAGAGGGCAGACGGTGGTCATGGTCATGGTGTGGTGAGTGTGCAATGAGTCACTCTGCTGTGTGAACCTTCTCATGCCCACTACATAGTCACCTGTGCCAGTTCTGTCCTTGTCTGGGGTGCTCACAGTCCTGTGTGGCCAGTGCTGGAATGTACACCCATCAGCCTGCAGGGGTCTGCGCACCTGCTACAGCTGATGCTGACAGAGCAGCCAGCAGCCATTGGCAATGCCAACCACATTCCCTTCATCACCTGCCATGTTTCACACCTGCCTCACTAATCTTCCCAGACCACAGCCTTGCTCATTTACCTCCTTGTTCCGAAGTCTCCCATGCTTCTCCACCCTCTTCAGAGCACAACTTCCCTGCATGGGCTTGCTGCGGCTGTTGTAACAAGGCACCACACATGGGGGGCTTAAATGACAAGGTTAATTGTCTCTCTGCTCTGGAGGTGGGAGTCCAGGATCAAAGTGTCAGTAGGGTTGGTTCCTTCTGAGGCTGAATGTGTTCCAGACCTTTTCCCCAGCATCAGGTAGTTTGCTGACAATTTTTCGTGTCTTTGGCTTGTAGAAGCAGCACCCCATTTTCTGCCTTTAGCATCACATGGGCTTCTCTCTGAGTGTCTGTCTCTTTGTCCAAATTTCTTCTTTCTGTAAGGACACCAGTCATATTGGATCAGGGCCCCCTAATGACCTCATCTTAACTTGATTACAATAGCAAAAACCGTATTTCCAAATAAGGTCATATTCTGAGTAATGGGGTTATAATTTCAACAAATCTTTCTTTTGGGGGGACACAATCCACCCCTAACATTCCCCTCATTGAATAATCAAGACTGTTCACAACCTCTTCCAAACCTCCTGTTCCATCTGTACTCCAAATTCCAATTCTCTTCCCTACTGTGCCTGGTCCCACCAGCCTGTTTGAAGGCAGTCTTGCCTGGCATACTCAGCCTCCTTCTCAGGTCTATACACCTTTTGAGACCTGGCTAAGTCACTTCCATGAAGATCATTCTGAATCTCACCAACCTTTGGTGCTATATGTGGGCATTCTAAATTTGCTTTTGACAAATGTCACAGATCAGGCACAGACCTTCCAGCAACTCTGTCTTCCAGGTCAGTATCACCCCTAGACTGGGCAGAAGAGAATTTTGCTCTGGGTCCCCATGGGGTGAGGTATCCGTGGAGCCCAGGGAACAGAACTGTCAAGGGACCATATCACTTCTAGACTATTGTCCCCGACCAAATGGCCATCAGTCTGCATCTGACTCCTACCTGGAATTACCCTCCTCAGGGGAACCTCACCACCAGGAGCTCCACCTCAGGCCTGGAGGTGGTTAGGAGTGCTGGAGGGGTGGAGGGAGTATGGATGTGCAGGTTGTGCAGCCTCGAACTTTCACGGGAGGCTGCCCAGCCACTGGAGGAGGAGGGCCCTGACCACACTGCAGGGTCAGGGGCTGGATCTTTCTGTGTAAAACCTCCAAGCAGAAAAAGAATCCTAGATTTCAGTCTGGCTTTTCAGATAATTACAGAGCTATATTTGTCAAAGTGGAGAAATAGAACATATTTTATCTAGCAGGCTATAAGCTTGATTCATGACTTTAAAATATTTAACCCTATTAGATGTGGGCTTCCATTTGAGCTTTTGCTCTGAGCCCACCAAAGGTCGGGGGTGGCCTTGCTCCAGGTGATCCCCTTCTACCCTGTGTCTGCCTGTGGTTTCCAAACCTGTTCATTTTAAGAAGAGTGCAGCTGAAGGTGATCCTTCTTGACCCTCCATTTGTTTTAGGAGATCTTGGTTAGTTGTGGTAGCATTCTCCTGCTCTCCTCTTTTGTTATGAGGACAGCAAAATATTTCCCGGGAGTGGATAGTCATCCTGATAAAAGACGGAGAATAAATCACTGGGACAAGGATGATGGATCCCCAGACACACTGTCAGGTCATAAACATCTCCGAAAAGCACAAGGAAGCGTGTTTTTATGTGAAGAAGCAGTCAGGGTGAGACCCTATGGTCTCTCTCCAGGAAGAGGCTTTGATATCCTCAAATGGACCAGCTTGTCCTCAGTGAGGAAATAAATCTGCCAGCCTTCCTACAGAGGACCTTGGGCCACTTGGAGATTTGATGACGATGAGACTGGTAAGGTATGCCCTACATGGACCCAGGGACAGAGTAACTCCTGCCACTCTCATGTGAGGAGAAGAGGGGATGCCCAATGGGCAGAAACAGACCACTGTGAGTCTATTTGGGAATTTTCAAAGGTAGGCAAGATGCTTAAAAATTACTGCAAAGGTCATGTGTTGACAGAAGTCATTTGGCCAGATATAAACACACCTGGAATTTTGCTTTCTGCACATAGGAAGAACTGTGACCTTTCCTTTCTCCTGTCCTGGCACTACCCTGTCACTTGGGAGAGCAGCCAAGCCTGCCTGGTGGTCAATGCCAACTTCCGGTTCTTCTGGACACCCTCTGCCTGGTGGCTGTCGCCCCACCCTCTCTTCCCCCTCAGGGACATAGTGAATGAGTGTCTCTCTCTCTCTGTGGTGCATCCTTCATTAAATTATCCTAGACAAAGTAACTTCACTCCCTAAATTTTTAAAAAAGATTTTATTTATTCATTTTAGAAAAGGGAGGAGAGAGAGAGAGAGAAAGTTGGAAAGAGAGAGAGAGAGAAGGGGGAGGGAACAAGAAGCATCAACTCCCATATGTGCCTTGACCAGGCAAGCCTGGGGTTTCAAACCTGAGACCTCAGGGTTCAAGGTTGATGCTTTATCCACTGCGCCACCACAGGTCAGACCCTAAAACTTAATCCTAGTTAAATTAACTTTACTTCCTAAAATTTACTGGGGTGAAAACCTCCTCTTTCCTCCTTTTCTTCCTTCTTGTTTTCCCTCAAACACTTCAGTGAAACCTCTCCTCTTTTTCTCCCTCTATTTCATTGGTGAATCAAAATATTATTCCTATTATGATTTAAGTGAAAATCCAAAATACCTATTCAAAGAATGACCTCCTGTATGTTTGGTACAAAATATATCTTGATCTAGTTCTTCATGGCTGTCTCTGTGCTGCTTAACAACTTGATGTTGCTGGCTGAACAGCGAGTCCTGGGACTGTTTAAGATGAGCAGTGTGTCAACCCCACTAGTCAATCGCTGAGTGAACATTATGGTTCTTTTTTTTATAACACAGCCTTCATTTACAGAGCTTTGAAATAAAAATACAAGCAGGCAAACAGGCTTTGGGGTATCTGAGAGATTGTACACCGAAGGGTAGGTGCACAATTAATTATTAGTTCTTTCTACTTCATGTGGCAGAGATTATAGACTGCCTGTCCAGTACACATCTCTTTTTCTTCTTTAGCCACAGAGACCTATTTTATTGAGAATAACCGCGAGTTATTGAGAGTTCAGCTACCAAATCCAAATGTTTTAGCCTTCACTGAAAACAGGTGGGGCTGTGCCTGAATTCAGGTCACTGAGATTCAAACAGCAGATGTTTCTGGGACTTCCAGAAAAGCACCTTAAGAGAAGGAAGGAGAACAGACACACATTATTTTTTTCACCCTTTTACCTTTATCTTTCTTCCTGCCTGGAACACAGGCATGATGGTTGTGCTCCAGGAGTCATCTTGGGCTGGAAGGTAGCCTTGCAGTTGGAAGTCACTCACTAAAAATAGCAAAATGGAACTTTAGAAGGAGCCTGGGACTGTCTTCTTTGAATTTGCTTATGCAAACTAAAAATAATTCCTACCTTCTTCAAGCTGCTGACATATGACTTCTGTTTTACGTACTTGAATCTGATGTTGGCCAATACACTCTGCCACCCACAAGAGCAAGAAACATTCCATTATTTTTCTAAATCAGTGAAAATGGATTTCAAATCCCACTAAGCTGACTGGTGAGAACTATGTCCTCAGAAGTGTTTGGGGGACATTCTTGAATGTCTCTGGACTTGTTTTACCCAGAAAATGTGGGGAAGGTATCTGACATTTGGCTCATCAGGATAGCCACTATGATGCCCGTCCAGAAGAAGGCAGAAATGACCCCAAGGCTTGGTGTGGGCACTGAGGTATTTTTTTATAACAGAGACACAGAGAGAGATGGACAGGGACAGACAGACAGGAACGGAGAGATGAGAAGCGTCAGTCATTAGTTTTTCGTTGTGCGTTGCAACACCTTAGATGTTCATTGATTGCTTTTTCATATGTGCCTTGACCGCGGGCCTTCAGCAGACCGAGTAACCCCTTGCTCAAGCCAGCGATCTTGGGTCCAAGCTGGTGAGCTTTTGCTCAAACCAGATGAGCCGGCGCTCAAGCTAGCGACCTCGGGGTCTCAAACCTGCGTCCTTCTGCATACCAGTCTGACACTCTATCCACTGCGCCACCTCCTGGTCAGGTGGCACTGAGGTCTTGAGCACATATGCAGACTGGCAACCCAGTCCAGTCTCCCTGGGTGCCCTGAGTGGCTATGCATGTCTTTTCCTGCCAGTCCCTTTGGGTTCCAAAGGGCTTTAGTGTTCAATGACCTCCACAGCCCTGACAATGCCTTGACTGACAGCCCTCTCTAAATGCGGGAGATCCCCCTACCCAGAGCAGCAGTCTCCCTCCACTCTTGGAAGACCCTACATTGACACCCTTGGGAGACAGGAATTCTTGAATTGTAAACAGTCCTAAGGGTGGGGTGAGCCGGGGGAAGGAGACGCTCACCCTAAAAGAAGGGTTTTCTTATTTTGTCCTGTTCGCGTGCACGTGAGCTCCTCCTGGGAGAAGGCAGCACTTCCTTGGGTTCACAAACAAAAGGCAGAGCATGCGGAATGTGCTCTGAGACCTTGTGTAGAATCTCCATGTATTTCCGCACCAACATCCCAGGGTTAAACCTGTTCTTTTATTAACGTAACGTAGTTATAAGAGCTAAAAGTTTAAGAAATTGAAAAACAAGACAAGCACAGAATGGAAGTTAATGTAGAAAATGGAAAGGTTTAAAATGGAAGGAATTTGATGTTATTGTAGAGAAAACAGGGAACCAGTACCATGGGCAGGGGCAGGGGCACAGGCAATGCTTACCTGCTGGACAGCAGGAGCCTGACTCGGGGAGGAGTGGGCTGAGTCAAGGTCACCTACGCTAGTGACTGTTTGCCTTCTACATCAATAAGTTTGGCTTATTATAGATTTCACTGTATCATATTTATTAAAAATGTAGACATCACACACAGTTATTTGACCTCCTGCAAACTGAAATCCAGATGAAGTGGAGTTTGATGTAATATGTGTCTGTCTGTCCTTTTGAAAATCTAGCACTAGCCTCTCCCTTGGAATGACGAAAGATTATTTCTCCCCAAATAATGGTACAAGACCATGGAGCTTAGGTATGTGGTGTATCAGTCGCAGTTTCTAATGGTTCCAACACAGAGGAAATTCTGCCTCTGCTTCCCCCTCTGCAACTGGCCATGATGACCGTGGCCCCTTCCACAGAGGCCTGGTCAGTGTCGGAGGTTAAATGCATGTCTGGCATGTGAGAACAGGGAGCTCCCCAGAGGCAGGCTTGTTGTGGTGCCGTTACAGTAAGGATGCGGTCTGCATGTGTGTGAACCCACAGAGGTCACCCTTCACATAGGCCTGCCTACTCCCAAGTACTTGCGCCTGCCAGGGAAGAGGTGACAGAGTTTGGGCCTGTTTGGGTTTGTTGCCTATAATCGTGGTTCCACGGCAGCTCCTGCTGAATCCGGAGCTGGGTTCTGGGCGTTCACCGTCTTATTAATGCACCCTTCTGACTCACTTCCCTGCCCAGAGAGCTGTGAATCAAGTCTGAAAAACAAGAAACTTGAAACACTTTCCTTCCCCCTCCCCAACCCCGCCCCGGCAAATCTATCCAAAGGCCTTATTTTTTTGTAAGTGGTAGACCTGAGTCAGCTTGTTCCTTCATTTCTTCCTAAGCTACTGTATTTCTTTACAAAAAAGAACATGAGTCCATGGAATGAACTCGACACAATATACTGGGAGGTGCAAGAAAATCAGGGATGAGTTAGCACAGTATTTTGAAAGTGTGCCCTCAGTTGAAAAAGAAATAGACTCACAGAGAACCCATGATCTCTGCAAACTGAGTCGGAGTTGCAGACCAGGTGAGTGGCTGTGGCACGGTCCCTGTGTCCTGAGGCATCGTGAGCAGGTGCATGGCAGGTAGGAAGGGAGGAACTGCCAAGGGATACTCCCTCCCGGAGTCCACGCAGCCTGCCGGTCAGACCGTGACAGTGTGCTGTGCCGTCGACCACTGTGACATGAAAGGTCATACTAAAAGTTGATAAAAAAGAGTTGGCTTCTTTGGGCTCAGGTCTACTGTGATTGGAAACCACTGGGTGAATTCGAACTTAGTTCTTCCCATCCACCTGCGCAACGTGACACCTGCTTTTTCTGGGACCCGCGGGCACACATTGCCCTCAGTGAACAGGCTGTATTGCTTGCTGTCGGCCAGGAGGAGCCCAGCCCAGTGGCCAACAGATGTCAAGGTGTGAATTGGAGCTAAGTACGCTTGGTGATGCTGCCGCGAGTAGGCAAAACACACGTGTTACAGCACCAGGTGGCAGTAGGAACGCTCTTTACCGAAACCACCAGTGCCCTAGCTTTTGTCTCCCTGAGTTCCTCTGGATGATGGGTCCTGCTGGGTCCTGTTGCAGAAGGTGTGATGAGTGCCAGGGGGTTAGCACCTGTTAGCGTCGGTAGAGAGTTATTAGTAAGGGGAGGGGGCAAAGGGAATCAGACATAAAAGGGCTTGCTTGTCACTGGGAAATTAAAGCTTCAGATACCCCAGGGTTTCCTAGCAATGCCCACCAAGAGGATCAGCATCCGTCTCTTCCCGTGTAGGGAGGAAGGTCGAGCTTTTCAATCTCCCTAGGATACAACTGGTCCATTTGCCCAGGCTATGGGGAGAGGAACAAAGAGCCGGATAGATCCGCTGGGCGCATGCGCAGTAAAAGCCAAGCTGGAGGCCTGTCAGTCTGGCCTAGAAGAAAGTTATGATTGGTTAGTGGGAGGGACCAATGCAAACCCATGAAAGATTAAAAACCTAATTGGTTAGTTTGGAAAAATCCTAGCTCTGGCCGGATAGCTGGGATGGTTGGAACATAGTCCTGAAGCACAGAAGTTGAGGATTTGATCCCTGGTCAGGGCACATATAGAAGCAGCTCAACGTCTCCCTCCTCCCCCCCCCCCCCGCCCCCAAAAGGAAAAAAAAGGCTTCATCCTTCCCAATGCCCAAGGCAATATAAGCCTAATGAGTACTCTTCCTCTCTTCTGTCCTTTGGGAACACTCACCCATGTGTTCGCTAGTTCTCCAAGCAGCCATATGGTTCTAAATGCTGCAAGGGTTGGTGGACTGCTGGCTGTGCGGACCCCAGGCCTGGACACAGGCCAACCAAGGCAAATCCCGGAGCACAGGACTGATAAAGACCAGGATGACTTTTTCAATGGTGGGACGAGTGGAGATGAGATGAACCATGTGTTCTAACTTCATTAAAGTTGCCCAAGCCACAGTCCCCCACACATGAGTCCCCTGGCATGCCTTTCCTGCAACTCCAGAAAAGAACGTCATTCTCACTCGCAACACACCCACAGAGCCCTGAAGACCAGCCTCAGGAGAGCTGAATGAGCAAACACCTCGATTCAGAGACACATTCTAAAGCAGGGGTCCCCAAACTTTTTACACAGGGGGCCAGTTCACTGTCCCTCAGACCATTGGAGGGCCGGGCTATAAAAAAACTATGAACAAATCCCTATGCACACTGCACATATCTTATTTTAAAGTAAAAAAACAAAACAGGAACAAATACAATATTTAAAATAAAGAACAAGTAAATTTAAATCAACAAACTGACCAATATTTCAATGGGAACTATGGGCCTGCTTTTGGTAATGAGATGGTCAGTGTCCGGTTCCATATTTGTCACTGCTAGCCGTAATAAGTAATATGACGCTCTTCCGGAGCCCTGACGCGTGCGTCCCACGTCACCGGAAGTAGTACTGTACGTGAGCCATGCCACCACATACAGTACTCCAGGGGCACAGGATGTGGATGCATCCTGTGCTCCTCTCACTGACCACTAAAGAAAGAAGTGCCCTTTCCGGAAGTGCAGCAGGGTCAGATAAATGGCCTCAGAGGTCAGCATGTGGCCCGTGGGCCGTAGTTTGAGGACCTCTGTTCTAGAGGGTTATCCAATGGGTCTGCATCCCAGGTGCCCTCCCGGGAAACCTGCCCCATGGCATAACTTCCAACCAGGTGTGTGTTAATAGAGGCCTAACAACTGGCTCTTCAAAAGCAGAGAAGCCGGATTTATAGCATTTGCTTGTTTCCATGGTGCAAATACGCTCGCTATGGCTGCATTCCAGATGGCAGGGCCTGGTCACCTCTGCTGCGCTGGGCCGGCTGCTCTGTGTCAGTGCCACATGGGGCGTCTGTGACCTCGGCAGCGCAGCTGTAAGAAACAGCCAAGGAGCCAGCAGTCTTAGTGGTGCCTTTGTTTTGATATTTACTTAATTGTATGTGAGTAAAATTTAATTTCTAATAGGAGTTGGACTTGACCAGGTCGCAAAGCCCTGACAATTTAATAAGCTGCTCCCACCACCTCCCCATCCTGGTCTCTGTCCCTCCTCTCCACTGGTCTGCCTCAAGTCAGGGCTCACTTTCAGGCCCTATGCCAGGGTTTGCTTCCCTGGAGAGCAGATCTCAGTCCCCTCCAGAAAACAGGGCTGCTCATGGCTTCTTTGGGCTCCATCCACAGGCCAGCAGGCAGTCATCTGTGTGCCTCTCTGGTCTCCTGAAGCAGAGAAGATGACACTCCTCCACACTCTTGTCTGTTAGTAGGCATGTCACCCTGGAGGCTGCTGAGCTGCCAGTATCAGACAGGGTGATAAGCTGCCTGTAGTCAGCGCAGACACACAACCTGCCATCTGGGTGGTGTCAGAGTGTGTATGCAAGTGTATATGTGGGCACAAGTGTGCGTGAGGGTATGTGTGTGTGGCATGCATGTGAGGATACCTGTGAATATGTGTACTGTATGTGAGTGTGTGAATCTGTGTGTATGACAGTGTGTGCATTGCATGTGAGTGCGTGTGAGTGCATGTATATGGATAGGTGTATTGTATGTGAGTGTGTATGAATCATGTGTATTGTATGTGTAGTATGTGTAAATGTGTGCTTATGAAAGTTTGTGCATTGTGTGTATGTGAATATGTGTGAATGAATATATACGAACATGTATACTGTATGTGAGCATGTGTGAATGCATATGTATGAATGTGTGTGTATTGTGTGTGAATGTGTGTGTGTGAATGTATATGTGTGGTGTCAGCACCCCTCCCCCTTACTCTAGCAGCAGCACCTCCTGTGCACTGGGTGCCACCCTCACCCCTGACATGGCCCCTGTGGAGCTGCCGTGGAGGTGGTGGGCCACCTAGAGGCAAAGAAAGGACACCAGGACTGGGCTGGCTTCCCAGTGCCTCTGGCCAGTGGCCGCAGTGGGGGCCCGTGACCAGAGCAGAGTTCTGTCCTAACTGATTGGGAGTCTTCAAGGGCACTCTGTAAGAACAGTGTCCATGCATGATGGCTGCTGCTCAGGAGAGGGAGGAGTGGAACAGGGGAGGTCACTTTTCCTCTCCCAGGGAAACAACACGTGTACTGTCTGTACCTGACTTGCAGGTGTGCAGACTGCTGGGATCCTGTTCGGCCCCTTCCCGCCTGCAGCACCTGGGCCCTCTGGGGCCCTCTTCTAACTTCGCAGGATCTGTTGTTGGAATATTTGTGTCACACAGGCTGAGGGTGGAGGGAATGTCTTGATGAAATCAGCATGCCCTTGAACATGTGATCAATGTCCAGAATCAGTTACATGAGCCCCGGGGAGCAGTGAGCGCCACTCTGTTTGGACCTGGCACCAGAGCACTCTGCAGAAAGTGGTCAACAGGTGATCACACCATTTGTTTTGTTCCCAAAGTGAAAGGAACAGAACATACAGGGGGACAGGCCTGTCAGGGCAGCTATGCCCTTTCAGACGAAAACAAGCTGTTTCTGAAACATGCAAAGGTTAGGTGACTGTGACTTCCAGGGATTGTTTTGCTCTATTTTTGTCTGCAAACATCCCTGTTTTCTGGGTTGAAAACATGTCTTTATGTCCCCCTGCCCCCTGAGCTAAGAGAATAACTGGCTGGGGAGAAAACACAATTTAAATGTGTTTTATTCCCATTTTAGAGACATCTCATTACTTCTTCAGCGCCGCGGCCTCTCTCTGGGCTGAGGCTCCCGCTTCAGCAGGGCTGGGTGCCTTCTTAGGTATGCACCCTCCATTCCATTCGCTTCGTTCTAAATGTTTTGTTTCCAATTTTTGCCTCCATCTCCGTCCAGTCACCTCCTGACCCGGCATCCTGACTGCTCTAGGGCCCGCAAGTAAGGGCAGGCCAGCTAGGGTCCTGTCCCAGGGGGACCTTGGGGAGGTCTCAGCCTCCCCTGTAATGTGTGCTTATCGCATCCACAAGGGGCTCTCTAGTGTTCTTCCTTCTCTCATCCCAGGTAAGGTTATTCTGTGTCATCTCTGAGTTGATGAGGATCCAAGAAACCCGATGACTTGCCTGTGGTTACGCAACCACTCAGCCGCGGGTTCTGCCTCTGCCTTGATTGCGTGGGCTGGGAACCCATCTGCATTTTGTCTTGCTATTATCTCCTTCCCCACAACCCCTTCGGTGTTATCTTTTCCCAGGTGACCCTTCCACTTCTTCCACAAGCTGAGGACCCCCCCATAGGCTGGTGACAGGAGGCTGGGGACAGACAGACACAAACAGTAGTATCCAGAAGCACTCTGGGTGCGAGGTCCAATTCTCCAAAGGGTGCTATACAATTTTTCTGGTAGTTGGGGGGTAGTCTGTCCCTCACGCCCGCTGGAACCGGTTACAGCCAGTTCCTTTTGGCTCTCACCACAGGCCAGCTTTAGGCTTGGGTTTTTATTTCTGCCCTGGACCTACCTCCGTGTCGTCCATGCCTGTGGTTGGACCAACTTAGTGAGGGTTGCCCCAGGGCAGAGATGGAAGGGAGGGCTGCTGGGGTGAGGCTGCAGAATGGGGTACAGTAAGGACAAGCTCCATCCTGGGTCAGAACTGCGGCCTGGGACCTGGAGATGTGGGTGGGACACAGGTGAGGATGATGAAGAGATGGGCTGCAGCCCTGGGGACCCTCTTTGCCCCTCTCTAGTGACAGATGAAAGAGGAAGTTCTCGGCCCTGCCAGGCAATGGAGCAGGAGCAGGAAGAAGATGTGGGCTCTTCTAGAGTCAGGCAGAAGATGTGGGCTCCCTTGAATGCAGGCTTGAAGAATAACAGTGAACTGGCATTCATAGTGAGGACATGGCACTTTCTCGGCCTTTGGGCTCTGTTGGTGTCATTCTACATTCTCAATTCTCCAACATCCCCTGTGTGTCCAGTGACTCAGTTCCATTCTGACACTAATTGGAGACAGTATAGTCTCTACGGGGCAAGGGCTTGGTGCTGCAAGACTGCTCATCTCAGGTGCTGGACATGAGTCTCAGGGTCCACCCTTCTTCTGATCAACCAGCCATAAATTTAGAGGCTCTCAAGACAGTTACCCAGGTTCAGTAGTTCACGTGGACTACTCACAAAATGCAGGAAAGTGCTTTCCTTACGATGACTGCTTTATTACAAAGGCTATACCTTGGGATGCTCCAGGTGGGAGGATGGCTGTTTAGGGAATGGTGGTAGGGGAGGCCGAGTGGAGCCCCGACACCCTGTCTGGAGCAGCGCCCATCTAGCACATTGACGAGTTCACCAACCCATAGGCTCTCTGAACCCTGTGGTTTGGGGTTTTTCTGGTTTTATCATGTAGACATGGTTGATTAAATCATTGGCCATTGTAGTATAACTCGATATCTAGCCTCTCTCATTCTTATTTCTTATCATACTGCAATACTACATCCGAGAGAGAGATTGTGCAACCAATATGCATGAGTAAGTTTTCTGATGTTAGTTTTAGCCCCGGTACCAGGTAGAACCCTCTTGTCACCAGAAGGCAGGAGCCTGAATGATCCCTAGACCACAGTGTGACCAAGGCAGACATGACCTGTTGAGACCCTCGGTGTCTGGGAAGACCCACCCTCAGTTCCAGGGCAAGTAGACATTGTAAGGAGCAGCAGTTCCCAGAGAGCCTGGAGGCGAACAGCCGCCTCCCCGGCCCTCTCAGAGGGTGCTCGGTCCCACACTGGCCTGCAAGTAGGCCTAGCCATGTCTTGGCCTCCACTGGCCTGTGTCCAGCTCTGGGCCTGCCCACTGCTTTCCCCTCTCTGGAGTCGAGGATGAGACGCACTAAAGTGAGTGGCCACTCAAGGTCTTAAGTTGGGAAGGCTGCCTTGAGAAATACTTAGGTTCCAGTTCTCAATATTTGGAGGACAAACCAGTTGTGCATGTGTATTGAGGGAGGCACCTAGTTTGTGGCATTTACCAGTTTCCATGGTGTAAATTACCCATCATGGCTGAGTTCCTACTACCAGTATGACAGCTCCACACACAAAGTTAGGAAGAGGCCCACAGTAGCCACCACCATAAAGTGCTTCCACCAGACAGACACCACAGACACACATAACC
Source organism: Saccopteryx bilineata (assembly GCF_036850765.1). Classification (NCBI taxonomy): domain Eukaryota; kingdom Metazoa; phylum Chordata; class Mammalia; order Chiroptera; family Emballonuridae; genus Saccopteryx; species Saccopteryx bilineata. The sequence goes on along the minus strand of NC_089491.1, from coordinate 102,077,559 downwards.
CAAGAATTACAGACAATTACATGGCACATGAAACAGGAGGTGATGTGATATGAGTATTTATCACCTTGTATTTTAACATAATTTATTTCATGGTAAATGCATACATTTTAATTTTTAATAATGGTCATGCCTAACAACTGGTCCTCAAATTCATGAACATTTGGTAATCGGCTCCCACAAATGGATGTCAGCCAGCCGGAGCTGCCCCGGAGGCTCTGGCTGGCTGTGCTCAGTGTTATCACAGGGGCTTCTGTGAGATCACTTCCCCCGGGGTCCCTAGGTGGCATGTGCCCCGTGAAGCAGCGCACGTGGGCACCCACTGGCTTTGGGGATGGCCACGTGCTTATTCGGGGAATTGTTCTCAGGGGTTCATGTGGGAGCTTCCATGAGCAGTTTCATTTTTCTTAGTTATGGTATCAGTTTATGTGTGTGCACTGTTCATCCCATTAACGGCATCAAGCAGTGCAGCGCGTTGGCGGGACGGGGAGGGCGAAGGCCTTTGCAAGCATGCTCTTCTGTGAGCGCCTGTGTGGCTATGCATGTGCGTCTGTATCTGCCGTGGGAGCTACGAGAAGAAAAGTCAAAACTAAATTCCACTGTGTAGGAGTGTGCATGGGTCATGATACGACAAAGAAAGGTAAAGAAAGAAAAGAAGAAAAAAAAAAGAAAAGTAAAGAAGTGACAACCATAAAAGCCAGCCTGTGGCTCCTCTGGGAGGGTGGGTGACTTGGAGGCAGGCCCGGGGGGTCTGGGCAGTCATGGGGGTGGCTACAAGCATGGTTATCTCACAGAACTTTGGTAAGCTTCACGTTTGCTCTGTGCAGCTTTGTTTTTCTTTTTAATATTTTTACTTTATTGATTTTAGAGGGAGAGGAAGGAAGAGAGAGAGAGAGAGAGAGAGAGAGAGAGAGAGAGACAGGAGCATTGGTTGGTTCCTGTACGTGCCCTGATTGGGGATCAAACTAGCAAACTTTGTGCTTGGGCCAACGCTCTGACTGAACTATCTGGCCAGGGCAGGTGTTCAGCTGTCTGTGCTTGTGGTGTATTTAACAATAAAAAGTTAACTATATATCCATATATATGAATATATGTGTATATCCATACATAAACATCTGTGTGTGTGTGTGTGTGTGTGTGTGTGTGTGTGTGTGTATATATATATATATATGAGGGTATAGGTATATATATTTACATATGTGCACATGTTTTTGCATGTACACACACATTTTAAGTGCACACTATCTCTTTTTCATCTGCATTGTCAAAAGGTTTTGCTCTTGGGCCACGCTGGGGAAACCAGTTTGTCCAGGGCCTCTGCAGCCTGGGCCGTACCAGGCTGTGTTTCGCTGGCTTCTCTCACTGGAGGCCCTGCGGGGCCTGGCGGGGCACTGCCAGGACAGGAGTGAGAAGTGGTGCTTGCCTGTCACAGGGGCCGTGCTGCTGAGCAGAGCCTGGGTGGCCTTCCCAGGACAATGGGCTCAGAGCTGCTGTGTGCCTCTCTCCTGCTGTCCCCATGCCTGGCCCTGACCAGGTTACTGACCTCCTGAACCTGAGGGTGCACCGCCCTCCCGAAAGTAGGTGCCAGCTCTCCACTGCACAGGGAAGCAGGATAGGGGCCGCCCCGGCAGCTCCCGCAGGTGGCTGAAGTTTCCTTCCCCCGCCCGCGCCTGTCCTAGCCTAGCCTCACATCTGCGGCACTTCCCAGCGGGGCCCCTTCCTGCAGGCAGCACCCTTCTCAGAAGCACGCTTTCTCTTCCCAGGCCGGCAGCCCCACTGGGTTTGGGGGCTGAGAACAGGTTCCTGCTCTCATGCTCAGAAGTGGACATGACTGAGAACCGGCTGGGAGTCACTGGGGAACCAAAGGAAGGCCAGCTCCAGGAGTCCTGTCAGGTCCCCAGAACAAGGGCATTGGAAGCACAGCTGGGCAGCCTGGTGGCCCCAGGAGGCCCTGTCCAGGGCACGGCACCATCGTCACCCAGTGTCCCAGGGCTGCTTAACCCTTTGGAAAGGCAGTGGCATGCAACTGCCCCGGATGGTCTCGGGAAGCTGTCATCTACTTTAAATGTAAACTTACCATCTCCCTCTGGCTGCTTGTTCCTTAAAGGGGGACTGTCATTTGTGTCCCCAGCTCCTCAGGTTTTTGTAAAGGGTAGTAAAGTGTCATTCCAACTTTGAAAGCTCAGTGAACTCCATCTTTGTTGTTCTAATAAGGCCACAACATTTACAAGTTCATTTCTTTGATTTTTTTTCTTTTGTCTGGTTTATTTCATCTGTAATTCTGAAGGTAAATAACTTTCTGCTATTTCATTGTCATTTTGGCCAGATTTTGTTGTTGTTGTTGTTTATTTGTTTTTGAGAGAGGCAGGGAGAGAGAGAGAGAGAGAGAGAGAGAGAGCTAGAGAAACATCAAACTACTCCTGTATGTGCCCTGACCGGGAACTTGAACTGGCAATCTTTGTACTCCAGGATGACGGCCCAACTGACCAAACTATCCAGCCAGGGCTTAATTTTCTTTCTTTCTTTCTTTCTTTCTTTCTTTCTTTCTTTCTTTCTTTCTTTCTTTCTTTCTTTCTTTCTTTCTTTCTTTCAGACAAAGAGAAGAATGGAGAAAGAGGGGAGGGGGAAGGGAAGCGTTCATTTGTTGTTTCATTCATTTGTGCATTCATTGGCTGCTTCCCATGTGTGCCCTCAGACCAGGGATCAGACCTACAGCCTTGTTGTTTTGGAACGATGCTCTAACCGACTAAGCTAACCTGCCATGGCCCTTTCTTTAAAAAGTGAGAAGAAGGGAGATAGTGAGACAGACTCCTGCATGTACCCTGACCAGAATCCACCTGGCAACCCTTGTCTGGGGCCGATGCTTGAATCAACTGAGCTATCCTCAGCACCTGGGGTGGATGCTTGGACCAACTAAGCCACTGTCTGAGAGAGGGGAAGATAGAGAGAAGGGGGAGAGTGAGAGGGAAAGAAGAAAATGGTCATTTCTCCTGTGTGCCCTGACTGGGAATCAAACCCGGGAGTCTACACATCAGGTCAATACTCTACTACTGATCTAAACGGCCAGGACCAGGTTTGGTTTTTAAAAGCAATATAAGGGAACTGTGTTTTATGGAGTGCTTCCCATGTCCTTGCTGTCCTGGGTATTATGCCCTGTGTTACCTTCTCTAGTCACTTTTCATAAAAATTTATGTAAAAATAATGAAGAATGAATAACAGTTCTTAATTTTCTTTTGTAGGAGAAAGTGATTTCTTACTTGATGAATGGTTACAGGATGTACCAGACCATTACAATAAATTAGAATTCGTGGGTCATCTCTAAGCACAGGAGCTGCCACCTGTTCCGATGCCCAGAACTTTAAGTATGTTACACAGAAGGAAAATGCAGACAGCAAATGCCTATGCATGGATTCAAAGAATCATCATGAAAAACAAACTGCATTCTCCCTGGCCTCCAATCCCATACGTACTATTTGTCGTCATTCAACTCCTCTGGGTTGAAATTCACTTTCCCACATTACACCTTTAGTCAATATTTAAAGGCCTATTTATGTAAATATCAGTAACTGTTAGGACTCCCTGCACCAGAAAACCTGACTTCCCTCCCCCTGAGTGACATGATCAAGTCACTAGTCAGAGAAACAGCCAGCTTCCCGGAACGCGCTTGCTCAGGCCCAATGAGGTGAGCTGAGGAGCGCCAGCCTGACCTCTGCTCCCAGTGTGCGCAGCCTGGCCTTCCAAGGTCAGACGTGGTACCAGATACACCCTTCCTCTCGTTTCCTCCTGCTCCCCGTTATCACCAGCACCCTGAGCTGACCCAGAGTTATGTCAGCGGGAGTGGGGCTGGGGAGCAACCCCTGGCTACTCTTCCCTGGTCACGTGGGTGTGCAACCCCAAGTGTGTTGGCAGAGTGGCCCGCTGAGGTTGGCCTTGAGTGTGACTTTGCCAAAGTAAACGGAAATCAGGGCTGAGACACATCATAAAAGATCTCATTTTTCTCTACAGAGTAAAGGTACACAGGGAGGAGGGAACAACTTGATTGAAAGCACAGGACCCTTTTATTGTTACTGTTGATGAACAAGTAAGAACACGGACAGGACTGTGAGAATGGCCAGCTGCGTCACCACCTGGCTGGTGACGCCGCTCTGACAGCATGGACACTGGTGGAGCTGGCCCCTGTCAGCAGGCCCCCAGGCGGCCCAGCCAAGCCTTCCCATTCTGCATGTTGGGGTGTCTTCATTGTTCTGCACTAACCATGGAGCATTCCCATGGTTCTCCAGCCCGGAGCCTCTCTGTGTTTGGTAGCAGATGCGACATTTGATGTTGCATGCTGTGTCCTTTGCAGAAGTCCATGGTCTTCAACAGCCCTGACATGGACTGGTTTGCAGCATGCTTAGAAGTGGCTCCAAGACTCATAAAAGGAAGACTTTACTGAAACTTTTCATTGGGGAAAGTGATCTAATCGAAATTCCAACAAGGGTGGAAAGAATGAAAATATCACCCTGGACTCTGAGACAAGCTGAACATCTGGATTTTCCCATTGAATTGAGTCCAACATCAAACCCTCCCCTCCTCTCCAGCGCCCCTGGCTGCCTGTCTCTCTCCATATTCCTGGCTTCTCCAAGGACTGCAGCTGCCAAGTGCCTAAACGCTTGGCTGTTGCTTCCAGGGCACGTTCCTCTGCTGCGGTCATTGAAGCCACAGGAAAGTGGGAATGATGGGATTGCAGCATCTCTAGGGCATGTGGTCCAGAGACTGAACTGCTAACTGTTCTGTGCTTACAATGCACACTGTTACCATAGAGACCCAATAGAAAGACGACCGAGAATCTGGCTGACCGGAGCCAATGAAAGTTTCCCTCCTGTTTCTCTTGTTACTTATCACTCGATCCTGTTAAATTGCACTGGGTTTCATTCCGTTGTGGTAGCAGAAACCGCCACAGAATTCATTTATCACTCTGTCCCCACGTGTCAGACTGACAAGGCCCCTGTGTTTGTTGGCACAAAGTAGCCACATGAGAAGCGAGGCCACAGCTGCAGGCCTAGGGCACCTGCCTATGGGCAACAGGTGCTGTGTTTTAAGATCTGAATCCCAGAACCTGGATATATAGGGGGCCAGCTGTTTACTTTGAGATTGACTAGTTTTCATCTGTGGGGGGTCACCCCTCTGGAGAGATTGGAGTATTGGAAAACTTATCCTCATCTGGAGACACTGTCAGATTTTCTCTTTACTGTAGGCCTCATGTGCCAAAGAGAAGGATCAGAAAAGATTTGGGCCACTTGCCTCAGCTTTGAGACCAACACGTCAAAATCACCAGGCCAGCAGTGTGTGTGAGCTGCCGGCATTTCAGGAATGCGCAAGCTACAGAGTCCACGTGCCTGGTGCATTTGCCTGGTAAGTGCATGTTTACCCGTTGGTGGACTTTGGATAGCACAGTTTGAGTGGCAAACAGAAACTTGCTTTCTCTGCTAAACTTTGCACAACAGGGAGTGTTGGCTTAAAAAAAAACGTCACCTTGAATGTCGGCATGCTAATGTACTCCCCAAGAAAAATACAGAGGGACTTCCAGGGAACAAAAGCCTCTCATCCCCCCCCCCCCCCCGTGCTCCTCATTACAATATTTACATCCAGGGGGAATGTTCCAATAGCAAGAAGGCAGCACTTGATGAATTTTCCACACACCATGAGCCCAGATTGTCCGACAGGGTGTCAGATGTCGCTGGTGACCTGGATTTCCCGTGCCTGTTCTCAGGGATTCATACACTTGGGCGATATCAAAATATATGTTTTTCTCCTCCAAATGTCAAAATGCCACTGTTTCATAGAAAACCAGGAAAATATAGAAAGTAATTAAGGAAATGCATAATTGATATATATTCTACAAATAATGATTCTGTGAATTTTTGAGGTGTCAATGCCTCTCAAGGGGAGACAGGGATCACGAAGAACGTACCGGCTGGGCTGTGGAGCAGCGAGGGGAGAGGACAGCTGAGCTGGGCGTCTCACAGGCAGCGGATGGAGGCCATGGTCAGGCTGCAAAAGGCTGCTTAGATCACACGAGTGTCAATCAAAACTTAGTGCTTCTCTGGAAACAGGTGTCCCAAGGGCACTGAGGAGCAAACACAAAAGATCAGTGAACTGTGGCCATAGCGCCTCCCTCCCCCCAGAGACCAGTCAAGGCACATGGAGCTCAAAAGCTTCCAGAGTCCAGTGGAAACATGGGGATCCCTTCACCGTCCTTCCACATTTTGTGGGGTAGAGAAAGTAAGGCAGGAGGATCTGTGAGATGGAACAGTGCCTACTGTCATCACCTCATGGGCAACTTACTGGCGGGACAGCTCCAGCTGAGCTCCCGGCCCACCAGCTATGAGAGCTGGTTAGCTTGGCCAGCCAGTCCCAGGAATACTCTTGGCACTAGGGGAGGAACGTGGAGAAGAGCTGCCTGAACCTAGGGGACCCACTGAATAATCACCAGTGCTGATAATACTGCTTTTTTTTTTTTTTTGTATTTCTCTGAAGTTGGAAACCGGGAGGCAGTCAGACAGACTCCTGCATGTGCTGGACTGGGATCCACCTGGCATGCCCACCAAGGGGCAATGCTCTGCCCATCTGGGGCATTGCTCTGTTGCAACCAGAGCCATTCTAGTGCCTGAGGCAGAGGCTACAGAGCCATCCTCAGCACCCGGACCAACTCTGCTCCAATGGAGCCTTGGCTGCGGGAGGGGAAGAGAGAGACAGAAAGGAAGGAGAGGGGGAGGGGTGGAGAAGCAGATGGGCGCTTCTCCTGTGTGCCCTGGCCGGGAATTGAACCCAGGACTCCTGCACGCCAGGCTGACACTCTACCACTGAGCCAACTGGCCAGGGACGATAATACTGCTTTTATAAGCCACCGAGGTTGGGGTGTTTGCACACATCAAAAGGCGTACATCAATGTGGTTGCAATGCAATTTATGAATACATTATTGCTGCGTATCAACTCTTCACTCTGCCCAGAGCTAGAATGTATCTCTATGGGGCAGAGGGCTTGGTTTTGCTGGATACCTATTTATGGAATGAATGGACTAACTGTTAGTTTGAGCTATTTTTATCGTTATTTTAAGTGATGATCCTTGTGAACATAATTTACTCTTTTATTTATTTTTAGTGAGCAAGAGAGAAAGGGGTGGGGGGACAGACAGGGACAGACAGATAAGAAGGGAGAGAGATGAGAAACATCATTTCTTCATTGCAGCACCTTAGCTGTTCATTGATTGCTTTCTCATATGTGTCTTGACCAGGGGGCTCCAGCACAACCAATGACCCCTTGATCAAGCCAGAGACTTTGGACTCAAGCCAGTGATCATGGGGTCATGTCTATGATCCCACATTCAAGCCAGTGAGCCTGAGCTCAAACTGGAGACCTTGGGTTTCAAACCTGGATCCTCAGTATCCCAGGCCAATGCTCTATCCACTGCACCACTGCCTGGTCAGCATAATTTACTCATTTTTTTAAAGGTGGGATTAAATATTTAATTTTATTTTTTTCATAATTTATTATGATATTGCTATGCTATTGTATTTATTGATGTGGGCTGTTATATTAATGCATTTTTCCAATTTTGTATATCTATATATACCTGACTTCACTTTAAGGGTTACTCTTATATTTAGCTGCACAATTTGACTTTCATTTTTTTTTCTGTAGGGTTTTTACAGACAAGGTTTGATTATTTGTTTTTAAATAAAAGGGGGTTATGTTTATTTTTCTATTTTTGAATACTAGTTTGGTTTTCAAGGTTTGCAAGTTTCATAAAATGAAGTCAGTAGATTTCTTTTATTTGACAGTGGAAGACATATCCACATAGTATTGAAGTAGGAATAATAGTACAGAGACTAGGAAAAGGAATAGCAGACCCACGCGGCATACCAGGAGTCCAGCTGCCCATCAGTGGCAGAGCAGCAGCCCTGATATTTCCTTGAATGGGCTGTTCAAGGAAGGAGGCTTCTCCTGAAAATGGTTTCTAAGAAATATCAAAGATATTCTAGCTGCAATAAAAATTACCAAATAAAAGCTACTTCATTCAAAGAATCATACAGAAATAGCACCAACCAGAATACAGAAGAAAGATTCTGCCTGGTGGTGGCTCATCTTGCCCTTGTGTTTCAGGGTCAGGAGCAGTTGACCAATGGGCCACAAGGAGGGCCTCCCATCACCCCCTCTTCAGGTTTGAAAACTCTCTAGAAATCAATAAATATCAACCTTAAATGAAACACTAGAATACATGGACATAATAGACATCTACAGGACATTTCATCCCAAAACATCAGAGTATACATTTTTCTCCAGTGTACATTGAACATTCTCAAGAATAGACCATATGCCTGGCCACAAAACTAACATCAATAAATTCAGAAAGATTGAAATTATACCAAGCATATTCTTTGATCATAAGGCTTTGAAACTAGAATTCAACTGCAAAAAAGAAGTAGACACACCTACAAAAATGTGGATATTAAATGAGATACTTCTAAAAAATGACCGGGTCAAAGAAGAAGTAAAAGAAAAGATCAAAGATATATACAGACAAATGAAAATGACAACATGACATATCAGAATCTCTGGGATGCAACAGAAGCAGTAACAAGAGGGAAGTTCATATCATTACAGGTTTATATGAAAAGATAAGAGAGAGCCCAAGTCAACAATCTAACATCACATCTTAAGGAACTAGAAAAAGAAGAACAAAGGCAACCCAAAACCAGCAGAAGAAAAGAAATAATAAAAATTAGAGCAGACATAAATGAAATAAAAAACAGAAAAACTATAGAAAAAATTAATACAACAAAGAGCTGGCTCCTTGAAAAGATCAACAAAAGTGACAAACCCTTAGCAAGACTCACTAAGGAAAAAGAGAAAGGACTCATATAAACAAAATCCAAAATGAAAGAGGAGAAATTACCACAGATATCATAGGTATACAAAGGATTATTGCCAAATACTATGAAAAACTATATGCCGACAAACTCAACAACCTAGAAGAAATGGATAAACTCCTAGAACAATACAATCTTCCTAGACTGAGTCATGAAGAAGCAGAAAGCCTAAATAGACTGATAAGCAGGAAGGAAATAGAAACAACTATCAAAAACCTCCCTCAATATAAAAGTCCGGGGCCAGATGGCTATACTAGTGAATTCTACCAAACATTCAAAGAAGATTTGGCTCCTATCCTTCTCAAAGTCTTCCAAAAAATTGAAGAAGAAACAATACTTCCAAACACATTTCATGAGGCCAATATAACCCTCATACCAAAACCTGGTAAGAACAACACACAAAAAAAGAAAACCACAGACCAGTATCTCTAATGAATACAGATGCAAAAATCCTAAACAAAATACTGGCAATTGAATACAACAACACATTAAAAAAAAATTCATCATGATCAAGTGGGATTCATTCCAGAAACACAAAGATAGTTCAACATATGTAAAACGATTAACATAATACACCATATCAATAAAACAAAGAACAAAACTATATGATCCTATCAATAGATGCAGAAAAGGCATTTGATAAAATACAACATCCTTTTATGTTTAAAATACTCAACAAAATGAGTATAGATGGAAAATACCTCAACATAATAAAGACCATTGATGACAAACCATCAGATAATGTCATACTAAATGGTAAAAAACTAAAAACTTTTCCTCAAAAATCAAGAACAACACAAGGCTGCCCACTCTTTTCACTCTTATTCAGCATAGTACTGGAAGTTCTTGCCAGAGCAATCAGACAAGAGAAAGAAATAAAAGGCATTCATATTGGGAAAGAAGAAGTAAAGGTTTCACTTTTTGCAAATAATATGATCCTGTATATAGGCAACCCATAAAAACTCCACAGAAAGGCTATTAGGAACAATAAACCAATACAGTAAGGTTGTAGGATATAAAATTAATGTACAGAAGTCTATTGCTTTCTTATATGCCAACAATGAAACTTCAGAAAATGAACTAAAAAAATAATCCCTTTTACAATTGCAAAAAAAAAAATTAAATACCTAGGAATAAACCTAACAAAGAATGCAAAGGACTTATATACTGAAAACTACAAAGCATTATTAAAGAAAATTGAAAAAGACACAATGAAATGGAAGAATATTCCTTGTTCATGGATAACAAGAATAAATATAGTTAAAATGACCATATTTCCCAAAGAAATATACAAATTTAATGCAATTCCCATCAAAATTCCAATGTCATGTTTTAAAGAAATAGAACAAAGAATCATCAGGTTTATATGGAACCATAAAAAACCCTCAAATAACCAAAGTAATCCTAAGGGAAAAAAGTAAAGCTGGAGGCATTACAATACCTGAATTCAAACTATATACAGAGCCATAATAATCAAAACAGCATGGTACTGGCAGAAAAATAGACACACAGACCAATGAAACAGAATAGAGAGCCCAGAAATAAAACCACATATATATGGTGAAATCAACTTTGAAAGGAGCCAAAAATACACAATGGAGAAAAGAAAGCTTCTTCAATAAATAGTGCTGGGAAAATTGGAAAGCCACATGCAAAAGAATGAAACTTGACTATAGTTTGTTTCCTTGCACAAAAATTAATTAAAATGGATTAAAGACCTAAATATAAGATCTGAAACAATAAATTACATAGAAGAAAACATAGGTACTAAACTCATGGATCTTGACAGTAGAGAACATTTTATGAATTTGACCCCAAAGGCAAAGGAAATAAAGGCAAAGATAAATGAATGGGACTACATCAAACTAAGAAGCTTCTGCACAACAAAAGAAACTGTCAACAAAACAAATAGCCAACTAAATGGGAAATGATATTTTCAAACAATAGCTTAGATAAGGTTTTAATATCCAAAATATATAAAGAACTCACAAAGCTCAGCAACAAACAAGCAAACAGTCCAATAAAAAAATGGGAAGAAGACATGAACAGACACTTCTCCCGAGAAGAAATACAAATGGCCAACAAATATATGAAAAATACTCATTTTCACTAGCTATTAGAGAAATGCAAATCAAAAGTACAATGAGCCTGACCAGGCGGTGGCGCAGTGGATAGAGCATCTGACTGGGATGCTGAAGACCCAGGTTCGAGACCCCAAGGGCTCATCTGGTTTGAGCAAAAGCTCACCAACTTGGACCCAAGGTCGCTGGCTCGAGCAAGGGGTTACTGGTCTGCTGAAGGCCCGCGATCAAGGCACATATGAGAAAGCAATCAATGAACAACTAAGGTGTCACAATGAAAAACTGATGATTGATGCTTCTCATCTCTCTCCGTTCCCATCTGTCTGTCCCTATCTATCCCTCTCTCTGACTCTCTCTGTCTCTGTAAAAAAAAAATAAAAACTACAATGAGATACCACCTCACACCTGTTAGAACAGCTATTATCAACAAGACAGGTAATAACAAGTGTTGGAGAGGCTGTGGAGAAAAAGGAACCCTCATTCACTGTTGGTTAGAATGTAAATTAGTACAACCATTATGGAAGAAAGTATGATAGTTCCTCAAAAAATTAAGAATAGAACTAGTATATGAATCAGCAATCCCTCTACTGGGTATCCACCCCCAAAACTCGAAAACATTGGTACATAAAGACACATGCAGCCCCATGTTCATTGCAGAATTGTTCACAGTGGCCAAGACATGGAAACAACCAAAAAGCTCTTCAATAGAGGATTGGATAAAGAAGATGTGGTACATATACACAATGTAATACTACTCAGCCATAAGAAATGATGACATAGTATCATTTAGGACAACATGTATGGATCTTGATAACATTATACTGAGTGAAAAAAGTAAATCAGAAAAAGCTAAGAACTGTATGATTCCATACATAGGTGGGACACAAAATTGAGACTCATGACCATAGATAAAAGTGCAGTGGTCACAAGGGCAAGGGAGAGTAGAGGGAGGTGGGTGGGAGGAAGGGGAGGGGCTTAAAGAGAAACAAAATATAGGGTGACAGAGGATGATTTGACTTTGAGTGATGGGTATACAGCATAATCAACGTCCAAATGATATGGAGATGTTTTCTCTGAATCTATATACTCTGGTTGACCAATGTCACCCTGTTAAATTTAATTGTCTAAATAAAAGAATAAAAAAACAAAACAAAACAAAAAAAACTCTCTAGAATGGCTCCCAGAACTCAGGAACTTGCTCTACTTACAGTGAGTGCCTTCTTATAAAGAAGGCAAATCAAGGAGAGCTAGATGGAAGAGACCCACAGAGCACCCTGGGGTGCTTGTCTGCCCTCTCTGGGAGCACCATCACCCTGCACATTTATGTGCTCACCAACCTGGGAGCTTTCCAGACCCTGTCATTTATTTATTTATTTATTTTGGAAACTTTCTATTTATTTATTTATTTTCTGGAAGCTTCATTTTATAGGTATGTTGATTGAGTAATTGGCCAATGGTGATTGATTCAATCCCTGCCCTCACTCCCCTCCATGGAAGTAGGTCAGAGGGTGGGGCTAAGCCTCCTAACCCTCTGATCACAGCCTGGTCTTTTGGGCAAGCAGACTCCATGCTGAAACTACCAATAGGCCCTGGACCCCAGTCATTTCATCAGCAAAGAAATGACACTGTTAGTGCTCTAGCAATCACCCAAAACTTTGAGATTAGTGTGCCAGGAACTGAGGACAACAAACAAATATATATATTTCTATTGTCTCACTGTGGCTGTCTATGGAAATATTGAATTCCTCAAAGTCTCTGATATGTAAATACCCCTTGTTAAGTTAACAGGACAGTGGGGATGGACCCATACTTCTGCCACCATGACTTTCAGGAAGGTTTTGGAAGCTAATATCTGGTCTATGGATGTGGTGGCTGTGAGTTGGCTAGAGACTAGTGGATGACTGTGTGTTGCTGGTATGCCTACCTGTGCTTTTACTACATAACTGACCTGAATATTAGAGGATAGTTGCATGTCACTGCTTTCTCTATCTGGAATGTTCTCTCCCTCCTTCACTCCTTGGCATAGATTGGATCATTGCACACAGATATCCCGTCCTGCTGCATACTTTGTTCAGACTTCACATTTCTAGCTCAAGGACTTTAGGACTGGCATGCCAATGAACTGAGGGCAGAGTAACAACGTGCCCATTCCGAGCCACCCAAGCAGGCACTGCAGATTTCTGCATGCCCTTTTGGGTGCTGCACTATTTTTTCTCAGTGAACATGCCTCATTGAGTCACTCACTGACCCAAGGACCACACTCCTGGACTCAAACCATGGCCTCTAGCCCAGGCCAGCAAACCCCAGCCTATTTCCCCATGAGCGAGAAAGCAAATGTTCATCAGCCTTGGACACTGAGTCTGTATGATTATTTGCAGCATCGCTGTGGAAACAGTGACTGGCTGACACCTCTGCTTCCTCAGCCATGGTTAAGGAAGTCCCAATGGGAAGGACTCTTTCATGGCTGTGAGCCCCCATCAGCACACTTGTTGAGTAATATCAAATTCATAGTGAATGTTGGCACCTATTTAAGTAGGAGAGCATTTCTGACAAGGTAGCTCTTTGATAAGTGACTGTGTACTGCGAAATTCCATTATGCATCAACGACCTTCAACACATTCACTTTTCTTCTCTACTTTGTTTAGGTGTTTTGAGATTGGACATCTTGTTGGCACCTTTCCCAGAAGCGATGAGAAAAAGTAAGGGGAGATAAGCTCAAATGAATCCGTTCAAAAGACAGCAATAGGGAGAAGACTGGAACTCTTGTTTTGACATGGTTGTGGGACATCTGCATATTTCAAATTCGTGCTATTCCAGAGCACCCTAAGTTCGCCTGTGAAATTCCTTGCACTCAATTTTAGCAGACTCAACATTTGCTGCCCAAATGATTGATGCTTCCAGGATACAAAAATTTGCTCTAAGTGAGACCACCATTAAAATGCTGTGGAAACTAGCTTTCATTACGTTGGGTGTGCAAAGCCAACCCAGCTACTTAGTTTAATAGAGCATCTTATGTCCTCCTGGGATCCCATCTCACCAGGTGAAGGAGAAGTGGGTTTCAATTATCTTCATTTAAGTTCCTTAGAAGAAAACTTGGAAACAAAAACAGCAGTTCCAGTTATTGTTTGAGAGGTGACCCCAGGAAGCTGAGAAGGTCAGGCTGTTAGTGAGTGTGTGTTACAAGCACTTGAACCATAGTGGGTGCTGGAGTTTAGCTCCACCGTGTTGCTCAAAGACCCCATGCAGGATGCTTGCTAAGAAGTAGCCCACTCGAGGGAGGGCCGGGGCATTAACACACCGACTCCCCACTGTCCTTGTGAAGGACTGACTCAGGAGCTGTAGTTGCCTGATGGTTCCCATCTGTGTAATGGGTGCTCACTGTCCCCTCCTTCCATGGAAATGCCCGCAGACTACACATGAGGCTAGGATGTTACAATGAAAATTTAAAACATCACTGCCTCTTGAGATTTCAATTGTGTCCTTTTGATGGTAGAGTCTCTTTTGAGAAAGCTCTTTACCTTCTCCCTTCTCCTTTTTGCTCTCCAGAATTATAGTGAGGCACATAGATTTTTGAGGCCTTTTAGAAGTAGAGGAAACAGGTAATTAGATCTAGGGTCCTTGAACTCCCATCTGGTTTCCTCTTCTAATTGGCTCATCCATAGGCTCTGGCTCCATCTGGCTTCCTGGGCTGTTTAATCCACATCTCTCATCAGGCCCTGGTACCCTTGACTGGCTGAGCTCTGGAGTCTGCAGCCCACATCTCTTTTCCATAGAACGTGGAAACTTTGGGTCCTTTTGACAACACCTATAGTGAGGCAGAAACACTACTTTAAGGCTCACTCATGTACCCATAATCCTCTGCCAATATGGTGCCACTCAGTGGTGGGATTCAAATAATTTAACAACCGGTTCTCTGACCTAATGACCATTTTAAGTATATAAAAAAGATATACCAAAAGGTAGTTTATTATTTTACGCATTTAATATTTAAATAAGAACAATAAAGGAGGTACACAAAACTAGATTGTATTATAAGAAAGTTTTAAAATAATAATGAAAAAATATTAAATAATACCTAACAAAAAACAATAAAACTATTATTTAAGATATTTCCATATTGTTTCTTGATTGGTGTCCTCATTTGCAATTTTCTTCACCGATAGGTGGAATGAACATTATTACTACTGGTGCTTAGAATGCATTCTTGTGCAGATAAACCTTAAAGAAGAGTGAGGAATGTAAATTTGTGATTTCCACATTGGGTAGCTGCCAGGTGCCCACCTAAGAGAGAATCCTGATTCCAAGTGCCATTTTAACAACTGTTTGCTAAACTCAACATAAAATTAGATATTGGTTCTGCAGAACCTGTGTGAACCGGCTGAATCCCATCACTGGTGCTACTTCTCTGCACCAGTGCACAGCTGAGTGAGCAGTGGCCTGGAACTCCCAAGGGGGAGGTGTTTTTTTGAGTTTTCTCTTTCAGTTATGTCCCTAGCTCCCACAAGTGTTTCTAGAGGAAGGACACTCTCTCTTTCTGTCCCAACTCTCTTCACAGAGAGTAGATTTTACTTTATACTGTATCCAATGCTCTCCAACCCTGGCTAATGCAAAACTTGAATGTCACGTTGCCCAGGTCTGGCTCTAAATGGAAACTTAAAAAAAAAAAAAAAGAAAGAAAGAAATTGAAAATCCTTGGCTCACAAAACAGATGTCATGCTGCAGATTTGGAAATCCTTTTCTGCATGTCAGAATGGCATCTTGAATCATTCCGCCTTTTTGTGTGGTAGTGCGCCTACATAAGTGCCTTTGGCAGAGTAAGGGCAAGGTCAGTACAAACATGCGGAAGAAAAAGAACACTCATACAGTTCAACAATATTGCAACATTGCTCCCCATTCCATCGATTCTTTTTATTTTTATTTTTTTGAAAAGCAAGACATGATCAGAAAAATATTCAATAAATCTTACTTATTTCTTTCTTTTCCATTTCCTCTACTTGTCACTTTGAACTTTCCATGGATTCACCTTTGAACCTGGGTAAGTAGTTACAGTGTGAGCCTCCATAAGAAACAGAAAACTAGTTTAGGCCCTGGCTGGTTGGCTTAGCGGTAGAGCACCAGCCCAGAGTGTGGATGTCCTGGATTTGATTCCCAGTCAAGGCACACAGGAGAAGTGACTATCTGCTTCTCCACTCCTCCCCTTCTCTCTCTTTCCTCCCCTCCTGCAGCCATGGCTCAACTGGTTCGAGTGCATTGGCCCTGGATGCTAAAGATGGCTCTGTGGAGCCTTTGCCTCAGGCACTAAAAATACCTTGGTTGCAAGCATGGTCCCAGACAGGTAGAGCATTAGCCCTAGATGGAGTTGCCAGGTGGATCCCAGTCAGGGCACATGCAGAGTCTGTCTCTCTACCTCCCCTCCTCTCACTTGGCAAAGAAGAAAAAAAAAAAGTAAAAGAAAACTGGTTCACACTAAGTGACCAGGCCCTTCCAGCCTCTGCAGGGCCAAGTAGCTAGGACACAGGCCTCTAAGAAACATCTTTTAGGAAGTCCGTGCCACATCCTAGGGTCCTGGGCCAGAGTGTTTGATCCCAGGACTAAGAAGAGTATTTTTTACATCAATATCAACACCATCTTTACCCAACTTTACAGCCTTTTTAATTAAAAAAAATTTTTTTGAGTCCACACTCCCAGGCTTCTGCTACACGCAAAGGTTCCAGTTCTCTGACGGCACACACGGGTGAGATTCCTGTTCCCACAGCTCGCGGCCTCTTCCCTCCTCTGCAGCCCAGAGCTCTCCCAGCCACGGCCCATGGTGACTTGACGCTGTTGTGGTCTGGCGGCTGGAAGGAAAGCAGGGGGAGATCCCGAGAGAGGCACATGCTATCTGGGAACCCCACTCTACAATGCACTGGTAATGGGGTCCTCACCACCAGCCCTCTGGAGGGTAGTCTGTATCCAAAATACTAACATATCATGTGAAAGCCGTCTTTTTCAGGCCCACGCTTCCCGGGGGCTCTTTCAGTGTGGGTCCTCTGGGGAAATGGTGCTGCAGCCCAGCTTGTCCTCAGGAGAGTCACCTGTGAAGGAGGAGGGAAACAGAGGGGGAAGAGTGGGAATTTGACTCCCCGGGGTCACAACACAGATGGCAGCCTGTCTTGTGGGAAGCTGGGACCTATTACTGCATGCAGTAGGCCCACCAGAAGGAGGGGCATGGCCTTGGGAAGGACACAGACACTTGTCATCTGGGAGGGCCTTCAGAGTGAGAGGACATCTGTCACCAACTTCTGGGACAGGAAGGTGAGTGTCCATCCTGAAGGGGACTCTCTGGGTGACCCTCTACTGTCTGCCATGCAATCCTCACTCTTCAGAGGAAGTTGAGCTGAGAAGGTTTGTTTCCTTCCCTGAAATGGCTGTGTCTGGATGTGGCACCCAGAATGACCCGGCCCGCACTGCGTCTGCGTGAATGGGGCCGAGGGGCAGAGATGGAGGGAACAAGGGATTGCTCGTGCTGAGAGAAGTGGAAAGGCCAGACCCACCATGGCAGGGACAGGAAGACGGGACCAAAAGCCTTGGAGGAGTAGACACACTAGGTGAATAGAGGATGGCTAGGAAAGCCACCAGTCAAATATGTCCCATAGAAAAGTCCAGAAGGAAGTCCAGTTTCAAAACCTGTAGGAAATGCCCTGGTGAGAGGACGCCACCCAGGCTGTCTGGGGCTCGGAGAGGAGCTACTCTCAATAAATTATACAATTACAATAATAACTAGGGTGTCCTTTACAATGCCTTTTTGAGTATTTTGTCCAAGGTGCTAAGTGGAGGCCATCGCTAGCCCCCTACCCCAGGCGCCACCTGGAGGGCCTCTATAGTCCAGGGCTGTGTCCATGGAAACCGTAAGTGTCCTTGGTGTGTCTCTGCAACTGGTTGAGAGCAGCTTCATGGTGCAGGAGGGCCTCCACCAGAGCTGCCCCCCCCCACCAGGGTCTCTCGTACTGTCCAAAAGTGGCATGTCCACCCAACAAGGGAGCCAGTGGCCCCCTCTGGTTGCAGTCTAAGAGTCCATTACAACACTCAATGATCAGTCAATGATAGATAGCCCAGCAGTCTGTGCAAATTACCAAGGTAAAGATTTATTGTTTTCTTTTTTACCTGAAGGCAAATTGTTTTTGACCTTTTGCAGCTATATTAATAGAGGAAAAGGCGATAGCCAAATCTTTCACAAAGTGGTATGTTCCCAACTCATGGCTTAGCTGATCCACTAGGTTAGTTATTGAGGGAACAGTAGTATGTAAAGGGGGAACAACTTTATTAAGTTTTCCGTAATTTACTCTCATTGTTTAGGTTTTGTTTGGTTTGCGCACAGGCCATACTGGAGAGCTGTAAGGGCTGTTTGCAGGCTGGATGGTCTTTATCTTTTTTAGTTTGAGGATTGTCCCTGTGATTTTTTTATAACTGCCTGGCAGGCAGTACTGTTTTGTATTAGTTACATATCAGGGAACAGGTAATTGTAAGGGAGAATGTGCTGGTGCTGTGTGTCCCTGTAACACTGTTTTTACAACCTGGATCCACAGCCGGAACTCCCCGGCTGTGCTTTCCAACCACAGTCCTTGTGAAACATTTATTCTCAAAATATATTTAGGAATAGTAGATATATATATATACCTTATATGGCTTAAGAGGCAGTTTTATTTTTATCCCCAATGGAATAGTTATTGTCTTTACTTGAACAGTTTGGCTCCCATAACTGTTAATGGCCACTGGGAACATTTTATACCTGTATCCACCAAGGCCAACATTTGTACATTAGAAGGAGACTAGTGAGTTGTCAGTTTCATGTGCGGCCTCCGGTCCCTACACAACCCTGTAGGAGTTGTAAAAACCATCCAGCCCATGGCTCCCAAAAGGAAAGCCAAGGGGAATCATATACTGGAGAACAATGACTATCTATCTATCTATCTATCTATCTATCTATCTATCTATCTATCTATCATCTATTGTACCCCTCAAGGGCGGCGGCAGCTCTATACCTATCTGATTCAAATCCTGCCCTCCACACCAGATCACCTGCATATAAACCTCTGTCACTACTTTTTTTTTTTTTACCAGGGAACCCCAGTGAGAGCCATAAATCTCTCCCAGAAACTCCCCCGAAGGGAACATCTCCCCCATCTGACCAGAAAGAATTGGGTCATGTGCCTATTTCTCACCCAGTGATCAATTGGAATACTGGCCTTGCTTGGTTAAACCAGTTTTGGGGAATGAAATAGACATAGGGAAGCAACCGAATGTCACCCTGTGAGATGCTGGGAATGGGTGATGAGCACGCTGACCTCACCGACGTCCCTGGAGCTGTATTGTCACAGAACCAGCTGCATGGCAGCTGCCTGGACCCTCCGTGGCACCAAGCAGGGGCTGTGCTGCCCACCCTCCTGACACCTGCCCTAGGGGGGCTGAGCAGCTGCTGCAGTGGCTAGTGGCTAATAAACGCCCTGTGTCAGCCAGACCCTGTGAAATGTACCCAAACATATGTGGGTGAGATATTTAAATTTGTAAGTGCTATAGTCATCCTCAACTGTTCAGTGCTTCCCTTAAAAAAAAAAATAACAAGTGAAAAATAATACCCCAGGTGAATTCCAGACTCGTTTGTGCCTGACTGCTCACTAAGAACTTGACTATGTTAGAGTTTCAAAGGTACGAGGCTGCAAGTCTCATGTGTGGTTCTGGGGATCCTAGTTCAAAGGCTGCAACAGGAGTTTTTAAAAATAAAGCAAAAATCTATGGCCAAATATGTCCTATCATGCTAGATGACAGGGAGCTGTAGGGGCCCCTGAGCACACTCTCCACGCCACACAGCAGCTGTGGGAGCATTGCCAGTGACCTCAGGCACCTCTCGTGGTGACACTGGCTGGGGACACCGGCTTTCTTCCTGACGGTGCCAGTCTGCTGGGTCAGCAGACCAACACACACAGCCTGCTCAAATCAGGCTCACGCTGTGCATGGCAGCTGCTGGAGTTTGCAGCTCTGGGGTTTGTTCCTCCTTCCCAGTCAGGAAGTCAGAGCTAAAAGAGTTTTGTGAATACACCTGGTGGTATTCTCTATGAGGGGAAGGAGAAATGTGACTAAGTCATGCCCAGGCATCCGGACCTCTTGTCCACTTGTCCACTTGCTCATCGTGACATCTGAGACTGGGCTGTCCCAGGGCACTAGCACACACTGCCCAGGGACTTTGCCACAGCCTCTACAA
This sequence comes from Saccopteryx bilineata, assembly GCF_036850765.1. Lineage (NCBI taxonomy): Eukaryota > Metazoa > Chordata > Mammalia > Chiroptera > Emballonuridae > Saccopteryx > Saccopteryx bilineata. Next base: position 102,057,330 of record NC_089491.1, on the reverse strand, counting down.
ACAAGACAAGTTGTGTCTTCTTCTCGCTTCTTGGCACTGCACGCGATTATAAATAGTCACAGTAATCTGTTAAGTGATCAAAAAAACTAACAACAGGGTCTCTTGGCAAATTGTTAAAGATCTGCTGTTAATGCATTTATTCAATACATAGACCCAAATCATGAGAGAGGCATGCAGAAATGTGCGTGTGTTTATAACTAAACGACACAAAAACTGATTTATGCAGTTTTGTGAAGGCTTTGATTCTTATGATTACCTTCCGTGGATTTATGTGTGTGTGTTTTTTTTAATGCTTTTGTGAATCTTTGCTGGTTTTAACAGCATAGGTGGGCAAAAGGACAGAGCACTGAAGTGGCAGAGGAGCCACCCAGTGGCGGGGCTTTAGGACGAACATCGGGAACAACAACAAAGCAGGCTTTCGCCATGGCATGGCGGTCAAGATCATCTGGAGGCAAAAACGACCTCGTAGAAAATGAAATCCCCGCACTCCATCGGAGCCTTTCACTGCACGCCTCCTCAGCCCATGGAGGCAGCCCTCCGAACACATAAGGCCACACGGGGGTCTCGAGGCAGCTCATGACTCAGAGTGCACATGCTGGAGGGTGTGCGGCAGGCCTCTCTTGGGTCTCATCCCAGGACGTGATTCCAGGAAGGTGTAAACACTCTCATTACTCTTCTCCGTGAACTCCTCTCCGGGTACCCTCCTCATGCTCAGGGAACACACTGTGGCTGGCACGCAGCAGGGCCGCACGGTGAGGGACACAGTGTACTCGGGTCTGGCACAGCGGCTACTTACAGTGCGAAACAAAGAAACAAAACAAGTTAAAGGACGGCATGTCTCTCTCTCTCTGGGTATCCACTTTCAGAAAAATGTAATCTTGATGGAAATGACCAAGAAGCAAGGGTCAAATATTTTTAAGCAGATAGGCATGAGGGCCTGAAGATATATTTATAGAAAGAGGCAACACAGTTCTGGTCCAGCCTGCAGGGCCTGGGAAAGTTACAGTCACAGTGACTGAGTGGAGGACAAGGGGTCTGGGTGACCAGGTGCTGAGTGTCACAGGGCCCATGGCTTGAATGTGTAGACAATCACCATAGGCCTGCCTCCCTCAAGGCCATCAACAGGTAGAGTCACGTCTACAACCCATGCCCTGTAACCTGGGTCTCCAAACAAGGCCATAAGTTCACTTAAATATTTTTTTCCCATGTATTTTTCTTTATTACCTTTCACGGGTTATAAAAATGGCCTGGAATCAAATATCTAGTTGTTAGTTTCCCAAGAATCCTGTCATCATATCTTAAGATTTTACCAAACAAGACAGATTTTCTTTGACACTACATGCTTAGCTGGCCTTGAGTACCAGAGATACATTGTGAATACAATATCCCTGTGGAGAAGTCCACCATCAGATAACATCAGAGCCCGGCTCCAGGACTGTGCCTGTGCATATGCACTGAATGTTCCTGTTCCCATCCAGGCACTTTCACACCCATATGTGGAAGCCCAACCCCCACTGTGACCGTGTTCAGAGGTGGGTCTCTACAGATGTAATTAAGGTTAAAGGAAGTCATATGGTGGGGTCTTGATCCAATAGTACAGGTGTCCTCATAAGGGACATAGGAGGGAGTCCCTCCTCTCTCTCTCCATATGCATAGAAAAGAGGTCATGAGTGACACAGAGAGATGGCCGCCTCCCACAGGCCAAGAGAAGAGGCTGCAGGGTAACACCTGCCTTGTTAACACATCGATCTTGGACTTCCAGCCTCCAGAACTGTGATCAGCGAGTTTCTGTTGTTCAAGCCGCTGAGTCTGCAGTAGGTTGTTACAGCAGTCTGAGCTCACCGAATGTGTGACACCTTTCCATGGGGCACCCAGAGTGCTGATGGCCAGCGTGTTAATTCTAACAATAGATTTACCATTTAGTGGTCACTTGTTAAGATGTACCTGACATTGATAGTCACCTTTAATTGTTATTCATTCTCTTTTCATTGAGCTGCCTGCACCTTCGTGCTCTTGGTGAGTCCTGGGCCATAATGGGTAGAGAATCTCCTCTGTCTTCATGGGGACAGCCTGCAGCGTGCACAGCCTGCAGCCTGCAGGTTGACGTGATGTCATAACAGAAACCTGGGCTGCAGCCTCGGCTCTACACACTGTATTGCCCTTTAGATTTGTGTAAATTTAACAAATCATCTTTCTATTTTATTTTTGTATGGAGGGGACGGTGCTTGTGAAAGTCTTTTGGGTAGAATCTAAGCAATAAAGTCTTTTGGGTTCATGCGTCTAAGCACACTGTGTTTGTACAGGGTTATCCCAGTGGGAATTTGTGTCACATGGTCACTTAAGTCACTGAAGTTGAGGGAACAGAAGGAAAAAGTCCTGTCTGGAAACCTTTCCCTGCTGCGATACCGCTTTTCTCTTTAACCACTTTATTCACTTAAGCCTGAAAGATTCTAAATGATTCAGCCTTGAGCAGGTGACACCTGGCCTCTTCCACCACCTGCTTAACCCACTGGGGAGCTGAATAGGATAAAGGGAACAGGTTGTTGCCACACAGGCCACGAGACCAGTGCCCAGACAGAAACAGGGATGCCTGGGGCTGGGTCAGAGGTGAGGGGAGCAGAGGGGAGAGGTGAGCATGCCAGGGCCTTGCCCCATCGGCTCTTGGAGTAAGATGCAGATTGGATCGTGCCCTTTGCTCTCCTTTCCAAATGGCCCTCACACAGGACTCCCTCTCTCTCTGCTCTAAGCCCGTGCCTCTCCACCCCCCTCATGACTCCTTTGCAGCAATTCCTTTCCATCATTTGTGTGGCTACTGCGCTGATGGTGAACAAGGGAGCTAGAACCTCCACATTGTGCCAAATGGATTCTGTAAAATTTTTATTTATTAATTTTAGAGAGAGAGGAAGAGAGAGAGAGAAATGTCGATTTGTTGTTCCATTTATTTATGCCATCACTGTTTGCCCCCTTTATGTGCCCTGACTGGGAATCGAACTGGCAACCTTGGCATTCAGTATGATGCTCTAACCAACTGAGCTGCCTGGCCAGGGCCGCACCATGGGGTTTTATCAATACAGGTCACCAAGACTATCTTGCTGAACCATATTTATGCCTCCGTGACCACAGGGGACGTATTTCGTGTTCCTGTGCAGCTGGCCCATTAGGACTACTCAGTACAGGTCCGCCTTGCTGTCACAGTCAACCTTGCTGCCCAAAATGTGAACCCACAGCCACTCAGGAGGTTGTTCTCCTGGGCAGATGTCTGTGCTACTGAAACTTTTCCAGATGTAGCCTGATCATTGAAGTGGAGACCTGATTGTTTTCAGGAATGAGCCCCAAGTCCTTGAGCACAAGACACTGGTTTTCCTTCTTCTCTAACATAGTCCACCGAGGCCGTGATTATCTGACAACCCTGGGGCAGGTCAGCATCATTTCATTCAATAAGCCAAGTCCAAGAGCCAATCCTGAGTCAGTCCTACCAACCTTAAGGCGGTTCCAAGACTAAAAAAAAAATCTGTGTTCTTTTCTAGAATCTGTGGCTCATCTGTTAAATTGGGCCAGCGATTGAACTAGGAACCTTTCTTGCCTTGGTTGGCATCTAGGTGAGAACTGGGGCCCTCAGTCCTTTGGTCTAGAACACGTGTCAGAAGAATGGCTCTAAAATCTATTGTTAGGGACAATGAAAACCTGTCAGTTTAGGATACCAAATTAGGGTTTTCTTCCCATTCCTATCTGCCATTTTTTTTTTGTATCTCTATGCTCCTCTCCTCTTCCCTTCCTCCCTCTTTCCCTCCCTCCCTCCTTTCTTTCTGTTTTTTCTTCCTTTCTTTCTTCCTTATTCTTTAATCTCCTTCCTTCCTTTAGTCAACCAACATGTCTTATATGCCAATACATGGTGAGTCTCAGAGAAACACAGAGGAAGAGTCACATTTTCTGTCTTTACCGAGCTCCTTGTCCCCTCAGGGGATCTCCCTTTGATACGTGAACTAAGATGAAGGCAGTGATGGATGTCTACACAGGAAGTGGCAGGCGTGTCTGTGAAGGTTGACCAGGCGGACTTCTCCGTGTCCCAACAGCTTCCTCGGAGTTTAATTCTCAAGGCTGAAGGGGAGTCAGGGGATGAGGAGGAGGTCAGGATGCTACAAGACTACAGAACATGGTGCACAGCGATGTGGGCCAGAGCCCGGGTGACACAGCGGGTCCTCAGGATGGAGCTGGTGCCTGGCTGGAGTGCAGGCAGGAGGGGTGCAGGCAGGAGGGCTGCAGGCAGGAGGGGTGCAGGCAGGAGGGCTGCAGACACAGGCAGAGCCAGTCTCGGAGAGGCTGCTTCCTCCATACAAAGTCTGGACTGTGTCGTAGTGGGGGCCACGGAAGGACTGAGCCCCTCGGTGCTGTCGTGGTTGGCTGGACCCTGCATGAGATGTGGTTGCAACAGAGGCAGTACACAGCATTGCTTTCCTTCGTGCCTCCCTGTGGCTGCTGCCCTCGTGCACGGCCCCTCTGTGACCTGTGTCTACGTGGCCTGTCCTGCATGGCCAGCACCCCTCCCACCCATGGCACGTCTGACTGTAAGCTTCACCCTTGATATAAGTTAGAAAAGGATAAAGTTGGTCTTTGGTGAAACTCATATCTGCCAATTCTGGGTTCTTTTTCTCTCCCAAGATGCTCCTTATATTTTAGCCTTCTGTCACACAGAATCATTGAGATTTCTCCCTTTTTAATGTTGAAGTGCCTAATATTATTTATTACTCAATCTCATTTGAAATCAGGATTTACTTTTCAGAGAAATGTCTATTTTAAGTTACATCTTAAACTGGAACATGAGACTATTTCAAGCATCATCACCCAGCACAGTGGTCGGCACACTCATTAGTCAACAGAGCCAAATATCAACAGTACAACGATTGAAATTTCTTTTGAGAGCCAAATGTTTTAAACCTAAACTATATAGGTAGGTACATTCCTTATCGAGGTAGCACCCTCACATGGTATTTTGTGGAAGAGCCACACTCAAAGGGCCAAAGAGCCGCATGTGGCTCACGAGCCACGGTTTGCCAACCAGAGACCCAGTAGGTGGACACTTTACGTTTACGGGAACAAGGAGCCTTCTAGCTGACTTGTGGTCATCACAACACTAGGCAATAGAGGATGGTTTTGTGTAGGAAACTGGCAAGGATGATGAAGCACTCTGATCTCTCTCAGGATCCCCTGGAAACTGTGAGTATCACTAGTGGTCCCCTGAGGGTCAGGAGTCCTGTGAGGCCGCCCAGTGCACTGCATGGAGTGGCATAAAACTCACGGCAATGAGTTTTATGGGATGGCTCCTACACCCATCAGCCCCACAGGTTTCCTCTTGCCACTGTGTCTTGCTGGCTGTGTCCTCTCCATGACCCCCGTCCTGGTCTTTAGAAGGCCACTGATCTGTTGAACCTCAGGCTTCCTGAGAAACCTGGAGCGTGGACCATGTCAGGACCGCGTGAGTCGGTGCTCCTGAGTGGCGGGAACCTGGACCACGGGCTGTGTGCTTGGTTTGTGACCCCAGCCGTTCCTGCTTTTCTTACTTTCTTCCCTGTGCCAGCCACCAGGGGGGTGACTTCCCCAGGCCAGCTGTCCTCTCAGCATGGAGATCGCATCCTTGTGTGAGAGGAATAGCTTGCCCTAGAGCAGTGTTGGGATTCAAATAATTTAACAACCAATTCTCTGCTCTAATGACTGCTTTAAGTATTAAAAAAAAACACAGATATATAGAAAGGTAGTTTATTATTTCATGCATTTAATACATAAATAATAAGAAAGGAGGTACACAAAACTAGATTATGTTATAAGAAAAAGTTTGTTGTTTTTTTTTTTTTTTTACAGAGACAGAGATTCAGAGGGAGGGATAGACAGGGACAGACAGACAGGAACGGAGAGATAAGAAGCATCAATCATTAGTTTTTCGTTGCACGTTGTGACACCTTAGTTTTTCATTGCTTGCTTTCTCATATGTGCCTTGACCGCGGGGCTACAGCTGACTGAGTAACCCCTTGCTTGAGCCAGCAACCTTGGGTCCAAGCTTGTGAGCCTTGCTCAAACCAGATGAGCTCGCGCTCAAGCTGGCGACCTCGGGGTCTCGAACCTGGGTCCTCTGCACCCCAGTCCGACACTCTGTCCACTGCGCCACCGCCTGGTCAGGCATAAGAAAGAGTTTTAAAATATTAATGAAAAAATATTAAATAATGCCTGACCAAAAAACAATAAAGCTGTTATTTAAGATATCTCCAATGACAGCTCATCATCCCCTTGTTGTTTGGCATTTTTTCTCTTTATGTTATACGTCTGCTTACTGAAGTAACAAATGTGAGGGAATTAAAATGTAATATTTCATCAAAGGTATAATGAGTTTTGTGAAACAAATAAGTAAATATTACAAGCATAGTTCCATCAAGTTTTTTTCACCTATGGATAGAATGAACATGACTACTAGTGCTTAGAATACACTGTTGCGCAGATGAAAGTTAAAAACGAGTAAGGAATGTAAATTTGTGATTTCCACATTAGGCAGCTGCCCAGGTGCCCACCTTAGAGGGAACCCTGATGACAAGTGCCATTTTAACAACCGGTTCGCCAAACTCAACAAAAAGTTAGGAATCAGTTCTCTCTAATGGTGCGAACTGGCTGAATCCCACAACTGCCCTAGAGAAAGTTGCACACAAAGTAGCCTATAGGCCACTCCCTGTTGGTCAGGAAGGTCAGGACTGCACACTTGTGTGGTCCGTTAAAATTTTTGAAGCTCCTATTTAGAAAGTCCTTTGTGGGGTTAGATATGAGCTTTCAGTGTGTGAAATGGATTTCCTGATGGTTTCAACAACCCTGGGTATCCTGCCAAGATCTGCCTGTGACCTTTAATACTCCAAACAAATTTGTCTTCTTATTCAGGTACTGGAAAAAGGAAAGTGCACCCTTTATCCTCAGAAGCATTAGTCAAATATTATTACCCAGGGTCAGAAGCAACTGCTTTCACTTGTTATTTAGAGAAGAAAGAAGTAAAGGGGTTAGCTTAATTCAGAGTTGTCTTGTTTCAAAACAGAGCATAAAATAATGTAGAGTTAAGAGGAACATCAGATATTTGCACCCAAGTTTGTAGCACCATTCTTCACAATAACCAAAAGGTAGGAGTCTGTCAGCAGCTGGGTCAATAATCAGAATGTCGTCTCCCTGTACAATAGAATGTGATTCAGCCTTGGAAAGAAAGGATGTTCTGACATATGCTACAACATGAATGAATCTGGGGACAGTGTGCTGACTGAAATAAAAGAGACACAAAAGAACAACTATTAATGATTCCATCTACATGAGACCTCTGGAGTTTTCAGAAAGTAGGGTGTGGTTCACAGGGGCTGGGGGGTGGGAAATAGAGGGTCAGTGTTTAATTGGGACAGAGTTTCTGTTTTGCAAGGTGACAAAGTTCTGGAGATGGAGGCTGGCATGTCTGGTTTAACAATTAAAGATTGATTTAATCCATTAAATCACCAGGCTTAGAAAAAAAAATCTCATTGTACATCAACAGACGCAGGAAGAGCATTTGACAAAATTTAACACCTCTTCCTGGTGGCAAAATACAAGTGGAGGTAATTCCTTCACTTGATGATTATCTACAAGAAACTTACACCTAACACAGTATGCGATGATGAGCAATTCCATCCTTTTTTTGCAAGATCAGAAACAAGGCGAGGATGGTGTCCCTTTCTTTCCACCCATTTTCAGTATTAAGCCGGACGTTCTAGCTAACGAAAGATAAGGAAAAGAAAGAAAAGGTGTACAGACTAGGAAGGAAAAAACAAAACTGGCTTTGTTCACTGATTACATAATTTGTGTAGAGAATCTAAAAGAATTGTAAAAAAACAACAACAAACAAATAAAAAAACCATCCTGGAACTAAAGTTTACATATAACAAGGTTTTAAGATACAAGGTTAATACACAAAATCAATTTGCTTTTCTATATGCCAGAAGGTACCTAAAATTTTAAATTAAAAACACATTAACCATTTACTTTGGTACCCTCCCAAAATGGAATACTGAAGGGTAAATCTAGCACAAATATGTACAAGATCTATATAAAAAAACTACACATCTCTGATAAATCAAAAAACTAAACAGAGAGCTATTCCATGTTCATGAATAGGAAGACTTAAAATTGTCAAGATGTTGGTTCTTTCCAACTTGATCCATAGATTCAATCGAATCTCAGTCAAAATCCCAGTAAGTTATTTTTCTATGGTTGTCAACAAACTATTTCTAAAGTTTATATAGAAAGGTACAGACATAGAATGGCTAATTCAATATTGAAGGAAGGACAAGAGCAAAATTGTATAACCAATGCTACCTGATGTCAAGACATCCTACAATGTCTATAGTAATTAAGACAACATGTACTGGTGGAAGGATAGAACAGTAGAGTAATGGAACAGAATGGAAAGCCCAAACAGACTCTCACAAAATATAGTGAACTGATTATTCACAAAGTAGTATAGGCAGTACAACAGAGAGACATTTGTCTTTTCCACAAATGGTGCTGGAATAACTGGATGCCCATGTGTAGAAAAATAAATCTGGAGATAAATCATACTCTTTTTATAAATATTAACATAAAATAGAACATAAACTTAAATGCAAAATTCAAAACTATAAAAATCCTAGAAGATAACAGAAGAAATTGTAGATGTCCTTGGTTATGACACTGTCGGTGCAACACGAGAAGCACAAAACAGAAAAAAAAAATTGATAAGCTGGACTCCATTAAATCAAAACTTCTGTTCCGCAAATGACTTTGTCAAGAGAATGAGATCACAAGTCACAAATTGAGGGAAAAGTTTGTCTTCTGATATAAGATTGTGATCCAAAATACACAAAGAAGCCTTAAAACTGCACAATAAAAGAAAAAAAAACCCGTCAAAAATGAGCAAAAGACCAAAATATACTTCATCAGAAAAAGATATACAAATGGCAGGTAAGCATATAAAAACATGTTCAACGTCTTATGTCATTAGGAAATTGTAAATTAAAACAATGCAATACTGTTACACCTATTTAAAATATCCAAAATACAAAACACTGATAATACCAAATGCTGGCAAGGATATGAAACCAAAGATATGCCCATTCCTGTCTGGTAGGAATATTAAATAGTACAACCACTTTGGAAGATAGTTTGATAACTCCTCACAAAGCTATACACACTCATAACATACAATTCAGCAATTACATTCCTGGGCATTTACCTAAAGGAGTGAAAAACTCATATCTACATGAAGATCTGCACACAGATACTTTAAAGATGCTTTATTCATAACTACAAAAACTTGGAAGCACCCACACCCAAGATGCCATTCAGTAGGTGTTATAGATTGAAGTATGCCCCTCAAAATTTGAACAGTGAAGCTCTCACCCCCAATTTGACTGCATGTGGAGCTAGCATGATTAAGGAGGTAATGAAGGTTAAGTGGTTTATACTCTGATAAAGCTGGTGTTTTTACAAGAAGACGAAGAGACACTGGAGCTCTCTCTTTCTGGGTGGGTGCAGAGTAAATAAAGGCTGAGGGAGGGCACAGAGATGACAGGGCAGGAAGAAAGGCTTCTCTAGAAACCACCCCTCCTAAGACCTTTATCTTGGACTTCAAGCCCCTACAACTGTGAGAAAAGAAGTTTCTGATGTTTAAGCCACTCAGATTGTAATATTCTTTTATGGCAGCTCTAGACTAAGACAGTGAATGAATGAGCAGGTAAACCATGGTACAATGGAATATTACTTAGCTCTTAAAAGAAATGGGCAATCAACAAAAAACTATCAGAGAAATTTTTTAAAAAGCAATAAAATATTGAGGAATAAATTTAACTAAGGGGGCAAAAGATTTATACATTAAAAACTAGAAGACATTGATAAGAGAACGTGAAGATGCAAATAAAAGATATTCTGTAATTATGGATTAGAAGAATTAATATTGGTAAAATGTCAATACTACTTAAAGCAATCTGTAGGGTCAATGTAATTAATCTCTATCAAAATTCCAATGGTATTTTTGTCACAGAAGTGGCATAAATAATTCTAAAATTTGTATGGAACCAAAAGACTCTTTACAAAAGCAATCTTTACAAAAAAAAAAGCTGAGGCATCACAACTCCTGATTTTGAACTATATTAGAAAGCTAATCAAAACAGTATGGTATTGCCATAAAACCAGACATATAGCTCAGTGGAAGAGAATCGAGAATCCAGGAATAAACCCATATGTGTACATGGTCAATTGATTAATGACAAAGGAGCCAAGATTATACAATGGGGAAAAGCCAGTTTCTTCAATAAGTGGTGCTGGAAAACTGGCCACTCATAAGCAAAATAATAAAACTGGACTCTTATCTTAAGCTATTCACTAAAAGCAACTCAAAATGAACTAAAGACTTGGATATAAGACCTGAAAGAATAAAATTCCTAAAAGAAGAAAGCATAGGTGGTAAGCTCTTTGACATCGTTCTTGGCAATCATGTTTTGGATTTGACATCAAAAGCAAAGGCAACAAAAACAAATAATTAATAAGTGGGGCTCCAAAAAGTAAATAACTAACAATTGAAAAAGTAACGGGACTTCATTACACTAAAATTTTGCCAAGGAAGCGGTCCACAAAATGAAAAGACGGCCTGTGAAATGGGGAAAATTATTTGCAAACCATGTAGCTCACTAGGGGTAAGTATTCAAAATATAAAAAAAAAATGTGTCCAATTCATAATAATAAATAATTCAATTAAAACTGTGCAAGGAATTTGAATAAACATTTTCCGCAAGAGGACATAAAAATGGTGATGGGTACATGTAAGGGTTCTCGATGTCACTGCTCATCAGTCTATCGGGTATAAGATGAATAAGGTCTGAGAAACTAACCCATGACAGGGTGATCCTAATGATAAGTGTCGAAATTTGCTAAGAGAGTAGAACTGGAATATTCTCACACACACCCCCCCCCCAAAGTGTAACTATGTGATGTGAGGTTATGGATGTTTTAATTAATTCTGTGGAGAGGGAAGCTTTTTCCAAATGCATACCTATATCAAGTCATTATGTTGTAAACTTTAAGTATCTGACACTTTTATTTGTCAGTAGAACTCAATAAAAAAGCTGAAAAAGAAGGAAAAAAAAGAAGGAAAGAAATGGTCTATCCAGCTGTAAAAAGACATGGAGGCAACAATTGCATATTACTAAGTGAAACAAACCCATCTGAGAGAGTATTTACTGCATGATTATAACTCTGATATTCTGGAAAAGGGAAAACTAGGGAGACAGTAAAGGATCAGTGGTTGCCAGGGGTTGGGAGGGAAGGAGGATGGATCGGTGAAGCCCAGCGGATTTTTAGGGGACTGAATCAATTGTGTGTGATCCTGCAATTGATGGATACAGGTCATTTTACATTTGTCAAACCCCACAGAATGTACACAAAGAGTGAACCCTCGTGGAGACTGAAGACTTCGGGTGATGTGTCAATATAAGAAGGCATTTCTGAGAGCTCTTTTACAAGTTATTGATCAGACATCAGGCCAACCTGCAGATGAGAAAATGTGTTTTAGTTTTCTTTTGCTGCACAACAAATTACTACAAAGGTATTAGTTCAGAGCTACATATACTCCTCTTCACTTTCTGGGGTCAGGAGCCCAGGTAGAAGCATCCGCTTGCATCTACTGTGACTGCTCTCAAGGTGTCAGTTGGCCTGGGTTCCTCTCTCAAGCTCCAGGTCCCCTTTTATAGTTTGAAAGTTGTTGACAGAATTCAGCTTCTCTTCGATTTAGGACTGAGGTCCTTGTTCTCTGGCTGGCTGTCAGCTAGGGGTCCTCTCTGCTCCCACTGGATGTCTTCAGGTCCTTGCAATGTGGTTCCTTCCACAGGTCTTTTCCCACTTAGACTATCTCTTTCTTGAGGATGGGCCCAGCCCTTGTGAGTCCTTGTCCAGCTCACTTGTTCAGATCAGGAACACCTGGATAATCTTTGCTTTTTGGTCAACTTAACTGATTGGTCAGCTAATCATGAGTGATGCTCCATCATGCTCACAGGTTTGACCCTCACTTCTGGGAAGGGGTTTATTCAGGGAGTGCACACAAGAGGGCGGGAATATTGGGGACCATTTCAGAATTCTTCTTACCATGGTATGTCTTTCCAACAGCCACACAAGACGAGGAATCCAGCACATCCAAATGAAGGAGGCCGGCTAGTCCAGTGGTTGAAAGCTCCGTCCCTGGAATCAGAAGCGTTGGCAGGTATTACTGAGTATTGAATTACTGAGCACCAAACCAGATTATTACCCTCCCCGGTTTCCCTGGCTGTATGCTTCAGAGGTTGACACATCCTGGGATTGTAGAAAAGAAGACTTGCTGAGCTCATCCGTGCAAAGCATTTGGCTCTCTGGTTGGCATGAATTGAATCAAAGGGAGTGATCTCACACTCACTTTGTTATACCTACATCTCACAGGTTTTATACCTATAGTTAGTTACTCTAGGGCCAGGGCAGCATGTGTGAGAAAGTTACCATATCTTATGCATGCAAATTCTACCATGCTGTTGTCAAAACTGAGTACAGGGATCTTAGGGTTATGATAGTCTCGACATATGATGTTTTGAGTTTACGATGCTCTCTCTCATAAAAACTTAAAAAAAGTGAGATGTGAGTGTTTCAGCTTATGCCATTAGCATTCTACTTACAGAGTATGTCATACTTACAGACTAGCCTGGGACAATTCTTTAAGAAGGCAGAGAGGCCTGCAACAGACCCTGTACCCTCTACATCAGCTGCTTCTCGAGATGAAACACCTGTAGTACAGGTAGAATCATCTCCAGTGTCTCCTGCATGTTCCTTAGGCAATCCTGATTCACCTGACACAGTATCTCCAGCACCTTCTGCAGGTTCTCCTGCCTCTCCAGCTTCTTCCTCCTAATAGGTTATTCTCTTCCACTTTGCAATCAATGTCCCTTGCAGTATGCAAGCCAATCACAGGAATAAAGGTAAGGAGTTTTATTCATATTTATTTTTTGTCATTTTTCTGTTACTATAGTACAGTATACAATACAGTATGTTTATGCTCTTTTCCTTTTTCTATGGCTTAATTGTGTTTTTATGTTCTAAATTATGATTTTACAACTGTGTTTAGATAGGTAAGTGACTTAGGCTAGGGTATGTTTCAACTTACACCAAAATTTGGGTTATGTCAATGTCGTAGGACCAAAACTGTGTCATAACTCGAGGACCCCCTGTATTGGAAAGGAACCCAAGACATCAGAGAGCTTGAGGTAGAAACTTTGCAAGCCAGGAAAAAGCTTGCACAAGAACTTGAAGGGGTAATCTGTGGAAAATATTGAGGGACCTAACAGACCCTTGGCGATAGCCAGCTGCTCAATCACACTTATGTGTCCTGGATTTGTTAAAACTATGTGTCACAGGATGGGGCCAATATGGCAGGCCAGCCCACCCATGCTCACTGACTGCTTTGTGCTTTTCAAAAGGATGACGAGGGTCCCTCTGGAGGTTGTAGGCACTGAAAACTTGGCTATCGATTTTCTGTGCTCTAGTCCTGCGTCTAATAGCAATCCTTCTTGTGTCCCCAACATGAGACTTTTGAACTGCTTTCATTCTGGGAAGCAAGTTATCTAAACCCAACTCCCTGCAAGGTCCCATCCAGTTACTTAAAAGCTTTGCTCAAAGTCTATCAAAGCAGGGCTGCCTGGGGCAGCAGGGGCTGGGATATTCATTAGCAAGTGCTGGCCCAGCACCTCCAGTGTCAATTATTGTTATGAGAGGTCTCATTAGCAATGTTGAGAGCTATTTTGCAAGAGACAGTGTTAATTAAAATGCAGACTGTCCCATGCCACCCTCTCCCTCTCAAGCTTTGGAAATCAAAAAGGATGATGTTTACTTTAAGACTTTTCCCACCAGCCTTGTTTGAACGCTGAGAGTAGAAATCCTGAAGTGCTCTACACCTTTTGGCCATGGAAACTTTCATTTTGACCTACCTTTTGGAAAAGGGATATCACCAGGTGTGGCATTTAGATCAGTTATGGCCAGACTAGGGAATATGTTCTCTGGTGCGTAATGGAGAGTACAGACCTGTGCTGGCCCCCGGGCGGCCTCCGGCCAGGTGGCTACTGGGCACCGAAGTGCGGCTGGTCCGCAGGGAGGTGTGTGATCTGTGTGCTGTATACATGGAGTTCTGAATATTTAGTGCAAGAAAGAAAGAAAAAAAAACTAAAAAAACTAATGAACTGTATTGATTCCAAGTTGTAACAATAATATTTTGGCTATACTGCTTAAAATAAAAACTAATTTCACCTGTTTCTTTTTACTTTTTTATTTTTCAAATTTAATTTTTTATTTTTACTTTTAATTAATTAAATTTATTGGAGTGACATTGGCTCATAAAACTGTGGAAGTGTCCAGTGTACATTTCCGATATGTGATCAGTACATTGCATGTGTCCCCACCACCCAAAGTCAACCATCTTCCCTCACTGCGTATTTGGCTCCTTTACCCTTCTAGAACTTTACAATTACAGGTGTGTTTTGTGTGTTGCTCCCATCTCTCGGGGTTGCTGTGTGTAAAATGAGGACTCTAGTTTGCACCTTTGCCTTCCCATTGGCATAACCACCTTTCTGTGCGCTCTGCCTCCTTGCAAACTGCCTACAACCTCTCTAGCCCTGGACCGCAGGGCCCTGGCTGGTGCCGGGACTGCCCGCTCAGAGTCTTTGCATCAGTGTCCGTCGTGGGGTCCAGACCCACTTGCCTGATGCCCTTTCCCGCTGTCCAGCCGCCTTTGTGCCCTGACTTCTGAAACGAGCCTGGCCTGTGTTTCCACAATTACTGCTCCTGCGACCCCCGTCCCTCTTTACGACCACGTCCCCTGGCAGGTACCCCGCACAGCTTTCCCTGACACCCCTGCCTCCGTGGGGAGACTAGGGCTTCCCCCTGCTTTCTTACTGTGCCCGTCCGTGGGCGTGTTGATGACAACCCATGCACACTGTGTCGAAATGGTCTGTTCCATGTCTGGCTCCTCATAATCTGCGCGCTCCTCAGGGGATGAACACCCCCTCTCTGTGTTTATGTCTCCGTGTGGCACACAGTAAATATTTGTTTAAAGCATGGAGAGTGGAGAGCCAGGAGCAATAGTGCTGGTCTCCACATGGCCTGGCTGTCTGCACCCCAGTGGAGGCAATGTGGGATTTGTTTTCATTTTCATTTTAATCATTATTATTTTTAATAACAATGAAAGCCACTGTAAGGAGTAACCCCCTTGGCACACCTCTGGGTCACCCACACCCTGGCCATGAGTGGGACACTGGTGTTATTGTAGATTGAACACTGAGACTTGCCACCCAGTGCCAATTAGCCACCTGCTGGGACAAGGATCTTGCTAACATAGAGCCCAGCTGGGGATTGGCTGTTTGCCTGTTTGTACAGGAGATAAAAGTCTCCTTTCTGCCATGCAGATCAGTGTTTGTGTAGTTTAGTTGCAAGTCTGTTTGGGGTTGTCGAGGCCATGTTAATTCCTATCACCGCCACCCATTCAGCCCCTCCATTCAGGCTCCTGGAAGAAGCTTTCACCCCATTTGCCCTTCCTCCTCTGGACCAGCAGTCAGGGCTCCCTGAGCTGCCCATTGGGCGGGGGCTTCATAGTCAAGCGTATCCTTCTTCAGGTAAACTCAACATATGGGAGGCTAACCAGGCAATAATACTAAATAGGACCCATTCTCTCATTAACAAAGATGCTTCCTGGGAATTTACTCCAGGTCTTTCTCAGGAGTCAAACAAACATTACTCAATTAAAAATAATCTTTGCTTGATAGTGTGATTTTAGCTTTTCAGGAATACACCTTTTGGTATATAAAGACTCAATCTTTCTTTGGTCAGAAAAGAAAGTTTTTTTCCTGTTCACAACATAAAAACCAAAACCCAACTTACAGACAAAAATGACAAGGGTGGGTAGGGTCCGTAGAAATCTGCAGAATAAGAAAGAGGAGAAGTGGTCGGGCCGCATGCAATGGCCACGGGTCAGTGGTGCGCCACGGGCTGTGGTCCTCACACTGGTCAGCCCTGCTCCGCTGTCGTCATGCTGGCCTGCGGGCCTCCCCGTGGCATCACTGCTAGGGTTGCCTAATGCCATCACGCAATTCTCCACCCTCACGCAATTCTCCACCCTCATGCAATTCTCCGTAGTGGAGCCACTCCCTCAGGACCAATGAGACGTAGCTTTTGCTCAGTTATGCCAGATTTGAAACTTCAAAATACGCAGTATTCCCCCCTGGGGGATGCAGGTTGTTGTCAGACCGCAAGTTCGTCCAGTTAGCAGAAGGTGGCAAGTTACCAGCCCATCTCGCCCTCCAGGGCCCCAGGCACAGCTGCCCATATTCTCCCCACAAGCTCCCAGGCAGGTGGCATGGGTACCCAGCCGTCCTGGCAGTGAGGAGCCCAGCTCTGCACCCGACTCTTTGGGTGAGGTGCCGACGTTGGGGGCATACAGCCATCTGAATGTCAGCAATGGTCCTTTGCCCTCTGGCCTGCTCCAGAAAGGCGTGACCTCATCGGCCCCATACTTTCTGTCACGCCTGCCATTTCCTTTGTGAGTTGATATAACTCAGGTCTTCTAAGGTTTCCTTTTTACTCTTTTAGAATTTAAATGGTGACTTTGCCTTGACTGAGCATTGACTATGTGCAGCCAGGGACTCAGAATGGAGAAGGACTGGGCTAACAGTTTTTGAATGGATTCTGGAACCTTCTTGCCCCCAAGCCTCAGTTTAGTTACCTATAAGATGTGGACATGGCCCAATATAATCTGTAACACCCACATCTAGAGCAGTCTATAAGACCTATGCACATATGAAATTACCAAGATGAATCAGTTGTCAACACACAGACCATCAGCCCTGCGAGGTAGAGGAGCAGGAGCAGAGCAGACCCCCCCCCCAACCCTGTCTCAGTTCACACCTGTCATCTCAAATTGCGTGCCCTGTCTTCACAATTCAAAGCATCACGTCCTCGGAACAGCACAGTTATGTCTATAACATTTTGATTGTTTTGAAAAAAATTTCTTTAAACAGAAAGACTTTTTTTTTCAGATTTATGCCCTTGGGGCATCCAAGTGCCCTGTTGATAAGAGTGCTGTTCAGACCTGTGGCCTGCCTGGTGCTCCAGGTGCCGGCCCTGACTTCAGAGGAAAATGCAGGCTTTGTTTTGTTCCCACTTCAGGACCAGTGGGGTGGACACCTTGGCGTGTCTGTGTTTACCATTGTTGTTGGGAGTTTTGATGGTAGTTAGATATATCATGTTTAAAATATAATTATTAATATTACCATGACTAATAATAGCACAGCTAATAATAGCCACAACTCATAATATTTTTACACATGCCTTGTCTCACGGGATCGCCCTGGAAACTTGATGGAGTAGGGCAGTGTTTTTGTTTACTGATGAGGATTCTAATACTGTGAAGCAGAGGGATTTCTCAAGGTCACACATACTCAAGGTCACAAGGTTTTCAGGCTCATAACCTTTAAATGCACAACTATGAGAGTGTTAAATGGCAGACCAAACACGTAGGTTGAAATAAAGAATTCAGTTGTCAGAGTATTTGAAGCTAGCAATTTTATAATACAGCTATTAAAACATTTTTACATTAAACTATGACTTGAATAAAGATGGTTAGTGTTGTTCCACAATTGTTCAGCCCTTGTCTTCATTTCCTTTGTTTCCGTAGATTACTGAAGGCCACCTGTGGCCATTTATTTATTGAGAGTGACCTCTGCATGTTAACAAAATTTCTTCTGAGAGCTGTGGCACTTTTTAGACATACACAATTAATCATAAAGATCACAGTCTCCTGGACTCACCTTCAATAACTGTACATTACAAAGAAGAACCTTCACATGTCCTTTTTTAAATTTTTTTTTAAAAGTCCCTATCAGTTGCTTTAATAGTCAACTAATGTCCCCTCAGTGCCTCCTGATTTTGATGGGAGTTGACTTTTCCATCTACAAGGTTTAATGCTGCTTCTGCAATACCAAATGGCATTGGTTAGAAAAGACTCCATCAATCTCCTAAAACCGGTCGGTGTACAGAGTGCCACCCGATTCCCAAATACAACTACCATTCTTTCATTGCGGTGCTGATGGCGGTGACGTGGGTGCTATCCTCAAGCCGCTGAACCTGATAGTCCCAGGAGACCTCTCAGCCATGTCCTCCAGGTCAGGGTTCCGAGTTGGGCTTTAGTGAAAGACAGGAGGTCAGAGTGGAAGCTCTTGTCCAGGCTAGGCCCCCTTTTTATTTACCATAGCTGCAACCCCAGAATGAAGTGGCAAGGGCAGGACGTAAATCACAGCAGGCTGGCTGGTGGGCAGTATTTGTGGACAGCCAGTCTCTTGTGAAGCCTCCAGTAATACTGCCAGAGTGTGCTCACCTGCCTGAGGATGGCATCTGTACTACATGAAGGACAGACAACAGAGGCAGCTGGGAGCTTTCTGCCGGGGGTCAAAATTCTACACATCTTGCTGAACTAAGTCAGCATCATCCATAGTAAAGGGTACTCTTGCATAGGGCTCAGTAAACATCATTAAAAACATCTACTGGAGTTCATCATTTTAATGATTTGAGTCTCTTTCTGAAGAAGAGCTAAAGATTTGTGTATTTTATCTTAGTTTTACTGTTCCTTTCTATTGTTTTTTTTTTTTTAGTCTCTATTTGTTATGTCCTCTCTGATATTTATTTACCTCTTTCTATTAACTGTGGGCTTAGTTTGCTCTTCTCTCCTAGTTCCTTGTGCACCGTTGATGGGGATGTAAACTGGTGCAGCCACTATGGGAAACAGCATGGCAGTTCCTCAAGAAAATAAGAACGGAATTACCATATGGCCCAGCAGTCCCACTTCCGGTATTTATCTCAAGGGAATGAAAACAGAATGCCGAAGAGATATCTGCCCTCCTCTGCTCATTGTGGCATTATTCACAATAGCCAAGATATGGGGACAACCTAAGGGTCCATGGATCGATGAATGGATAAAGAAGATGTGGCTTATATATGCCACAGAGTATTATTCACTAGTTAGAAAGTAGGACATTCTGCTGTTTGTAACAAGGTGAACAGAACTTGAGGGCAGTGCGCCAAGTGACATAAGTCAGAAAGAGAAAGACAAATGCTGTATGATCTAAAAAAAAAAATTAAACTCATACTAACAGACAGCAGAAAACTGGTTGCTGGGAGCTGGGGAAATAGGAAGAGTTGGTAAAGGGTCTAATTTTTTAATTCTAAGAGGATAAATAAGGTCTGATGACCTAATGTAAAACATAGCAATTACAGTTGGAAACATAATTGTATAATTGACATTTGCTAAGAGAGTAAAACTTATATGTATATGTATATAAAGAGTAAAACTTTATATGTATATAAAATGACGTAATTATGTGACGTGGTAGGTGTGTTGATTAATTAGATGGGGGAAATCCTTTCACAGTGTATACACGTATCAGGTCATCATGACGTCACTTAAAATACTTTATAGTTTTATTTGTCAGTTATACTTCAATAAAACTGAACAAGTAAAATAAAATAAAATTTCTATATACATTTTGAGAATAAGAATCAGGTCTCAGGGGATGACTTGGAAGGCCGAGCTTGACTTGGATCAGTCAGGAGACCAGGAGACTGCGCTAGAAATGAGCACTGCTAGAGCAAGCACTCCCACCCCCACTCACGTGTGCACACAGACACAATTACACAGAGATACACATAGCCACATCAACACATCCACGTGTGTGTGCATGCACATACATGTGCACACTCACGCACATGCACACCTAATTTGTTTCTCTTATTTCAACCCCAGAACTAATAGAGAGAAAGTGAATTTTCTGGTTTTGTTTTTAAACTTTTTAAACAGAAGTTTATCTCTGTAAAAGGCAAAAAGTAAGTATGAAGAGAGAAAAAGATCTGTGGTTTCCAGGAGTTGTGGGTGGGTGAGGGGATGACTAGGTAGAGTACAGAAGACTTTTAAGAAGTGATAATATTTTGTGTGGTCCTATAATGGTGGGTACGTGTCATTATACATTTGTCCAAACCCACAGAATATACAACACACAGGGGAGCCCGCAGGTAAACTGTGGACTCTGGGTGATGATGATGTGTGAAGCTAGGCTTACCAATTGTACCAGATGTCTCGCCCTGGTGGGATGTTAATAATGGGAGGCCTGGGGGCAGGGTGGGGGGTACAAAAGCTCTCTGTGCCTTTCTTTTACAATTGCTGTGAATCTAAAATAATTTTTAAATAAAGATTTTGTTTGTTTGTTTATTTATTTATTTATTTATAAGTGAGAAAAGGGTAGGTAGAGAAACACCCTGACCAGGACCCACCCAGCATGCTCGAATCAACCAAATTATCCTGAGGCCAAGGCCAACACTTGGACCAACTAGGCCACTGGCTGTGAGAGGGTAAGAGAGAGAAAAGGGAGAAAAGGAGGGGAACAGAAACAGATGGTTACTTCTCCTGTGTGCCTGACCGGGATCGAACCTGGGTCATCTGCATGCTGGGACGATACTCTATCCCCTGAGCCAACCAGCCAGCAATGTGAGGGGCAAAATCATCAGAGGACTTGATTATCATGCTGATGCCAGAGTGTCCCACATCAAACTGATAGTGGAGATGGGGTCAAGTCTAGGGGTTGGGAATGACTGAGAGAGGGTCCAAGCAGAGCAGGAGTGTGACTGGGGCGTTTGAGGACACGTCACAGAAGGCACAGGCAGGTGGGCCCAAGACAGCAACCTGTGGACTTTAGTTATGGCTTGTGTGACTCAGAACTATGGCGGCGAGGTCATCCTCTGTGTCATCGCTTTCCCTGCTGGCCTGTCCGGAGGCAGCGAAACATGGGGCATTGCCCGCAGAAGGAGGCCTGCTGGCTGTCGGGTGGGGACCACTCGCTGTGGCACCCCGGCAGGCCATGCAGCCCTGCCGTGTTCCACAGATCTGAAGTAGTGTGTGGGACCCACGATGGCTCTCTGCTGGAGTGACAAAACTATTCCCCAACTAGTCAAAAATCCCATCTGTTTCAGGCTTTTTAAAAAAATTTCAGTGATGCCTGATACATGCAAAGGAAACCTGAGTGTGCTCCCCTCAGTGGAATACTGCTATATATTTAATCTGAGCATGTGGGGCATGCAAAATATATGAATTTTGTGAAGCCAGTGAAACTGAGGAGTTGAGATCGCGTGGGGACCAGTGAAGCAGGCATATTTACATGAGCTTCTGTGACGAGGACAACCCAAGCGGCTTCCTGTTGGGGGCAGTAGCAGGTCAGCCCTGTGCAGACAGACAGACAGACACACACATATACCTAAACCTAGATGGACGCACACATTATTCTTATTATCATTACTACTACTCTCATGTGAAGCTGAAGACCGCTGCAGGTGAGATTTTCGGCATAACTGTGCAAGTTGACCAGGGTGACTGGGCTATGGTTGCCACTGAGCTCTCTGCTCCATGGTCAGGCTCGTGGTACAGATGGCTGGCGAGTACCCAGGTGTCAACACAGCACTGCCTCAGGTATATAATCATTGTGTTCAGGGGCCAGTGTGCAGCTCACATGTCCCAGTGATGTTTGTCATCTCTCAGTGACAAGAAGACCTGCCTTAGCTCAGCTTTCTCGATGGCCTGGTGTTTGAAAGGGGCCCAGTGCAGTCAGTTTGGGAAACCCCAAACCCCGACACCACACCAAACTTGGAGCAGGTGCACAGCGCTAGACGCGATCCTTGTGCTCTGCTTGCCAGGAGGACCATCCCTGGCAGGACCGACTCTTCCCGATTTATCTGTTTCCTCCAGGGCAGGCAGAGACTGCACCTCCCACGTCCTCTTAACTGGCTTTTCCAAGATTGCAGGACTGACAGTTGAGTTAGAGAATTATTTTGAAGAAATATTGGATAATGATCTTCTGGAATGTAGTTGGGAAGTTCCCAGGAGCCCTGCTGTTTCTCATCTGGACTTTTTTTTTTTTTTTTTCAAGGGCCGCCTGGCCACCTTCGTGTCTGCCCTCTGTGCACTGCCCGGTCACCACGACACTCAGCATCAGCCCTCCCCCCACCACACAAGAGACATCTGGGACTTGTGCTAATGAAAAAAATTACTCCTGGCACTTGTAAAAGAATAGGAACGCTGACACAGGCTCCAACTCGGTGAACCCTGAGGACATCGTGTGGAGTGGGATAAACCAGTCTCGAAAGGACAAATGCTGTGTGATGTACATCGAGTAGTCAGATTCACAGGGAAAATAGAAAGATGGTGGCCAGGGGATGGGAGGAGGAACGGGGAGTTAGTGTTTCACAAGGACAGAGCTTCAGTTTGGGAAGTCGAAGGAGTTCTAGATGGAGGGTGGTGATGGCTGAACAAAATGTGAATGTAATTAACACTACTGAACTGTGTGATTAAATACGATTAAATGGCACATTTTATGTTGTGTATATTCTACCCCAGTTTAAAAAAGAAAAAAGAAGTGTCTGAAAATAATCCTTGGACATCGGTCTACAAGGTGACTGAGCATCCTCCTCTTGTCCTCCTTTGCGACTGAAAACCAAAAACCAATCACTTAGTATGTTAGGTGGGGACCTCCTGGTGGTAGAAGACACAAAAGGACCCTGGTGGCTGGTGCATTTCCATTTGTGTTGTGACAACAAGAAGGAAGTGACAGCAATGACAGCCAACAATGGGATAACAAAACCATCTCGGAAAGGGTAAATTGGAGCAGCTGAGCCTGGGGGGACAACAATGAAAAACCCTGACTATTTCCATGTGCCCAGTCCCTGGAGACCACAGTCTCTTCCTGCCCTCCTCCTGGCAGCCAGAGGATGTGTTCAGTCACTGCCCAGCTGGAACAATGGTCCCTGAGGCCTTGGAGAAAGGCGATGAGAGTGATTCACCCAGAAACTGTACAGCGTCCTGTGGGTACGCTCTCGTAACTGTGCTGGCGCCAGAACTACACATTTAACTCTAGCTTTCTGACAGCTGGCAATGTTGTACGAGGTGCTGCTCAACTGCTTTTCCTCAAAGCCTAGCCCCATGGAAAAAAAGAAAAGTAGATTAAACACATAGTAGGATGCCTCATGGGCTATGAATGAAATGGAAACAGTGATGGTTTCATAACTGAGGTACAATGGAAGGCACTAACTCATGGTCAGTGTTCAGGCATTACAACTACCTGTCAATTTCTCACAAGCTATTTATTTGTGTTAATGAAAGTGTTTTAATGGGAATAAAAGATTAACCTGAGGAGGTTTTTAGGATGGCTTAAGACCAGACACAATGGCATTGGTTGTCTACTGCCGCACAACAAATCTTAGTGGCTTCAAACAACAAAGTTTTGTTATCTCACAGTTTCTGTGGGTCAGGGGTCCAGGTGCACTTCTGCTGGGTGGTTCTGGTTCAGGGTCTCAGAACTGCTGCCCAGGTGTTGGCATATCTGCAGTTCTCTCAAGACTGGAGGGAGAGGGAAGGGTTTTCCTAGCAAACTCTTGTGGCTGTGGGCAGGATTCGGTCTCTGTAGATGTAGGGTTGGAGGTCTCTGTGCTTGCTGGCCATCCGCTGGAGCCAGGGTGCCTCCCCAGGGGCCGCACACACCAGAGCAGTTGGTGTCCTGCAGAGTGAGCCAACACAGAGCACGGGCAGCCCGTATTTCATCAGCAGGCCCTTCTAGGAGGCTCAGGGACCTGCTGTCCCTGCTCTTGCCAGCACCAGTACACCATGTAAATGAACATTACTCAGGATGGAGGCTTGGGGCCTCTGTTCTCAAAGTCCACTGATGGGACACTCGTTAGCACCTACCTTTCTCCTTGGCGCCTGGTGATTCCTAATATCCTTTAAGTCTTCACACACAGAACTTCAACTCTGCATCTCAGTCTCTTCTTTGGAAGACAGACCAGGCCATGGAGCCTCCAAATCCCACCCAAAGTGATTTACTGCATTAGTTCAGTTCCCAACAGGCCAGCTGGTCAGGACAAGGGCTGTTCCTCCGCCCAGGCAGTCCTCAGGCAGTGGGGCCATCCCGTGGCTTACCTATCCTTCATCCTAGTCCTCACCTTCTCTCAACGCCCTGTCTTACCTAGGGTTACAACTAGACAGAGGCATGCATGCACTTACACCCATACATGTACACACATTGACACGTATGCACATACATGTACATGTGTCTACACACATACACACACAGAGACCTGTATACAGACATACACACGCACACACATACACATACACGCAAATATTTACACCTGATCTGAAGACACGGATGCACAGGAAGGAGATGGTAATGTGGACGCAGGTGAAGATTGGAGTGATGCTGTCACAGGGACAAACCACAGGGGCCACCAGGCAGGAAGGACCCTCCCCCAGAGCCTGCAGAGTGGGCATGGCCCCGTCGACAGCCCTGTTTCAGTCTTCTGGCCTCCAGAATGGTGAGACAATGCATTCCTGTCCTTTTAAGCCACCCCGTTTGTGGCACTTTGTCATTGCAGCCCTTGGAAGCTAATAATAGGCCCTCAGAAACAAAGTGCTAATGATTAAGTGATAAATGAGGTCTATTATTGAGCTGACCCAGATACGGCAGGGCTAAAGTTGGCAAATCTGATAACAGGCAGCTGGGAACTAAGCTCTTATTTGGACACATTAAACCAGGCAGGTGCTGACCCACAAGCTGGCCAGGAGACAGCAAGAACTGTTTGGATCACACAACAGAAAACTCCTCTGGGTCTGGAAAACATAGGGTCCCTTAGTGGTTTGAGAGGACTCCTCAGTGGCTTTGCTGGAACAAAGCTCGTAGTGCCCTGTGCTGTGGTCCCGCAGGAGCCGGCTCTGGGACAGTCTCCTGCAGGAGTGCTGGGCGTGGACAGGAAGTTGGGTGTGAGCAGGGCTGGGGCAGCTTTGGGAATGAGGGCATTGCAACATCAGGGAGCAAGGTGATGTCAAGGGCAACCATGTTGCAGAGCTGTTTGTAGGCTGATATTTTAAAACCCTATAGATACAGCCATTCATTTTATATTCTGAAGTACGTACTCTGATTTAACATAGTTCATCTGAAGAACGAACCTTTGGTTTACACTGTCCCCTCTCAGTGTTTAGTGATCTTCCTCTAAGTCGGCACCTAGTGGTTGTCAATGCCAATGCTCAGAGCATGGGGGTCACAGGACACCTTTGATTGCCTTTGCCTGTGTGTTTTACTGGCGGTTCATCCCCGGGAAGGAGCTCGTACGTAACCCATAATGAAAACAGAGTGGTTTTGCCCTGGCTGACGGTCCCGGCACCCCTGGAAAGAAAAAAAGACGGCCACCTGGTCTTGACCAGCCAGGACTACCTGGAGAAAACTCGGTGGTGTCTGCAGGGTGATCAGTGACCTCAGCCCAGACAGGTGCTTAGTATGCTGTCAGCCAAATTCCTCACCTGGACCCTCTGCCACTGGTTCCTGTCTCCATCTGGGACCTTGGGTCTCTAGAGCAGGGGTCTCAAACTCAACTCAGCATGTGGGCCGCAGAGCAAGATCACAGCCGTTTGGTGGGCCACACTAGGTCTACAAAAGGCAACTGTTATGCAACACTTTTCTCACTGCAGTTGAAAACAAAAAAAATCAGTACAACAAGCACAATCGTACATGCAGTTTACTCAGTGTCACAAAACGACCAGAAACTGTAGTTCGCATCACAACTGCTGTTAACTAAGCTAATATCTAGCTAGGATGCTAGAGAAATGAAAAATACAAGTAGGCCCCTAGGCTTACTTAATTTTATCCAAAATATTTTGAACTTTGTGGATCAGTCTGCGGGCCGCACAAAATTGTTCGGTGGGCCGCGAGTTTGAGACCCCTGGTCTAGAGGCAGGGAATAACCGAAGCTTCATTCCTGCCCACCAACAACTCTACACTCCTGCCATCTTGCATGAATTCCCACCAAATCTTCCTTCCCATTTGCTCCCAACCTTCTCTCAAATGTAGTCCACTAGAGTTCATGGAAAATTTTGATCCAGACCTTGTTGTAAAGATTTAAAAAAAAAAAAAGAGTTAATCCCCACATTTATAGAAATTATGTGTTCCGTACTAGATTTCACCCTGGTAAAAATGATCCATGCTCTTTATAACTTCTGTAGTTAAACGAGCCTCTGGCTATTTCAGGAGGAGCTTTTAAGATCATTTAAACAACATGTAAAGATTTTGAGGCCAGATTGGAAGAGACCTGCAGTGTCCCTAAAACATTACAGGTGCTTGTCATTATAGTGAGTGCGTGTGGCGACTACCCGTAGCTTTGCCACCGTCTCCATCACTGAGGGCTGCGTGACTATAAATAACTTCTACTTCAACTTTTTGGGCTTTCATTGCTTCACAATTAAATTGTGAATAGCAACAATAACAATAATTGCGGATCACCAGTCCGGGCAGCTCAATCAGTGCTCAGTTAACTAGCCACATTCCTGTACACCAGGAATGTCTTTGTTCTCAAACGTCAGAAATATTGCTTCCCCCAAGGGTGTTATCTTGAGTAAAAAACGGGCATCCTCTCTTGCGCTGTGAGACATGCAGATCTGAGCTTACAAACTTGCGTGGCGACCTGGGCCTCCAGCATGGGCTTCCCTGCCATGTGGTGGGCTCACTGGTCCATTCTGTTGCTGACTCTTCTTTGAAGCAGCCCTGTCCTGGGCAGTTTCCCTTCTGGTTTAGCATCCTCAAATCAGTGGTCATTCCATAACGTATTCTAAGACTTCCTTATTCTTTCATATTTTCACCATCTGGGTACTCATTTACTTGTGCTATTTTGTTTTTGATGTATTTTCTTTATTTTATTTCCTCTCTCATCCATCTTATGTCTTATTGACATGGTGAACTTTTAAAACTATCATGCTCGTGGCTTTGCCTCAGCCCTTTAGGTTAGTATGTCCTGGTCAGATGTTACCAGCCCAGGACCGGTTTCTATTACCTGCCACCCTCTGCTGTCATTCACGGACTTCATGCTGTCCACTCCAGATGTCAGAGAACCAAATGAACAGACTGTGCCATAGGCAAGAGGACACCTCACCAGGTCGGGAACCTGTAACTCAGGCTGCTGTAAAGGTCTCAAGCTGGACTTCCCCAAACCCCACTCACTCCTGCTGGCCACAAGTGTGCAAGGCACTACTTGTAGGTCCCAGCACCTGTCCTGGACCTCCAGACTCATCCTTGCTGTCATCCTTTTCAAAGATCAGCCCTTTGTGCTTCATTTGACTTAGGATATTCTATCTCTACATAGCCTCCTTCCTCCTCCTTCAAGGTCAAATCATTGTCTCCTATGAGCCTTCCAATATTTGCAATATTTCAAAATTT
Source organism: Saccopteryx bilineata (assembly GCF_036850765.1). Taxonomy (NCBI): domain Eukaryota; kingdom Metazoa; phylum Chordata; class Mammalia; order Chiroptera; family Emballonuridae; genus Saccopteryx; species Saccopteryx bilineata. The sequence goes on along the minus strand of NC_089491.1, from coordinate 102,029,956 downwards.
TCTGTATTTCTGATGTTTTAGCATCTGGGGCCTTGTAGGTCAGGGAAGGAAGGCTCCTCCCTGAGTGAGTTCATCCTGGACATAGCAAACAATTCACCTAGGAGTGTGCCTCTCATATGCAAACTCACCACTCCAGGCCACGTCTTCTCTCACAGGCCTCTCTCCTAACCAGCCCAGGGCCAGGTAACACACCAGAGCTCTCTAGCATTATTCACACAGGCCAGTCACCTGCTCACCCTGCTTAGCCTACTCCACTCCCGTCCCTTCTGATGAAAGTCACAATAACGGCTGTTATCAACGCTCTCCCCCCACTCCCTCTGCCTCCTAGCCAACCCTAGCTCTTCCCAGTGTGTCCACTAGTCAGCCCCCACTGCATGGCATGCCCCATCCTCTTTTCCTTTTTTTTAATTTAGTGATAAGAGAGGAGGTAGAAATGGACTCCCACATGGGCCACCACCATGATCCACCCAGTAAGCCTACTAGTGAGCAATGCTCTGCCCATCTGGGGCATCAGTCCGTTACTCAGCAACTGAACTCTTTTTAACACCTGAGGTAGAAGCCATGAGCTATCCTCAACACCCTGGGGCCAACTTGCTTAATCAAGTCATGGCTGCAGGATGGAAAGAGAGAGAGAGAGAGAGAGAGAGAGAGAAAAGAGAGAGAGGGAAGGGTTGAGAAGCAGATGGGCATTTCTCCTGTGTGCCCTGACTAGGAATCAAACCCAGGATATCCACACATCGTGCTGATGCTCTACCACTGAGCCAGCTGGCCAGGGTCATACCCCATCCTCTTGGATCTGTAACAAACTTGGTTCTGCTGGCCTTACCATACCTGAATAACAATAGAATACTACATTTTAAAATACTTCCCAAGCTGTTTTTGATATTTAATGGAAACCAGTGGGCTTTTTCATTCCCGGGCATGCATGTCTTATGAAACTCTGTATTCAAAAGAGGAAAAGGAGCAAGAAGCTGGAGGGAAGGCAAAATGGCAGACAGTGGGAGACACCCTAGAAGGCCTGGAGAAAGGAGAGAAAACGAACAAGAAACTTACTCTAATCTGATAGCCTCAAAATGTGGTTCCAAAACCCCTAGGAATTGGATTTCTAAGATCCATGGTCCCTGGAAAAATGACTTGTTGACTAAAAGGGAGTGAGGTGTTAAATCTGTTGGTCAGATATTTCCCAAACCAGACTGGTTGGTAAGGGTGGTACAATCCTTCAATTAAAAATTTGGGCAGAAGCTAATGACTCCCCCTTCCCCAACACAGACTGCATCTCCTGGTGGCGCAGGCTCTGGTTTCTTGTCTCTGGTCCACTTCTTTACCTTACCATGTTTTGCTCCTTTACATCCCAAGAGCTTGAATATGCACATTGCCACTTGCATTTGTTGCCGCACGCAGATCTGATCCCACAAGGGCAAAGGCAGTTAGGGTTGGGCTCAGCTGACAGTAAAAATGGCCCAAATCATATGAACATCACCCAACACTTATCAAACTTGAATGTACATAGGAATCACCCAATGACTGCATTAAATGCAGATTTTATTCATTCGCAGATCCACAGATTTGAGGGAGAACAAGATTCTGAACTTCTGGCATGGTCCACTGGTTCAAGGATGCACTGTGAGGTAGGAGGGTGTCAACCACACAGACACCACTCTCTTGGGGAAGGACTGGCATGGAGACTGCTCCACAGAATCCTTGCAAACCCAGGCGATTCCATGGTGCTGCTCTGGTGTGGAGATGACATTCCCAAATTTACCTCAGGGCTCAAAACGGCTGCTGCAGATCCTACCATCATGTCACATCAAGGCAACAGAGAGGGGAAGGGTGAAGAAGCAGCGGCAAAGTGGCCATAAGCCGCCTTTTAGGAAGGCTATAAACAGATGTCCCATGACACTGAGCCTCTCAAAACATTTCTCAGAACTGCTAAAGGAATCTGAGGAGTGACATCTTTGTTATAGGGGTTCTGTGCCCAGCTAGCAAACATTTATTTTATAACTATGTAGATTCAGTGAATGGATACCAGGGTAAAGCTGGGATTTGAGGTGTTTTTCTGAGGGTTTAGGAAGATGTCAGGCATTTATGTGGGAAATGAATATTGTTATTATTACTTAAAAGTACAACCAACTCCAATAATGAATAAAAACTACACAGGAAGTACTATTTATTAGGTAATATTTTAAGTGCTTTACATTTTTGATTTATTTAATTCTTAAAATAACTACAGGAGAAAAGTGAGCCAGGAGATGAAGTAACTGTTTAGGTCACACAGCTGGTTAGTGATTGGGCGAGGGCTCCAAGAGGCATGTGCCTTTGACTCACTGGTATGCTGGTAAAAATTTAACAGCCTGCTCTCCTAAGAAAAATGTCCTGGTTTGAAGCACTTGCCAAACCCTGTGGTATAAATACTTCCAGCTACCTACATGACATCACTGGACTTTGACATCACTGGGCTTATCATCAAGAAGAGTTCACTTTGGTCTGTCACTCCATGTCCCTTTATTATGATATCATGCAATAGTGACAGCACGCATATGCCATCAGCGTAGGCAACCTCAAACCTTAGACAAACAGTGAGGGTAAAATAATTGCAAAGTGGTATGCTTTGAATATTTGTTACCTTTGTTTTTAATACGTTCTATTTCACTGTGAGTTTCTGCTCACAATAAAATAATTGCTAAGTTTATTGACTGGCTTGTAAAATTCTGGGCAATTTCACAATTGGCTCTTGTGACCCAGTACACGCTGACTCCGGCCACCAGTATGCTTTACAAACAACTTGGGCTAGATGTTACACATCTGTGCTCCTTAAACATATTGTCTCTTTGCCACTTCTGATTTCCCTGTCCTCCAACATCCCAGCAATAATAAAACAATTTTTAAAATATGTTTTGAAAGCCTCACATTCCCTAGGAGAATAAGAAAGCAAGTTTTGCTCTCTTATTTCTGACAACTCGTTCTCCTTCTGATGCATGAACTGGCACATGAGTTATCAAGTTGATTTGGCCCCTTCAGAAGGGCACCTTGGTGTCACACCAACTCCCAAGGTTCCTTCAACCATGTTCTAGAATGGCCCATCTCACAAGAGTCAGTAGCAGGAATGATGTCCTTTAACTTACGGAGCTGTGTCTGTCGTGTGAGCTCATAGTGAGGTGTGTCCATCAGCGTGTCACGGCACTGTGGGTCACCCCTGTGTGGGGTTGCCTGGGTCTGGGAAGGAGACAGTGCTTTCCAAGTTGGCAGAAAACGTGTCCGGAATGGTATCACTGAGCTGTGCTCCTTAGAATCCCAGAGCTACTCAGCGTTCCAAGAAGATTCTTTTTGTAGAACGTGTTCTTTCTTCAAAAAAAATTCCTTGAAAACCATGGACCTAGCGGATGAGATGGGATATTTTGCAAATACTGCTCTGTCTGCTTGACAGACCCTGTTTTTTTGGCTAGTAGAGCTGGATTGTCCCTTTTAAGATCCAGCAGAGGGGCATTTCTTTTCAGGAGGCCTTCCGGCTGTGTGGACAGGGACCGGTGTCCCACCTGTGAGCCGGCATGCCACTCTGCTCTCCTCGCACAGCCGTTATCACATGCATCAGAATCACTGTTTTGTCTATATTTTGCTAGACTGTAAACTTTGTGCTGATATGGATTGTGATTATGAACTTTTTATATCTCCTAAAATACCTGATACCTAGTAGACCTTGAGTCACTCATGTAATTAATTTGATAAATGGATATGGTGATGTATACCATTTCATTAGCTGGTCATTGAGGCTTAGAGGGGAATTGCTCCATAAAAAACTTGTCTGGAAGTCCAAAGTAATTGCCCTCCATTGAATTATGGAATTATATTTCCTCTGGACCTGCTGTGGAGGACAAGTTTAGGATTAGTGCATCGAAAATTCAAAAGGATGCTCTGGACAGATAGCTTGGTTGGTTAGAACATTGTCCAGAAGTTCAGGGGTTGCCAGCTGATCCCCGGTCAGGGCATATACAAGAATGGATCAATGTTCCTCTCTCTCTCTCAAAAAAAAAAAGGTACAGATTTAGAGATGTCACAAAGTAGGAGTACTGCTCTGGTATCAATAAAGTCTGTATATTACATCTTGTAAAAATACGTTACAGGTCAAACGTTTACACTCAACTTGCTGATGAATAAAAAAAAAAAAAAAAAAAAAAAAAAAAGAAAGAAAGAAGAAATCTCCAGGTTCTGAGATTGTGTTGAATTCAGGAGGAAACTTGGTTTGAGTTTCCCCAAAAGCAGACCTGAGAACAGATTTTAATTCAGTCCATTTGCATTATGATCTTTAAGTTGAAATATTAAAAGTGCAATAAGTTTATAGCAATACTGAGAATAGGGCATGGGTCATCAAAGGCTTTCCCAGTCTTTTCCCCAGAGCCTGTGTTTACCCCCAGATCCTAGGAAGAAATACACTGTTTAGGAACGGGAATCCTGAAACAGCGGATGCCCGAGATAAGGTTCTTTTTCCAGCATCTGAAGGTTGGGAATGCCGCCCAATGCCTGCCCCCCTCCCCACAATTTATATCCTTAAAGTAACCTGTCAGGTGGCATGTCTCACCTATACTCAAGCCTGCCAGAAGTCTCAAATCCTGGCAAGAGGCCAACAATGAATAATGCAGAGAAAATCCTTGTGACTGTTTAAATTAACAAACCTTATATTTTATGTATAAGTGTACACACCAAGAAAAATATCATAGGAGGAAAGAAAGGAAGAAAAAAGGGGGGACAGCTGAACAAACAGAATTGACCCTAAAGGAACAAAGATACTCTAGAGAAAACAAGAGATATTTCAACATCTCTAGTCAGAGTGAGGGAAAATAAATGACATCTATGAATTAAAAATAAATTACTGTTCAGAGGGGGGGGGAAAGTCAGAAAATAGAATCAATTCATGAAACTAATAACATAGCACCTGAATAAAAAAACAATGGCACTGAATAAAAAAGAAAAAATTAATAGAATTTCCCAGGACAAAGAAATGAGGAATATGAGAGAAGAAGAAGAAAAAAACAAACAAACAACAAAAAAAGAGCAATTTCAGAAACCTTAGAATAAGACAAAGACGTTAAATGCTCCCAAAAACACAAAGCATCTTAACTGCAATGGAAGGTAACCAAGGTTGGTAGGAAAGTTTTCATCAGCAAGCCTAGTTTTTAGAAGACAATGGAACAATGCTTAAATATTCTTGGAAAAATGGATTTAGAACTTAAAAGTCTATTTCCAAATAAGCTACTGATCAAATGTTGAGTGCAAAATCGACACTTTCAGACACACAAGCAAGGATTTGAGAGTTCTATTTTTCATTCATGTACTTTTCTGAAAATAAGATTTGAAGGAGGATAAATTGTAGGAAAACAAACAAAAAGGGTTTTGACAAAGAAGAATGTAAAGTATTTAAGAGTGGTGGCTATAATTCCAGGGCGTGGGAAGAGCCTCTGCAGGACAACTGAGCACCAAGTCTGGAAAGAAGATGGAAAAAGAGAATGCTTTTTGTTTCTTTTTCCCTTTCAATGACCACAAAATTAGGCATTTTCCCCAATATTATGTTTATGCAAATACTCTGAACTCACAAAAGAAAATAAATAATAAATGGAAGGGATACACACACTCAGAAGAAATGTATAAAGTCTTGCATGGAAAAGTACACTGCCATCTTGCTAGAGCTGTTTTTGGAAATGACGTGGGGGAGGAAGAAGAGAAAAGGGGTCGGGAGGTAGGGATGTTTCTGAAGTATTTTTGTTTCTTTTACAGAAAGAGGATAGCGGAATGTTCAGTGACATGATCTTGGCTAATATGGACATTTTAAGAAAACAATTCTATAGAAGTAAAATTGGCATACAATAAATAGCACCTAGTTAAAGTGTACAACTGGATAAGTCATGACCTATGTTTACACCTGTGAATTCATTGCCACAATCAAAATCATGAACATAGCCACCACCTCCAGAAGTCTCCTCGTGTTCCTTATACTTCTCCTCCCATCCCAGGAAAACATTAACATGCTTTCAGCCATGAGGAAAATTTATATTTCCTAGAATTTTTTTAAGCAAGAGAGAGAGATACAGACAGACAGACAGACAGACAGGAAGGGAGAGAGATGAGAAGCATCAACTTGTGGCACTTTAGTTGTTCATTGATTGCTTCTTATATGTGCCTTGACTGGGGGGTTCAAGCCAAGTCAGTGTCCCCTTGCTCAAATAACCTTGGGCTCAAACCAGTGACCTTGGGATTAAAGCCAGTGACCTTTGGACTCAAGCCAGTGACCATGAGATCGTGTCTATGCTCCCACGCTCAAGCCAATGGCCAGTGATCCTGCACTCAAACTGGTGAGCCCACACTCAAACTGGTGACTTAGGGGGTTTTGAACCTGGGTCTTCAGCATCCCAGGCTGATGTTCGATCCACTGCACCACCACCTGGTCGGGTGAACATTATTTTTCATATCTAGGTTTGTTCTTGATGCAGGGAAACTGTAATAAAATAATTAAATTACAGGTAGTTGCAAACTTAAATTTCCATTGAGCTTTAGCTAACCTGGAATGTCAGAAGGGGTGATCAGACTAGCTGAGGGAAAATATCAGTGTCCCTGATGCCAGCATGTTTGACTTTTTCCACTCTGCCACCTGAGACATCCTTCCAGAACGAATCTATGAATTTGCTATTAACTAGGGTCAAATGGATAAAGAGTGATGATTTCTTGATATAATTACTCTGCGCAAATAATTGATAAAATAGCATATGTCTTGAGTGAGACTGGGAAAAAAAGCCCTCTGAATTCTATTTTCAGAATGGCTGAAATATTGATGGAAGGCAGGAAGCCCCTATCAGTGATTTTTAAGTTAGAAATGAAAATATTATAAACATGGGCCAGTGTTTAAGAAAGCCAGCAAGATTTCACAAGATGTGTAACTGAAGAGTGAACTGCAAATCCAGGAATTCCCCTCCATTTTTCCCGTGTCAGGCTGAAGTGGATGGGACCCTTCTGTTTGTTGTCTGAGTGGAAAGCCAATAGGAACACAGCCAACACAAATACTTGGCAGGTGTGCTGGCTGTAAAAATCTGTGAGTGGTGCGTTTGAGCACTCCGTGTGCGGCACACTGTGTTTCCAGAAGGTACCTTGCACATCCGTGGCAGCTTGGGGCCTGGCTTCCCTTCAATAGATGACCCCTGTATCATGCCGTGTGTGGGACTCACTGCCACTGGCCGGCCGTTTAAGGCTGAGATAAGAGATCTCATGACAGGGCTGGGTGATCTGACCCTGGTAGTCTTGTCCCCAATATCTCAAACAGTGTTTGCCTGGGTTGTGTTTACAAACTCCAAGTTTATTTTGCCGAGATAGATAGTTTTCCTCTTAATCTTTTCAACACATCTGTGTTTTATGAGCAATTAAACCCTTGGGCGGTTTTAACTTGTTTCTCCTTAAATTTTTCAAAATGTGATTCTGCCTTCTGAGCAGCGTGTGATACGAGAGACTGCCCTCGGGCTCCTCGGTGACAGCAGGAGCTCACGTGCCGAGGAAGGGAATCAGGTCACGGAGGGTCTTCTGAGTCTGCACTGGGCTCAGCTGAGTGGCCCGGGCGCCTTGCGAAGAGCAACTTCCAGCTCGACAGCCAGGTGGGCTGCCACGCCCGCGAGCTGGGTGCATGGGCTTCACATCTGTCCACCCCGTGGAATGCCAGACCATATGGTATTGGGTGACAGCGTGACCCTGCAGGACGTGCCCATGGGGCCTTGTTCCCCTGGAGGGGGCAGCACTAGAAAGCAGATCTTTTCACTGCCTGTCTTGGGAGGAGAGAGGTAATTAATTTTCTACCAAATTAATTATGCAGATTTTCTTACTGTGGGCCTCTATAATTAGAGGACTAATTCTTGCTTTGGCAAAGGAAGAAGGCCACACCTGATCTGTTGGATTTGGATCAACATTGTTTGAAACCAGAGGGTTCAGCATTGCTTCGTGAAGTCAGACTTGGGATATTGTAAGACAGGAATAAACCGACCTACTGAATCAACACAAACACTCATGCACACACATTTCTGTTTTATGAAAGAAATGGCTGCTGACATTATCTAGAAACATTTTGAAAATGTTCAGTCAACTTTTATTTTGGGCTTATTGAGGAATTTTAAATGGAGAGACTAATTGAAGTAATCTCATTTCCACTTTGTGTTTGAGCAAATTTTGCTAGTCCGACTTTGTAATACTCAGTAATATTCTACTTCTAACATTAGAGTCATGTCACTATCCCCAAATTGTACCCGAAATAATAAAATAAAAGCCCTTGGAAGTTACTGTTGTTGTCCAACTCCCTTGGCTCATGGTGAGGAAATGAGGCTGGAGATGTGTTTGTCCAGACACAACTTATAGTAAAGTTCGCACCAGAACAAGGTCTCCTGGGTGTGAGTCCTGGGTTCTTTCTGTTATAGTAGTGTTTATGTCTATACTCCACGTGTGCATGCATACACACATACACACACACACACACAAAGTCACATACATATTAAAACTCTCTTTGGAGGAGAAGAAGAAAGAAGGAATCTTGCTAAATGCTAGAATCTCCAGGGGATCTCTTTGAAGGTCATAAAAATCCTACCCCCACCACCAACCCTATCCGCCCTCCCAGCCGCCTAGTCTTCTACAAGGTCATTTCTACATGGAATGTATGTAGCTAAAACTGATGGTCATTCTAAAAGTGGGCATGCCGAGACTTTGGCATGAGCTAGCAGAGGTCTTCTGTGCAGTTCTATTTTCCATTTTGATGGGAAGGGGACTTCTCTACAGAAGACAACATGCATCTTGGTGTATCTTTGCTGTTGAAAAATTGCTCTGACTGATGTGTGGAGACTGAGTCATGGGGAAATAAAAATGAGGATACCACGATCTAATAAAAAACCCACAACAGCAGTTTCAAGAGTCCAGAACCAGCTAGTTCTATCTGTAATTGGCTTGATTTAGTAGGTGCCTGTCATCTGAGCTAGTTCTTCTCCAAGTGAAGAAATAATCTATATATTGGCTTTGGTTTTTAGGAATTCACCAACAAAGTCACAATTCAGCCATGATTCAACGTAGAGGCATGAAAGAGACCTGCTCCTCAACCTCCATTGCCAGGCGGATACTGGTCGGCCTTTGCCACTGAAAGCCACCAAGGTGTGGTCAGGCTGGCCTGAGTCTCACTGAAAACCATCCGGGGTCAAGCCTTGGTACTCTCATTTGTGGAAGGTCTGGGCAAAGTTGAGTTAATTACTTGCTAATGTTAAACTTTGACTTCTATGAGTCTAGAAGGCCAGTGGCTACTTTTTTTTTTTTTTTTTGGTTTAACTTTTTATTTTGAAATAATTTTAAATTTAAAGAAGACTTGGAAAGTTAAGACCAAGAACTCCTGGCCCCATAGAACCATATTGCATCGATCATGAGTTTAATTACAAGCACAAAACACCACACAATTAATTAAACTATAGACTTTTCCTATTTTACCGGGTTTCCCACCAATGGCTTTTCCTCTACTAGGATCCTATGTATAATAGGATATCACGTGGCATTCAGTGTCCTGCCTCTTTAGTCTTACTTAATCTGTGACAGTTCCTCAGTGTTTTTCATGACCTTGACACTTATGAATAATGTTAGTTAAATATTCATAGAATTCCCCTTACATTGGGCTTGTCTTTTCTTGTGATTACATTAAAGTTATGAATTGGGGGGTGAGAGAAAACCACAGATGTGATGTGCCTCTGTCATGTCATCATATGAAGGGGGTACATGATGTCACCATCACTTGTCAACTGTGAGGATCACCTTGATCACCCGGCCAGGTCTCTCCATTGTAAAGTCACCACCTCTTCCTTTCCTTAGTGGTAGGCAAGTTAGCTCCACTTCCTCAAAGGAGGAATGCTGAAGAATTTATGGACAGATGTTCAAACTAACACAGCAATTAGTAAATATTCGGGAGTAGATGACTTCGAAGCTGTGTCCGTGTCTTGCTTCTCCTCAAAGCTTTTGTCTTGCCTGCAGCAGTTATCCCTGTGATACTGTCATGGTGACTTCTATTTCCCTCAGTCTTCTGCATCTGCTGAGTGGAATTGTTCTGCAAGAAAGATGTGTTTCTTCTTTCCTATTATATTCATTCATTCAATCATTTATTTATTTCCATCAGTATAAATTTGTTACCATTTATTTTATCCTTTGGGGAATAATCAAATACTATCATTATTTATTTTTGTTGCCAAAATTGTTTCTTGACCATTAATAGCTCTTTCAGGTGGATTCATTTTGACTTGCTGTGTCCCTCCTACTCAATTTAAAAAATCACTTTCTTGCTTTGTGGCACTCCACATGCTCTCTAAGCTCATCTTATACTCTCCCTGTCCCAGCCCTAGGATCAGCCATTTTCCCAAGGAACAAGGGTTTCTTTAGTTGGAGAAAGGTGGTAGAAACCAAATTCTAGGTGCTGGGTGTGCTTATTGCTACTGGGGTGTCACAACTTCTAGGCAGTTTCTTCTAGTCAAAAATAAAAAAAAATGTACATGCATATTAACAACATGGACGTACACATGTATTTGTTTCTGCACCTATTTATTTGTACACATATTAACATTAAAATCAGAAATACTTTATGTTGGTATGTCAGATCCTATCCAGAAGGACGATATCTACTCCAGTATCATGCTTATTTGTAACTTCTTTCTCTGTGGTGAGAATCCTGTGTCTCATTATCTGCAGTGCATTTACTAATTTACTTAACCCTAGTATCAGGTAAAGTAGTTCCAGAATTGCTAAGCACTCCTCCCATGAAAAATAAATCCTCACTAGAGCACAGTCCTATGCACATCATTTTTGCCTTTAGTCTCACAGTATCTGGTCAGAAAGATCCTTTTAGAAATAGTCATCTTCCCTCAAAGCTACCTCACTTCCAACTTCTTGATTCCCCTCAACTTTGCTCAAGTTTTTCGTAGCAGTTACCATATTCAGACACATGATATTAATTTTGCATGTTTATTAAATTGTGTCTGTCTGCCTGAGTTTGACGGAGGGCTTTGGAGGTTTATCATTTGGTCCAGCACCTAGCAGAGTGCCTGGCACACATGGTCTCAACAAATGCATTGAGCAAAGTGAATACCAGTAGTGGGGTAACCATGTGACACCAGATGTCTGTTGAATATAAGTGGACTCTGAAGAGGATCGCAATACTTCTGCAAGCTATGTGGAAAGGCAGTTAGAATTTCCCTACTTCTCATATTGTTAGCACATGAGGTTCCTCAAGATGAGCATCCATCACTCCATTGAACTCTTCTAGCAATCCGCTAATGTTTATACCATTGGAATCATTGAAACCACCAGCTCAGACTGGGTTGTCCCATCGGAGTTAGTGCTTGGGGTTTGCTTCCAGCAACACTGATTGTATTGAACTGGCCATAGAGGGTCTAAACACTGACATTTTTAAAAATTCTGGCAAAATATACATCACATAAAGTTTAGCACCTCAGTCACCTTTAAGTGCACAGTTCAGTGGCACTTAGGTTCACACTGCTGCACAAGCATCACCAGCACTCATCTGTAGAATTTTTTTATCTTGAAAAACTGAAACTGTTCCTGTTAAGCAACTTCTCATTTTCTCCTGCTCTAGCCCCTGGAAGTGACCATTCTATTTTCCATCACTATGACTTTGATGACTCTAGGTGCCTCAGATACGTGGAATCATACAGTAATTTTGTTTCGTTTTTGTGGTTGGTTATTTCACTTAGCAGACTGCCCCCAAGATTCATCCATACTGTAACATGTGTCAGGATTTCCTTCTGTTTTAAAACTGAATAGTACTCCAGTGTATATATAGACTCTATTTTGTTTTCACAAGTATCTGTCAATGGACATTTGGGTTGTTCCTACCTTTGGGTTATTGTGAATACTGTTACTATGAACATGGGTGTGCAAATACCTAGTAAAATCCCTGCTTTCAATTATTTTGGGCAAAAGTGTAGAAGTGGGATTGCCTAAACTTTGAGGTTATTGCGTGATTTTCCAGATAGTGTGGATGTGCAGCCAAGGTTGTAAACGCATGTGCTACAAGCTTCATTATTTTGCTACTAGGGGAGGCTGGCTGAGATTCTAGGGGTCAAAGGCACTCCATTCATGTTTGTTACATAGATGAATTCACAATGAAGAGATCTTGGATATCACACAAGAATTTTCATGTCTCTGGGAAAAACTGGAGCTGGAAGAGTAACTGAGGTTATTTGTCAACGTGCCACTTGCAGCCCTAAAAGCCAAGCTTCCTTCAGGCTTACCGTCTGCCCCAACACCTGAGTCTTCAGTCCACACACGCGCTGATGGGGGTGAGAAAAAGGAAAATGCAAGTTGAAAAATGTAAATTTAACTCATTCAGATCATTATTTTTAAAAAAAAATTCTTAATAAAAATCTATTATAGTTTGGTGTTTTCTTTCTTCCTCAAAATACTTCTCAGAATGCCTTTGTAAAGGGAATAGATTGAGTAAGAACTTTGTCTTCAGATGAACAGCTAATGTATTTCTGCTAAACCCCAGCTGTCCAAAAACAACAAGAAAGGGGGGAAAAGAAAGGAAATAGGAGGTGCATTTCTTTCATCTGCTGAGACAGCTTGCTTCTCCGAGGTTTTCCTGGCCACTCTAGGGAGTGACAGAACCTCTGCAAGGGGCCCCTCCCCCGGAGAGACCAAGCAGGAACTTCTTGGCAGCTTCCCACCACCTCCTTTGGAGAGTGCCTGGCAGTCTTGCAGCATGGCTTGCCCTGAGGTCAGAAGGCAGGCTCTTCACTGTCAGAGGCATCTGCCTGGCTGCTCACACCCTGTCACTGCCTTGCCTGTTCCTCCAGGAGGAGGGCCTGCCTCCCCACATCTCAGGGCAGACCTTCTAGTTCTCAGGGAAAAGGGCCTGAGGAAAGGCAGCAGGGGCTGCAGACGTTGAGCTGGGGACGCACCTCCTGACCTGCTGCTCTGAGCTTCTTTCTGGGTTGATGAACTTGGGGAAATTTTGGGAAAGTGGTGTCTGGACAGAGCCCCAGTCCCCTCCCCTATACCTGGCCCTTTGCATCTGCTCCTGAGTTATATCTGAGTTATCTCCTTGTTTAATAAACTGGTGAGCCAATGAGTAAATGTGTCTCTGAGTTCTATGAGCTGCTCTAATAAGTCAGTGGAACCCAAGGGAAGAGGTTGTGGAAATGTTCTATCGGCAGTCAACTATTGGCCAGAGCAGAGGGGACAACTTGGACCTGTGATTGGCACCTGAAGTGTGTGTGTGTGGGGGGGGCAGCCTTGTGGGACTGCGTCCTTATGCTGAGTGATCTGATGTTGTCTCTGTGTAGCAGTGACAGAATTGAGTTGCTTGGTGGTGTGGGAACGCCTCCTCACACACACATACCACACACCTAAACAAATCGGAATTGGGTGCAGAACCATTTTAGATACCCAGAGGGATAAGTTGACCACTCTTTTTCTGAGTGACAGATGGAGGGACGAAGGAGGGAGGAAAGTAACTAATACCCATTGATCATCTAATTCAGTGCTTTCCACATTTTTGTATACAGTTCTGAGTAAGAAAGATACTGTAGCCCCATCTTCAGTTTCAGTTACCCACGGTCAACAGATTCGTTCCACCCAGGATGTGAATCACCCCGTTGTCTAGTACAGAAGTCAGCAAACTCATAGTTAAAAGAGCCAAATATCAACAGTACAATGATTGAAATTTCTTTTGAGAGCCAAATTTTTTAAACTTAAACTATATAGGTAGGTACATTCCTTATAGGGGGAGCACCCACACGTGCTATTTTGTGGAAGAGCCACACTCAAGGAGACAAAGAGCTGCATGTGGCTCACAAGCCGCAGTTTGCCAACCAGGGGCTAGTACATCCATGATGCACATGGTCACTTCGTAGCTGACTTGGTTACCAGGTTGACTGTTGAGGTATCATAGTGTCTGTCTTCCAGTAACCCATTTTTACTTAATAACAGCCCCAAAGCGCAAGAGTAGCGATGCTGGCAATTCGGACACGCAGAGGAGGAGCCATAAAGAGCTTCCTTTAAGTGAAAAGGTGTGTGTGTAGAGGAATACACATAGCATATGAAGGGTTCAGTACCATCTTTGGTTTCGGGGGTTCTTGGAACACATTCCCATGAACAAGGCAGGGATGACTGTATTTCACTTTGCAAACCATTTGATACGTATGATTGATAACAACTGAAAACAAAGGTTCCATGACAAAGTGTACTTTTATTATGTGTTGTAAGGTACCAAAAAGCTACAGAATTAATATTAATATTTTAGGAAGCTTAAAGAACATTTTATTAATTTGGGCTAGGCATGCAGAGAGATTTTGTAGATGTGACTTCTATACTTGTGTCACATCAAATCAGGATGGCTGATAGCATTGTATTGTAAATGCAGAGGGGAAGGAGATTCGGATTCTCTGACCTCCCCCTCACACCTTTAAAGAAGTGAGTGAATAGCTAGCCAGGGGCAGGAAAAGAAAGATTAAAATAAACCTTTTCTTATATTGATGGGCCATTTACAGGTATTTGTCCCCATAGAAACTACCCCTCCCCTCCTGGAAGCGTGTAGTTAATGTATATATCTCGAAACAAAGGAATAGCAAATGAACACTAGAAGATATAGGAGTATCTTTTAATATGTAAAGTGACATTTTTACCATTGTGTTACCTTGTAAGTTTTAATGTGTAGAAGCGTCTTTTTATGAATCCTATAGACAAATGTTATAAACTTACTAATGAATTGTGTCTTATCTCACCTTTCATCCTTTTCCCAAACCTGTATAGATGAAAACAAAGGTTATAAGCTTATGCCATGATGTCAGGCTTTCCCCCCGCCCACGTATAATTAAGGGTATATAACCAGCCCCTAAAATATTATAGACGCACACAATTTGGGACTGCTGCCCTGTGTAAGCTATATGCAGCCAGCATATTTAATAAATTTTCTCCTTTAATAAAACTCTGCAAAATTCATCTGGACTGGGTGTCTCTACGTGAACTCGATGAAATGAGGTACAGTGCCTTTCAGAATCTGGGGTGCAGTACTTTATAACAATGTAGTATAAAGAAAAAAACCTAGCAAAGTTAATACCAAATATGACTTTGAGTCAGTTTCCCAGGAAATCAGTTAGCATCAGCAACTGAAATCTTTTGGAAGCACAGGCCTAACCGGGATGGTTTTCTTGCCCTCTGGCAGTGGCGACCATGTCTCTAGACCCCTGGCACGCTCCTGTGCAGCTGTGAGCTGCCAGCCCATGTCACTCAGCACCTATATGGCTCTATGAGGAAGGTACTAAAAGCATTCTTTTGCTGATGCAGGGACTCCAAGCTCAGTCAGTGTCAGTAAGTTGGAAAACCCTGATGAAAGCCCACTTTTGTTCCTCTCTCAGTATGATGGCAGGTGTGCACACCGGCCTTCTGGGGGTGGAGCTCTCTGGAGCAGACCCCATGCAGGGTCTCTGCTGGCAGCAGGGGCTCTTCCAGAGTGTGGCCCAGGAGCAGGTTCAGCCTCTCCAGTCTCTGCTGCGATGCTGGGCCTTGCTGACAGGAGCGCCCCTGAGCCAGCCTTAAGCACACACCCTGAGAGAGCTTTGTCAGTAGCTGCTTTGCTTTGTTTTTTAATTGGCAAGGCCCATTGCATGGCAGGCTTAGTCTCATTTCTAGTGGAATACAGATGGGCCTAGACTTAGGAGAGTTTGACTTAGAATTTGTTGACATTACAATGATGTTAAAGCTATGGACATTCTATGGAGTCCTTCTGGTTTCAGCTGTGATGTTCAGTAGGAGGCATATTAAACTCAGTCTTTATTTTTATTTTTATTTTAAGTGAGAAGAAGGGAGATAGACAGATTCCCACATGCACCCTGACCAGGATCCACCCAGTACCCCCATCTTGAGCCAATGCTCGAATTAATCAAGCTATTTTTAGCACCTAAGGCTGATGCTGAGACCAACTGAGCTATCCTCAGCACCTGAGGCCAACGCTTGGACCAAGCAAGCCACTGGCTACAAGAGGGGAAGAGAGAGAAAAGGGAGAGATGGAGGGGGAGAGAAAAAGATGGTTGCTTCTCCTGTGTGCCCTGACCGTGAATCAAACCGAGGACCTCTGCACATTGGGCTGATGTTCTATTCACCGAGCCAACCGGCCAGGGCCTTAAATGAATTCTTGAGTTATGATATTTTCAACTTACTATAGGTTATCCAATGAACTATATTGAAAGTTGAGGAGTATCTGTATCCCAAATTCAAGGTAGAACTTTCATTAGTCCTTCATTACTCTCTACTATTTGCTCTTCCAGGGGGCAGCCATCCTTCCCACTACCTCTTGCCCAGAGGAGTGTGTCATAACTGCTGTCTGGTGGCAATCTTTCTTGGATTTCATCTTTTCAATTTGATACCAAGTATAAGGAGAGAAGCTGAAATCATATAAGTCCCTTTATTTTTCTCTTCCCTTCAAAAATATCTAGTGGATCCCACTTTGTGTCCATTTTTGTACTGGACTTAAGAAAGAAGGGTGCAGAGTAACACTGGGGAGCAAATTTTTGTTGCATCCACAAAAACACTTGTTCTTACCTAATTCGAATGTGCTGATCTCAAATCTGACATTAGTTTTTCTCTGTAAGCTACAGTTATTTTGCAATTTAAGATTTTAGGTTTTCATCTTATTGTAAAATTTTCAACATTTAGTTTAACATAAGGAAGTAGAATGTCTTCTTGGGCATCATCTTTGTGAAAATATAATAATTTATATACTACAGTAAATATACTAATACACTAAAATATGATTGCATCAGAATTTGTCTACAATTTTGAAATAGAACATATTAAAACACTTACTTTAATCATAAAACTTATTTAAATTCTATTCAGGCAAAAATTTCCATTTGTACCTCTTGCGTTTGTGTACCTGTTGAGGACAATCTCATTTGATGCTCCAGCAGTAGTCTGCTCATTTCTAACAGCTTCAAGGTTTTCGGAAAACTTATCAAGGTGACTGTTCAGGAAGTGAATCTTAACGCTCATGTTACACTCAATGTCGTGGAAAACCAACAGCATCCTTTGAACCAGAAGTTCATAGTTTTCTGCTTTTTTGTTGCCAAGGAAGTTCTTTGTAACTGCCACAAAAGACTGCCATGCTGCTTTCTCCTCCTTGTTCATATTCCTGGCAAATTCTTCATCACATATGAGGGTTCGAATTTGAGGTTCATCAAATACACCTGCTTTTATCTTCTGGAAAGACAAGGCAGCAAGAGCAGAAATAATATGTTGAAAGCATTCACTTTCTCTATTCAAAGCCTGAACAAACTGCTTCATGAAGCCAAGTTTGATGTGAAGTGGGGGAAAATGATCCTGTCTCGATTAACTACAGGTTCATTCATAATATTTTGCATCTCTACCTGCAGAGCTTCACGTTTTGGCCACTCCTCTGTGTCCAGTGTTTCTCCCGAGCTCGGCTGTTCCAAAACACAGATAGCAAGGATATTTTGTGAAACCTCTCTGTTGTCTTAGCAGGAAATTTACCATTTTAAGATCCACACAAATGATCCAGTTATGCTCTTCATACTTCAGAAAGTCAAGAACAATTTTTGTGTCATTCTTACTAAGTCATTCAATTCGGGTTGGCCAATGACTGCTTGGCATCAGAAGACCCTTCAGATTCTACAACTATTTCTTCATGCATCTGATCAAAATACACTTGATCACCATGTTCACTTTCTTTGTCCTTAGAAGAAATAAAACCTTTGAAAACTGGAACCGGGAGTGTCTCAGAGTGTGGGATAGGCTGTATTGCTGAAGGAATATTAGGATATGTGATCATATGCCATTTTTTCTTGCTGATGCCCTTTTTATGGCTCAGACAGAAATAACAGTCACTGCTGTGGTCCTTAGGTTCACGCCAAACCACAGGAATACCAAAAGGCATTCCTTTGCATTTTCCTTTTGTCCAGTCATGAAGCATTTCCTCACAATTATGACACACAATATGAGGAGCTTAATTCTTGTCTTGGTCGTCAAGGGTAACTTGAAAATAGGCAATATATGCACGTGTCATAAATGATGAAATATTGTGCCTTTGACGTTGAAGTGTGTAACAGCCATATATATAACAGAAGGTGTCAGGACCATTTTACATTTAAGCCTACTGGAAGAAGCCATGATTCAATCTTAAAACAAAACAAGAGGGTGTTTTTATCAGGTAATAGTTTTTTACATTTAAAAACAACTACAATTATGTAAAAGTGATGTTTGTAAAGCATTAATTGCCTTGTGGTTATGTTCAATCCAAGACTCATTGCCCTTTAACTCCAATTTAAAATCCAATGCCTGCCATTAACTTTAACAAAAATAAATTAAAACTGCATAAGAACTAGAGCATATACCAAAAAACGGATTTCAGATTTGGAATCAGAGATGCAGATATATATAGAAACAGTTCTAAAATCTCATGCAACAGAAAATGGAAAAAAAAAAATTGTTCCCCAGTGAATAGAAATTACTTAAGTAGGTGAGGAGCTAGTTCATTGGTTCTCAAATGTTGGCTTGTTGCAGGAGGCTTGTTACAACACAGGCTGAGCGCCACACCCCGGAGCTCCAAACCAGCAGTTGTAGGGTGGGCTGGAATTTACACCTGTAAGAAGTTTCCAGTGTCACTGCTGCTGCTGATCCAGGAACCCACTTTGAGAACCACAGACCTTGCTAGAGAGTGGAACATCTCCAGACTGATCTGAAGCTTCACCTTCACAGGAGGCGGGAGGGATAGCAGTGGAAAGATCATTGAGGTCAAGGTCACCTACACTGAATATGTGTGAAGGTGCTGTAGAATGCCCGTCTCCTTTTCCTTGCCAGGAACTGGGTGCCAGTGATGGGCAGGTCCCCTGCTGACACGTATCCATCATATGCTCTGAGACCCATGGACCTCCTACCAGGAACTCCTTATTTACAAGTCACTGAGTCAGCAGCCAAGGCCTCTTTGTGGCCACCTCCTGCTCCATCTCTGTGGGCAATGCAAGTCTGACAGGTGCCACCTAGCACCTTCTTTCCCTGGCTCCGCCCCTCTACTTGTGGATGCTCACAGAGATTTCTACATGAAAGGCCCTGACGGTCTTATGAGTCAATTCTTGGGAGATTTCCACACACAGACCTCTCCCTGCTCCTGTGGCAGTTGCGAGTTACAGCCACATCTCGTGCTGAGTCAACTTTCTCTCTTAGTGTTGAATATCGAACAGAAATGTCTTCAATCTGACCAAATCTACAAGGGAATTCTGTGTCACCTGCTTCTCAGCGGGTCCCCATGGCGTCTGTATATATCAGCCAGGGCTCTGCTGCGTCCCAAGGCAGAGGTGTCCTGGTGCATTTGGATGTTCGGGGTGCAGCTTGGCCACCCTTTCCACCGTCACTCAGATGAATTTGCTGTACTTTGGTCACACGAACACTACTATTGTCAACGCATCATCATTATCTGAATGGGCAGAAAACAAATTGAACAAGAGGGAAGGACACAGTTGCTCTTGTTGCTCAGAGTTTCAACAAGGATGCTGTGATTTGTCTGAAAGAGTGTACCAGCCCTTTACACACTGCCTGTGTGCAGCATGGAGATCCGCAGGACTGCCCACCTCTTGTTAGGTCCTGATCTGGGTGGAGGGGCTGAATGAGCAGTGTCTGCGGATGTGTCTGCCTGAAAGGCACCCTCACACTGACGTGCGTCCACCGCAGCTCACTCGGCAGCTGGGGAGGGGCAGGGTGCAAGAAGCCAGGAGTTCCCTTTCTGCAAGAGCAGCTCCTCTTCTACTAAAAAAGCAACTAGAGTTTCACAAGAATTCTTCAGTCTACATGTCTGTCTGAACTGGAGGATCTCACCTGCAGCCTGAGCCTGGGGCGGGGGAAGGGAGGAAATTAGATACATATAGCGTATGACACGTAGTTAAGGGCCAAGATCATGTTCACTGGGAACAGCCTGGGGTGTTTGAGAATCACAGCAACCCCTCTTCCCAGCCCTGGCTCTGGGTCCAACAGGGAAGTGGAGAAAATTGCGTCCACGGGGCCAGGAAGCCGATGTCTTTCAAAGCTGAAGGGCACTGGCCCCAGGAGGCCTGTTCCAAGGTGAAAGGGCAGCGTGCTGCAGCGGCCAGGGCCCAGAACCCGCATAAGCAAACCCAGTACTGCCTCCCAGGCTTGAAATAAACAAAAGCAGCAAGGAGGGACGGAACACAAGGCCACTCCGGGGCAAGTTCCTCCGTGTTCCCAGCAAAGCACGTCTGGTGCTGACACCCAGCTCTGATGTATGTGTTGCCCTCAGGGAACACACAGCCCCAGCAGCTAGGAGAGGGCAGGACATACCGGGCAGAGCAGGGGCTGCAGTGGTGGGAGCCTCACACTTGCTCTCCCTCCATTTCACTTGGTCACGTGTGCTGCAGTGGGCACAGTAGGAGTCTCTGGGTGCCAGCTGAACTCCTACAGGCTATTGGAGGACAAGGAGGAAGAGGAGAGAGGATGTTAGCCGCTATGAGGGGCCTGGGCTGTGTTCCCACAGATCATTAGATGTCCAAATAGAAACATTGTCATTGTTGTCTATGCATCTAGAAACTCTACCTGTGGCTTTAGTGTACAAAGCGTTTCCTCACACTGTTTTATTTAACTCATATCACTGCAAGAACAGGCAAGGTCTCATGGCCCCACTGTACAGATGGGGGACATGGTAGGTAAGGGGATCCTCAGTGGAGCACCATGCCCTCTCTCCACCGTGGGGGCTCCGTGTGTCTGTGCCCTCCCGTCTTTCCATGCCTTCTTTGTCTGAAAGACAAATCATGTTTTAATCTGAAAAAGCAATTATCAACACCCCGTTTACAACTTTTAATTTTTTTTATCACACACCCTAAGCAAAGAAAAATTAAGGCTGGACTTTTCCACTGTCACTCAAAAGAGGAGTGGCAAAGGATGATGGCACCCACCCCTGCTCCTCGGCTAGGGGCAGGCGGCCAAGGGCCACTACCACAGGACCTGAGAGAACAACAGCCTTCACGGTCCACACCGCAGAGGGATGAGGGCCTGCTGCCACACGCAATGCCTTCAGTCCCAACAGCAGAGCCACAATACAGATTAGAAGGCCAGGTGCACTGTCCCCTGTCTGTGTGGCGACAGTGGAGGAGCCTGCTGGGGAGAGGCAGACAGCCTCCACCCTGCTTCACAGCACACAGGGAAGCTCTAGCGGGTGCTAGTCCCACACAGTGCCCCGGGGGAGTGGTGTGGGGGGCAGCGCTGTGGTCTCTAGGTGCACTGTGCTCCTCGCGCTGCTGTTGTGATGCAGCCAACACTGCTCAGTGGGCAGCAAGGACTCTGTGATCATCCACCCTGCTAGAGGGGGAAGCTCAGACCCCAACATGTTTTCCCCCCAACACTCTTCCTTAAAGTGGCACCCCTGGGGGCTGGTCTTCTGAAGTAGCTGTGCTTCACACACACACACACACACACACACACACACACACACACACACACGTGTGCACTCTTACACACTTATATGTACACATCACACACGCACACAGACACACTAAATAGCTGCACACCACACACACACCATATACCCACTCACCCCAAACACACAGTACAGTACACATAAAAGACACACACATACACATGTCCAAACACCCAGCACAAACTTGCCTACGTCATCCATTTCCACACAGACAGAGCTGAGACAGACACAATCACCGAACGAGAAACCTTTCAGCTATGAGTTTCTGCTGCCCCCTAGAGGGACAACTGGGGAAGAAGCAGATGAAAGAACGAAAACACCTTGAGATCTTAAAATAAGATCCTTAAATCCCA
Organism: Saccopteryx bilineata; assembly: GCF_036850765.1. Lineage (NCBI taxonomy): Eukaryota > Metazoa > Chordata > Mammalia > Chiroptera > Emballonuridae > Saccopteryx > Saccopteryx bilineata. The sequence continues at coordinate 102,008,107 of NC_089491.1, read as the reverse complement.
GAGCTACGGTTTATTTTTCAAAAAGAAAGGCCAGAGAGGTTTCAGTTAGAGAAAGGAGATGTGTTATTTTGTAGTTTTACTTAGTAGAATCCATTTGTCATTCTTTTGAGCTCTGAAAATCTCATTGTGTTTATGTGTGTGCACAGGTGTACATGTGTGTCTGTGTGCACACATGTGTGCAAGAGTACAAGTGTTTGGGGTGTGCACATGAAAGACCTGCATGTTGTGTGTGTCCATATGAGTGTGTGTGTCCATGTAAGCGTGCGTGTGGTTCCTGGGGAGGCGCCCTGTAGAGAGAGGACAGAGGCAGTGCCACGGAAGACCTTGGAGAGGAGGGCAGGGGAGGAGGCTGGCAGCTCGGAGCTGGAAGTTCAGAGTGAGGTAGTGCCCACTGAGAGCTCATGATCCCACCTGACTCATGCTTCCAGGCCAATCAGTTTGGAAGCCCTGCCCACTTAGTGTAAATGAACTCTCTCTGAAAGGACTTGGCATTGGTTCTTTAAACACTCAGCACGATTTTATTGCCCCGTTGAGGTTGGCGACCATGGTCCACAGCAAGGTCAGCAAACTCTTTCCTGCAACGGGCTAGTCACATCTATTATTTTCAGCTTTGCGGGTCATATGGCCTCTGTCACAACCCCTAAACTCTGACCATGGAGCCTGGGAACAACCACAGACAACCAGTCATGGACAAACGGCTGAGTTGGAAGAAACTTGACTGAAGGACACTGACATTAGAATTTCATATATTTTGTATTCTTTATGACATATAATTTTTCTTTTAAAATGTTTTTTATTGATTTATATATAATCCCCCCCCACACACACACACACAAAACTCCTCTGAGTTCACAGGCCATGCACTATCATGCTGAAGTGAATTTGGCCTGAGTGCTGTGGTTTGCAACCCTGATTTCTGTTCCCACTTCTGGGATGAAGTCCAACATCTCCTGCAAGTTTACACCAGGTATTAACCATGATGGAACATCAGTGCCCTGTAATATTATCAACAAGGTTATTGATTTTTTTCTTTTTTTTTTTCTTTTTTGTATTTTTCTGAAGTTGGAAACGGGGAGGCAGTCAGACAGACTCCCGCATGCGCCTGACCGGGATCCACCCAGCATGCTCACCAGGGGGCGATGCTCTGCCCATCTGGGGCCCCGCTCTGTTGCAACCAGAGCCATTCTAGCGCCTGAGGCAGAGGCCACAGAGCCATCTTCAGCGCCCGGGCCAACTTTGCTCCAATGGAGCCTTGGTTGCGGGAGGGGAAGAGAGAGACAGAGAGGAAGGAGAGGGGGAGGGGTGGAGAAGCAGATGGGCGCCTCTCCTGTGTGCCCTGGCTGGGAATCGAAACCGGGACTCCCACAAGCCAGGCTGATGCTCTACCACTGAGCTATCTGGCCAGGGCCAAAGTTATTGATTTTTTAATAGCAATATTTTTATGTACCTACATGATTCAGTTTTCATTCTTGATAGCATATCTAATAGGCTACTCTTTCTTTTGCCACCAAGTGAAATAATGAAGTTATAATCTCAGCTTTCTTGATACGTTACCCATAATTTGAAGCCACAGACCATGGAGACAGCAGCATCCTTTAAGGTTTAGAAAAGGGATCAGAGTGACAATTTGGAGGTGCGTTACTTGGAGTCTTTCATGTTTTTCCTTTGCAGTTGAAGATTGTTGCTTTGAAGATTTTACTGTCAAGAATGTTGTATAGTCATAGTTGTGTTGTTTGCCTCTGAAGTACAGTGTGCTGGTCATGTAAGACGAATGTTTGGAAATGTTTTCCCAGGGTTAGTGAACTAGGCTGCTGAAGGTGGGTAAGTGAATGCTTGCTCAAAGTTGGGGTGTCGGCCATGTTTGTTTGTTTGTTTGTTTATTTATTTTTTATTCAGTGAGAGACGGGGAGGCAGAGACAGACTCCCGCATGTGTGCCAATGGAGATCCACCTGACAAGCCCACTAGGGGGTGATGTTCTGTCCATCTGGGGCAGTGGTCGGCAAACTCATTAGTCAACAGAGCCAAATATCAACAGTACAATGATTGAAATTTCTTTTGAGAGCCAAATTTTTTAAACTTAAACTCTATAGGTAGTAGGTACATTGTTATTAACTTAATTAGGGTACTCCTAAGCTGGCCTTTGCTAAAAACGTCCCCAATCTGGTTGAGCCACATGTGGGGCTGGTAAAATAACATTGTAAAATAACATTTTTTCTTAAACTTAATTCTAATTTTTAAAAGGATAAGCACATTTTTTGGCTCTTTGTAATACTCTGCTTAGTCAGATTATACTCCTCACTGACCTTCATGGGTCAGATGGAAGGAGAGATGTCTGAGGAGCCACCACGTAGCCTGTGGTCTGGCTGCTTTTTTACTAGACAGACAGTTTCCTCTGTCTCTAATTCACAGTTTTTAAAATATGATGCTGAATTCTTTCAAAAAGAAGATGGCTTTTATGTTGTGCTTTAAGTGTGCATTATTGTAATAACCAGAGGCAGTTCCTGTCAACTAACTTTCCCTTTAACAGCACTAATCACAGAAACATGTGCTAACATCATTTCTAACTGGATTAGGGAGGACCCTAGTGAGTCTTCACAGTCTAGTCCTGAGGACACAATGCTGCCTTCTCCCCCTCCCCTTGAGCTGCTGTGCAGGTGCTGGCCACATCAAATGGAATTTGTTTCAACAGATCTGGCGCCTGTCACAGTTGTCTTCCGAATATGCCCCTTGTGAAGCTAATTTGGATCTGTTAAAGGCAAATGGCACCAGATGTTAGATGTTGGTCCTTGAGTTTTGGCTAAGAAATAGTTTAGATCCAAGACTCAAATACAAGCAAATTTTATTTAGAAAGTCCAGAGGTAAAAGAAGTGAGCCAGCTGGGCTGTGTGGGCTCAGAAACAAGTTACGGAGGCAGAAGAAGGGCCCTTGGCCTGACTGGTGGTGGTTCAGTGGATAGAGCATTGACCTAAGATGCTGAGATCCCAAGTTCAAAACCTCGAGGTCGCTGGCTTGAGCACTGACTCGCCAGCTTGAGCGCAGGGTTGCTGGCTTAGCATGGGGTCATAGATACAACACCATGGTCAGTGGCCTGAGCCCAGAGGTCACTGGTTTGAAGCCCAAGGTTGTTGGCTTGAGCCCAAGGATGCTGGCTTGAGCAAGGGGTCACTGGCTCAGCTGGAGCCCACCGTACAATGCACATATAAGAAGCAATCCAAGAACCACTAAAGTGACACAACTATGAGTTGATGCTTCTCATCTCTCTTTCTTTCTGTCTCTCCATCTCTCCTTTGCTACAAAAACAAAACAAAACAAAAAGGACGCTTGGAGCTTAGGAGAAAGAAAGCAAAGAAAACACTCCTGGGGGAAGGAAAGAGGAAAGGCACAAGTGTGCTCTAGAGGGAGTGAGTGCGCCAGCAAACCTCCATCTTTGAAGGCTCTGTGATTTTTCCCAAGTGTCAAACATTTGCTGGCTTCCTGTTATAGACTGAATTGTGCCCCCTCCACTTCATATGTTGAAGCCTAACCTCCAAGTGACTATTATTGGAGATAAGGCCTTTAAGAAGATAATTACGGTTAAATGAGATCATAAGTCTAGGGTTGTAATCCAGTGGGCCTCAGGTCCTTATAAAAAGAGACAAGAAATGTCTCTCTTTGAACACACGGAGAATATGCCATGTGAAGTGGTCACCTGCAAGCCAAGGAGAGAAGCCTCATGAGAAACTAACTTTGCCAGCACCTTGATTTCAAACTTCCAGTCTCTAGAACTGTGAGGAAATAAATGTCTGTGGTTTAAGCCACCCAGTCTGTGACATTGTATTATGGCAGCCCTAGTGCACCTCCAAAGTCTTCTCTGCTATGTGTCTGAATTTGCATTAAAAATTGTTTCCATTTTTCAAGAGCTCAACCCTGAGCAAAGTCCTTACACATGTACTCTGTTTCCTTGGCAACACTGGTTAGTTCTGCAGAAAGGGAGCGTTATCTGCTGCTATCGCTGCTGCTGTCCACCTCCAGGCACTGCGCCACCCTCCACAGGGTGGTGACTACACACTCCCATGAACATCAAAATTACTTGAGAAGTTAAGCCAAGAAAACTGGGAGATTCCATGTACAGCTCTGGTTAGCAGCCTGGCCTCTGAATGTTACCAAGTGTCCCAGGAATTCTAGAGGCTTCTCTGGAGACTACACAGAGTGGTGCCTGGGGCCGTGATAACATCTAATGACTCCCTGCAGGTGGTTCACTACCTGAGGAGAACATAAAATCACTTGGGAACATGATCCTGGGTGACATGGTGGACCTGATGTAATCACATGGGTCCTCATTAGAAGGGGGTAGGAGAGTCAGAGTCAGAGGAGATGTAAAAACTGAAGCAGTGGTCAGAGTGATGGATGTCCATGTGTCAAAGAGTGGGAGAAGCCTCTAGAAACTGGTAAAAGCAAAGAAATGGATTCCTCCTTAGAACCCTTGGGAGGAACACCGCCTGCTGACACCTTGATTTTAACCTGTTGAAACTAATTTTGAACTTCTGACTTCCATAAGTATATAATAGATTTGTGTTGTTTAGAGCCCTATGTTTATGATAATTTGCAAGAGTGGCAATAGGAAACTAATATGCCTGGGATACCGCCACTGCCCCTTTAAACCAGAACTTTTGCCTCAAACTCTTTGCGCCCTGCTTCCCCTTTTGAGGAACATCTCAATTTATAGCCTCTAGTTTGTATCATTATCAACTTACTTTCAGTAGTATATAAACATTTTGCTCCTGTCTATCTCTGTTCCTCCTCCAAACATTTTTATGTTATTGCTACAGATTAATCTTTATATATTGTGTTTCTATCAACCTCTTTATGATTATTGTGTTCTTTTAAATCAGATGGAAAAAAGAAATTTACAACTAGAAAGTACAGGGATGTTTTTACCTATGTAGTTGCTTTCATCGAAAAAACCATACTTCTTTCTTAGTATGCATTAGTTACTGTCTAGTTTTCTCCCATTTCAGCCTGATGTGCAAGAGCTCTTTTAGAGAGAGTCTGTTAGAGAAAATTCCTGGAGGTTTTTTTTCTTATTTCAGTATACTTTATTTTCTCTTTTATTTTGAAGGAGAGTTTTGCTGGATATAGAATTCTTCCTTGATAGTTTTTTTCCTTCTTTCAGCACTTTGAATACATCATTTCACTGTCTTCAGATCTCTATTGTTCCAGATGAGAAATGAGCCTTGAGTTTTACTGTGGCACATTTGTCCATGATGAGTAAATTCTTTCAAGGTTTTCTCTTTGTCTTTGACAATTGTTAGTTTGATTATGATGTGTCTAGATGCAGATATCTTTGAGTTTATTTAAAGTTCTTGAGTTGCTTAAGTGTTTAACATTCATCAAATTTGGAGAGTCTTAATCCTTATTTCTTCAAGTATTATGTCTGTCTCATTCTCTCTTTTCACTTTGACTCTCATTATGCGTGTAGGGGTGCATTTAAGGTCACCCCACAGATCTCTGAGGCTCTGTTCATGTTTATTATATTTTTTCTCAAAGAATGGATAAACTCAATTAACCTATTTTCAGGTATGAATGCTCTTTCTCCTGCCTTCTAAAATATGTTGTTGAAAACTCCTGTAGTGAGCTTTTTATTTTTGGTACTGTATTTTTAAACTCTGAAATTTCTATTTGGCTCTTTTCAACCATTTTTGTTTATTAATGTTCTCTACCAGATGAAACATCATTCTTACGCTCTCCCTTAGTTCTTCCAATATGATTTACTTTAGTTCTTTTTATACATTTGAAAGATCTCTTGAAGTTTTTGTCTGGGATCCCTCATAGACCACTTTTATTAACAGCGTCTTTTCCCTGTATGAGTCATACTTTCTTGTTTCTTTGCCTCTATCATATTTTTTTTAATTTGAAAGTTAAACATTTTAATTTTTATTTTATTTATTCATTTTAGAGAGAAGAGAGAGAGAGAGAGACAGGGGGGAGGAGCTGGAAGCATCAACTCCCACATGTGCCTTGACCAGGCAAGCCCAGGGTTTCGAACCGGCGACCTCAGCATTTCCAGGTCAACGCTTTATCCACTGTGCCACCACAGGTCAGGCCTAAAAGTTAAACATTTTAAGTACTATTATGTAGCAGTTTTGGGAATCAGATTCGTCTTTCTCCCCAGGATCTGTTGTTGTGCTGTTTGTTGCTTTGTTGTTGTTTGTTTAGTGACTTTTATGAACCAATCATATAAACTCATATATTTTTTTGCCATGTTTGGTCACTGAGTCTCTATTCGATTAGTTTAATGGTCAATTAATCAGAGGACAGAGATTTTTATTAAGTGCCTGGAACCAGTAAGTGTCCCAATTGTTTTCAAGGGGGCTCTGCGTATAGTTGGATAATTCTTTTAACACTCAGCCAGCTAGTTGGCAACTCTGCTCTAGCTTTCACTTCCTGTGGGCACAGAACCACATGGTCACCTGGAGGTAAGAACTGGGGGCTTTCTAAGGACTTTGCCAGGTTTACCTATGGCCCTGTGTATGTGCATGTCCTTCTAGATTCCTAGAAATAGCTCAGAGCTTTCTAAAGCATTCTATAAATACTTCATTCTCCAGTTTTTATCTTTAAGCTTTTTAGTTAGCCTACTGCTTGATCAATTGTTTTCCATTGCTTAGGCAGCTGAGATACCCAATAATTGCCTCTGATTATTTTAGACAAATAGTCCTGGGGAAAAGGCTCCTGATACTGAATAATCTCTCAGTCAAGTAAAATGAAAAGAAATCTTATGAATGAAGTCTTCAAGAAGACACCATACAGACGTCAAGCCTGCCTCCTCCAGTGATGACTAAGCGACTGGGGTCTACCATGCTCACCGGCCAATAATTTCCAAGGGCAGTAAGGCACTGGGGAGGGGACGGATGAAATGAAGCAAGTTATAATGTCGGAAAGTTTATTGTTCTTGCTAGGACTTGATCATTTTTTTTAAGTGGCTCCCTAAATTATATAAACTTTTGGATAACTTTCAGAGTTCTAAAAAAGGTTAATTTTAAAAATTTTTGCCAGTCGTCCTTTTGCTTTTATAGAGAGGGCTCTCAGAGGTTCTTACTTGTCATTCCCCCTGACATCACTAGGGAAAGTCAATTTTATTTATTTATTTATTTATTTATTTATTTATTTATATTTTTCTGAAGCTGGAAACGGGGAGAGACAGTCAGACAGACTCCTGCATGCGCCCGACCGGGATCTACCCGGCACGCCCACCAGGGGCGACACTCTGCCCACCAGGAGGCGATGCTCTGCCCCTCCGGGGCGTCGCTCTGCCGCGACCAGAGCCACTCTAGCGCCTGGGGCAGAGGCCAAGGAGCCATCCCCAGCGCCCCGGCCATCTTTGCTCCAATGGAGCCTTGGCTGCAGGAGGGGAAGAGAGAGACAGAGAGGAAGGAGGGGGTGGGGGGTGGAGAAGCAAATGGGTGCTTCTCCTATGTGCCCTGGCCGGGAATCGAACCTGGGTCCCCCGCACGCCAGGCCGACGCTCTACCACTGAGCCAACCGGCCATGGCCGGGAAAGTCAATTTTAACACTATACTTTATTTAACCCAGCATACCCAAAATGTTTTATTTCAACTTATAACCAACGTACAAATTGTTAATGATTTATTTTATATTTTTATATATAGTTTCCAAAATTCAGTGTTGTTGAGTTTTTTTTTTAATACTAACAAAGCATCTCACTTTGGATTAGCCACATTTCAAATGCTCAATGCATGTATGAGGCTCATGGTACGATATTGACAGCACAAATTTATGTCATAGTCCTAAATGTGCTGTTTAATATAGTCTATTCTTGCTCAACATTAAGTAGATAATAAAGAGACTGGTCATTTCATTAGGTCACAGGTGGTCAAATTACATAAGTGGTCAGTGGTGGAGTGCTTTGTAGGCAGCCCGTATGTGGGCTGTGACTTGCGTGTTGTTAGTATATTTTCTTTGATCTGGAAATGGAAGGGGAAAGTAGAACACAAAAGAAAAAGCAGTCAACCTCAGTAAAATATTACGACTAAACAGAGTAGCAAATTAGATTATTTTCAGAATGATTTAGTTCTTCTCCTGTACCTTCAAGGTGGGGTCTACCGGATCCATTGATGTCAAGTTAATCAGGGGATGTTAGCATTCACAGCACAAGCTGAGGTTTGTAAAGCACTTGCCCTTCTGGGCTTCCCTGCCTGGGATAACCTGCTGGTCCGGAAGCTTGATGTCAGGTACACGGTACAGAGCTACCCCCGCCCACTCACCCCGTCAAGCCCAGCTTGTGTTTATCTGCTCCAGTCACTGGGCCTGAGCATGAGACGTCAATGCATGCTATTGTACGCTACTGCAACTCTGTGGTTGTCTCTCCTACAGCGTTGTTGTGGCAACAGCTAGTTGATACAAAGTAACAAGTGTATTCTGGAAGGATTCTAAGTCAGTGAGCAAACAGGTAAGTGTATCAGACAGCTTTAGCTGCATCAAAGCAACTCCCTTTCTCAGAGACTTACACCAGATGTGTTTCTTTATGCCTTAGTCCTGGTATTGCCAGTAGGCTGTGGCAGTCCCACTGCAGGCCGCAGGCAGGCACAGATGGATTTCTCTGCATTTCCAGGCTGAAGAAAGAGCCACGATCCAGGACATGGCACCCACATAGACAATAAGCTTTCACAGTGCTCAAAGCATGCGCATTTGTGTGTTTGCTCAGGCAGAAGCATCTGTACCCACTGCCCACTCATGCCTCAGTAAGCCAGGGCAAGTCACCCAGCCCATCATTTGTGGGACAAGGTTGTATATCTCCCTGGGGCTGGTTGGGGATGTGGCAAGGGAAATAAATACTTCTTGAGCAACAAAACAATCTCTCATCAGAAAGTCATGTTAGCTGTTTAGTTAACAAGTTTTTGTGAACAATTTGAAGTGATACATGTTTACGCACATGATTTCACAATAAAAACAGATTTAACGTTTAACACCATTTTTTCTGGGAGCTTCACTGAGGTCCATTTATTCTCAGAAATTCTCTCTCAGGTGAAATTCATTTGTAGGAAAAGCATGAGTGAGAGGCACAGTCACACAGCCAGGAGAGCTGGGAATTAGGGGGATGAATCATCATCCGGTTCTCTATACTTGGTTCATGGAGAGGAACAGGTTGCTTTCTGATCTATGGCTGGGACATGTGGTCAGGGCAAGCTGTGTGTCATGGTAGCCCGTAAACATGCTGTCACCTCACTGGGTCTCTGTTGGCTTCTTGTGCGGGTTCCCGGAAGGATGACATCAGCTCTGCTGTTTCCCACAGTGACCTGCGCTGGGTTGGCTCTGACGCAGCCGGGCAGTCGGCCTCCTTCACTTCATGGTGAGAACAGCTGCTGGTGAGGGGCCGGCGGCCCAGCAGCCGCACCTGCCACGGGCAAAACGCAGGGCAGAGATTTGGGGAGAGGAGTGATTGGGGGCGGGGCAGAAGAGACCCGGAGAGCCATGTTTGTGCCCCCCTGCATGTGAAGCCGCATGTGTGTTTCAGGTTCCAGTTCAGATCCACCAGCCGGGCTCTTCACTGTGCTGTCGCTTGTAGTTTCAGTTTCCCAGCTTCCTAGTGGTCATTAAGAAAAATGTACCTCATTTATGTTTAGCATTTAAATAGGAGTGCAATGATGTCAAAAGCCTAATTCAGCTACAGAATAAAACTTTAAGAAAGAGTTTGTGATTGATCTAATAGTCGTTTAAAAAAGCTTATTATAGTAAAAACACACACCATAAGATCTACTCTCCTAACAGATTTTTAAGGGTACAGTGCAGTATTATTGAGTGGAGACAGGGTGTTGTCTAGAATTTACTTGTCTTGTGCACCAAACTGTAACCCCAGCTCCCCGTTGTCCCCTCCTCCCGGACCCTGGCAAACACAATTCTCCTCTCAGCTTCAATGACTTCGACTAATTTAGGTCCCTCATACACATGGAATCATGTACGTTTGTTTTTCTGCGACTGGCTTACATCATGAAGCATAATGTTCTAAGGTTCATTCCTTCTGTCCCAGGTGGTAGGGATCCTTTCTTTTTGAAGGCTGAATAAATAGTCCATTACATATATCACTCCCCCTGCCCCACGTTCTTTTATCCACAGCCAAGATGTGGAAACAACCTGGATGCCCATCAACAGATGAGTGGATAAAAATGTATCCATGTATGAATGCAGAAAATCTCTGGAACCCTGGGTGGGGCTGTTGCTTTCAGCAGGAATAAAAAACAGTAACCAGACGGATCAGAATCCTGAAACCCTGAACAACTGTGATTCTGAAATTCCGGCCCTCCTCTTACTTAGCTGGTTTGATTCCACTTGGTGCCTCTGCGGCCCTGCACAGTCCTGGCTGGCGGCTAACGGTATCACTCACCCAAGGAGCACACCTGCTCCTCCTGGAGTTGAGTCAGGGAACACTGGATGCTCGACTTGGGGTCATATTTACAGGAAACAGAAGTTGTGAAAGCAAAACTATCGATTACCAACATAACAAGGGTCTCTTAGAAAACAGGTTCACAGGCAGTGTTCCCAGGCCTCTCCTGATCTCAAGGTGGGAAGAGGTCGTATTCAATCCCTACTGCAAGCATTCCGTGATTTAGAGTAGAGACAATGGTATCAACCCAGTCCTGTTGTGTTTTCTGGTGAATACGTGTGTCTCTACACCCAGCACAGAGCCGAGTCAGGGTTTCTACAGAGACTCAGAGACATTCCCTGTTCCTGCAGAGCCTCTGCTGCCTGTAGGAAGCAGACTTTTAGAGTATTTTGTGCATTTTCAGCAGCTGGCTGACCCCAGGTGCTAAGAGCAGGAAGTGCCTCCTTCCAGGACTATAAGCAGAATTTCAACAAGGGCTGCCAGTGCGAAAGGTTTCCCAGCTTTGATGAAACAGTTTTTAACAATATTTTCATCTCATGTTTTCCCTGTTGATCTTCATAAACAATGAAAATTAAAACTCTAAGTTTTCTATTTTTCTAAAAGTGAAAATGCAATGCCATGTCCTTATCTTGTTCCTTGTGCCTGGATAGATTATCAGCTTAAGACTGGGAATCATGCCTGAGCAGGTGGTGGTGCAGTGGATAGAGCGTTGAACTGGGACCCAGAGGACCTATGTTCGAAACCCTGAGGTCACCAGCTGTGTGCAGGCTTATCTGATTTGAGCATAGCTCACCAGCTTGAATCCAAAGTCACTGGTTTGAGCAAGAGTCACTCAGTCTGCTGTAGACCCCCAGTCAAGGCACATATAAGAGAGCAATCAGTGAACAACTAAGGTGTTGCAACAAAGAATTGATGCTTCTCATCTTTTTGCCTTCCTGTCTGTCTGTCCCTGTGGGTTCCTCTCTCTGTCTCTCTCTCTGTCTCTCTCTCTCTCTCTCTCTCTCTGTTTCTGTCACAAAAAAGAAAAAAAAATGACTAGGAATGACCCAAAGGTCCATGCTGGGGGTGACATGGTTTGGCATGTGGGACAGGGCTCTGAAGGGTATGGGCTGCCCACCCACTTCAGTCTGAGAACTCTTCAATCAGGACCTCAGTTGTGCCTGTGAGGGGTGTGATAGAAAAGGACGATTGTGTACCCAGAGCTCCATTGGGACCACCCCCTGTGCACAGAATTCCTGATAAGCTCAGTGTTATTTCATCTGGCTGCACCGTACAGCCTAAGATTCTCGGGACAGGAGTGCAGTCCTATTGCAAGGAACTAACCACTACAGAACATGGTTCCTAAGCGGAGGGAATGTGCTGGTGTTACCTCTGTTGCGGTAAATCCTTTTCTCTCTCTCTGAGGACTAGGAGGCTCTCCTGGCCCCTGGCTCCCTGTCAGGCACGACCAGGGGGGCTGGGGGAGGGACTGTACGGAGCTGGATGGCTGGGGCCCAGGTCCTCTTTGCTGCATCACGGCAGGTTGGCCGTGTGCCACTCCTGCAGGACACAAGCTGGATCAGACAGCTTTCTCCAATCCGCCCTCTCTGTGCTACAAGCTGATGTGAGTTCCTCTCTTCTGTTGCCTCTTCGGGCTGAGACTGCTGAACTCAGGACATAGGCTCACACATTGGTTGAAAGCTCTTCCTTGAATTTTCTTTATGTACTCTTTGGGAATGCAATCTCTTTCCTGGCTAGACCCTAAAAGAAATAAGAAACACCTTTGTTTTTCTGACACTCTCCCAATTGTTTCCTTCATGGTTGGTGCAAGAAGAGACTGGCATAGTTTCTGGCATGACCACCTATTGCCAAGAAAACGCCCACACTTCTGTTAGTTTGGATTAATGCGTGCAAACATGTTTATATGTTAGACAGAAAAAGGGAGGTGGTGAGGAGTGGAGACAAAGACAGACAGAGGGACTTCAATATCCATCTTCACTGTACACAACCCACAACTGCAGCTGAGGGTTCACAATGTTGACAGATCAATGAGAAATTTTAACACATCACAAAATATGCATCCCACAAGACAGTTATTAGCCAAATAATTGACACTTCCCTAAATCCAGTGAAAATGTTAAACAAGACAATGGAAAAGCTGTGCAGTGGTGATGAGAGAACTAGGAATAGGAAGGCTACATACGTCTTTTTGGATAAAGATGTCAACCGTGGGAAGAATAAATGAAGCATCCTAACTGATTTGATCTGCACCTACCGTCTTTTTAGGGAATGAATGATCAAAATGAGAAGCTGAAAATTATTAAGTATAATACCTGCTTCATGTTGCATTGTTGAGAGAATCACCAGCACTCCGGCTGGGCCAGCAGGCATTCCTGGAGGGTTCTAGAAATTTGGATGTGCTCTCTATAACATGCAGGGCTCAGGAAGTATGGGTGTTAAAGGATTTCTTTTTTTACATCATTAGTCAGCATAAAGAAAATAAGAAAAATATTTGAGACGGTCCCTGTTCTCTGGTGCAGCCTGGCCTGGGAGAAGCAGCCTGGAAAATGAACAGTGAACATTGATTTACTTCTCCAGCCAAGCGGTCATCAGATTCTTCACACCTTGTTTCCACATATTACTGCAAAGTCTCTGACACACTTCTCCGCATCTCCGAAGAAGAGGTTGGACAACTGGTCCCCTTACTTGACTGTAAGCAACTTGAAGGCATGCCCCATGATCATCCCATTGTCTGATTTACCAGTTTCCTGAAACAGAAAAGACAGACGTGGAGAGGTGTCAAACTAATAAATGCATTCATGATTTCTTGTGCCAGGGCAGTTCACATCACTGGTCTCGAGCTGTAATTGTGGTCTGAAGTGTTCTATAAATGCGTTCCTCACAGTTTGGACAGCTGAAGCATGGTGGGGTCTACTGCTTGTCCATTCCATAAATTGGTTGTTTGTTAGCCTTGAGGCTTGGTGGCACACCTATGGACTCAGCCAGGGCTGTTTTTGGGCTCCTGTTCATCCCAGCTGTCCATCACATCCCAGTAGTGATGGAGAGGGGGTAAGTGGCCATAACTTCTGTGAGAGCCACTGGGGGAAAGGTAGCTTTGGAGCTGGGCATGATTCATACCTGTGGTGATCCACTTCAAAGGGGAACTGAGGACGGAGACGTCAGGACTAGTCACGGCTCCCAGTAGAAAGAAAGATTGCTACATCCCAAATGTCAAACATTTGACCTAACACTTAACACTCTACTAGACTCTGAGGAATACAAGTCAGGGAGAACATTCTGGAGAAGGGCTACCTTGTATCACAGGCTGGTCACTGCTCACAAGTCAGTGGGGCTGGCATTTCGTGGCCCTCCAGGCCTCCGCTGAGCCCTTTAGCTGAGGACAATCTAGAGGCCTTGCCACCGCCTTGCCTTTGCCTCTGCAAGGGAGCTCCACTGGTTCCTGTTCACACATTGCAGCCCATCCCTGGCCACCATATGGCTCACAGAACAGCCCTTGTTCTACAAGCAGGCAGCTTCATACAGCCGCTGACCCTCACACTCTAACAGATTAGTAGTACGAACTCCATAGTGCTCTACAGCTCCATGTACCTCAGGCCTCGCCCCAGTCCTGACCTTGTGGCGGTTGGAGGCCTCGCCAACTCCCTGAGCTCCCCGGAGGTGCCCCACGGACACCACGGCCAGGGCCACATCCTCAGCCCATCTCATTGGGTCTTTTACTTTCATGCTCCCCTGAAAGCAGTTTCTTCCTTACGGGACATTGTTTTCCTTTGTCGTCTCAAATGTGGCCATCCCCCCACGCTCCCTCACGCCCAGGCCTCAGAGTGGGAAATACTCGTTCCTCATTGTGACTTCGTGACTCCACCCTACCTTCCTCACTAAGACCGCGAGCTTCAGAGCCCGTGCCCGAGGACCACAGCCCCTCCCGCCCTGCCTGCTGTCATGCGCACAGTGCTCCCCGTTGTACTTACCATCTGCTTTTCATCTTGTCTCTATAACTCCGGCACTGTAGATTCCTGGGAACCCCGATATTCTTTCTACTCTTATGGTTTCTTCTCCATTTATCAATATCTAATTATAGAAAGAATAAGCTGAGAAAGTGGTCCTTTCTTGAACCTAGTACAAGACTCTTTTTTTAAAATTATCTTTGCACAAGAATTGTCCTTATTAAGTTCACAAACACTTTTATCACCACATTGTGAACTCCTGAACAAAACTGGGTTCCTGGTGCTTTTGACATTCTCTAAATCTGTTACAGCCATCTTCCTTACCATTGCAGAGTATTTCATTTTACATTTTCTTTAAAAGAAATAAAATATTAGTTATTTATTTTAACCATAAGAGTTAATCTGATTTATAAGCAGGTTTATAATTAATTAATTAATTAATTAATTTTGCTTTCTGGTATTTTTTATCTTCTACCCATCTTTCTGGGTAATTTTTGCTCTATTTTAAGGACAGTTTAGGGAATAGAATACTAGTTTTTCATTTTATGTTTGAAAATGTCTATGTTTTCCCCTCATTATTGAATGGTAGTATGGCTGGTTATAAGTTTGACTCTGCTGATTTCTAGGTGGTTCCTGCTCCTGGGAAAGAAATCCAAACAGCAGCTCCTTGTATTTTCCTGAATTCCATGACGAGCCTCTGACAGGGGAGCTGGATTTTCCTGCACCTGAGCCCTAAAATTTCTTTCCCGATGTGAAGCAGGTGAGCAAGTTCGCCTTTTTGCAAGCACTGAGAATTAAACCAGTCCTTGGCTCTATACATTATATTATTTTCCTATGATTTCATTCTGGCTCTATCATGTCAAATCCTTCTAAAGTTCACTCTGGACCTTCCTTTAGAGTGGAGCTTAACTTCTAATTATTGTTAGGTTCATTTGCATGTGGATTTGCTTACTAGAATGCCTTTACTCTAAGGGGGGGTCTCTCATTTTACCAGGTCAATGTCAGTGAGAAGTGAATATATAATGAAGGTTTGCCAGTGACTGTTCAGTGTGGGGGGACATCACCGCTATGCTTAACAGAGTGCCACCCACTCCCCAGTTCCGCCCGTCTTTTCTCCTTGTTTCCCCATCCTTTTCAAATTAGTTTCTCTTGAATTTATATATCTTAGCTATCCATTTCTCTTGTCTTACCTCAGTCCACTTTTCTTTCTCTCATTCAGCAAGCTCCTTTCCAATCAGTACCTCCTACTCAACACACAGGGTCCAAGACTGAAAGTATGAATTTAATATTGAAGTTATTTCATTGTCTTCTGGGATCTATTGCGAATAATGAAAGATCTAATGCCTGGTAACAATCAGCCTTTCGTGGGTCTGTCTTCTCTGGTAGGAAAGTTTGTAATTTCCTTTTTACCTATGATAGTCTTTAGTTTCATCCCAGAATGACTAAGGCCATTTGTTTCTTTATTTGGCTGGTTAGTTTTCTCTGCAATCTAGAAAATTGTTCAGTGAGTTTTCTAACCGCAAGTAATACCTTCAATTGTTTTTATCTCTCTGTACTCTGTTCTAGGCAGGGATTACTCAGCTTTCTCTTCTGATTCACGCCAGTTTCTTTCTTTCAACGAGGAAAAGGTAGGGAAACGCTTATCTTATCCTTCAAGAGCTCTTTAAAATTCCAATAACTGAATTCACCATTTCTTTCTTTTTTATGTGTGTGTGTGTGTGACAGAGACAGAAAGAGACAGAGAGAGGGACAGATAGGGACAGACAGACAGGAAGGGAGAGAGATGAGAAGCATCAGTTCTTCATTGCAACACCTTAGTTGTTCATTGATTGCTTTCTCACATGTGCCTTGACCTGGGGACTATGGCAGAGCGAGTGACCCTTTGTTCAAGCAAGTGACCTTGGGTCCAAGCCGGTGAGCAGTGCTGAAACCAGATGAGCCTGTGCTCAAGCTGGCAACCTTGGGGTTTCGAACCTGGGTCCTCTGCATCCCAGTCTGGCACTCTAACCACCGTACCACCACCTGGTCAGGCACTGGATTTGCCATTTCTAAGACTTCAAACTAGTTATTTTTGTGTGTGTACATGCTTTCAGGACTTTTCCTTGTAACTACATATTCTTTAGAGCAGACCCACACTTCCTTTGTCTTTCTGGAAATATGAACATACCTACATCCCAGCCACTTCCATATGTTGTACTGTTTTATTAGTCAGGAGAGAGAATTTTAATTGCTAGGTTTTCTAGTCTAGTATTCCTTTGGGCTATGTGCTCAGAATATTAGTTTTTAAATGCATCTAGCACTATAAGTATTTGGTTTTTCTTCAAGATCCTTGTTTCAGCAGTTTTGCTGTAGCTCTCGTTGTCTTATCTCCATGGCTTCGAAAGGGTCACGGCTCGGGTTCCTCTGCACAGTGGCATCATGACATCATGGGTTCATCCAGAATCAAGCTCTAGAGCAGGGGTCTCAAACTCGCGGCCCACGGGCCGCATGCGGCCCGCCGAACAATGTTGTACTGATTTTTTTTTGTTTTCAACTGCAGTGAGAAAAGTGTTGCGTAAAAGTTGCCTTTTGTAGACCTAATGCGGCCCGCCGAACGGCTGTGATCTTGTGATCTTGCTCTGCGGCCCACATGCTGAGTTGAGTTTGAGACCCCTGCCTAGAGGCAGCATGGCTTGGCCAGGTCCTGGAAGGCTGCACATGACAGCAGAGTGACCCAGTCCCTCTGCACCGGTGGGTGTGGCCTTCACACCAGCTTCGCAGCCTCTTCCCTGGCCGAGTTTATACCGTGAGCCAGACTCCCACCCGCCGACATAATCAGAGGGACTTTATCCCTCCATTTCAGGGTGTCAGAAAACACCAAGTCAGTTTCTACTTCTGAAGCCAAAAGGCTATAACTGCAACATCCAGTCTTGCCACAAACTTCCAACTGAGTTTTGACCCATTTCTGTTCCGTGAAGCTATGCAGGATTGTTTTTACCTAATTTTTAAAAATGTTTGTGTCACCTATTATTTCTGGGGTTGGAATGGGGTTTAAAGCCTGATGGCACAGTTATTCTGAGTCATGCTGGGCCTTCTATCCTGCTTGGATGAGAAGAACCCTTCTCACTCATAAGAGAAGAGGTTTCCAGGGTCCTGGGCTGTTGATACCAAGGATTTGGTTTTGATAAACAGCATCATGGAGTCTTTCAGGTACAGGCCTGGAAAGGGCACAAGAATGCCCAAGTTCAAGGGGACTTGTCCTGAAGCACCGAGAACAAGCTTCAGTCACCATGCTGCCACACTGGGTGAAGAGGGTCATCGGCTACGACGTGAGGGTACGTGCTGCCAGGGACAGGTATCCTGTCCCAGGTGTGGACCACTCTTCTTATCACCCACATACCCAACCCAGCATACTGAATGCTACAAAAAGCAGTCCGTATAAAAGGTGACTGCACTGCTTGTTGAGCCTGAGGATTCCTGCTGATTATTGTGAATGCTTGTTCCGATGGTGGCTAGGTGTATGGGTTCAAAAATAGAACAGATTTGGTTTTGCATTGTTCAGAATAAAATCTGTTTAAAAGTGTCTTCAGATGGGCGTTTTGGACCAAACAATACAAGAAATAAAACATAATGTTTTTTATTTTTTTCCAGAAAAATCAAAGTTGTCATCCTCATTATCACTTTCTATTTATGTCAGGTTAGAAATACATATGTTGCTCTCTATGTGTGATTACATAACACCCCACAATCCAGCCATTCTCTCACTATGACCTAATTCCAGAAGACTGTCTCAGAAATGTCCCTCCCGCAGACCATGGCCCAGCAGCCTTGATCCATGTGGCCTTCTCATGTAACTGAGGCCACACGAGGCCACGAACACCTGTTTTCGTTCATTCCTTAGGATTGATTGCCTGGAAATGTTAAGGCTTTTCAAACCCACTCTTACAAATTACATAGAACCTGTGCCGAGTTCTTTTTGTGATAATAGCTGGCAATCATGCAGAAGTGAGCTGTATGCAAATCGAGATAATATATGCTCATATATATGCTAATGATGTACTGGTTGCTAACACACATCAAAGGATGCCTAGACCATTCACCTCCGGGTCAGGCATTTAAACTGAATGTCTCCGCAGCTCCTGCCAACTGCCCATGATGCCTATACCTGTGTGCCTGGGAGCACCCAGAAAAAAAAACAAAAACAGAACTCCAATTTTTCACCTGCCTGCACCTTTTCCTTTCCCAGCCTTTCCAATTCAGCCTTTCCCTACATCCCATCAGACACTGCCTTGACCAGATGAGAAGCTTGGCATCCTTCTCGATGCCTACATTTGTCTTACTCCTCAGTTCAACTCATCAGCAAGTCTTCTCAATTCTGTCTCTAAATGATGACTATCTATGTAAGAAACGTCCAAGCCTATAAAGAATGTTTAAAGATTTTATTTAAGCCCAAACTGACCACAGTCTCCAGGAAGCAAGATCACAAATGTGTCAGAGAAAAACAATCTTGTAGTTTCCTGTATGCATTTGAGATTAAGGAGGGAAAGTAAGGAAGGTTACATGAAGGTGGAGAAGGTGAGGAGGGGGTTAGACGACAGGAGATGCTTAACAAGGTAATGAGCTTTCTTGCAGGTAGTTATGCTCATTTCAAGGGTGTGTTAACCTAGATGTGCAATCACAATGGATAGGGCTTGCTTAAGGCAAAGACAAACCTTTTATATGTCTGAGTGATGACTACCCACCATGACCTGCCCAGTTAGGAATTTATGATCAGATCCCCCTGTGAGGTTACTTTCAGTTAGATTTATTATAGCATCCTTCTTTTAAAATCCACAATTGCCCCCTTTGGTCATATATTAATTTGAAGGATGCATTGATTGTCAATCTTTTGGTCAGGTAGTGTGGTCTCACAGTGTTAGGGAGGCTCATTCCTTGGAAGTCTCCATATCAAAGTCATCTTGTTAAAGTGGTAGACCATAAGGGATAGGGCAACGTTGTAACCATGGGATGTGAATTGAGGATAAACTTTCCCAAAAAGGAAAAGGCAGGTATATGCAAGGCAGCCATGTCCTATGGCCTTCTTTGTTAAAAATACTTGGGGTCATTTCTATCCTGTGAACTATCCTGATACAAGTTTTGCATTCCATCTCACTTTTCTGTATTTTGCATCAAGTATAACGTTCACACGAGCCATAGAACGGTACTAACAGTCATCTTATGCACCTTCCATAGACAGTTGGACTATATAGAGAACCCCAAACAACATGTAAAACTATTATTATGACTAATATCATGAGCAGACAGGTAGAGACAAGCAAACAAAGTGGTTTCTGAATTTGACATTAATTCCTAGGTATACACTTCCTGTCAATGTCTTGGAATTGTTCTCTACCTCTGATGCCAGCAGTTGCTTATCTAGAGGGGATTTTAGTGTCTGTTTTCAGAGATGAGGTAGATGTCCATCTGTGGTTAGGCACCTGATAAGGTTCTTCACATTGAGTTTGGATAATGTCTTTTATTAGATGTTCTTTGCAATAAACAAAATCTAACATCAATGTCTCCTGGGAACTTGCTGTGAAAGGAACCTGTTTCCTGTTCGGCATTTTCTTGAGGTAACTTTTTCAAACGTTGGTAATAGTGTGAGAAGTCTCCTTTAAATAATATTCCTCATAAGTGCTTTTATTTGCATCCAACTTAAATGCGCTATGATGCATGAAGGAATGTAAAAAAAAAACAACCACAACAACCAAAAGGTGGCGTTCTCAGGGAGCTGTGAAGAACCAGGCTGCCGTCTGGCGTTGCCCACAGCCACACCAATTTGTCTAATTTACAACCATTGTTTATTCTCACAATGTAGACAGCTTTTTGTACTTATTTTACAGTGCTTTCAATGCAATTTAACATAAATACAAATATTTTTAAGTGTTCCAAGGGACCTTGAAGAATACCACAAAGTTATTCCTAGAAGTTCTAATGACATATATTGAGATTTGTTTGACCCCTTAAAGCCATCACCCTGAGAGGTTACTTTCCATAGAACTCCCTTTTTATCCTCAAATCCCAGCTTTCCCCTCTTCTCTCCATTCTCACATTCACGTCCAAGCCCCCAGCACCTCTTGCCTGGACTATTGCAATTAGTTGCCACATGTTTCTTTGCTTGCTCTTTTGCTTTTATAGATATAAAAGGGGAGGTTTTTAATAAGTCTGACAAATCCAGTGACTGAAGTGGGCAGGTCATAATTGGTAGGCATGCCCCAGGCCTATAACTTTTTCATGAAAGGTTTTTAAGCCAGCTCTGTCCACTGTTCTTATTCATCTAGGTTAACACATCTTTGATATGCTAGTAGCAATTCTTTTCTCTAGACCTCTCAAGGGCATAACCACTCTCAGAAGAGTGCATGATCTTGTTAAGTACACTGCTCTCTCCTACCTGCGTGAGACTTCTGTACATTCCTCCTTAATCCAAGTGCTTGATGATATGGAACTGTTGTAAATTTTTTTCTTAGATTCTATATCATTTCTTCTCTAATCCTTTAAAAGATCTTTCTTTCTTCCTTCAACTCACTTTGGTTTCTGTGTGTTCTTTTTTTCGGTGAAAGATTAGACTGTGAATTTGAGATAGCTCTTGTTTCTTGAGGTATGCATATATTGCTATGAATTTTTCTTTTAGAACTTCCTTTGCTATAGCCTATAGATTTTTGGGTAGTTGTGTTTTATGGCTTAATAAGTGATCTATCATGGAAAATGTTTCATGTGCACTTAAAAAAATATATATGTATGTGTGTGTGTGTGTGTGTGTGTGTATATATATATATATATATATATATATATTCTGCAGTTTCAAGGTGTAATGCTCTAAAAAATATCAGTTAAATCTGGTCTAACATGTCAGTTAAGACTGATTCAGTTTTCCTATTGATTTTTTCCCCAGAAGATCTTATCCATTGATGTCAATGGGGTATCAAATCTCCTACTGTGATTGTGTAACTGTTTTTTTTGTTTGTTTTTTGGGTTTTTTTGTGACAGAGACAGAGAGAGGGACAGATAGGGACAGATAAACAGGAAGGGAGAGAAATGAGAAGCATCAGTTCTTCGTTGTGGCACCTTAGTTGTACATTGATTGATTTATCATATGTGCCTTGACCAGGTGGCTACAGCAGAGCAAGTGACCCCTTGCTCAAGCCAGTGACCTTGGGGTTTTGAACCTGGGTCCTCCACGTCCCAGTCTGATGCTCTATCCACTGTGCCACCATCTGGTCAGGCTGTATTACTGTTGATTTTTTCCTTTACATCCATCAATATTTGCTTTATACTTTAGGTGCTCCTGTGTTGGGTGCATACATGCTTACAAGAGTTATTTTTTCTTATTGGTTTGATCCCTCTATCATTGTATAATAACCTTTTTAGTCTCTTGTTATAGCCTTTATTTGAAAGTGTGTTTTGTCTGATATAAGTGTTTCTACCCAGCTTTTTGGGTTGTTTGTTTCCATTGCATGAAATACCATTCTCCATCCCTTCACTTTCAGTCAGTGTGTGTCTTTCATTCTGAGGGGAGTCTCTTGAAGACAACATATATGTGAAGATCCTTTGATTATATTTTAAACATAAGTTGAATGTGTAATATCTCATTTTGTATTCTTGATATTGATAACTTGTGCAATCTTCCTTCTCTTTGGATCAATCTTTCTCCCTTTCTATTTTTGGCTCTGCTGTTCTATTTTATGTTTGTATGTAAGTAGTTATTTTCTGCTTTATTATTTTTTTGTTTGTGTGTATAAGTAGTTTTCTATTTTATTATTTTTTAGTTTGTAATTTAATTTCTCCTTTTTTCTTCATGTTGATTTAATCTGATCTTCTGTTTATAATTTCTTGAGTGCTACCAGTTGTCTGACACAGTGTTCTTCTCAGCTATTTCTTCCTGGCTTTGTCATAGATCAATCCTCCTGTTGCCCTGCCTCCTCCCCCCCACACACAAATTTCACCCTGGTTCTCATGGCTTCTCCAGCTCCTGTTTCTTCTCTTTTCTCTCCAAAAACATCTCAATTTTCTCTATTATCAAAAGGTAGACATTACTCAAACTTCTTTCCTTTGATTTTATTTCTTATCCACCTGCATAAGCTGCAGTGAAATTAAAAAACAAAAAAATAAACCATCTTTGCCAGAGATTTTAAGATTATGTTGATTTTTTTCCTTTACATCCATCAATATGAAAAATAACTATAAAATGAAAAATAATATGAGAAATAACTATAAAATGAAAATAACAATAAAATGAAAAGCAACTTTCCAAAAATATTTAATAATTTACACTCTTGACAGTACTATAGCTTCCAACTTTGAATTAATTTCTCTGTTGTTCCACTGTCCATGTCTAAAATGAGCACTACCAATTTGTAAGATCATTTCTTAAGGTTCCATCATTATAGAAAACATATACACTTCTCTAGATGCTTAGTTTTCACAAAAGAGAAGGCATCTGTGAGTAGGAATTTTCAAGGTTGATAAAGTAGGAAAAGTATTCCAGGTAAAGATACTAACCCATGGAAAGTCCCAGGTATCTGGCAGGTGGTGAGGTGGGAAGTAGGAAGCAAAGAAAGATGGGCTTTTAGCAGGAGGTAAGGCTCAGTCATGATGTGAGCCCTGTATCATTGTAAGGAATTCGAAATCTGAAAAGATAAAAACCAAAATCCAACAACATGCTATCTCAAGAAACTCACTGTAGCTTTTATTAAAGATCAAAAATTTAATGAAGTAAATTTCAAAGGTCTAATTTGGTTTTATTCATTTACTCGTGAATCTGGAAGCACAGCACCTAGTGAACAGAAAGGTATTCCAAGGACTGTAAAAATGGAAAGTTTTTGTAGTCAGAAAAGGGCGGGACAAAAAAGTTAAAAAAGGATTAATTTAGGGAAGGTCATCTTCTCCCCGGGAAAAGCAGGAGGTCTGATCAGACAGATTACCTCACTAGTGCTGTTTGGGAAATTTTAGACCTATTGGCTTAAAATTCTACTAGAGGCTGACACCACACTTATGTTAGTTATTACATCTTGGTGGGGCTTAGCAAAATATCTCCATTTTTGTCTGTTGTTTCTTTTTAACAATTTAAAGACACATATAGATGTCAAGTGAAGGGATGGAAATAAGTTATTTCAAGCAGATGGTTAACAACAAGAAACAGGGATAACTATACTTATGTCAGACAAAAGAGACTTCAAACTAAAACTGGTAAAAGGAGACAAAGAAAGTTATTATCATATATAGTGATAAAGAAGTCAATCCATCAAGAAGATGTAACAATTGTAAATGGTGTAACAACATAGGAACACCTAAATATATAAAGCAAACACTGACAAAACTAAAAGGAATTTGAGTTTCTTTTTTCAATGAAAAGAGACGTTTGACAATTTTCAGCAATAGCACGCACTGAAAAATATTATATTAGATTGCACTAGGGCACAGAGAATGCTGAAAAAGAACTCACGCAGGTGGCAGGGGGAAATATGTGACAGAGACTTGAGGAGATCAGGCATTCAAGCTGAAGGAACACGGAGATTGTTGAGCAGAGGGCCAGGAGGAAGGCTCAGCTTAGATAATAGTTTACTTAGGTTGAGGCAGACCAGGGTGGTCAGTGGGGAGCAATTAGTGCAGACACCAGGAAGTAGGAAGCTGGCGGTTCTGGATGAAAAAGTACAGGGACTCCAGTGTCCAATTAAATAGACCAGACAGAGGTTAGCTATTTAAATAAAGACTGTGCCATTTTCATAAATAGCAGGGATGAAATTCTGTTTAAAATAATTCTGTGTCCCTGGCCAGTTGATTCAGTGGTAGAGCCTTGGCCTGGCATGTGGAAGTCATGGGTTTGATTCCAGGTCAGGGCACCCAGGAGAAGTAGCCATCTGCTTCTCCACCCCTCTTCTTTCCCCTCCTTTTCTCTCTCTCTCTCTCTCCCCCTCCTGCAGCCATGGCTGGAATGGTTCAAACAAGTTGGCCCTGGGCACTAAGGATGGCTGCATGGCCTTGGCCTCAGGTGCTAAAATAGCTCAGTTGCTGAGCAATGGAGCAAAGTTTCAGATAGGCAGAGCATCGCCCCCTAGTGACCTTGCTGGGTGGATCCCAGTCAGGGTGCATGTGGGGGTTTGTCTCTCTGCCTTTCCTGCTCTCATTTAATAATTTTAAAAAATGAAAATAATTTCACATTGTTAGGCTTCGCACATTTGTGCTCAGTTGCTGCCTACATGGTCATTGGTTCTACTCTGTCCTCTTTTCCTCACCTCTGTTCTCCTTACTCTTCTTGGTTTTGTATTTAAATATTTTCTGGGCAAAAAAAAAAAATTAGATTTTTAAGTGCATTTTTTTCTACATCCACTGGGTGGAAGCAAAGGATGTGATTTTATTTTTCCTTGCCATGGCAACATTTGCTTTCATTTAAAACAAAACATGTTTATATTAAGTAAGTAATCTGATTACAAAATGGAAGATATTTATGTGTATTTTGAAAACATAAAAAAATCAATACAAGAAACTATTATTAAACTGTCATCGCTGTACTACATCCACAGCATCTTTTAAGTTGATATATAAATAAGTTTTGCCCTTAATTGTGATTATACTAAAAATTCTGTTTAGTTTCTAGATATATTTAACTTACTGTGGTATTATAAACATTTTCCCAAACAATTATTTAAATTTTTACTTTAACTAAAAATTGTAATGATTGTGTATTTTGTATATGTCTATGTCTCGATCTATAGGTGTTGGAAAGACCATTATAACATAATCCAGTGTGAGTAGCCATGCATGTGAATGTTTGCCCACATCGCTGGTCCTTCCAAGGATGTATTTGTAGAATTTAAATTCAGTGATGAAAAGGAATAAACACTTTTAAGTCTCTGGATCTTCAGTCATAGTTACTTACATGTACATTTACCTAGTTATATGATTGCTGGTCACGCCTGTGTTGAGTGGTCCTTCTCATTGTCCTCCAGCTAAAATGACACCTGGATGTTATTTCTCATATTAAAGGAGTATTATTCCCATGACTTTACTTCCAAAAGCGTGATGGTAACTCAGCTTGGCCACAATTAAACTAATTTGTCCTGATTGTGGATTCACTCCATGTAATTAACTTGGGGAGTAAAAGAAATAATGGTCAGCAGATGGCACTCTAAAATTAAAGTAAAAGTCAGTGGAAAAGTGTTGGTATTTTTCTTATCACTATTTCTCTCTAAGAAATGGTAGATTTTCATATAAGTATTCTGTAAGGAGGAGTTGTTAAGCATGAAAAAAAAAAAAAGAGCAACCTCCAAGGCTTAGCAGGAATCCATGTGAATGCAGGAAGTTGAGGACATTAAAAGTCTTAGCTTTGCTACATTTGTTTGCCAGTTTACTGAGGAATTTCAATACTTTCCTAGTGAAGAGCCCGAGCAATAGTGAGTCAGGTCTTCATTTCTTCTTTTGTGAAGCACTACCTTCTCCTATTATGACTCTGAGGCTTACACATATTCTCGGTAGAACATCTAAGATGTGTGCTTAAGACATGTCTTCTCTGTAGCACAAGTGCTAAAATGACAATATCATTTCCTGACAGTATGGCAGGATCTAGTGAGGTGGGTCAAGCTTCAGGAATCCATGTAAATCCAGGGCAGGAGTGAGACTAGTTGTGTTGTTCTGGAATATTGTGGAGACTTTGGTATTGCACCAAATGACTGGAAATATCTTGGAGAGAAGTCACAGGGCAAAGGTTTGAATAACAGCAAGACATTGTCCTGCCATCAGTAAACCTTATATCGACAGGAGTGTGTGATGGAACTCTTGGGAGCACTTGACACACGTTCCCTGGAGCGCAGTGGCATATATGCCGACACAAAGACTGATATCAACTTCTTGTCTTGAGATGGCTGGATCAGCCTGTGTTAGAGGTGACAGTGGGCATGTGCTAGGGGGGAAGATGTGCCATTTAGTTCTATGAAACTACAGAGAGTGCAGCAGAGACTCTGCCCAACTGAATATACCCATAGGATTGCCAAGAAGGAGAAGAGATTGCAAATGTGTGTCTCTGGCCCTGTCAGGGAGACCACAGCTGCACCTGCAAGGGTGTCCTAGCTGTGGAGGGACCAGCACTGTTCACGTTGGACTGCCATGCTGCAGCAGCTTGATTATTACCTGGAACCAGTAGGAATGAGGATTGGGATGGGGACACCTCCACATTGCTAACAGATAAACAGTCTTGTGAAACAGAACTGCCCACTTTCAGGTCCCCTTATAATGCCCAGGCTGGAGGAGCAAGCCCTAGAGGGGTTGAGGAAACCAAGCTGACCGGAAGTTAAATCAGGACACCACACCTGAGATAGGTACCAGGACCACAGATGAGGTGAGGAGCAGAAGGTGTGGAACAGCATGGAGGGGTAGGTATGATGTCAGACTTTAGAAATGAACAAGAATGAGTCTTAAATCAATGCTAAAGCTAAAAACAAAACAAAACAATAATAAAAAATTATAGATCCCAAGACGTTAATAATGCCTAATAAAGAAGTGCAGTCTGACCATATTCAAAAGTGGTCACTAAAGCAAACAACACTGCAGGTTTCCTGCTTAGAGCCCAAAGGAGTGTCACCACTCAAGACAGCAGTTACATCTGTAAATGAGGAAATTTGGTTTATGGATTTTTGTACTTGAGTGTTTGGATTTACAAGTTTAGTTTATGTGCTCAGAAGTTTGCCTATTAAGTTTATAAATGGTATAGATATTGACATTATAGTATAGTATATAGTATAGTGTAGCAAAAAGTATGGCATAGCATATATAGTATTTATATATATAGTACAAGACATTTAGTAATTAAGAGAATCAGATATATTAAATTTGCCAATATGGTATTATAATTATCTTTTTTACCATTCTACATTATCTTTCTAATGAATAGCTGGTCCTCGTTGCCAGCCACAAAGACCCTAAGAAATGAATAACTTAAAATTCATGAAATCCCTGCCAAGGTGAATCTCATGGGAACCAACCCATACATGTGTCCAGTCTCGATGTGGCCTCTTGCATATCTCTTTAGTTATAGGACTTCTGTCCAAGTAATCTTCAGATGGTTCTCAATGATGATTGTTCTGGATTGCGTTGTAATTTTGATGTGGTTGTGGAAGGAAACAACATAGCAGTGACCTATCCCACCATCTTGACCAGAAGACTATGTGGTATTCTTTTATGCAAACTTTTTAATTGGAAGACAGCATTTATACAGAAGAACACACTAATTAAAAGTATGCAGACCTATGGATTATGAATGACTGTAAGCCCCACCCAATTCAAGATGTAAACATTAGCAGCATCCCCACAGCCCCATGGTGCCCCTTTTCTTTTTATTTTTTATTTTTTTAATTTATTTTTATTTATTTATTTATTCATTTTAGAGAGGAGAGGGAGAGACAGAGAGAAGGGGGGAGGAGCTGGAAACATCAACTCCCATATGTGCCTTGACCAGGCAAGCCTAGGGTTTCGAACCAGCAACCTCAGCATTTCCGGGTCGACGCTTTATCCACTGCGCCACCACAGGTCCATGGTGCCCCTTTTCTATCAAACCTGTTGTATATCTTCCAAAATGTAACCATTTTGGCTTTTAACACCGTGGATAGTTTTGCCTGTTTTTCAACATCATATGAATTGCATTATTTCATAAGTAGTTTTTCTTTGGTTTTTGTTCAGCAACACATCATTTTGTAGGGTCCATCAGTGGTTTGGTTCACTGTCATCATTTGTGAATTCTGTATTATGAGGACAGAGAATTGTCCTTATCCATCTCATTAATGATGGATCTTTAGGTTGTTCCCAGTTTATAAATATTTTAAATAAAGCTACTGACAATCTTCCTATACAAGTTTTTTGGTACACATTGCTGTAAGATATGTAGCTAGAAGAATTTCCGAATCATATGGTTGGAATAGTGCCAATGAGCTTTCCTGAGGTATGCAGCAATGTGTGCCCTGCTACAGAATGAGTTCCAAGAGCTGCAAATCCTTGCCAACATGTGGCATTGATGTTGCAAAAAGATATATTTAAAATCCTTTTCTTCAGTGTTCTAGTTTTATTTAGTGGGAAGTATGGTGTGAAACAAGCTGACTGGCCATTGCTAAGTCAAACTACTCTTCCATGTAGTTTTACTATTTTAACAAAATTATTTTTTATTTATTTTTTTAACACAGATGTCTCATTTCTGGAGCAGAAATATTAAATGTTGTTCATGTAAAAGGCATCACATTTCAACAAAATTTAAAAGTTTTTGTAATCAAGTTTAATTGTTTAGGAAAAAGTTAATTTCTTAAATACTTATATTGATTTATTTATCAAAAAAACCAAGTTGTTGTTTTTAAAAATAGCTATTAGTCTTATGAAGAGAATAGTAAGATTCCTAAGTTGAATTTACAGACTCCTGAAAAAATGAAATTTCAATGTTTGTATCCATAATGAATTGAATTTTTAATCCACATGATGGACTCTTGAGAGTGCTTTCAGCACAGAAAATCTTTTTCTTTTGTCCTAGACTTTGAGACAACTCACATGATGAGCAAATCATCCATTTGTTTTTGCTTTTCCAGCTCTCTTTGTCTGCCCATCCATCTACTTTTCATCTTTCTATTTGTATCTGGTTCCATCTCCAGAGATCCTGATCCCTGAGTGCTGAAGGCTGTATTAAGAGCAAAGCACATACATGCATGATTCTTTAAAAATCTATAATCACTCTATTACTCAGTAAAATAAGAAACAGTAACAAAAAACATGAACTTCAGAATTTCTGAACTATATATTCTGATAGTTGCTGCATGATCAATTTGGGTTAATTTCCAAGGTAGTACAATAATGGATTCACAGGCATCATAAGAAATTTTTTAGCAGGCAGTGGGCAAAGAAAAGTCAATAAAGGCTGCCTTTAAAATGTAGGAGTCTGTAAAGAGTCAATGACAGAG
Source organism: Saccopteryx bilineata (assembly GCF_036850765.1). Classification (NCBI taxonomy): domain Eukaryota; kingdom Metazoa; phylum Chordata; class Mammalia; order Chiroptera; family Emballonuridae; genus Saccopteryx; species Saccopteryx bilineata. The sequence goes on along the minus strand of NC_089491.1, from coordinate 101,978,839 downwards.
ACAGCACACTTTGGTGTCAGCTCTAAATCTTCTCAATTATGTGGGAAAACAAACAGCTGAACATCTGCAGCTATTTAGGTATTGTTTTCACCCATCCTCCTGTCTCCCTCCCTTTGGGTGAACATGGGATTTTTCTCTGTTTCTATGTGTCTGTGTTTGTTTTATTTGTCTATACAGGGGTCCCCAAACTTTTTACACAGGGGGCCAGTTCACTGTCCCTCAGATCGCTGGAGGGCCAGACTATAAAAATTACTATGAACAAATCCCTATGCACACTGCACATATCTTATTTTAAAGTAAAAAAACAAAATGGGAACAAATACAATATTTAAAATAAAGAACAAGTAAATTTAAATCAACAAACTGACCAGTATTTCAATGGGAACTATGCTCCTCTCACTGACCACCAATGAAAGAGGTGCCCCTTCCAGAAGTGCGGCGGGGCCCGGATAAATGGCCTCAGGGGGCCGCATGCGGGCCACAGGCCGTAGTTTGGGGACCCCTGGTCTATACTGTTCTTTAGATCACATGTAACTGAAATAAATGGTCATTGTTTTCCTCTGTCTGACTTATTTCACTTACTATAATAATACCCTGTAGTTCTTTCCATGTTGCAAATGGCAAGATTTATTTATTTATTTATTTATTTATTTATTTTTTGTATTTTTTCTGAAGCTGGAAACAGGGAGAGATAGTCAGACTCCCGCATGCGCCCAACCGGGATCCACCCGGCACGCCCACCAGGGGGCGATGCTCTGCCCCTCCCGGGCGTTGCTGTGCAGCGACCAGAGCCACTCTAGCGCCTGGGGCAGAGGCCAAGGAGCCATCCCCAGCGCCCGGGCCATCTTTGCTCCAATGGAGCCTTGGCTGCAGGAGAGGAAGAGAGAGAGACAGAGAGGAAGGAGAGGGGGAGGGGTGGAGAAGCAGATGGGTGCTTCTCCTGTGTGCCCTGGCCGGGAATCGAACCTGGGACTTCCACACGCCAGGCCGACGCTCTACCACTGAGCCAACCGGCAGGGCCCAAGATTTATTTTTTTAATCACTACATAATATATAGACCACACCTTCTTTACCCATTGGTCTGTCGATGGACACCTAGCGTGCTTTCATATCTCAGGTATTGTAAATAATGCTGCAGTGAACAAAGCAGTGCATATGTCTTTGAATCAGTATTTTTGCTGTTTTTGATAATCAGATGTGGAATTGCTGGATTGGAGAGTAGTTCTATGTGTAGTGTTTGAAGGAACTACCACACTGTTGTCCACAGTGGAAATTCACAGTCCCACCAACAGTGCACAAGGGCTCCCTTTTCTAGACAACTTCACCAAAATCTGCCTTTAAAAAAAATATAATTGTCATTGTAATAGGTATGAGGCAATATTTCAGTGTTGTTTTAATTTGCATGTTGCTTATGTGGAGTACCCTTTTATAAACCTGTTTGCCATTTGTACATCTTCTTTGGAAAAATATCTATTCCAATACTTTGTCCATTTTTAGATCTTTTTTTTTTTGCTATTGAGTTATATGTGTTCTCTATATATTTTGGATATTAGCCACTTATAAGATAGATAGTATACAAATATTCCCCTCCATTCTGTAAGCTACTCTTTTATTCTGCTGATCGCTTTGCTGTGTAGAAGCCTTTTCTTCAATGTCATCAGACTTACTGAGTTTTGCTTTTGTTGCTTGTGCTTTTGATGTAGCATCCAAAAAAAAAAATTATTGCCGAGACCAAGGCAAGGAACTTCTTCTCTGTTCTGTTCTAGGAGATCTGCAGTTTTTAGTCTTACACTCAACCCATTTTGAGTTAATATTTATGAGTGCAGGGGCGAGGGGTCCAGTTTTGTGCTTCAGCATCACAAGTCTTCTCTTGGCCGCAGGTGCTTCGCAGGACACCGTCCCTTTTGGTTTCCCCATCAACCTGTCAGGTGTTTGTTGAGGATGTGCCCATTTTTTTTCCCCCAGGATACTACTCTTTTCTCATTCCCCTGGACTCAAAACAAAAGGTCAGTCTTTGCCTCTTAACACTCTTATCCGTGTAGTACAGTGAGATTTTGAGCCCTATTGATTAGGATGAGAAATCTCTCCAACATTAGACTTTTCTGCCCAACCCCTCCTGTCTCATGGTCTGCTGGTTTTGGCAGGGCCCACAACTCTGTGCCAACCACTCCCACCCTAACTGCTGTTCTTTCTAAAGGATGGTGATGATTGCAGAAGAGCAAATGCGCCCATAGCTCTGCACTGCTTTTTGAATTAAATCTGCACTAACCACCCCTGAATCTTTCTTCTACGCACTGCCACTAGGGAGTATATTGGGGTTGGGTGTGCTTATAGAGCAGGGGTCCCCAAACTATGGCCCGAGGGCAGCATGCAGCCCCCTGAGGCCATTTATCTGGCCCCTGCTGCACTTCCGGAAGGGGCACCTCTTTCATTAGTGGTCAGTGAGAGGAGCACATTGACCATCTCATTAGCCAAAAGCAGGCCCATAGTTCCCATTGAAATACAGGTCAGTTTGTTGATTTAAATTTACTTGTTCTTTATTTTAAATATTGTATTTGTTCCCATTTTGTTTTTTTTTTACTTTAAAATAAGATATGTGCAGTGTGCATAGGGATTTGTTCATAGTTTTTTTTTTATAGTTCGGCCCTCCAACGGTCTGAGGGACAGTGAACTGGCCCCCTGTGTAAAAAGTTTGGGGACCCCTGCTGTAGAGAGGGCCCAGAATCTATCCTCAGACTCCCAGTTTGCAGTCCACATGGGAAGGAAGCGTTTTCTTGAGTGGGGAGAGCATTGTCCCCACTCAGGAAACTGCTCTCCGAGGATCAGTCTTGCTTTCTGGCTGAAGCTGTCCTGCAGTGAAGTGCCTCACTGCGAGGAGACAAGCCTGGGCTCTCTCTTTCTTAACACTTTTTCTTTTTCTGCAGAATTTCTACCTCCTTATTTTCTCTCTCTTCCCTGCCCAGATCTTAAGGGCAAATAAAAATGTGTTACACACACACACACACACACACACACACAAAGTGTTACACAGAAACATGTATAATATGAGTTCCCCAATGCGTTCAGTTTTAAAATATATACTATTGTTAAAATGGTGCAGTGAATTTATGCTGCTTCAGACATACTTCTCTGGAAATAAATAGGACTTTTATCCATTCATATGACTCAACTTATTTTTGGAAAAATTTAACTTCAAAGCTGCAGAACAGGCAGCTGGGGCAAGGAGAAGGGAATCTGCTGCTGTTGGTTCCCTAGGGCTGGTTAAGAGTTTTTGGATTGTCTGGTGGGATGCAGGGGAGGCAAGCATCCATCACAGGCGAGTAGTGGGAGAAGCTGTCCCAGCTGGGGGCTTCTGTGGTCCAGGAGCAGATGTGAGTGCTAGTCTGCTTTGCCACTGTTGCCTGCTCATCTCCCATCACAGCTATGTGATGCTCACTGAGCCTATGTCCTGCTGGTGATGAGGATGGGTGTGGTGGGGCTGGTGGAGGGAAACTTCCAAAAATGTCATTGCTCTCAAGCCACAGGAAGCTTCTTGGAGCTTCTATACACACAAAAAGGATCTGCAATATTTTTTGTGTGTGTTTCTATTTTAATTGACTTATTGTAGTTTGGTTTAGTAAAATAAACTATGATTAATTGTAAAATATTTATGAATTATAAAAGTATGTGGTGCCTGGCCTGTGGTGGCGCAGTGGATAAATCATCAACCTGGATCACTGAGGTCACCAGTTCTAAGTCCTGGGCTTGCCTGGTCAAGGCACATATGAGAAGCAACTGCTTCTCGCTTACTCCCTTATCCCCTTTTAACTCTCTCTTTCTCTCCTCTCTCTAAAATCAATAAATAAGAGTTTTTAAAAAAATAAATAAAAGTATGTGGCAAGATTGTTTTTATGGCTGAGTAGTATTCCACTGTGTACCACACATTTTTTTATCCTTTTATCTATTTATTTTGAGTTGTGTTTGTATCTTGACTATTGTAAAAAATGCCACAATGAATATAGGAGTGCATATCTTTTAGAATTAGTGCTTTGGGTTTTTAAAATATATACCCAGAAGTAAAATTACTGCATCATAAGGCAATTTTATTTTTAATTTTTTGAGATGTCCTTATAATGTATTCCATAGTAGATGCACCAGTCTGCATTCCCACCAATAGTGCATGAGTGTTCCCTTTTCTCCCCATCCTGGCCAACACTTGTTGTTTGTTGATTGATAGATTCTACAGGGTATTATGCTGAGTGAAATGTCAGACAGAAAACAACAAATGCCATATGATTTCACTCATATGTGGAATCTGAAAAAATAAATAAAAAACAGAACAGAAACAGGCACACAGATACAGAGAACAAAATGAGGGCTACCAGAAGGGAGGGAAGTTTGGGGAATGGGTAAAAATAATGAAGGAATTAAATGTAAAGCACAGCATAAGTAATATAGTCAATATTGCAATAACTATATAGGGTGCCAGGTGGGTATTTGAAATATTGGGGGTTTGCTTCATAAACTATATGATCGTCAGACCACTATGCTGTACACCTGAAACTAATACAGAATAACATTGAATGTAAAATGTAATTGAAAAAAAAGTATGTGGCATGCTCATCTGCCTCCAAAAAGTGATATTAAGAAAAACAAACTTCCCAATTATCTGTATAAAAAACAATCTGGCTCCAGATTCATTTTCTACTCTTTAAAAATTCTCTCTCACTCCTATTCTCATCCTACGGCAACCTCCTCTTTACAGAGTGGGCATGTGGACCTCATGAGTTCCTGGACTATGCAGTCTCGTCCCGCCCACCGACACCTACTGTTGGATGCTCTTGATGCCTTTCACGATTAAACACAGTGAACAGCCCAACCCACGTTTCACTGTGCAGCCTCCCTACCATCTTTGTCAGAAGTGAGCTTTACTTGCATTGTCTCATTCAAAACCTACTTGCCATCAATGGACACACTGCCCTGCTTGCAGTGTCTAATGTGCACACTCTCTATGCTTAGGCACAGATTCCCAAAGACAAGTATTTTGCTCAACATATTTATCCAGCACAGCACCTAACACAGGTCCCTGTATCTAGCAGTAACTAGTTTGTTTCAGTGGCAGAGGATGAGGAAGTGAACTCAATGCCTTAGGAAACCATGTTTCAATATGTCAACTATACATACAAGAATAGATGTGTTGATGACAGCCACAGGACAGAGGGCAGTTCACCTTGGTCCACAGGAAGTTAGTCATGACCTCTGGGTGGCACTTTCAAGATTTAAAAGAAATTTCCTGTTACTTAAACCAATTGCCAGTACATAGATGATCATCCTCGTGTGATTGTTGAGAGGAGTAGAGCACAAGGCCAAACAGTGAACTGGATACAACACTAAGAGCGGCATCTATGTGTACCTCGGTGGTTTGTAGACTTCAAGGTAACTGAAAGTCGTTCCTGCCGCACACCCCTGCAGCTGATTCAGCAAGTCTAGGGCAGAATCCTAGTAATCTGTGTTTAGATTTTGGTGTCAATTATAGCAGAAAGACACTCTGCGACACCCTGCAGTGGTGGCTTTTCCCAGTTGGGAGAGCAGTTGGAAGAGCTGTGGTCTTATTTGGGGGCCTCCCCCCAGGACCAGACCAGTTCTTTGTGGTGATTGATGCACAGTTGACTCCAACGAGTATCCTTCTTCTTCCTTTCAGCTCCCCTGGCCAAAGGACATCCACAAGCCAACGAGCAGACAGGCCGTCCAGGAGAGAAGGCTGGATTCTACTGCGCACAATCACAGCTTACCCACTGGGTAGTCTTGTGCATGCGCCTCTTCCACTGGGTCTTCAGTCTTTTAAAGTGCAGGCCCTGGTTTCCTAGTCCTATATGTACTCTGAAATGTCTCCTCACTCCCGGCTAACTTATTTTTGGGCCAGGTCCCCTCATCTCTCTAGATCAGGGGTCGGGAAACTTTTTGGCTGAGAGAGCCATGAATGCCACATATTTTAAAATGTAATTCCGTGAGAGCCATACAATGACCTGTGTTCCTTATGCATTATCCAATAAAAATTTGGTGTTGTCCCGGAGGATAGCTGTGATTGGCTCCAGCCACCCGCAACCATGAACATGAGCGGTAGGAAATGAATGGATTGTAATACATGAGAATGTTTTACATTTTTAATGTTATAATTTTTTTAATTAAAGATCTGTTTGCAAGCCAGATGCAGCCATCAAAAGAGCCACATCTGGCTCGCGAGCCATAGGTTCCTTACCCCTGCTCTAGATCTATGATGCCTGCCAGTCCTAACATGTATCACTGATGTCCAGAATGAGGTTCTATAGCCCCGCTCTCATTTCGGGACGGCTCTGGCCCTCAGAACCAACCGCGCATCATCCTGCACAGGCACGGCCCTCTGACTGCACACACCCCTTCAAGGCAGCACTCTGCCCACAGCCACACCACCATCACGCTCCAGGCTCAGGGTGTCATGGCTATGTCCCTGGAACTTCATGGTAGCAAACTAGCTATGCAAATAATCTTGAGTTGAATGGCATCTGCTGAATCTCTGTGGGAACACTCGTTACGTAAATGACCAAGATACTGAATCAAAAAGAGGAAGTTTTGGTCAAGGTCTCTTGGATACACCTTAGCAGAAACTGAGCTAACAAAAGGACGTAAAACAGAACGCATGTCATAGGGGACAGTGATATAGCCATGGAGATACAGAGAGTGGGTGAGAAGTGTCTGTTACTCGGGGGTTGATTTCATCTAATAATACAGATGACTAAGGGGATTCCAAGGGGAGGATAAGCAGAGGCATGTAGTTTTGCTGATATTTATGTATTTTTCCTACAGAACCAGCTGAGTTTTGGTTAATTTTTGATATTTTTATATTATTTTTCTCAAAGTTTCTAGCCAACAACTGTGCTGCAAATGAACCTGGACAATCTGCATGGTTTTTATATGGACTTGTTGGGTGCTGATGGGTAGTATTTACCTCAATGGCTACCTCCAGCGGGAAGGTCCCAATATTCAATGGGGTGTGCTGGGTAGTTGCTGCGGTGGTGAGAGCCTGGCACACCCATGGCCACTCCAGGAAGCTCCTGCAGAACCAGTCCACTGGCTCCTCCTTTTATCTGATACCTGCGTGGATGCCATGCCACTTACCTGCCCAAGCAGGATAGCAAAAAGAGAGCCAAGGAAGCGTCAGCGGCAAATAACATGGTATCTGATAGTGAACCTCCTCCATTAATTAATACTAATTATAAAATATAAGCAGCATTTTATATAGTTTAGTTGGGATATCAGTAAAATATTACATCTGACAGTCTGTGCCTGGCAATGCAAATCTACCCCTCTAGGACCAATTTCCCCTGCACTCATGCCACAGGTCTGAGTATTTAAATGACCTGGAGGGAACAGGAAATGCTTTGGTTTCCTGTCTGGCTTGGAGTTACACTTTTTTTAAAAAATGCTAGTGTCAAGTTTTCCTATTTCCTCATATTTTAGTGCACCTGCTATGATCCTTTTATTAAAACTCTTTCATGTCTAACTAAACATTCTTCTTTGTTTACTGTTCCCTTTCCTTTATTGTGAATGGCACGCATGTAGATCTAGCATTCATTGCCATCTGCCAAGTCATTTACGGGTGTGATTTGTGAACAGATGCTTTATAAATTCGGAGGGCTAATTGGTAATGAGAACCGCTGGAAATCATAACAGAGAAGAATCATGATTATGTTGTGATATCACTGGAATTGGAGGACAGGACTTCTAAATCTTCACATTAAGAAACTGTCGTTCATATGACACCTTAGAATTCCCAGAGGCTCTACAGAGACGCAAAGACTGAAGTTTAATTGCAATAGGGCCCTCATTATTTTTTTCATCACCTCTTATATTTATATAAATTACACAAACTGTTATGTAATTTTGGTTTATCTTCTGCTATTTTCCAAACGGCCCAATACAGAAATAAGATGCTAATGCTCCAAGAAAAACTCATTTAATTGCCAATTATTTCATTTTAATTTTCTAAAAATTCTAGCAAAAGTTATGCGTTTATGCTGTTGGTGAATAAAGTGGAATGATTAGGAATGGAAAGCTTTTAGTGGTAAATTATGCAGAATAATCTATAAGCTAGGTACTTTAATTAGGATTTTACACACATCAGAACGAAGAGACAGTTGTGAAGTAAAAAGTGCTCCCTTCTTTTCATCCCTTTTGCACAATCTCCTTCCTGCCTATTCACACACCTGAACAGAAGAGGACATCACCCCTACTGGTTTGCCGTCTCAGCAGATTCAGATAAAAAGGTGACATCTATAACTCTTCTGTTAAAATAAAATTCTTTGTCTAGGTACAACACAGAAGAATTTAAGTTCAATATGTTTTCCACAACCCCCCAAAACATATACTTTAAAAATTCAAGTCTGTCCTTAACATGGGCACTAGCCTGCCCCCCACTGCGGAGTGGGTGGGTGTCCTATAGCCTCTTATCAGCCCTACCTGGTAGGTGTCCTGCACTGAGTAAGGAGTGCTGTGTCAGAACTGGACCCTCATCCCTCCCTGAGGTAATAAGATCAAAGGACCCATGACGTGTTTGGAAGGACTCTTTTTTCACTCCAGTGACCGGAAGACAGATCCTCCTTGTAAGAATGAATGAAGTGGTAAAAAGATGATTCTAATACTGAAATCTGTTTATAAACTGTGCATATTATGAGGAAAGAAAGAGCAGATAGCACATTGTAGGAGAGAGAAGGATGAAAAACAGAGCACACATCATGTTTGCCCCTTTAGCTGTCAGTGCCTCCCAGTCAAAAAATGTCTGTCGAGGATTAGAAGTATCTGTGGTACAAGTGTCACAGGTTAGCCTGTGTCCTTGCAAAGGGAAACAGGCATCAGAAGACAGGTAATGTTTTGTGTCCTAATATGTGATCACTCCTAGAAAATGTACCATGAGCACTTGAAAATGTATATTCTGCTGCTTTGCAGTGAAATGTTCTGAAGATTTCAATAAAATTCATCTGATCTAATATGTCATTTAAGGTCATCATTTTTTTGTTGATTTTCTGGCTGGAACATCTATCCATTGATGTCAGTGGGGTGTTAAAATCCCCTACTATGTCTGCATCATTGTTAATTTCACCCTCAATGTCCATCAAGAGATGCTCTACATATTATCTACATATTTAGGTCTTCTGCATTGGCTGTGTAAATGTTTGCAAGGGTTAAACCCTTTTGTTGGATTGTACCTTTATTATTATGTAGTGTTCTTTTTCATCTCTCTCTACTTTTTTTTTTTCAGGTAAGAGGAGGGAAGATACTTCCCTGATGAGGATCCATCTGGCAACCCCATCTGGGGCTGATGTTTGAGTCCCGTGCTGTTTTTAGGGCTTGAGGCTGTCATGCTCTGAAGGAGCTATCCTCGGTCCCTGGGACCATGCTCTAACCAATCAAGATACTGGATGTGGAAGGGGAAGAGGGAGAGAAGGGAGAGAGGGAGAAGGAGAGAAGCAGATGATTGCTTCTCCTGTGAGCCCTGACAGGGAGTTGAACCCAGGATGTCCATATGCCGGGCCGATGCTCTATCCACTGAGGCACCAGCCAGGGCCTTTTATCTCTTACTACATCTTTTGTTTTAAAGTTATTTTTTCAGATATAAGTATTGCTACCACAGTTTTTATTTTTCCATTTTCATTTGCATGAAATATCTCTTTCTATTCTTTTACTTTTAGACCATGTGTATTTTTCATCCTGAGGTGGGGCTCTTGTAGACAGCATATATATATATATATATATATATATATATATATATATATGCGCCTTGCTTTCTTATCTATTCAGCTACCCTATGTCTTTTGATGAAAACATTTAAGCGATTTATATTTAAAGTGATTATTTATAGGTAATTTATTGTCATTTTCTTTTTTTTTTTTTAATATTTTTCTGAAGCTGGAAACAGGGAGAGACAGTCAGACAGACTCCCACATGCGCCCGACCGGGATCCACCTGGCATGCCCACCAGGGGCGATGCTCTGCCCACCAGGGGGCGATGCTCTGCCCCTCCAGGGTGTCGCTCTGCCAAGACCAGAGCCACTCTAGCGCCTGGGGCAGAGGCCAAGGAGCCATCCCCAGCGCCCGGGCCATCTTTGCTCCAATGGAGCCTTGGCTGCGGGAGGGGAAGAGAGAGACAGAGAGGAAGGAGCGGGGGGGGGGGTGGAGAAGCAAATGAGCGCTTCTCCTATGTGCCCTGGCCGGGAATCGAACCCGGGTCCCCCCGCACGCCAGGCCGACGCTCTACCGCTGAGCCAACCAGCCAGGGCCTGTCATTTTATTCTTTTAACTGCATTCATCTGTTTCTTCTTCTCTTTTCTTCCTCTTCCTCCACTTTCTTGTCCTTCTAGTTCTTTTTTAAACAGGCCCTTTAACATTTCTTGTAATACTGGTTCGGAGGCAGCAAACTCCTTTAACTTTTTGTTGTTTTGGAAGCTCTTCAGTTTTCTTTCAATTAAATTTTATTTATTTACTTACTTGTTTATTTGTAGAGTATGAGAGAGAAGAAGGGGAAGAAAGGGAGAGAGAAAAAATCTTATCAATTTGTTGTTCCGTATTTATTCATTAACTGGTTGAATCTTGTATGCGCCCTGATGGTGGATTGAGCCTATAACCTTGGCAGGTTAGATAATGCTTTAACCAACTGAACTATCTCACATGGGATAGTTCTCCTTCCATTTCAAATGATAACTTTGATGTGTTAAGTAGTCTTGGTTTTGGGTTCTTGCTTTTGATCACTTTAAATATTTTATGTCAGTCCCTTCTTGCCTGAAGTGTTTCTGTTGAGAAATCAGCCTGAAGTGTTTCTGTTGAGAAAGAGCTCTTACGGGAGCTCTCTTGAGGGTAACTAACTGCTTTTCTCTTGATGGTTTTAAGGTTCTCTCTTTGCCATTTTAATTATGTATCTTGGTGTGGGCCTTTTTGGGACCACCTGGTTGGGATGCTCTGTGTTTCCTGTACTTCTTTTGTGTCTATTTCCTTCACCAGGTTAGGAAAACTTTTGGTCATTATTTCTTGAAATATGTTTTCAACCCATTGCTCTCTCTCTCTTCTTTCTGGTAGCCCTATGATGGAGTTATTGTTACATTTTATGCTGTCCAGAAGGCCTTTAAACCTTCCTCTTACTTTTTAATTCTTTTTCTGTGTGTCTGAGCTACTCAGATTGGGTGATTATTTTCTACCTTGTCTTCCAATTCACTTACATCCTCTGCTTCAGTAAACCTACTGTTTATTCCTCCCAGTGTTTTCTTGGTGTATGATATTGTATTCTTCATTTGTGACTAATTTTTTTTATGGTTTCTATGTCCTGTTTTATGCTGGCTCTCTTTGTCTTGAAGTCCTCACTTTGTTCCTTCAGCATCTATATAACCATCATTTTGAACTCTATATCTGATAAGTTGCTTATCTCCATTTCATTTAGCTCTTATCCTGGAGATTTCTCCTGTATTGGTTACCCTTTTGTGTTTGTTTCTATGTATAAGATAGATCTGCTATCATTCCCAGTCTTTGTTGGGTGGCCTTATGTAGTAAGTGTGCTGTTGGGTTCAGTGGTCCAGTTTCCTCGATAACTTGAGTTGGGTGCTCCAGGAATGTCCCTTGCATGGTTATTGTGAGCCCTCTTGTTCTAATCAAGTCTTGATTGCAATAGGCCCATTTTGCATTTGATCAACCCTCAGACTGGCTGACTGGGAGTTTCTACCTCAACTAAAGCATATGACCTGCTATGCAGGTGCTGACCACATAAAGCAGAATTCACCTCAGTTGGGTTTGGTGCCTGATGAATCTTCCTTTAAATACGCTGCTTGTGAAACTAATTGGATCTTGCTCAGTTGTTGTCTGAAGCTGAGACAACACACTGGGTATGTTGATTCTGGGCCTCTTGGTGAGGAAACTGGTGCAGGTGAATGTAAGATGCTGCCTGTGACTGGCCATCGCAACCTGCTTAGAGCTACAAGCCATCCACAGTTTGTGGCTGCTTCTGCTGGACTTAGGTGCATGTAGGAAGAACCAAGCTGCACAGCTAGATGGGCAGGTCAGTAGAAGACCCAAAACAGCTCAGGATCTGCCTCTGGCTGCCTCTGCCTGCTGGCTGCCTGTTACACTCTGTCAATGAAAGAGCCTTTGGTCGAATCAGGAGGATAGTGTTAGTGGATCTCTGCGAAGAAAGAGGTGTTGGTCAGGCTTCAGGGAAGGAGTTGGGTGTGGTCTCCACATCAAAGCCACAAGTCTCAGTCTCTCCCAGACTTTGCCCCAACCTCAGCAAGATGAAACTACTCAAAATCATGCATTAGGAGCTTCTAGAGCCTGGAGGGTGGGGCAGTCAGGGGGGTGGTTCTATTGAATCTTTCATGTGGAATAAGTGTCAGTCAATAGATTAACAAGAAAGTATGAGGAACGGCTCCTGCCTCAAAGCGAGGAAATTGAGTCACTGTCATCCCTTGAGTCTATCTAGACTTCTACTCCCTGGCCAAGGCCACTGACTCCTCAGCAGGGCATAATTGGCACAGGATGAGACAAGATGGAGTCCAGAGAGTGAGGCAATTGCTTTTCCCCAAGCTGGTGTTATGTGGAGGGGAGTGCTCCCCCCAAGAACGACAGCAAATGTAGTATTGGAGAATGATTCAGCGCAAGGATCCTAGTGTCTATGCCCCTTCCCCATGTCTCTCCCCAGAGCTGCAAACCCCAGATTATTCTTACATGACTCTAGTGCACTCATCCTTCCTCTGCTGCCTCGAGGCCAAGGTAAGTGGCTGCAGAACAGATTTTGTTCTTTGGGCTTTCAAGACAGTGCTCATGTCTCTACAGACTCCCATCTTTTTCTAGCAGACAGAAATTTCCCTGCTTTTCATAGCTGAATGACATTTGGGCACCTGTTTCCAGCTCTGCTTCTCTGGGATGGGGAGCTCAACTTGGGGTTTAGGCTTCATGTTCTTCAGGGGAAACAATACCTCCCACACAGCTGAGATATTCCTCTGGAACCTTAGCTGCTATTCATGAGAGTGGCCACAGTGCTTTTTGCATCTCTGCCCTTTCTACCAGTCTCTATGTGGCTTCTTCTGTGACTTTGGTTATAAGACTTCTATTTATTCAGTCTTGAGTTGGTTATTCAGGATGATCTTAAATTCAGTTGTAACTCCAGTTTAATCCTGGGAGGAGGTGAGTATACATCCACTTACTCTGCTGCCATCTTGGATTTCCCACCGGCCACTCATATATCATGTACTATAAATCTTAAGAAAGCAGATTTCAAATATTGCACAGAAACAATTGGCATAGTCTTATGAGAGAAGTCTGAGAAGGATTTTGTAGAGCAAGTCAAAACCACTTGGTGTTTGAGGATCCTCTGAGTTAGGAAAAACATTTAGCTCCTGGCCATCACTGTTACCTATCCCTATGGAAATATGTAGTAAACAGGACTGATGCTCATGCTGCACACATGTAAAAATGGCTATTGAATTGCACCCATCACACTGGGGAACATTTTTTTTTTCATTTTCTGTTTCATGAGGTTTTAGAACTGTTTCTATATATTTCTGCATTGCTGATTCCAAATCTGAAATCTGTTTTTTGTTGCATGTTCTAGTTTTTATGCAATTTTAATTTCTTTTTGTTATAGTTAATGGCAGGCATTGGTTTTTAAATTGGAGTTAAAGGGCAACGACTTTTGGATTGAACATAACCACAAGGCAATTAATGTTTTATAAATATCAGTTTTACATAATTGTAGTTGTTTTTAAATGTAAAAAATTATTATCTGATAAAAACACCTTCTTATTTTATTTTAAGATTGAATCATGGCTTCTTCCAGTAGGTGTAAATGTAAGAATAGTCCTGACACCTTCTGTTATCTATGTGGCTGTTACACACTTCAAAGTCAAAGCCACAATATTTCATCATTTGTGACGCGTATGCATATATTGCCTATTTTCAAGTTCCCCTTGGCGATCAAGACAAGAATTGGGCTCCTCATATTGTGGGTCATAATTGTGAGAAATGCTTCATGACTAGACAAAAAGAAAATGCAAAGTAATGCCTTTTGGTATTCCCATGGTTTGGAGTGAACCTAAGGACCCCAGCAGTGACTGTTATTTCTGTCTGATCCATACAAAGGGCATTGGCAAGAAAAAACGGCATATGATCGCATATCCTAGTACTCCTTCAGCAGTACAACCTATCCCACACTCTGAGACACTCCTGGTTCCAGTTTTCAATGGTTTTATTTTTTCTAAGGACGAAAGAAGTGAACATGGTGATCAAGTGTATTTTGACAAGATGCATGAGGAAATGGTTGTAGAATCTGAAGGGTCTTCTTCTAATGCCAAGCAGTCATTAATCCCTCAGCAGTTTAGCTAACCCAAATTGAATGACTTAGTAAAAATGACATAAAAATTGTCCTCGACTTTCTGAAGTATGAGGCATAACTGGATCATTTGTGTGGATCTTAAAATGGTAAATTTCCTGCTAAGACAACAGAGAGGTTTCACAAAGTATCCTTGGTTTCTGTGTTTATGGGACAGCTGAGCTCGGGAGAAACACTGGACACAGAAGGAGTGGCCAAAACGTGAAGCTCTGGAAGTAGGGATGCAAAATATTGTGAATGAACCTATAATTAATCGAGAGAGAGGGTCATTTTTCTCCCACTTCACATCAAACTTGGCTTAATGAACCAGTTTGTTCAGGCTTTAAATAGAGAAAATGAATGCTTTCAACATATTATTTCTGCTCTTGCTGCCTTGTCTTTTGAGAAGATAAAAGCAGGTGTATTCAATGGACCTTAAATTCGAAACCTCACACATGATGAAGAATTTGCCAGGAAGATGAATAAGGAGGAGAAAGCAGCATGGCGGTCTTTTGTGGCAGTTACAAAGAACTTCCTTGGCAACAAAAAAGCAGAAAACTATGAACTTCTGGTTCAAAGGATGCTGTTGGCTTTCCACAACATTGGATGTAACATGAACGTTAAGATTCATTTCCTGAACAGTCACCTTGATAAGTTTCCTGAAAATCTTGGAGCTGTTAGTGATGAGCAGACTACTGCTGGAGCATCAAACAAGGTTGTCCTCGACAAGTACACAAACGCAAGAGCTACAAATGCAAATTTTTGCCTGAATAGAATCTAAATAAGTTTTGTGCAAATTTTATGATTAAAATAAGTTTTTAATATTTTCTATTTCAAAATTGTAGACAAATTTTGATTCAATCATATTTTTAGTGTATTAGTATATTTACTGTATTATATAAATTATTATATTTTCACAAAAATGATGCCCAAGAAGACATTCTATTTTATTATGTTAAACTAAATGTTGAAATTTTACAATAAGATGAAAACCTAAAATCTTGAATTGCAAAAAAAACCTGTAGCTTACAGAGGAAAATTAATGTCAGATTTGAGATCAGCACACTTGAATTAGGTAAGAACGAGTGTCTTTGTGGATGCAACAAAAATTTTGTTCCCCAGTGTATCACTCCACTGGAATAGAAACATTTGTCCAGTATCATACAGGTATAGTACGGAATAAAACCCACACATTTCTAACATTAAATTAGAAAAACTTTGAGTTTAGTCATTTTCACCAGACCTTACTGTGTTTGTCATTTCTTTCTCCTGCAACAATTTTGGTTAGTAATAGAATCAATTTCAAATTTGTATCTACATTTTTTGTTTTCACTGCAAGTCCCAAATGTAAGTACATTAAGAACCGTTGTTGATTGTTAGGGAAATGGACTTCAAGAGGCATGAGGATAGCACGGCATCTGTTAGCGGATAAAGCCATGGCACTGGTGAGAAGATGCAGATAATGCTACGACCAGGGGATCCTTCCTGTGCATCATATTTCTGTCCTGCTTCCAACTATGACCCAGTGTCCATTGTGCCTACTACATCCTTCATAAAGAGGGTCCTGGGATGGAACTGGCTTTTCTCCCGTCTCACCTCCATTAGAGGTTTTCCCCCCCTCCCGGTTCTGCTGACATTCTCATAGAACTGAACACATTGCCTTGCCTTTATGGCTTCCAAGGGTTTGTATACTGTGATTGCCTGTCATTGCTCACTCTTTTGATTGCTCACTCACTGATTATTAAGAGATCATTCTCCTTTTGGAAAAATCAGAGGAAATTATGCAAGGATATCCAACATGGGTGTATGCTCAAGTTCAAACCATGGGCCTCCCAGCATTGTCTGTCATGTGTGGCTGCTGAAACACAGCAAGCTTCATACATGCATGAACACGCACGTGCACACACACACACACACACATTTAAATCCACAAACTATCTTTTTCGGTGGGCTTCTGAAGAGCCTACACTTTTTCTTGATTTTCTTATCTTTCTTTAATGTCTGTGGTTTATGTAGTCTTCATGTCTTTCATCTTTCAACGTGGTGTTCAGGCTTTTGATGAAATTTTTTTTTTCTAACAGCTTTACTTTGATTTATGTCCAAACCTTTTTTTTCTTTTCTGCAGCTTGTAATTTCCATTAACAGAAGATGTTTCTAGCATAAAAGTAATTACTACTGGTGGCAGACTTGAAAGTATTTTAGAATCCCCCACTGAGTTTGATGAAGAATGAATATAAATTAAAGGTTCATTTTCTTCCATTTAGAAAACTTTCTCTCCTGTAAATGTAAGGCAATTAGCAATCAGGTACTTTGGCAGAAAACTTTCGTGTTTATTAAATGTTTTAGAGGTGTTAGAACTGATCCTAAAAAAATACATTAGAGGATTAGAGGAGCTTAAAGAAATTTGTTTAGTCTGATTTTCTACTTTTAGAATAATTTCTCTTCATATTTAATTTCCACTTTAGCCAAGACTTTGTCAACTCTCTGTTTCTGTAGAAAACTCCATGTGTTTTACTTTGTGTTAGAAAGTCCATACCAGTTCCCATTAGCTAAATCATGCAATGCAGATCAATAGGGCCTGAAGCAGGGCTCTGAATACTAATAGACTGTGTCTTCACCAGTACCTTTGCTCTCTAAAGTAATATAATTAGGTATATGATGAGCATAAAAATAATAAAGACAGTTTAAATAGGAGCTAGGAATATAGGCAACACACACATTTCTCTTTAGACCACAGTGCCTACTTTCTAGACTTCGTCAGTGATAGTCGACTGGTCTTCTCTCTCCTTGTGGTCTGCCTATAGCTTTACTCTGTATCTGATTTTATATAAGGACACTCATCAGAGCAGCATCTAGATGACGTCTGACCAGAGAATCAACCTTCAGGTGTTAGGAGAGCTGAGGGACTCCATTCACTATTGTATTTGGGTAGGTGGTACTGAATTATGAAAACAGGTTCTCAGGTGATGCTTGCTCGGAATGGTTTCCTTGGATGTGTTGCTTTTCACTTCCTCACTGGGATTGGCAATATGCAATCTAGTAAGCCTATGATATTGATACTAGACATGCATGACCCATGCAGAGATGTTGACTTTGCCTGTTTCACCCAATTTGCTATATATAGACTTTACAGAGGTGAAAAATATTCAGTTCTTACATGTGATGGTGAGAAAGTGTTTTGGCTACCACATTGCTTGGACTTGGATTCACAATGAAAGCATTCATGCACTCTGAAACTCATCCTTGTCTTGAAGTCACTTCAGCAAGCTCTGCCTCACCTGAGACCCAAGTCCATGTTATTACGATCTCATACATTTTATGTATCTAATCTTCCAACCTGCACAAGGACTCAATTCCTAGCAATTGTCTTACACATGCCTAACACAGACTTTAATCCTGAAAAAGAAATTAACTTTACACATTATTCCAAATATTTCTTCAGTTTGATAAGTTTGTGTTTAATGTCTACAAAGATTTAAATATTCTTTGTTATATTTGCTCCTTTGTGTCTTCCGCTTTCACGATGGCCCGGGGTACCCTTTAATGATGCTGCTTTAGCAGTACTATTATGTCCTTGAGAAGTTCAAGGTCTTTTCCTTCTGTTGGCTATATTGTTGGTACAGTGCCCTTCCGGTAGAGGCTGGTCCCCATTTTGTCCTCTATTGTCAAGATAGTGGGTCATACCTCTAAACATTCTGACTATATTATGTTTATTTCCCATTCAATTTACAATAAAGTGAATGATATAAATCAAAATGGTTATCAAGAATTTATCACTGTGTATGCTTTTATTCTCTTTTAAGTCTCTTTAGTTTGATATATTTGTGAAGTATCAAGAAAATTTTATCCCTCAATGTCATATATATCATGTTGGGGTGTATTACTTGCCCCTATTGGAGACTTTACTTGTGTTAATGAACTTACAGCTTCTTTTCTCCATGAGCTTTAATTTTGACATTTTCTGACACAGGTATGATACTGTATATTTTAGTTGTTAATAGTTCGATTATTCCAATGAATGTGGTTCCTGGAAATGATCTGACACTTCTCATATTTCAACCCTTATTTTTTGGGGGGGATAGTTGTATCTTTATGGTCATCAAAATTTTCAACTATTTCTTCTATAGTTGAGTTAAAAACTGTATGAAATTTCCATAAGATATCTTCTAATTGGTCCATGCCTGCACTTCTTAGCTGTAAATATGTTGTCTGGTCTGATTCTTTAATGTTCTAGTCATGACTATGGTGTCTTGAGGTGCTGACAGGTGTGCAGCCCACAGTGTCAAGTCATAGAACATCTTTGGGACTAAACCGCAGGTCTAGAGAAGTTGATCTGCCAGATTTCCTCAAGTCTATTTCCCTCATTGGTCTTTTTCTGTTATTTAAACTCTTTTGGTTAGTGAATAAATCTTATACTGATCCTATGGCATGTTTTGTTGTTATAAATGTTTCTCTCCCTGACCATAGAATTAATTAGTTTATTCCAAATGTCCATTTTTTTATGGACCTACCTGTTTAGAATTTCTATATACTGGTTACTTGATAATTCGATAACTCTAGTTAATTTATTTACATCCTCATTTTATTGTGATTTTTCCCATTCTAGGGTGTTAAATATGCCTGATGGAAAAATGTGAACTTGTTCTAATATTTGATATGTTTCCTATATTTACTTAGTTTTTTCCACATTGTTGGTCATTGTCTTATTGTTTATTTTCCACTTCGAGGGCCAACTGTTAGGCCTTCGGATGCTGAGAAAAATTACACATAGCTTCCTAGTCACTTTTCTTCATGTTATATCTCTTTATCAATCATGCTGCTCTTGATTGTTCATTGATTTGATGGTCTCCTTCAGTCCCTCAGGGATATGTCTATGTGAGTGCCCATCTAAAATCCTGCTTTTCATAATGACTATTCTGGCTGATTTTAGTGTTTCTTTGGTAGATGAGTCTTGTCTTTCCCCATTTTTATTTGTGTGTTAGAGTGAACTTGGTATGTGGGCTGTATCTCTGCTGCATATCCCAGTGTGGTCAGCTACTCTGCCTCAGGCAGGTTACTTGTCCACATGGAGGATGCTTCCGCACTCAAGTGCAATAAAAATAGTGTTCTCTCATTTTCTCAGTTAATAATTTTATCATTGTGCTCATTGGATTCTGAACTATTTTGGGTCCAGGTTTTTCTATTAACTGAAATATGATTGGTTTTTAGCTATGTTATAAATTTATATTTTTTATATAATGTTATTCCTCTAGATACTTTTTAATGCTTTAAATGTTCTATTTAATGGTAGTCTCAAGTGCTCAGATAGGCGTAGCTCTTTCCTGGACTGGCTCTGCCTTTTTTTTTGTTTCTTTTCTTTTCCTTTTTTTTTTTTTGAGAGAGAGACAGAGAAAGAGAGACAGACAGACAGACAGACAGGGACAGACAGGACGGAAAAGAGATGAGAAGCATCAACTCATAGTTGTGGCACCTTAGTTGTTCATTGATTCCTTTCTCATATGTGCCTTGACTCGGGAGGCACCAGCCAAGCCAGTGACTCCTTGTTTAAGCTAGCAACTGTGGGCTCAAGCCAGTGACTTTGGGCTTCAAGTCAGTCACCTTTGGGCTCAAGCCAGTGACCATGGGGTCATGTCTATGATCCCATGCTCAAGCCAAGGAGCTTGTGCTCAAGCCAGAGGAGCCCATGCTCAAGCCGGCCACCTTGGGGTTTTGAATCTTGGTCTTCAGAGTCTCAGGCCGATGTTCTATCCACTGTACTACCACCTAGTCAGGCAATAAGAGCAATTCTTACAATCAGGTATTTTAATTGTGTTATTGACATCCTTTTGTACTTTTATTTTTTTGTATATCTTGTCTGTTCATTTTAGACTCAAGGAGTGGTATCACTGACTAGAATTGTACATTTTTTGTTTTCGTTCTGAATTTCTGTCAATGTTTGTTTTATACAGGCTGAAAGCTTGCGTTAAGTAGAGACATGTACATAGCTCCTGCAGCTACTGGTAAACTAGCTTTTTATCAATATGAAAAATTTCTCTAGTTTTGTTTTTTATTTTTTATTTTTCTTTTGCTGTTTAGCCATTTCATCTAGGAGGAAGGCACAGATAAATCCTCCCTCTTCAGATCATGGCAATTTTAATCTATCCCATATGCATAAACACTAAAATCTAGTATTAGAAGAAAACATGGTAGTCAAATGGGCAATACTTCTTTATCTTTTAAAATGTTTTTTTATCCCCTTCATTTTATCTTCCTTTGTTGTTTTGTGGTAGGCCCACCTCTTGTTAACAAAAAGGCTACTTTTTAAAATTAATTATAGATACATGTCTTTTGAGAAATTTTTTTAGCTACATATATATATTTTTTCACTTTAGATGTGGAGTTACTCCTGTAAATTTATACTTTCTATTTGTCATTTGTTTTGTTCTTTCTTTAATTTTTTTTCCTGTACTGGATTTAACTATATTTTTTTCCTCATAAGGGAATGCTTTCTAAAAATCAAGCATGAAATCACAGCCTGCATATTTCCCATAGTGGTATTTGTTTGACAGAATCACACTGACAAGCAGAACATGGGGAAATAATGAGGAGGAAGGCGGGGAGGGGGCGGCCAGAGCTCAGGCATCTGTTGCCACAGAAAATGTTCAGACTTCTACTAGGAGTATGAGAAGATCTCGAAGCTTCTGGTCCTGTGAGGTACCCTCTGCTATTTTATATTTATCTCAGGATTCTTGACTTGATATCATGATAGATAAACCACAGTCATATTATAAGCAGCTTTCCTTGCCTTTAATTTATACCAACTAATGTTTATCCATATTTTATGCACAGTATTTACTATGTTTAGTTACCCAAATGCAGCAACATTCCTATTTTACTTCTGTAGTTATGTGAAGACCTAGTGTTTGCAACAATTAGTATTTTTTTTTTGCAGCTGTACACCCAGTGCATGGTGTCAGATGTCTACTTGACCTTACAGCAATCTCTGCTCCTGTGCTCTTCCATCCACACACCTTCACATACCAGTAACTGAACACGCCTGTGTGAAACTATGCAGAGACAAGGATGATTTGAGCTACCCTCTTAACAATGCTAGTGGTCACTTTTATTTATTTTTACTTTTTATCATTTACAGATTCAATTTAATGGGGTGACATTCATCAATAAGAGTACATAGGTTTTAGGTGAACTCTCTATAGCATTTGAACTGTTGATTGTGTTGTGTGTCCATCCCTCAAAGTCCAATCATTTTCCATCACTGTATATTTGTCTCTCTTTTAAAAAAAAAGAGAGAGAGAGAGAAAGGAACATAGAGAGGCAGACTCCTGCATGCGACCCAACCGGGATTCACTGGCCATCCCCATCTGGGGCCGATACTCAAATCTACCAAACTATCCTTAATACCTGAGGCCAACACTCAGACCAACTGATTTATCCTCAGCACCCAGGACTGACGCTTGGACCAGTCGAGCCACTCAATGGCTGTGAGAGGGGAAGAGACAGAGAAGGGGTAGTGGGAGGGGGAAGAGAAGCAGATGGTCGCTTCTCATGTATGTCCTGACCAGGGATTGAACTCGGGTTGTCCGCACACCCAGCCAATACTTTATCTACTGAGCCAACTGGCCAGGGCCTATTTGTCCCTCTTCACTCCCTTCCTCCCAATCCTCCCCCGGTAATCACTTCACTTTTCTCTCAGTTGGTCACTTTTAATCTCTTCTTTGATTTATCCTTTCAGAAGCTGAGGAAATTCAGCTTTTCCATGGTCTCCTTTTATTTCTCTAAGTTATAAGAACCAGGTTGAGATGGATAAAACCATGATCATACTGTCTCATATAATCACCAGCTATTGGTTCAGCAAAATCAAGAGATCAATTAGCTTGATAAAATTGCCTAGAAAATCTGAGAGTCACCATAGAGCTCACGTTTGGTCACACACCATTTACAGATTCTTACATGTAAGAGCTTATTTAATTTTTAAGTAGCCTTAACAGTGAGATCCTAATATTTTCTGTTATCATTTTACACATGATGGAAAAAGTGGTATGAATCCAAGGTCATAAAGTGTGGAAGGAGAGGAGACAGGACCAGAACCCAGACTGGAGTCCTGTCTATATAAAGGTACAAGAGGGATTTTTGTTGTTGTCATTGTGTTGTTTTTAAGATGGTCAAGAAATACGTGTTATGAGAATCATACTCATGACCAAAGGCATCTCAGGTTAATGACATACTCAACATAATACAGAACAATAAAAATGAAATCTGTGTTTTAAGAAGGTGAAATATTTTGATTTTTCATGCACAGTTTTAGTGACATACATTCACACAGTCAGTGAAGAAAGTTGGGGACATTGGATACCCAAGTATTGGAACCCTTTTGAGACTATAGAAAAGATCCAAAAACAGGAGAATAGTCAGTGGCAACTATTGCTGAGAGTCACAAATAAATGTGGATGCAGCAAAGCTCACTGTACCTGGTGACATGAGCATCATTCATAACCCGGAGAAAAGATTTCAGTTGGAGCGGTGAAAAGAGAAGCATAGTCAGAGTAAGCTAAAAATGATGAAAAGGGAAAGAACTCGAGGCACTTGGGCAGATATCTGTTTTGAGAGCTTGGTATCTAAGTGGAAGCAGAAAATTGGGGCTATTGGCAAGTTGGGAGGTTCAGGAAAGTATTTTAAGATGAGAAACACTAAAGTCTAGTTCTTACTTTCAACTGTAAGTGACCCTTGGAGAATAATGAGAAGGAAAGTTTATATATAAATTTGTTTTTGGTGTTTTTTTTTTGGTGACCCTGAGAAATGTGGGTCTAGTATGTACGCAACTGGGTAATATTTTGATGCAACAACTTATTTTTTTAAAAATGTCTCTCTCCCTGGCCGGCTAGCTCAGCAGTAGAGCATTGGCCCAATGTGTGGATGTTCTGGGTTTGATTCTCGGCCAGGGCACACAGGAGAAGTGCCTATCTGCTTCTCCACCCCTCCCCCTCTCCTTTCTCTCTGTCTCTTTCTTCCCCTCCTTCAGCCAAGGCTCCACTGGAGCAAAGTTGGCCTGGGCGCTGAGGATGGCTCTATGGCCTCTGCCTCAGGTCCTAGAATGGCTTCGGTTGCAACAGAGTCACACCCTAGATGGGCAGAGCATTGCCCCCTGGTGGGCATGCCACATGGATCCAGGTTGGGCACATGCGGGAATCTGTCTCACTGCCTCCCAGCTTCTAACTTCAGAAAAATACAAAAAACAAAACAAAACAAAAAAAACCCAGAAAACAAAACAAAAAACCACCAAAAAATGTCTCTCTTTTCTTACCCCTAAGTCAAGCACATAACCTGCTCTGTGACCATGTGTCAGGAGAGAGATGGAAAGTAGAAAAAGTCTGTGGAACAAACCATCAAACCCCAGATATTTCTCCATGCTACTCATGTACCAGTAGCAAGTGTTACAGAAGTACTGATTGAATGATTTTTACTTTCACCCTAATACTTATCACAGTTCTGTTTTATACCATCTAACCTGCTCATTGTCTTTTTATTCTCCTGCCAGAGTGGAAAGTCCATGAAAAAGCGGTACTGGCACATTGTGGGCACTCAGCAGGTACCTCACAAATGAATGAGTGGATGGCTGAACCAGTGACAGCACCTTGCTCAGGGTAGTGAGAAGATTCAGGACATAAACAAACTCATTTGGCTCGAAAGATAAAAGAAAAGTTATTTCCAATGCTAATGCTATTACTAGGGCAAGGATGGCAATAGAGGAACAGAAAACAGCTTTCTGAGACCTGAGCTTGAAAGGAACCTGAGCCATAGTTACCAAAACAGAGGACACCTGTGAGTCACTTCTAGGGCCAGGAAGATGCACTGCAAACAAGCTTTCTAGACACCTTCGTCCGCAGGAGGGCAGAGCTGCACTGGAGCCCACAGACAGGGGCAGCAGGGCAGTCAGCGGGGAACTGAAGACCCAGGAGACCCTGCACCAGTCATGGGCATGAAGGGCGCAGAGCGTCCTGCAGAAGGACTGATGGATGTTGCGCAGCCTGGTGAGAGGTGGACTTGAAATATTAATTTACTCTTGAGTTACTTATTAAAATGGAGTTTTATTTATTGCAGAGCTGGTTTTGTGGACTGAGATTTACACCCACCTGCAGCAAATTGCTAGTTATTTCTATTGAGGTCAGTGACTCAGAAGAAACCAGATGTTGGCATTGGGAAAAAGCATTTGGCCAAGCATTGGTAGTGCTTATAACAGTGTAGTCAGACCCGAGGAAGTGTCCTTGCATTTGTGAGGAGTGATGAGGCTCAGACAGGTGCCCGAGGAGGGGCCATGAGAGCAGAAGCCAAATATAACAGTATATTGTTAATGCTTTTAATAGAATTTGAAGAGACAAAAGCATGCACATATGGGTGACCCTGAAAATGGAAAAAAGTAAGAGTGTATTCAGAACTGCAAATCTCCTTCCACATCATCCTCTCGGTAACGGCTGCTTCTTATGCACCCAGGCGTCCTATGCAAGCACATGTGCATGCACGTGCATACACACACGTATAATGTGTAGAGAATTCCAAAGTATCTCTATAATACTTCCTGGACACAATAAAGATAATAATTATAGGATTAATGAGAATTCTGTATACTAGCAATGAACAATTGGAATTTGAAATAAAAATACCACTAAATAGAGTACAAAAAATGAAATATTTACTCTTACGTAACTGAGTCTATAGCATATAAATTGTGCCCAGTAGGTTTATTTTTGGTACTTATTGGAGAAAAGACACTATGGAACATTTTTTGGATCAGTGACTTTCATGACGTAACACTGTCTTCAAAGAGCCTCCAGGCTAATGGCGAAGGAGAGAGCCTCATCTTTACTGATGCTATGCAATCCAAAATTTAAAACATATATAATGTGACTGTAAATTCTCTAATATGGTATTTTGTCATCTATTTTCCTACATCTCAGATAATATCTTATGCATATCATCTCTTAATATGCGAAGTTATCCAAAATAAGTTTCCAACATGTCCTTTTTTTAATGCTGTATCTTCATTATGTCAAAATAAAGTATCTTTTTCCCCTCCACTATCTCCAGAACAAAAAGCATATATTCCTTGAAAATACAAGAATTCCTTAGGTTCCCACTCTCCCTGACTTCTGGATCCGGTCCCACTGAGAAAATTTATCTGGACCATCCCAAAGGAGAATGCAATGGCAGTAGTTGTTTGGAGGTAAAGAGACAGAACCAGCCCAATGTGGAGTGAGAGGGTAGGCTTCCTAAGACCAGAAAGTTTGGACCTCGACATCCAATGGAAAGCCACTGGGTGGAAGGTTAGTGTGAGGTGACTAAGGAAGGTTAAATGCTTTGACATCACCAACAAGGAGTGTGCAAAAATGTCCCTGGTGCTCCAGTTTGAAACAGAGTAAGTGGAAGTCTTGCTTAATGTACCTTGTTGGAAATATATCATGTGGGCTCAATATCAGTGATTAAAATGCATACTCAATAGCTGAGAGACCATCAAGTGCACTGCCTTGTGAGGACATCTCTTTCCTCCAGCCTCCAATGATGGTTGATGTTAGGTGCCACGAATGTTTGTCAAGAGAGTACACAAAGCCACATTTTACCTGATTAACAGGGCAAAAGCAATGAGCTCGTCCTTGCATTTCATGTTGGGGTAGTGTAAGGGATTCATAAGTGTTAGTTAGATTTGTACTTCCTAAATGTTATCTATATGAATACACATTAGCAAGTTATTTATATAAAATATTCAAGCCCACTGGAGGCAGGGGAGATGGGTTAGATGAGGTGGTTCTGATGTGCAAAATAGAATGGATTCTGACTACTCTAGTCAGAAGGGCTGTTTCAAATCCACTATAATTTGTATTCTGATTTGGGGTAATTTAGTTGTTTTTTGTGAGTTTTAGTTTTTATACTGCCAAAAAGAAAAAAATCTAACAAATATATTACAACATGGAGGAACACAGAGCACTGAAAGGTATGCTTTTACAGTTGATTCCACTTATTATGATTGTGACTCTTTGAAATATGAAGTAATAAACCATACTTTTATAAAGCAATTCCTGTCTTGAATTTAAAAAAAAACCAGAATAGAGTTCTAGGGCATCTGGAAGGAGAAAGTTTTGATTTTTGCATTTGCTTGTGCCTGTTCCTTCGCAGGTACACTGTGGAAGAGAGACTTTCCAGCCACTTCCATGGGGACCACAGGCGATGCGATGCAGAGGCACTCACCCAATGCGTGAGCTTCCGTTGGCGCCGCCACACATGACTTGTAAAAGAACACGGCATATCCCTTTTCTGATATTTTAGGATTCCTCTGGGGGTGGATATCTGTGATGTGGCGTGGGGAAGAAACTCTGTTAAAGGGTGGAGGTATTATGAAGCCTCAATGCCAACTCCTGAGAGAGCTCACAGACCGCAGAGTTCAGCTGCACAGAAAGCAGAGGCCTGGGGAGCTGGGGGGGGGGATTTCTGCTGTGGACGGGACGAGTTAGAGTGCATGTGTCATATCACTGTATGGAGTCTCTTTTATAAACCTATATAATTATCTATCCGATTAATATTTTAAGCTCTCAGTTGTGTGTCAGACACTGTTCCAAATGAGATACTAGCATCATCAGATCTCTTGGGGATACAGCTTTCTAGTTGGTTGGAAGGACCATAGACAATCAACTATTACATAAGTGCTAATAAGAGAGAACAAACTCTACTGGGATAATGTGAAGTATAGGTTTGTCTTCATTGCATTGGGAGATCAGGAGAGTTGCTCTAACAAGAGCCATGAAAGCTGAGAACAGGTGAGTAAAACCTGGAGGAGAGCAAAGCACTTTGGGAAGAGGGAGGAAGAAAGAGAAGGGCCGATGGCTTGCTCTGTCCAGGGAGACTGAGAAGGGCGCATTGGCTTGATGGAAAAGTCAGGAGGGGCAGCCTTCCAGGTTCATTCGGTTTGCTCCTTTGTGGTGGGGCATAGAGGAAAGGAGGTGAGCGAAGGTCCAGCAAACAGGGGCGGTGAAGGCCACAGCCTTTCCCTGGCCAGCCTCAACATGGGGCAGCTGAAAGGCAGAGCTTCCTCTCTCAGGACCACCTGCTCTCACTGAACACAGGTCCACGGTGGCATAACTGTGTGCCGCTCCTCTCTGCTGGGTCTGCCTAGCTCCCTGAGGCCGCTATTCAAAAGAGGAAAAATATAGAATTTTGTTGAGGAATGGGCCACATAACATGGTAAGACGACCACGTTTTTGCATACAGGGAGGGGCAAAGGTAGTTTTACTGTTGTTCCTCTGGCAAACAGTACAATAATTAATAATTGATAATACAAGCAAACACTGTGTTTTGTGTATTCACAACTGTAAACCTACATTTGCCCCAGCCTGTGTTATCACATCCACGGTCATCCGGTAAGGTTTATCGCACTCGTATAGGAACCTGAACAGTGTCTGCGCTCTGTATAGTAGAACTTGGTGTCTGCAGTCCTTTCTGGAGGGAATGCAGTCTTTCTGGTTTTGCCATGTTGGCCTCTGACAGCCACACCAGTGTGAGTCTGCCGTGAGAAACTGAACCACGCTGAGTGGCATCCAGGTGCAGAGCCTTCAGGACTGAGGAGTGGGTCCTGGTCTGTGGCTCCTCCCCAAGGTAATGGCTCCCTGTCTATCCCATTATTGTTTTTCTTCAAATGGCAACAGGGCCCTTAATAAACCTGAAAAAAAAAAAACAACTGAGAAAAGAATTTAAAAGTTTATTTCCCCATCTGTTTTTGGCTACGTTTATCCAGAACACTTTATAAATCGACCTGCGTCCCCAGTCCCTCCCCCAAACATCCTGTTACATCTGCATACTGAACAGTGAGCACCACGTTCTGATCCACTTACCATCTTCACTGTCTGTTCAAACTGACATTTTGTTAGAAGACAATGAAACAAATGATTTTTCTCCCTCGGCACCATGGCTCATTATCTTACCAAAATGTCACGCAAGCTGACAGAGTGGTTGATCACTCCATCGGAAGCGTCACAATAAAAAAATAAAGAATAAAAAGGAAAAGAAACATCTTTTAGAAAACAAATATCATCAGTTTCACCCAGGATAACTTCTTATGAATTATCAGTAGGTTAGAATCAGAAGATGCTAGAACTGCAGATAGGTTTAGAAATCATTTGATGCTTCTTCATGGCATGATTAGGTAAACCGACAAAAGTAATTGGAGAGGGAGACGGAGGGGAGCCCCCGCTCCCCCGCCCCCGGAGGTAGTACGTGGTGGCCTGCAGATGAGACGATGTGTTTGCCAGGCTTTGTTTACAGTTCTGAAGCACAACGTGCCGACAGATAACTGCACAGATCCTGCCTGTGCGCCGCACTGAATTGTCGCGGGGAAATGCACGTGCCACCACACGCTCAGCTGCAGATCTCCAGACGCACTTTCTTTGGCCCGGCTCCATCTTGCTCACGCTCTCCAAACGTGAGTCTCTTTCATGGCACTAATGCCCACGTTCTAAAATGAATAGTGTTACCATTTGTGCATTCTTAAAAACTTTTATTTTAGTTTTGCCTTCTTATATGCTTTATAATGCTAACATGAAATATGTATTCTTTGGTCTAGCTTTGCTCACTCAGCCGTGGTTCATTGGTTTTTGTTGATGAATAGAATTTCATGGCCTGAGCATTTCACAGTTTATATTCTGATTTTTTTTTTAGTTGTGAATGGACATGAGGTGCTTGGAGTTTGGGAGCACTGTGGATGATACTGCAATGATTTTGTTTCGTTATGGCTTTGATGCACATGCTAAATTATATTTGTGTGTATATTCATGTTTTGGTACAAAACAGACCAATATCTAATGAAAGCAAATGTTGCATTGTCAGCCTGATCATTAGAGAAATTGAAATACAGGCAGTCCCTGAGTTACGAATGAGATAGGTTCTATAAGGTTTGTTCTTCAGTTGAATTTGTATGTAAGTCGGAACAGGTACATTTACCTATTCAATGCAACTTAGCTGTGTGCAGGGCTCCTGTCACAGAGCTATGGCTGCTCAGCTGCTGGGGCACCCGCTAGATGCACCATTGGAGCTGAGGACACAGCTCCCTACAGTCCCCAGTGAGTGACTCAGCAGAGTGTGTGCCCTTCGGTCTAGTTTCACCTGTGCAATGAGAAATTCTTCACTTCCAAGCTCACCAGCATGTAGGCCAGGACTCTCCTAGAGCTGCACTGTAGTCTGAGGCCCTCCCCACTGGGTCCTGCCTCCTTCTCCTCTTACAGGTGGCAGATCAGGTGGTCGAAGGCATTCCTGCCCACTCTTGCTCCCATGCCCTTGATCTACTCCTACACCCCTTCCTTGTCTTGCACTAGCTTGGGTTTGCCTCCTGGAGGACATACCCAACACAGATGGTGGTGTGTGAGCACTAAGTCAAGGAAAAGCCCATTGGGACTATATAGGGACAGCCTCATGCATTGCTCATAAGGTACTTCTTGTGACCTGTGGGGCTTCACTGCCCTTCCCACACATCTGCCCTGCATCCTGTGTTGTGAGGAAGAGGCTATTCGGTGCTGACTAAAAATGCTAGAGACCTGTGGTGGCACAATGGATAAAGCATCGACCTGGAATACTGAGGTTGCCAGTTCGAAACCTTGGGCTTGCCTGGTCAAGGCACATATGGGAGTTGATGCTTCCTGCTCCACTCCCTTCTCTCTCTCTCCCCACCCCCTTAAAATGAATAAAGTCTTAAAAAGATAAAAATTAAAGAAAAGATTCTCCCCTCATTTAAAAAAAATAATAAAATAAACAATAAATAAAAATGCTGGAAAAGTGTTCAGTTTTAAAGAGACCATGGTTCCAACTACATTATCTCATTCAAGTCAGTGTTGCAACCCAAGGAATGAGGCCAATTTGCAAACTCTCTCTTTTGCTCTGGTATAGTGTCGAGTTGAAAGACAAGAGGAAACTTATCATAACTCTCTTGACATCTGCTGCATGAATGAAGTGCAGACCCTTCTCCACGGCAGGCTGTGCTGTCACTCACTTCTTTCTGTTTAGAAAGTCCCTTCGGATATGAATGTGATCTGGCTGTCCAGGCAGCTGCAGCTGATCTTGGCAGGCAGCTCATGCCATCAGTTAATTCCTTGAAGGCTGTTCTTCAGACCGGTTGAAGACCCACCAGTGAATCGAGCAGAGGCTGCATTGGTTGGCATGTGGAGGCTCAGGCTTCAGGTTCTGTACAAGCCAAATTAGCACAGTTAAAACAGTGCGGTCCAATTTTGTGAGACCTGGTGGGTTAGCAAATAGCCATGCCCGAGCAGGTGTTGTTACTTAGATCTGCTCTCTGGGATGGTTCTGGTGATTCAGACCCGATTTCAGTGAAGCCCATTGCATCCTGGGCTTTTCCCCTCTCTATTGTTACAGCATCAAAACATGGGCCTCTCTCCTTAGATGTGTAACAGGCACCCCTCCCCTCATGCCTCTAGTGATTCATTACCGATGAGAGCTGCCCGTCCTCATGTCTGTCCTTCCTTTCTAATCATGGCATGCCTCTCCCTTCATTCCCTTTAATTGTCCAAATGGTGCAAAGTGATGCCTAGGATGAGATTCCATGATTTCTTTCACTCATTTAGGATGTATTGAGAACGAGGAAATCTGTGTTGGAAACTGTGATGGGTTTACAAACATGACCTGAATGGCTTCCTGGGAACATAAATAAAATTCTGTCCTTAGGATAGAAGATATTTACATAAACAAATAATACAAGAATATAATTTTTGTTGTTGTTGCTGTGATAGCACACAAATAAAGAAATATGGCCACTCCAAAGACAAAGTGACTTTGGCCTGGAGGAACTTGAGAAGGCTCTCAGGAAGATCTAAGGGTCCAGGCTGCCTGTTGTCCGGACCAGTCCTCTCCGGGTCTGCCTCCCTATCGATGTATTCAACACACACACCTCCTTCCACCTCACAAGTCACAGCTAACATCAAGACAGAGATGAGATCTGGAGCAATCCCACTTTGATAACACAGGACCTGGAACTTGAATCATGTCAGCCTGTCCCAGCTGGGCAAGTAAGCAAAAGCATTGTCAGGAGTGAAAACAGCATGTGCGATGATACAGAGGTATAGCAATTGTAAGTCATTGCATTTGTTATTAAGATTTGAATCTGATGACATTGTGATTTGATACTGGAAGAGTAGTCAAGTAACAGATGATAAAGTTTCATTATTCTGTTCATTATATGCTGAGCAAAAGAGTCCATCATCCTGTTTACTGTTTGGAAAACTCATGTCCTATATCTGAAATTTCTAAGATGTGTTGTAGAGACAGCTGATATTTATTTTTTAAAAGGACCACTGATATAAATTGATGACAACTCATTCACTAGAGTAGACAGTTGCAGTCAGAACATAGTCTGGAAAGAAATTGAAAATGTTTATTCTATTCTCTTGATTCTCAATCACACAAAGGAATTTCCTCCATTGGCTTGCCAAAGTATAAAATTCTACTGAGCAGAATCAATCTTTTATGACTATATTAATTCTATAAATATGCTCTCAATGTCTTCAGCCAGGCTAATGGGTCATTATTAGCTAATGACTTAGTAGATAAATCAAACATGTCTGAAGAAAAGCAACCAAGCCCTGAGAGTCAGGGAGTGCCAATGAAGAACAAAATAGAAACATTTGGACCATTTTTCAGTTGAAACAAGTGCTAGACTCAATTGCTCTTGTTTATGTTGAGAATCATAACTTCGCATTAAAAATGTCTTGTAATTCTGTTATTTAATAATAGCAGTCATGCCATTTTTCTTAAGTAGCGCCAGAATAACACTGCATTAAACCCAAGGATATGAATTATAATGCAAGCCCTTTAAGAGGAAAAGGGGAAAATGAAAACATGATTTGATATAATGCCATCTTGGTAGCTGTTCATGTTTTAGTTATTCAGTATACAAAAACTAGAAAGTTTCCAAATTCAGGGGAAAAAAACACCATGGATGAATTTGGGGACGGTTGCAGAAAACAGTGTTTATTCTAGCTAGTTTAAGTAAGAAAATGTTTATTATAGGAAAGCAAATGATTTAAATATTTGTTTGGGAGAGCTGGAGTAATAGACTTTAAATGAGTTATCAACCTGTCTTTGCATGGGAATCAACATTTAAATTATCCACATCCTGAATTCATACCCCCTGAGATGATAACTACCTCTCTGAGGGTGTCAGAATTACAGCTCTTCTGGTGCGGTGTCAGAATTGCAGCTCCTCTGGTGCGGGTGTCAGAATTACAGTTCCTCTGGTGTGGGTGTCAGAATTACAGCTCCTCTGGTGCGGGTGTCAGAATTACAGCTCCTCTGGTGTGGGTGTCAGAATTACAGCTCCTCTCAGTGATTATTATGTGCAGCCAGGGTTGAGAACTGCAGTTCATGGCTGAATATTTCTGATTCCAAGAATGATACTACAGAATCACGCCATCAAGGGAACTCACATTGTTTCTACAACAGGAAATCTGCTGGCCCTGTGATCCCACTGCTATTGCCTTGACCAGCACCATGACGTCCTAAATCTCTGTGCCTACAGCAAGTTCCAGCAGGCTCCACACCAGCACAACAGATTTCCTGTGCCTTCACATCTCCAAAAGAAAATGATACTAGAGTCCAATTATTGTCAACATAGGAACACACCTTCTGCCGCGCACACACACAGAAACAGAGACCAGATGCCTCCATGCCAAACTTATAGCAACAATAGCAAATCTGCAGAAGTGTGCTTCACTTTCCCTCCCAGACCTGGAAGAAATGCATCTTATTGATTAAACCTAAATCACTAGCTGCAAAGGAGCCTAGAACGTGTCATTTTAAACTTTCCATCCTCTGCAGTAGAAGAAGAAATAAGAGAAAGAGAATAAAATGGAGGGAGGAGCGTCAAAACTTTGTTAGAAGGTCCCTGAACTATCTGTGAAGCAGGTATCTGGGAGTATTATTTGAAAGTGAACTTAAATCAGTTGTAAATATATAATTCAAATTTTAGAGTACACGATTAAAATAAAATATATATAATTGATATACTAAGATAGGAAAGTGTAATCAAAATTGGGGTAGTAGGAAAAAGAGAGAGAGAAAAAGGAAAGAGCAATGAAGAGAAAACATTTCTAATTATGGAATACATATACCCAACTACATCAACAATTACTTCAGTGTGAATTGTCTAAATACAATAATTAAAACACAGAATATCACAAAATAGATAAAATAGAGTACCCCAAAATATGAGTATATTTAAACTAACCAGGGCCACCACTTCACGGATACAATTGACCTTTATAGAATACTTAATCCAACAATAGCAGAATACACAGTCTTCTCCAACTGGAAGAAATAGAGGAATATAAATCAGAAGAAAAGATATACTAAAAATTAGAGTAGAAATCATAAAATTGGAATATAAAAACAATAGAGAAAATTAATAAAACCTAAAGCTGATTCTTAGAAAAAATAATTAAAATTTGATGTCTTCAGTTAGGCGAAAAAGAAAAAAAAGAGTAGACACAAATCACTAATATTAGAAATCAAAGAAAGGTAATTACCATTGGTCTCATGGATATTAAAGAATATTATGACTATCTAAATGCTCATAATTTCTGTAATTTAGATGAAAATCCAATTCCTTGAAAAGACACAATGTACCTAAAGTCCCAGAAAAATAAGAAAGATAATCAGAATAACTCTATATCTATTCAAGAAAATGAATCAAAGTTAATAACATTACAGAAAAGAAAGCACCAGTTTCATATGATTTTACTGATGAAGTTCACCAAATATTTAAAGAAGAAATGATACCAATAATCTACAACATCTTTGATAAAATAGAAGTAGAAATAACTTTTTAACTCACTCTATGAGGCCAGCATTACCTTGATATCAAAACTAGACAGACATTCCAAAAAAAGGAAAACTATAGACCAACATCTTCTATGAATATAAATTCAAATTCATTAAGAATATTATTAAACTAAATTAAAAAACAGGTAAAAATGATTAATAATTATAACCAAGTGGGATTTATTCCAACTATGTAATATTAGGATGTTTTAATATCAATTAATGTAATCTATCACATCAATAAGATAAAGAAGAAAAATTATATAATGGTATCGATAGATGAGAAAAAAGCATTTCAGAAAACTCAGCACCTTTTTTTTTTTGTGTGTGTGTGTGTGTGTGTGTGTATTTTTCCAAAGTTAGAAGTGGGGAGGCAGTGAGACAGACTTCTGCATGTGCCTGACCAGGATCTACCCAGCATGCCCAATAGAGGGCAATGCTCTGCCCATCTGAGGTGTTGCTCTGCTTCAGCTGGAGCCATTCTAGCACCTGAGGGGGAGGCCATGGAGCCGTCCTCAGCGCCCGGGCCAGCTTTGCTCCAATGGAGCCTTGGCTGAGGGAGGGGAAGAGAGAAATAGAAAGGAAGGAGAGGGGTAAGGGGGAGAAGCAGATGGGCGCTTCTCCTGTGTGCCCTGGCCGGGAATCAAACCTGGGACTTCCACATGCTGGGCTGATGCTCTACTGCTAAGCCAACTGGCCAGGGCTTCAACACCATTCTTGATAAAGACTCAACAAACTAGGAATAAAGTTTCCTCAAAATGATAAATGTCAGCATAAAAACTCCTTCTAACATCATACTTATAGTAAAACAACAACAAAAAAGAAAACTAGTTAATTTTCTTAGGAATAAGGCAAGGATGTCCTCTTTCACCACTTCTATTTAACACTATATTGGAAGTCTGAGTCAATGCAATAGACAAGTAAAGAAAATAAAAGGTATACAGATTTGGAAGAAACAATTATGCAGTCTTTGTTTGCAAATGCTATGATGTTGATGTAGAAAAATCTTAAAGAATTGACAAAAAAGTACTTTTGGAACTAATAAGTTATTATAGCAGAATTATAAGATTATAACAGGACTGTTTTTCTATACACTAGCAATGAAAAATTGGAATTTGAAATTTAAAACACAATACCATTTATAATACACCAAAAAAGAAATATTTAGGTATAAATCTAACAAAATGTATGCAACATGTATGTAAAAAAAGGACAAGACCGCCTGACCAGGTGGTGGCACAGTAGATAGAGCGTCGGACTGGGATGTATAGGACCCAGGTTCAAGACCCCGAGGTCACCAGCTTGAGCGAGGGCTCATCCGGTTTGAGCAAAGCTCACCAGCTTGGACCCAAGATCTCTGGCTCAAGCAAGGGGTTACTCGGTCTGCTAAAGGCCCATGGTCAAGGCACGTATGAGAAAGCAATCAATGAACAACTAAGGTGTTGCAATGAAAAACTGAGATTGATGCTTCTCATCTCTCTCCGTTCCTGTCTGTCTGTCCCTATCTATCCCTCTCTCTGACTCTCTCTTTGTCTCTGTAAAAAAAAAAAAAAAAAAAAAAGGGACAAGACACTGATATAGAAAGAAGATCTAAGTAAATGGAAAGACTTTCCAAGCTCATGGTTAGAAAAAATTCAGTATTGTTAAGAAAGTTTTCTCCCACTTGATCTATAGATCTCAAGCATTCTAATAAAAATTGTGGCCACTTAATTTTCTAATGCCAACAAACTGATTCTAAAATTTATATTTAAAAGCCAGAAGAGACAGAATGTCCAACATAATATTGGAGAAGAACAATGTTGGAGGACCGACACTCCCAGACTTCACATAGTGTAAAGATGTAGTAGTCATGAAATTGCAGTTTTGGTGAATTAAGAAACAAATACATAAATGGAATCAAATAGAGATTCCAGAACTAGAACTACACATGAATAACTGACTGATCTTTGACAAAGGAGCACAGGCAATGCAATGAAGAAAGAGCAGACTTCACACTACATAGGGCTGAAGCAAGTGCACATTCACAAACAACAACAAAATAGAATCTAGTCACTGACCATATACTATTATCACACACACACACACACACACACACACACACACTCACTTCAGAATAGATAGCAGACCTAAATGTAAAATGTAGAAATGTTAATCTTCTAGAGGATAATGTAGTTTAAAATATTGGTAGCTTTATGTTTGGTGATTAGTTTTATATAAAACCCCAAAAACATAATCCATGAAAAAAATTGATAAGTGGGACTTTATTCAAATTTAAAACATCTGATATGGTAAAGCAATTGTTAACAGACTAAAAAGACAATCCTTAGACTTGGAAAGAATGCTTGCAAAACACATAACTGATAAAGGACTTGTATCTAAAATATACACAGAACACTTAAAATTTAGCAATAAGAGAAAAAAAAATTCAAAGGCACCTGAAACCTATATAGTTATGTTAATTAATATCACCTTAAATTTCATTTCAAAAGGAAATAAAAAACAAAAAAAATTAAAGTTAAATAAAATTTTAAGGAATATCAGAGCACAGTGCTTATTTCAGCAGCACGTATAATAAGGTGCGAATGACACAGAGGAGATTAGCATGGCCCCTGCACAAAAATAACAGACACATTTGTGCAGCTTTCTATATTTTTTAGTGATAGATTGGCTGCATGGATAAAACAGTTGAAAAATCATTTTTATTATATATGACAAAATACCAGGAAGATAAAATAATTGTAAGCATATATGTACCAAATATCAAAGCTATAATATATGTAAATTAAACATTGATAAAAACTGAAGAAACAAATGAGCAGTTCTAAAATAATGGTAGAGGACTTCAATACCCAACTTTTAATACATCAGAACAACCAGGAAAAAATATCATTAAGGAAATATGGACTTGAAAAGCAGCACAACAGATCAATTGGACTAACAGATACAAACAGAATGCAACACAACAAAAATAGAATACACATTTTTCTCATGTACGTATGAAACATTAGACCATGTTTCAGGTCATGAAATAAGTCTTAATAAATTTTAAAAGATTAAAATTAGACAAAGCATCTTTTCTGATCATAATGGGAAAGAAGAAATCAATAGCAAAAAACAACAACAAGATAATGCAGGAGTATATGGTAATTAACCAACATATTCTTAAATGTACAATGGTTCAAAGAAGAGATCACAGTGGAAATTAGAAAAATCTTGGGACAAATGTAAACAAAAACATAACAAAATATATGAGCCACAGTGAAAGCAGCACTAAGAGGGAAGTTTATAGCTCTAAACACTTGTATTTAAAAAAAGAAGAATCTTCAAATTAACAACCTAATTTGTGCCTTAAGAAACAAGAAAAAACAAACTAAGGCTAGAAAAAGAAGAGGAATAATAAAGATTAGTGCAGAGATAAGTAGGAGAATGAGTAGAAAAACAATGAAACCAGGAGATGTGAAAAGATCAACATTGACTAACCTTTATATAAATTAACTAAGAAAATAAAAATAGACTCAAATAACTAAAATAAGTGAAAAGAGAAACATTACAACAGATTTTACAGAAATTAAAAGGATATAAGAGAACACAATGAACAATGATACACCAACAAATTCTATAACCTATACAAAGTGAATAAATTTCTAAAGACACATACTATACTGAAACTAAAGCACAAATAAATAGGAACTCTGAACAAATCCAAAAGGAGTAAGAGGATTAAACCAGTATCAAAAACGTTGCAGAAAAATAATGCTAGGACTATATAGCTTCACTAGAGAATTCTCCCAAACATTTAAAGAATTAACACCAATCATTTTCAAACTTTTTTAGAGAGTTAAGAGGAGGAAACATTTTCAGATTCATTCTTTGTATCCATTAATATTCTGATACCATAGTCCGAAAAAGGTATTTTAAGAAATGAAAATTACAGACCAATATTTTTGATCCATATTAATACAGAAAATTGTGAACAAAATTCTAGCAAACAGAATCCAATGGCACATTAAGCAGATTATACACTATGACCAGCTGGGATTAATTGTTGGAATGAAAGGATGGTTTGGCAAATGAAAATCAATCAATATAATACATATTATTAGCATCAGTAATTATAAGGGAAATGCACATTGAAATCACAATAAGGTTTTACTTTACATCTAGTACAATGGCAACATGTGGGAAAAGAAACTAGTGATGGTGAGGATTAAAGAGAAATTGGAACTCTTGTGTGCTGCTGGTGAATATGTTAAAATGGTGCAGCCACTATGAAAAACAGTATGGTGGGTCTTCAAAAATTTAAAAATAAAATTACTATATAATCCAGCACTCCTACTTTTGGAAATAGCTCCAAGAAATTGAAAGCAGGGTCCCAAAGCAATATTTGTTGTCATGCTCATAGCAGGATTATTCATGATAGCCAAGAAATGGAAGCAGAGACCTGCAACGAGCAAAGTTGTACCAACTTGTCAGTGTTTGCCCTAACTGTGGTACATATTGTTTGATTTTTGATTTGTGTTCCAAATCTAAAGGAGGTGTCCCTAAAACAGAAACTTGGGAGGGTCTCCCATAAACTATTCCAAAAGGGAATACTGACAAGTTGTATAATGAAAGTAAATCTTTCTGATTTGAGGGGTTGGTGCTTCTTCGGCAGAAGGATTAATAGACGAAGGCCTCTCTGAACGATGCCAGTGAGTCAGAG
Organism: Saccopteryx bilineata; assembly: GCF_036850765.1. NCBI lineage: Eukaryota > Metazoa > Chordata > Mammalia > Chiroptera > Emballonuridae > Saccopteryx > Saccopteryx bilineata. The sequence goes on along the minus strand of NC_089491.1, from coordinate 101,939,915 downwards.
ACTTGAAGTACACATCTGTCCTCTGGTGGCCATAGGGAACTCCCCGTGACATTGGCAGTTGGTTGAAGGGGAGCTGGCAGTCTCATAGGGCACTTTGCTGGCAATTCAGGACCACTAAGAGGCAGGTTCTGTATACACAGCATTGTCTTTGTCAGAGGAGCTAGATGTTGGCTTCAACAGAGATGCATTTTTCTAAAACTTACCACTGCATTAAGCAACTATGTATGCCTACTCAGGTGTGGCTGGAATTGGTGAATGGGCATAGTGAATGCAGCTGTTCAAATCTAAAAAAAGATGAAACTGCTTTTGTTCCATCACAATTGTACCTATGTGTCTCATTGGCATAAAGTAGACATCACGAACAGTTCTCAGATTGCTTCTGTGGGAGGCAGTGGGGATGGTGCTTGTATTCTGCGTGGGATAAAGGACAGCCCCAGTTCACCCACCAGGAATGCTTGGTTTGGAAAAATAAAGCAATTACAATTTTCCCAGAATGTGAATAACAAACCTGAATATGTGTTCCTTCCTGTCCTAGTTTTTTTCAATCCCCATTTTCTTCTGTTAAAAAAAACAAATAAAAAAGAAAGAAAAAAAATTGATTCTTGCTGTGGGAAGATTTTCAAGTTTTGTTTTTTAAAGAGCAATTAAAAAGGAATTGTGGGATGTATTTGAAAAGACTGCTTCACTTCTAAAGCTATTGATATAAAAGTTAAATTAAGCCTACACGAGTTCTCTCAAAAGCCATTTAATTTTTTTTGAGAGAGAGAGAGACAGAAGATGGGAGAGAGAGAGAGAGAGAGAGAATCATTGATTTATTGTTTCACTTATTCGTGGATTAAGTGGTTGATTCTAGTAGTACCTTCACTGAGGATTGAACCTGCAACCTTGGCTTATCAGGAGGGCTTCCATAGTGATGTTTTTTGTCAGGACTTGCCTCCTGTCACAGGGACAATATCTCATTTTATTGGGACTATATCTCTGAGGGTCTGCTTGGGCCAAATGGCAGGACTGAAGAACCTTGCTATGAGCTGGAGAGCTGATTCTTGCTCAGGGCAGTACTGAAACCCACCACCCTTTCCGGTCAGAGGAAAAGATGCAAGTATGATATAAGGTGCTGCAAAATCCAAAGAGGACTCTCTGGCGTTAGTGGTGGGGTCCACAGTGATTCTTCTCTTTGCAAAGAATGTCTCTGTAAGTCTTAGATTATAGGGCTTCCTCATCAAAACCCAGGGACAGGCCCTGGCCGGTTGGCTCAGCGGTAGAGCATCGGCCTGGCGTGCGGGGGACCCGGGTTCGATTCCCGGCCAGGGCACATAGGAGAAGCGCCCATTTGCTTCTCCACCCCCGCCCCCCCCCCTCCTTCCTCTCTGTCTCTCTCTTCCCCTCCCGCAGCCAAGGTTCCATTGGAGCAAAGATGGCCCGGGCGCTGGGGATGGCTCCTTGGCCTCTGCCCCAGGCGCTAGAGTGGCTCTGGTCGTGGCAGAGCGACGCCCCGGAGGGGAAGAGCATCGCCCCCTGGTGGGCAGAGCGTTGCCCCTGTCGGGCGTGCCGGGTGGATCCCGGTCGGGCGCATGCGGGAGTCTGACTGTCTCTCCCCATTTCCAGCTTCAGAAAAATACAAAAATACAAAAATACAAAAAAAAAAAAAAATTAAAACCCAGGGACATTTTGCACACAGGGTCCTGTTTATATAGTGTATCAACATGATAAACTGTGAGATGATGAAGTCAGAGTCACATGGAGCTACGATGTTGGCATATATGACGTATATCCATTCTTATGTAAGATTATATGGGAAAAGCAAGATTCTGTACTGGCTTAACCAAGTCATTTGGTTCTGGTGTTTGGGGGCATTGCAACCAGCAAGAAAATGGTTTCACCAGATCCATGGCTCTGTTCCAGGTGCCTGAGACTTTACTAATTCATTCTAACATGTCCATTTTTGGAGGCAGAACAGGGGTTAGAAGCCCAGGTTCTGGCTGCCTGTGTTGAATTGACTAGCGCAACTTTGTTTTGACTTATTCCTGTATTTGAAATTTTTGGTGCTTGTATAAATGATCTCTTTTCCATTAAATTTTATTCTCTAATGATCTATTGCTAGTATATAGAAATATAATTGGTTTTTATATATTGGTATTACAACCAGTTACCTCGACAAATCTGCTTATTAATTTTAATTGACTCTGTAGATTGTGTTGGGTTATCTATGATAAGGTCATATAATACAGAATAATAACAATTCTATTTCTTTCTTTTTAATTTTTTTTCCCCTGTCTCACTTCTTAGTGTGCTGCTTTGGAATCTCCACTACAGAAAGTTAAATAGTGTTTAATCTCAGGAATATAAATTAGACCTTTGAAAAATAAGATTGCTTTAATTTTTGTGTCAGTTTGTAGATCACTTTTATCGGATTAAGTTTCTCTGTAGTTCTAGTTTGATAAGAGTGCTTATCATTACTGCATGTTAATATCCATTATCTTTGCATGTATGATCCTTTATTCTATCACTGCAATTTTATATTTAAAGCATATGTTTTGTATATTTTCAGACAGTCTGAGAGATTCCCACAGTGTCAGACACATAAAATAAATATATTGTCCAAATCTCATAGCCTTTTCTTCTAGATCCTACTATATAAAAACAATGTCAAGAACTGGATATGTCTAATTTTTTTAGTAGTTTTGCACAGATATGAAAAAATATACTTTAAATGTAAAATTGGAGTGTGATATGTATATATTTATATAAAATTAAAATTTCACCTAATCATTCTGTTTTGGAGTTTGTTCCTTATTCGTAAGCATGTAGAAATCTGAACCATATTCTTTAGGAGACCGCATAGTAGACCATTGGAAAGTTGTTTTATTTAGTGGGCACTGATAAACAATTATACTTTTTTTCCCATTTTTTCTTAATGCCTCTATGAATATTTTTGTATATAATTTTGCATATAGCAGTTTTATTAATATGTAATTCATGTAACATATAATTTGCTCATTTAAAATACCCAGTTAGTGGTTTTTACTTAAATATTTATCACTATAATCAATTTTAAAATATTTCATTGTCTCCCAAATAAACCTAGTAACCTATTAGCAGTAACCCTTATTTCTTCAAGACCTAAGCAACCATTAATCCACTTTTTAAAATCTTTACAGATTTGTCTATTCTGGATATTTTATATAGATGAGATAAAATAATATGTGACATTCTTATACTTGGTTTGATATGTTCGAGGTTCATGCATGTTGTAGAATGTATCAGTGCTTCCTTTTATTGTTGAAAAAATCTCTAAATTCTAGAAACACATCAGAAAAATGACTTTCAAATATATATTTTTTATTTTCTGTGTTATCTTTTCACTTTGTGACATCCTCTACAGCATTAAATTTTTGATCAAGTCCAATTTATATTTTCTTTCTTGTGCTTTTTGTGTCATATTGAAGAAAACTTTGCCTAAACTAATGTAAAAAATATTTCTTCTTATGCTTTCTTTCAGTTTCATAGTTTTAAGTCTATGATCCATTTGAGTTATTTTGTGAATAGATATATATATATTTTTGTGCATAATTTAATTTTTAGGATATTTTTCTAAAAGCAGAATTGCTGGTTCAAAGGTCATGTGGATTTTTTGTTGTTGTTTTGAAATATACTGCCAAATAATTCTCCAATACAATATTACCAATTTATCTTTGCAAAAACTAAGCACTGGGTACAGAAGGTCTCCCACATCTTAGCCAACAGTTTTCCACTTTTAAGATTCTTGTCAGTGTGATGAATGACAAAGTTTATCTCATTTTAATTTGCATTTTGCTAATTGCAAAGAAATCAAAACATATTCTCAATTGCTTCTAAGACATTAACTTTTACTCTTTCGAGAATTGTTTATATTATTTACCAACTTTTCTACCAGAAAATCAGTATCTTATTCCATTTGTTGATTTACCTTTTAACTTTTTATAAGACTTATTTTTAAGACAAAAAAATAAGATGAATAAGAATAAATAATACGTATCCAGGAAAAAAAGTAATGTTCAAATATGGGAGGAATTCAGAAAACTTCCTGAGATAAAGAAAAATAATTTTAAAAGGAGAAAGATTAATATCAACATCAGAATTTTCAACAGCAATATGGAGTACAAAGAGAAAATAGACTGTCATATAAAACACCATTGGGAAAAGTATTTCAGAAAAGGTTAATACATCTTTGAATACGCAATGAGATATGAACACTCTGATTAAGGATAAGGATACCTAAATTAGCAAGCGAAGTCTCCTGAGCTTTTTGAAGTAGATTCTATTCATCCAATGGCATTTTTTAAAGAAATAGAACAAAAAATAATCATCGGATTCATACAGAACCAGAAAAGACCTCAATTACCAAAGAAATCCTGAAAAAAAAAAAGAAGCTGAAGGTCTCACACAACCTGACTTCAAATTACATTACCAAGTGACAATAGACCAAACTGAATGGTATTGGCAGAAAAACAGATTCACAGCTCAATGGAACAGAATTGAGAGCCCAGAAAAAAAACCCACATGTATATGGGCAACTAATTGACAAAGAACCAAAAACATACAATGGAGAGAAGAAAACCTCTTTACTAAACATGCTGGAAATATTGGAAGGCCACATGTGAAAGAATGAAATTAGACTTGTTTACCCCTATATGCAAAAAATTAACAAAGGTTCTGTATGAATCTGATGATTCTTTTTGTTTTATTTCTTGAACAAATACCACTGTAATTTTGATGGAGATTGCATTACATTTGTATATTACTTTGGGTGATATGACCGTTTGAATTATCTTGATCCTTTTAATCCATGAACACAAAATATTTTTTCATTTCATTGTGTCTTTTTCAATCTCTTTTAACAATGCTTTGTAGTTTACATGGCATAGGTCCTTCACATCCTTTGTTAACTTTATTCCCATGTATTTTATTATTATGCAGTTTATTCCCATGTATTTTATTGTTATGTATTTATTGTGCAGTTGCAAAAGAAATTGTTTTTTTTATTTCTTTTTCTGAAATTTTATTGTTAGTATATAGAAATGCAATAGAGTTTTGTACATTAGTTTTATTTTGTATTCTGCAACTTTACTTATTTGTTTATTGTCTCTAATAGTGTTTTGGGTGGAGTCTTTATGTTTAGGATTTTTTATATAAAGACATATCATCTGCAAAAAGTGACAAGCTTACATTTTCATTTCCAAATTGAATACCTTTTATTTATTTCTTTTGCTTGACTGCTCTGGCTAAAACTTTCAATACTGTGCTTAATAAGAGTGGAGAGAGTGGGCAGTCTTGTCTTGTTCCTAATCTTAGAGGAAAAACTTTCAGTTTTTCACCACTGATTATGATATTAGCCTAGAGTTTGTCATATATGGCCTTTATTATGTTGAGGTACTTTCCTCCTACATTCATTTTAAGTGTTTTAACCATAAATGGATGCTATATCTTGTCCAATGATATTTTTGCATCTATTGATATAATCATATGATTTTATTTTTTATTTTGTTGATGTGGTATATTATGTCAATTAATTTGCACACATTGAACCATCTCTGTGTCTCTAGAATGAGCCCCACTTGATTGTGATGTATTTTTTAATGGCATTGTTGTATTCAATTTAACATTTAATATTTACCTGTCATATTCTATCCATCATTTCTAATTCTTCCTCCGTAATTGCATAGGGCAAGTTTAGTCTCTTTGTTTTGACAACATTTCAAATGTCTGACGGCAGACTCTAGACACCTTTTCCCCTAACTATTACTTTTTTCTCCTGAGGTGCACATCTAAGTTTTTTTTTTACATCATTTTCATATATTTTTGTTTTTATTTAAATTCTCTCTTTATAACTGCTCAGTTTTCCAATATTATTTTTAAGTTTTTCTTCTTTTTTTATCTTAGTATGTAAAACAGAGCTTCATTTGTTATCAATGTTTCCTGTTCTTTGACTTCAGGATGCAGTGGGTTAGAATTCAGCATGTTATTTTTAGAGCAACAACAATTTAGCCAAAAAATAAGAACATTTCCAAGTGCCAGTATTTCTAGTGCTTGCTTTAAACAGTGAGGGTACAATGAGGTTTCCAGAACTTGAGAAACGACAGGAAGATTGGAGCTCATGAAATCTAGTTCCTTGGTTATCAGAGGTGCTCCAGCCTGTGGAGGCATGTGGCCAGCCCGAGTGTACACGGCTTGGCCAGCCTCAGTCAGCCTTCCCGCAGTTCTCTGAGTGGAATACAGTGTAGACAAGTCAAACATCTTTGCAAACATTCACGTAATAATGTACAAGTTTTTTTTTTTACAATTTGATATATTAACAATGTGCTAGATCGAGTTGCAAAATTGCTCCATTAATAATACCCAACAACGTCTTAATAGATTTTTTTCAAAGAAGTTAGTGCACAGCATAAAACATTAATGCCCTAGAGCATCTGTGACTATAAGATTGGAATGTTCAATTTATACTCAGAAGCCAAGTATAGAAATAAAAAAAATGTGCAATAAATCACAAAACTGACACACATAATAAGAAAATTACTTTAAAATTAATGGTTTTGTTTTATGGTGGCATAATTGGTTATTCTTTTCTTTCTGAAATAGTCGTCATGTTTTTGTATTGTTATATTTGCAGCATAAGCAAACTGGATGGGGAAAAGTAAAAGTCGTTGGCTAAAACGGACTAAAACATATATCATTGGAGAAAATTTAATATTTTATTTACTCTAAATTTCCTACAGTCTGCATTGGATTATACATCTAATAACCAGAAAAGCACCCTATACAGTCTAAAATTTTTATTAGTATTGAATTTGCATATCATTAGCTCATACCAAAATAGCCTGAAAAGCCTTTCTCAAGAAACATGTTAATTAAACAATTCTAGACTGTATTGTTTTCTCTGTTCCCCCTTTGGTTTAGTCTGCTCCCCCTGCCTATTTGAGACCCTATGCTGGGGAACCCGTGAGGGGGAGGTGCCCCAAGAAAGTCCTATGAGAAGGGGAGGTGCCCCAGGAGCCCAGGAGCCCTGTGGGAGGGGGAGGTGCCCCAGGAGCCCAGGAGCCCTGTGTGAGGGGGAGGTGCCCCAGGAGCCCAGGAGCCCTGTGGGAGGGGAAGGTGTCCCAGGAGCCCTGTGTGAGGGGGTGGGTGCCCCAGGAGCCCAGGAGCCCTGTGTGAGGGGGAGGTGCCCCAGGAGCCCAGGAGCCCTGTGGGAGGGGAAGGTGTCCCAGGAGCCCTGTGTGAGGGGGTGGGTGCCCCAGGAGCCCAGGAGCCCTGTGTGAGGGGGAGGTGCCCCAGGAGCCCAGGAGCCCTGTGGGAGGGGAAGGTGTCCCAGGAGCCCTGTGTGAGGGGGTGGGTGCCCCAGGAGCCCTGTGTGAGGGGGTGGGTGCCCCAGGAGCCCAGGAGCCCTGTGTGAGGGGGAGGTGCCCCAGGAGCCCAGGAGCCCTGTGGGAGGGGGAGGTGTCCCAGGAGCCCAGGGGAGACCTGTGGGAGAGGCGGTGTCCCAGGAGCCCAGGGGAGACCTGTGGGAGGGGGAGGTGTCCCAGGAGCCCAGGGGAGACCTGTGGGAGGGGGAGGTGTCCCAGGAGCCCAGGGGAGACCTGTGGGAGGGGGTGGGTGCCCCAGGAGCCCAGGGGAGACCTGTGGGAGGGGGTGGGTGCCCCAGGAGCCCAGGGGAGACCTGTGGGAGGGGGTGGGTGCCCCAGGAGCCCAGGGGAGACCTGTGTGAGGGGGTGGGTGCCCCAGAAGCCCAGGGGAGCTCTGTGTGAGGGGGTGGGTGTCCCAGGAGCCCAGGGGAGACCTGTGGGAGGGGGAGGTGTCCCAGGAGCCCAGGAGCCCTGTGGGAGGGGGAGGTGTCCCAGGAGCCCAGGAGACCTGTGGGAGGGGGAGGTGTCCCAGGAGCCCAGGAGCCCTGTGGGAGGGGGAGATGGCCCAGGAGCCCAGGAGCCCTGTGGGAGGGGGAGGTGTCCCAGGAGCCCAGGAGCCCTGTGGGAGGGGGAGGTGTCCCAGGAGCCCTGTGGGAGGGGGAGGTGTCCCAGGAGCCCAGGAGAGACCTGTGGGAGGGGGAGATGTCCCAGGAGCCCAGGGGAGCCCTGTGAGGGGGTGGGTGTCCCAGGAGCCCAGGGGAGCCCTGTGAGGGGGTGGGTGTCCCAGGAGCCCAGGGGAGCCCTGTGAGGGGGTGGGTGTCCCAGGAGCCCAGGGGAGCCCTGTGAGGGGGAGGTGCCCCAGGAGCCCAGGAGACAGGAAGAAGAAGGTGTCTCCATCAGGCATGCTCAGGTTCTTTTCCACACCCAGGGTTGCCTCTGGGGGATCACCCACCTATTGGCCAGCTGGAGCCTGAGTCTATACCCCTGCAGAACAGTGTGCACTTGATGGAAAAATGTTGGGTAGGCTGAGTAATGGCCATGATAGAACGGGCCGTGAAATAAGCAAGGTACAGATTAGTGTGTAGAACTACCACAATATTAGACAAAAGTCAAGGAAATGAGCCAGGAAATCCAAAATGTGTGTGTGCGAGCATGAGCATGGGGAAAGCTAAGATGCGCCCGTGCCACTCATCAGATGCCCAGGAGGCATGGAAGGAAGCATGCGGGTATGCCTACAAGGTGTCTGCCTTGGGACTGGGACAAGCATGTGCCCCATCTGCTGGTTAGAGTGACATCCAGGACACAAGAGGAAAGAAGACACACCCCAAGTTTGGCTGTCTTGGGCTATAATGTGCAGTTCTAGTTAGGACCTCACGTACGCTGTGACCTCGGCAGGTCCCAGCATCTCTGTTTTTCCCTTCTCAGGAGAATCTGATGCACAACTGTGGGTAGAAGCTTGCTTGCTGACAAATGCTTACTCACCCAAGCACGGTACACAGGGAAGAGTCTTAACCTGGTCACATGCTGGAATCACCTGCCTGGCTTCTGTGACATCACTATATGCCACCGGGGCACCCTGGAGGCTTCTTAATAAGTCCAACCTGTACTCAGCTCCTGTGGAAGAGCAATGCCAGGTGCTGAGTCTGTATGGATTCATTCTGGAACTGGGCAATCACTGCAGCACAGGGTGAAGGACTCGTGGTTGCCTAGAGCTGAGTCACCATTTCATCTATCACTTGACCCCTGTAAGCCCTACTCTGACTGGTAGGCCACAGGAATAATTTTTGTCTCCAGGAATTAGTGTCAGTTCAGGGTCACTATCCAGTCACCTCCCCCAAAAGTCTACCATTTCCCCCTCATTGATACACAGCCACCCTGGTTGCAGGTCTCTTTGAAGAAGAATGATAGAAAGATCAACACTAGACATCTTTGGTAGTGTAGCAAGATCCTTCCACAAGGAGGCTCAGTCTCCCCTTTAGACTCTGGGTCTGTGAACTGACTCAAGTTTGCAAACTGATTGATGGGCCAGAAAGTGTCTGGAATATTCAAGTCAGACATCTGTTCACCAGATCTAAAGGTTTTCTGCTTACACAGAACGAGGACATCACAGATGCTTATTCAACATACTGTCCTTTCATTTCAGTTGTAAGAACACTGATCAGCTAGCCAACAGCTTAAGTCTCTAAGGTTCGGGCCTTCTGCTTGCTGCTTTGGCTCTAGGGTCCATTGCCGTCACCACAACCAGCCTGTCTTTGAGGATTATGTGCGGGCCTCTGTCTCCATGGGATTCCACCATTTCTACTGTGTCCAGTACCCCCAGCTGGATGGCCACAGTCCCCACTCTGATCTCTGACCTACACAACGGACCCACCATGAAAGTCCTCAAGGATGCTGGGCCTCCCCACACACATTTATTTCTCCTAGTCATGGGGAAAGGTGTGTCTTCTGGATTCAGGAGATGCAAACTTTAATCCACACCAGAGTTTATTAACAACACAGAGCCCTTGCCCGCATCCCAGGGATAAAAAATCAGAAGGGAGGGGAGAACTACTCTGCCCTCACCATAAGTGATCTAATGCTCACCATCCATGGACTGTCTGTCTTAGGTGAATGCCAGTTTGATCTGACAGAAGATGCAGGGGATGTGAAGTTCTATAATGTAGCTTCTGTGAAAACCCTGGGCATTACCACAGGTGTGGGTTAGAACTGGTTCTTGTCTTGGGAACAACAGCTTTGCTTTATCATTCTCACCACTGAGTGACTGTCTACTTACCAGAGGCGGATTTAACAGCGGACGCACCAGACGCACGCCCGGGGCCCCGACTTCTGAAGGGCCCCTAAAGCCCCAACTTGACACTTTTTTCTAATGACACCAAGTTCGGTTTCATATGTGCAATTTTAACATTAATAGTACATAATATTTTTTATTTATTTAAAAATATGGTTAACATGTATTTTTATTTTCCCTGTCTCTCTCTCTCTCCTTTTTTTAAGGGGCCCAATATTTTCTTCTGCGCCCAGGGCCTTAACCAACCTTAATTCACTTCTGCTACTCATTGCATTTGTGAAGAGGAGAAACTTGAGAAAGGAGAGGAGAGAGTCTGGTGCTTCCACAATCAACCTGGACGCAGGTTGGGGGTACCTAGGTCTGGACAGCCTCACTCATATCACCCTCAAGTAAAAGACCTTCTGAGGCAGGGCTTAGAGGTGCTCCGAAGACTCCACAGGTCATTAAGTTGGACTTTAGAACTATTCACACAGCGATTTCTCAAAGTATATCTCATAAATCAAATCACTTGTGGGTCTTAAGACAATGCAGATTCTGACTCAGCAGGTCTGGAATGGGACCTGAGGTGCTCAATTTCCCCCCGACCAGGTGATGCTGATGCAGCTGGTTTGCAGAAAACCACCCGAGCAGCAGGGCAGGAGCACACCCCGCATCAGGGCCGAGTACCGATTTCCATTCAGGAGTGCCTGGGACTTCCACGTCTAGGAGGCGCTCAGAGTTAAGAATATATGATATCTGTCCATATATGGTATTTATCATATTCCATCAAATCCAAGTTGCCACAGATTGATTACAAGATGTAAATCATTCCCAATTTCAGGAATGTTAAAATGTGGGGAAATTAAAGTTCTAGACACACACCTGAAGTCTCTATATGCATGTCATTATACTATACGTGCACATCCCCACCTATAATTTGAACTTCTGTTCTTAAATGAGATTTTTGTGCTTAGAGTTAGCCTTTTGCTGTTTTGGGAAATATGAAGTCAAATACAACTGTGGGGAAAGAAAAAAACCTCTGATATTTTGTTCTCTGCTCCTCTCCCTCCATTCTTACTTCTGATCAAACCTGGAACTCAGAGAAACAGAACAGTTTAAAGCAAATCAGTTGATGACTAGTCTGCACGGTATGGATTCATTTCATGACAGCTTCCAACTCTTTTCCCCACTGTCTTTCTTTAATACTTGGAAAGCTTTTGAAAAAATTGAAAAAAAAGGGGGGGGGGTGCTAAGGGAATTGGCACAAGAAATGGTGAACGCTAAGAATGTAAAGATTTTCATAATTTAATTTATAAGTGAATGAGATATATACCCTCTATCTGTTTTTAAACTTACATTTTTTTTTGAAAAACACATAAGCAAGTTTATTGAAGTAGAAGTTATTGTGCTTCCAAAAACTATAGGATAAGAGGCCATCAGTTGTCCTAGCACAGCCTGCAGGAAGGAACACCTTTCAACCCACTACATGGAGAACCCACAGGAGGCAGCCAAAGGACCTAGTTCACTGGCTTTATTTTTTAGTTTTCTTATGAAACTCATAGTAGATCGATAGCTACTGCGAAGAGAAGAACAATAGCCTAGCTTTTGCCACGTACCGTTCTGTGAAAATGTGATTTAAGCAGTTTGAGGAAGGTCTTCTGGGAAAGAAAGGGCCAAAACTGTCTTTACCTGTCCGTGTGGCCATGATTCCGTGTTTCTAGACATTTTCCTTCTCATTGTGGCTTTTGTCCTCCCCTGGCGGGGGTCCAGGGTCATTAGCAAGCCAAATATTTCCCTGGATAATAACTGAATGAGTCTGAGCATGTACTAAGTTTCCATCCCTGTGAGAAAGATGATGGGGCTGGGCATGTGAGACTTGCTCTTCCCTGAGTTCAGTTTTGAGGAGAGTTTGAATCTCTTGAAGAGAATCCTCCAGAAATCCAGGAGAGTAGTTTTTGTGGGTCCATACAAATGTGAATTTTTCTTGGTGGAGAGTTCATGGTTTTTATGAGATCCCCAAAACAGTTCCAGATGCTGTATGTTAATTCTTTCAATGGTCTTGGACTCTTCCATCTCTTCTTAAGTTCCCAACCTTTCTGAGATGCTGTGTATACATCTGAAAGTTTAGTTGCTCGTCTTGAGGGTATGGGGAACAAGACCAAGACTTTTAAATTATCCTTATGCTTCAACAGATGGATAAGTTTTAGTTTTTAGATAATTAAGATCTGACACTTCCCTAGGTATTAATTGCTGAGGTCCTTACTATGTGGCTGTGATACAAAATTTATGTTACGTGTGTGTGTGTTTATGTGTGATAATTATGTATACCTTGCATATAACTTAATAAAAAACAGTCACTATAAACTAAATAGGCAACTATTTTAAAAGTATAATTACAAAGAGATACTTTGGGAAGAGAAAGAAAATATAAGCTTAGATTTAACATAGAGCCTCCTTTATATTGCAACTCTTTGCTCGCTTTTTTTTTACTTGTTGTTACTCACATTTTTACAAATTCAGAAAAGTATGTATCTCAAAGAAATATGGAGATTCTTTCAAATAACCCTTATGATAAAGTTCATATTATTTCTATAATAGCATCTGATATCAAATTGATTCAATCATCGCCTAAGTATCTGCATGTTGTTTCATTTGAATCAATATTAAATAGTGCCATATCTTTTTATTGGGTTGTTGCAACAGCCTGGTAACTTCAACCCTGGGGGCATCAGACTCCCACATGCTGTGCAGAAAAGGACGTGGCTTGGCCAGGTGCCCTGACTCATGGGAGCAGTTGGGTATATTGACCGGAAAGGATGCCATCAAGGGGCTCTCTTAAGAAAACAGGATGGGCAAAGCTTTCTCTCTCTCTCTGAACATGAGTGCACCAAATTACTATCTTACTAATTTGTTCATTACTTTGCTCTCTTTAAGAGGTCTGCGTAGGTAGTTCTCCTGCCTCCTTCTTTCCCTCCCTCCCCTCTCACTCTGATATAACCAGTGTGCATTAACCCACATTTAAATGAGTCACTAGACTAGTGACTGTCATTTACAACTTTCTCCTCTGAAATTTCTGCTTACCCCTATAACCAAGGTAATGCCTGTCTGAAAACATGTGTTTACCATTCTCCTTCTTTTGAAAAATATAATTTTAATGCAAAAACACTCTTAAAACCTTTTGAAAGGTGCACACTGGCAACTGTTTTGCTTCCCATCATACAGATGGTGTCAGGCTCTATGTCAGGGGTCCCCAGACTTTTTACACAGGGGGCCAAGTTCACTGTCCCTCAGACCGTTGGAGGGCCGGACTATAAAAAAAACTATGAATAAATCCCTATACACGCTGTACATATCTTATTTTAAAGTAAAAAAATAAAACAAAACGGGAACAAATACAATATTTAAAATAAAGAACAAGTAAATTTAAATCAACAAACTGACCAGTATTTCAATGGGAACTATGCTCCTCTCACTGATCACCAATGAAAGAGGTGCCCCTTCCGGAAGTGCGGCGGGGGCCAGGTAAATGGCCTAAGGGGGCTGCATGCAGCCCGCGGGCCGTAGTTTAGGGACCCCTGCTCTATGTAACCTCCTGAGGCTTGTCCGTACCACACTGTGTTGCTGAACCGAACCTTATAGCTTTGTGAACCTGCTAGTATTCCATAATGTTCCAGGGTGTGAGTACACTGGTGAGTTTATCCACTCTCTGGTGATGGACATACTGGTTGTTTCCAAGAGGTTTCCAACAAAAACAGTGTTGGAAACATTCGCATATCAGATGTTTCATCTTAGACAGAATAAACTTCCAAAGGACTACTTTGATTCCATGGGTTAAATGAGAAGGTCAAATCTGTATTGAGGTCAAATCATTTTCTTTCTTTTTTTTTTTCTTAAGTGAGAAGCCAGTAGACAGAGAGACAGACTCCCACACTCACCCAATCTGGGGTCCACCTGCCAAGCCTCCTACTAGTGATGCTCTGCCCACCTAGGGCCACTGGTTGGCAACCGAGATATTTTAGCTCCTGAGGCAAGGATATGGAGCCATTCTCAGCTCCTGGGGCCAAGTTGCTCCAACTGAAGCATGGCTGTAGGAGGGGAAGAGAAAATGGGGTGGGGTAGGGTGGAGAAGCAGATGGTTGCTTCTCCTGTGTGCCATGACTAAGAACAAACCTGGGACATCTATACACCGGGCCCATACTCTACCACTGAGCCAACTGGCCAGGACTGAAATCCTATTCTACCTGAAATATCCAGTGTCATTTAATTATTACATATTCTTCTGCTAACTGAAGTCAAATATTTATAGCTATGCCTCATTTGTTGCACTTTAAATTCAAAGTGAAAAGTTACTTGAGCTAAATGAAAAGACTCTTCAAAACATGCTGTGCAAGCATACATTTGGAAGATGAGTTCAAGTCTTACTTTTAAGGTTAGTCTTTGTATATTGACTTTTAACCTTTTAATATTCATGTCATTGCTTTGCCCTTCCATGTGGCCTCCATGGTCTCCATAGCAATGGTCAATGCTGATGAAGATTTTGTGCTGTTTCTTGAGAAATATAATTCTGTTTATAATTTTTAGTTAAACATAAACATTTTATTTTTTAGTTCATAGCCACAACGTAATTTAAAAAACAAAGCTTAATTGCAAAGTTAAAGTATTGCTTAATAATACAACAAATAGTAGTAGATTTATAGTACATTATGACTAGTGGTGAGATTCAGCCGCTCGCACCAGTTCGGCAGAACCAATACCTAATTTTTTGTTGAGTTCGGTGAATCAGTTTTTACAATAGCACTTGTAATCAGGTTTCTCTCTAAGGTGGGCACCTGGGCAGCCACCCAATGTGGAAATCACAAGTTTACATTCCTTACTCTTTTTTAATGTTCATCTGCGCAACAGCGTATTCTAAGTGCCAGTAGTCATGTTCATTCACCTATAGGTGGAGAAAATTGCAAGTGAGGATGCCAATCAAGAAGCTATATGGAAATATCTTAAATAACAGTTTTATTGTTGTCAGGTATTATTTAATATATTTTCTTTAATATTTTAAAACTCTTATAATCTAGTTTTGTGTACCTCTTTTACTATTCTTTTTTTTTTTTTCTTCTGTATTTTTCTGAAACCAGAAACAGGGAGAGACAGTCAGACAGACTCCCGCATGCGCCCAACCGCGGGATCCACCCGGCACGCCCACCAGGGGACGACGTTCTGCCCACCAGGGGGTGATGCTCTGCCCCTCCGGGGCGTTGCTCTGTTGCAACCAGAGCCACTCTAGCGCCTGGGGCAGAGGCCAAGGAGCCATCCCCAGCACCCGGGCCATCTTTGCTCCAATGGAGTCTCGCTGCGGGAGGGGAAGAGAGAGACAGAGAGGAAAGCGCGGCGGAGGGGTGGAGAAGCAGATGGGTGCTTCTCCTGTGTGCCCTGGCCGGAAATCGAACCCGGGACTTCTGCACGCCAGGCCGACACTCTACCACTGAGCCAACCGGCCAGGGCTATTATTCTTATTTAAGTATTAAATGCATGAAATAATAAACTGCCTTTCAGTATATTGTTTTCTTATACTTAAAATGGTCATCAGGGCAGAGAACCAGTTGTTAAATTATTTGAATCCCACCATTGATTATAAATGAGAAAAATATTGTAACGGAAATGTACAGACTATATATATACTCCATAAAAAGAGTGTCTACTTTCATTTTTTATACCTGTTTCACATATACCTAAACTTTAATTTCCCATATTTAATCACTGACCCCACCAAAGGCAGCCTGGTGGCCAAACTGCAACCAGCTGGTATCCTAATGGGTGGCAGGAATGTCGGGGCAAGTGTCTGTCTCACCACCAGGAAAAGTGAGCCAGCTGTCTAACTGCGAGTGTCCAGGCACACTTCGATTTATCAGCAAACACTGCATGATGTCCCTCTGACAGGGGCATGAGTCATGTCATATCTTCAAAAGATCGTAGAGAGGCAAGTTGCCACAGGTCACCTCTCAGAGCTAAACACGTGTTCAGATGAGAATTCTGTCCAACTGCAGATGCTGTTAGATGAGACTGTGGGGGAAGTTAGGAATACAAAATGGAAGTTTACTGAATTCATCTTCGGTTAACAAAGGTCAACTCTTAATAGTTATATTTAGTGAGACGTAAGATCCACAGTAGGTGACAGCAGGCAGCAGAGGGAAACCGGGATTCCCGGGTAAGCCAGATAATACACGGGCACCCAGATTCTGTTCAGTTTCAAGGAAGCAAGATTTGCCTGCTGATTTTTTTATTAGATTTTTTTCCATGCTTATTATTTTCTTCCTTCTTTTAGCTTTTTGGGGGATTCATCTTTTTTTATTACTAATTCCTTAATTTAGATAGTTTACTCATTATTTTATGTTTACTACTTTTAATATAAATTCTGAAGGTTATAAATTTTATGGAAAGCCCTGCTTTTTACTGTCTTCTTTAACCCAAGTAGTTCTGGTCAAGTCAACCGGTGGTCACAAGTATCTGACTGAGCCAGCACATTAATGATTAGCTCTCAGTTTGGAGGGAAAAATGATAAGAGGCCAGTCAATGATTTAACTACATGTTGAGCAGAGTGCATGGGGCATGTACTGTTCACATTAAAGACAGGAACTGTTAAAAACATCTCAGATTGAAAATACAAGGACCAATTAACCTCTCTAACACATGCACACAGCAAACGCAAACACAGTCTCGATACACATGTCACCAGCATCAGCTCAAGATCATTAAAGAAGTCCTGAAATTATCAGAGGCTAGAAAAATATATATAAAGCTGTTACTTGTCATGGTAATGGATAAAATCTTTTATCAGCAATTGGGAAAATAAGAAATTGGGCATATGCATGACTTTATTTTTTTATAATGTGTCAGAGATAAGAGGAAAATTTTCCCTAATTAAGGTGGGGTTTTTTTTTCCCCTTCCAAGGCCTTCCTGACTTTAACAGATGGCTTTTGCACAGGTTGTTAACCAAGGTTTTAGGATAAGTGATCAGTCAAACATCTTGGTTCCCAGACAGACTAAGCACGTCTCAAGGCAGAGGCTGACTTGCAGGCTATGCAGGGTGTGAAACTAGTCCTGTGCGGTTGCCTCTGCCGTTGATGGAGCATTTGGTGGTTGGAGGGCCTCGAGCAATCTGTTCGCCCCTGTTACACTCTCAGTGAAAACTCCGAGGGAATGTCTCTGTGTGGTCAGAGCACACAGAATTCCTTTAAATGGTAACTAAGTTATGTAACCTAACAGCTCTTGGAAAATCACAGTGCTTTCTAAATGACTACTTTGGGGTAATGTAATTTCATTTTCATACAAATCCTACTAAATGAATATATGGAGTGATGTTTCCACTTTAAGATTTTAGACAACAGGACGCTTACCAATCTACTCCAGGTGACACTTTCTAGCCAGAACACCTCATGGGTGCCAAGCTGAGTTCCTGACATTTGTAGGTGGAAACAGGGTGTTTGCTTCGCTTACGTAAGCCCAGAGAGTGATGAGTGGCTAGGATCTTCTGAAACTTAATCTGTGTGCAGTGTGTAATTTGCATGCATTTCCAGGCACTGAAAGTATTTTTTTTTGCTACAACTTTATTTTTTACATTCATCCTGAGTATAAGAATCATAAAGCGTATAAAGATGGAGCATTATTAATAAATGGTGCAGAAAGAAGAATGTACCTTCCCAGGGATGACTTCCCACACACCACGGAACATCCTCTGCCCTTTCTTCTTGTGAGGACATGGGAAACTGTCACTGCATTCCAGCAATGAACTCGTGACCACCCCCTATTATTGTTATATCCACGAACTTCTTCCCATTGATCAATCAATATATGCTTTCTTTCTGTGGAAATGGTTTGGGATGCCTCATTAATTTTTCCATTTAAATTAAAGAAGCTATTTTTTTTTTTCATTGCATGGCTTTTCATTTAGAAGTAGGATTTGGAGAAAGAGGCAATGGAAATATAAATGTATTTTTGACTAACAATTAACAACTGGCAAACACAGTTGGATTCTAGCCCTGTCCAGTTAGAGGCTGACCTGCAGGGACTGGCGAAATTCCACCCATTCACAGCCTGGTGGACAAGTTATCCGCAAAGTTGCTGTGGGGTAGTTTCCTGCAGAGCTGAACCTGTCTCCTAAGTGGCTTAGTGCTCTGACTTTGGACTTCTCTTTCCTCACTGACTATTCTTTTTTCTCCAAGGATCATGGCACCAGGTTATTTTGAATTTCCTGCTAGTTGCCTCCCAAATGAGTTCACAAAGCTCTTATACTAGATCACTCTTTATTTGTTCGTGAATTTCATCATTAACAATACAAATGAGGCACATGTTGAAGAGGAGACTGTTTTATCTTCCATTGCTGTCCTGCAATGGAACATGGACCTGGGAACATGGACCTTCCCCTGGTGTTGAGGCACGGGTACTGCAGCCCTGCCTACCCACTCTGGTGAGGGTTCTGCCTCCCATAACTCAGTGAGGACCTCAAACTAGTGTGAGGACACGCTTGGACACTATTCTTGCTGTTAGTGGAGAAGTGGTTCTCAGAAGGTCTTTGTAACTTTTTTTTCCTGCCTGCAATGGAATTGAACGGACCAAACCCTTCTTAGCCAGATACAACACCACATTCCTTCTCGTTTCTACCAAATTATCGCACCATGACCTCTGAACTGCCGTCATTAACAGACCTATATGTGTTCTGGACTCCTTCTTCCAGGGTCCACCTCCTGGCCTTTTCTGGTCCCGACTACTCTCCAGGACACACGACCCCTGTACCTGCTCCACAGAGGCTGCCCCCTGGTGGTCTGTCCCACGCCCCCTATCCTGGGACAGGAAGTGTGACTGAGGTTGACTTCTCCCTCTCGTCCTGCCCCACCTCCCAACAGTGCTGCTTTTGCTCCCCTCCACCACTTCCTGCCCTAATGTGTGTCTCTCCTACTGCCCTCCCGGCTCGACACTCTCAGGATATATTCTATGGGCAACAGGAGGGTTTTAAGCACATCAGTGATATGATCGGCTGTCTCTGGCTTCTTTGTGGGAACTGAGTTGCTGGAAGGCAAATGGAAACTGGCAGAACTAGTCTGGAATGCTTTAAGAGTCACTCCAGCCAAAGATTAAACCATGATGGAGGAAAGAGACCACACTGCATGAGCCAGGTATCAGCCTTGATTTCCCTGTAGGCTCCGCCCTCACAGGGAGACTCCACTCTCCCTCTCTCCCTTCTCCCCGTGTTGTCACCTATCACCTAGTTCAGTGGTCCCAACCTTTTTTGGGCCACAGACCAGTTTAATGTCAGAAAATATTTTCACAGACCGGCCTTTAGGGTGGGATGTATCACGTGACTGAGACAAGCATCAAGAGTGAGTCTTAGACGGATGTAACAGAGGGTACCTGGTCATTTTTTTAAAATAAAACATCGTTCAGACTTAAATATAAATAAAATGGAAATAATGCAAGTTATTTATTCTTTCTCTGCAGTCTGGTATGGGCCGCGGCCCGGGGGTTGGGGACCACTGACCTAGGTGACTGCCGTCACGTCTGTGCTCCTCCTTTTCTCGACTTTTAAGAATTTCAGTAATGTAGCAGGAAGATATCCACAAAATGCGGCTTTTTAAAAAAAGTCCTCAATTGTGCCATAATCCCAAATTCCGTTGACTTGAGGGTGAAATTCAGTCTTCTCACATGTGGTCTGCACGCCCCCCACACGTTCTGCCCTTTGTCCACTATCTAACCTCACTTTCTTTTCTCCCCTTTGCGCAACTCCCTTCAGCCCCTCCACAGCCCACAGTTTTAGAAGCAAGCTGTGATCTGAGGATAGGCTTTCCTGTTCCCTGGGGACGGTGCATTCATTTGTCCTTCAGCAAGAACGCCATTTCCCGCAGCTCTCAGCAAACCAGCTCCTTTGTCTGTCTCTTAGTTTCGGTGATGCAGCCCTTTCCACAATTGGCAATTAGCACAGTGAGAAGGCCTCTGAGGGGAAGGAACACATACACTGTCCCATTTGTCCCAGATCCCTGACCATGCCTGACCCTTAGCAGGCACTTGTTACTTCTCATAAGTCAGTGCATTAGAAAAGCACACTGGGAAATAAATTCATATTTTTGATGTTCTACTCTTTGTCTCCAGGTGTAGTGTTGCCTGGGGACCCTCGGTTCCAACGTGACCACCTAGTGGATGTCTGGGTTTCTCTAAGCCAAGGGGAATTTTAAAACAGGGGCTGCACTATGGAGGGCAGTATAGAGTTACCTCAAAAAATTGAAAATGGGACTGCCTTATGACCCATATACTTCTGTGAATATATCCTAAGAAACCCGAAACACTAACTCGAAATAATACATGCACCCTTATGTTTATGGCAACACTATGTACAATAGCCAAGATCTGGAAGCAGGCCAAGTGCCCATCAGTAGATGAATAGATAAAAAAGCTGTGGTACGTTTACACAATAGAATACCACACAACCATAAAAAAGAAAGAAATCTTACCCTTTGCGACAGCATGGGTGGACCTGGAGAGCATTTTCCTCAGTGAAATAAGCCAGTCAGAGAAAGACAAATACCATATGATTTCACTCATATGTGGAATTTAATAAACAAAACAATAAACAAAATAGAAACAGACTCATAGATAGAAAACAGACTGACCGCTGTCAGTGGGGATGAGGGTTGCAGGGCTGGAAAGAAAAGGTGAAGGGGTTAATAAAATAATACCTCATAAACACAGACAACAGCATGGTGATTATCAGAGTGTAAGGGGTGGAGGAGAGAGGAGGGTAAAGGGAATAAATGGTGATGAAAGGAGACTTGACTTAGGTAGACACAATTCAATGTACATTTGATGTATTATCGAATTGCACACCTGAATCTTATATAATTTTATTAACCAATGTCTCCCCTAATAAATTTAATTTAAAAATTAAAGTAAAATTAAGGCTGCTTTGTACCTCCACACTGTCTGTCCCTGGCTCTGACCTCGTGACCTCGGTGCTAAGCGGCCTCTCATCACCCCTCTCTCCAGCTTCACCCCAAGCATCTAGGGACAGATGAGTGACCTGGCTGGGCCCCACCTCATGGCGCACAGGAAGAGGAAGACCCTCAGGAGCCACATAGGAAGATATCGAAGTGATAGCCGGCAGGGGATACACAGACGTGTTCCATGTAGCTCTTCCTCCTGCAGTTACAGGGAATGATTCTGAATCATGCACAGCAGGGTCAGTGTGATCACCACTAAATAAAACTCCAGGCAACACATCCCCGAGCACAGGGGCAACCTTCCTTTCCTGGCATTGGCACTTTGCCACTAGCATCAGAAATTCTTCTCTCGATCAAGCAACAGAGTCTGGGGTGGAGGGGACTTGGGCCCTGGACGGGTGGCTGGGAGATGCTGACCAAGCCTCTGATGTTTCTTCCTTGGGGACGTTTTCTCAACCTTGGGCTCTAGCAGCAGCTGAAGAAATGACCAGCTAAAATCTGCACAGCCGTAAACACCTCCCCCAGAATCTCTGAGAAGGATGCTGTACCAAAAACCCCTTATTAAAATAAAAGCCCCACAGAGGTACCTTAGTGGGTTACTGCAGGTGTTGACCATCTATGGAATTTTGAATAACACACATCAGGAGTTTAAAATTTTAACCTGGTGGCTCATAAAACATATAGTAGTGTTCCGGCAGGTGGCTGGCAGTCTGCATTATGAGTGGGCTGCATGATTCACCTGTCATTATAAGTTACAGCTCAGAACAAATTTCCACGGTCGATAGAGGCTCTAAAGTGAATTGCAGGCAGAGAATGTGCTTGGAATTACATCTGTAAGACACATCCCCCTCTCTCTGCAGAGTCCTGACTCCCACATGGAATGTTTACTGCAGACAAAGGATGGTCAGGTAGAAAAGACCATGGTGAGTCACAGACGAAATGGGTGGGAAGCATTTTGCTTTGATCCTGCACTCTTCAAGAATTAGACAAAAATTAATTTATACTCTTATATGAGAATCCAGATATTGTCTTCTCCTTAAATTCTAGACATCTTTATTTTATCTATAGGAAGGCCAGGCATCTTTCTTCATAAGCAGTGGTCTAAAAATGTAGACCAGATGGTTGTGTGTAGCCACAGAAGGAATTCGATGTGAAAGGAGAGACCAGTGGTCAATCTCAGCTGTGTTTTGGGAAGTCACCCCCTGTCCCGCTGAGCGTTCTGTTTCTAGCTCTGCCATTTCCACTTAGCAGGCAGGTTGCGTGATCTGCCCATCCCAACTTCGTGGGCTGTTATAATATTAGATTACGCATGAGCTGTGGGAAACACAGCCCAAACACATAGTATGATGACTTTTTCGTGTGTCACCTCGGCTCAATTAGATGCAGTCCCCAGAATTATCATGCTAATATATACTGCTCACAAAAATCAGAGAATGTTCAGATACTCCAGTTCTTTCAGCCCTTTGTATAGTGCATTTTCACCAATGAGATAAAAGTTGGTTTTGCATCTCATTTGTGTAATCGAACAACTTTGACTTGCCATTTGCTTTTCTGTTTTTGTTTAATAAAAAAAAATCAAATGCTTCCTTTTTATCACTTCATATTCATTTGGAAATATCCCTTATTTTCGTGAGCAGTATATTTCTGGTTCGGGTGATTGACAAAGGACAGAGGGAAACAGTGTCATCTTGTAGACCACGCATGTCTTCTCCTGGGCATTCAATCAAATATTAACCTAGGTTTTGCTATGAAGAGACTTTGCAAATGGGATTAAAATCCCCAATCACATGACTGTAGATTAATTTAAAGTGAAATTGCTTTAGGTAGGCCTCACTCAATCAGTTAGAAGGTCTTATACCCAACCTGTGTGAAATATATTTTTCCTGCTGACCTATAGTTGTCTCTTTCCCGTTCGTGCTTCTGTTCCCTGTGCCCAGATGTCCTGCTGCAAGTGCAGACCTCCTGTGAGGCTACGGATTCACGGCTAGCTCTGTGAAGTGGATTGACTCAAGTTTCCAGAGGCCCCAAAGCATCCTGGGTAAGTCATACAGTCAGCCTCATGACTTCATACAGACCTCATTAAAAATTCAGGACCTGCCTTTATTAATTATGCAGCTTCGGCAAATTCTTGCTTTACACACCAACAAAAGTGTAACACAAAACTTCTGGAAGATTAATTGTTGTTGATGGTGCTATTATGGACCCCTTGGTCCCTGATGGTGGTGGGAGAAACACTTCAGTTTGATGTTTTGAGTCCCATGGTTTAGAGAAGGGGGTAAAATATCATCTTTGGCATTTATGTAGCTGCGTTATATATCCCAAAAGACTGGGCCAACTTTATTGGTTTAAAATATAGGTGTTGTTATTCAGGTGTAGTAAAACTAACAGATCAGAAAGGGCGAGACTGGCATTGACAAGATATATAGTTGATGACTCACAGTTCCCAAGAAGAGGGACATGCCACTGCAGGGGAGCACATGGGAGGCACTGGGGCAGTCAGGCCAGGCAGACAGATTTGGTGGCATTTACATAAATTAGAATCTTTATTGTAGTCCCTACAGGAAGCAACCAGGAAGGCTGGGGAAGCAGGCTTAGGATCCATGAGCTTGAATAATGTCAGTGGGCTCTGGGACATAGGGGCTATCCCGGCTGTCTGTGACCTGGCTAGGTGATTAAGGCACGTGATATTGGCCTAGAGTGGGTGGGAGAACCCAAGAGAGGAGATAGGTGGGCCTGTGGGTCTAGATTGGCTGATTTGCATGGGAAAGGCATGTTCCTGGGTGATTCCCTTACTATCTTTAGGCGTTATCTAGCTCTGGGAAGGCAGGTTTTCCAAGGTCAACAGGCCCCAGATGTCAACACATCCCGATACAGAAAGTAAAAAGATGCGATTAGTACATGTATCTCTGAGAAGAGAAAGAACTATAATACCTAATGGGACCATCAAGCCAAAACTCCTATGCAATTGAACCATATCCTCCCCATCATGGGAAGAAGCCGTTATGTTTACCGCTGAGGAGTGGACTAGACTGGGCGGTGTCAGCTACCCACACATGGCTTGGTGACAGCGGATTCACTACCTAAATGGTTCAGACCCTGTGAAATCTAATCTGTGAGGACTTAAACCCAGCTTGTCTGGAGAAGAGAGATCGACTGTGCACTTGGGACATAAACTATACCAGGACAAAGAACAAATTTAGCATCCAATTTTCTTTTCATAGAATGCTATTTCTCACTAAGTCTCCCCTAAATGGAAAGCACATTAATTGCGGTGAATTTTCTGCAAAAGTGTTTTGGATTCTGCTGTCACAATTCATCGTTTTCGCTCCCTGTTAAATTCTGTCAGCACTGGGAGAGAATGAATTGGGGTGATTTATTTCAGAATTATCAGCGTTAACCTAAAGCCACACTTGTACTTTTGAACTAATCCTTTTATCATATTTAAGACTGAAGAAACAAAAGGTTTGTAGTTTCAAAAATAAAACTGTTTCTTTTTGGAGATATCAGCATCATCTGTGATGCAAAGCTAACCAGCCAAACCTGCATGGGGACAGGAAGAGGTTTAGGCAAAATGTTTAAGAACTTTATGTTCGAAAGTCAAAGTGATAAATGACACAGCAAATAATGTAGTTAATGTTGATGATATTTTGCTAATAGGTTCTAAGTCTTTTTTTTCTAATATCACAATAGTCACATTCATAACTCTTTATTCATATCTAATTAGTTTTGTTCACTAATTATAAAGTCAAATGTTTTAACAAATTCCAGAGACTGACTTTCTAAACTACAATTTCCTTTTCTTCTTACTCAGACTTCTGTGAATTAGATCAGTGGTCCCCAACCGTTTTTTGGCCACGGACCAGTTTAATGTCAGAAAATATTCTTATGGACTGGCCTTTAGGGTGGGATGGATAAATGTATCATGTGACCGAGACAAGCATCAAGAGTGAGTCTTAGACGGATGTAACAGAGGGAATCTGGTCACTTTTTAAAAATAAAACATCGTTCAGACTTAAATATAAATAAAATGGAAGTAATGTAAGTTATTTATTCTTTCTCTGCGGACCGGTACCAAATGGCCTACGGACCGGTACTGGTTTGCGGCCCAGGGGTTGGGGATCACTGAATTAGATGACAGCGTGAAGAGAAAGTTGATGTTTGATTGACATCATAAATGCCTCTATTGTTTCACCATTTCTTGTCTTTCAGTTGTAGATATTCTCTGCTAATTTCCTGGTATTAAAATCGAAGAGTTTATTATTCTTATTCTATTATTCTATTCTATTCTCTCCTTGCACTTCAAACCACACACTTTTTCTTTGCCCTGTCCCTTCCATTTCTAGAACTTAGGAATGTAATCATTGTATTGAGTGAGTGGTCCTCTATCTCATGAAAACAAGGAAAGAATTCCTTATACCCCCACCACTGCCCATTCCACCCACATTAGAATTTATTCCTGTCTCCTCCTTGATAGAATTTGAGATAACTGCAGGACAGTTCATGTCATGTTTGGTTAATAAAATACATTTTGGTTACTCCTCTTTGGTCACCAAATAAAATTCACAATTTATATATTTGTGACTACACAGATGGACCTAGGCGGTAGCATCAAGTTAAGCAAAATATGTCAGAGAAAGACAAACACCATATGATTTCACTGCTATGTGGAATCTAAAGAACACAACAGAAACAGACTCCTAGATACAGAGAACATTGTGATGGTTGCCAGAGGGGAGGGAGGTCGGAGGGATGGGTGGAAAAGGGAAGGGAGTAAGAAGTACAAATAGGCAGTTACAGAATAGTCATGGAGATGTCAAGTACAGCATAGGAATGTAGTCAATAACATTCTAATAACTATACATGGTGCCAGAGGGATACTAGACTTATCAGGGGACCACTCTGTAAGTTATATAAACGTCTAACCACTATGCTAAACACCTAAAACTAATATAAAATAATATAGAATGTCAGCAGTAATCAACATATACACACACAAAAAAAATTATTCTGTACAGAAGTCAGGACTTTAAACACTTTTAAAGCTGTCACCACCCCCTCTCCTGGTACAGCCAGCCTGTGGGGGAAAGAGAAACAACAGAGTCTCCCCTCCATTTCTCTTTTCTCTCTCTAGCATCTCCCCCTCCCTCACCACCCTACAACTAGGATGAAATCTGGCTGGGGGATTACAGCATTAAAGGATTATGTGGTCATTTGGGAAAGGTGGGTTGATGTGTAAGGGAAGTGAAGGAGAGGGCTTGCTGAACTGACATCGTCTACAAGGGGTAACTTGACTTGGCTGCTTTCTAGGGTTGGCAAGTCTGTCTCTCCTCTTTTCTACTCCTCCTGTTTCTCCCTTCTCCAACTTTTCTTCTTCCTCCTCCTCCACTTCCTCCTTACCCTCCACTTCCTCTTTTTCCTCCTCCCTGTCACTCTCCCTCCACACTTCCTTCTACCTCTCCTTTTCTGTCCCTGAGCTGAGTGCTTAGTGGGTCTCCCCACTGGAAGTGACTGATTCAGTCCTTGACCTTTGCAATGTTCTTCCTCCAGTCAGCATGCCTCCTCCTTCCAGCCTCCAGCTTTTTTGCTAAAATAAACCTACCTCCCTCTTGGGTGGGTTCCCTTAAAAGCTCTATCACACTGGCTCCTTCATAGGTAGCTCACATTGAGTTCATGAGAAACATGCACTTACACTGAGAAAAATATTTCAAGCTTGGAAGTTAGGTTTTGTTTTAGAAAATGGCGGGCAGCATGTTCTTTCCATGTCATATAGGAACACAGTCCCACCCAAGGATTGTTCAGACACCTAGGAGATGTCCCTTGCTGGACTTACTGTTCACTGTTTTCTAAAGGTCCCAGATGCAGTGGATGGACATGTAGACCCATCAACTTTTGTCCAATATAGACGCAGATGATTTGTGTGTGGTAGGAAAAGTAATCCCAAAGTTTAGTGTCCACTGTCCTGTTGATCATGAACCAATGTTGTAACAGACACAGAAAGCTTGCCCACATAGTCACGCACCATGCTTCCATATACCCAACTCTTTAAATGTTCTTTGAGACAGCCTTACCATCTTCCTGTTCCCTAGTCACTAAATCTCTGACATGTCCTCATCTACATGTTTGTATAGAAATTCTGCTTTCTCTCCTTGAAAATAATACTGTGTCACCCATGACCTGCACCCATGGATGGACATGCTGAATATAAAGTCAACTTGTTTTCTCTTTGTATATTCCTAAACCAATAAATGAACATAGATTTTATGCTTAACAATTTCAAATGTAAGCCAAACACCAGCCAGCTGTTTTCAGGGAAGTCCAAAGAGGTCACTCAAAGCACTCAGACAGTCCCTTCAAACCTTTCCTCCAAGCTGAACCAAGTAGAAGAAACTCCCTCCTTCCTCCCATGTGAGGGGCTGCTCCAGTCTTGTAAAAAACATCTATAAAACGTTGTTTGTCCAAGACCCTTTTACTTTAGTACCAAGAGTCTAAATCATCAGAACATCATGCATGCTTTCTGATGCTGTTGGATAAACGTTCAGGGTGTAGAATACAAACATTTCCTGATGTTATTCACAGCTGTGCTGAGTAAGGAGCTGGATAGACTTGTGTTGAACTATAGTCTTGGAGTTTGCTGATGGGAAGTCCTACATCATTCAGATTCTCAAAAATTTTCTATGTGATCATTTTTCCCTTTCTCTCTGGGAGAGTTCATGACTTAATTATTATTGTTAATATTCAGAAATATTACACTGAGTGCTTTGTAGGAATCTTGTCTCTTTGTTCTGCATTTTTCATTGAGACTTTTAAATATAGAAAAATATGGAAACTCACATGCTTCTGTTATGAAAAACTTTCTTTAATGTTTGTTTTTTCATATTTTCTCTTTTTATGGTTTTTTGCTTTATGAAAATTATTTACTTGGACCTTTTAGAAGAATTATCTAATATGATTACCTGTCTTACATTGTCTGTCTGGTTCTTTTACCCCTGGCATCCGCTAAATTGATTCAACTTCAGTTTGCAATTATTTAATTAAATTTTTAAAAACTTTCTTGTTATGAAAAATTGATTTTACTCTTTGGCTATTTCATTTTCAGCCACATGTTCTTGCTTCAGGAATTCAATCTGTTCTTATTAGTTTGAGGATATTTATTATATTTTTTAAAAAATATCATTTTGTTCTGTTTCTGACACAGTTTGCTACTTTTGTGAAATGTAGATTCTTGTAATCTGAAATAACAACAGACCTCAAAGAGATTAATGTAAGTATTACCATGGTCAATTTTAAAAATTGCCCTAAGTAATGAAGCCTCATGACCCTTGGCCTTATCTCTCAGTTTTATAATTACATAGTGGAGATAGATTTTCATTCTAAGATATTGTCATTGTTTCTACAGCCCATCTGGTTGATTTATAAGCTACTTTTATCTGTGGGGTTATAATTGCTTTCTCAGAACTGGATGAATAACCTTAATTTTCAAACATTTCTATCATTAAAAAAAAAAGGACCACCGCCATCAGCAGTCCCTCCTCATCTCCCCCTGCCCTCCCCCTTAGCCCTCAGCACGTGCTGGTCCCTCCTCATCTCCCCCTGCCCTCCCCCTTAGCCCTCAGCACGTGCTGGTCGCTCCTCATCTCCCCCTGCCCTCCCCCTTAGCCCTCAGCACGTGCTGGTCCCTCCTCACCTCCCCCTGCCCTCCCCCTTAGCCCTCAGCACGTGCTGGTCCCTCCTCACCTCCCCCTGCCCTCCCCCTTAGCCCTCAGCACGTGCTGGTCCCTCCTCATCTCCCCCTGCCCTCCCCCTTAGCCCTCAGCACGTGCTGGTCTCCTTTCGGGTCACCTGCTCTGGACCCTTCATATAAATGTTATATGGTACTTACTGTATGTGGTCTTTTACAACCGCCTTCTGGACTTGCCATAGCATTGGCGATAATTTGATATTCATGGTGCATTTCCCTGTTAACTCTACCCGTTCAGTTTTCCAAACTCATGCAATGCCTCTTCTTGTTATAATTTTCAATCAGGCTTGGACCAAAATGCTTCTCTCTGATATTGTAGCAGAGATGAATATTTTATTTTCCAGTTACATTGTAGTTTACCCTGAATATCAAGAATAGTGAATACAACTTAGACTTTTAAATGAAAAAATAAAATAAAATTTTAAATAAAAATAAA
This sequence comes from Saccopteryx bilineata, assembly GCF_036850765.1. NCBI lineage: Eukaryota > Metazoa > Chordata > Mammalia > Chiroptera > Emballonuridae > Saccopteryx > Saccopteryx bilineata. The sequence continues at coordinate 101,910,618 of NC_089491.1, read as the reverse complement.
AAGGCACCAGTCTCTCTGCTGTGCCCAACGTGGTGGCATTGCACTGAGACCGGAGCCGCCCTGAATTCCCTATGTCACATTGTACTGTGTGTCAAAATATGGAGTTGTGATGTTTCTGTTTCTTTCTAACACATTTCTTTCTTTCCCTTATATGTTTTCTTGCTTCCTGATTCACCAAAAGATCAACAAACTGGGTTTCCTCAACATACCTGCAAGCAGGACTCACAAATTTCCTGGAGTCTCCAGTCTGTCTGCCAGTCCCTTGCGTCTGCTTCTTTCTTTTCGGGCTACAGTGCTCCTGCATCAGCCTCCCCACAAGCTGCTCCTGTCCGGGACAGAACACAGCCGCTTGGGCTCCCTCCTCATTAGTTCCCTCTAGACACCGCTTGACACTCCCTCTTAAACCACATGCAGGAGCAGCGATTATGACCAAGGTTTCCCAGCTGTCATGCGTCCCCCTCTCTGGGGGGTTAGATTGCCTGCATTACTAAGCACCCCTGCACTCATGGAGTCCCAGAAACACCCTAAGAAAAGCTTCTACACTATTACTTAAAACATGCTAACCCAGTGATTTCAGGTGTAAATTCCTTTTTGCCCAATCATTCCAACCAGACTTCTAACATGCTGTTTTGGCAGCCATTTCCCCTCTTCAGTATCAAAGTCCTCACAGGAAGCCCAACAGGTGGTGTACAGGATGACCACGCCTAGACGAGTCGATTGTTGACAGCCAGAAGGAAACAATACCATTACATTTGCTCTCTCAGATTGAGACATGTGTCATGCCCACCTGTACACCTCACATGCTGAAATACGGTGGGCTAAAACATACACAGAGAAAACGAATCCTATAACATAGTGTAATACGCGTAGAAGAAAAACAATAGTCACTCTGCACACTATAGCATTTTTAACACAATATACACTTGTTAACATCAATGTAGATAAAGCCATTGGAAAATCTATGTAATCATACAGGAAAAAAACTTGCTTCTGATTAGAATAGCAAGTTCCTTGGCCACATCCATAGTCCCTACCTGCCACACAAAGGAACTCACATAGCATGTTCTCCTGCTGACTGGTATGTGCATATGTAAATATATATAATGGATTTAAATCACTTTTACGGTTTTACTAGTTCAGAGATAAAGAAAGATCTTGATCCTTCAACTATATAAACTTACTCAGTTATTAATGGAATACTTGTAGATTAACATTAGCATTAAAATTATGCTAATGAACCAGTTAAAAATTTTAAGAAAATGTGATGTTTGATCAGTTTATTTTTAATGCCCTTTTAAGGAAATGGTGTAACTAATTTGAGTGTTAACCATTTTCCTAGTAAGAAAGCAAATGCAATGTTCCTGTCTTTTGGGTGAAATGCTGCTTCTTCGCTCTGAGCAGATACAGTTAGATAGTTGGGGTCAGGATATAGAATAGAGGTCTACATACCTGTCAGGCTCCCATGATGGCTGAAAGATGTAAGCTGTTTTTCAGTGGAAACATCCCTGACAGCCTGTGACTAACGATGCCCACAGTAATGAGAAGCAAATGAGGCCTGTGGCAATTGAGAAAGTGGAAGGCGTGGTACGGATCTGAGCAGGCGGGCACAGGCTGCTCTAAGTAAACAGTGAAGGAACCATGTTCAAATGGCAGCAGAGAACCATCAGAGGTGGCTTGTCCAAAAGCCTGCAGTCCTCAGTGACACTTGGTAAATTTCCTGTGTTCCTTCTGGGTACAGTTTCGGCTTCCTGTCCCCTCCTCTTTAGACATGCTAAGCTAAGCTTTAGACTGTGTCTTTCTCCTGTAGAATCTAAACCGACCAGGGGCCAGGTTTACTCGTTGTGATCTGAGCATGGAATTCTGTGCACATTGCAGGAACTCAGAAAAGCCTATTTGGCCCTGGCGGGGGCCAATAAAAAATCCTTTACTCCGTGGATAGAGCATCAGCTCAGCATGTGGATGTTATGGGTTCAATTCCTGGTTAGGAGCACACAAGAGAAGCGCCATCGGCTTCTATCTTTCTCCCTCTCCCCCTTCTCTCTCTCTTCCTCTCCTGAAGCCAATGGCTTGATTGATTTGAGCATCACCCCAGGCACTGAGGATAGCTCCATTGGTCAAAGCATCAGCCTTAGGTGCTGAGGATAGCTTGGTGGATTTGAGCCTTACCCCCAGACAGGGTTGCCTGGTGGATCCTGGTCAGGGTGTATGCAGGAATCTGTTTCTCTATCTCACCTCCTCTTACTTTAAAAAGAAAGAAAGCTTATTTGGTTTTATATGAGGCTTAGTCTTCCCATTATAATTGTGTCTTGCTTTGATAAAGGTGAACACAGTGTCAGAATCCTTAACCGTTTGAGTAGTATGAATGTTCATGTCTCCTCACCATCCATTTTTAAAATTTTTATTTTAAAAATGTGTAAGGCAGCATTAAAAAAAGGCGAATGTATGTTCTTCTTGTTTCCATAAATTAGTTATCAAACAAACATGATTTTAAGTTAATAAAACAGAAACTAGAATTAATTTCTTTTTTTTTTTAAACTCACTCCCAGGAGTCAGAGAGCATGAAAAGAACTCACTACTCAAAGGGTTAACGCCTGAGGTCTGAAAATAGGTGGGAAGTGTTGGGGAGTGGGAGACACTGAGCTCCAAGCTCATGAAATGAAACAGGGCAAAATCAGAAAAGCCACACACTGTCGGGATCTAATGAAACTTCGCTGTCAGCAGGACCCTGGCTATGGCCCTTTCATTGTCTCCACAGGTCTCTCTGCTGTTTTTATGATTCTTTCATGAAGACACTGGAATCATCTCAAAAGATCAAACAATGACATGTGTAACACAGGCCTGCTCTATGGAGACGGACTAATCCAGACTTGGTTGCCACAAATGGTCTCAGAAGATTCGATGCAAAACACCTGAACACAGACGCAATAGGATACGACTTTGTCTAATCTTGCCACTTTGAAAGCCACACAACGGAGGCATTAAAATATGAGTCTGTTTCAATGGGAAGAGAATAAACAGATTGGCCCTGAAAATCCTTGCTTAATCCTTTTTTTGTTTTTGTTTTTTTTTGTTATTTTGTTTTTTGCTTCCATCAACAAATGACAGTTTTCATTATCCTGAAAATTAGCAACTGGAATCGGTCACTGACCCAAGGCTCACATGCACTGCAAATATAAGCTTGTGTCTGAAGACTCAAGAAAATGAAAATCTATAAAAAAAAATTTAAAAATAAATAGATAATAGCATTTACAATCTGATATATATATATATATATATATATATATATATATATATATAATTTAAATATGTTTCTATGAGGTTCTTACTAAGGAGCAGTGGCTGGTATAACCTGCCTTGATTTATATATTTTTTATAATTCATAAATTTTCTTTATAATTTTAAAAAAATCTTATAATTTTAGAAAATCTAGCCCTGGCTGGTTGACTCAGTGGTAGAGCATCGACCCAGTTTGTGGATGTCCTGGGTTCGATTTCCAGTTAGGGCACACAGGAGAAGTGACCATCTGCTTCTCCGCCCCTCCTCTTCTCCCTCTTCTCTCTCTCTCTCTCTCTCTCTCTCTTTCTCTCTCTCTTCCTCTCCTGCAGCTATTGATCGATTGGTTTGAGCACATCAGCCCTGAGAGTAGAGGATGGCTCTGTAGAGCCACCACCTCAGGTGGTAAAAATAGCTCAGTTGTAAACACTGTCCCAGATGGGCAGAGCATCGGCCCCAGATGGGGATTGCTGTGTGGATCTCAGTCCAAGCGCATGTGGAAGTCTGTCTCTTTATCTCCCTTCCTTTCACTTATAAAAAAAGAAAAAGAAAAATTTTAGAAGATCTGAAAAAAAAAAAAAACAACTACAGCCCAGAATGTAAAAGTACTTGGCTAAGTTCACCTTGGGTCTAAAACCTAGACTAAGACAATTGGTGGGCATCATTGCATTACTTTCTCATTAAATTTTAATCATATCCTTTTAATCTTCTGTTACTGAAAGTTTTTAATTGATATTTTAATTTTTTTTTTTTTTTTGCATTTTTTTTTTTGCATTTTTTTTTTTTTCTGAAGCTGGAAACAGGGAGAGACAGTCAGACAGACTCCCGCATGCGCCCGACCGGGATCCACCCGGCACGCCCACCAGGGGGCGACGCTCTGCCCACCAGGGGGCGATGCTCTGCCCATCCTGGGCGTTGCCATGTTGCGACCCTCCTGGGTGTCGCCATGTTGCGACCAGAGCCACTCTAGCGCCTGGGGCAGAGGCCACAGAGCCATCCCCAGCGCCCGGGCCATCTTTGCTCCAATGGAGCCTTGGCTGCGGGAGGGGAAGAGAGAGACAGAGAGGAAGGCGCGGCGGAGGGGTGGAGAAGCAAATGGGCGCTTCTCCTATGTGCCCTGGCCGGGAATCGAACCCGGGTCCTCCGCACGCTAGGCCGATGCTCTACCGCTGAGCCAACCGTCCAGGGCTGATATTTTAATTTTTAAAAGCCTTGTTTTTAATTGGTACATTAAATATTATACAAACAATTATTTTAAAAAGCGAAACTTTGAGATGAGGTGTGTGTTCTCATCTTTGCTGAACTCATTTTGCTGGTGAAGTTGGGGCTGGTCCTCATCTGAACCTCATTTGAGACTCACCACTGGGAGCCTCAGTTCTTTTCAAGTGGCTGCCTGGATTTCACAACATGGTCCTCGTGATCCAAAAATCACATGTTTTTAAGGACAAAAAGTTGAAGCTGTCCATCTCGAAAGTCTCAGCCTGGAAACTATCAGACTGTCATTTCTGCTATATGCTGTTGGTCAATAGAGTCATAGAGTCTACCCAATTCAAGAGAACAGGAGTCAGACTATATCTTTCAAAGAGAAAGGCAGCAAAGAATATGTAAACATTTTTAATGTACTGAAATGTTACTGACATACTTCTGGGTTTCAACTCAAAGTCCCAACCATATGACACATTCAGATGTAAATCCTTTCACACAGATTTTTTTTTTATTTAAACACTTTTGAGTCTCACATAAACCCAATAAATCAGCCATTATCTGTTATTTCTAGTTAACAAAGGACAAAACATTGCTCGGGTACTAGTAAGTAAATAGAGCGAGCTGCCTGTCAAGTATCTATGGGGCGGTCCACTAACTTACTCCTTATCTATCGGCTTTTCAACTAGCAAAATTAGTTATGTTGTCTTTTGTCTTATTTCCATTGCCTTATTTTATTTTTGTACTTACTTTTTTTTTGGACTTACAAAACACACACAACTCTTTAATGACATTTTAGAGGGTTTTCTGGAGAGACCATTAAAACATGCATTAATCTTGCCATCTTTAACTAGACCTCTGTTCCATGTATTGATATGGACATTGTTCTACATGGTTCATAATTAATCAGATGCTTGATCTGCAGTGCTGGGACTACTGATATCCTTCTTTGTGAATGGGACAACCTAGGGCAGCTTACCACTAAGAGTGTTGGGTTACCACTCTCCTTATCCTAACATAAGATGACAGGCTTATGACCTGTAGGGAATAAAGAGGTCTTTGAACTGAGATTCACCTGGCATATGAGTGCAAGGAACTGTAACAATTAAGTGAAAAATTACATGTTGATTTGTGAGGTATTCGGCCCCTTTCTTCCAAATCTAGTATAAGGTAAGAGTCCATTTTCATTGCATTCCATGTAGATGTCGAATTTTCCCACAAAGTTTAGTTATAATTAATCAAAAATTCTTAGCTATATACATAAAGGGGACTAAGGTTGTGATGAATAGGAAGTAAAATGTAAAAAGTGGAGGATGTCTGTCAAGAGCCTGAGAACCAGAAGGAAACTTGAACATTCCCGAGCTCATAGAGCAAATGAGAATGACCTGGGCTACTTAAGGAAATCAAGGACTCGGAGTAAGTACAGAACTCCACCAAAGAGTAAAGATCTTTTTAGGGGTGCTACTCCAATCAGCATTCATTTTTTTTCCTGTGTTTCATATATACTACAACCATATTGTTATTATTTCTTGTGAAATAACCATCTTATCTACAAGACTATAAGTTTAGGAAAAGCAAGATCTATGTCTAAATAATTTATTATTTTATTCTTATGGCTAACATGATGATTGGCACATAGAACATGCTCAATGCATGCTTGTAGAAGAATGGACTGAAAGACTTTCACTCCCAGGGTGATTATGGACCAGATGACCTGAAGACATCTTTCTGTAAAACACTTAGAAATGCTGCATTACAGGTAGTGAAAAAGAGAAAAGTCCCATAAATTCTAGCAGGAGGAGGAGAAGAGCAATGATTGTAAAATAAGTCCAAAGCTTTCTCTATAACAAAGGCCTACTCTCTCTGTGGGAAGAGACAGCCGGAGCACGTTGTTATATCTAAAAGAAAAGCAATTACCAGATTCTCGACACTCTCCCAGACATCCTGCCTCACTGAAAGAGGGAAAAAAATGCCGAGAAACACTGTGAAGGTCACAGACCAGAAACATGAGCCCACTAAAAAAATGAGATTTAATCATAAATTTATAGTGTCATGAATCAATGTCAATGTAGAGTGATGGTGAGAACACTAGACCAAGAGGCAAGGGTTGAAAATCCTAGTCAGGAGTGTGGCCTCAGGCAAATCAGATGACATCTCTCTCTGCCTCAGAATTTTTACATGTAAAATCAGTAGACTGAAACAGGAGGAATTTGAGATATGGGAATTGGCTTTATGGTTGGCAGTTAAGATAACTTGAACAATATATGTTTTTATATTTCATCTCAGCAACAGTCACTTGGTAATTTGACTAATTTTGCATTTCACATTGTTAGTAAATCATTAAAATTGTGATATAATAAATGAATAGTTTAAAAAAGCTTTTTTATATAATTATGCTAGATATTCCAATGTAACATTGATTGTATAATACTTGCGATAGTCATTATGATTAATATTTATTGGCTGCTCATTCTGGACAGGCCCTCCGGTCACTTCTTTACATGTGATATTTCATTTGATTGTCACAACAACTCCATGGGGAAATGTTGTTGTCTTCAGTTGGATTCTCCCCAGAGAAGAGCTCTGGGTGTGAATAGCTTATTAGAAGGGTGATCATAAGAATTGTGAGTGGGTCCAGAAGTGGGATAGGGAAGAGAAGGGACGAGGGAAATAATGAGCTTATTACTGCTGTGAGCAACCGAGGCTCTAATCTTTCCAGGACCATCTGAAAGACTGTTTTGAAGCACACATCAGAACTGTACCACTGAGTGAGGGTACCCCGGGCATCTGTCTGCTGATGCTCACCATCCTGGGCTGAAGGTACGTCTTATATTTGAAGCCTGCCTGGAGAGAGGGCAAGCACAGTCCCGTGACTGAGGATACTTTCTGGCAGAGATTTCGGGAGATGAGCATGGGAGATTTGTGCCAGGAGGCTGGGGAGGCTGCAGAATGAAAGGCAAGGAATCAAGGATATCTGGTGCAACTTTTTACTTATTCATTTTTATAAATTAAGAAAATACCCGAGGACACACAGTTTGCAAGTGGAGGAACTAAGCTTTGAAACGCCAGGCAGTTGGGCCTCAGAGTGTGTGTTCTCTTTTGAAATGGAGATTTAGTAAAAATTCATCAGGGCCTCCAAAGCAGGCAATCTGCCTCATTTTGCAATAGTTATAAGAACTTAAGGACATACTAATAATACCATTTTGGAAGATTAAATGTCATTTTAAAATGCTGAGTTTTAACCTTCAAGTTTTAATGCACTCTGAAATATTGGCCTTTGATAGGTGAAAGCTTATTTTGATTTTTTTTAATCTCAAAAATACTCTTTTTTACCCAAAGAGACAATGCAAATTTTTATGCAACACTCATTCATTTCTCTACCCCATCATTCATTTACTTACTTCTTAATGTTCAGAAGCTTCCTTTGTTCACCTCTTTTTATATGAAGATTTTTTCCCTCCAGTCATTACCCATCGTTAGTATCATTTGTGAGGACTACAGAAGAGCTTGCCTCCAAGTTCCCCGTTGCACCATCTCTATACATTTTCAAAGGAATATCTTAAACATATGTTACTGGAAAGCATTTCTGTGAAGGGAAAAAGGCATAAAAATGAAGGTGACATTTACTTACTTCTTAATTTGCTTTTCTGTAGGCGTTCCTGCAAATTGTTGCTCCAGCTTGTAGGAGAGGTTCCCAAAATGTGGCTCCTCAACCCCGAGTTGCTGCGTGCTTCATCATCTGTCCTCCCTCCTGTGTGCTCTACAGGGAACTGGAGCAAATAAAAGAGATAGGGCACCAGTTGACTGAGGAAATCTGGGTTTATCATCTAGTGAAAATGATCTGAAATCCCAGATTTGAAGGCAAATTTTAAAGGCGTTAGTGAATATAAGCAATCTCCTCCTTAGTGGATGTCTCTTACCAGGTGGAGCAAAATGCTTCTCACTTTATAAGGGACATCGCGGTCTGATGTATTAACTTTAAGATGGGGTGAGAAAAGGGGGAGAGTGAACAGAATTTGCAGCAGCACGGGAGAAACATCCTGTGCTGACTGGGTGTCCAGCGCTGTACCCCGGAAGAACTGGTGAGCAATCTTCAAATGATCACAGCCTTAGAAACCCTCCACAGTTTCCATTGGAATTAAAAACTGAGGTGCAAAGCAAGATGTGTATGAAAGGCACACATGTGAATAATGAGGAGACTGGACTGGAATGGAATGAGATGGGTATGCCACAGTGTCCTCTAGTTTAATTTGGGGGAATGTGTATATTTGATGAAGACCCTTGAACAAAAGGGTGGGATGGGAATCTCATATCTGTCAATCATTAGCCATATACCCTTGGACAGGTTGCTTAAACTGTACCTCACTCTATAATATAGAGAACATAATAGTCATTATAAGATTTAAATATTACCTTATACCCATGCCATTATTATTTTTATACTAATGCCCATACATAGTTGTGATTTATATTTATAATGTTCTGGTTTAAAAACGTATTTCTTCTGAACCTTTTATTAATATTTCAGTTTTACGTGATCCATAGAAAGCCCAAATGAAGCTGAATTAAGGAAAAGATAATTGGCTCACCTTATTGAAAGGTTAGGGAACCAGGGCCTTCAGGAAGAGCTGGACTTGGCCATTTGCGGCATGTGGTCCTGACAAGTCCTGTCCAGCCCTCCTCAGCTCTGTGTTCATCTAGGCTGGCTCAGGAAGTCCAAGGTGAAGGTGAGGCTAATTTGAACACTGTTGATGGAGGAAGTCTCTATGGTGCTGGCAACTGATTCCACTTGCCCAACATCACATGGAATCCTGCTTGGTGAATTCTGACTTTTATGGGCCTGGCAGAAAAGGGCAGGATGCCGCGGGTACTTGCCATCACCAAACGCAGGTGAGCGCCCACTGAAGCCCATGAGGATGGCTGGCAGAAAGCTGTTCTTCATGGCTCTCACAGAGACTGTTTCCTGCTTACTTCATGCCTGGCCACCAAGATGGAAGGCTGCTCATGATGCCTTGTGTCCACGGACCCTGGCTTTGCTCTAAGACTAAAGGGTGATGACCTCATGCTCCATGGATGTCACTCCGAGGTGACACTGTTACAACTCTTTCAGAAGTCCAACATAGGCCTTTTCCTCATATTTGCTCGGAAGGATAAAGGTCATCACAAATTTTTAGTCCTTGGCTATGAACTAGGATTAAAAATGTGCTTTGGTGCCTGACCAGGCAGTGGCGCAGTGGATAGAGCGTCGGACTGGGATGTGGAAGACCCAGGTTCAAGACCCCGAGCTCACAAGCTTGAGTGCGGGCTCATCTGGCTTGAGCAAAAAAAAAAAAAATAGCTCACTAGCTTGGACCCAAGGTTGGTGGCTTGAGCAAGGGGTTACTCGGTCTGCTGAAAGCTTGTGGTCAAGGTACATATGAGAAAGCAATCAAAGAACAACTAAAGTGTCGCAACAAAAAACTGATGATTGATGCTTCTCATCTCTCCGTTCCTATCTGTCTGTCCCTATCTATCCCTCTCTCTGACTCTCTGTCCCTGTAAAAAAAGGGACAGAGCTTTCTGAAAGATTTGTTTTGCTGTCTTTAATCGGGGGATGCCCCTGAGGTAGAGAGGCATCAACTGTATGTTGCATCTAAAACAGCAGTTCTCAACCTGTGGGTCGCGACCCCGGCGGGGATCGAATGACCAAAACACAGGGGTCGCCTAAAGCAATGAGAATACATTCCGAATCATAACTATAGCAAAATTACAGTTATGAAGTAGCCACCAAAATTATTTTTTGGTTTGGGGTCACCACAACATGAGGAACTGTATTGCGGGGTCACGGCATTAGAAAGGTTGAGAACCACTGATCTAAAAGAACAATGGATCTCGACACAGCACTTCTGGGATCCACCAGATATTCACTGGCGCTTGTTAACAAGTCTGACTCCACTGAGGTGTTGGTTCCAGTCACCTACTTCTATCCACTGTATCCCAAACTCAGAGTTAAGAATATACCAAGAAATTGAGGAATACGAGTCAAATATGTTTGTATACACAGGAATACATGTTCATCTCAGATATGAGCTGAGGGAGGTCTTAAATATGGGAAGTAACTGCTCAGTAGAAATGTGCAGAATGAATCCATGTCTGTGAGTGTCTGTGGAGAGCGGGACCCCGGGGAGCTGTCACAGTGGAGTGGTGAGGAGGAAGGCTCTGCAACCACACTCCGGTTTGAATCCTGGGGTCACTACTGACCAGCTAGCTCAGCCTTGGGCGAGTTATGACTCTCTCTAGTGCCTCAGTTTTACCATTCGTAACACAAGAGTAATAATAATGCCATGAGGGATGGCTCATTCAAGGATTAAATAAGTTAATCTATGCAAAGCTCTTTGAACACCCTCAGAATATAGCAGCACTATGGAAGTCTTAGATATCATTTTTTAAAGATACATCTAAATGTTAATTCCAAGATTCAAAATTAAATCATCTGTGTGCAATGAATACTGATTATTATCATATTTCAGTAGAGGGATTTTAAATTCTTTTAAAATCTAAACACTTTGGAGAAAAAAGCCTAACACCTCACTATTATTTAATAAGCCCCACATACAGGTTGGTGTATTGATGTCTGATAGGAATTGAACAGAAAAAGATCACACCACTGGGAAATTAGCAACAGATACCACATAAATTCATTAGTGACTTGAAACAATTTATATAATTGAAAATCTTATTATGAAGGACTAAAGCAGAATTTTGTGAAAAGCTTTAGAAGGAAATCTTGTAAAAGCCACTGAATAATAACAGAAGATGTGTTCACAATGAAGAACTGAACACTTCATGGAACTGAGCCCCAGCAAGACATTACCCAGAAGAAGGGAAGGGCTCCATGGGACGGGATCCAGGATCCAGGATCCGAAATAGAGACCCTTCTCTGGGGCTGGAGGAGGGACCAGAACCCAAACAGCCTGGAGAGATGACTAGCATGGTTTGGAAAGTTAAACCAATACTCCGGCAGTCCCAAGATTTGAAAGAAAATAGGCTTTAGTTATTCTGGGCCTAGCAATATTTCCTGCCATTTCCTGCATTGTTCTGTGTTGCTCACAGCTAGTTTTTATTGCTGTCCATTTGATATCTGCTTGTCTTGGAAAACGTAGTGGATGCCATGGCGCATTACCCAAAGGGCGGCACAAGGTTCCCTGTGCTGACAGATTGCTCCTGGCGGAGACCCTCTCTGAGAATTGCCCTCAACTGCTGACAGGCGCACCGCCCAAGGCGTTGCTCCCCCTCTGGGTGGCTGGTCTCCAGTGACTGCTGGATATGGGGATGCCTTGCTTTTATATGGGATGCTAAAGGATCTGCCCAGCTCCAGAGCCCCCTCCATGGGATCAGCCAAATGCTCTCACCACGTATCAGAGTCCCACTTCACTCTGTGCCCAACTTCATTTTCTTCCCTCCCCACCTCACCCCTCCCTTCTCTCCTTCCCCAACCCCACCCTTTTATTTCATAATTGTCCATCCCAGGGACACTCCCCAATAAACTCTGCATTCAGATCTCCTTCTGTTTCCTAGGGAAGCACACCTCAGGCATAAGGCTGTTCTAAGTATCTTTGTACATTTAAGGGTGAAGCATTAGAAGACTAAACAGGATTTTTCCACCCAACTTTTAGGATTCACTCTAGAGTTTTTGAAGGGGGATTCATTGGGTTGTGCTCAAATATCAGGATTCAATGTTCTGTCTGGTGGCTCTACCCCAACCAATAGCATGTTTAAAGTTGGGCAGGATGAAATTCTGATTCTCTGAAGAAGTCAGGAGCAGGGGTGTGGGGCCATGAGGACACTGGCAGTGGCAGGGAGCTGGGGTGAGGCACAGGACTAAAGGCTGGGTAGTTAATTACAGGACTGCATGGGAAGTCACTGAGCCTCATGTTCCCTCACCTTGGTTCATTCCCCAGACACCTGCATCCAGGCCTCCCTCAGCCTCACCTGGGGGCTTCCCGAGCAGCAGTGCACAGAGCTGTCCTTGCCACTGGCTGACTTCCAGTCAGTTTACTTGCTTTCAGCCCAATGCCTCAAGCCAGCCTTCTGTGAACCTGAACTCAGCACCTGAGCATGCCAGAGAATCCCTAGACCTAATTAGTTCCTGTCCTCTGCCGACACTTGCTTCGTCTTCACTGATCACTGAACTGGTTACAGACCCCTACATGTCTGCCTTTTAACATCTGTCCTCATCTCTCTTCTGTTGCTATCTGATATCTTGACCTTTCTGCCTGTCTTGTAGCTTTTTTATTTCTTTACTATTTCCCTAAATCTCTGTCCACTCCGCACCACCTACATTTAATTAAGCATCTAATCTCTTAAAATATATTCTTAGGAAAATAATGTTCAATAAGCCCTTATTTAATAAAAAACAAAAACAGATCCATTCTGTCCCATCTCTATAAATAAAATGTCAAATTTTGATTTTAACAAAAAAACAAACAAACAAAATACAAGTTCTGCTACTTCCTTTTCTTCTTTCTCCTCATCATGATTCATGTATTGGGCTATTCACACCACTTCCTCTCCTGGGAGAGGATGTGCAACACTGGTCCCCCTGGTGCTCAGGACCCATGCCTCTAGTCTCCTGTTGTTGACGTGAAGCCCACCTCAGTTACCAGGGTGTGCCAGGTGTATGTGGATCACTCCCTTCCACCCCCTTGGCCACCTTTTGCTGTTGTTGCTGTGGGTTGTTCTGAGAGAGCTCTGCTTTCCCTTTCTTCACGGACTCGTGCATTCTGAGCCCAGAGGACCAGTGCTGACACACCCGACATCCTCCAGCCTCCCCTGCAGACAGAGCACCAGGCTGCATGGAATGAAGACACCATTCCTGCCCGTGAGAGAGGAACTGCAGGACGGCCTTGCATGGCGCGTGCTTACTGCAGGACGGCCTTGCATGGCGCGTGTTTACTGCAGGACGGCCTTGCATGGCGCGTGCTTACTGCAGGACATCCTGGCATGGCGCGTGCTTACTGCAGGACGGCCTTGCATGGCGCGTGCTTACTGCAGGACGGCCTTGCATGGCGCGTGCTTACTGCAGGACATCCTGGCATGGCGTGTGCTTACTGCAGGACATCCTGGCATGGCGTGTGCTTACTGCAGGACATCCTGGCATGGCGCGTGCTTACTGCAGGACGGCCTTGCATGGCGTGTGCTTACTGCAGGACGGCCTTGCATGGCGTGTGCTTCCCTCCGCTCTGCTCAGACAGCACTGCCGTCCTGCAGCCACCAAGGAAGCCTGTGGAAGTTTGAGACCAACTGCTTTCCCTCTTGTAGATGACTGAGTTTAGCCAAAAAACCAAGGGATTCTTGTCTTTCTCTTTCTTTTTTTTTTTAAATTAAATGTATTAGGGTGACATTGGTTAATAAAAATAAATAAGTTTCTTTCAGTTCAGTAAATTTGTTGGAGGATGAGTTGATGTTGATCATCTTAAACCATTGTGTACTTTTCACATATTCATACCAAGGTGATTCTTTAACTTATGAAAATTGTATTGTATCTTTAAAAAATAAAAAATGAATAGCCTGACCTGCGGTGGCGCAGTGGATGAAGCATCAACTTGGAATGCTGACGTCGCCGGTTTGAAACCCTGGGCTTGCCTGGTCAGGGCACATATGGGAGTTGATGCTTCCTGCTCCTCCCCCCTTCTCTCTCTCTCTTTCTAAATGAATAAATTAAAAAATATTCAAAAAGTGAATAGATTTTCTTTTTTCTTATTCTATTCTCTTTGGAAAATAGTCATCATATGAGGATGGCTTAACTTTGTCTGACTTTTGTACCAACTGGCTTCTCCCAGGGTTTCATCTCGCGGTCGTTCCATTACCAGTGCCTTCTACACACTTAACCTGAGCCTCCCCTTCCCACCCACACTGGGTCTTCGGTGCAACTCTTATTTTTGTCATGGTTTCAGTCTCATTTGCTATTCATATTGCTAGCTTTTGTTTTGTTTTTTTACAGAGACAGAGAGAGAGTCAGAGTGAGGGATAGACAGGGACAGACAGAGAGGAACGGAGAGATGAGAAGCATCAATCATTAGTTTTTTGTTGCGCATTGCGACACCTTAGTTGTTCATTGATTGCTTTCTCATATGTGCCTTGACTGCGGGCCTTCAGCAGACCGAGTAGCCCCTTGCTCGAGCCAGCGACCTTGGGTCCAAGCTGGCGAGCTTTTTGCTCAAGCCAGATGAGCTCGTGCTCAAACTGGCAACCTCGGGGTCTCGAACCTGGATCTTCCGCATCCCAGTCTGACGCTCTATCCACTGCGCCACCGCCTGGTCAGGCTCATATTGCTAGCTTTGATGCTGTCTGTTATTAGAAGAATTCCCTTCTCTCATTTCATTTTTTTCCACACAAAATTCACGATTGTTTTACCTGCCTCAAGAGAATGAATACTTATTTTTAAACTTCTGAGTTGAATGAGTTCCTTAGGTATTTTGGATATTAACCCCTTATCAAATACATGGTGTGTAAATAGTTTATCCCATTTTATAGGTTGCCTTTTTATTTTGTTGATTGCAACAACCCCAGTTTTAATAAGAGGAAAACATGTTAGCTATAAAGTGATAGGTGAATGCATATAGTGCAAATGTTAATCAAAATAAAGGTAGAATGTTTACATTATTACCCCCAAAGTAGAATTCTATACAAGAAAATTGCCAGGAATAAAAATACACATGACCTAATAATAGAGATTAATGCAATAGACTGAGATAGCAATCTTAAGAATGCACATTTGGAAGTATTTGGAAACCTCATCTATTCCCTTCCAGTAATCAATAAAGTAAATACATAGAAAATGAGTAAGGATATAAAATAACTAAACAACCCTAAACTAACTGGATTTAATTGATGTCAACAGCACATTCTAATCAACAACAATTGAATATACATCATTCTCAAGGCACATATTCTCCACAGTGTACCACAGTATAGGCATAAAACAGACAACACATTTTAATGTATTAGAATCATACAGATATGATTCTCTGACCACAGGAAAATTTAAAAGGGAATAAAATATTTCTAGAAAATACTCAAATATTTGAAAATTAAAAATTGCACATCTGAATAACCCAGGGTCAAAAAAGAAGCAACAGAAGTTAGAAAGTATTCTCAAGTTAAAATGAAAATGCAACATACCAATGTTTGTTACACAGCTAATGCAAGCTTAAAGGGATATGTCGAGCATTAAATGCTTAGATTAAAAAGACATAAAGGTCTTAAAAAGCGATATAAACTTATAGCATGAGCAACTAGAAAAAGGAAGCAAATTAAATCTGAAATGAGCAAAAGAGGAGGGGAAAACAGCAGAAAGAGCAAAATTAAAGACATAGAAAGAGACAAGCAATCATATCAATAGCTAATTCTTTGAAAAAATTAGTAAAAATTTATAAAAATGTGGTCAGACTTTTGAAAAGAGACAAGGTGGGGAGAGATATTACAAATATAAGGATAAAAGTAAGACATCACTGCAATTCTACAGATAATTAAAAATAATAAGGATATATTAAGCAAAGAATAAAACAAAATTCAGACACAGACAACAATATGGTGATCGCAAGAGGGAAAAGGGGTGGGAGGTAGTAGAAGGTATAAAGGGGGTAAATGGTGATGGATGGAGACTTGACTTGGGGTGGTGAACACACAATACAGTGTACAGGTGATATGTTTTAGAATTGTAAACCTGAGTCTTATAATTTTATTAATCAATGTCACCCAAAATTCAATAAGAAAAACAAAAACAAATAAAAATAATTTAAAAAATCTTGGGGATGAGTAAAGAGGGAAGATATATGATAATGGAAAATATTTCACTTTGAGTGGTGGGCACACAATGAAATCAACAGTTTAAATGCTATAAAGATGTTTATCTGACACCTATGTACTCTTTTTCTTTCTTTCTTTCTTTATTTATTTTTATAAATAAATTTTTACTTTAATGGGGTGATATCAATAAATCAGGGTACATACATTCAAAGAAAACATTTCCAGGTTATCTTGTCATTTAGTTCTGTTGCATACCCATCACCCGAAGAGAGATCGTCCTCTGCCACCCTCCATCCAGTTCTCTCTGTACCTCTCCCCTCCCTCTCTCCCTCTTTCCCTCCCCCCACCCCCTGTAACCACCACACTCCTGTCCATGCCTCTTAGTCTCGCTTTTATATCCCACCAATGTATGGAATCCTGCAGCTCCTGTTTTTTTTTCTGATTCGCTTATTTCACCCCGCACAATGCTACCAAGACTCCACCATTCCCTTGTAAGTGATCCGATGTCATCATTTCTCCTAGCTGAATAGTATACCATGGTGTATATGTCATCCAGTCCTCTATTTTTTTTTACAGTGATTAAAAGCCTTTAAGAAAACTCTTGGCCAATACAGCAAGAATCCCTAAAAGAGTAGTGTCCTTAACATGTTCACCAAGTCCAAGTTGGCCCCATCACCGTGCCAAATCCCTGAAAAATGCAACCCAACCACAGTTCAGTCTGTTAGGAGCTGTCACAGGGAGCAGGAGTCCAGGAAAGTTCCCCACAGGAAAAGTCCGCATGGCACTGGAATTGTTGTCACCATTCTATACTTTGCAGCTCATGTCCAAGTCCCAATGACCGCTGCTTCTAGCTGGTAATGATTCGGGTAGACTGGAAAAAGCCATTTGCAGCATGTGTGGAAATGGAGCTTCTGTTCTCCTCTGCCTGGAGAGTTGAGACCAGGTTGCTTTTCCCTGGAGCTCTGTGACTGTGCCATGGTAAAGAGAACCTTGGGATACACTAAGCTGCGTGGCAAAGGATAATTCATAATACAAGTTGGCAAAAGGAGGAAAGAGAGCTCTAATTAGGAGTAGGTCCCAGCCTGAAATATGAGTGGGGCATTGAGGTAGGAGGGCTAAAGGAAACACTATATATTAAGCAAAGCAGCAGAAAATAGGACTATCAACACCCACAACAGAGATCTTTGAGGGAAGAATAAAAAACCTGACTATTCAGGCAAAACATAGTTAAATGGCCCTTGTGCAAATGAGATCAGTTTACCTGCTTCTTGGAAGAAATACCCTAGGCTCATCCACAGTGACACCTATGTACTCTTATTGATCAATGTCATCTTGTTTAATTTAGTTTCTAAATAAAAAAATATGTTAAAAGAATAATCTATGCTGCCAATTTTTTCTTCTTTTTCAAGTGAGAGGAAGGGAGATAGAAAACAAATTCTCACATGTGCCCTGACTGGGATCCACTCAGCAACCCCTGTCTGGGGCAATGCTGGCAACTGAGCTACTTTTTCTTTTAGCGCCTGAGGCAGAGGCTCCACAGAGCCATCTTCAGGGCCTGGGTCTAATGCACTCAAGCCAGTCAAGCCGTGACTGTGGGAAGGGAAGAGAGATAGAAGGGGAAGAGGGAAAGGGAGAGAGAAGCAGATGGTCACCCCTCCAGTGTGTCCTGACCAAGAATCAATCTCCGGACTTCCCCATGCTGAGCTGATGCTCTACTGCTGAGCCAACCAGCCAGGGCACATCCCAAAATTTAACAATATGGATGAAATAAACAATATTACTTAAAGTCGTCTACTGCCAAAGCTTATTCAAGAAAAATTTGACATTCTGGGCATGTCTCTATTTATTAAAAAAAAAAAAAAAGTTGAATTCATTGTTAAAAATCTTCCAATTAAAAAAAAAATCCAGGTCAGAATGGCCTCATTGGCAAATTATACAAAACATTTAAGAAATAAATATTAACAATTCTACATATAGTCTCTGAATAAATAAATGAAGAAAACATGTCTTAAGTCATTTAAAGAAACCAATATTACCTAATACCAAAATCAGACAAAGAAATTATAAGAAAACTATGGACCAATAGCTTTCACAAATATAGGTAAAAAGCAAATAAAAACTAACAATATATAAAAATAGCGATATGTGGTGAGAAAATAAGCCTTCAAATGCAAAGTATGTTTGACAATCAAATAATTAATGACCATATCTACAAACTAAAGAAGAAGAAACATATTGTCATATTAATACATATAGAAAATGCATATTATTGAATTCAACATTTATTCATGATAAAAGTGCTCAGTGTCAAGCTATAAAATTAAAATACATTTTTATTATCTAGTAATGAGCACATAATTTTTTAAAAATTCTCTTTAACAATAGCACAAATAATGTTAAATACTTAGGTACTAATCTAACAAAATATTCTCAAGATATGTTGGCTGGAAACTGTAAAAAACTGAAAGAAGTAATCAAAGAATATCTATTTTTAACTGGAGGTGGGGTTTTTTTTGTTTGTTTGTTTTTTTTTTTTTTTTTAAATAAATTTTTATTAATGGTAATGGGATGACATTAATAAATCAGGGTACATATATTCAAAGAAAACATGTCTAGGTTATTTTGTCATCAAATTATGTTGCACACCCCTCTCGCCAAAGTCAGATTGTCCTCCGTCACCCTCTATCTAGTTCTCTGTGCCCCTCCCCCTCCCCCTAACTCTCTCCCTCCCTCCCTCCCATGTCCTGCCCCCCCCCCCCCCCCACCCTTGGTAACCACCACACCTTGTCCATGTCTCTTAGTCTCATTTTTATGTTCCACCAATATATGGAATCATGTATTCTTGTTTTTTTCTGATTTGCTTATTTCACTCCTTATAATGTTATCAAGATCCCACCATTTTGCTGTAAATGATCTGATGTCATCATTTCTTATGGCTGAGTAGTATTCCATAGTGTATATGTGCCACATCTTCTTTATCCAGTCTTCTATTGAAGGGCTTTTTGGTTGTTTCCATGTCTTGGCCACTGTGAACAGTGCTGCAATGAACATGGGGCTACATGTGTCTTCACGTATCAATGTTTCTGAGGTTTTGGGGTATATACCCAGTAGAGGGATTGCTGGGTCATAAGGTAGTTCTATTTGTAGTTTTTGAGGAACCACCATACTTTCCTCCATAATGGTTGTACTACTTTACAGTCCCACCAACAGTGAATGAGGGTTCCTTTTTCTCCACAGCCTCTCCAACATTTGCTATTACCCTGTCTTGTTGATAATAGCTAATCTAACAGGAGTGAGGTGGTATCTCATTGTAGTTTTGATTTGCATTTCTCTAATAACTAATGAAGCTGAGCATCTTTTCATATATCTGTTGGCCATTTGTATCTCTTCCTGGGGAAGTGTCTGTTCATGTCCTCTTCCCAGTTTTTTATTGGATTGTTTGTTTGTTTGTTGTTGAGTTTTATGAGTTCTTTGTAAATTTTGGATATTAGGCCCTTATCTCTGAGCTGTCGTTTGAAAATATCAGTTCCCATATAGTTGGCTGTCTGTTTATTTTGATATCAGTTTCTCTTGCTCAGCAAAAACTTTTAATTCTGATGTAGTTCCCATTCATTTATCTTTGCCTTCACTTCTCTTGCCATTGGAGTCAAGTTCATAAAATGTTCTTTAAAACCCAGGTCCATGATTTTAGTACCTATGTCTTCTTCTATGTACTTTTATTGTTTCAGGTCTTATATTGTAGGTCTTTGATCCATTTTGAATTAATTTTAGTACACGGGGACAGGCTGTAGTCGAGTTTCATTCTTTTGCATGTGGCTTTCCAGTTTTCCCAACACCATTTGTTGAAGAGGACTTTCTTTTCTCCATTGGTGTGTTGTTGGCCCCTTTATCAAAGATTATTTTGACCATATATACTGTGGTTTTTATTTCTGGCTTTCCTATTCTGTTCCCTTGGTCTGAGTGTCTATTTTTTTGCCCAATACATGCTGTTTTGATTATCGTGGCCCTATAATATAGTTTAAAGTCAGGTATTGTAATGCCCCCAGCTTCATTCTTTTTCCTTAGGATTGTTTTGGCTATTCGGGGTTTTTTATAGTTCCATATAAATCTGATGATTTTTTGTTCCATTTCTTTAAAAAATCTCATAGGGATTTTGATGGGAATTGCATTTAAATTTGTATATTGCTTTGGGTAATATGGCCATTTTGATTATATTTATTCTTCCTATCCAAGAACAAGGAATATTTTTCCATCTCATTGTATCTTTTTCGATTTCCCTTAACAATGCTTTGTAATTTTCATTATATAGGTCCTTTACGTTCTTTGTTATGTTTATTCCTAGGTATTTTATTTTTTTTTGTTCGCAATCGTGACGGGGATTATTTTTTTGAGTTTCGTTTTTCTAATATTTCATTGTTGGCATATAGAAAGGCTATGGGACTTTTGTTATGTTAATTTTGTATCTGCCGACCTTACTGTATTGGTTTATGTTTCTAATAATCTTTTTGTGGAGGTCCTTCGGGTTTTTCGATGCTATAGGATCATATCATCAGCAAAAATGATAGCCCTTTACTTCTTCTTTTCCGATATGGATGCCTTTTATTTTCCTTTGTCTTGTCTGATTGCTCTGGCCAGAACTTCTAGCACCACGTTGAATAAGAGTCGGAGAGAGTGGACAACCCTGTCTTGTTCCTGATTTAAGATAGAAAAGTCCCTCAGTTTTATGCCGTTTAATAGGATGTTGGCTGATGGTCTTATCATATATGGCCTCTTATCATGTTGAGATATTTTCTTCTATACCCATTGGTTGAGAGTCTTAAACATAAAATTGTGTTGTATTGTTATCAAAAGCCTTTTCTGCATCTATTGATAAGATCATGTGGTTTTTTGTTCTTTGTTTTGTGATATGGTGTATTACATTAACCGTTTTGCGTATGTTGAACCATCCTTGAGACTTCTGGGATGAATCCCACTTGATCATGATGTATTATTTTTTTAATATGTTGTTGTATTCGGTTTGCCAGTATTTTGTTTAGTATTTTAGCATCTGTATTCATTAGAGATATTGGTCTGTAGTTTTTCTTTCTTTGTGCCATCCTTGCCAGGTTTTGGTATGAGGGTTTATGTTGGCTTTATAAAATGTGTTTGGAAGTATTGCTTCTTCTTCAATTTTTTGGAAGACTTTGAGTAGAATAGGAACCAAGTCTTCTTTGATATGTTTGATAGAATTCACTAGTATAACCTGTCTGGGCCGGACTTTTATTTTTGGGGAGGTTTTTAATAGTTTTTTCTATTTCCTCCCTGCTGATTGGTCTGTTTAGGCTTTCTGCTTCTTCATGACTCAGTCTAGGAAGGTTGTATTGTTCTAGGAATTTATCCATTTCTTCTAGATTGTTGTATTTGGTGGCATATAATTTTTCATAGTATTCTACAATAATTCTTTGTATTTCTATGATGTCTGTGTGTGATCTCTCCTCTTTCATTTTGGATTTATTTATTTGAGTCCTGTGTCTTTTTTCCTTGGTGAGTCTTGCTAAGGGTTTGTCAATTTTGTTGATCTTTTCAAAGAACCAGCTCCTTGTTTTATTGATTTTTTCTATAGTTTTTCTGTTCTCTATTTCATTTATTTCTGCTCTGATTTTTATTATCTCCTTTCTTCGGCTGGTTTTGGGTTGTCTTTATTCTTCTTTTTCTAGTTCCTTAAGGTGTGAAGTTAAGTGGTTTACTTCGGCTCTCTCTTGTTTGTTCATATAGGCCTGAAGTGATATGAACTTTCCTCTTATTACTGCTTTTGCTGCGTCCCAGAGATTCTGTCGTATTTTCATTTTCATTTGTCTGTATATATCTTTTGATTTCTGCACTTATTTCTTCTTTGACCCATTCATTTTTTAGAAGTATGTTGTTTAGTTTCCACATTTTGTGGGTTTTTCCCCTCTTTTTTGCAGTTGAATTCTAGTTTCAAGGCTAATGATCAGAAAATATGCTTGGTACAATTTCAATTTTTCTAAATTTGCTGATATTGTCTTGTTGGCCCAACATATGGTCAATTCTTGAGAATGTTCCATGTACACTAGAGAAAAATGTATACTCTGTCGCTTTGGGATGAAGTGTCCTGTAGATGTCTATCATATCCAGGTGTTCTAGTATTTCGTTTAAGGCCACTATATCTTTATTGATTCTCTGTTTGGATGACCGATCTAGAGCCGTCAGCGGTGTATTGAGGTATCCAAGTATGATTGTATTTTGTTAGTTTTTGTTTTAAGGTCAATAAGTAGCTGTCTTATATATTTTGGTGCTCCTTGGTTTGGTGCATATATATTAAGGATTGTTATGTCTTCTTGATTCAACTTCCCCTTAATCATTATGAAATGACCATTTTTGTCTCTGAGTACTTTTCTGTCTTGTAGTCAGCATTATTAGATATGAGTATTGCTACACCTGCTTTTTTTTGGGTGTTGTTTGCTTGGAGTATTGTTTTCCAGCCTTTCACTTTGAATTTGTTTTTATCCTTGTTGCTTAGATGTGTTTCTTGTAGGCAGCATATAGTTGGATTTTCTTTTTTAATCCATTCTGCTACTCTGTGTCTTTTATTGGTAAGTTTAATCCATTTACATTTAGTGTAATTATTGACACTTGTGGGTTCCCTACTGCCATTTTATAAATTGCTTTCTGTTAGTTTTGTATCTAGTTTGATTCTTCTCTTTTGTTTTTCTATCATTTGTTTTTGTTTGTTTGTGTTCCATACTTCTTTCCTCTGTTGCTACCTTTTTTAAGTCAAGTGTTTTTGTGGTGGTTTTTTTAAGGGTGGTTACCATTAAGTAATGAAAAGGGTACCTACCATATTCATTGTAGTACCCTATCTTATAAGTATTTCTGCACTTCATCGTCCTTTGCTACTGTTAATCTCCATCCTCTCCCCCCTTTTTTTCCTTTGTTGTCACAGTTTAAGTTTGGTTTTATTGTGTTCTTGGTGGAGCTGTTACTTGTGGTGTTGTTTTCTTTTGTTCTTTGAATCTGGTTGGAAAACCCCCCTTAGTATTTCCTGGAGTGGGGGCTCTCTGTTGATAAATTCTCTCATCTTTTCTGTATTTGTGAATGTTTTTATATCTCCTTCATACTTGAAGGATAGCTTTGATGGGTATAGTATTCTTGGCTGAAAGTTCCTCTCTTTCAGGGCTTTAAATATTGGGGTCCACTCTCTTCTAGCTTGTAGAGTTTCTGCTGAGAAATCTGATGATAATCTAATAGGCCTTCCTTTATATGTTGTACTCTTCTTTTCCCTGGCTGCCTTGAGAATTTTTTCTTTGTCATTGGTTTGTGTCATCTTTATTATGATGTGCCTTGGAGTGGGTTTGTTGGGTTAAGAAAACTTGGTGTTCTGTTTGCTTCTTGAATTTGAGGCTTTAGTTCCTTCCACAGGCTTGGGAAGTTCTCGTCCTATTATTTGTTTGAGTATATTCTCCATTCCATTTTCTTTCTCTTCTCCCTCTGATATACCTATTATTTCTTATGTTATTCTTTCTGATGGAGTCAGACAATTCCTGTAGGGCTTTCTCATTTTTATTATTTTTGAGTCTCTTTCTTTCTTCTCTCTGTTGTGCCTCAAGTTGTTTGTCTTCTATTTCACTAATCCTATCTTCAATCTGGGCTGTTCTGTTAGCTAAGCTTGTTACCTCGTTTTTCAGCTCGTGAATTGAGTTTTTCATTTCTGTTTGATTTGTTTTTATAGTTTCAATTTCCTTGGTAATATATTCTTTGTGTTCATTGAGTTGTTTTCTGATCTCCCTATATTGCCTTTCTGTGTTTTCTTGTATATCTCTGAGTATTTTTAACATTTTTATTTTAAATTCTCTGTCATTTAGCTCCAAGGCTTCCAATATGTTAAGTCTTTTCTCCATAGATTTTTCCACATCTATTTGTGTTACCTCTCTTTCTTTTGTATCCATAATATTCGATTTCCTCTTTCTTATCGGCATCTGAGGGTAGTCTTATTGATAGCACGCAGGCGCACTCCCTGGCGGCTTGAATGAGCGTCGCTGTGGTAGCTTCCTCCACACCCTCGTCTCTCAGATTCAAGTGATAACAGTCCTTTTGCTTTCAGTTTGTGTAGAACTCCGGAATGCTCCGAGGATAAATTTTTCTGTTTCTAGTTGATAAATTTGTTGTGATTTAGGGGAGAGCTGTCGGACGCGCTTCTCACGGCGCCATTTCCGTGACGTCACTTGTTGTTTGTTTTTTTATTAATTTTACTAGGGTGACATGAATAAATCAGGGTACATATGTTCAAAGAAAACATGTCCAGGTTATCTTGTCGATCAATTATGTTGCATACCCATCACCCAAACTCAGATTGTCCTCCGTCACCTTCTATCTAGTTTTCTTTGTGCCCCTCCCCCTCCCCCTTTCCCTCTCCCCCCATAACCACTACATTCTTATCACTGTCTCTTAGTCTCGTTTTTATGTCCCACCTACATATGAAATAATGCAGTTCTTGTTTTTTTCTGATTTACTTATTTCACTCCGTATAATGTTATCAAGGTCCCACCATTTTGTTGTAAATGATCTGATTTCTTATGGCTGAGTAGTATTCCATAGTATATATGTGCCACATCTTCTTTATCCAGTCTTCTATTGAAGGGCTTTTTGGTTGTTTCCATATCTTGGCCACTGTGAACAATGCTGCAATGAACATGGGGTTGCATGTGTCTTTACATATCAATGTTTCTGAGTTTTGGGGGTATATACCCAGTAGAGGGATTGCTGGGTCATAAGGTAGTTCTATTTGCAGTTTTTTGAGGAACCACCATACTTTCTTCCATAATGGTTGTACTACTTTACATTCCCACCAACAGTGAATGAGGGTTCCTTTTTCTCCACAGCCTCTCCAACATTTGCTATTACCTGTCTTGTTAATAATAGCTAATCTAACAGGTATGAGGTGGTATCTCATTGCAGCTTTGATTTACATTTCTCTAATAACAAATGAAGATGTAACTGGAGTTTTTTATGTTGTTTTTTTATAAGTTCTTTAAAAATATTGGATAAGCCTGACCAGGCGGTGGCACAGTGGATAGAGCATTGGACTGGGATGCTGAGGTCCCAGGATTGAGACCCCGAGGTCCCCAGTTTGAGTGCGGGCTCATCTGGTTTAAGCAAAGCTCACCAAATCAGACCCAAGATCTTTGGCTCGAGCAAGGGGTTACTCGGTCTGCTGTAGCCCCACAGTCAAGGCAGATATGAGAACAACAATCAATGAGCAACTAAGGTGTTGCAACGAAAAACTGATGATTGATGCTTCTCATCTCTTTTCGTTCCTGTCTGTCTGTTCCTATCTACCCCTCTCTCTGACTCTCTCTCTGTCTCTATAAAAAAAAATATATATATATGATAATAACCACTTATTAAATATGTCATTGCACGTTGTCTTTCATTTTGTTAATTATTTCCTTTGCTGTAAAAAATCTTTTTAGTTCTATATAGTGGCATTTGGTTATTCTTTCTTTTGTTTTCCTTGCCCAAAGATAGATATAGATATAGATATAGATATAGATATAGATATAGATATAGATATAGATATAGATATAGATATAGATAGATATAGATATGTAGTGTTACAAGAAATGTCCAAGATTTTACTGCCTATGTTTTCTTCTATAATTGTTATGGTTTCAAGTCTAAAATTTAATTCTTTAATCCATTTTGAGCTTATTCTTGTGTATCATATAAAAAGGTGATCTAGTTATATATTTTTTGCACATATTGGTCTAACATTGCCAACAGTATTTATTGAATAGACTATCTTTACCCCAGTGTATGTTTTTGCCTCCTTTGTCAAATGTTAACTGACTATAAAGGCATGGGTTTATTTCTGGGCTCTCAATTCTGTCACAATTGATCTCTATGTCTCTTTTTATGCCAGTACCATGCTGTTTTTGCTAATTATGGCCTTGCAGTATAGTTTGATTTTAGGTAGCATGATTCCTCCAACTTTGTTTTTCTTTCTCAAGATCACATTTGCTATTATTCAGGATCTTTGTGATTCCATATAAATTTTTGGAATATTGCTTCTAGTTCTATAAAATATGCCATTGGTTTCTTGATAAGAATTGTGTTGAACCTCTAGATTGTTTTGAGTAGTATAGACTTTTTTTTTTCTTTTTAACAGAAACAGGGAGAGAGTTAGAGAGAGGGACAAAGGGATAGACAGATAGAAAGGAAGGGAGATGAGAAGCATCAATTCTTCACTGTGGCTTCTTAGTTATTATTCATTGGTTACTTTCTCATATGTGCCTTGACTGGGGGACTACAGCAGAAACGAGTGACCCTTTGC
This sequence comes from Saccopteryx bilineata, assembly GCF_036850765.1. Classification (NCBI taxonomy): domain Eukaryota; kingdom Metazoa; phylum Chordata; class Mammalia; order Chiroptera; family Emballonuridae; genus Saccopteryx; species Saccopteryx bilineata. The sequence continues at coordinate 101,884,022 of NC_089491.1, read as the reverse complement.
TCAAGCCAGTGACTTTGGGCTCAAGCCAGTGACCTTGGGCTTCAAGCCTGCAACCTTTGGGCTCAAGTCAGCACGTTCAAGCCAGCGGCTCTGCGCTCAAGCTGGTGAGCCCATGCTCAAGCCGGATGAGCCTGCTCTCAAGCCTGTGACCTCGGAGTTTCAAACCTGGGCCCTCCATATCCCAGTCTGATGCTCTATTTATTGCACACCACCTGGTCAGGGAGCATAGACATTTTAATTACGTTAATTCTTCCTGCTTATGAACACGGTATATACTACCACTTACTTGTATCTTTTTCAGTTTCTTTATTCAGTGCCTTATAATTTTTGGAGTACAGATCTTCTACTTATTTGGTTAAATTTATTCCTAGATATTATTTTGAAACAGTTATGAATGGGATTCTTTTTCTTTCTTTTCTTTTTTTTTTTTTAGTTTCTCTTACTAGTAGTTCATAATTGGTTTATAAAAACACAACTGATTTCTGGGTATTTATTTTGTATTATGCTACTTTTCTGAATTAATTCATCAGTTCTAGTAGTTTTTTGTTGGAATTAATAAGGTTCTCTATATACAGTATCGTGTCATCTGCAAGTAACACCAACCTCTTCCTATCCACAAACAAATCAATTAAAAACTGGACAAAAGACCTGAATAGATATTTCTCTAAAGAGTGTTGCAGATGGTAGAGACATGAAAAGATGGTAAAATTTGCTAATCAATGGATAAATGCAAATTAAAGCCACAGTGACGTGTCATCTGGCTACCATCAACATATCAACAGACAACAAGTGTTGGTGGAGAGGTGGAGAACAGGAACCCTCAGAACCTGCTGGTAGGAATGCAGACTGATGCAGTCAATATGGAAAGCAGTATGGAGTTACCTCAAAAGATTAAAAATGGAACTGCCTTGTGACCCAACAATTTCACTTCTAGAACTTTATCTGAAAAAACTAGAAACACTAATTTGAAAGAATATATGCACCTGATGTTCACTGCAGAATTGTTTACAATAGCCAAGATTTAGAAACAGCAAAAGTGTCCATCACTAGATAAGTAAATAAAAAAATATGTGGTACATTTACACAATTGAATACTTTTTGGCCATAAAAAAGAAGGAAATTTTACTTTGTGACAGCATGGATGGACGTGGAGAGCATTATGCTAAGTGAAATAGGCCAGTCAGAGAAAGATGAGCACCATATGATTGCCCTTATATGTGGAATCTAATGAACAAAATGAATTAACAAGCAAAATAGAGACAGACTCATACATAGAGAGCAGGCTGAGAGATGGTGGGGGGGGTTGGTGGGGGAAGTGGAGGGATTGAGCAAAGAAGCAAAAAAGAGAAAAACTCATAAACGTGGATTACAGTGTAGAGGCTGCTGGGGAGGGAGTTGGGTAGAGGAGAGTATAGTGGAGATGAATTGCAATGGACAAACACTTGACTTGAGGTAATGGACACACAATACAGTGTACAGAACTGTGCACTTAAAACCTATATAAATATGTTAACCAGGGCCACCCAATAAATTGAATAAAAAGAAAAATGCAGGCCCTGGCCAGTTGGCTCAGTGGTAGAGCGTCGGCCTGGTGTGTGGAAGTCCCGGGTTTGATTCCCGTCCAGGGCACACAGGAGAAACACCCATCTGCTTCTCCACCCCTCCCTCTCTCTTTCTACTCTGTCTCTCTCTTCCCCTCCCACAGCCAAGGCTCCATTGGAGCAAAGATGGCCCGGGCGCTAAGAATGGCTCCACGGCCTCTGTCTCAGGAGCTAGAGTGGCTGTGGTCACAACAGAGCAACGCCCCGGATGGGCAGAGCATCGCCCCCTGGTGGGCATGCTGGGTGGATCCCGGTCGGGTGCATGCGGGAGTCTGTCTGACTGCCTCCCCATTTCCAGCTTCAGAAAAATACAAAAAAATAAAAGTAAAAAAATAATAATATCTAAAATTTGAGAGATTTTTATGGATTTGAAGGCTCAATATTGTTAAGATATCAATCATATAAAATTGAGCTATAGAGTCAACAAAATCATAAATTTCCACTAGACATAAAATAGCTTCTTATGAAATTCATATGAAAAGGCAAAGGAATAGAATAGCCAAAATAATTTTACAAACAAACAACATTGGAAGACTTACACTACATAAAGAAAAAAACCTCAAAGTGGATCATTGATATAAATATATATCTTAAAACAATAAAACTTCTAAAATCAATCTTTAGAATTTGTCATTGTGAGTTGGGCAAATATTGTTCCAAATCACTACGTAGGGAGGAAAAAAGATAATTTGGACTTAGTCAAAATTTTAATCCTTTTTCTTTAAAAGACATTGTAAAGAATACAAAAAATAAGTGATAGACTGCAAAAATATGTATTGCATATATATCTAATAAAAGACTAACTTTCAAAATGTATAAATAACTCAAAATTAGTAATATGAAAACAAACAATCCAATTATAAAATTTTGTTACAAAAGATTTGAACAGATACTTCATGAAAGAAGATACACAGATGTGAAATAAACACACAAAAGACCATGCAAATTAAAACACAATAAAATACCATTAAATACTTTTTAGAACGGCAGCAATCTGACACTACCAATGTTGCACACATTTATGAGAGGTTTACACAGGGCAATTGAAACTCATACATTGCTGGTGTGAATGTAAAATGGTATGGCTACTTTGAAAAATAGCTTGACAGTTTCTTACAAAGTTGAATACACACTTCCCAGATGACCTAGCAAAACCATTATTAAGCATTTTCCCAAGAGAAATGAAAACTCATGTTTACTCAAAACCTATATGCACGTGTTTTCGTGGCTGTATTCATCGTGCCTAAAGCTGGAAGTTCCGGAAATGTCTCTAAACTAGGGAATGAAATGTACTTCCACACAAAGGAATGCCGCTCAGATAAGAACAATCTACTGACGCATAGCACTTCACAGGTGAATCTCAAGTTCATTACACCAAGGCTGCATACTATAGGATTCCATTTATGTACCATTCTAAATGTTAAAAAAAATTGTGGGAATAAAAAACACAGTAGCTGCTGACAGTGACTGAACATGGGAAGAGGGGTTAATTAAACAGGATACAAGAAAGTCTGCCTATGAATTCATATCTCCATCCTCGCTGTTAACAGATCATGTTTGGTTGTATTAAACAGTCACACAGAGCTATGATTTCCTGGCTCATGAAAGCAATAATAAATTCCATTTTGAAGATACCCTTCCCTCTGTATGTATCAAACAGATGGCATTACTTGAAATAGGAAGAGAGCCTTGTATGGGTGTGAGTTTTCTGCTAAGTGTCTGTGAATATCACTGTGAGAAGTAGGAGTGAGGAGAAAGGAGATAAGTAAGAAGATGAAAAATTCCATCTTTCTTCTCTCCATCTGCCAGACTAATTAAAAACAAAACTAAACAATGCATTTATATTTAGTCTCATTTGTTACTATTATTGTTATGATCAACCTAAGTATCTACTTTAAATTATTTTTAAAGTAAGAAGTAAAGCTGCTAGGATTTTTACTTCATGAAAATGTTAAAATATCACACCAGAGATGTAAAACTACTTGTCCTGTTTTAGTTTCCTTTTATTCCACTTTATAATAGTTCATCAGAGTTAGAACTTGTAGCTTAGAAGTATTTACTAAAACACTTTTATATAAAGAATCCTTAACTCTGTCTGACCAGGCGGTGGCTCAGTGGATGGAGCGTTGGACTGGGATACAGAGGACCCAGGCTCGAGACCCGGAGGTCCCCAGCTTGAGCGCGGGCTCATCTGGTTTAAGCAAAGCTCACCAGATCGGATCCAAGGTCACTGGCTCGAGCAAGGGGTTACTCGGTCTGCTGTAGCCCCACGGTCAAGGCACATACGAGAACAGCAATCAATGAGCAACTAAGGTGTCGCAATGAAAAACTGATAATTGATGCTTCTCTCTCCGTTCCTGTCTGTCTGTCCCTATCTATCCCTGTCTCTGTAAAAAAAAAAAAAAAAAAAAAAAAAAAGAATCCTTAATCCTTAACTCATTTCCTTGTATATATATATATATATCCAAGAAGCCTTTACTCTTTTCTTTAAAACAATACTCACCTAAAGAAGTTTCCAGTCTAGATATAGCTCATCCTAGATGACGCAAGGGTGTGTTGGGATCACAGAGACCCCAGGAATATGGAGCAGTCTACAGAGGGATTGATTCATGTTCCTTATCTCTGGTGACCTACCCCATGGAATAGAAAACAGATTTAGTAGATTCCTAGATAACCTCAAAATTAGACAGCAGCACAAGAAATAGTAAAATTTATTAGGCTTGAAAAATAAGAAAAGCAGGTAGAGACACAGAAAAGAACATGAAAGTGAATAGAATATGTAATCGTGGATGATAGTTCAATTACTCAAAATATTTATTCTATGTATATCTAAGCCATTTACAATGTATTATGCCATGTGTTTAAAAATTAAAGTCTATAACATGTATAAAACATATAGATGAAAATTACAACGAACTGGATCCTCCTCATAGCTGATGTAAAAAGACGATGAGAAGAAAAGGGTTATCCCAGTGAGGTAGTCAAGTGAAGTATCAGGTAGAATAAGATTTGGCATTTGCACAGACTACTAAACATGGGCAGCATGATAGGTATATAGAGATGAGGGGGTGGTTTTCCAGATTCTTAGATCTCCTAGCAAAACAAGAATGTGGAAATGATGAAAAAGGAGGGAAGCCAAAAATATGAAGGTGGATTATCTATAGTTTGGAGATGGAAACATTGATTCAAGATTCCTAAACACAGGTTCTAGTTCTGAGCTTGCCAATACCCTTTGCTTTGATCTGGACAAGTTCATCGATTTTTGCTGTTCAGTTTCTTAATCTGTAACATTAAAAGGATAGACCAAATTATCTCTGAGGTCCTTTCCATTGCACTATATATACTCTTTTAAATCCAACATGCAATGCTCAGTAGAGATGTGACAATGTCACATAACAAGACTCTAGTACGTCCATGATGCAGTAGTTTAAGCCTGGGCTGTTATATCCACTCATGAGCTCCCATCGCGGGTGGGAGCTGAGACCAATGCTCCAGGACAGCCCAGGAAGGACACAGGATGGGTTGTGCAGGCTACTGACACTGAAAGAAGATTCCAGGGAAAACCTCCCTGGAATGGACAGAAATGAAACTTCCCTGAAAGAGGTTGTTTTGTTTGTTTACTTCTTTATTAAACTTAAAATTTTTTTGACAAATGTAGATTTGCACACAGTTGTACTAAAATAATACAAAATGGTCCCATATACTGTTTACTCAGTTTACACAAATGCAAATATTTTGCAAAACTAGAGCACAAAAATCACAACCAAGGCATTAGCATTTGTACGTACGTACAAGGTGCAAAACATTTCAATCACCAGAAAGGCTTTTTGTACTGTCCTTTTATAGCAGACCACTCCTTAGTTTTTCTTTGGCCCTGGCAACCATTAATCTGTCAAAAATTTAAATCAATAGAATTGTGCATTATATAACCTCCATGAAATGATATTTTTTAATTTTTAAAAAATGTATTAGGGTGACATTTAATAAAATCGTACAGCTTTAAAGTGTACAGTTCTATAATACATCATCTGTATATTGCATTGTGTGTCCCGCACCCCAAATCAAGGCTCCCTCCGTCATGAAGTGATTTTTTTTACACATTATATTTCCTTAGAGATCCATCCACATTGTTACATTACCAATAATTCATTCATTTTTAATGCTGAGTGGTGTTCCAGGCTATAGATCTACAACAGTGTGTTTAGCCATCCACCCACTGAATGTCACTAGGGCTGTTCTTAGTTTCTGAGTATTACACGTAAAGCTAACATAAATATTCTCATACTGACTCTTATGTGAACATAAGTCTTCATTTTTCCAAGATAAATGCAATTGTAAGGTTGTATGGTAACTGCAACATTACTCTTAAAAGAAAATGTCAGACTATTTTCTAGAATGGCTGTATGATGTTACATTCCCACCAGCAACACAAGATGGTTCAGTTTCTTTGCAGTTTTGCCAGAAATTGACATTTTCACAAATTTTTATTTTAGCCATTCTTATATATGTAAGGATAGCTTCTTGAGGTTTAAATTAGCATTTCCCTGAAAACTAATCATGTTGAACATCTTTTCAGATGCTGTACCATCTGTGTGTCCTCTTTGGGGGAGTTGCTCCTACTTCATTCTTCATTTTTAAGACTATTTCAGCTCTCCTAGGACCTCTGCTTCTCTATATGAATTTTATAATAAGTTTGTCTATACCTACAAAAATTCTTACCAGGATTTTTTGGGGTTTTTTTTTTTTGTATTTTTCCGAAGTTGGAAACAGGGAGGCAGTCAGACAGACTCCCGCATGCACCCGACCAGGATCCACTGGGCATGCCCACCAGGGGGCAATGCTCTGCCCATCTGGGGCGTTGCTCTGTTGCAACCAGAGCCATTCTAGCACCTAAGGCAGAGGCCATGGAGCCATCCTCAGCGCCCTGGCCAACTTTGCTCCAATGGAACCTTGGCTGCAGGAGGGGAAGAGAGAGACAGAGAGGAAGGAGAGGGGGAGGGGTGGAGGAGCAGATGGGTGCTTCTCCTGTGTGCCCTGGCTGGGAATCGAACCCGGGACTCCTGCACACCAGGCCGACACTCTACCACTGAGCCAACTGGCCAGGGCCCTTACCAGGATTTTAATGGGACTACATGAAACATTAAATGGTTTGGGGGAGAAGTTACATCTTTACTACATTGACTCCTCGAATCCATTAACACATTATGTCTGCCCACTTATTTAGATGTCCTTTGATCTCTTTCGTTACGACTGCGTTACATTTAATGTACAGATCTGTCCTAGTTTTGCTATGTTTATTCTTAACTGTGTCATTAACTTTGGAGTAACTGTAAAGTGCACTGTTTGTAATTTGTTTTCACATGCTCATTGTTAGTCTATAGACAATTGATTTCTGTGTGTTGATTCAGTGACCTTGCTGAATTCTCTTTTTAGTTCTATGAGATTTAAAAAAATTTTTTTTACAGATTCCTTGGGATTTTCTACATAGGCAATTAGTTTATCTACAAAGAGAGAAAGTTTTATTTCTTCTTTCAAATTTGTATTCTTTTTTTTTCTTTTCTTGTCTTATTGTGCTTTCTAGAGTTTCCGTGCTGAGAGTGAGAATTCATGCTCTCATTCTGATTTTAGGGATAAGCTTTAATCTTATGCCATTAATAATAATGTTACTAGAAGGATTTTGTAGATATTCTTTATTAATTTGAGATAATCCCACCTTTGTTTCTAAATTGATGTTTTTATCATAAGTAAATATGGGATTTGTCAGATTTTTTTTAATATTAGTAGATATGCTCATATGATTTTTCTTTAGTCTCTTGATCTGGAAGATTAAAATGATTGATTTTTGAATGTTGAATCATGTTTGCATAGCAGGGACAAATAATACTTGGTTATGGGGTATAACTTTTTATATATGCATTACTAGATTTAGCAACTTTGTTGAGGATTTTTGCATCTTAACTCCTGAAAAGTCTTGCTTTGTTTCCTGGTGTGTTTGTTTGCTTGTTTTTGTTTTTTGTGCTGCATTGTCTTCTTTTCATTCGAGGGTAAGACTGGCGTTATCAAATGAGTCAGACGGTCCATTCTTTTTCTGTCTTCTGGAACAGATTGTGTAAAATTCATGTTCATTCTTTTCTCATTCACATTGTAATTTTTCTGGTTCTTGGTATAACAAGAGATTGTTACAACAGATTGTAAACATTTTGGACATTATGTTAAGACTGTATTTTATTATCTAAAGTTATAAATGTCAGTTTGGTTGAACTGTAGTCTCAGGACCAGTAGATATGTAGATTAGGTGTTCTTCTGCGGGCCTAGTGGAGAGCACCCAGTAAAAGAGGGTGAATTATGCTATCTCAGTTCAGGTGGTGTGATGGGAATTTAGCTTCTAACACTGGGTCTCCTCGACATAAGGAAAGAGCAAAATAAGAATGTCAACCACCTTATTTGTCTCACACCTCTTATCCTGCCTCCTTGGAACAGGACTGGATGGAAGTTTGGCTTGTCACTGGAGCTCACTGATACCAAACAGGGGAGTGAAAACTGGGTCCCTCTACTCCACATGTCCTGCTACTACCAGAAAGCTGAGGCATGAGGGTGGGGTGTGAATTTAATGGGGATTAGTCCTTCCTCGTATTAACTTGATAAATCTTATTGCTGGTGGGTGGGGTGGGGGCTCAGCTTGCCTCTAGACCCCAGTGGCCCTGCTCTGTTGGGACAGAGTGAGTACCACCTGCCTCTACTGCTTGGGAGATGGGTGGTCTGGTCCCTGCTCCATACACACACACTGCCAGATGCCCAGAAGAGGTGTCGGAGCCCCACCTGCTCATATGAGACCCAAGTAACTAATACAATCTTGAAAAAAAAGAACAAACATGGAGAATTCACACTTGCAGATTTCAAAACTTACTTAAAAGCTACAGAAACCAAAATGCTTGTTTAAATAACCCACCTTACTTTTCAGAACAAAAATCTTTTAGTGATCCTTCCTTAGATATCATTCATGCAATGATATTTGGATTGAAGTTTTACAAGTAGACATATTATATCAATATATTAAAATTACACTGCACATGTTTATCTACATAAGTATCTTCTCCTCAGGGCTGAATACAAGTACAAATTTTTAAAAATAATAAAATAATATTCCTGCTTTGCAGTGCACCAGTATAAACCACACAATTGTTGCATACACACAGAGCTAGCCTTCTTGGCTTCACCGGTTGCCTTTTGATAATCTATAGCAAACGTTGCCGGGCTATGGTTTATAGGCCAAACCCAGACTGCAGCCTGTTGTTATTTTTAATAACTTTTTTAATGATTTATTTCATTGATTTTTTTTAGAGCGAAGAAGGGAGATATCAGGAGAGAGAGAGACAGGGACATCCATTCCTGTAGGTGCCCCGATCTGGGGTCAAACTGGCAACCTCTGCGCTTGAGGATGATGTTCTAACCAACTGAGCTACCTGGCCAGGGCTTATACAAATATTGGGCACAGAATATTTTGACATGTTTAAGTAGTTAAAATGAAGATGATGAAGATGAAGATGGAGATGAATAATAAGAAGCAACAATGAATGTATGTGGCCCACAAACCCTAAAATATTTGCTGTCTGGGCCTATAAAGAAAATATTTGCCAACCCATGATGCATACTTCAAACTGTAAACACTGGTGTAGAATGGTCGCAGAGACAGCTCCAATTCATTTCCTATGTTTGTGCCCTTCACAGTGCGGGTTTTAACTCTCCCATCAAGCAGGGGAGCTAGAGTCTTCTCCTCTGCCTTTGTGAACCCCTTTCCCATAATCAGAATCTGCCTCATTTAGCATTTCTTCATTATTCAGCAGCTCCCTTCATTTCCATCTTATTACAGGCGAGGAAGGGTTTCATCTCCTTGGAGACCAGAAAGTGGTTCTGTGCAGATTCACTGATTCTTTACACACTCAGATCCTCCTCTCATTTTATGTTGTTGAATTCCAGGTGCCAGCGTGCTCCTGGCGCTGGACAGTCATCTTCAGAATGTGGCAGCCCTGCTCACACACAAGTATCTTCTTATACTTTATTATAACCTCAGAATAGTAACTTCATTAGAGCAATCCATGAGTATTATTGTTACTGTATTAATGTGTATAATAAAACAACACTAAGTTTTTAACCCTAAGAGCTCTCAGATCCAGAATTTTGTGACCAAAAAAAAGCAGGGAGGAATGTCATAGTCAATCAAACTTTGTTTCAAGATAATTTTATATTTCCAGATCAGCTACAAAAACAGTAGAGTGGTTATAGTAAAGTGAGATTATTAGCAAATTCCACTCCCCAAATCAAATTTACGGTGAAAAAAGTTTTTCAAAATCACCATGTCGGTGTTCTTGAAATTGTCAAAGTGCTCAATTTTGAGTCAGAATGGTGACATTTTCATTTTCTAGAAGAGATGCTTTTCCTCCATCTCCCTGTGGTCCCATTTCATCCCCCACAACAGGGATTCAGACTCACCTGATAGGAGTTGACAGGAGGTCACCAGGGCACAGTCCTTGGCCTCCCCCATCCCTTCTCATGGCAATCTCTGCTCTGCCATTGCTGCGAGCTCCAACTTCAACTGGCAGGACAGCTCTGCCCCAGAAGTCCAAGGCAGGTGGGAAATAGATTCTCATTTTCTATGGAACCCAAGGCGGATTCTCCAACTCAGCTCTATCAGCATGAAGGAGACGTTTTCATCCTTGATAGCTGCACATACCTGTTAACTGTTAGAATCTCAGGGGAGGCGGGGAGAAGTGCGTAAGGAACTCGAGCCCTTGTCGTAGAGTTTTCCAAAACATGATGATTGTACTTGGTAAGTAGACATTTCCCAAACATACTTGCGGTCATACTTGTCTTTACAATTTGGATCCTGTATGATTCCTCCTCGACATAAATAATGTCCATTTCAGGGTCAGCTGTCTCTGGCTGTAGATCAGAGAAATGCCCTTTCAAAAACATGCCAGATTTTAAAATCGTACACCTCTCTGTGGGTTTGCAAAGCCCCCACTGCATGTAATGTGCTATACAATCCAAGTTTGGTTTCTTTTTTCCCCCCATAACTTTTAAATTTTATTTAGAAAATTAAATTTAACAGGGTGACATTGATCAAAAAGAGTACATAGGTTTTAGATAAACGTTTTTATAACATTTGAACTATTCATTATGTTGTGTGCCCATCACCCAAAGTCAAACCATTTTCTGTCACCTTATATTTGTCCCTCTTTACACCCTTCAGCCCACACTCACCCACATTTCCCCACATCTTCCCCTCCCTCATGTTCCCTTCCTCCTGGTAACCACTTCACTTTTATCTATGTCCATAAGTCCCAGTTTAATATCCCACCTATTGTGAAATCATACAGTTCTTAACTTTTTCTGATTTACTGATTTCACTCAGTATAATGTTCTCAAATCCATCCATGTTGTCATAAATGTCACTATGTCATCATTTCTTATGACTGAGTAGTATTCCATAGTGTATATGTACCACATCTTCTTTATCCAATCCTCTATTGAGGGAAACTTTGGTTGTTTCCATGTCTTGGCCACAGTGAATAGTGCTGCAACGAACATGGGGCTGCAGTGAACATGGGGTTGCATGTGTCTTTACATAGGAATGTTTTTGAGTTTTGGGGGTAGATACCCAGTAGAGGGATTGCTGGGTCATACGGTAATTCTATTCTTAATATTTGAGGAATCACCGTCCTTTCTTCCTTCTTTAGCAGCCCAGACACTCCCTTCTTCCAGGGGAAGCTGTGCCCTCCAGCTGTGAGGACCATCTCTGGGACCGCTGTGCTGAGTCCACAGTGTCACATCTGTTGAAATAGTGCTTGTTTCCTGAAGTCTAGCAGTCTCACAAAAGTCTTTCCTCCGTGGTACATCCCTGGAATTGAATCCAAACTCTGCTACATTTTTATCTTGTGACCTTGGACAAACTACTTGACCTCTCTGTGCTTCAATAGCTCCCTCTGTAGAATAGGAATACTAAAGAACTTTTCATATTTTTTTGAGAATTAAAACTAAAACCACACACCACCTGTCTGACACACTATACATACTAAATAAATAACAGTTGTATTATATGCTGCTTTTCCTGCTTTATTGTAATAGAATCCTTCCTCAGAAGGCCAAATCCTCTCACAAGACTCTAGATACTGCTCCCACCCCAGATATTCACTGACCTGCTTCATTCACAGGTTTGTTAACGTGAAATTATTCCTTCAGTCTTAGTTACAGCAGTCACGACAGTAACCACTAATCTGTCTGTGCAGAACTATTCCAATCATCACTGCAATTGTGAAAACTCTACTCTCTCTAAGTTTTATTGTCTCAGATTTAGAGTTATTAATAACTCGTACTTGCTACAACCATTTTTTACCATCAACTGTATTGTGTTACTACAGTGCATGTTCACAACTATCAAGAAAAACATCAGCAAGAGGAGGGAGTGAACGGCACCGTCTCAGTACAGTCAGAGAGTAACTAGAACCCAGAGAACCACGGCCCAAAGGAGCCCGCCGAGGCGGGTCGGAGCTGGGCGAGGGGCGACCGCACCAGGCAGTGGTCTGGCGTGCTTGTTTCTTTGTTCCAGGTGACCTCTAGCAGAGAGTAGAACAAGGCCCATGGACCCGGCCTGTCTGGACAACAACCTGAGTCTACCTCTAACTCTCTACTCCCACATGTGAGCCCGGCCATGTCAACTCCCCCTTTAGCCTGTATCAATAACCGCTGCCCACCTTAAAGGACTGTGGCCGGTCTTGTAGCAAATGATATAAAAATGCCTTGGAAAAGATCAGCGTGATACCAATATTTCTGCTCCTCACCAGCTCTTGTCCTTCAGAACTCCGGCTTCAGGACCGCAGTAAATTAGGCCAGGGAGTGCAAGAGCCAGCTCTCAATGACACAGCCATGAATCAGCGGGCTGTGGGGGGAGCTACAATTTTGCAAAAAACTCTCTGATATGAATTATTAGTGAATTTCCAGGAAATCATCCCAGAAGCCTGTTTCCTGTGTCCCATGATGGGGTTTTAAATATCCCTGGTCTTGAATTATGTAGGTGCTCACCAGTTTCAGTAAATTTATCTCAAGGAAAGTTGTAGCAGTATTCTTGCAAATCTAGAGCAGTGTTGTGTTTTTCTGAGCAATAAATAAGAGCCAATACCATAGTATTGACATTAGATACTTTTCTTTCTTATTTTGCTTAGAATATTTCTAACGTTTGCCTCTTTGGACAAAGCTGCCCCCATGCTTCTTCAAAATGTCTCTTCCTATCACCTGATTTATGTGTTTGCCACAAGGGATGTTCAATCTTTCCAAATGGTTTTGCATCTCTCTAGGTATTCACGCAGCTTTGTTAAGCTCTGCATGGAGTTGGGGGTGCAGTCCCACATGAGGGACAGTGGCAGAGATCCATAGCCCCAGCCCTCTCAACCAATGTTTCCTCCCAAGACAATGACACAATTGCTGCGGATGAAGTTCCACATCCCCACATCCCCATGTCCTCCGTCCCCATGGGAACCCTCTGCCCAAACCTTCTCTCCTCCTTTATGTCATTATGCCCTTTAACCACACTGACTTTTCTGAAGTTCATTAATTATATCATCTGTATGGCTAGGAAGTCATTTATTCCTTCATCTTTGAGTTAATTATGACAGCACGCTTTGTCAAAAACCCATTTCACATAGATTTGCAACCTTATTTCTATCCTGTAGTTATAGAAAAAAAATAAAACAAAACAACCCACTCATTGTTTTATAACTATTTTCCTATAAATACTGACCTTTATTATTTCTGAAGTGGGTTTTCTTTTATTTTTTTAAATGGCTTGTCAAAGATTTCCCTCTTGTAATTGATGATTTCAAACAAATAAAAATTGTGTTTGTAAATAAAACGATCATCACTTACTCTATTACTTCATTATGTTTGGCCAAGGGTTTCTTCTACTTTTTCCTGTTTATTTTCTTTTTCTGACTTCTCACTGGCCTTGTCCAATATTAGAACACCTCAGGGTTCCGAGAGTATCCATGTGTCCGAGGTCCTCCTCACCCAACCCCAGGTGCGTGCAGGGAGCCTCTACCGGCTGCGGAGGGAGACACTTGTGGCCCCATGGTCCTCTCGCACTTGATAAGGCCAGGGAGTAAAATTGCAGTCCAATGGCTACTTCTGGCTGGAAAAATACAGATAATGAAGCTTAAACAGTAAAATGGATACACTAAATAGCACCTTACACATCCTTAAAGGAAGAATTATTAGAATGAAAAACAGAACAATGAAAATTACCCCCAAATTCATCACAGAGACAAGTTGTAAATAATAGAAGAAAAGTTAAGAGGCAGAAGGATAGAAAGAGAAGGTGCAGCATGGCTGTAACTTAAAGAAAGCAGAAGTTGAAACAATAAAAGCAAGAATGTTTCAGAACTAATAAAAGACATGGAACCTGTTTGAAAATTTTGTATTCTGTATCTGAGTTATAGGGATAAAAATCATTTTCCTATCAGCATCTATATTAGAACAGGCAACTACAATGTTCTTTTCATTTTCTTCTGAAAATATGAAATGAAAAAAGTAGGACACCTCCCATCAGTTTTTATTGTGTTCATCTTCTTGGGGCCCCGTAGTTGTGCAGGTAAAGGGGAAGCCAGGGGGAGTGCGTGTCCTGCCAGCTGAGTGTCAGGTCCCGGCCAGATGCAGGGTGGCTGCAGGTTCCTGTGCTGAAAGCTGAGGTGCGTTGCAGGGAGATGTTTACCGTTCTCCAACGTTACGGCAGCTGTAGCTTCTTTTCTTTCTTCTGCATCGCAATCGAGTGTTGGGACCGAGATTTTACCAGGCTTCAGTATTTTTGGCAGATTTCCATTTGGAACATTAAGAAAAGAGTTTTCTTCACTGGTGACTCAATGTTTCCCTCATTAACAAATATTTGTCGGTAGACATTACAGACATTGAATAAGATGGAGCTTTTGCACTTTAGTGATATAACTATTTGTAGTTTCCCCTTTGAAAATACTTCAATTCCTTCCAAAATGGCATTAAACCTCATCTTGTCTCAAAGTAAAATCTGCCTATAAATGTCAAACACATGAACGGGAAAAGCCGTCCAGCACCAACGGTTAACGCAGGTATTACAAAGCAGAGGCGTCTGACCTCTGTAACTGTGTTACAGATATTACAGCGGTTCCCAGACCCAGCTGACCACCAGGATTAACTGCAGGTGCTGTGTCCCCACTTCAAACAATCCAGATCAGAACTCAAGTGGTGGGAACTGGGAATTTTCATGTTTAAGAAACCCCCGATACCTGCCAAGGTTGGCAGTGGCTCTCAAGCTTGCCTACTTTACAAAAAAGAAAGTTGTACAAAAAAGAAAAATCACACAAAAAGAAAGTTCATTTCAATGTATACAAATAAGAGGGAAAGATACCTGCAGGCCAAAATTTGGGGTGAACTTTTTGAAGTCAGAGGCAGATAAGACAACCTTGGCAGAAAGTCCCCAGCAGAGGGACAGGGTGCTCTGGGCACTTCACACCAATGCGTCAGTATGGAGCACTCCACCCACAGAATGGAAGGCCAGAATGGGGGAAGGGGCAGACATGGGGCATTGATAATGAACTCCATGCAGAACAGCGGGACGGGCAGCCTCTCAGTCAATGTGCCCTGACCATGTAGAAAGGGCTTTCTGTCAGGCCTCCAGCCACACTGAGGCTGTCTCTTGCCACCTGACCAGATGTCAGTCCTGCTGAACTTCCATTGCACCAGGCGTCTCCTTAGAGGAGAGCCTCAGACACCATGTGCTTTGGGATCTGAGGCCTTGGACTTGGCCACTGCACTGGCTCACCAGTCCACATGTGTGGGTTCAGCATGATGTGCATTGAAGCTGCTGTCCCAGTGGCTGACTTCGTGGTAGTCTAGGCTGCACTGGTGGCATATCTAGACAATGGCACTGACGAAAGCTCACTGGAATAACCTGCCATTTACCAGGACACCACATTCTCCAGGCCATCTGCCACTTTTTGCCAGGCCTGGTGACAGGCACTTTGATCAGAGTGCCTCAGGGAACTTTCATAGCTACTACAAAGATGTAGGGGTACCTTTCTTCTTGTATAGATAGAGAGCCTACGGTCAGGGAGGAAACCCAGCTAGTGAGCAAAAGGCAGGATTTGCACCCAGGTCTGAACAGAAACCCAAGACTTAATAGGTATACCACTTGTTATTCAGGCAATGCTGATGCCTCATTGGCTATTTTAAACAGTGGAATGATGTCACCACTAACGTTAAACAGATTGTGTGGCATATGTAGATGAGCTGCAATGTTTCTTCTATTTTAGGAGGCACATGCTCTCTGAACACACTTTATTCATTTCTCCAGAACAGAGCTGGGTACTGATTCATGAAGCACATTCATTCACTTGCCATGATTTCCGCTCTGATTATCTGCTCCTTAGACTTGTTTCAACTTATCATTGTTTGGACAAGGGTACCATTCTCAGTCTACTGTCTGTTAAATAGCTGAAAAGATTGTCTTTGTCAACCTTTGAAAACATGACGGCACACTTCCTGGTCCAGGGTCTATCATACAATTAAGTCAAGTAGGATAGATTTGAAAACCCCTACCACTGTGTTCCTAATACTGCAGGGAAAAGAATGATTAATTTTACTTATATACTCTCTCTTGTATACAGAGTAGAAGTCTGTGGTGCATTTTCACAATGGCTTAGCAGCCCACATCTTTGTTAATCACACTCAGCTCATTTTGACAATCGGATCTTTTAATTTCTCTGCCTTTGTAGCACAATTCTATGTAGGGTTTTATGAAGCAAAACTGTTGAACAGATTTCTCATGGGTACAAATAGAATATATTTTATCTTCGAGACCTCTGTCTCATTAGCATTTGTAGAAATGTAAAATAATGGGGACAATTGTACTTTTTCAAGCTCAAAAAATATTATAAAAGAATACACAGTAATTTTTTAATTCATATGAGTAGAAAACCAGAGTAATAGGTAAATCCTGACAAATAATCTATACTTAAAGTAACCTACATCTGAAGATATTTGAAGCAAGTGGGATTTATTTAAGGGTGTAAAGCCAAATGGCAAAGTTAAATTAAGTCTTTGGCATTTGTTTAAATATGGTTACTGAATGTGTCATTTAAAAAAAAACCAAACCGCAGTACTTACATAGAAAGCATTTGCCAGTGGGTAATAACACACTCGCCTGAATATGTATATTTAAAGCTGATTATCCTCAAAAAATTTTTTTTACATTAAAGATTACAATCACTCAAATACTGGCTTGATCTTAGCCCACTGAAATTGGAACAAGAACCCAAGAGTCTTTGGAAAACAATCTCATGTAGGTGGTGTGGTAGGAGTTTGAACAGAATTAGGCAAGAAGAAAATAATCACTATGTCTTACTTTCATTTGTTTTATATTCCTGCAAGTTTCATGAGGGAATAAGGGGAATAGAATCAGGTACCTTTACTTTGTAGACACTAAGCCATTTTACACAACATTGACTCTCCTCTACAGTGACATTTTACAAGTGTTCAATTTTAATCATCGTGTAAAAAAGAAAAAGCCAAATAGGGTCATAATAGAGTAGCTAGCAGTAGATTAGCATTCCCACTAAGAGCAATCAGGAAAGTTGCAGGAAAATACACAAAATACCTCCTTGCAGCAGCCAGGACCTAAGGCATCAGATTCAGAGGGGTTTGAGCCTCCTTTAGCTGAGCCCACTGCATGCAAACCTTTTCTTCTTCCAAGCATTTTCTGACTCCTGACACTAAGCAAGAGGCTGGGAAGCCTGGCAGAGAGAGGCTACCAGGAGTCAGAGCAGCTGGCAGCGATATGTAATCATTTGGGTGTGGAGAAGACAAAGCTTGGACTCAGTTTGCCAAAGCCACGTGGGCCTGAGGGGCTGAGGTCCCAGAGACAGTGAACACAGATGGTTTCCCTGGCAGAGGTGCTGGTTAATCTGCACAGAGAAAGAGGACAAGATAAGCAGAAAGAGTCTAAAAAGAGAGAGTAGGGGAGATAAGTATAGGGGAGATTTAAAAAATTAGAAGAAGTACCATAAAAAAACACAATACCCTCTTGTTTTGGCCCATCAGTTGCAAATATTTTCTTTCCAAGTTTACTTATGTTCTTAGCTATACATCTTTACCTATGATGGATTTTGCTATAGAGAAATTTTTCAATATGACAAAGTCCAATATATTTCATTTTATGTTATGATTTCTAAGTCTTATTTATACTTAAAATGGGCCCAATCTCAGAAAAAGAATAGTCACCATTTTGTGACAATGTGTATGAACATGGAGAGCATTATGCTAAAGGAAATAAGCCAGTCAGAGAAAGACAAATGTTATATGATCTCACTTATATATGGAATCTAATAAATAAAATGAACTAACAAGCAAAATAGAGACAGATTCATAGAGAACAGGCTGATAGCTATCAGGGATGGGATACTGGGTGAGGGGAATGGAAATATTGAGCAAAAAAAGGACCAAAAAAATAAAAAAAAAAACTCTCTTGGATATGGACAACAGTTTGACATTTGCTGAGGCATGGGGGAAGTAAAGGAGGACATGGGGGATAAGTGGTGATTGATGAAGATTTGACTTGGGGGCTGAACACACAATAGAGTGTATAGAAATGTGTTATTGGATTGTGCACCTGAAACCCGTATAATTTTGTTAAACAGCATAACCAATAAATTCTTTTAAAAAGGATAGCCTCTCAACAAAACAAAGAACAAAAGCCATATGATCCTATCAATGGATGCAAAAAAGGCATTCAATAAAATATAACACCATTTTATGTTTAAGACACTCAACAAAATGGGTATAGAAGGAAAATATCTCAACATAATAAAGGCCATTTATGATAAACCATCAGCTAACAATATATTATATGGCATAAAACTGAGGACTTTTTCCCTAAAATCAGGAACAAGACAAGGCTGCCCACTCTCTCCACTCTTATTCAATGTAGTGCTAAAAGTTCTAGCCAGAGCAATCAGACAAGAGAAAGAAATAAAAGGCATTCAAATTGGGAAAGAAGAAGTAAAAGTTTCACTTTTTTGCAGATGATATAATCCTATACATTGAAAACCCCAAAGATTCCACAAAAAGACTACTAGAAACAATATACCAATACAGTAAGGTTGCAAGATACAAAATTAAGATACAAAAGTCCATTGCCTTCTTATATATGAACAATGAAACATCAGAAAACAAACTAAAAAAAATAATCCCCTTCATAATTGCAACAACAAAAAAATAAAATACCTAGGAATAAACATAACAAAGAATGTAAAGGACCTATATAATGAAAATTACAAAGCATTGTTAAGGGAAATCAAAAAAGATAAAATGAAATGAAAAAATATTTTTTGTTCTTGGATAGGAAAAATAAATATTGTCAAAATGACTATATTACCCAAGCGATATACAAATTTAATGCAATTCCCATCAAAATTCCAATGTCCTTTTTTTAAAGAAATGGAACAAAAAATCAGCAGGTTTATATGGAATTATAAAAAACCATGAATAGCCAAGGCAATCTCAATGAAAAAGAAACAAAGCTGGGGGCATTACAATACTTGACTTCAAATTATAGTATAGAGCCATAATAATCAAAACAGCATGGTATTGGCAGAAAAATAGACACTCTGACCAATGGAACAGAATAGAAAGCCCAGAAATAAATCCATATATATATGGTCAAATAATTTTTGATAAAGGGGCCAACACACACAATGGAGAAAAGAAAGCCTCTTCAATAAATGGTGCTGGGAAAACTGGAAAGCCACATGCAAAACAATGAGACTTGACTACAGTTTGTCCCCTTGTACTAAAATTAATTCAAAATGGATCAAAGACCTAAATATAAGACCTGAAACAATAAAGTGCATAGAAGAAAACATAGGTACTAAACTCATGGACCTTGGTTATAAAGAGCACTTTATGAATTTGACCCCAAAGGCAAAGGAAGTGAAGGCAAAAATAAATGAATGGGTCCACATCAGACCAAGAAGCTTTTGCACAGCAAGAGAAACTGACAACAAAGCAAACAGACAGCCAACTAAATGGGAGATGATATTTTCAAATAACAGCACAGATAAGATATCCAAAATATACTAATATCCAAAATATACAAAGAACTCACAAAACTCAACAACAAACAAACAGTCTAATAAAAGGGAAGAGGACATTAATAGACACTTCTCCCAGGAAGAAATACAAATGGCCGACAGATATATGAAAATATGCTCATCTTCATTAGCTATTAGAGAAATGCAAATCAAAACTACAGTGAGATACAACCTCACACCTGTTAGATTAGTTATTATCAACAAGACAGGTAATAGCAAGTGTTGGAGAGGCTGTGGAGAAAAAGGAACCCTCATCCACTGTTGGTGGGAATGTAAAGTAGTACAACCACTATGGAAGAAAGTATGGTGGTTCCTCAAAAATTAAAAATAGAACTACCATATGACCCAGCAATCCCTCTACTGGGTATATACCCCCAAGACTCAGAAACATTGATATGTAAAGACACATGCAGCCCCATGTTCATTGCAGCATTGTTCACTGTGGCCAAGACATGGAAACAACCAAAAAGCCCTTCAATAGAAGATTGAACAGAAAAGATGTGGTACATATATACTATGGAATACTACTCAGCCGTAAGAAATGATGACATCGGATCATTTACAACATGGATGAACCTTGATAACATTATACTGAGTGAAATAAGTAAATCAGAAAAAACTAAGAACTATATGATTCCATACACAGGTGGGACATAAAAATGAGACTCAGGGACATGGACAAGAGTGTGGTGGTTATAGGGGTGGGGGGGAGAAAAGAAAGGAAGGGAGTGGGGGGGAGGGGAGGGGCACAAAAAAAAACAGATAGAAGGTGACGGAAGACAATTTGACTTTGGGTGATGGGTATGCTGCATAATCAAATGTCAAAATAACCTGGAGATGTTTTCTCTAAACCTATGTACCCTGATTGATCAATGTCACCTCATTGAAATTAATAATAAATAAATAAATAAATAAATAAATAAATAAAAAGTATAGTCTCCACCAGGGGTCTCCAAACTTTTTACACAGGGGGCCAGTTCACTGTCCCTCAGACCATTGGAGGGCTGCCAAATACAGTGGTCCTCTCACTGACCACCAATGAAAGAGGTGCCCCTTCCAGAAGTGCAGTGGGGGCTGGATAAATGGCCTCAGGGGGCCGCATTGCAGCCCGCGGGGCCGTAGTTTGGGGACGCCTGGACAGTTCCCTATGTGAGGTATAATTTTGTTAATCACCTACCAGGTAGTTTTCAAGGGCCAGGAAAACTTCAACTTGATTGAGAAAACAATCAAATTATGTTAGCACTGAGACAAATTTCATATTAGAATTTTCTGATAAGGATCATGAAGCAACTGGATCATAAAAATGCTTCAACAATGTTACAGATACTGTTAAAAATAGAAAATTTCAGCAAAATAGAGTTATATTATGTTGAAACCTAGTAGCCATTAGAAGGGAAAGATGAGTTTGGAATTCCACAAAAGCCATTTCCTAGGAAATTCTCATGACCTGAGTCACCTAGAAGTTCTCTAACAACCCCCACTCACAGGGCTGTCTTTACTTGACCTTACTCAGAGTCCACGCAGGGAGAACTGCTTTTTCCTCCAGCAGAGTTTGCCAAAACAATCAGTGACAACTGTTCGGTATCACAGCTGTCAGCAGAAGTGGGAGCAGTAAGGCAGAGAAGATACTGACTAAAAAACTGAGGAGGAACACCTGAGGAATAAGGCTTTTTTTTTTTTTTAAGTTTCAACATATTCCTGTGAATCTAGAAGCCCACATACACATGTAGCACTGTGTGTATTCCCAAGGAAGACATGACAAAGTCCTGACATCGCATCTCTGGATGACCATGTGGCTTTCTGCAAGCAGGAAATAAAGGCTAAAGTGGAGTTATAAATGCAGGAATATTGAGTCATTGCCCAAAAAACATACATGAGCACAGACCCCAAGCAAATTCATGAAACTTATTTTTTCAAGGCATTTAAGAAAAACTGTGTCCAATATTAGCTTATCACTAAACTAATTAAATAAAAGTTCAGTGGCCACACACAAAAGAATATGAAGTTTACAAAATTTGTTCAGAAAGTCACTAAACAAACAACAATATTGACAAAGAACAGTGACCAGGAACCCTGAGTAGCTGGGAAATCTAATTTTCATAGTTGCCACATTATATTATTTATGTTTAATTTTTGACAACAACAAAAAATATGGGCAGGCAAAGTATGGCCCTGCAGTGTATCAGCTGTGCCGCACGTCTGGGGAGGGAACGGTGACTCCCCGTGAAGCCTGCCCAGTCAGCCTTTGTAATGGCCGCGATCAAGTCTAAGAAATCACATGCAGGATTTTGGACTAAGATCTGAACCCTTTAACTCCACTCTTTGATTGTTTTAAGATCCGAGTAAGAAACACCAGCAATTTTATTATGAACTTGAAGAGGTTAGACACTGATGGCCATTTTGAGAACTGGGAAATTGGTTGGAGGCTATTGTACAAGGCTTTGATTGAAATCACTCCGAGTAGGATGATTAACTTGGAGAACTGAGTATCCATATAGGACAAGTCTCCACCCTTACTAAGCAAAAAAGGCATCTCTTAGACCAGGGGTCCCCAAACTTTTTACACAGGGGGCCAGTTCACTGACCCTCAGACCATTGGAGGGCCGGACTATAAAAAAAAAAACTATGAACAAATGCCTATGCACACTGCACATATCTTATTTTAAAGTAAAAAAACAAAATGGGAACAAATACAATATTTAAAATAAAGAACAAGTAAATTTAAATCAACAAACTGACCAGTATTTCAATGGGAACTATGGGTCTGCTTTTGGCTAATGATATGGTCAATGTCCGGTTCCATATTTGTCACTGCTAGCCGTAACAAGTGATATGACGCACTTCTGGAGTCGTGAAGCATGCATGCGTCCCACGTCACCAGAAGTAGTACTGTATGTGAGCGAAGACTCACTTTGCGGCACCGCCACATACAGTACTCACATACAGTGAGAGGATGCATCCTGTGCTCCACTCACTGACCACCAATGAAAGAGGTGCCCCTTCCGGAAGTGCGGCGGGAGCTGGATAGATGGCCTCAGGGGGCCACATGTGGCCTGCGGGCCGTAATTTGGGGACCCTTGTCTTAGACAACTGTCTGGGTCTACTTTACAGGGTTAGGAAGCTTTACAAATGTGTGTGTATTTACAAATGTATGAATTCAGGCCCGGCCCGAGCTAGCAGGTAGCATGGAGACCTGAGTGACCCCCAGGGCTGAGGTGATGTCATGGTAGTCAGGTAGGCACACCAGAGTGAGTCCCAGAGGCCACACATGGGCTCCTCTTTGTGCATAATAATGTCAGGGTACTCCAGGTGGGATGTGGATTAATCAGGTAATGGTGTTAACAATTGGCCTCTTCTCCTGGGCCCTGTGGTTCGGCCTGAATCATGCCTTTATTTATTTAGTTAGTCTCTAGTCTCAGAGGCCCTGCTGGAGGCCTTTTGTCTCTGGCCAGTTCCTCTTCCTCACCGTTTAGATGACATCTGGAGGTCCTGTATGGGGGGCACGCAGGAGCAGGCGTCCTCTGCTGTCTCACGGCCAGCGTTGACAAGTACAATCATCAGCTGGGCTGCCAGCCCAAATATCCAAGATCTAAGGGACTCAGGGCAGCAGGATAGAGGGTTTAGGGGATGTTGTTTTGTTTTGTTTTTAGGAAAAAGGGAATGCTTTCAGAGTAGTTTTAAAAAAAACAAAAACAAATAGGCCTGACCAGGTGGTGGTGCAATGGATAGAGCGTTGGACTGGGATGCAGAGGACCCAGGTTTGAAACCCCAAGGTCACTGGCTTGAGCACAACTTATCTGGTTTGAGTACAGTTCACCAGCCTGAACCCAAGGTCGTTGGCTTGAGCCAGGGGTCACTTGGTCTGCTGGAGCCCCCCGTCAAGGCACATGTGAGAAAGCAATCAATGAACAACTAAGGTGCCACAACGAAGAATTGATGCCTCTCATCTCTCTCCCTTTCTGTTTGTCTGTCCCTATCTGTCCCTCTTTCTGTCTCTCTCTGTCTCTGTCACACACATACAAAAAAAGAAAAAGTATTGAAGCTCTTCTCTTTCTCCATGACTTTCCAGGCATTGGAGTGTTGCGCTATGTTCAGTGTGGTCTATTGAGCCATCAAAACTTTATCATGTTTTTAAATTAATTTTTATAATTTTATTGAGGTTTATTGTCTGGAAGAGGTATCTGTAGTAGGAACAAAAGTACTTTTTTATAGAAAAACTTTTATATAACTTACCTAGAAAAAACATATCCTATTTAAAAATTGTTCAGCATAACACTTTTGAGTTATTAAAAGATGTAAAAATGTGTTTCTGTAACCTCTCGCTCTTTGTTTAATCTGCCTTCCACTTGTGTCCTTAGAAACATGTGGAAGGGGATGCGGGTCCCCCATGCAGACTGAAATGCCAATCACTGAGAAGGAAAAGGCATACAACAGAAGGAAGGGACCGGCAACCTGGCCGAACAGACGGAGCAAATGGGAAGTCACTTTGGGGCATTGTTGTCTTGATCCCCTGTCCACTCCCTGAGCTGGACAGTCAGTTGGGACTACTTTGTCTCCATTTATCAACCCCTAACGGTTTTTTTTAATTGTTTATTAAAAAACTCAATGGCCTCAGCAGGTTGGAGAGTTTCCATGTCTCATGACTGGGCTGTTATCATACGTCATGTGTTCAGGAAACTTGAACAGACAACCAGCATGATCTTGAAGGTCCCGGTCTGCAAGGCCTGAAAAGGTAGCAGGGTTTTGTGAGATGGCCTGGACTATTGCTCATACCACATGAAGTCTGCCCACGGTGGTGTGCGCCCCTTCCCATGCTCGGTAGGGACAGGTCTCTCTCAGGCTGGATGGCAGGTGCTGCCCAGCCCAGCACAAGGTGATTGGGAGGGGCCGTCCGTTAGCCAGGCCGTGCGCAGGAAGGCAGGTCTGTAGCCCACCCCCTGCTGGTCAGGGAGACAGCAGCTCCTCGGGCCACATGCTGGGAGTCAAAGGGCCACCCCTAAGAGCTTTCCTTGGAGGACAGATGTCTGGCGGGGCCAGGTCTCTCTGCTGCAGTGGAAGACTCTTGAGGTTTTGGTTTTATTTTATTTATTTTTTTGTCTTAAAATGACTTTATCTGTGCTCAGTATTTACTAAAACAAAACCCAATGACAAGCCAGTAATTATCTCTCAAAGGCTGTGTATTTTGTACCTGATTGCAAGAGATTACAGTCTAAAAATGCAGTGGGCCCTCTGGCCTGCTGTGGTGTTTTTGCCATGGGCTTTCATCAGCCAACTGGGAGGTTGCTGAGACCTGTGACTCCCATGGTCAGGTAGAGTCCAGGAGGGTGCCTGGGGCATCCTGTTGGTGGGAGCCCCGATCCAGGAGAAGCCTTTCTGACAAGCTGGTAGATGAGGGTCATCAAGAGCTGAACATGGGTATGTGGGACCTTTCACTGGTCACTGGGCTTTGTTTCCACAGTCAGGGCAGACTGAGCCAAAGCTTAGCAATCATCCCTTCGGGGATGAGACATGTGGCCCTTTCAGGTGAAGCCTCGGTCATCTTCACCTCAGCTCCCAGAGCTGCTATTACGTTGCTAAACTGAGATCGATGCTGAGCCATGAACATCCTGGAACAACCACTGTAGGTGGACACGTGTGAACTTGATCTCCTCTTCCTTGCCGTGGTTGCTCCCCCCCCATCTGCACATTGGAACTAACCAATTCCTGTTAACCTAGCTAGCATCTTTCATTGGATGGAGAGAGTTACATTTTGTGGGTTTTGCCTTATACACCCTGCCTTTCCTTGTTCCCTCCAGAGGGCAATTTGGATTGTTAATTGAATCTGTGCCTCTTGAGTTTGAATTCTTTCATATCTAAAATAAACGTTTAAGTTGTTTTTTATGTCCTCAAATCATGATTGGTTAAGAGTGACAAATCGTTATTGTGTAGGGGGGATAAAACAGACTCTTCAGATGAACTTACTGGTTAGCATGTGTCATTGTATTAAGTAATGTGCAGACATGATTACATTGAATCCCTTTGACTTTGGGGTAGGGTGGCATCACCCCGTGTTAGGTGTAAGAGGAACCTGTCTCCAAGTTTCCAACGAACTCGTTCAAACTCATAAGGAAAAGCATGTGATGGAACTGGGAGTCAGGCTCAAGCCTTCCTTCTTAAAGCTTTGTGGATAGTCTTGTTTTACCAATTTGTAAAATATTAAGTGAGATTAGCAGAAAGCTGGTAATGTGCATGTCTCCAGCATCCTCGGTTATAAATCCATCATCCACATTGTAAACAGTTATCTAAGTGTTCAAGAACCTGGAATATTGACTTGCCTTTAGATTAAACTATTCTTCTGAGAAATCATGATTTAAAGGTTACACAGCAATTTATTATTATTGTTATTATTATTGTTATTATTATTTTAATTCACAAAACTCCCTCATTCAACTTCCAGAAACACCATCTCATTACCTTTTGGAAAACTTGGGGAATTACCTCTTCTCCCATGTGCGTCGTCTGGCAGGACTATACGTTAAGTTGTTCTCATGTCCCTTAGCAAAGAGCTGGGTCAGGGACCCCAGCTAGCCTAGTGGGATGATTCCAAGAAATTTGAAACCGGAACAGATTGATGCAAGGACATAAAATTGTAGCTCATAGATTTCATCAGATGGACATTAAGAAAATGGTGTTGTTGTTGGCCCTTGCCACTGAGACCCCTGGAGTTGTCCTGTGTCGTGTCCATGCTCAGAGCTTGGGTCTCCAGATTTGGGTCCACTCTTTGACTTATATTTGATGTTTCTGATGTACACCCACTTTCTATTAATGAACTAGAGCAGATGTTTCCACTCTGTTTTAAAAAAAAATCAATGACGTTATTAAAGCACGGTGAAGAGGACTCAGTAGGGGAGCTTGACATGGATATAAGGACCACTGCAGTGGGGTCTTGCGGTGAGGGAGAGAGATAGGACTCAGCTCCACGTACAGTAAACACAAGTGGGGATTTGTAGCCAAAGAACCAGGTGGCGGCAGTGGGTAGAAAATCACTAAGAAGAAACATGAGGGATAAGGGGCAAGGTGGGTGCTGACTGGCCAGGATTCTTACTAAAGACTGACCAGTGATCAGCGGTCATCTGGGAGTGGTGGAGGGGGGGGACTCAATCTGATATCGATATCAAATATCAAGGATGGGATTTTTGTTAAAATGACTTAGGACTCTTCCCCAAACTGGGCGATACAGCGAGGACTTTGGGCATCCAAAGGTCAGGCCTCACTGAGACAGAATCCTGGGAGCTTGAGTTAGTTTGGTCAGTGAGAGAATCTCATTGTCTATGAGTGGAGGAGAAATGCACCCAGGACCTCTCCTGACGGAACTCTAGTTGGACTCCTCTGAGCCTTCTGAGCAGTGACCATGGCGTCCATCTTTGCTGGGCTAGCGTCACCCACTGTAGCAAGAATCTTGGTGAGTCAGTTTACAGAAAAGCCTCCACCCGTCTGTCAGTGCTGTCTGCTAATGACATGAGATCGATTTCTCATCGTCCACCCTTGACTTCACCAAGGTCCCTGGCTTGCGTCCAGCTGGAACCCTGCCAGGACTGTGAAGAAGAGCCCAGCACTCCTGACATGGCCTCTTAGTGAGTTTTCATGCACAGACCACACCACGGCTTGACTGTATGAGTGTTCTTTCCCCTTTTGCATTAGTTCCTGAATGAATTTGGTTTTACTGCTTTAACTACTGTCCGGCTTTAGTTTTTCTTTCTTTCTTTCCTTTTCTTTCTTCTTTTCCAAGTGAGAGGAGGGGAGATAGACAGACTCCCACATTCGCTCTGTCTGGGACCCACCCAGCAACCCCTGTCTGGGGCCGATGCTCTGTCCATCATGCTGTAACTGAGCTATTTTTAGAACCTGAGGTGGAGGGTCCACGGAGCCAACCTCAGCTCTTGGGCGGATGCGCTCAAACCAATCGAGGGATGGCTGCAGGAGGGAGAGAGAGAGAAATAGAGAGAAAGAAGAGGTAGGGGGTAGGGAGGTGGAGAGAAGCAGATGGGCACTTCTCCTGTGCGCCCTGACTGAGAATTGAACGCAGGACATCCACACACTGAACCAACACTATCCACTGAGCCAACAGACCAGGGCTACCTGTTCTTTAACAGATTATAGTGACTGTGTCAGTTGCTCCCAAACAAGGACAGAGGGCTGTCGGGCATAGTTTTCTCCTGCTTACGTGTTTCTCTCCTTCCTGGCCTCATTGCCCGGCGGCGTATCTTACATGTCCCTCCTTGTCCCCGTTCCTCTTCTCCCTGCCTTGTTAGGAAATAAGAAGGTTGTCATACAACAAGCACCCTGTCAGGTAACCATTTTCCTTCATGTAAGTGTTCATCAGCAGAAGGAGGGATTAAGCTATGGCCCCTCATACAGTCCAGTTATCCCCTGTGACGTCAGAGGTCTCGGCTAAGCGCCCTCAGAGCCCAATGCGTCCGGGGCTGCTGCCACATCAGATAGGCTCTGGGTTATTTTCAGCCAGCTCCCTCCTGGGTCTTAACGCTTTGGCTTTGTTTCTGAGGGAACTGCAATTTCACACCGGCCAGATTTAAAAAGAGAACCGGCTAAAATTAGAAGGCACCTGACGACATTCGCCATACGCCACTCCCAGTGCTAAGGCAAAGGGGGAGACTTGCAGAAAGGAGGAGGTGAAAGTGAACTTTCTGCTTCAGGGAAGAGTGACTCAAAAAAAAAAAAAAAAAGAAAAGAAAAGAAAAATTGAGGCAAGCTTGATTCTCAGTGTCTAACCCAGATAGACAGGTGAGACCTGTCCTCTTCTTTTAGTTACGTATATAAGCTTACATTCTAACACCGGGTCCCAGGCATCTCCTGAGAAAACCTAGTCTGTAACAACCAGGTCCATTCTCCCTGTCTGTCCCCTGGGACATTCAGAAACCCTGCAGGTTGCTTTGGTCCCTTCAGATGAGGAAAGGGCTTCAAACCTCCAACATGGTTTAATTGCTACTGGCATCAGCATTGTGGAAAATTTCAGGAGTTGGTAAAATCCCAAAGCTCTTTATGCATGTGATATCTGTGGGCCCCTGAAATCTTTGCTGACCCGGGAACTCCGCTGTAAGTACCCTGGTCCCCTAAGTCCACCCCAGTACCAACATCTCTAAGCCTCCCTTCTCTCCCAATAGATGCAGAAGAAACTGCAGGTGTTACTGATGCTAGAGAGTCCTCAGCTTCTCTGCTGCTCTCTCCTTCCCTCACCTGTTCAGAATGGCGTGCACACATCATTCCTCTGTGCCGGAGGTTATGCCCAGGGAGGCTGCCGATGGCTGCCTCTCTTCCGGGCTCAAATTCTCAAGACAAGAAATGGCAAAGCCTTGGCACCTCCTGGAAATATAGGGCTGATATTAGAAGCAATAAGAATAGATGTTTAGAACCACACTGGTGCTCCAGTTTCTCAGTGCATGTTCAGAGATAGAGGCGGCCAACAAACCAGCATTTGTGGGTGGAAAACATCCACTTCCCCTTAGTTATTCGCCTACATTGGTCCACAGGGTGCTCACTCCATTCAGAAAACAGGAGCCTCCAGTTTAGGCCCCAGTGGGCAACAGGGCCTTCAGTCTGTTCTGAGTAGACTGAGGTTGATGGCATCTAGTGAAGAAAAGTACGCTCACATTGTTCCTCGAGAATCCGTGCAGGTAGAGTCCATGTGTGGCTGATGTGAGGCCAGGCAGAGCCCCAGACAGAGGAGGGTTTCAAGGTAGTGTCCAGGTTAGTGCAATGCTGAAGATGCTTACTTACTTTGGTTAGCTTAGTTTGGTTAACTAAGTGGGAAAGTTCAGCACAAAACATTCGTTCATCTGTAGGTATGCGGGGAATTCAGCGGCCCGCTTTACAAAGCAGCTTTAGAGCCCCTGTCACCTCCAGCACCTCTGCAGGTTCATGTTTTGTGCCAACAGGCCTTTCAAGGGCCCCTCACACCGCGGCTGCTTAGATGGAGAAGGCACAGTTCAACACCATTTTTCTTCAGTTCAGGAAAACCCACAGAGGAGCTCGTCAGTCACAACTTCGCTGAAATCTAGGAGAGTAATGCCTCCTTTGTTTTCAAAATGCAGAGAGAATCAGCACTGCCATCCACTCTCCCAGTCAGGCACTGAGGTCATCCAAGGGCCCCAGGTGCTGCAGGGGTATCAGCTGCCAAGGTCCTGATCGCCCCTCTTTGGAGCTCCAGAGACGCTGGGTGGACTGTGAGCGCCTGGGGCACGTAAAGATGACAGGAGCATTGACCCACAAACTCAAGCCTGCCTTTGAAGAGCTCTGGGACAAATGTTTTATTTGGAAGAGTTGAATAATAATTTTTTTTCTAGTTTTGTGATATTTCTCCTTAATAGGTTATACACATTTGACAGCAGACTGCAAACTGCTATAACTCAGCCCTCCTTGGAGCCTCTATAATTTCATTTTATGCTCAGGAGCTGTGAAGGAGACCTTCTCGGGGCTCCAGTGGTGTTTGAAAGTAGTAATATAAGGGAATGGAGTCCCCAAAGTTGTCAGGATATGCCAGCAGTCACTGCAGTAGATTCTCATGTGAATGTGGTGTTTGTGAAGTCACCACTACAGTAAAAGTATACATTAGCTAAACCCCAGGGCAGCGGAGAGCCCTCTGGTAGGCTCACTCTGCCCGTCCCACCCAGAGCATGTCTTCCCAAGAGGAGCGTGAGACATCAGATGTGAATCTGCTCCTTACACACCTCTCAGTGCCCATTGAGTCTTGCACAAAATGAGCATACTTCCAGGTTACATGCAAATCTTAAATTTTGTAGAAGATCAGAATGTGTCACTTTGAAATATACTACTATGCCAGAAGGATTGTTTTGAATTGGAGACAATTGAGAAATAGCAGACACCAAAAAAAGGTTCTCTGTTCTTCCACCATTTGGCCTAAAGCAGGCTTAGAGCCTTCTTTATTTAGCAGAGACTCTTACCAGCGGGGACACAGCAGGAAAGAACTTCATGCAACAAATCTATTAAAATAACCCTCATCTTTCATTGGTTCTCTCATGTATTTGCCTTCCCAAACTTGCCACCCTTGAAAGCCTGTGTGTTCTCACATCTCTGAAAATTCGTGGTTGTTTGTTCAGATGCTGTATAAGCCCAGGTTCTAACCACGTCTTTGACTTACTCATCCCTGAGTGTTCTCATACATACATGTGTGTGTGCATGTGTGTGCGGTGCACACACCCATAAACTCAGTGCTTCGTTAATCTGTCTCTTGTCAATCTAATTTGTAGGACCTCAGCTGGAGAACCTTAGGAGGGTAGAGAAAAAATGTTATTTTTTCTTTTCCTAAAATTTTAAAATGTATGATTTTCTCTCAACATGGCTCCTAAAAACACACCCAGTAATTACCGATATACAAGAGGAAAAAAATTAATCTGTTCCAACACAAAAGAGAAAAAAACAGCTGTGTGGATGGACCTGGTAGAGAGAGGTTATCTAACCTTCCAATTTTATACTTTCCCAAGGAGTCAATCACCCTGAAGTAATTGTGATTATACATGATTTTTTCTTATGCTGACACTCAAGCAGAGCTCCCCTATAAGATGTGGTCTTTCTCCAAGTAGAAATTTTCTTTATTAGGTTTAGTAGCTAATGAAATTTGGTTGTAGAATTTTTACCCACACATACACACATGCACATACATGTACACACCACACGTACACATGCATATGTACACACACATATGCACACATAATACACCTACACACATGTACACACATATGCACACACACACAACTTCTTTTGCTTTATGGGTCCAGGGAAGATGCAAGCCCCGTGTCCCTCTAACCTGAAACCCTATTAAATATAAGGACACTGTGTAAGATTTTATTTAAAGTAAAAAGCATTTGCTTTATATATCATGACCGTCAGTAATTGAATCCATTGGGAAACACTAATAGGTAAAATGGAGTTCCATTTTGTGACTTTATGACAAAATGGAGTTCTCTTTGTGATTTTATCACAGTCACTTCCACGTGGGTAGCAATCCAGGAACTCTCAGCCTTGTCCTCTTTTCTGCAGGGAGAAGCCTTTTTCTTCCTCCAGGCGTCTGCTCCCACCAGCACACAGCAAACTCTGTTCTGGGATTCTAGTCTCTGAATCGTACAATGCTACAAGTCCTATCCCTTTATTATGACTGACTGTGGCTTCTACCAACATGTTTCACTTCTTTGCTCAGGTAGGTACTCCAAGTCATGGTTACTAATTGGACTCGCTTTCCCAAGCTATGTGGCAGACATTGAGCTGCAATGGCTCTGGTATTGGGATCTCCTTTTCACCCCAAATCATCCGAGTGCCAAAGGGTCACGGTGTCCGCTGCTTGCTTCTCAGGTCAGGCACACATCAGCTTTTAGCGAGAACATTCCCAGCTCACTAGTGAATCTTAACAACAGTTCTATGACCCTAGCCCGGAGGGCACAATTATCTTGATGGACTTTTGACAGAGCATCTGTCTCCCTTGGTTAAAAATGTCTCCATTGTTTGTGTGACAGGAAAGTCCCCACTCACTCCCATTTTGCACTCAGTAAAGATACAATGACAGAAGGTGTTTTCCAGCAATAAAACTCAATGCAGAGAGATACACTTCTACACAGTGATGCACAGTAGATACGAAGCAAAGTTTCACGGGGGAAGAGCACACAGCTGGATCTGCCTGAAGTAATCTGCTTGGAGGCCAGTCTCCCCTTCCTAGAAGCCCCTGAGCTCTGGCTGAAATCTGGAGTGTATTACAGAGCTTACAACCAGGACTACACAACGGGGTGCAGCTACTCTCTGCTCCCGGGCCAAGGAATGGTCTGCAGAGCTGGGTAAGGACTTCTCCACAGTTAAAGGGCAATAACGATGTCACCAGAAGAGCGCTAATGATCTGGAGTTTTCTCTCGCAGAGGGATTGGGAATAGGATGAGGGGACTGGAGACAAACGTGAGTCCCTGCCAGAGGTGCTGGGAAGAGGGATACCAGAGAAAGTGTTTCCACAGCTGAGCACGGGAGTTGGCACTAAGCATGATGTGAGTTTACTGGGGCCAATCTCCATGGGCGATTTCTCCAGGAAGTGTGAGGGGGAGCCCTTGAACAGTGTCTTATATCCCCTCTGTGACCTACAGAGAAGTCTTAGAGGAAGCAGTGTTGAAAGAGAACTTCACAGTAGACACAACCTGAGGGAGTTGATAGAAAGACTCGGCACTGGAGTCAGTGGTGGCCTTTCACAGCCATGGTCAGGTGACAGGTACCAGAGACTCCAGCTGGTTGGGTGGGTGGCACTTGGGTCCTTGTGGAAGAGGAGAATTAGAAGGAGTAGAGCCCAGGGTAAAGGAGGGGCTCAGAGGCTGGAGAGCAAGACAGAATTCTCCAGAGACTCAGGAATTTGGGCTAAAGATCAGGATGAAACACCCGTGGGGGTTCTTGTTTTTAGAGTACACTCTGAGAGGGCAGAGACTGTCCAGAAAGCACTTGCCATGTTCCTGGCGGCAAGCACCCACTGAAGTAGAAGCCCTCTCCATCTTGGGTGGCCGGGGGGCGGGGGTCACCTCTGGCCACGTTCCCTGTGCCCTTGGAAGGGAAACCAATGTCAAGATGATTCAGACCAATGAGTGTGAAATCCTTAAAAATAACACTCGTTGTCATTTTGTCAGAGCTAGACTTGAAACCAAAACAATGCATTCGCTGCAAGGGAGTCTTTTACTGGCCATCCCCAGAGAGCCTTCAGCTCGGCAGAGATTCTGTAGGGGCGTCATTCTAGCCCAGGCCCCTGGAGGCTACCCTCACCATCCTGGAGGACGCCTCGGGTGTGTTTTGATCAAAAGCATCAAGCTGTACGCTCACTGCTCAGGGCCAGCAGAATCTCCCCAGCTCCTGGCTGATCTGAGCAGAGGAGAAACTACTTACATCATAGACGCGTGGCATGTCCTGAAGTAATGTCTGTACTGTGGTCGTCAGTGCTGGAGTGACCGCAGAGAGGGAACTGAAGAGCAGGGGAATACTCTAAAGGCTACAGACACTGAGGTTCCCAAAGTCCTCACCCCTCCAGGGGCTGGGCTGGGTGCTCCCGGCCAATTTACACCCCTCTTCAAAGGTATTTCTCCCGCTGGAAATTCAGGAGTGCCTAGAACCTGTCACAGAAAGTCTGGGGGCTACATTTAAAAAATCCCAGCCCCTGGCCCTGGCTGGTTGGCTCAGCGGTAGAGCGTCGGCCTGGCGTGCGGGGGACCCGGGTTCGATTCCCGGCCAGGGCACATAGGAGAAGCGCCCATTTGCTTCTCCAGCCCCCCTTCCTTCCTCTCTGTCTTTCTCTTCCCCTCCCGCAGCCGAGGCTCCATTGGAGCAGATGGCCCGGGCGCTGGAGATGGCTCCTTGGCCTCTGCCCCAGGCGCTAGAGTGGCTCTGGTCGCAGCAGAGCGACGCCCCGGAGGGGCAGAGCATCGCCCCCTGGTGAGCGTGCCAGGTGGATCCCGGTCGGGCACATGCGGGAGTCTGTCTGACTGTCTCTCCCTGTTTCCAGCTTCAGAAAAATACAAAAAAAAAAAAGAATAAAAAAAAAAAAAAACCAGCCCCTAACTGCACTAGGCTTGTCCTTGCCTTCATTGGTCATGAGCAGCTTTGGGCTTCGGCAGTGCCGGGATGCGTATGCCCACAGGGACACAAGCTGGCTAAAATTAAGAAAGAACCTCACCAGGGGATGTTGGAAGGTAGAACCTCAAATCACTGTCAACTTCTTGTCAATCCACGGGGAGCTTGCAGCCCTCACCCTTTTGAAAACTCACTGAGGTCCTCTGTGGCGTGAGCACAGTGCCACCATATTAGGGTGCCGTGCGTAAGCCTATAATACCTGGAGAAGCTAGAGCCCCAACCTGGTGCTGCTTCTAGAGCAAGCACCCACTGAAGTAGAAGCCCTCTCCATCTCGGAGTCTTCGGTGGCCTGGGGGGAGGTCACCTCTGACCACGTTCCCTGTGCCCTTGGAAGGGAAACCAATGTCAAGATGATTCAGACCAAAGAGTGTGAAATCCTTAAAAATAACACTCATTGTCATTTTGTCAAAGCTAGGCTTGAAACCAAAACAATGCATTCGCTTCAAGGGAGTCTTTTACTGGCCATCCCCAGCGAGTCTTCAGCTCAATGGAGATTCTGTAGGGACGATATTCTGCAGAGTTTTGTCCTCACTCCGCCCCCGATGCAGATGCAGGGAGTGTCTGGAAGACGGTGGAATGGAAGAAAGCACACTGGTGGGCACACAGGATGGCAGAGGAAGGCCCTCGATGAAGCCCACTCAGGGCAGGGAACCAAGCACTCTTTGATCGTAGGAAAAACAATTTGCAGAAATTTAACCCTTGCCTTGTGAACTGTTTTCGGTCACCTCCCCTGATGCTAATCTAAATCCAGAGTCTCCTTTCTCATTCCAACCTTCTCAGAACTCCATGGGCCCTGCTCACTGCTCACCCCTCAGGGACCACTCAGCAAACTACTGGGCCAAGGCGGATGTCAGAGAGGTAGAATGAGAGGAGGCGAAACCAGGAGGGGATTTAACAGGAGCCAGGCTGCACTGGAAGTGACAGGTCCTGAGGGCTCTGGGGAGAGGCTGCTCATTAAGCCACGGGGTTTATTAACAGTCCTGTGACCTGCCATTTACAAGCTGGAGACTGAGGAGAACTGATTCGGTAAGTCCCTGTGGGAGTCCAGACGTGAAGGCAAGAGAAGACTGATGTCCCAGCTCCGTCTCTCTCCTCTACCTCTCTGTCTCCCTCCTCTATTTCCTGTACCTCCTCTACCTCTCTGTCTCCCTCCTCTATTTCCTGTACCTCCTCTACCTCTCTGTCTCTCCTCTATTTCCTGTACCTCCTCTACCTCTCTGTCTCCCTCCTCTATTTCCTGTACCTCCTCTACCTCTCTGTCTCCCTCCTCTATTTCCTGTACCTCCTCTACCTCTCTGTCTCCCTCTTCTATTTCCTGTACCTCCTCTACCTCTCTGTCTCCCTCCTCTATTTCCTGTACCTCCTCTACCTCTCTGTCTCTCCTCTATTTCCTGTACCTCCTCTACCTCTCTGTCTCCCTCTTCTATTTCCTGTACCTCCTCTACCTCTCTGTCTCCCTCCTCTATTTCCTGTACCTCCTCTACCTCTCTGTCTCCCTCCTCTATTTCCTGTACCTCCTCTACCTCTCTGTCTCCCTCCTCTATTTCCTGTACCTCCTCTACCTCTCTGTCTCTCTCCTCTATTTCCTGTACCTCCTCTACCTCTCTGTCTCCCTCCTCTATTTCCTGTACCTCCTCTACCTCTCTGTCTCTCCTCTATTTCCTGTACCTCCTCTACCTCTCTGTCTCCCTCCTCTATTTCCTGTACCTCCTCTACCTCTCTGTCTCCCTCCTCTACCTCTCTGTCTCCCTCCTCTACCTCTCTGTCTCCCTCCTCTATTTCCTGTACCTCCTCTACCTCTCTGTCTCCCTCCTCTATTTCCTGTACCTCCTCTACCTCTCTGTCTCCCTCCTCTATTTCCTGTACCTCCTCTACCTCTCTGTCTCCCTCCTCTATATCCTGTACCTCCTCTACCTCTCTGTCTCCCTCCTCTATTTCCTGTACCTCCTCTACCTCTCTGTCTCCCTCCTCTATTTCCTGTACCTCCTCTACCTCTCTGTCTCTCCTCTATTTCCTGTACCTCCTCTACCTCTCTGTCTCCCTCCTCTATTTCCTGTACCTCCTCTACCTCTCTGTCTCCCTCCTCTATTTCCTGTACCTCCTCTACCTCTCTGTCTCCCTCCTCTATTTCCTGTACCTCCTCTAGCTCTCTGTCTCTCCTCTATTTCCTGTACCTCCTCTACCTCTCTGTCTCTCCTCTATTTCCTGTACCTCCTCTACCTCTCTGTCTCCCTCCTCTATTTCCTGTACCTCCTTTACCTCTCTGTCTCCCTCCTCTATTTCCTGTACCTCCTCTACCTCTCTGTCTCCCTCCTCTATTTCCTGTACCTCCTCTACCTCTCTGTCTCCCTCCTCTATTTCCTGTACCTCCTCTACCTCTCTGTCTCCCTCCTCTATTTCCTGTACCTCCTCTACCTCTCTGTCTCCCTCCTCTACCTCTCTGTCTCCCTCCTCTACCTATTTCCTGTACCTCCTCTACCTCTCTGTCTCCCTCCTCTATTTCCTGTACCTCCTCTACCTCTCTGTCTCCCTCCTCTATTTCCTGTACCTCCTCTACCTCTCTGTCTCTCCTCTATTTCCTGTACCTCCTCTACCTCTCTGTCTCCCTCCTCTATTTCCTGTACCTCCTCTACCTCTCTGTCTCTCCTCTATTTCCTGTACCTCCTCTACCTCTCTGTCTCCCTCCTCTATTTCCTGTACCTCCTCTACCTCTCTGTCTCCCTCCTCTATTTCCTGTACCTCCTCTACCTCTCTGTCTCCCTCCTCTATTTCCTGTACCTCCTCTAGCTCTCTGTCTCTCCTCTATTTCCTGTACCTCCTCTACCTCTCTGTCTCCCTCCTCTATTTCCTGTACCTCCTCTACCTCTCTGTCTCCCTCCTCTATTTCCTGTACCTCCTTTACCTCTCTGTCTCCCTCCTCTATTTCCTGTACCTCCTCTACCTCTCTGTCTCCCTCCTCTATTTCCTGTACCTCCTCTACCTCTCTGTCTCCCTCCTCTATTTCCTGTACCTCCTCTACCTCTCTGTCTCCCTCCTCTATTTCCTGTACCTCCTCTACCTCTCTGTCTCCCTCCTCTATTTCCTGTACCTCCTCTACCTCTCTGTCTCTCTCCTCTATTTCCTGTACCTCCTCTACCTCTCTGTCTCCCTCCTCTATTTCCTGTACCTCCTCTACCTCTCTGTCTCTCCTCTATTTCCTGTACCTCCTCTACCTCTCTGTCTCCCTCCTCTATTTCCTGTACCTCCTCTACCTCTCTGTCTCCCTCCTCTACCTCTCTGTCTCCCTCCTCTACCTCTCTGTCTCCCTCCTCTATTTCCTGTACCTCCTCTACCTCTCTGTCTCCCTCCTCTATTTCCTGTACCTCCTCTACCTCTCTGTCTCCCTCCTCTATTTCCTGTACCTCCTCTACCTCTCTGTCTCCCTCCTCTATATCCTGTACCTCCTCTACCTCTCTGTCTCCCTCCTCTACCTCTCTGTTCTAGTCAGGCCCACCACACTGGGGAGGGTCTGCTTCACTCAGACTGCGGTTTCAATATAATCTCATTGAGAAACACCCTCACAGGCACACCTAGAGTCATCTTTAACCAACCATCTGGGCATTGCATGGCCCAGACAAGTTAACACATAAAATTAATCATCATGCCTGATCTGTGGTGTCACAGTGGATGGAGCGTTGACCTGGAGTGCCGAGGTCGCTGGTTCAGAACCTGGGGCTTGTCTGGTCAAGGCACGTATGAGTAGCAACTACTAGCTGATGCTTCCTGATCCTCCCCCTCCCGTCTCTTTTACTTTCTCTTTCTAAAATCAATATAAAAAAAAATTAATCATCACAAGGAGGAAAAATGACACACAAGTAACACAAAAACTTACTTACAGGAACCACCTCCCCAAATGTATGAGTGTATACATGTGTATCTGTGTGTGTATATATATTTACAAAAAGTTGCATCATGATTTACTATAACACAATTAATATTTATAATAATATTTTATTAATGTGAGATATTGGTTGATTATAAGTTTTTTTTTCAGGCTTGTTTTTCTGAAATTTATCACCATCAAAATGCAGACTTCTAGTAACTGACTTACGATTGATATCATTGAAAGCAAGGTCAGTTACTGTTGGCTAGTGCAAAATATCTTTTTTAATCATTGTTTAAATCTGAGAAAGATCTTTACCCTAATGAACATGCTACGAGAGCTGTTAAGAGTATCTTATAAACTGTGACAACATTCATACTGAAGATGTTCAGAACAGACCTCCCCAAGGTGTGCCACTTTGGCACGTGAATTATTCTGAGCTGAAGGCAATCGAGTCCCTGTCTCAAGCCAGCTCTCAAGAACCTTTTAGTTCCTCCTTAAAGAATTTACACTGGGGGAGGGCTTGTTTTTATTCTGACCCATCCTTTCAGCAGGGCAAACATCTAATTACTGAATCACCCTGCAGATTACCTTCCTCTCCTCCAAAGCCTCGGGCACCTCAGCTCATCCTTAGCTCGGAATGTCCTGTGAACCTCATTTGCCTTTCTGGCTCTGAACCTCTCCTGTGTGTGAGGTTTCTGACTCTCTCCTGCACAGGTTTCCTGTATATACATGTGTCATTAAATGTGGTTGTTTTTCTTGTTAATCTGTCTCATGTCAACTTAATTATTAGATCAGTGAAAGGATTTAGAAGGGTAGAGGGACATTTTTTCCTCTTCAACAGGATACATTTCCCTTTCTTCCTTTCTTTCTTTCTTTCTTTCTTTCTTTCTTTCTTTCTTTCTTTCTTTCTTTCTTTCTAGGTGAGAGGAGGGGAGATGGTGGGGACACTCCCATCTACATCCCAACTGGGATCTACCCAGCAATCCCATCTAGGGCTGATACTTGAGTAGCAAGCTTTTTTTATTTTAGTGCCTGAGGCTGATGTGCTCTAATGAAGCTATCCTCAATGCCCAGGGCTGACACTCAAACCAATCAAGCCACTGGCTACAGGAGGAGAAGAGGGAGAGAAGGGAGAGAGGGAGTTGGGGAAATGTAGATGGTCACTTCTCCTGTGTGCCCTGATCAGGAGTTGAACCTGGAACAGCCATATGCTGGACCAGTGCTCTGTCCACTGAACCACCAGCCAAGGCCAGATAAATTTCTGATAAATGATTTCAAATATAAATTTTAGTTCTAGAGCTGATGAGTCTTGCAGAACAAGTTTTCTAAAAATATTTAACTCTCCATACAAGCTGGTTTCATGTAATTCTAGGTTTAACTTAAGTGCAATGCATTTTAGTAATTTCTCAGGCAGTCGCTGTATCTTGTGCAAGTCACACAAGAAGCTGAAGGGGCTTCATGACTTGTATATAATTCAAATGTCTGTTTGTGTATCTTATCACTGTGTCTTTGATTAAAAGAGAAAACTAATTCTAAAATTGCCATTCTTGTTCAGAAGTGATTCATCAGAAGAGTCCTCTGAAAATGCATTTCTATTGTACATACAATTTTTCAATTTAGTTTCTATTTTGGAGGGCCTGGCAGGTTGCTTAGTGGATAGAGCATCGGCCCAGAGTATGGACATCTTGGTTAGATCCCTGGTCAGGGCACACATGAGAAGTGACCATCTTCTTCTCTCCCCTTCCCTCTCCACCTTTTATCTCTCTTCCATTCTTATAGCCAGTGGCTCAGACAGTCCATGCATTAGCGTCAGGCACTGAGGATAGCTCAGTTGATTCAAACATTGGCCCCAGGTGGGGGTTGTCCAGTGGATCCTGATCAGGATGCATGTGGGAGTCTGTCTATCTCCCCTTGTCTCACTTAAAAAAAATTTCTATTTTTATTACCAAGATTGTGGGCATATCCTTTCCCATGTTACAGCTGCTTTCCAAGCTATGGATTCTAAACCCTTAGCGAAATCTCACAGCTGCCTAGAATGCCTCACAGCAACATCCACATGCACACCTGTGATCTGTACTAATTTCCCAACAAAATCCACAGACAGACCTCTCTTGTCTCTCTGCTGTTGCTGCTGCCACTGCCATAGTCACTGCCAAGTAACACGAGCCCAGGTCCCAACTCTGCTGTGCCTCAGGCCCCCTGGCACCCTGAACTGCCCCAGGCATTCACGAGCATGTGCTGGGGGCATCGAGGGCAATGCCATAGACCTGAGTGTGTGTGCCACCCAGCATATCTCCTATGCTCACACACCCTCTGTTCTCCACACATTATTTAAAAAACACAAGTTCAAAGATAAAGTTATTAATAATTTTGAACAATGACAGTGGCACACCAAACCATGTGTAGGGGCCGTCCTGAGAGTAAGATCCCTGTTGTAAGCCCAGGAAGCTGTCCCTGCCACCACTGGTTATATTTTGACTGTGGCAACTGGGCACGGGACTACTTGAACATCCTTCCGGGATGCTGTGTGGATTTTCAAAGGACTTATTGTTTAGATAACCACTCCTTTCTTGCAGAAAAAAAAAAAGGCTTGTGCTCAATTACACTGATAGCATCACCAGGTCATCTTGATGCAATGCTAAGCTTTCTCCACTTACAGGATCATTACTAATTGTTTTTTGGTTTTGTTGTTTTTTTTTGTTTTTTTTATTCCAGACACCTTGGCTCAAACATTGGCTAAGACGTCCTTTCTGTAAGTGTTCAATTTACCTACTATTTCTTTGCAGTCGCTCTGCACACATTGTGGCTGAGACCTTTCGAAGGGAGAACCTGGATTTCTGACAGCAAGATACTTTAAGCCAGAGAATAGCCATCTTAACAAAAAAGGATAGAGAAAAGACATATTTTTAGGGCTACCCTAGGTCAATGAGAGTTACAAACATAAAATTATAAACAGAAATTATATATGTACGTTTACACGTCTATATAGTTATTATATTTATGCGAGCATCTTTGTTAGTATATGCTCTGCCTCCAAGAAGTGTGGACGTGATGCTGCGTAAGCGAACGTATAAACTTGGAGACACCCAACAGCATCGCTTTGATTATATTGCCAGAGATTTGCATGACTCCCAGAATACATCTTCACCATAGCAAAGCCCCGGGTCAGAACCAAAGACCAGTGCTGCAGAACTTGCATCTAGTGAGGAGAAATGCACAAGCGGGGAGGAACACAGGATAGAATAGTCAGCATCACACCTCTGTCACCCAGACCTGCCCGACAGGCCGGTTTATAATAAAGTCCCTTTATAGTAATAGTCTAATAATACTCAGTGTTCATCTGGGTTTAGGGTAGCTTGCCTATTACCCTAATGCAGGAAGACTGTGGTTAATATTCCTGTATGTCTAAGAAGAAAAGACATAATTAATATGGAAAGGAAGTGGTCATTTTCTCACATTTCTAACCAGTTCACTTGTTTTTCCATCATCTTATTTTGAAAAATGTTCAAACACAGGAAAGTCAAAAGACTGGAACCACCATCCAGGTACCTCCCACCCAGAATTCATGACAGTTTTTGTGGCTGTCCACCCATCCACCCTCCCCTCTATCCACTCATTGGTACACCATATTTGTTGAGATGCATTTCAAAATAAGTTAAAGACATGAGTTTTCTTCACCCTAAACACTTTGATGTTCACATCATTGACTTGAGTTCAATATTTGTTTCTTGTTCTATATTGTTTCTGGTAAAAGTTACATGGAATAAAAAGCATGAGTCTTTTTTATTTTATTTTAATGATATGCTTTACTGAACCCAATTTATTAAAGATATTGTTTCAATATGTAATCAATACAAAAATTATTAATGAAATATTATACGTAGTTTCTTCATACTAAAACCTTGAAATCTGGTGTGTGTTTTACATTTTCATGCATCTCAGCGTGAAATGTTAAATCTCCTCTGGAAACATATGATCTGAACTTGGATTTGATAAAATTTACAGTTAAAAAATAGATTCTCATATGCAAATTGTTTCAAAGATACTTAAATTTTTTTGGTAACTGAATCAAGTATCAATTTTTTAATTATTTATTTTTATTTAAAATTTTTAAATTTAATGGGGACGGCATTGGTCCATAAGGACACATAGGTTTCAGGTGAACATCTCTATAGCCGTTGAACTATTGATTGCAATGTGTGCCCATCAGCCCAAGTCAAATCATTTTCCATCACCACATATTTGCCCATCTTTACCCCCCCAGCCTCCCCCTGGTAACCACTTCACTTTTATCCATGTTCATGAGTCTCAGTTTTACATCCAACCTATGCGTAAGATCATATTGTTCTTAGCTCTTTTCAATTTACTTAGTTTACTTAGCATAATGTTCTCATGGTTCATTAAGAGGACCATTCCCTGTTTTGACAAATGTGTACACCTGCATAAATCAAATTCCTATCAATGCACAGAACTTTACATCCCTCCAGAGAGCTTCCTGGGGCCCCTTCCCAGTCACCACCAGCTGCCCCCATTATCATCCATTGGGCACTGTAAAGCCAGTAGCCAGGGCCACCATCACAGCCGCCCGGCCCATGCAGGTTTGCATTGGATTTGGACAGTCGGTAAAGAAACAAGAGAGCCAAAAACTGGTAGGCCATCACCTTTAATCCTAGCTTGCACCCGGTGGGCAAGTAAAAACACTCACTGGGCTCCAAAACCCACTCATTCAATGCTCACAAAGCTACTGACTTATCCAAGTTTCCTAGAATCAAAGGTTTCTAGCTCACCAGACTTATTCACCTCTGTTCTCCATCTCCTTCCTTCTCCCTGCACAAACTCTGCACACTGGCTTCTCACTCAGCACTCTGCCATCTTGGCTGCTTCTCCTGACCTCCTCCATGTGGCCCTCACTGCTCTCCTCTCTAATGCTAATCTTAGGAAATGAGAGAGAGCAAGCTCCCAGTCTGCCCCACTTTATAGTGCAAAAATCAAAACCTTTAATCCAATATAAAAAATAGGGAAGTCTCTAATACAAAGTCATTTATCTCAGGCATGATGGGATTGCACCACCCCATATCAAAAAAGGGTGGAAAGGCTTAGTCCTAAAACCAAACCCCAGACTACAAGGATCCTGCCTGCCCACAGCCCGCCCCCAACACACATTAATATCACCTGGACAACGGGCTTCCACGTGGGCAGTGCCATCTTTAACAAAGTGAGCATAATATATTTTATCTGCCCAACAGCAATAATTCTGATCTTTTATACCAGGGGTCCCCAAACTACTACCTGCGGGCCGCATGTGGCCCCCTGAGGCCATTTATCTGGCCCCCACTGCACTCCCGGAAGAAGCACCTCTTTCATTGGTGGTCAGTGAGAGCATCCGCATCCTGTGCTCCTGGATGTACTGTATGTGGCGGCGCCGCAAAGCGCGGCATCGCTCATGTACAGTACTACTTCTGGTGATGTGGGACGCATGCCTCAAGGCTCTGGAAGTGCGTCATATCACTTGTTACGGCTAGCAGTGACAAATATGAAACTGGACATTGAGCATCTCATTAGCCAAAAGCAGGCCCATAGTTCCCATTGAAATACTGGTCAGTTTGTTTATTTAAATTTACTTGTTCTTTATTTTAAATATTGTATTTGTTCCCATTTTGTTTTTTTTACTTTAACATAAGATATATGCAGTGTGCATAGGGATTTGTTCATATGTTTTTTTTATAGTCCGGCCCTCCAACGATCTGAGGGACAGTGAACTGGCCC
Source organism: Saccopteryx bilineata (assembly GCF_036850765.1). Classification (NCBI taxonomy): domain Eukaryota; kingdom Metazoa; phylum Chordata; class Mammalia; order Chiroptera; family Emballonuridae; genus Saccopteryx; species Saccopteryx bilineata. Next base: position 101,839,965 of record NC_089491.1, on the reverse strand, counting down.
CCTGTGTAAAAAGTTTGAGGACCCCTGTTTTATGCCAAAGGTTAGTTTTGTCTATTGATCAGTTCATTGTCATCTTTCCTATGCAGTTGAAGAAATAAAAAAGTTAAGCTTTTCTTTCTTTTTTTTTTAAGTGATAGAAGGGGAGATAGAGAGACAGACTCTCACATGCCCCCAACCAGGATCCACTTGGCAACCCATCTGAGGCCCATGCTGAATCAACCAAGCTATCCTCAGTGCCCAGGGCTGACACTTGGACCCATCCAGCCACTGGCTGTGGGATGGGAAGAGGGAGAGAAGGGAGAGAGAGCAGGGGAGAGAAGCAGATGGTTGCTTTTTATGTGTGCCCTGACCAGGAATCAAACCCAGGACATCCATACACTAGGTCAACACTCTATCCACTGAGCAAACTGGCCAGGGTCAAGACTTTGCTTTCAAACCAGTGAAACATCAGTATTTAATTAGTTGCTTACTTACTAATATTTAGGGATAAACTCTAATGGCAGCAAAGAACATGCCTCAGGAGAAATGTGAGCAACAACCTTTGATGTGTTTGAGAAAAGTGCAAGCTCTTAATCAAGGTGGACATGGCCTTGAGGCAGAAGTGAGATTGATTTGCACAGAGAAAAAAAAATAGCCTAAGTCATCTGGTGACTGTTCCCCAAGGGAAAACCAGAACAATCCATTTTTTCATTCATCCAAGACACAGTGGTATATTCCTTCCCACGTGTTACTACACGGGAGAGCAGAGCGCTCTCTTCCCACAAGCCCAGCGTGAGCTCTCTTTCCTATTTTGGTCTCAGAAGGCCCTTGCCAGAGACCACAGGCTCTCTGCAGGCCGCGCAGTTTAATTGGCCAGAGGACGATGGTCCAGAGCCCAGTGGCTCTGGGGCCTGGCCTCCTGGTAAACACAGAGCACACATCACCAAGCACTCCCAGTGGGCCGCCCCGGCAGGCCAAGAAATACAAACACAGAGAGCAAGTGGCAAACATATGTGCTCACCTATTTTTTCTGTTTGTTTTGCTAAGGAAGTCTATTGAAACTGGAGCATTGTGTCCACCAAAACCCAGAACTGCTGGCCTAGAGCAGAGCACTTGCATTGGGATCAATTCTCACTTTGTTGTAAGGTACAAATGTTAATTCACTTATTTATTCATCCATTAATTCATCTGTTTATTCATTTATTTATTCCAAACATGTATTATCTTGTAAGGCCAGTAGCCGTAGTGACCATCATAGCCACCTGGCCCATGCAGGCTCATACTGGATTTGGACAGCCGGTAAAGAAACAACAGAGCCAAGAACTGGTGGACCATTACCTTTAATTCTAGCTTGCACTCGGTGGGCAAGTAAAAACACACAATGGGCTCCAAAACCCACTCATTCAGCGCTCACAAAGCTACTGACTTATCCGAGTTTCCTAGAATCAAAGGTTCCTAGCTCACCAACCTTATTCACCTCTATTCCCCATCTCCTTCTCTCTACACAAACTGCACAAACTGGCTTCTCCTTCAGCATTCTGCCATCTTGGCTGCTTCCCCTGGCCTCCTCCACGTGACCTTTATCTGCTCTCCTTTCTCTGCTCTCTCCTCTAATGCTAATCTCAGGAACCAAGAGAGAGCAAGCTCCCGGTCTGCCCCACTTTATAGTGTAGAAACAAAAACCTTTAATCCAATTTACAAACAAGGAAGTCTCTGATACAAAGTCACTTATCTGAGGCATAATGGGATTCCTCATGAGAGTGTACCACCCCACATCAAAAAGGGTGAAAAAAGCTTAGTCCCAAAACCAAGCCCCAGGCTACAAGGATCCTGCTTGCCCATAGCCGGCCCCCAACACACATTAATATAATCATGCCCATCTCAAGCAAGAAGGGCAACCAATACCATCACCTGGGTGATGGGCTTCCACGTGGGCAGCGCCATCTTTAACAAAGTAAACATAATATATTTTATCTGCCCAACATATCTTTTCCCCAAAATTATTTTTTTTATTTCTTCCCATCATGATGCAACCAGAAGCTTAGAGTGATCTGACACCTTCTTCCACAACCACATCTAGTTGAGGACCAACTCCTGCCTGTCTTACTCCCTAATATCTCTACCACATGCTTACTGTCTCCATACTTTCATGAAACAAGTATCTCTGAGCACCCACATGTCCCAGGTGTTTAGCTGTGCAACGGGGATCTAGTGATGCACACATACATGCACAAATAGGTTCCTATCCCCTGCAGACTATATTCTAGGAAGGAGAAAAAAGTGAGCCAACAGAAAAGATGGAATTTCAGACCATGATAAGTCCTATGAGCATGAAAACCAAGGGGCCACAGCACACTGTGTGAACAGAGGAAACAATAACTTACTGACTGATCACAAGAGGCTTTTTAGAGGTGAAGATGTGGAAACTAAGGCTTGAATAATGGGAAGAGATGGCTATGTAATGACTGGTTGGGACTGTCAGTCAGAAGGAGCAGGAATTGACAATGACCCCTCACTTTTATTTAACATCCCTTCTCCCCTGACCCAACCAATTGGTCTACCATGATGTATTACTGCTCAAACATATTGTATTTTTCACACTGAAACTTTCTGAAGTGCAAACTGTATTCCATCAATTTCCCTGCCCTCCTCCTAATTCCATCAAAATATCCCAATGCTCTCTATTGCTGCTATTCTCAGAGAAAAAAGTTTTTACCATGGCAATAGGCAACCAGACTGGTCAGGGCCAACCGCTGCAATGCTCTCCAGCTAGACGTCACACCACACCCTCCTGGTTCTCTACTTGCACATATGTTTCCCCCGAAGTCAGAGAGGCCCATTGCTCTCCTATTTTCTTAGTTAATTCAGGCTAGTCCTTCAGGTTTTAAATTATTCATGAGTAATTCAGGAAAACCTGCCCTGACTACTTTTTAGAATCAAACATCCAAATGACGTGTTTTCAAAGAACAATATCCCTACCCTTTTTATAGCCCTTCTCACTCTGGCCATTTTCCATGTATTAGGATTTTTGGATTAATGTCTGTCTATCATGTTCTAAATTTATAAGAGGAGCTCTCCTGAGACAGTACTTAGAACATAATCTTTATAACTGTTCAACTGATTAATGTCATCGGTAATAGCTTCTATGAATGTGAAAATGTGTCAGCATAGAGAAGACATTTGAAGCCATCTAAATATATGTGAGCACCTGAAGGGATTACAGGTAGAATCAGACCTGGACCCCTGAGCCACGGGCATGTCCATGTGTATAGAATCCAGACAGGGAGGTGAGCCATCCAGATAAGTAGAAATGGAGGCTCTGGAGGAGTCAAATGAGAACCAGGAGGAGGTGATGCCTTCCGCTCCGGGAAGGATGCTCTCCTAGTCCACTCAGGGTTCTGGGACAGAATGTTATAGACCAGGTAAGCAGAAATGTGTCTCTCCCAGATCTAGGGCCTGGAAGCCCAAGATCAAGTCACAGGCAGATTCAGTGTCTGGTGAGAGCCCACTTTCTAGATACTAGACACTGTCTCCTCACTTTGTCCTTGCAAGGCAGAGCAGAAGGAGAGTTCTCTGGGGTCTCCTTCTCTAGACACTAATCCAATTCAGGAAGGCTCAACCCGTATGACCTGATCACTGCCCCAAGGCCTCACCTCTTCTATCATCACATTGGGATTAGGTTTCAACATATGAAGTTGGGAGGGGACACACTCGGTCCGTTGCAGAGTGTGTGGGAGCAGAGAGGCCAGCGGTATGGGATGGGATCATTACAATAATAATTGGGAAATAGAGAACCAGAGGAAAAGAACTTAAAAGGAAAAATCTAAGACACACACACACTGTTTGGGAAATGGCCTTGGAAATTTACAAGTACCAAAACAAACTCTGCATGTGGAAACTGTAATTTACCCTAGTTGTGTGTGTGTGCGCGCGCGCGTGTATGTGTGTGTGTGTGTGTGTGTGTTTGGGAGATAGAGGTGAAAAACATTATTAAATAATATCCAAGTCCCTGAATGTATGCTTTATCAGCTGCTAATAGAAGTGTTTTTGCTTTTGCTTTTCTTTTTAACTATTCAAAGATTTTTCTGTTTTAACAAAATGTGCATTTTTGAAAGGTAATGTTATATTAAATAACCTCAAAAGAACTTTAAAACAGAAAGCATAAAAATCAGGGAAGGTATTATTTAATAAATAAGGTGTTTTTACAACCACAAACATACAAAATACACACGTGAAGTCCCTCAATAAATATTTTGAAATAAATTTTAACATCTGTAAACGGTTTTTATGACCCAGCAGCCTGGTGTTTAGAAACAACTGTGCATGATGTATAGAAATAGTACTTTCCTGGCTCTCTCAAAGGAGCCTTCCTGCCCCTCAGATAGTTCTGGACATCCCAAGGATATATCCTGTGTACTCTTTTTTTTTTTTTTTTTTGTATTTTTCTGAAGTTGGAAATGGGGAGGCAGTCAGACAGACTGCGACAGACCCGCATGCGCCCGACCGGGATCCACCGGCATGCCCACCAGGGGGCGATGCTCTGCCCATCTGGGGAGTTGCTCTGTTGTAACCAGGGCCATTCTAGTGCCTGAGGCAGAGGCCACAGAGCCATCCATCCTCAGTGCCCCGGCCAACTTTGCTCCAATGGAGCCCTGACTGTGGGGGGGGGGAGAGAGGGACAGAGAGGAAGGAGAGGGGGAGGAGTGGAGAAGCAGATGGGCGCCTCTCCTGTGTGCCCTGGCCAGGAATCGAACCTGGGACTCCTGCATGCCAGGCCAATGCTCTACCACTGAGCCAACTGGTCAGGGCCTATCCTGTGTACTCTTAGAGTCTTTGTGGACACTTGCCAGTGACCAGTGAAGACCCAGGGCCAGTGCTGCCTCCCTGATGTTTGCAGCCTAATCAACATTTCCATCTCCTCTCTGCACCCCATTCCTGTGCAATCAGCAAGCATGTCCACCTTCCCCTTCTGTTCCCTGCATTCGCGGCAGCCCTGCCAATGCAGCTGTCACCAGGGTTCTGCTCTCAGTTTTCAGAAGGGTTTAATAAAAAGAGATATTTTGTTTTCAGCCAATCACTCTTTCAATGGCTTGCTCAGTCATGCTGAATACAATCTAAGCTCGGGTTGGGAAACAATCCAAGCATAAGATTTCCCTTTTTTTTTTCTTGGACCGCAAATGACAACTTTCAACTTGCACATGCCAAGTCAAATCACAGTTTAATCCTCTTTGAAATCAACTTCTCCAATAGTCAACAAAGATCTTCCGAATCAATTTTCTCTACATCTCTGAGACAGACAACCCTCCTCCTGACCCTCTACCAAAATGTGAATTTGGGACACTGGCTTCGGTTGGAGGTAAGTCCTCCGAATGAGTCTGTGAATATACATTGATCAAAAGTAGAAGTGTGTGTAAACTTGCCCAGTGTGGGGACTGTCGGCAGTAACCAGAGGGCTGAGACCTACTGTTTTCTGCCTTCCACCTTAGACAAATTCTCCTGTACTCTTCTTAAATTGTTGCTAAACATTTAGCCATAAATATAAGACAAAGGAGAATTCGATTACAAATGTTGTGTCTCAACACATGTAGACAGGCTGAAGTCACCATTAACTTATCTTCATATGCTGACTGGTTACTTTGTAAGCATCTGTGTGCACATAACAACTGTGTCTTTGGGGGAGAAGAAAGCTCGGAGAGTGAGGAGGAAGCAGAGGGCGGAAAGGAGTGGACATGCTGCGCAGGTGGTCATTCCTACTGCAACTGCAGAGCTGTTGTTATACATCAAAACTGAAGGGTGGTCTTTTTTTATTTTAGTGGGAGGAGGGGAGGCAGAGAGATAGACTCCATCCAGCTTGTGCCTCTACTGGGATCCACCAGGCAAGCCCACTATGGGGTGATGCTCTGCCCATCTGTGATGTTGTTGGTCTGTTCCTCAACAACCGAGCTTTTCTTAGCACCTGAGGCAGAGGCCATGGAGCCATCCTCAGAGCTCGGGGCCAATTGCTCCAATAGAGACATGGCTACGGGGAGGAAAGAGAGAGAGAGAAAGAGAGAGAGAGAGAGAGAGAGAGAGAGAGAGGAGGGGGAGGGGGAGGGGAAGGGGAAGGGGAAGGGGAAGGATGGAGTAGCAAATGGTCACTTCTACTGTGTGCCCTGACCAGGAATCGAACCAGGGACATCCATATGCCAAGTTGACACTCTACCACTGAGCCAACCAGCCAGGGAAAAACTGAAAGCTTTTGATGGAAAAATTTCAGATCATTTCTATAGAACTTCTATAAAGGTTTAGGTAAAAAATTTCAGGGTTAGATTAAAAAAAGTTCAGGAAAAAATTTTTTTTCATAACACTAATGCCTTTGTAGACCACACATGTGAATGCTGCTTAATTACTGTTCAAGGAAGGGTGAGGCCAGAGGATTCATCGTCAAGGGTCAGCCTCCTGGGAAGAAGAAATGTAAGATGAAGAGGAAAGCTCTGGACGTGCAGATGCAGCTAACGGGAGTGTGTGTTCCTGGTTTGGGAGGCAATACGTCCCAGCCACAGGACTCTGCTGTCACCTCTGCCCATCACTGGAGGAACCTAGCATTTTCCTAAGGGGAAACAATGTGATGGCGTGGGCTCTGATGCCTGTGTTTGCAGTAAGGAGTGAAGCTGTGCTCCCCCTGTAATTACAGTAACACAACAAACCTTGGCACACATCCCCACGGTGGGGCAGCCTTCCCTGCCTGGAGTGCTGGGAGGAGGAGTGCTGGAGGCTCTCAGCCCCTCCCAGAGGCTCTTGTGAATGCCCCAGGGTATCGCTCTCAATGCCTCAGAGGGGGTGATGCCCATCACCATGTTCCAAATGTTCCTGACCATCAGATGACTCAGAGCCATAATTTAAGATAGAAGGACCCAGGCCCTTCCTGAGCCCTCACTGGCGTCTCCAGGGTAGGGTCTAGGAATTTGCATGTGGATATTCTTACTTTTGACCAATTTGGAAAACCCTGAAGGTTCCCCAAAGTCCCTTCCAGGTCTAACTGTCCAGATGATGTCAGCTGCCATTCCCAGTGAAAACAGAGGAGCAGGCCAACACGAACCACCCCAGGAGTCTTTCCAAAGCCCAGATCCTCTTTCCTGCAACGCTTGGCTATGGCGACATGTCTGAGGGGCTGGGTCTGCATGTGTTTTAAATTGACCTTGAGATAATACAGCCTCTGTCTGTAGCCACACGTCTCTGACTTGCACGGGAAGAAGGTGACTCAAGGTGCTGCCACCCAGTCAGTGCATGTGTATGGGCACCTGCCATTTGTCAATCAGAAAAGTTTGGGTGCTCAGGCTGTTCCCTAGCCTCGTGTGTTTCCTATCCAATAAAGCTGCCATGCACACAGCAGACGTTTAAGCTCTATAGATATAATTAGATAATCGTTTTCTGACCTCATGACACAGTCTAGTTCAGTGGTAGTCAACCTGGTCCCTACCGCCCACTAGTGGGCGTTCCAGCTTTCCTGGTGGGCGGTAGCGAAGCAATCAAAGTATAAATAAAAAGATAGATTTAACTATAATAAGTTGTTTTATAAAGATTTATTCTGCCAAAATTAGTGAAAATCCAACATAAAGTACTTGGTAAGTAATTATTATTATATGCTTTAACTTGCTGTAACTCTGCTTTATAAATTTTATAAAGTAAAGTTACTTCCCTACTTTATAAATCACCATTACTGTGGAACCAGTGGGTGGTTAGAAAATTTTACTACTAACAGAGATAAAAAAGTGGGCAGTGGGTATGAAAAGGTTGACTACCCCTGGTCTAGTTAAATAAACTTGAACATGCCTCCAAGTCAAATGAAAATGAAATAGGCAACCTGAAGATGGAGCTTTCATTCCTATCTTGGAAGATGGTGTGAGTGGGATACATTCAGAGGAGAAAGCGGGGACACATGGTGTGATGGAGAACCTGCTCTCTTAAGCAAACAAATGACTGAACCAAACACAGATCACTTTTTCCTGGAAAAAGTGATTTATCCCCAGTTTTTGTCAAGTGGTGTGTGTTTCTGTTTTGCTTTTCAAATAGAATTTGTGTATCTTTTGCACACACAAAATTTGAATGCGTAGTTATTTGTGTGAATGTCAACCACCACGAGTAACTAGTAAGTGTACGAAAATAATTATTCATCCTGAGAACTGCAAACCACAGACCCATATGAAGATAACCATAACAAGTCCACGCTGTTGAAAATGAAGAAAAAGGAGGAGGAGGAGGAGGAAGAAGACAAGAGAGATGATGGTGGTGATGGTGATGATGATGGTGATGATGATGATGATAATGATGATGGAGTAGGATTTGAAAATCGACATTTAGCTAAAGTACCACCAAAGTCAAAACCTAAAGTAGGGAAAAGGATACCTCTATCTGATGAACGACATAAGAAAAATAAGTGGTCAGTTTGTCAGAGGCCACATGAAATACTCAGGAGCCCTGAGTAGAGAGTTGTCCCTAGCAGTGATGGGATTCAGCCGGTTCGCACCAATTCGGCAGAACAGATACCTACTTTTTCGTTGAGTTTGGCAAACCGGTTGTTAAAATGGCACTTGTAATCAGGGTTGTTTTTGAGTGGGCGCCTGGGTAGCTGCCCAATGTGAAAATCACAAATTTACATTCCTTACTCTGTTTTAACATTCAGCGGTGCAACATTGTATTCTAAGCACCCATAGTAATGTTCATTCCATCCATAGGTGAACAAACTGATGGAACTATGTTTGTAATATTTATTTATTCATTTCATAAACTCATTATACCTTTGATGAAATACTACATTTTATTTCTCTTGAGTTTGTTACTTCAGTAAACAAACATATAATGTAAAGAGAAAAAGTTCCAGACAGCCAAGGCATGACAAGCTATCATTGGAAATATCTTAAATACCAGTTTTACTATTTTTTTTGTCAGGCATTATTTAATATTTTTTTCATTAATATTTTAAAACTCTAGTAACATAATCTAGTTTTGTGTACCTCTTTTATGGTTCTTATTTAAGTATGAAATGCATGAAATAATAAACTACCTTTCAGTATATTGTTTTTTTATACTTAAAACAGTCATTAGGGCAGAGAACCGGTTGTCCAATTATTTTGTAAACCACTGCTGGTCCCTAGGTTATTTATTGTGAGAAACTGAGTACAGCCATCTTAGACACTTTGCATTCTAATTACACGTGGAAACTTCTCAAGTGAAATGTGAAAGTGGCATCTCAACTGAAAGTGGCAAAAATTCAGGGGTAGTGTGTCGAGACTTTATTAAGGACATTTCCTAAAGGAAGTGTGAGAAATAGGAGAGGGTTACCCCAGCCAGTCCCGCATCCTCTTTGGAAGTCACTGACATGTGCAGTGGAGAAATGCCTGGAGACCTCAACATTCTAGGATGAGAAAGGACAGCAAGCTGGGGGGCAGGTTTAAACGAGGGGTGGCACGAGAGGGGGCTGCCTCTCTTCTGTCATTCCTTTGCTATTATTGATAAGTAAAGGCTGTCCTCCCAAGAGCTGGCTCCCTCTCCTAAAACATCGGCAGCACGCTCTGGTGCCCCCAAGTCCTTGGCAGTGCAGGCTTCATCCATAGTGAGGAAAACCCTTCCAAGTGCAAGACAACATACTATGCTTGACTTCATTTGCAAAATATATGAAATATACCCAATGGTGTAAGAAAACTGATGTCTCTGGTTTTAAAGAGCATTCTATGGCCATATTATGGCCTACTATGCGGCTATTAAAGCCAGGTTTTTTTACTGGCATGAAAAGATTTCTGAGTTAAAAGTAAGGAGAACTACTTACTAGAAATGTACAGTAGAATATGATCTTACGTAGACATGTACACACTCAATGCACATGTACAAGGCACACAACACACACACTCTATAAACCTTTTAAATAGGAACAGTACATGTACATTTATATTTTTGGATGACAGTATCAAAAAATCTTCTGACAGCTAATTAACCCAAATGCTAATACTGTATCTGAAAATAGTGCGGTAATAGTGATTTTTCAATTTTACCATTTTCTTAACTTCTTAACTGTCTTCACTTCAAAGATGTGAAGTTCTTCTACAATTAAGCATGGATTATGAATAGAAAGAAAATGTTAATATCATCATTTATTTTTGAAAGTTGTCAAGGGTGTATTAAATCCGTGCGGGGAGGAGAGGTTGGGCTTGCTCAAGGGAGGGGCTGTGAGAGAAGGGGGAGGGACCACGGTGTGAGGCTGGCTTCCTGTGCTCCCCCCACCTCAGCACGCTACTCACAGACAATGGCTCACTTCTTGTGCCTCCCAGTGCTTGCCAATCAGAAATGCCAAACAGCAATATAGAATTTAACTCACAGCACCACTCCCCACCACAATCCCCACCCAAAACTCCAAGGGGGCAGAAGGTCAGCCTAAGCCCTCAGGAGGGCCCAGAGGGCAGGAGATTGTGCAGGAGAGTCCAGTACTAACAGGGGAGGCAGTTCTGTGACCTGCAGCACTCCAGCCTGACTCAGCCAGAAATGTGGATTCAGAAGCCCCCTGGTGCTTCCGCCCTGACTTTCTCGTTGTTGAGTGTGCTGTTCCCTGTCCCCCTGTCTGTGGATGTGTCAGTGTTCCTTCTGCTGTGGCTTTCCTACTTTTGCTTCTATCTGATATTTTTCTAATAACTCATAATCTGGACAAAATATTTCTTTAAAAAAAGATTTCTGGCCCAGACAAGACAGAGTGCACCCATTTCTCCCTCTCTTTCTTGCTATGCACAATTGTAAATCCTGGAAAGGGCACAACAGATGACCAAAGGGGAGCTTTAGAATGTGGAAAGGGAGGGAGAAACTGGTGGTGGCCTGTTGGGCAAATAAGTTTTAACAAATGTTTAAGTTTGCTCACTTATACTTTGCATTGGGCAGCATCATGTGTGTGTAATCTGTGAAAGGCTGCGGCAGACTGCAAACTGTGAATTACCTTCCTGCTTTTGGAAGGGTCACTGTGTTGCTAATGTTTGCTGGAGAAGGGGTTTTGGTTGCCCCGGTCTGCTGTGCAGAAGAGCAGAAGGAGTGCAGAGGTGGCACCAAAGCTGAGGGGCTTTGGAAGCTCCACTGAGGCTGGTTGGGGCCTTTGATTCCAGGGGGAACCAGAGAAGATTCTCTGGGCTGTGGAACCAGAGAATGCATCAGGGCTTTGGGAGCTCTGAATTAGAGGAAAGTGGTCTTCCCTGTGTGTTTGCTCATCTGCCAGTGCGAGACTTTAATAAACAAAATGGCCCACCATTTATTGGCTCCACTGTTTCTTTACAGTCTGCCCGAATCCAATTTGAACCTGTATGGCCACGATGGTGAAGGCCACTAGCCGTAGATGGCCCAGGCCTGGAAAACCACATAAGCATCTTCTAAGAGAAGAGGGTCCCAAACTGGTGTGTCCCAGCCCCCACATAGCAGCAGAAGGCCACTCGGGCAGGGCAGGCTCATCCTTAGCCATGGAACAAGAGTCCATCTGACAACAGCCGGCAGGACCCCACCACCCCAGCCAGAAATACCCTCCTCCCACTCTGGGCCTGAAACTCCCGTCTGTGGAAGGGCGTCTGGAAGGGGACGCAGACCGAGGGAAGGGGCAGAGGCACAGCAAGTGGCCTGACTTAGGAAGCTGCTTTGGTCCTTTAGGCTTGGAGGTGCTCCTCCATCACCCTGAGATACCGGGACCGCATAGGGGGTCACCACAGGAGAATGTCGCCACATTCATGTCAAAATGCTGGTGGTGATATGCTCTAATTTTGCAAAACGTCACCAATTAAGGAAACCAGATAATGTATACAGAAGATTCCTTAGAGCTACATATGAATCAACAATTATCTTTAAAAATCCAATTAACAAAATAGAGAGAAACCAGGGTCTAAGATCAAGAAAAAACTAGAGGTGAGATATTATATAACATCCATTCTTTTCAAGTGAATATCGAAGAGTTACCATTGATCATATGCCGTGCCCTACTAAAGCAAGTTTCGACAAATTTCAAAGGTTTGAAATGATACCAAATAGGATCCATGACTACCGTAGAACTAGAAGTGAATCACAAATAGAAAACTGAAAAATCTCTAATGTAGAGGACGAAGCGATGGCCTTTGAATATGCAGTAAATCAAAGAAATCACAATAGATGTTAGAAAATGTTTGTGCCAAACAATATTAAAAACACAGCAAACCAAATTTGTGAAATGCTTCTGAAGTTGTGGCCAGAGGAAAATGTATACTCCTAAATGCACATATTAAACCAGAAAAAAATTTCCCAACATTAATGAGTGCTAGGGAATGTAAGAATAATACATTACACCCAAATAAAGATGAAAGAAGTAATAGTTAAAATAAGAGCGGAAATCGTAAAACAGAAAAAATAATTCATAAAGCGGGATAAAGTTCCCCATTGGAATGTTCAGAAGATTAAAGAAGGAAACACTACTGGCATTGATGATCACAGAAAGAAAGAAAGCATGAACCATATCAGGAATGAAAAGGGGAACAAAGCTACAGATATACAATTTATTTATTTTTTACATTTTTATTCATTTTTTAGAGAGAGGAGACACAGAGAGAGAAAGAGACAGAGAGAGGAAAGAAATAGAAAGAACAGAAGGAGGAGCAGGAAGCATCAACTCCCATATGTGCCTTGACCAGGCAAGCCTGGGGTTTTGAACCAGCACCCTCAGTGTTCCAAGTCGAGGCTATTACCCACTGTGCCACCACAGGTCAGGCGCTACAGATATAATGGACACTCAAACGGTCATAAAAGAATAATACCATGAAAAATTTACAAAAACAATTTCTAGGACACATTCCTAGAAAAAAACTAACCAAAACTGAAGCAATAGTAGTTAGAATGTTTTAATAATCTTAAAACTCATCCCACAAAGAGAAAGAAAACTTTTTATTTATTTATTTATTTATTTTTTATTTTTGGAGGGGGCACCCGGATAAAAACTTTTTTTTTTTTTTGTATAGTTACATTCACCAGAGAATTGTAGAAAACTGATAGTAATAATTACACAAGCTTTACACATATTCTTTCAAAGTATTTAAAGAGAAATTAATTAATGACAACATAGCCTGCTCACCAAAACCAGTATGCATCATTAAAAGAAAAGGAAGTTATATACCAATCTCTCTCATAAATATGGATAGAGTTAATCTAAGCAAAATCATAGCCAGGTATAAACTATGTGAAAATGATACTAGATCTTAACCAAGTTTTATTTATTTGAGGAATGCGGAGTTAGTTTAATAGTGGAAAATTAATTAGTATAAATCACTACATTAACAACAACAAAGGCAAGAAATCACATGATTCTTTCAAGAAATGTAGGAAAAAGATTTCATAAAATCCAATGCCTAATTTGATTAGAGCCCTCAGCTAACATGTAACAGAAGAAGATCTCGTCTTTAATCTTAGAAAAGATACCTACAACAAATTTTAGTGAGCATCACACTTGATGGTGAAACATTGAAAATTTCCCTCAAAAGCCAGGATTGAGATAAGGATGCCATAATCCACACTTAACAGTCAACATTTTATGTGAGGTCCTGACCAATGTGAGGAAGGCAAGAAGAAAAAAGCAAAGGTGTAAATATTAGAAAGAAGAAATAAAATTGTCTCTATTCCTGGATGACAGGATTATGTACATAAAACATCCCAGAAGATCCATAAATAAATTAGGGTATTATTCAATTAAATTAGCAGAGCCACTGGGGAAAAATAAAATCATTACACAAAATAAATTGTATTATTCTATACCAGCAATAGAAATCAGAGAATATAATTTTAAATTGTACTTGCCATATTATCAAATAAAACAAGTCAACTATTTAAGTCTAACACTCTCGAGATTACAAGACTTCAACACAAAAACTACAAAATATTATTGAGAGTCATTAAGCAAAGCCTAAGGGAAGAATATGTTGTGTTCAAGGATTAGAAGACTCGGCCACATCACCATGTCAAATCTCCCCAAACAGATTCTGAACATCACGTGTCAGTCCTATGTAAATTCTTTCCTTCTCTCTCTTTCGCTTTCTTTTGCAGAAATTGACAAGCTTATGCTAAAAAAAATTCATATGAAATACAAAGGGCCAGGAATAACCTAAATAATATTAATAAAAAAACTGTTTGAGAACTCATGCTGAATATTTATTGTAAAGGTATATGACTCAAAACAGTGTGGTATCAGCACATGAACAGGTAAATAGCTCTGTGGGAAACAATAAAAAGTCCAAAAAATTACCTAAGCATAACCAGGCCCTTGATTTCTGACAGAGACAATACTATGGGAAATGGGAAATTATAGTTCTTTAAAGTAAGCAGCATTTAGTAAATTGAATAAACATATGGAGAAAAAGAAAAATTTGTCACTCTACCTGACAGAACAGATGAATCCCTGCTGGGTTGTAGAGCTAAGTGTGAAAGCTAAACTAGGAAATAACCCGGGCCTCATGGTGTAGAGATATTTCTCAGACATGGTAGTCTACACTGAGCATGATAGAAAAGATAGATCAATTAGACTCATTAAAACCAAGAACTTGTATTCATCGAGAATACTAAGAAAGAGAAATAACACACTGTAGAGTGGAAGAAAAATAGCCATACCTGTATGTGGCAAAAAACTATTGTTCAGAGTATATTTTTCAAATCATTAAGAAGAAGAAATGTAACCCAATTTCTAAGTAAGTAAACATCATAAATAAAATTATATATATATATTTATTTTATTTTATTTTTTTAGAGAAAGAGAAAGGAAGGGAGAGGGGGGTTGAGAGGAGACAGATAAGAAGTATCAGCTCGAAGATGTTTTACTTTAGTTGTTCATTGATTGCTTTTCATACGTGCCTTGACCTGGGGCTCCAGCAGAGTCAGTGACTGACTGAGACAGGCAGGGACTCCTGCTTCTACAGAGGAACTATAAAAATGTATTGATTACTAACAAGCACTAAGACTAAAAGCACAATGGACAGAACTGTGTGTATCTTCTTCTCTCTGATCCATATCCTCATGTAAAAGGAATTAGTGGCGCACGCGCACACACACACACACACACACACTCACAAGCACTCACATCGCATGTGCATCTGCATGGTGTCTGGATACAAACAGAGGCAGTATCTACCGCAGGAGCGGGCTGCAGTGCTCTGAAATAGGAATTGGCAACTGTAGTTGCCTCTGATCAGTGATAAAACTATCTTTCACAGTAAAACATTTGTATTGGTATTGGTATTGCTATTTTGCTTTCACCGTGTTTACTTGTGATTTCTCAATTTAAAAAAATAGTCAAAAATGTTTTCTCTGAACCTATGTACCCTGATTGATCAATGTCTCCCCATTAAAATTAATAAAAATTTAAAAAAAATAGTCAAAGAAAAACAAATAAATATAGTTCAATTCACCCTTAAAAATAAAAAAAAAGGCCTGACCAGGCAGTGGTGCAGTGGATAGAGTGTCGGACTAGAACGCACAGCACCCAGGTTTGAAACTCTGAGGGCACCAGCTTGAGCATGAGCTCATCTGGTTTGAGCAAGGCTCACCAGCTCTAGCTCAAGGTCGCTGGCTCGAGCAAGGGTTCTCTCAATCTGCTGTAGCCCCCAGTCAAGGAACATATAACAAAGCAATTCAATGAACAACTAGGGAGCCAAAATGAAGAATTGATGCTTATCTCTCTCCCTGTCTGTCTGTCCCTAGCTGTCCCTCTCTGTCTTTCTATCTGTCTCTGTCACACACACACACATACAAAAATAAATAAATAAATAAATAAACAAATAAATAAATAAAAGAGGAAACAAGAAATAGCCATTCACAATAACTAGAAGAACAAACAAAATGTGTGCAGCAGTCTAGAATATATGACACACACAAAATTTATATTTTTTTCAGGTGCAGAAAAAAAAATACCCTGCTGAGGTGTTAGCCACACATGACTCAAGTTGAAAACAAATTTTCCCCTGGAGCCCAGTGCTCCTTTTTGTCACTTCTTGCCATCCTTTGGGAAATATATTTTCTAGGGCATGTACTATTAATGAGATGACTACTTTTATCCTTCTGTTCACTTGAAAACTCAAAAGTGAAATAATAAAAACAAAATAGGTATAATCCAAAGAAGTCCCTGAGCTTCACCAGGCAGATTTTTTTTTTTTTTTATGGAGCACATTCTGGGTGGGTTTCCTCTTTGTGATTCCCAAATTTATGCATAAGTAAATGAGGTAACCAGCTAATCCAACCAAGACTTCAATGATGGCAAAAGTTAGTGAAATGAGGCCCCTATATTTTTAAAAAGTGGGGTGAGAGCCAATGATTTCCAGGACTACTTCCAAGATAGTTCAATATCTGAGTAACCCGTCTACACAGCCATCTGTCTCGTGTCTGTCTCAGTCCTTGCAGCATTAAACATGTTGAACTATGGCTCGTTTCGAGGTGAAATAATACAGTCATCCTGGGGAAATGTGGGTGCATCTCCAGTCACGCCTGCTCTCTATTTCACTAAACATACTTTGCTGAATTTTAAAGGAATGTATCAATCAAAAAATTTGAAGTTCAACTGCCTTCATGGCAGAAACTAGCTTTATTTTCTTTCTAAAGGCTTTAGCCAGGTCCATCCATGCTGCTGCAAAAGATGAGATTTACTTCTTTTTAAAGGCTGAGTAATATTCCATCTTGTAAATATACCACAACTTTTTTATCCACTCATGGACTGACAGAGGTCATGGCTGTACACGCACGCGGGTTTTCTCCAACCTGGGGAATGGAATGCGCGAACCTGCAGGGCAAGCCACAACTCCCCAAACTGACACACAGTCATCTACAGAGACACACGACTAGTTAAATTTTTAAAAATAATTTTTAAAAAACAACCATCCTTCAGGCATCCTGTTAGGACAGAAAAGACAACTAACAAGGGCAGGGACACGGCGGCAGCCTGCCCCCTCCCAGGACAGCGGAGGAGTGTGCTGCCTGTCACGGGCACTGCAGGAGAGAGACCAGGAGCCACTGGCGCTGGGGACCTGCACACCCCTGAGCTGCCTTGGAGCAGCTCCCACTCCCGCAGGAGATCATTGCGGAGGACATTCCTGTGGCCTACAGTTTGCAGAAAGCTTGATTCCGGATACTCGGGTGATGAAAGAAGTGCCGGTAAACGGATTAAGTCACAAAGAGGCCAGAGTTTGAATAGAAGATGAAGATGAAGGGTCACGGGCCGACTTGGTTCCTTTCATGAACCTCAAGAAAGTAACTCACTCTGAAGCAAAAAGAACCCGAGCAGTAAGGAGATGGTGTAAGGACTGTCGTTTCCTTATCCTTCACAGCACTGAGCAGATAAGCCAAGAAAAGGAGCCTCTGAGATTTACTTGGAGCTGTGAAGGGAACTCCGGGACTAAAAATAAGAATAAAACCGAGAAGAGTCTGGAGGCGGAGGGAAGAGAGAGGAAGTGGGAGAGCGGTGATTTTTCTCCTCGTCATAACAGAGTCAACAGATGCTCTGCAAGAGTTCTAAATCCAGAAGCAGGGCTAATTGTGATATGAGGAATTATAAAAAGAACCACTACAGAATCCAAAAACAGAATCTATGACTTCCATATCACTAACAGACCCACACAAATATGTATTCATACATAGAACAACTCTAAAAAAGCAAAGGTAGGCCAAATAGCAAAAGATTTTTTAAAAAAGCCTAAATGCTTAACATATTAAAACTAAGTATGTGTTACATCAATATTGTAAAATAGAAAACCTCATCTACAAAAAAGAAACAAATTATAAAGTCAGACAGAAGAAACTAACTCTATATGAGACCAGTTGAAAAATTAGCAAAAATGCATAAAATTAAGAATAATAAAAGAGGCCCTGGCTCGTTAGCTCAGTGGTAGAGCATTGACCTAGTGTGTGGTTGTCCCAGGTTCAATTCCCAATCAGGGCACACATGAGAAGCAACTATCTGCTTCTCCACCCCTTCCCCTCCCCTTCTCTCTCTCTCTTCTCCTCCCACAGTCATGGCTCAAATGGTTTGAGCAAGTTGGCCCCGGGTGCTGAAGATGACTCCATGGCCTTGTCTCAGGTGCTGAAATAACTTAGTTGCCAAGCAATGCAGCAGTGGCCCCAGATGGACAGAGCATCACCTTATAAGGGGGCTTGCCAAGTGGATCCCAGTCCGGGTACATGTGGGGATCTGTCTCTCTGCTTCTCTGTCTCTCTTTATTTAATAAAGAAATTAATTAAATAAATAAATATCAGTAAACATTTTATTTAGACATTTAAAATATATTTGATTAAGGTGCATTAATAAGACTAATAATAAAAATATTAGAAATTATAATAATACTTAAAAATTGGTTGATCTATCAATAACCAGTAATATTTGCTGAAAGTTAAAGACCAAGTACCTCACACAGATGAAAAATTCCATGGTTGAATTCAGTGGACTATTTTGCATATCTTAGGATTTCATTATATTTTGCAAAATTTAAATGAAGTCTGCATTTTCACCTGTGCCTGGGCAGAAGTAATCACTTTTCCCAGGATGCTGGCTGTAGAGATTTCACACATCAAACAGTAATTTATTTTAGAAGAGTACAGCTACAAATCTGAATAAGTATTTTAATACTAATTCAAGACAAAATATGTATCATAAAACATAAATGTGAATTATTTACCTTAACATCCAATCACGTTTCTTATAAACAACTGGTAAATGTATTTTTGAACACTTACAATAATTCCTTTTCTGCTCTTCTCTGCCTTAACATCAAAACTATGAACAAAATACTCCCACCTCATGGTTTCTACTATCTTAGTTCAAATAGTTACATTATTATCTCTTTGTTTACATTTTGTAGACAAATATCCATTACGTCAAGATGTTTTTCAGATTTTTTTTCTCTCTTGGGATCAAGTTTTCTCTGCTTATCTCACAGATGTTTTGGAAACATTAAAATGTCAAAGGCTGAGGGAACAAAAGTCACTTGGATCATACCCTCCATGTCATGAGACATGTGTGTTGTTTAGAGTAAATGAATAACAGGCAGGTTGGTAATGTTGCCTCTTTAAAGTTTTTATGCTGCTTTTAGAAACCAATAATATATGAAATTTAAAATTATTTACTTTCAAAAGCTTGAAGATGTGTTCAACTCTCTATAAACTTGCTGATAATACAAAGGGATTTTATTACAACTTATTATATCTATTCAGAAAACTTTAGGCTAACCCATTTAAATGAAATGTTTATGCATAATGTAAATGGCATACTTCAATAAGATGCTCTTTAAAATAATCAATTAGGATAATAAAATGTAACAAAGAAAAAATGTAGAATACCAAAATACAAAGTTAATGTACAATTTAAAGTCTATGGTGTCACAAACCTGAATTCCCGGGACGTTCAGGAGCTGCCCGAGGTGCTGTTCTTTTCCCGCAGTTCCTCCCAATGGGCTGAGTGAGCCACAAAACCTGTTCTTGAGAGACATTGTTCTCATGATTAGACTTAACACGCTTTCAAAAGTACATATACTTTCACACGTCAGTGCTCACATGGGCTACCAAGTAAGGTTTTTGTCATACAGTATGTAATACATTTCATTATAAAGCAGAGTTAAACTAGAAAACGTAATAAATTACAATGTCATAACTTCAGTCTCCCGTGGGATTCGACTAAAAGAACACATCTGATGTCCTGTTTTCATTGCATAGAAATGTTTCAATGCTTCCCATTGCCTTTAGGAATCATTCTAAAATTTGAAATGTTTTTCTTGGCACTGCTGCACAAACTCTCATACCTTCCGGCCTTGCTTGTCTTCTTTCTGTTCCTCAGGATTCATGCCAATAACTCCACGGGATATAGCAGTAATCTATCCTGAGCACGTAACATACCTCAATCTCATCTCATTTAACTTCCCTAGCGTGCATGGAAAGTATCAGTCCCAATTTATAGATGAGAAATCTGAGACAGAAAGATGTTAAATAACTTACCTGGAATCCCACAGCTAGCAAATGGGACAGAAGGGATTTGAATACAGTTCTCATCTAAGGAAAGTGCTCTTAAAACTCTTTCCTCCGTTTTACAAAAAGAATGTAACAGCAAAACACACAAATAAAACAGAAAAAGCATAAAGCATCAGAAAGTGTTTTAAAAGCATTTAAAATTACATAATCATTATAAAAAATATTTTTGGTGTGACAGATTAACAAGACTTTGAAGTGGATGGGATCATGATCCCATACCATCCCCCATCTCAGCCTGTGTGTATGTGTCTGTGTGGGAACTCCCTATTCAACTCTCTGAATTATTTACTACTTCTTATCATATTTTTATAGCTTTATTTCTTTAGGTTTCATGATATGTTGTGGTATCTGCTGAGCAGACACCTCTAATTTATTTTTTTAACCATCTTTTATTTAACTAATCCTTCTGTATTTTCTCTTTCATATAAACTTTAAAATGAGCTCAGCTACTTTTATAAATTGTTCCTGACATTTTTATTAGGATTAAATTAAATTGGTCAGTGGGGAGAACTGTCAGATTGAGTGTACCTTTCAGAAACATCATCATCTCCATGTGTTCACATTTTTTATGTCCTCAGATAACATTTTACTGTTTTTGCCTATATAGTACAGATTATCATCATTTGCCAAATTCAGTAAACAGAGTTGATTAACTTTTCCTCCGAGCTATGGAGCAACTTTATGCCACAAGAAACAGCGCTTTCTTTTTTTTTCTTTCTTTCTTTTTTTTTTTTTGTATTTTTTTTTTTTTTGTATTTTTCTGAAGCTGGAAATGGGGAGAGACAGTCAGACAGACTCCCGCATGCACCCGACTGGGATCCACCCGGCACGCCCACCAGGGTGACGCTCTGCCCACCAGGGGGCGATGCTCTGCCCCTCTGGGGCGTCGCTCTGTTGCGACCAGAGCCACTCTAGTGCCTGGGGCAGAGGCCAGGGAGCCATCCCCAGCGCCCAGGCCATCTTTGCTCCAGTGGAGCCTTGGCTGCGGGAGGGGAAGAGAGAGACAGAGAGGAAGTTGAGGGGGAGGGGTGGAGAAGCAGATGGGCGCTTCTCCTGTGTGCCCTGGCCGGGAATCGAACCCGGGACTTCTGCACGCCAGGCCGACGCTCTACCACTGAACCAACCGCCCAGGGCTGAAACAGCACTTTCTTAAAGAGCTCGTAGCTCTAATCTTTTCAACTGGACTTGGTGCATTTTTCAGGAGAGTTCTTAGGCTCCCTTTGTAATTTCTCTTGAGATTTTTATCACCTGAGTTAATTGGGGTTGTATTATTTTCTGAAAACTGTAACTACTTCATCTAGATCTTCAAAGGCATAGGCCTAAGTCCTTGACAATGGACTCTTTCTGTCTGGGGCCCTGTGGCTCACTCCTGGCCAAGCCCTGCAGCCCACTGACTTGCCCACTGATTTTCCTCAATGTGGTATGAATTCCGGGTCCCAAGTACGAGGAGCTGAAAACTGTTAGCTGACATTAAAGAAGAAGCCGAGATGGCAATAGGAATGTGTCAGGTTATTGTACACATCCGCATAACTTTGACACCACCATGGAGAGTTCATTCAGCCTGTGCTGAGAGTAGGGGACCCCACCTATGAGCCTGCCCTTGCTCCCTTGTCTGAACAGTTCTCAGGGCCCCTCTGTGGGACCCAAGCAGTGCTCCTCTGTTCTCTGTGTGTCTCTTCCCATTTCACTGTCTCCCTGACTGCTTAGAGGGTTGAGCAAAGCATCTGCCCCTCCATAGGCTCCACCCTACACCGCATACATTGTAAGTGCTTTGATCAGCAACAGCAAAGAAATATTGGTGTGGAGGGGCAGGAGCTGCAAGCTCAGTCGCCAGGGTCTGCAGACATAAACCGACAACGCTAATAATACAAATAACATAACAGTGACTTCTGTCTATCACGAATATGTTGGCCATCAGTTACTGTCACTCTTTGATGTCACTCTTTAATTCTCACAACAACCATACAGTATAACACTCTTATTATTGTCATATTATGGCTGAGGAAGCAAAAGTTCAGAGAGATTACATAACTTTCTTCAGGCCATACAGCTAGAAGCAGAGTCAGTGGTCTAACGTTGGCGAAGCTAATTTCTGACTTCTGGGCTCCATACAAAGAGGAGCCCAGAAATTTAAAATGAAATATTTCAAGTCTATAAATTAGTAACTGTCATTTATAAAGCTTCCCATTCACCCATATCAGGAAATGAGAGAACATGTGAATGTTCGTGATGCTGTCGACGTCACTGGGTGGACAGCGGTGGCAGCGTTTTGTGGGTACTTCAGAAATCAATTCTCGCCTGACCAGGCGGTGGAGCAGTGGATAGAGAGTCAGACTAAGATGAGGAGGACCCAGGTTCGAGACCTCGAGGTTGCCAGCTTGAGTGTGACTCGTCTGGCTTGAGCAAAGCTCACCAGCTTAGACCCAAGGTCACTGGCTTGAGCAAGGGGTTACTCGGTCTACTGAAGGCCCCTGGTCAAGGCACACATGAGAAAGCAATCCATGAACAACTAAGGTGTTGCAATGAAAAACTGATGATTGATGCTTCTCTTCTCTCTCTGTTCCTGTCTGTCCCTATCTATCCCTCTCTCTGCCTCTCTCTGTCTCTCTGTAAAAAAAAGAAAAAAAAGAAATCATTTCTCCACATCAACACCCAGTAACACTGAGAATGCCGGAGATTACATGTCTACCGTTCTGCATGAAAGCAGTGAGTATTCAGGAGATTTCTACACAAGTCTGTAGTTGGCCTATCACTCCAAAATTGTTTTATTTCTTCTCTAAGCAGAGATTTCAAAACATATTTTATGAATAAGAAAGCCATAGAAATAAGTCAGGTGCCACTCCTGCTGACAATGGACCAGTCTCAACAAAATCAGAGACGATGGAGAATGAGACAAATTAGGGACTGTCGCCTCTGCCACTCTTTTCCTTGGGGCCTCCCTGTCATCCCACCACTACTGGGGTTTCCTGATTTCCCTGGTGGGCGAAGTACAAATATGGACTCTGGCACCTGGCTGCCTGGGTTCTGATCGGGCAACCTACTGGCAGTGCCCCTTGTCTGAGTAACTTCGCATCTCTGCAAAGGGGTGATGGTGATAGCTTCCTCCCAGGAACACCCTGAGAATTTGGTGAGATGCTGCCCATGACAAACTGAGTCCAGGGCCTCACACATAGCAGTGGTCCATTCCTAGTAATCCTGAGTCAGGTAGGGATGGAAACCTCAGGGGCTGAGCACCATGAAGATGTGGATGGAGCCTTCCATCTCAGACAGGTCTTGGGTTTCCCAGCTGATGAGGGCAGCTGGATGGTGGACATTCAACTCCAACATTCTTAAACCAAAGAGGGATTATCATCTGACATTACTGCACTCCAGAAAGGGGTGCTTCTGCCTTACGAATAGCCCTAAAGCCCCCAACCCAAGCCTCTCACTTCTGTCCTCCCTGAGTCTCTCCCTGTGTGAACCTCATCTCTCCAGGCAACTTCTCCTTCAGGAAGGACCATGGTCACTCACTGGCAGCCTCCAGCTCCCTCATCTCAGACCTGAAACCAGAGATATACAAACTTCCTCTGTCCCTGGTGCATCTGGAAAGGTCCTGGGGAAAAATCACAGCCAGCCTTCCAGGTCTCATAGCCACCTCCAGGGGTGAAGCCTGTTATCAGGAAAAGGAAAAGGGAATGGAGAGAACACGGAAACAAAGGATACCCTTCAAATACTCTGATAGAAAGTATGGCTAAACCTGGCACACCGGGATGTGTCTGAGTCTGCAAACACCCTTGGAGAGAATTTCAATAAGTATAACCATAAATTAATTTTTATTGAATATTTATTTGATTGACTTTAGGGAGAGGAAGGGAGAGAGCAGGAGAGAGACAAGACCATCTATTCCTGTATGTGTCTGGACCAGAGATCAAACCGGCAACCTCTGAGCCTCAGGACAATGCTCTACCAACCAAGCTATCTATACAGAGCTATAATCATAAATTAAAAAACAACAACAACAATCTTCCAGGTATGAAAAGACTGCCATGTCCATTTCCTCAGAAAGTCATTTTTTTCTCATGAGGAGGAATGTGACATTTAAGAAAGGGAAAGAAATAATAAGAAGAAATGTGTGGAATGACTAAATAAAAATAGGTTTATAAAAATAACTCAGTAGAAGTGTTTTCACTGAGAGTGATTTATCAGCTACCTGATAATATGTCTCACAGGTTTCTGTAAAAAGGTTGTGTCCAGCTGAGGATTCATCACTCCAAGATTAGCTCAGGTGAAGTGCGTTCTCACCACATATAAAATTGCTTTCATTCCTACTGAGAGATGCTGATGATTTCTCTAAAATGCCATCAGATAATACAAGCATGAGAGCCATGCTGGGTAAACAAGGTTCCCCAGCAAGTGCCTGCAGGGCCCCGCAGGGGAAGGCCAGAGCCTCCGGCAGGAAGCGCCACTCAGGAGAGAATAATTAACAGTGACAGCTATAATGGCGGCTTTTTTTCCCCTTCCCAAATCTATTTGGAGACACAAAAGGGAACTCTGCCCTTGGACCAGAAAAGTATCTGTAATGACTTTTAAGAGGTATTTTAGAGACGGTGTTAGGAAACATTGTATCTTAGCATTTTGTTATTAAAAATTGCCATCGAAGATTCTGCATTTTCTCATTTCCACTCAGGCAACAAAATAAGGTTTTATGCTAGAGTGATTCACTTAGAGTCAGGCAGGAGACTTGTAAAAAAGGAGGAGTGTAAAAAAGACTTTAACATTTTAAATCCTTTTAAAGAAATTTGTATCTAAGGATAATGAGGCATTTTTGTGTGTGTGTGTGATTTTAGAATATATTATATTTTAAACTTTATTTTTTATAAAGAGAATTTAATACTAGTCACACTAATATTAGATGACAGTTGTTTTGTTATTCCTATTTCGGTTATGTTTTGAAGGCGGATTTGAGCTCACTACTCAATCATGAAATAAGTCAAATTGACAATCTATTAGTTTATTTATTATTTATGTTACTCTGTGTTCAAATGTTGTCACCCACTCTGATCACCCCACATTTGCCATGAGAGGACCTTGTACACTAGGGAGAAACAGTGGCCAGTTCTTGGAATGTTTCTGCTTGGTTCAATTCATTGGCATCATAACATCTTGTCATCTGCTCTTCAACTGGTCCCTTTATTAATGAAGATGCTGAAACACTAATACCACATTTATTTACAAGACAGAGCAACCTGTCTTGTTTTTTCCACAGGAGAGAAAAGAAGAAAGAAATTTTATAAAAACCCTAACATTTGGGAAATATCTTCCAGGTCTACTCTCTTCGCAGACGTATTCCCATTGCTCAGCCTTACAGGAAATTTTGATGTCGGAATGAAGGTCGAAAGAGCCCTTGTCTGTGCACTGCTCATCTGTAGGTAGGTAACATTTCCTCCCGGGGCCGTTGTGAGTGTGACTTCAATGAAGTTGTATTGTCATATGAATTTGATAATTTGAAGGATATAATTCTACACTCCGATTGTCCTGCCAGTTAGTGGAGCGGGTGTCACGTGAACAGCAATGGAATCCTGTACTGAATATGAGTATTGGGTGCTAAGACAATTTTGTTGGTTTGAAATTCAGTTAAGAGCATTCTCAGAGGTTGAGTGCACAACTCAGTATTATCCATCCCAAAACTTAACAAAGAACTAAAAAGAGTGATGTGAATTCCCCAAAGAGACCTGACCAGATGTGATTATGTCAAGAATAAAATGGTCCTGGAGTTTCCTGGTCAAATAATTAGATACCTCCCAACAGGAAATTTTCTTCAATGCCTTTAAATTATTAAAATAAAAAAAAATCTTGTCAGAAAAAAACCCAAAACATTTGTTTTGAGAGTTTGAGAATTTATAAGATTTTAATGCTGAAAAATAATTTGACAAAATTAAAAAAAATCTGAATCAACTCATGTCCTGAAATAGTCTGCAGTTTTAGCCTCAATTCATGACATCTGGTAATTATCCAGAATGATGTGGTTCCCAAGAATTTGATATAAGGACTCTACTCTAAAATGAGAAAAACAAAAAAGTAATTAAAAGAATGTATGGGGCCCTGGCTGCTTGGCTCAGTGTTAGAGTATCAGCCCACCATGTGGAAGTCCCAGGTTTGATTCCCAGTCAGGGCACACAGGAGAAGTGATCATCTGCTTCTCCACCCTTCCCCTTCTCCTTCTTTCTTTCTCTCTCTCTCTCTCTCTCTCTCTCTCTCTCTCTCTTCCCCTCCCACAGCCATGGCTTGATTTGTTCAAGTACATAGGCCCTGGTGCTGAGGATGGCTCCATGGAGCCTCAGCCTCAGGTATTAAGAATAGCTCACTTGTGAGCATGGCCTCAGATGGGCAGAGTATCAGCCCCAGAGGGGGGTTGCTGGGTGGTCTGGGCTTATGTGAGAGTCTGTCTATCTCCCTTCCTCTCACTTGGAAAATAAGAGAGAGAGAAATAAAGAATGTATGGGGGGGAAATGTATAGAGATTCAAACAAACAAACACACGAGTACAATGAATATAGAAAACAGAATTAGTACTAGAATGTACTAATATTTCTGAAAAAAATAACAGGCTACAAATGGGGGAAGATGTTATTTCTGTAGACTGAAGACAGTGCTTACTTAGATCACATGGAGACTCATGGACAACTGGGTCATTTTTCTGAGGAATCCTGGGGCTTTCTGGATCATAGAGAGGGAGTCATTTCTTTGGGGTAATCGTTCCTAGCAAATGTAAGGAAATTGAATGGCTTTGTGCACATGCCTAGCAATGTGGCTTTGGGCACATATAAGAATAAATGATAAGTTCTCGGCATTTATACAGGAGAAATCTGCACATTTTCCTCAGGGGAAGCTGGCAAGGGGAGGGGGCAAGGTAGAAAGACACAGAAGCCTGGCCTCGGTGCATCAGCTGGACATGGTGGAGCCTGTCTGGCTAGACCCCCAGACCTGCTTTCTCACTGAGCACACACTGCGAGGTGACCTTTTCCTCCTTCCTTTGCTGCTGAATGTGGCCATGCGCTGTTTTCTAGAAAACTTGCCGGGAATGATTCTGCAGTTGCTTTCCCTCCAAGCTGGCTGGCATGGACACAGTGTGGACTGTGATCTCAAAAGCTATGTGGTGAAAGGGGCAAAGCCACTCCATAGGTGGAGGGAGCCTGGGCTCCTATGTGGCCATTGGGAGGGGACTACCTGTCAATCAAGAGTGCCAATTTGGAAATTATGTCACAAATAGGTTTTTATAACATTTGAACCATAATATCTTTTGAATTTTGTTATGTTGCGACCTTAATGAATGCACGGTGTAATAAATACTGAATTACTTTTCACAACCAAAGACGACTCTAATGTTTTTATGATTCTGTGAGATGGACTGAGGAATGATGCTACCTTCTGCGTATCTTCGCTGTTAAATTTGTACACTTTCCAGGTACCATAGGTACCATTTGTGTGTCATCTGTGTGAAGTGTAACATGCATATCTTTTACATATGTTAGTTTGTGAGTTTTCAAACATTTTATTAAGGAAGAATTTGTGTATAGGGACATGCACAAGAGTTAAGCATACAACTCAATGAATTTTTGTTAGGTGTTTATCATGTAACCAACACCCACACCAAAATAAAGAACATTCCCATCATCCCCAAAAGTTCCCACATGCCCCTCTCCAGTCCGCCCCAAGCCAGCCCTCTTCCCTTAGGTGACCACTATGTATTCTTATTACCATAGATTAATTCTGCATGCTTTTGAACTTTACATGGACAGCCTTATACTCATATCCTGCAACGCGTGTTTGGGTTTTTTTGGGTCATAGAATGTTTTGAGGCATCACTCAAGTTGTTGTGCGTATAAGTAGTTCATTCTTTTGCATTATTGAGTAGTATTCCATTAAGGTGAATATACTCGACAATAATCTAGTCATCCTTATGTCCATGGGTGTTTGCATTATTTCTAGCTTGGAGCTATTTTAAACATCTGTGTATACTTTGTTTTTTTGAACATTTATTTTATACTGCTCACAAAAATTAGAGGATATTTCAAAATAAATATGAAGCTATAAAATATCCCTTAATTTTTGTGAGCAGTGTATTTCTCTTGGGTAAATACCTTAGTAGAATTGCTCCATCAGAGGGTAGATGGATGTTTTACTTTTTTTAGAAGTGTTTTCCAAACCATTGTATTGGTTTACACTTAGAGGTTTAGCTGATTTATAAACTCACCAATATTTGGTGTTGGGAGCCTCTTCGTAGTTTGGCTAGTCTGGATGTGGAATTGTGTATTATTTTAGTTTTAATGTCAATTTCCCTGATATGAAATACTGAGAGTAATATGTTTCACTTGCTTAATGTTCATTCATAGGTGCTCTTCAGTCAAAGTCAAATTTTTGACCAGTAATTTAAGCTGTATGTTTTTTTTATTATAGATTAGTATAATATTCAAGATGCATATCCTTTATCAGAGGTATGTACTAAAAATACTTTTACAGTATACACCTTGCCTTTTCATTTTTTTCTCTGATGTCTTTGATAAATGGAAGATTCTAACATTGATGAGAATCAATCTGTGCATTTAAAAATTTTTTATTATCTTTAGTGCTTTTGATATCCTATATATAAAATGTTTGTCTTTCCCTAAATTATGAAGATATGCTTGTCTGTTTTAGAAGATTTATAGTTTATTTTAAATTTAGATCTAGTAAATATCTCTAATTTTATTCTAAAAATTTATATAGTTGGCCCATGATCTCTTATTTAAAAACTTTTCTTTCCCTATTGAATGGCTTTAAGCATATTTGTCAAAATACAATTGACCACAGATGTAAAGGCTTATTTCTAGATGTTACACTTGGTTTACCCGCCTGCCTATTCTTATCCCAATACCACACTGCCTGATGATTAAAACTTTCTAGTTAGTGTTTAAGTCAGGGAGTATAAGACCTCCAATTTTGTTCTTATTTTTCAGGATTGGTTTGGCTAATTAGGAGCCTTTACATTTCTAAGCACACTTTAAAATCAGCTTATTGGTTTCCAGCAAAGTAAAAGGCTGTTGGAGTTATAGTTGGAATTGATAAACTCTCTATATTAATAAAGAGATAAACGACATGTTAACAATATTCTGTATTCTCATCCACAAACATAGCACATCTTTCCAATTATTTATATACTCTAAATTCTCTCAGGGTGAGTTGGTTATTAATGTACAAATCTCCCATATCTTTCATTCAATTTAATTCTACTTTATATTTTTTATATAAATTGGTAAGTAAAATACAGCCTAACTGGTGAACATAACCTGTGTTTTCTAAAAGAATGTACATTGTACTTCTCTTAAGTCAAATAGCTGATCAATGTCAATTAGGTCTAATTGGTCATTTCTGTTGGTCACATGATATGTGAATTCTTTATTATTTGATCCACCTATTACTGACAGAGGGTATTGAAATACCTTTATTTTGATTATAAATTGTTTGTTTCTTCTTTAGCTCTATCAGTTTGCTTCAAGTATTTGGAATTTCTATTATAACATGCATAAAAACTTAGTTTTATGTCTTCCTGATGAATTGACACTTTCCTCATAATTATGTATCTTTTTTTTTACTTCTGGAAATATTCCTTGTTTTGAAATTAATATCTGTGAATACAGATTATATTTTTTCATCATTATATCATTATATTGTCAAACTATCTGTGTCTTTATATTTAAAGTGTGATTCTTGCATAAAGAACATACAATTGAATCTCAGTTGTTTTTTAATCTAGCTTTACAATCCTGACTTACTTGGAGAGATTTGCTGGTGCTTTTATAATGCAGTTATTGACATAGTTGTGTTTACATCCAATCTCTGGCTATTTGTTTTTCTTCCATTATGATAACCTCTTTGCAGATGACTTAGTTGAAGCTCCAAAAATGAAAATGGACCTTTCATTTACACAGTCCACTTTCAGTTAATATTGTTCCACTTCACTTAAAATATAAGAACCTTACAAAAATATGCTTTACTTTACCTCATATTCTTTGGATTATTAATGTCATATATTTTACTTCCTTAAAAGTACTAAAACCCACACAGATCAATGTTGTTGTCATTGCTTTGATCAGACAGCTGGTCCTTAAAGAAAAATTTTGCAAGAAGAAAGAAGATAGTTGCTTATATTTGCCCCACACACGTTTACCGTTTTCATGATTCTTCATTTATTCTTATAAGAGTTTTCAATCTGATAAAAATCCTTCATTGGGAAGAACTTCTTTAGTATTTCATAATGCACTGCAGATTACAAATTATCTCTGCTGTTGTTTTTATGAAGCCTTTTTTACTTTTTCTTTATTTTTAGAAGAGTCTTTTGACAGAAAAAAAAAATTGAGTTGGCAGTTTTATTCTTCTTTTAGCACTTGAAGTTCCATTGTCATCTGGTTTTCATTATTTCTAATAGGAAGTAAGTCATTATTCTAAGCCATATTACCCAACATGTAATGTGCTTTTTTTCTTATACTGTGTTTAAGATGTTTTCTTGTTTTTGCTTTTTAGCTGTTTAATAGTGGTAAGCATAGTTGATTTTCTTTAGATGTATCCTTCCTGGTATGGCTAATTTATTTTTTATGTTTAAGGTAATGTTTTTCATCCAAAATTGGATTTTTCACCATTATTTTTTAAAACTTTCTCCCCATTCTGTTTCTTTTCTATGATTTTAATTGAAGGTATATTAATTGCTTAATATTGTTCTGAAGGTCATTGAGGTTCTATTCCTTTGTTAAAAACACTTTTTTATATCTGTGTACTTTGGTTTAGATCATTTCTGTTGGTCTATCTTCAAGTTTATAGGCCCTTCTGCATTATTCAATCTGATATATTAATCTTTTTATTTTTTATTTAAAATATATGCTCTAAAATTCTGGCTTTGACATTTGGTATAGCTTCCCAAATGTTCATTTATTATCTTCACCTTTTCCTTCAAACCCTTGAACATTATCTATAATAATTATTTTAAAGTCCTTGAATTCTAATATCAATCTGTGATTCATCTCAATATCCCTTAATGTTGACTTTTTTCCTAAATTCTTTATGTATATTTACTAATTTTATGTGTTTTTATTCATGTGCTATTTAAAATATGTACTCTTTTATATTCTGCTTTATGTCATTTTTTTTGTTGTGCAAAATAGTTTAATTATTGGCATAGTCTCTAGTTACTTAAGGCTTTAGTTTGTGATTTGTTGTGGTGGAATTACTTTGGTTTCATCTTAATTAATTCCTAGGGTATGGCTTTTACTTCAGATCATGGTTCCTACTCCTGTAGAGTCACTTAGGAATCAATTTTATGTTCAAGGTATCCAGCAGGAGCTCTTCATGCTAGGTGGGTAATATTCCCCAATTACCAGTTTCCCCACCTGTGGCAGTATTCTGCTGTCAGCTTGGGGGAGTGACTCATGGACAGGCTCACCACCTTGCCCTGTGTGTGCACACTGAAGCCCTCTTTCCAGAACTCACCAAGAACTCGCATAAAGACTGCTGGGTGACCTCCCTGTGCAGCTGCCTCTTCTCCAGTCTTCTGTTCTGCTAATCTCAGCCACCCCAGCAACCATAAAGTTAAATCTACATTTTGTCAGTTGAACAAGATAATCATTCAGTATTTGTGTCCCTAGGAGAGAGCAGGGATGAACTTGGGTCTCACTTATTATTTCTCATTTCTGTATTTCCACTCCCGGAAAGCATTGTTTCAGACATTTTGCCTAAATTTATGGTTGCTTCTTCTTACAAAGAAGACTGAAAACACAAATCTTTATTCCCACCAATAAGTATGAAGTATGATACAGACACTTTGTAAGAAGTGTCAACACAAAGACTGAAAACACAAATCTTTATTCTTCTGCTGATATATATTTTTTAACTTTAATAACTGTTTTTGAAAAACAGCTTGGCACCCCACGCCACCACCATCCCTGGATTGCATACTATGAGGCCTTTCTTTTCTGAAACTCACTGGGAACCTGGGTTAGATCACTGTCTCAACCACTATCACTTCATACAATATGCTATTATGTTTATGATTTTGTTAGAAATGTAGATGAATTTAAAATATCTTTTTAACATTTTCAATAGCTTAGGAAATGTCATCAAGAGATCAGTGAAAAACACATTTCTACAAATGAATTTTTTAAACAACAGGCTATTGTGAGTTTAGTTATTTAAACTACTCCAGAGACATAAATTGTCATTTTATTTGGCTTGTTCTTTAACCTTGCAAATTATTCTGATACCTTTTCTAAAAATAAAACTGTTTTTGTTCACAGATGACAAAATTGTTTGTGCAGGAAATCTGAGTTAGGGGAAAAAAAAAGAACTCCTGGAACTAATAAACAATAATAACAAGGTTGCAGTACTAACTACTATTAACATGGTTAATATACAAAATTTAATTGCTTTCCGTTATACCAGTAATGAACAAATGAAACTTGAAATTAAAACACAATACCATTTGTATCAACACCACAAAATATAAAATATGTATAAAAATAACAAAACCTGTGCAGGTTTTATATTAGGAAAACTACAAAACTCTGATGAACAAAATATAAATAAATGGAGAGATATTCCATGTTCATGGATAGGGAAAGGTTAATTCTTATAAATTTGATCTATATTTTAATGCAATCTCAAATAAAATCTCAGTAACTTATTTTATGGATATCAACAATAGCAATACATTAGAGCAAAGAGATTCTCTTCTCCAAATGGTGCTAAAAAGTTGCTCATTCACATGTAAAAAAAACCATTCTAGACACAGACCTTCACAAAAATAAACTCAAAATGGATCATAAATGTAAAACACAAAACTATATAACTCATAGAAGATATTATAGTAGAAAATCTAGATGACCTTAGAGATGACTCTAGCTTTGTAGATAAGATATCAAAGATTCAATCCATGAAAGAAATAATTAATAAATTAGACTTCATTAATATTATAAATGTCTGCTCTGAAAAAAGACAATATCAAGAGAATAAGAAGACAAAATCACAGACTGAGGAAAATATTTGCAAAAGAGACATCTGACAAAAAAGACTACTACCTGAAATATGCACAGAGCTTTTAAAACTCAACAATGAGAAAAAACAACCTGATTATAAAATGAGCCAAAGGCCCTAACACACACCTCACCAACATAGATATACAGATGTAAAATAAGTATGGGGAAAGATGCTTCTCACCATATGTCATCAAGGAAATGCTAGTTAAAACAGCAATGAGACACCACTACACACCTATTAGAATGGCCAAACTCCAGACACTGGCAACACTAAATGTTGGTGAGACTACTAAACAGCAGGAAGTTTTATACATTGTTGGTGGGAATGAAGTATGATACAGACACTTTGTAAGACAGTTTGATAAGTTTTTATAAAACCAAATACATTCCCACCACTTGATCCAGCAGTTGTGCTCTTTGATATTAGAGGACTTATTTCTACATGAAAACCTGTACATACATGTTTATAGCAGTGTTATTTATAACTGAAAAATTTGGAAGTAACTAAGATATCCTTTAGTAGGAGATTAGATATATAAACTATGGTCCATCCAGACAATGGAATATTATTCAGTACTATAAGTTTTACTCCTGAGCTACCAAGCTATGAAAAAGCATGGTGGAAACTTCAATGCACATTACTAAGTGAAAGAAGCCAATCTAAAGAGTTTACACATTGTATGATTCCAACTAGAATACATTCTGGAAATGTAGGTTAATCCTTGGTTTACAAAAAAAAAGGGACCATTCTGGTCAATATGCTGTTAATGGGAATTATGCACTTTTGGGGGGCAGAAGATATATGTGAAGTCTTTGTACTTTCAGTTTTGTTGTAAACCTATAGCTGCTCTAAAAAGTAAAACCCTTTTTTAGAAAGAATAGCTAAAACACCCAAAATTTGGTAAAAAAAAAATGGCATGAACCTATAGATTCAAAAAGATTAATGAACTCCCCAAAGGATAACCCCCCCCCCAAATCTACACTAAGACACATATTTAAACTTTCCAATACTAAAGACAAAGAAAAGTGAGGGAGAATACCAAAATACATTCATAGATTAGCATGGTCAAGCAAATTTGTAATTTCAGTATTTAAAGAACTTGTTGATTTATGTTTTGCTTCAACTGAATTTATAAAAATATTCTATATGAGACAGTTGTGGTAGGTGATATGTCTGTCTTATAATATGTCCTACGGTTGTATTCTCCTAATGAGAATAAAAAAATTACAAGCAAATATTATAGTTCTGCAGAAACATATTTCGATAAAATTCATGAATCTATCAGGATCCTGGGGCAAGAAAGAGTTGACACTTAAATTGAGTAGAAGAATGATGCTGTGCCCTGCCGCGGACCAGCGCAGCTCCAAATAACGGTGTGGAATTAAGGAAACACACTTTGTCAGAACAAAACCGATGGGACTGGGAGGACTCCTCAAACTGCCTGGCAGTATCTGAGTGCCTCACAGCCCCAGTTCGCTTTATTATATGGACCTATGCAAATCAAGGACCCTGATACAAAGTTGCACATCAAAGGCTAAGACAGGAACTCTCCCAAGGCAAAAACAGGATACATTAGTGAAATCTACAAACATCTGAAACAAACAGAGTCAGAGGAAGGGTATGTATATTGCTTCCTGCAACCCAAGGAAGGAAGTGGAGTGGGTGCAAACACTCAGCATCAAAGCCAAATATGGAGATGGAGGGGGTAGAACTTAGCCCCCTGCCAAGCCTCGAATCTATAATGGCTTTTTGCCATTAATGGTCCACAACATATCCCCCTTTTCTTTTTAATTTGTGCTGAGATTTGCACTCATCTGATTTTCTAATTTGGAGGCAGATGGAAAAAATACAAAACAAACACAAAATTAGTATAGCCAATGCTAACAGATACCCAAAACAAGTATACCAATACACCACAGTGATCAAAGCCTTTAAGCAAACTCTTTAAGCTAATACAACAAGAATCTATAAAAGAGTAAAGTCCTTAAAGTGTTCACCAAGTCCAAGTTGGCACCAACACCATTCCAAATCTCTGCAAATGCAACCCAACCCCAGTTCAGTCCATCAAAAATTGTCACAGAAGCAGGAGTCCAGGAAAAGTCCACTTTCAGGAGAAGTCCTCATGGCACTGAAATTGCCGTCACACTTCCACACTCTGCAGTTAGCGTCAAAGTCCCAATGACCACTGCTTCCCAGCTGGCAATGACCCAGGTAGCCTGGAAAAGCCATCTGCAGCACGCATGAAGACGGAGCTTCCGTTTTCTTTAAACTGGAAAGATGAACCCAGGGGTCCTATACTGGAGCTTTATAGCCATGGAGTGGTGAGGAGAACCTTGGAATACACTAAGCTGGGTGGCAGAGGTAAATTTGTAAATTGGCAAAAAAGGAAAAAAGGAGCTCTGAATTAGGAATAGGTCCTAGCCTAAAATATGAGTAGGACATTGAGGCAGGAAGAATAAAGGAAAACTGTATATTAAACAAAGCTGCAGAAAACAGGACTATCAATACCCACAACAGAGATCTTCGAGGGAAGAATAAAAAACCTGAATATTCAGGCAAGACCTAGTTAAATGACCCTTGTGTAAATGAGACCAGTCTACCAGCTACTTGGAAGAAATACCCCAGGCTCATCCACAGTGTTGAAGATGGGGCCGACGGCCCTGGGCACCTTTTAGCCTTCAGTGGCAAATCCCAGTATTCTGGGCAAGGTTAGGTCACAGGTGGCTGGAGCAGGGCTGGAAGAAACTGAACCCTCCCTTAGAGGAGTGAGGGGGAAGCCTACCTTCCAGTGTGTCCCTTCTTCCTCACAGCAAAGGCATGTAAGCCTGGCAGGCTTTGGCTTAAATGACCATCCTTTCCACTATTGAAGCAGGGCCCTGATGAAGTTCCAGTTGGAGCGTTGGAGCCTCTGAGGGCGTATGCCAAGAGCTAGTATTTTACCTGATCTCCTTTGGGCTTTTTCGGCCTCTTGGTACCTTAAAAGCCATGCTCAGAAGATCTCGCTGAGGGGCTTGAGAGTCCCTATCTGCCTATATATCTGGAGCTATTCAGAAAAGAACAAAACAGTGTCATTAGCTGGAATCAAATAAAAGTAAAAAAAAGGGTAGTAGTTTGCAGGACAAAAATTTGGGCATCTCTTGTACATCAGCATTCAAGATAAACTGTTTGAAGTAAAAAGCGTAACAGGGTAGACCTGCAGGAGCTCCAGGACATGACTCCCCCCCCCCTTTCTTTTTATATTATTTACAATTGAATCACACTTTACAATATTTTGACTTCAAATATTGCAAGAAATTCTTGACTTTGTTAACTTTTAACAAAAATAGAGTAAAAGCACCTCCAAACAATATTCCCACACTTATCAAAACACCCCCTTAACATTAATTAACAGGCACTTTAGAGAGTACATATCAAAACTGAAAAATCCCATTGTGATCTTCATTATTCTTCTACAGCAAAAAAAAATCTTTACACCTTTATTATGTAAATCTATGCTGCTTCAAGCCTTTCACTTGCGGCCTGGAGCAGCCTGGCCAAACCAGCAAGTCTTTTGGATCCAAAATGACCGTGCTCTACTTATTCCAAACAAAATTATATTTATATAGGGAAATGAAATTATTCCCGTTTTGTTTTCAATACTACAGCCGGCACTTCCAAAACTATTATTATCATTACTTTTCATGTAAGGACTTAATTCAGGCCTTATAAACAAAAACACTTAGACATTAAACAAAGACTTCACATACAATCACACAAATCAAGAGTGAAACCCGGGGTTTTAGAGATTAAACTATGGCCTGCTTGATCTTAAGTAGGGCTACCTTAATAGGAACGTAATAAGGATATATACTAAACAGAGATCTCTCTCAAAAAATCTCAAGACGGCCGTATGAGATTTCTATTCAGCAATACCCAAATCAGGCCCCCCTTTCGCCCTCTTTTCAAGCAATGGATCAGGAAAATAAAATGATCTAAAACATTAAAAAAATTAGATAATAATTGAGAAAGGGAAGAGAGCATAGTAAGTCTTATGCAATTGCTCTTGTAAAGTGAGTCTCTCTTCTAGAATCATGGTGTCTCACTAGTCATTCAGGGATCCACCGAGGAGCTTCAGCAGACCTAGGAAAAACACACACATATCCTCGGCCCCATAAGAGAACAAGGTCTGGCCCTTGCCAGATTCCTGTGAGTGGGTCCCTCCATCGCACTTCAGGGAAGGCTTTCCTTGCAGGGTTCCAGAGTCTCTCTGCTGCTGAATGACCCTGTACATCAGTATTCAAAAAATTTAAAGTGAAAAGAGCATGACAAAGAAGATTTGCAGGAGTTTGAGGGTATAATTCCCCTTTTTTAATTTTTTCCAATTGGTTTTTAAGTGTTTGATGTGCACGCTCTACAATGCCTTGACCCTGGGGATTGTAAGGAATTCCCATCCTTAGGTCAAGTCCAAAGGTCTGACAAAATGTAGTAAATGCTTTTCCTACATATGCAGGAGCGTTGTCAGTTTTAATCAGTTTAGGAAGTCCAATAATAGAAAATGCATATAAGCAATGAGCTATAATATGTTTAGCAGCCTCTCCTGTTCTGGCAGAGGCTACTATAAACCCAGAGTAAGTATCTACTGTAACGTGGACAAAGGATTGTTTGCCAAATGAAGGTATATGAGTAACATCCATTTGCCAAAGTTGTCCCGGTAGGAGTCCTCGAGGGTTAATTCCAAACGAAGGGACAGATTGTAATATAGGGCACCTTGGACAAGATTTAACAATCTGCCATGCTGCTTCCCGAGAAAGTTGAAACTGTTTACGCAGGGCTGCAGCGTTCTGGTGATGGATAGTATGAGACTGAATTGCTTGATCTGTCATGGTTGCTCCAATAATTTTCTTTTGGGTAGCTTGATCAACAAGGGCATTCCCTTGCGCTAAAGCTCCAGGAAGCATGGAGTGAGCTCGAATATGTCCTATAAAACACGAAGCTGTATGTTGACGTACAAGTCTTTGAAGAAGGAGGAACTGCTGAAATAGTTCCTCATCAGCAGTTGTCCCTAAGACAGCAGTCTCTATAGTGGAAACAACCATAAGTAAATATCTGCTGTCTGTATATAAATTAAAGGAGGAGTATGGCAAATGCTGAAAAGCCATGATAATGGCATGTAATTCTACTCTTTGGGCTGATTTTAAGGTGACTGTTTCAGTATAAAGCTGTCCATTGATTATTAAGCCTGCTATTCCTGAGCTGGATCCGTCAGTAAAGAATGTAGGTGCTTCAGGAATGGGCTCATTAACAATTGTCTTAGGAAATATAAAGGTAGTAATTAATGAAAATCGAACTATTTTATCAGCTGGGTAGTGAGAATCAATTTGGCCTGTAAAATTTGCAAAAGCCATTTGCCATTTTGCGGAAGTTTCCCAGAGCCATTGTTGTTGATCCTTTGAAAAAGGAACAACAATAGTCTGTGGCTCAAAACCTATAAGCTGCAAGAGTCGCCTACGCCCCTTGATAATCAAGGAGGCAACAAGATCAAAATATGGAGATAAAACTTTCTTAGGAGTAACAGCTAAATGAATCCATTCAATAGGACCTGAAGCTTGCCACAATAGTCCTGTTGGAGTGTAACTTGAGGGACATATTAGTAGGGCAATTGATTCCTCAGGATTTATGCGTTTTAGTTGTGCTTGCTGCAAGGCCTTTTCTACAAGCTTTAAAGCTTGTTGTCCCGCAGGTGTAAGTAGCTGAGGAGAAACTGGTTCAGCTGAGCCTCTAAGAATATCAAAAAGTGGCTTCAGTTCTCCAGTAGTTAATTTCAAGGAAGGTCTAAGCCAATTAATGTCTCCTAACAGTTTCTGGAAATCATTTAAAGTTTGCAAATGATCTGTCCTGATTTCTATTTTCTGTGGGCGAATTTGTTGTCCCTCAATAATTTGTCCTAAATAAGAAAAAGGTAAAGATTGCTGAACCTTTTCAGGAGCTATATAAAGTCCTGATTTTTTCAGAGAATATTCTAGTTGTTGCAAAATGGTCAACACAGTGTCTTTATCTGGATGAGCAATAAGAATATCATCCATATAATGAATTATGTATGCCTTAGGGTGTTG
This sequence comes from Saccopteryx bilineata, assembly GCF_036850765.1. NCBI lineage: Eukaryota > Metazoa > Chordata > Mammalia > Chiroptera > Emballonuridae > Saccopteryx > Saccopteryx bilineata. The sequence continues at coordinate 101,800,841 of NC_089491.1, read as the reverse complement.
CCTTCGTACTGGAGAGATGGCTTGAGCAACATATTTTTGGCACAAGGTAGGACTATTAGCCATACCTTGAGGCAAAACTCTCCACTGGTATCGCTCCATGGGAGCCTGAAAATTAAGTGAAGGAACACTGAATGCAAAACGCTTGCAATCATGAGGGCTTAAAGGAATAGTAAAAAAGCAATCCTTCAAATCAACAACTATAAGGTGATAGTTCCATGGAATGGCAGTAGGAGAAGGAAGTCCTAGCTGGAGAGGACCCATAATTTCCATAGTCTTATTTATTGCTCTCAAATCTTGTAATAGCCTCCAGTTTCCTGATTTCTTTTTAATAACAAATATAGGCGTATTCCATGGACTATTAGATGGTTCAATGTGCCCAAGCTGTAGCTGTTCCTGTACCAATTGAGCAGCTGCCCTAAGTTTCTCCTGAGAAAGGGGCCATTGGTCTACCCATATAGGATTATCTGATTTCCAAGTAATTGGGTCTGCACAGTGCATTATTGGGGTAGCAGGAGCTACCAAGGCCCCTATGCAAAATTTTGATATCCTAATCCATGCCTTCTGGTATTGGGTGCCACTTCTATGGGGGTGAGAATTCCTCGCTGTTCTTTCCCTAGACCCTTAGTGGGCAAAAATCCCTGATCAAGCATTTGAGTGCTAACTAAACTATTAGGACTAACTAGCAATGCCCCCATATTTTTCAAAACATCTCTACCCCACAAATTAACTGGCAATCCAGGGAGCACATAAGGCTGAAAAAATCCAGAATGACCTTCTTTATCTTCCCATTGTAAAAAACTAGAACTTTGTTGAGGGGATTTACTCTGCCCTATACCTTGTAATTCTGTGGCTGCTGCATGAGTGGGCCAGGAAGGAGGCCAATGTAGCTTTGCAATAACAGATACATCAGCCCCAGTATCTAAAAGCCCTTTAAATTTACACCCTTGTGTTGTTAGTTCCATTTCAGGGCGTTCCTGCCCTATTTTTTGAATCCAATAGGCAGTATCAGTGGAACCAAATCTTTGATTCTCTCGGGGTCCCTTTAGTGGGGTTTGGCCTTGTCTTAAAAGAGGTAAAAGGATTAATTGAGCAATTTTCATATCAGGGGAGATAGTGACTATATTCCTCAAAGTGTGAGCCATTACTTTAATTTCCCCTGTATAATCAGAGTCTATCACTCCAGGAAGAACAAAGAATTCCCTCATAGTTAAACTACTTTTGCCTAACAAGATTCCTACTGTGTTACTGGGAAGTGGCCCCAAAATTCCAGTGGGTATGGCTTGAGGTCCCATCTCTGGAGTCAATACGAATTGGGAGGTGGGACTGAGGTCCAGTCCTGTACTGCCTGTTGTTGCCTGGGATAGTTGGGCAATGTTTGGCCTGCTGGAATCTGAATTTGCTGAGGAAACACTGACATTGCCCCTATTGTTTGATGGGGCCGGGGAGGGCCCCATTGTTCGTTTCCCTGCCCTCCGGTAGTACATTTAGGCCTCCCCTTATTCTTCCAATGTTTCCCATGTCTACAAAGTGGGCAGAGGTCCGGAGCCTTAAGGGCTGGCTGTCCTTGAGGGAGAGGCCGAGACCAATATCAGGGGAAAGCAGGGCAGTTTTTAGCAAAATGCCCCAAACCCCCGCATTGAAAAGTTTCCACGGGCAAAAGTACTTCCCTGACCTTCCTTCCTTCGCTTGTTCTGTCCTTTCTCAAAGTTTTGTCCTGGAAATCTTGCCTTATTACCTGTGGTAAAGGCAAGACCTTGCATGTATGAAGGCCCAACATCGGCGCATATTCTAATATAATCCTCTATATCTCCCTTCTTGCGGTGAGGCCGAAGTGCAGCCTGACAAGCAGAATTAGCATTTTCATAGGCTAGTTGTTTTATTAAAACCTTTCCCACATTTTTATCCCCCTACTATTCTTTCAACTGCTTGAATTAGCCGTGAGACAAAGTCTTGAAATCGCTCGTCTGCACCCTGCCTAATTTTACCAAATTCTTCTGGTTCGGTCCCTGGAATAGGCAGGCATTTCCATGCCTGTGTGGCTAGCTGATTAATTATATCATAAATAGCTGGTCGATACTCTAATTGAGTTGCCGTATGGGCATACTGTCCTTCTCCAGTTAACATATCTACAGTAACAGCAACCTCCTCTTGCTGATTTTTCTCATCCAGCTCTATAGCCTTTTCATGAAAGTCTGACTTCCACAACAAATAATCACCCCTAGAGAGACAAGCACGAGCAATCACCTTCCAGTCATTTGGGAGAAGAGCCTTTGCACTAATGGTATCTAATAAACCAAGTGTAAAAGGGGCAGTAGGCCCATACTGAGCACAAGCAAGTTTAAGCTCTTTCAGAGTTTTAAAAGGTACAGGTTCATGTTCTCGCACTAGTCTCCCTGTATCATCCTGTCTTTCCACAATAGGAAAACAGGCAAAGCCATCTATTGTTTCCCCTATATTTTGAGCCTGGTCTATAGATTGTTGGAGAGGAGATTTCCCAGATTTTGAGCTATAGACTATGGAATCAGCCCGATAAGGGAACGGAGGAGCAGAGGATTGAATGTAGGAAGGAGCTGAGGGCAGCGGAGGCCCCGCGGCTAAGGCAGCCATAGCCACGGATTTTTCATCCCCCCTGTCATCCTCAGACTCCAAGTTATCCTTGTATTCACATCCCTCTGTTTCCAGCTCACCCTGATACTCTTCAGACAATGATTTGTCTTCATACAGAAACATTCCTACATAAAGGTCCCTTACTTTTGACCCTATCTGTCCCATATTCTTTTACTCCCAACTACACTTTCCCCAAAAACTTTCTTTACTCACTATGCGCACTTCACTTTGGGGAGTTCCGTCACCTTCCTTCAGTTTTAGTTTCCTCGTACTCAAGTTGTCTGTTTGGGCGCCACTTGCCGCGGACCAGCGCAGCTCCAAATAACGGTGCGGAATTAAGGAAACACACTTTGTCAGAACAAAACCTATGGGACCGGGAGGACTCCTCAAACTGCCTGGCAGTATCTGAGTGCCTCACAGCCCCAGTTCGCTTTATTATATGGACCTATGCAAATCAAGGACCCTGATACAAAGTTGCACATCAAAGGCTAAGACAGGAACTCTCCCAAGGCAAAAACAGGATACATTAGTGAAATCTACAAACATCTGAAACAAACAGAGTCAGAGGAAGGGTATGTATATTGCTTCCTGCAACCCAAGGAAGGAAGTGGAGTGGGTGCAAACACTCAGCATCAAAGCCAAATATGGAGATGGAGGGGGTAGAACTTAGCCCCCTGCCAAGCCTCGAATCTATAATGGCTTTTTGCCATTAACGGTCCACAACAGTGCCCCAAACCTTGCAGAGTGCTGTTACTGCTATTAAGTCTGAAGGGAAAAGGTCAGAAGGAACTAGTAGAACCCAGTGAAAAAAATTGTTGTGAGAAAGGGCTGCTGACCTAAGTTGTTGACTTTCATTGAGATGCTGACTGACTGACCATCCCTGCAGGAAGGGAATAAATACCTCAGCCTTGCTTTTTTATTCTCCTCTCCTCTTTAGCTGTACTCCATTGGACAAACTCTATTGGAAGTCCAAGGGGCTAGGAGAAGATGGAGAAGGATGAGGAAGTGTCTGAAGGAGTATATAAAAGACATTCATCTCACTCCACTGGTTTTACATCATTTGCAGATAAGAGCAGTCTTCGCAGGTCAGCTGCTTTTAGCTGCATGACTCAGAGACGTTTATTTACCTAACCTACCTGAGCAATAGTTTTCTCCTATAGACATAGGAATGCAAAGTGCACTCATTTCAGAAGTTTACCCTGACTGTATGCACAGTGTCTGCTCTACTCTGTTCTCAGTAAGTGTCACTTACTATTTTTATTAAAATGCTCATTTTACCTTTTTGTGTGTATGCTTACCGTTTATAAAATGACAAAAACTACTATTGAATGTAGTCTGTATTGCTACAATATGGGTTTTTAGATTTGTGGCATATATATATATATATATATATATATATATATATGCGCATCAGGAAAATAAAAGACACATTTTGAGTGCCGAGTGTTAAAAGGCAATCTAAAGAAATAACTATGAACCTATGTTTTTATATTCTCTTGAATCTGGAAGCAATTTCTTTCTGAAAATGGAAAGAAAACTGCAGTCACCCAAGGTTTTTGCAAATCAGAATTTTCATGTCCTGCCCATACATGAAATTATGATGCTGATTGGGGCCACACCAAAACCTTTAGGTAGGAATTCAGAGATTATAGTTTTTAAAGTATCTTTTCTTTAGATTATCTTTTTAATGCAGCTTTGATATTCCAGCATTTTCCACCTGGCTCCAATATTCATAAGAATTCAATCCTGGGAAAGCAACTCCAGAAATGAGGACCAAGCTCAGAAGCTCCTTTGTCAGCAATTCTTAAGGTTTTACTGAGAAACTAGTTGTTTTAAGATGTTGAAATAAGATTTTAGTTGCTTAGGAACTATAACTGTAGTTATCTTACTGTATCAAGTGACAGATAGGATCTTTCTAGATGTGGGGTCATCGTTTTGATGATGCACATGTGATCGTTGCTTGGTCTTTTGGTTAATAAAGCAGATACTAAGTAACATATGGAGAGTCTGACTAGTTACCTCCGGAAACTGAGTCGTGTGCCATTCCCCATGAATGCATTTTGCTCTTAGGATGGATGATGGAGCTAGAGGAGTATGCATCTTTAATTTAAGATCCCCAAATAAATCATGTTTCCTGTTTCATTTTATTCTAAAAATATATTATGTACCTTGTTAGATTCTGACAGTGACTTTCATGCCGGCTGACTATGTAAACAAAGGAAAAGATGAATAGTGGTTAAAGAAGAATACAGAAGAGGCTCTTGTACCAAAATGACTGTGAAATAAAAGAGTCATCTTTAAGACATTTAAAAATACTTATGAAGTACATACTTCGAACCCCAAAAAGAAGCTGTTAAAAAATTAAACAATGAATGACTCAACAGTTTTGATCATAAATTACATATCCTTTTTTCTTTTTTCTTTTCTTTTTTTTTTTTGCTAAATACTGAAGGGTTTGCAGTCTTGTTGAGTGCGAACACATGAAATGCAAACAGTGAACAACAGGACCACTGAAGGCATTGGTGCGGTGGGTCGGTACAGCCAGAAGATGAAGCAACAAGAACAGGAGTCACCAGGTTAAGCTGACGACAGAGAACTCTGAGAAGAATCCAGAATGGACCCAATACAGGGCATATAAGTGGAAGGAGTGAGATTTGTGTCACACCAACAAATCACAATATAGAGACAAGCATGTCACATTGTAGACAGTCATAAAAGGCCCCGATCTAAAGAGAAGAAGCCATTTTAAAGGAGCTAAAATAAAGATGAGTCAAGCTGATGGGTTGAGAGAGACTTCATTATGAACTAAATATCAAGGGAAGCTCATTAAAAAAAATTCTCTACTAAATATTTTTTAACAAAATCTTAATAGCACAGTAAGAACTAATGTTTATTTTTCACTTAATATTCACTAGATACTATTTAAAACCTTCACATAAACTATCCTATATGATCCTTGAACACATATTAAATATTCAGTAGGTCTCTGCAATTTTTATTAGCAATTATAATTTCTGATTTTTCTTTCACTGACACCCGAAGCGCACATGAATAAAAAGCACAGTGGTGTTTTTAGAAGAGGAAAATATAAGACTAGATGAGACAAGAAAGGGCCAGAGGCACCAGCTCTGGGTTTGGGCACTGGGTTTAGTTGATATCAGTTGCAGCCATGAGGGAAATCTTCTGTAAATGTCAGCTCAGCCAGGAGGAATTTATTTTCACTCTGCAGTGTGATTTTGCTGAATCTCCTGTTGACTTCAAGAGCTTTGAATGTCTGTGGTTCTTCTGAAGTAAAGCGATATTGACCCGACACACTGTACAAAGCCTGTCCACCCACAAATAGTTCTTGGTGCTTACAATATCTAAAGAAAATGTACATTTGTTATTATATAAAAGAAAAATGGGTTAAAGAGTTTCTTTCTTCTCTTTGCCATCTGTTATCCTCCTATCCTGTCAAAGCAATGGGGATCTTCTTTCCTGGCTCTTTGATGCTCTGAACATAGCTTTGATTGGCTTGCATAACAGTAAATAATAATAATAATAATAATAATATAATAATAATACTATCTCTCCAAAACCATGTCTACTATCATGTCTTTATCATGGTAAAAAAAATTAATAAATGCAAAAATTCGAACAAAATTACCAAACCAATAAATCCCAGAAGTTGCTCTTCCTAACACAGTATTCAGCAAGCATAACTTCACATGGCCCTTGAGCTAACAAACTTAAACAGAGAGCTTAGACAAGTTTCCATTTAAAGAGCCATCCTTTAAATGGTCAGTGGAAGTAGAAACAGCAGGACTGTGAGTTCCAGGTGACCCCTCCAGCAGTGCTGCTGCAAACCGAAGCTCACTGCTTTCCTTCACGGGGACCTTCTTGAATATTCAGAAAAACATTGCCAAAATGTTCATCACCAGATAGCATGGAAAAAATACATTTCTATGGCAATGAGTCACCCTGGGCAAAATGTGGACAGATATGATAACACCACATACTAATGCCTTCAGTATTAGCTTGTCAGAGCCTGTAAGTCCAATTAGACCCTTGTGTACATTACTGCCCTTTACGGTTTGTTTTAAATGTAAAACTCAATTTTATCATTCTAACCACCTCTGAACTCCTTGAATATGCTGCATATCAAGACAGTGATCTGTTGCAAGAATGTAAGTTTATTTTTCCAAAGGCACTGTTTAAAATTGACATCCCATATCAATGGCTTGAGAATGGGATGTAGGTTTTAAGCAAGTGTAAGCTGACCACCAGTATAAGATTGTGTGCCTCAGTAAACCCTTACTGTGGGATTTACAGCTCAGAGTGACAGTGTCCGGATGTTTCTCTAGGTTCATTTTACACACACAGATTAAAAGTCTCACTCAGTGCATAAATGGGGTGGGGGCACTGTCCGGGAACAGTGTTTACAAACAGGCTGCAAAGTACAGGGGAAAAAAGTTCATGCATCATCACGGTGCTAGTGACGAAACTGTAAGTCATGCCGTAATCACCAGGAGTTCCTGGTCAATTTATGAATACTTCTGGTCTATAGAAGGTGTTTCACAAGACTAATGTACACATGATACATGATGCCTCAGAGATATGTGGGTTTTTTTTACTGAGAGTTCCAGCCTAGAACATTTTACTATAATTAATACATTATAGTCATATACTATGTATAAAACTATACATTAGTATACATTATAGAAGTCAAAAACTATACATTAGTAATATATTATAGAAGTCAAAAACTGCTGAATGTTTTGAGAACCTGAATACTGAAGAATGCCTTCTCCTGTGGACAAGAATGGACACTGTGGACGGTGGACACTGTGAACTAAAAATGTGGTACAATATGATTGGTTCTAGGAGGGCTTGAATGTCACGCTCTCGGGGAGTTAATATCTCTTAGCTGCCTGTAGTATATATAGCTTGAGTTGTATGAATAGCAAAAAAATTGTAAATAGCAGACTATGAAGATAGCATTTGCATCTGACCTCATTTTAGAGGGCAGTACATCTCATAAAATCAACTAACAAGAGACTTTGGAAAATAAAATGTTTGTATTTATAATTCAAGATACGACATTTTTTTTTTTTTGTATTTTTCTGAAGTTGGAAATGGGGAGGCAGTCAGACAAACTCCTGCATGCGCCCAACCAGGATCCACCCAGCATGCCCACCAGGCAGATGCTCTGCCCCTCTGGGGTGTCGCTCTGTTGCAACCAGAGCCATTCTAGTGCCTGAGGCAGAGCCACAGAGCCATCCTCAGCGCCCAGGCAAACTTTGCTCCAATGGAGCGTTGGCTACGGGAGGGGAAGAGAGGGACAGAGAGGAAGGAGAGGGGGAGGGGTGGAGAAGCAGATGGGCACCTCTCCTGTGTGCCCTGGCCAGGAATCAAACCTGGGACTCCTACACACCAGGCTCTACCACTGAGCCAACCGGCCAAAGAAGATATGGCATTCTTAATGAACTAAATTGGAAAATAGGTACAGTTAAACTTTTTCTTTGAGATCTAGAAGTTGAAAAAGATGTACTGCTTTTGATCACTAGATTGCATTATATTGGACATGGTAGCCAGTTCAGTAAGGCAAGAAAATAAGTAGAAGATGTAAAGATGATAATGGAAGAAACTAACAATCTTTATTGAGAGATATCATCATTTTATATGCAGTTAATCAAAAATAATCTATAGGTGAACCACTGGAATTAAAAAAGCTTCTTAAAGTTACTAGACAGAAACTCAATGTACAAAAGTCAATTATATTGCTATATGTCAACAACAGAGAACTGAAAAATAATGATATTTACAAAAAGATAGATATTGTAGTAGTGTAACATAGAGCACCCAGACATTTATCTAAAAAAGTCATAGACAAGCTCTCCATAGAGAAAATTCTAAACCATTATTGAGAATTAGTAAGAGAGATTGTATAAAGGAAAGAATATAACATGTTCATGGATTGAAATACTCAATATTTTAAATACATCACTTTCTCCAAAATGCACTGTCAATGAAAATCCCTAACTTTTTTTGAAATTTGATAAATGGATTCTAAAATTTATAAACAGAAATGCAAATTCTCAAGAATAGTCAAGATATGTTTAATAAAACAAGGGTGGGAGGACTTGTTCGAACAGATAAAAATTTATTTCAAAGTTATAAGTATTAGCAGTGTACAGTACTTGTGGAGAAATAGTCAAATAGACCAATCAGCATTAACTTTATAGAAGCAAACCTTCACACATAATGGTATTTTATGTTAAGTGGGAACTGCATGTCCTCATCAATAAATAGTGCTGGGATAACTATATATCTGTAGGGGAGAAATACAATTACTTATACCTCAAAGATTACACAAAAAATTCAATGCAGCTTCATTTAAAGCATGAAAAGAAGCTAAAAACTGTTAAGCCTTTAAAATATGGAATATCGTCATGATCTCAAGGTACATGTGGCTTTCTAAAATAAGACATAAAAGACACAGGCACTACATTTTTTTCATGTGATGGTATATGTGAAAATTAACTAAATACAGATGACTAAATACCCTTTCAGGGAGGGGGAGGGGCACAGAGAACTAGATAGAGGGTGACGGAGGACAATCTGACTTTGGGCGAGGGGTTTGCAACATAATTTGATGACAAAATAACCTAGACATGTTTTCTTTGAATATATGTACCCTGATTTATTAATGTCATCCCATTACCATTCATAAAAATTTATTAAAAAAAAAAAAAAAATACCCTTTCAGGTGAAAACAGAAAGCAACCAAATGAAATGCCTACAAGTCCATAAAAATAAAGCATGACAAAGCAAAAACACTGAGGATAGCTATAGTTACAGAAAGTTAATCCTCTCAAGTCAAAAGAATTGAAATGTTAAGTACCAAGAATTCAGTAAGAAGTTAGAAAAAATTACACATTTTTTTTGGTGAATATTTATAAATATCATGTCAGAAAAAAAAAGAAAAAGAAGTCAATGGATTAAAGAACTATATACTAGAAAATATTCAAGCCTAAAACTGTTTCTTTGAAAATATCAACCACATAGACCTTGCCCCAGCAAGACAGATCAATTAGAAAGAAATGAAAGTAGATTCAAATAAGCATCCTATACAATGAAAAGGTAAATAACAGACTCACAATTTTAAACAATGTTTTGAACACATGTACATTAAACCTAGATGAAATAAATAATTTCCTAGAAAATGTGAAATGACATAATTGTCACGGGATGAAAAATTTTTTAAAAATCATATAGGCCAGAAAGTTAATAAAATTGACTTCATGTAAAGGACTTCCAAACACCAGGTCCTGAAGCTTATACAGTGTGTCCTAAAAGTCATGGTGCACTTTTGACCAGTCACAGGAAAGCAACAAAAGACGATAGAAATGTGAAATTTACACCAAATAAAAGGAAAACTCTCTCAGTTTCATACCTATTCAGTGCAGTTCGATGTGGGCTCCATTTGTTGCCCTACACACATCCAAACGATAGTGAAGTTCTTGCCACACACGGGTAACAGAGTGAAGAGCATCTGTGATTCTCTGTTTTAAGTGATTAATGTCGTAGTGCTTCGTTATAAACGTGCTGATATTCACGTTGCACTTTGGTCACGGATTTGAATTTTGCGAGCCACAGAATATACTGAACTTTCCTCTGTACCATCCACATCTCAACTGGCATGGCCGTGGGCTGCTCCGCTGTATACACGGTGTTACGTCATCATCTGCACATGCGCACATGCTGCCAAATTATCCTACAGAAACTGGGAGAGTTTTCCTTTTATTTGGTGCAGATTTCACATTTCTATCATCTTTTGTTGCTTTCCTGTGACCAGTCAAAAGTGCACCATGACTTTACGGACACACTGTAGATGAGTGCTACTAGTTTTGGAAAAAGCAGGAAATGCCTCTTACATACAAGTTATTCTCTAAAGGAGAGGGAGGGTGAGTTGTCCAAGTCATCCTATAAAACCAGCGTAACTAGATAAGGCCTTGAGGGAAGAAAATGACTGTCAGCTCTTCTTTATGCTGCCTGAAAGACTTTGATAAAGCTATAAATGACATCAGAGCCATATATTTTCTTTAGAAATTAAAGGACAACCTTTCGATAATGGATGACTGATGACACCGATGCTTTGAAAATATAACTCAGCAACCTGGACGTTACACCGTTGTCACACAGATAAAGGTGAATACTAAAGCATAATTGTAAGACCTTTTTCTTCAACACATTAAGAATACAATAGTAAATAAATTGCGGTAGAGGTCCTTTCTTGCCATATTTATAACTTTTCTGTGTTATAACGAAATTGAATCCTGGTAATTTTTTTAGTCATTCTGTGAAATCCTAGAGTTTTTTTCTTGTTTTTTTTTTTTAATCTAAAAGTTTCCCATTTTTGATTGAATTATCTTTCTGGTGTTGAGTTTTACAAGTTCTTTATAAATTTTGGTTATTCATCCCTTATCAGACGTATTGTCAAATATGTTCTCCCATTGTGTAGTTTGTCTTTTTATTCTGTTCTTATTGACTTTAGCTGTGCAAAAGCTTTTTAGTTTGATATAGTCCCATTTGTTTATCCTGTCTTTTATTTCACTTGCCCGTGGAGATAAATCAGCAAATGTATCGCTGCGAGAGATGTCGGAGAGCTTACTGCCTATGTTTTCTTCTAAGATGCTTATGGTTTCACAGCTTACATTTAAGGCTTTTATCCATTTTGAGTTTATTTTTGTGAATGGTGTAAGTTGGTGGTCAAGTTTCATTTTTTTGCAGGTAGCTGTCCAATTTTCCCAACACCATTTGTTGAAGAGGCTGAAATCACTAATCATTAGAGAAATGCAAATTAAAACCACAATGAGATATCACCTCACACCAGCCAGAATGGCACTCATCAACAAAACAACACAGAATAAGTGCTGGTGAGGATGTGGAAAAAAGGGGACTCTCCTGCACTGCTGATGGGAATGCAGAATGGTGCAGCCACTGTGGAAAACAGTATGGAGATTCCTCAAAAAATTAAAAGTCGAACTGCCTTTTGACCCAGTTATCTCACTTTTAGGAATATACCCCAAGAACACCATAGCACTGTTTCAAAAGGAGAAATGCACCCCCATGTTTATGGCAGCATTGTTCACAATAGCAAAGATCTGGAAACAGCCCAAGTGTCCGTCAGTGGACGGGCCATGAAAAAGAAGGAAATATTACCTTTTGCGACAACATGGATGGACATGGAAACTATTATGTTAAGTGAAATAAGCCAGGCAGGAAAAGAAAAATATCATATGACCTCACTCATTTGAGGAATCCAATGAACAATGTGAACTGAGGAACAGAATCGAGACAGAGGAGAGATCAAAGGGACCAGAGGAAAAGAGGACAGAGGGAAAGGGGATGATAAGATGAGATAAACCTGAAGGGGAGGGGGGAGGGCGCTATGGGGGGGGAGCAAGAAAGATGTGAGGAGAATATGGGGGAGGGGGGATGCATTTGGGGCAACACTAGAATCTATGTAAACACAATAAATTAAAATCAATTAAAAAAGAATGACCAGGAAAAATAAAAATAAAATATTGAAAAAATAAATAAATAAAAGTTTCAATGTTAACTCGTGTGTTACAATCTGTATATGCATTTATGAAAATTACATTTACTATTTTATTTATTTATTTTTTTATTTTTTTAAGTGGGAGGAGGGGAGATAGAGAGACAGAATTCTACATGAGCCCTGACCAGGATCCACCTGGCAACCCTGTTGGGGGATGACACTCTGCCTATTTGGGGGCCATGCTCACAACCAAGCTATTTTTAGCATGTGAGGCAAGCTCTTGAGGGAGCCATTCTCAGTGCCTGAACCTGATGCGCTCAAATCATTGAGCCATGGCTGTGGGAGGAGAAGAGAAAGAAGTGGGGGAGAAGCAGATGGTCCCTTCTCCTGGGTGCCTTGCCTGGGAATTGAACCTGAAACTTCCACATGCTGGATCAACACTCTACCACTGAGCCAACTGGCCAGGGCCAACTTATTTTGTTTATTAGGACATTAAAGGTTGGCCATGTAATTTTTAATATGTACTTCAGCACTATGATAATTTTTCTCTCTGAAATCTCAACAATTTTATTTTATAATGCTTCCGTTACAAAGTGGATTGGTTTGGCTATGTAGTCAGATCTTCCATGATATGAATCAGGTAGAGGGAAATGAGCTAAATCATCAGTTCTCAAAGTGAGACCTGAGGATCCCAGAGGCTCTCAGAGACACTTAGAGAGAGTTTATGAGGTCAAAGCTATTTTCATGGTAATCTGACTTGCTTTTCCTTACTGCATAGCTATTTGCAATAATGGTACAAAGCAGTATGGCCTAAAGCATGGAGCCTCAGCACAAACCAAACAAATTATATGAGTGGTCATTACATTTAACACTAACATGTACACACATCCAAATAGTCCCAGTTGTTTAAGAACAACAAAATTTAATTTTGTGAAGTCTCAACCTGCATAGGTACACCTGTCAATACCACCTGTGATGAAATGGGAGGTCCCTGCAGAACTTGTGTGCCGCACACTGAGGCACGGGTGCTATCTCAAGGAGATCACGGCCACATTTTTCATCGGACACCATATGCATTTGATTCAACAGCTGAAAGAGAAGCTGTGGTTATCAGCGGTAATTTTAGGCAGATATTTTCTCAAAATGAAAACAATGAGCCTGTCAATTCAATGAGTTGTCAATTGAAATTATTTGCTGTCAATGGTACAGCTGAGCTTTCAACTGTGAATTAAGAATTTTGGAAATTGGATACCTTCCCAATACTTAGGCTTCTCTGATGATATTGATGGTGAGATGTTAATGAATGTAATTTTTAATATTATAGAAAAATGTGTCAATAGTTGGAAGATCAGCATTAGTCAGTGAATCAATATTTTTTAAGTCACTGATGTGAGATGTGACAATATCACACGTGAACAAATAAATGGTCCATTCAAAGTGTAAGATAGACCAATGGATTTTAAATGACTATGAAAAGTTGATTGACATGGTTTCAGGTTCCACACAGCAGCTAACCTTTGGAAATGAACACTTGTCAAGTTTCCTGAAGCTATTAAAGAAAAATATCCAGTTATCTGAGAAAGCTATTAGAATAGTTCACCCTTTTCCAACTACTTATCTATTTGGGGCCAGAATTTCTTCATATACCTCAAATAAAAAAGTATATTGCAACAAACTGAATGCAGAAACATGTAAATAGCAAAATGTTTTTCATTAAATTCAATATTAAAAAGATTTGCAAAAATTATAAGCAATGCTAATCTTCTCATTAATTTTTAATTATAGTTATCTTTTATAAAAATATATTATATTTTAAAATATATGTTAATGTGCAATCAATTTTCATTGTTATTTTAAATAAATTAGTAATTAGTTTTTAAAATTTTCAGTTTTAATTTCTAATATGGCCATTAATAATAAATATAATAATATAACATAAAAAGCTCTTTAGAATCCTCAATAATTTTTAAGAATGCAAATGTTGTTCTAGAGATCAAATGAGACCCCTTGAACTAAATATACACTTAGTAACAGGATATACACTTAAAACAAAATAATAAAAAAATACGACAAAACACAATTTTAAATTTATCTGTAATCAAAATAATAATATAAAACAGGGGTCCCCAAACTATGGCCCGCGGGCCACATGCAGCCCCCTGAGGCCATTTATCCGGCCCCCACCGCACTTCCGGAAGAGGCACCTCTTTCATTGGTGGTCAGTGAATGGAGCATAGTTCCCATTGAAATACTGGTCAGTTTGTTGATTTAAATTTACTTGTTCTTTATTTTAAATGTTATATTTGTTCCCGTTTTGTTTTTTTAGTTTAAAATAAGATATGTGCAGTGTGCATAGGGATTTGTTCATAGTTTTTTTTTATAGTCCGGCCCTCCAATGGTCTGAGGGACAGTGAACTGGCCCCCTGTGTAAAAAGTTTGGGGACCCCTGATATAAAACATATTATTAATTTAATCAACAACTAATTAATACATTAATCAAAGTATTATTAATAATACATTTTGTAAGGAGCATGCATATTTTGTAAGGAGATAGATATTAAGCATATTGCACTGAGTCCTATTAAAAAGAGAGTGGGGAAATGTATTAATAAAAATAAATTGAGAACACTGATGTAATCCTTTAAAGGGAGCTGCAAGCACTTCTACATGTATATCATCAGCTTAATGAAAATAATATTAGGGAATAAAGCAATATAAAACTTCCATTTCCCTGTTTGAGTTTTCAATAAATTCAACTTTTTCTGGGATCTATAGGAGTCAGAGTCCCTGGATCAGACCTGCCTGCTAAGCTTCCCACAGGCACTTCCCTAAGATTCTGACACTCTGCGGCAGCTTCAGCACCACATGTCAGCACTGCTTCCTCCCTCTGTGATACACAGGCACCCATCCCTGTGTCCCTTCAGTAGGCAACCTGTGTGTCTTGCCCTCTCTTAGTTTACTGCAGCATAATGACAAGTTCACTAAGGCCATTAAAATATAGTCAAGACTAAACAAATTGGTGTAACTCAAAAAGCCCATGACAATCTTGAACTGTAATATTAATGACAGAAAATTCAATACCTAAAATTCTAAAATATCTCCAGAAAAATAAAACAACTGTAACACCAATACCAAAAATCTTTTGTATTATTCTGTATAGGGAACCCTGAATTTCTATGCCTGTTCTGATATATTTTGATATGGATTTAATAAGAACAATTGATTTCATGTTAAGTTTTTGTAAAACAGAAGTAACCATGAGCGAACAAAACTCATAGACACAGACAACTGTATGGAGGTGAGCAAAAGGGAGGGGGTGAAGGAAGGATGAGTAGAGTCAAAGAGGTCAAATATATGTCGATGGAAGGAGACTAGACTTCGGGTGGTGAGCACACATTGCATATACAGATGACATATTATAGAACTGTATACCTGAAACTCATATATATTATTAACCCATGTTACCCCAATACATTTAGTTTGAAGACTTTTAACAACAGGGTGGGTTTTTGAGAGGATCTAATGAGTAGGTGTTTTCCCATCTGAGTTATGCCTCCCACAAGAACTAAAACAGCAGAAACAGCAGCTGGAACATCAAACGACCTCGGTGTTACCGGTTAGTTTGAGTAGGAGGACAGTTCAGCCTGAGACAAATGGACTTGTCAATTCACTCTTCAAGGTGCACTTTGGGACATTCTCCCTGAGAGACAGGTCTAGTCAGCAGGACAGAGACACCTACCCACATTGCTGCCTCTCACCACTAAAATAAAAAGCCCCCAACTTGATAGTTTTGACAAATTGGCTTCATCTCAGTGAAGAACTTAGAACAATGATTTCCAGTGGTCTTCTGTGCCTATGTCACCAACTCCTCTAGAAGGGCAGAGATGTGAAACAGGAGACTCAGGTGTCTAAGGGAGACCCTCTCCAGGGAGCCCACAGCCACACAGGGACTCACAGCCATAGGAATGATGGTGCTCGACAATGATACAAAGCTCATTGAATGATTATTATGCTAGGAACCCTGTTAAGTATGTTTACATATTTTCATGTTTAATCGTCCTTGCAACCTTACTATTATTTTTCTTTTTACATAGGAGTGAACCAAACCACACAGAGATTTAAGTAATATTCTGAAGACCTTAGAGCTGTTTTGATGAAAGACTTGTGCACTGAATCCTAACTTTAAATTATCTGACATATCTGAATTTACAGGATTATTATTATTTTTTTATATTTAACTCATATGGAATAAAAGTAGTCTTGAAATTTACCATTAATAGACATTTTATTTTGCAAATGCTACAGTAGCTGAAATGCCTTACAGAATGGAAAGAGAGCATATTTCTTTGAATTTTATCATGGAGTACACGGTATTAATTCTGCCTCAGGAGCCCTTTCACAATAAACATGTTGTCTTGTTGCAGATTGTGTTTCAGCAAACCAGATTACCCACCCTTTCATGTGGAGAAACAGTTTTAATAAGAAAACTCCTTACCGTCCGAGCCCCTCTTAACTTGGGGTCAGCTCACAGAGGAGCTGAGACCCTGTCCTTGGCCAGATGTACATTCTTCCTCTTGCGAGATGTTGGAGCCAAGCAGAGAAAGCACACCGTGAGTCACGGTACTTCTTGCCCACAGGGTCATCACCATGGCAACCGTGGTTGCCAGGTGGAGAATTCTAGCATACATCATAATTGCTATGTCCAGTTTCAGCAGATTAGAAAGGAAAATAGCCATGCATTTGGCCTGAATTAAAATACTCTAAAGTAACTAACATAGTGTATGGACAACACAACCAGTAACAAAGTATAATTACATAATCTTTATCACTGAAAATCTGTGTGTATTTAGAAATAAAAATACTGAATATTAAAAATAATGCTCTTCACTAGATATATTTAACATCTTGAGGTATTATCTCATTTAGCGATAGAACTGCACACGCTCAAAAATGATGGTTTTAAAAGTTAAATATCCTTCAAATAAGAAGATACAACAATTTTAATATTTTGGATGAGTGAGCAGGATACTTACATACAGTTTCCCCGGTGCAATCACATTAAAAAGATATTATGGAATGCATTGGAGAAGATATAGGAGTATGTCCATTTATTAATATGTTTAAACACTGCTATGAATAACTAATAAACTCAAAAGTAAATATCAAAGAAGTAACAATCTACTTTCCCTATTTATAATATTAAAGGGCATGAAGATTCATGTTTATCTTCCGACTGACGGTCAGAGCTACTTTGAAAGATATTTTTTTTCAAACTATACAGCCTCCTTCCATCTAAACTATATACCTATATAAGTCTGCAAAAGTGTATAAGGATGTGCAAACTTTCATTTCATAGTGCTTTTGACACCACCTAATTTATTAAAATTGTCGGAAGGGCTCTATATAGTGAGAGCCACAGTTCCATCACTCACCTGAGCTTAGTGGCATAACGAGTCATGACATTTCCTGCTGCCATTATTTCGTTCCCTTCAGAGCAGACTCACTTTTCTGTTTTAATATGAAAGAATATCTAAGCTTCTTTTTTTAGGAAGTGGGGTGCATATTAAAAATAACCCCTCTAAAAGCAGAAAGTGTTCAAGAGCAGAAAGACAAACCTCTGAGAAAACCCCATTCATGTTAATCTGAGACTGGAAAATTGGCATTCAGGGAGGAGCCATTAAAAAGTTTAAGTGAACCCCCTAATTATGGAGATATTTTTAAATAAAAAGGAGAGACTGAATAAAAAAGATTATCCAATGGAAAAATAAGCAAAAAAAAAAACAACCCTTGAGTAGATATCTCACAAATGATGGAATCAGGGGCTGAGCCCCGGAAAGACGGAGCAAGCACCCCCCAGTCTGTCTCTCTGGTTGCATTCAACAGTAAGCGCTACAGAGAATGCAGGAGGCAGCTATCTGAAAACTCTGAAAAGTCCGTGGTTGCTGGCTGACTAAGGAAGGACAGCAAGGTGTAAAATTCCACAAAGACAGGCGTATATTTATCATACTCTTTTCCTCCAGTTTCACTTGGCTGAACTCAAAGACACACTAGAACCCACAATGTGCATGGTTGTGGGCAGCAGGGCTCCGAGGGAAATGCTGCCTTCCAGTGTAAGAAGTGAGAAAGGGAGTCCTCAGGGTCAGAGACTGGGGCAGTCTCTGGGGTTTTTCTATTTTCCTTCTTTCTGCAGCCCCCGGCAATGATGGCTGGGCATGCCCTGAAAACTCAGGGAGGGGAAATTATTTTCTATGACTGGATGAAGTGAGACTTCAAGAGGGCAAACTCCCGCTGTGTGTTCACTCCCTCGTCTTCCCACTGCTTGGCCTGGGAAGCAGACAGTCACAGCAATTGCGTGGAAGAAAGCAAGTGGAGCCTCACCCGTCCTTCTGGCCAGAAGACAGAAAGCCCCCGAACAGGATGGTGTCAGAGAGCACACCAAAGAGACGAGATCAGGAGTGTGAAATCCTGGCCTCACCCTCCAGTGGGACACTACTGTGCTACAGGACAGAACTGTCACTCTACTTCCAGACCAGCAACTGGGTTGGGCAAAAATGGGACTCCTCCAAAAAGCACTGTAAACACAAAGCTAAAGACCTTAAAATCATTGTTATAATCAGTTCCAAGATAAAAGAGCAGGGTTTTTTTTTTTAAGAGAGAAAGAGACACAGAAAGGGAGAGGAGAGGAAAGAGATAAGAAGCATCAACTTATAGTTGCTTCACTTAGTTGTTCATTATTGCTTCTCATATGTGTCTTGACTGGGGATGGAGGGCTCAAGCGGAGCCTGTGACCCTTGCTCAAGACAGCAGCCTTGGGATCAAGCCAGAGACCTTTGCGCTCAAGCCAGGGAGCTTGAGATCATGTCAATGATCTGTGCTCAAGCCAGAGACCCTGTGCTCAATCTGACAAGCCTGTGCTCAAGTCAGTGAGCATGCGTTCTACCCAGTCACCTCGGGGTTCCCGCCCCGGGCCCTCAGCGTCCCGGGTCAACGATCAATCCACTGCGCTACCACCAGTCAGGCAAAGGGCAGACATTTTTTTTTTTCATTTTTTTTTTTTTTCATTTTTCTGAAGCTGGAAACAGGGAGAGACAGTCAGACTCCCGCATGCGCCCGACCGGGATCCACCCGGCACGCCCACCGGGGGCGACGCTCTGCCCACCAGGGGGCGATGCTCTGCCCATCCTGGGCGTCGCCATGTGGGCAGACATTTTTAAAATGAGTTGAACACTAGACAATCACAGGGGGAAAAAATAGAACGTAAAGAAAAAAGAATTGAAAAATTTAGTTGAATAACAAATAATAATAATAATAATAATAATAATAAAACTTCCTGCGTGTGTCAAATAGCAGCAGCAGGATGGAGAGGTCAGAGGCAGAGTCAGTAGATGTGGAGATATAAGTACCCAATCTGTGTAAAAGAGAGAGAAAATTAGAGAGACATGAGCAGAGCCTTAGGAATCTGTGGTGCGACACCAAAGGTTTAGCATGTATGCCACAGAGTTCCAAAAATGGAGAAGAGTACAGCTTAGAAAAAAATTATTTTTAAGAAATATTAACTGAGTATTCCCCAATTTGTCAAAAGTTCAAATAGAAACAAGTCTGGACTTGCATAAGGGACAGGCTTTGATTAGTAAGAAAGACTATGGCAATAGGGAGCATGCTCTAATCTCACAAACTGTGGTGTCTCAGAATCAAACAGAAAAGAAATCTTCTATGGGGTGAAGAAGGAGGCAGGCAGACACGAGCAGAAGCTTTGGAGGGGAGCTGGTTACCTGGGAAAATGACAAGTGGGGGCTGGCAGGAACAGGTTCCCTATGATCAGCAGTTCCCAGGAGAAGTGGATAGGGGTACATTCCACATTTGTGCATGGGCCAGTAGCATGCAGGGAAGGGAGAGGCAGGCCTACTGGAGTTTGATCAAGACAAGGGAAGAGTAGGAACTGACTATTGTGTATATTTGATCAAAGGGCATTTTCAGCTCAGCAAATTTAAGAAAGAGTATACTCAAAGAAATCCATCTCAGACACAATACATTCCCCCTGCTGGGAGCTAAAAACCAAGAACATCTGACAGAGCAGCCAGGGGCCAAGCTGCCCCCCAGGCTCCCCCCCAGCCGCAGCCCCCAGTCTAAACGGGAGCGTGGGCCGGGAGTCCAGCAGCCACGCCCTTGGCCTGCAGCCTCCTCCTCACCCACCAGCACCCCTTTCTTCTGTTCTCACCGTTTCTCTCACAATGGTGATCCCAGGGTTGATAGTTTTCATGCAAAGAGATATTGCTGTGTGTGTGTGTGTGTGTGTGTGTGTGTGTGTGTGTGTGTGAGAGAGAGAGAGAGAGAGAGAGAGAGAAGAAACTTCCCTTTCTCTCCTGACAACATTCAGAAAGAGTACTCAGTTAATATAACTGCTTTAGGGTACTAAGAAAATAAAGAGTTTAAAGAGAAATAACCTTCAAAATAATTTGAGCATTTTTGTCAAAGTGCTTGTAACCGTTCAGTGCCCTTTTTGACACACAAAAGGCCATGCATAGTTAATGCTTACAACTTGGTGAGTATGCATCTATGAAACTATGACCACAGTCTATGCAGTTGTCCCCAAACTACGGCCCAAAGGCCGCATGCGGCCCCCTGAGGCCATGTATCCGGCCCCACAACGCACTTCCAGAAGGAGCATCTCTTTCATTGGTGGTCAGTGAGAGGAGCACTGTATGTGGCGGCCCTCCAATGGTCTGAGGAACAGTGAACTGGCCCCCTGTGTAAAATGTTTGGGGACTCCTGGAAGCTGCCCATCACCTCCAAAAGTCTCCTCCTGCCCTCTTATTTATAGTTATTATTTTTTTTGTGATAAAAACACTTAAATTAAGATCCAACCTCTTTGTAAAGTTTTAAATATGAAACGCTGCATTGTTGTCTATGGGGACTCTGCATACAGCCGACTCCTAGGACTCACTCATCTGGCTGCACTGAAAACCTGTGCCCTTTGTCAACACCTCCCCTTGCCCATCACCCCCCCCCAGGCCCTGGTAACCATCATTCCAGTCTCTGCTTCTGTGAGTTTGACTAATTGTTTTTATTTATTTTTTTGACTTTTTCTTTTTTATTTAGACAATTAAATTTAACAGGGTGATATTGGTCAACCAGAGTACATAGATTTCAAGAAAACATCTCCATAACTTTTGGACAGTTGATTATGTTGTATACCCATCACCCAAAGTCAAATAATCTTCTGTCACCCTATATTTTGTTTCTCTTTAAGCCCCACCCCTCCTCCATCTTTCTCCCCTTCCCCAGCCCCCAACTTCTCCTCCCTTCCCCTCCCCCTAGTGACCACTGCACTTTTATCTATGTCCATGAGTCTCAATTTTGTATCCCACCTATGTATGGAATCATACAGTTCTTAAGCTTTTTCTGATTTACTTATTTCAATCAGTATAATGTTATCAAGGTCCATCCGTGTTGTCGTACTATGATCCTATGTCATCATTTCTTATGGCTGACTAGTAATCCATTGTGTATATGTACCACTTCTTCTTTATCCAATCCTCTATTGAAGGGCATTTCAGCTGTTTCCATGTCTTGGCCACCGTGAACAATGCTGCAGTAAACATGGGGCTGCATGTGTCTTTACATACCAATGTTTTCGAGTTTTGGGGGTATATACCCAGTAGAGGGATTGCTGGATCATATGGTAATTCTATTCTTAATTTTTTGAGGAACCACCATACTTTCTTCCATGATGGTTGCACTAATTTACAGCCCACCAACAGTGAATAAGTGTTCCTTTTTCTCAACAGTCTCTCCAGCACTTGTAATTACCTGTCTTGTTGATAATAGCTAATCCAACAGGTATGAGGTGGTATCTCATTATAGTTTTGAATTGCATTTCTTGAATAGCTAGTGATGATGAACATTTTTTCATATATCTGTTGCCATTTGTATTTCTTCCTGGAAGAAGTGTCTGTTCATGTCTTCTTCCCATTTTTTTATTGGATTGTTTGTTTGACTAATTTAGATTTCACATATAAGTAGTACTGTGCAGTACTTGTCTTTCTCTGACAGGCTTTTCTCACTTAGCATGATGTATCCAGGTTCATCCATGCTATTACAAATGGCAGGGTCTCCTTCTCTTTCAATAATATATATTTCACTGATATATGTAAAGTCTTTATTCCAGAGCTGCAGAAGAAGCGCAGAGGTTGGGCAGGTCCTTGGGAGACCATTTTACCTTATTCCAGTCCCTCTAAAGGGACACTAGTCAATTCTTAAGGACCCATAGAGGACTGACATATGAACCTTCACAAGGACCCAGAAGCTCAAAGCACCTAACAACATTTCTTACTTGGGCATTTTCTGTGTATTTTCTCTGCATTCTTCATAGTACAGTTTATGTTTGAATGTGATTAAGTTGAATACTTTAGTAAATTTCTAAAATGGATTCTTTTTTAAAAGATTTTACTTATTCATTTTAGAGAGGAAAGAGAGAAGGAAGAAGGAGCAGGAGGCAACAACTCCCATGTGCCTTTCCCAGGCAAGCCCAGAGTTTCAAACCAGTGACCTCAGTGTTCTAGGTTGATGTTTTATCCACTGCACCATTACAGGGCAGGCTAAAGTGAATTCTTATAACTTCTACTTAGGTCGAGAAATACAACATTGCTAGAACACAAGAAGCCCTAACATTCTTAACCACAATACTTGTTTTGTCTATGCAGAGATGATCATTATCTTCTCTTCTACACCAACCATTTTCTTGACTTTATTTTTAGCTTTTAGCATTAATAAATTCTAGAGATTTGTTTTTACCCACTTTGAACTCTAAATAAGTGGATTCAAATCATATGTCCAGTTTCTTTTGGGTTTGGCTGAATTCACTCAAGATTCACCCAGGTAGCTGTGAAGTGAATTGTGTGAGGGCATCTGTTTTTATTGCTATATTGTACTCCACAGCACACGCACAACAGTATATTTATTTATTCTAATGCTGAGACATATTTGTGTTGTCTCCATTTCAGAAGTACTAAGGATAATACCGATATTCAATTCTTCAGTATGTGAACTCTTTGGAGTCTATGTGCACCACTTCAGGTTCTCAACTCTTTAGGTGTGTTCAAGGACAATCAGAAAGGATGATTGCTATGGACTGAAAGTTTGTGTCCCCAACCCCAAAGCCATATGTTGAAGTCCTGATCACCAATGTGATGACACATGGGAATTGTTGCTTCCTGCTCCTTCTTCCTTCTCTCTTTCCTCTCTAAATAGTTGTACTGATTTACATTCTAACCAACAGTGGATGAGGGTTCCTTTTTCTCCACAGCCTCTCCAATGCTTGTTATTACCTGTCTTGTTGATAGTGGGCAATCTAACAGGTGTGAGGTGATATCTCATTGTAGTTGTGATTTGCATTTTTCTAATAGTTAATGAAATTGAACATCTTTTCATAGATCTGTTGACTATTTGTGTGTCTTTTTGAAAGAAATGTCTGTTCAGGTCCTTTCCTCAGTTTTTAATTGGACTGTTTGTTGTTTTTTTGGTGTTGAGTTGTATGAGTTCTCTATATATTTTGGATATTAACCCTTTGTCAGAGCTGTTGCATGTGAATATCTCCCATTTGGTTGGCTGCCTATTTGCTTTGTTGTCAGTTTCTTTAACTGTGCAGAAGCTTTTTAGTTTGATATTTTCTTATTCATTTATTTTTGCCTTTATTTCCCCAGCCTCTGGGATCAAATTTACAAAGTGTTCTCTATGGCCAAGGTACACAAGTATAGTACCTATGTTTTATCCTATGTAATTTATTGTTTCAGATTTAATATTTAGGTCTTTGATGCATTTTGAATTAATCTTTGTGCAGGCAATAAGGTTTAGTTAAGTTTCATTCTTTTGATTCTTTTGCATGTGGATTTCTAATTATCCCATGAATAGAATTTTTAGCTATACTAAACAAAATTTGTTAAAATCTGAAAATGAGAAACTGGAAACACTGAGTGTATCAGGAGTGAGGAAACAGTCTCCTCGTCATCTTGCCAGTTTTGTCTCTTATCTGTGTCAAAATGCTGAAATAATTTCCAGAGTAAAATGCAATAGAACCAAAATCTCATAAGAGAATTCTAAAGCAGAAGTTATACTCACAGCATATTATTCACATTAATGATTCTATCCAGTACAGGTGTCCGGACCAGGTGTCCTAGCCATGTCGACACAAGACTCAGCTGTCACACGTAGGCAGTAAGATTGGGGGGAGGAGGAAAGTAACTCTCTAGTGTAGACCTTTCCGTGTGTTTTCTAAATGAACTGCATAAACAGAAGTTAATGACTGACATCCTGCCCTGTGGTGCCAGGCTCCCAAGCAGCCTGGTCACCAGGCTTCACCACGGGCACCTCACTGTTTCCTTGTCCAAAACAGAACACAATGCGTCATCTGCCGACCTCCAGCCCTGCCCTGCCCACTGCCTCCCACCCCACTGGACTATCACTACCCCCTGTGGCTGCTCTTCTAGAGGCTTCTCAGAGCTGCCCCCTTTCCACAGCTGTTGTGTTAGTCTGGACTCTTGCCTGAGTCTTGAAGTCCAGTCATTCCTAGCTTAAAAAGTCTTTATTTGAGGGTAATTAATCTAAAATTCAATTCTTACCCGTACTCAGACCCATCAATAGGTAAACCCTGGGTGTGCCAAATAAGACTCTCCTGTACTGGACCTAAGGACTTGTGTGCCCAGCAGTGTCCTAACTGCTCCCACCAATGCACACACAACATGAGACACCTGAAGTTCTGTAAAGAACCACAGTGTCTCCCAGGTTTCTGAAATGCCTTCCCTGAATCCCATTTTGTATCCAGCTACATTTCAGCAATCTTGGAGAGGCTGGGTGTCACCCTTCAGAGCAGTAACCCCCACCGCCGCCACCTTTCCCTCTGCACCTAAAGAAACTTGTGCTTGGTTACCAAACCTATCAGCCTGGCAGAGGTGCCATCTCTTCACTCACCTCTTTCCTGAGTCTCCATTAAGCATGGAACCCATGGACCCAGGCCTTAGCCCAGGTATTAGTACATTCTAGGTAGTCAGTAAGTATTTAATGAAATGAACATTCCTTTCTATTTCCACTGCAGCCAGCATTAAAAAAGAAATTATATTTGTGATGTCAAAGAGGAGTTAGCTAATGCTATTGTGGTGACCCATCTAGACATGTAAATGTATCAAGTCAATTCATTATACACTTTAAACAGACACAATGCTATACATCAATTATAGTTCTATTGAAAGTGAGTATTTTTTACCATAAACATATTTAACATTAACAAACTACAATTAATTTGAGAAAATTTCATAGTGATTAAAAGGACAAGTGAAAGCACAAGGAATGAGAAAAAAAGATTTTTGTAAAAGAAAAACAATGTCAGCCTGACTTGAACATGAGTTTGCCTGCTTGAGCGCAGGGGCACCAGCTTTAGCGTGGAATAATCAACATGATCCCAAGTTCACTGGCTTGAACCCAAAAGTCACTGGCTTGAAGCCCAAGGTTGCTGGCTTCAGCAAGGGGTCACTGACTTGGCTTGAGTCCCCACCCCAGTCAAGGCACATATGAGAAGCAATCAATGAACAACTAAAGTGAAGCAACTACAAGTTGATGCTTCTTATCTCTCCTCTCTCTCTCTATCCTGTCTCTGTCTCAGTAAAAAAAAAAAAAAAAAAAAGTCAAATTGCTTAAGCCTTCTGTGTTTCTCTGTGTAATGTTTCTAAAATCCTTTTCACTATGTGATAATGGAAACAATTGATGTGCAACAGTTGGAGCTGTGCTAAATGTACTCGGTCAAGGTCCACATCTTCAAGGACACTTCAGCAAGTGCAGGAAAGAAATGTACTATTAAACCCAAAGGACTCAACATAGTTAAACTAACCAGTCTTCTCTTTACGTTAACAAATGAGGACAGCAAATAAAAGATCTTTGTGAAGGTTCCCTGTCCCCCCTCCCCCGCCACTGTGGCTCAGTGTTTGGCAAAGTTGATATGTGGAATGAAGACTGCTTGCCATCCTTGTCCAAAAGGTGCACACAGAATCTCTCTAAGAGAATGGGCAAGTCTCCCAGTTTCACGAGGAGATGAAGAAAAGGAGCTACATCTACTGAACGTCTGCTCTGTGCCAGGGATGGCTCTACCTTCAGAGAGGTTAACCTTCCCAAGGTCACAGACTGCACCAGAAATGAGCCTGGCTTCTCAGCAGACTGTGGGAGTCAAAACTGGTGTAGGTGCAGCTTGTCAAGGGCTCCCTTTGGTCTCCCACACCCTCCCGTTGCTGGTCACATACCAAGCCATGCTTGTGTGGCTTCCAGATGAGCATTGCCATACCAGAAATATGTCATCACAGTACGGGTCATGACCAACTTAACCTTCCCAAGCCTTTACAATAATTATGTCATATTTTCCCCAACCACCTCTAGTCTTCCCATTTTTATAGGAAAAAGCCTAAGTTCTATAAAATTACTATAGTCAGATTTC
Source organism: Saccopteryx bilineata (assembly GCF_036850765.1). Classification (NCBI taxonomy): domain Eukaryota; kingdom Metazoa; phylum Chordata; class Mammalia; order Chiroptera; family Emballonuridae; genus Saccopteryx; species Saccopteryx bilineata. Next base: position 101,774,214 of record NC_089491.1, on the reverse strand, counting down.
TCAGCTTTCACTTCAGTAGAACCTCGACATCACGCTGCCTGGTCTTGGCCTCATGCTGACCTTACTGAAGTTCATTGAGCTTTCTTCCTTCTTTTGACAGGAATTTGGAACTAAGTTCCAATACAAATCTCAGTACAGTTTTCAAAATGATTTCTCAGAGATCTCATTTTGATTTTTTAATACTTCAGAGCTGTAAATAAATCATGAGCTGGAAAAATGATTGCTCTAAATGGTTAAAATCAAAAGAATGTAGGTGTCAAAGGTATACTTTGGAAGCCACAGATTCTTCATTGATGATATTAAGTGTCCTTTTGCATTTTTACAAGTCAACACAATGTTTTAAATGCATATACAAATCTTCATCCATCTGGCAATAAAACTAGAAGGGAACAGAAATAAATTCTAAAAATTGTCACATCAATTTACTTTCCTGAGCAGAATGCAGTCTCTAGATGTGTGCTCTGGAGAGCTACTTGGCTCTAGCAAAAAGTTCGCATATATTGAAGAGATGACTCTTATTTTAATTAAGTTGGAGTAATGTTCTTTGTTAGTATGAATAATATTACAATGAGTAAAATAACATTTTTTTGTATAGTTTCCTTATGAAAGTTTGGTTCTATTGCATTTTATCCTGGCAATAATTTTAGTGTTTGAACACAGGTGTGATAAAGAACTGGCCAGATGACATGGAAACAGTTTCCTCCTTCCTGATACACTCAAAGCTCCAAGTTTATCACATTCAGACGCTTCCCAAATGTGTTTAGTACCAATTCAGGAACAGCCTAGATCAACATCAGAAGGGACAGACCAAGGCAAAGATGAAACCACAAGCTCTAACCCACCTTGGTGTGTTCAGGAGAAATTAGAAAGATTAGAAAGAGTGCTGTGGACTAAAAGTGTGTGTCCCCCAAGTCTGTATGTTAAAGTCCTGATCCCCAATGAGATGGTAGTGAGAGGTGGAGTCTTTGGGAGGTGATTAGTTCATGAGGGTGGAGCCTCGTGATGGGACTAGTGCCATGATGAGAAAGGGTCAGAGAGTTTTTCATCCCGTCTGCCATGAGAGGATGCAGCAAGAAGGCGAGTGGCATCCCTCCCGTTTCGGGACAGGTTGCCAGTGGTGGTGTTGGCAGTGTCAGGTCTCCAACAAGCCTATACCGGGAGCCCTCCCAGCCTCTCCAGCCTCTCCGGTCATGTACGACCCATGCAGACTCCACTGATATCGCTGGAAATTAGACGAGGGGGTTGCAGCTAGAGAAAGGGGTGGGCAGAACTATCTGTTGCGCCATGCCCAAAGGAGACTTATGGCATTTACATCACATGGTTTTGTCATTTAAAAGTTCAACAAGTATGAAAATCAAAGTGTGCCACAGGCCTCTGCACCTTCTGAGGACTCCTGGGGAGACCAGTTTCCTTGGCATTTTTCATAGCCTGAGGCCTTCGCACACCTTGGTTTATGCCCTTTCAAAGGGGCTCAATGGTGCATCTTCTCAACCATGTCTCCAGTCATATGTCTGCTGAAGCACACACTCCCCTCTGGGCAGGTAGGTTCCTTGTGATCACACTGGGGTCGCTGTGCTCATCTAGGGTCATCTCAATGTCCCCCACTTACTTACACCTACAGGGTCCCTTTCACCATGGAGAGTGACAGATACCAGGGATTAGTCTGGGGGCTGAAGCCACCTTTCTGCCTACCACACTTCCCAAATGAGAAAGAGTTCACATTGGTAGAATTCAATGAGAATTTAAAGGAGGGTGCATCAAAAATCTCTCCCTACAAAAGAACTGGGAGAGAGGAACTCACTGTGTTCCCGGAAAGAAAATAAGGGCCACCCCTGTCCAGACCTAGAACCTGCAGGGGGGCTGGCCGGTGCTTCCGGTCTGCAGTCCCTGAGCGTGCTGACCTCTCTCCTCATTGAGAACAACATGACAGGTACGCTTGGACCACAGGGCGCTTTCCACTGGGAGGGAGAGAAGAGAGGGTACAAGCTGTCACGGAGGCTCTGCCTCAGCTGGAGAGACATCCTCCCTTTTCCTCTGGCTGCCCCAAATTCCTGGTATTGATGACAGAAAATAACCAGCAAATATTGATAAAAACACCTCTCGGAGATTGTGTCCTTCCACCTGTTTCCCTCAATTCTGGCCCGTGTGTTGGCTTTAGGAGGACATTTTATACCAGGTGGGCAGTTGCCCTTGACTGTCAGGTTTCCTTCCTGAGAGGGGCATTCATGTATTGAAATGCTCACACATACCAGGTGTAATGCAGCAGGGTTTTTATGTATTTACTGACATTTTTGTGTAGCTTTTCCCCACAAGGTTTTGCAAACATTTTGTTAGGTCTTTCCATCCTGTTCAGAGATATGTAACAATCAATGTCATCTCTCTTTTACAGACAAGAAGTCAGAAGCTCCTTGGAGTTAAGCGTCTGTCAAAGTAAGGACATAAACGGCATCAAACTTGACCTTGTAATGTAGAATCTGCCCCTGTGGGAGGCAGATACCGGCCCCAAAAATGTCCTAATCCCCAGAACCTATGAATATGTTTGTTTACAGGTAAAAGGGACTTTGCAGATGTGAATAAGATAAGGATTTGGGTTATTAGGTAGATGCAATCTAATCACAAAGACCTTTATAAGAGGGGAAGGAGCATCAGAGCCTTGCAGAAGGAGCTGTGGCAATAGGAGTAGAGGACACAGTGATGTGGGGCTGTGAGCCAAGGAATGTGGGCGCCTGTAGAAGCTGGAAGGCGAGGAAAGAATTCTCCCCTGGAGCCCCCAGAAGGAGTGTGGCCTTGCTCACATGCTGATTTTACCCTAGTGAGACCCATTTTGAACTTCCACTCTCTAGAACGATAAGAGACTAAGTGTGCATAGTTTTAAGCCACTGAAAGTGTGGTAATTTGTAATAGCAGCCACAGGAAATGAATACACAGACATCCACTGTCCTTTGTACTAACCCTAAGTGTTTGACATGCCTCTAGGTCAGACCTTACCTCTAAGGCCCAGGTGCATAGAACTAACAACCATCTCCACTTCTGCTGACGAGACTATTGCCTTTTTCATATCTAAAACTTAAGTCCTTTAAACCAGTGGTCCCCAACCCCTGGGCAGCGGACCAGTACTGGTCCGTGGGCCATTTGGTACCGGTCCACAGAGAAAAAATGAATAACTTACATTATTTCCGTTTTGTTTATATTTAAGTCTGAATGATGTTTTATTTTTAAAAAATGACCAGATTCCCTCTGTTCCATTCGTCTAAGACTCACTCTTGACACTTGTCTTGGTCACGTGATACATTTATCCATCCCACCCTAAAGGCTGGTCCGTGAAAATATTTTCTGACATTAATTGGTCCATGGCCCAAAAAAGGTGGGGGACCACTGCTTTAAACCTTCCCTTGCCTCCTTCCCAAACCTGCTGCATTTCCTGTGTTCATGTTTTCCTGAGGGAGTATCTCTTTGCCAGCTAGGTGTTGAGTTCATCCAGACTCTCCCCTTTTACTTACTACTCCATTCTATGTCTTTAAAACCTGTATCCCCTCCATTACTATTCCCACTTCCTAATTTTAGGGCATCCTGACATCCGCATTTATTATCAGTTTTAACTCTTCAAAAGTGTCATGGTCATTAAAAACAAGGAACGTCTAAAAACCTGTCACAGCCAAGAAGCGTCTGTGCAGTTAACAATAATGGATCAACTTGAGTCCATTGACTGTAATGAATCACCACACTAAGATCAGAAGTTAATAATAAGAGGAAACAGAAGCTGAGTGTATAGGAACTCTCTGCACTATCTTTGTAATTTTTCTCCAAATCTAAAACTTGGTCTAGAATTTACAAATTACTTAAATATTTATTTAAAAGTTAAATGTATGTCCTGACCTGTGGTGGCACAGCGGATAAAGCATCAGCCTGGAACACTGAGGTTACCAGTTTGAAACCCCAAGCTTGCTTGGTCAAGGCACATATGGGAGTTGATGCTTTTTGCTCCTCCTCCCTTCTCTTTCTCTCTCTCTCTCTCTTCTATCCCTCTCTAAAATGAGTGAGGGGTATGCAGCATAATCAAAGGTCAAAGTAATCTGGAGATGTTTTCTCGGAACATATGTACCCTGATTTATCAATATCACCGCATTAAAATTAATAAAAATAAGATTTTAAAAAATAAAAAAATTAAAAATAAAAAAAATTAGAAAAATAAAATAAAAATAAGTAAAAATTAAATCTATTATATATATGTGTATATTATATACCGCCATAGTTATGAAGGTGCCCACTAGCGCAGCATGGCCATCGAGGCCCTTCCAGCACCCCAGTTGCTCCGCAAAGAGCAGGCAGTGAGGGGGGCAGGTAAGGGCCTGGCCACAGCCACCTCAACCCCTTTCCTGGCCCTCACTGGCAGACGGGTAGGGTACGCTTTCTCTGCCACCTTCAAACTGTCTCTATCTCTACCAGCAGGTGGATGACGCCCTTGTGGCCCTGAGACCAAGGTTGTCTTGCTGATGCTTTGTATTCTACTGACTCTTCTCATGGGAAACAGGGCAGGGTGTGGTGTGGTGGAAGACAGACAATGACAGGCTCCTCTACCTGCACCCGCCTGACTCAGTGGTATGTCCTTCCTTTAATCATCATTAAAATCGTGCAAGATTTATCCTCTGTTACCCAGAGAGTCCCTTGCGGAAAGCGTCACCTGCTGCCTCTGCTCTGTGCATGGACTCTGCCCTGCCTGGCCCGGGGAAGACTCAGACATGGTCGGTCTGGACGCACAGAGCACCCTCATGGCATTCGTTTCTCCTGGGTTGAATTTACCCTTCTCTTCCTTGTTTAAGCCCATTGTTCATGCTTTCATTGGAGTTAATCAGCCATTAATTAGTTCAGCCTGTGTCTCGCTGACATTTTTAAACTATGGAAACCTGCTTTTGCCCAAATCCAGCCCCTGGATGACATTTGATGAGACTATGTTCTTCATATTCTAAAACTCCCAGGAGCCAGAGAATCCGGGCTTCATATTTGCAATGGAAATGTTTCTGGGTACGGCATCCGGCATCTAGGCTGAGAAATGAAGGAGAGAGCAGAAGCCTTTGTTTGTGTGGCATGCTCACAAAGGTAATAAAGGGCACGACAGGTCTTTGGTATTGTCACACTTCCGTTGGCAGGACCGGTGAGAAACCTGCCCGTTTATAGGCACATAATTCTGTCCTATAATTTTTTCACATTTTAAAAATCTATGATGTTGGTGACCATTTCCACATCATTTAAAAAATAATTATAAGCGCAGATCCAACCCACAGATGTAACGAAAGGAAATGTCACTATACACTGACATTGGTGCTTCTTTGGGTGGCAGCTGTATCAATTTGTGATGACATCTGGTCACATCATTGACTCCAGAATTTCTCTGCGTGTAAATGTCAATCCACCCGTTCATCAGCTCCCAAACACCAACTGAAAACGTGGAACTGAACATCGGAGTCAACCATGGAGGCACCACTTTATAAGATAAAAATAAAACTAGGTCAATGGCTATTAGGGCTGCGTAGGAAAGGGGAGAATGGAGAAGGCACACAGATAGTATGAGCCCTGCAAGGTGCTCAAAGAAGCTGAAGGTAGTTTGGATACAAGAAAACAAACCTGTGCCTTTAGTAATAAACTCTGGATGTCGATGACTAAGTTACACTGTGGTATTGTGCCTAACAATGAGACAAAATGCCTTAAGCCTAAAAGAGCCTGCATTTCAATACGAAAATATAAATGTTTGAAGCCAAAATAAACTTTATTCTGTTTCATCTTTGGAGATTTTATTTTCTTTAACTTGAAATGTAAACATTTGGCAAAAAAAAAAAGCTTATCCTTTAATAGAAATATCACAGGTTTGTGAAATGACACAGCGTGGGTGCACAGGGGGGCATCTCCATGTCCATTCAGATGTGAGGAGGTGCAGAGGTGAAATGATCTTGTCCTTCTGTCCTCAATGTGTGATTATACTTTAATGAGAACATAATTTTGTATATTCCCTAAAGGAACATCAACTCTGTAGGAACTAAATTGAATGGTAAGTAATAAAGTTGTAATTAAATTGATAGTTGGTGGTTTCCCATTGTGAGCATCGGATGCCATGCTTAGGTTTCCTGCAATATTTGCTCTAGAGCCCTCATGGGGTCCAGAGGACGTTATGTGGTATCCACGGTAGTCATTAGCACGATGAGCAACTCATTTAAGCTCTTTAGCACATTCTCAAATTATGAAGCTTTTGTTTGTAATTGGATTTTTTTCTCTAGGTAGCAACTGATTTTTCCCAGGGAAAGTCTCGTCTCTGGTTCTGACCTAGTTAAAGGGGTCAGTTGTGGATTCCTCTGTTCAAATTCCAAGAAAAGAAATGAAAAGTCATCTATTTGTAAAGCTGGTGAGTAGGGGGGCTCGCCGAGCACCCTATAAGCACACCACATAGAATCTGACTGCGTCAGCCTAGACTGGAGCAACCAGGACTTAAACCCTCGGGTCATTGAAATATATTACAGCCCTATGTTTTCAAAGCTAATAATTATATACTGTACAACTATGGCAGTGAAGCGCAAAGAGAAATTTTTGAATTTATACTATTTTTTACATATTAAAAATATTAAGCAATACCTAAATAAGATTTCTCTTTTTAGATTTTTAAAAAAGAAAATCTCTATTATTTACAGAAAACACACATGAACTAAAGATATATCTACACATTGCAGAATATGTGATCAATTAACCGCTAGTTAGTTATGGTTTTCTGTAATAGTATAACAAATCACTCCAGAATTTAGTAGATTGGATCAACATTCATCTTCTCCCAGCTTCCATGGGTCAGGGACCCAGTTACAGCTCTTATTGAATGGTGATCAAGTGGTAGGTCAAGGTTATAGTCATCTCAAAGCTCCAGTAGCGGAAGTTCTGTTTCTCACCCCACTGCGTTGGTCATCAGCAGGATTCAGCGCCTTGCAGGCTGCTGGCTGGAAGCGTCTCTCAGTCTCTTGCCACCTGGGTCTCTCCTTAGGAAAGTGAGTGTTGTTCCATCCATGTGAGCAAGTGAAGGAGCCACAGAGAGAGTATGAGCAACAGTGAGAGTCTCTGAATCCACTCTCAGAAGCCACATTGTATCTTTTCTGCCATATTCCTTTGTTTAGAAGCCAGTCACTGGGTCCAGCCCCCACTAGGGAAGGGATTACACCTGTGTGAGCACCAGGTGGGCGGTCAGGGGAGCCATTCGAGAAGCTGTCAACTATAATCTTCAAGAAGCTGTCAGCTATAATCTAGCATACAGAAAAACAGGCACCTTATGAATAAAGAGAATTCAAAAATGGAGCGAACACAGTAAACATTTCTTCGAGGTCCCTTACATCAATATCCCACCATTATCCTCAGATTCAAAGAAGGACATCAGCATTAACTCTTCTTTCTCTTTATTTTTAATGGGTGATGACATTAAAGTGATAACACTGACATCACTAAATGACAAGAGCAATCACAAAGACATATAAAACATCTTAACATTATGACACAGAATAATAGATGACTGATGAAAATATTTCACATTTTAGAAATACAAATATATCTAAGTAAAATACATCAGCTGATCAAATATTTCTCCATATTTAAAGAAAGGAATTAACATATTAATGAACTACTATTTTTTTCCTATTGCATTGAGAAAAATAATAATTTTGAGAATATATATGCCTATTGTTTAAGTTTGAAAGGACATATACCAAATTGTAGAGGATTGAAGAGAGGAGTTAAATGAAATGGGAGGTGACATCATCTGTACTATTACACTTTGTAATTTTAGAATCTATTTCTTTTACAAACTTCAAGTATTTTTAATAAAAAAGCAATTGATAAGAAGAAAATCTATAAATGTAACTTATTTTCTTCTTTATTCACATATAGTTGTTTCATAAGCTCTTCTGTTATATGCCACAACACTGAGCTCAGCATTAGATTACATGCTAATAACGAATTGTCTCTGGGGCCCTGGCAGGTTGGCTCAGTGGTAGAGCATCAGCCTGGCATGTGGATGTTACGGGTTCAATTCCCTGTTAGGGCACACAGTAGAAGCACCCATCTGCTTCTCCACCCCTCACCCTCTCGATTCTCTCTTTCTCTTCCTCTAGAGCAGCCATGGCTCGATTGAAGTGACTTGCTCCAGGGCACTGAGAATGGCTTCATGGCCTCTGCCTCAGGTACTAAGAAGAGATCGGTTGCTGAGCAATGGAGCAATGCTCTAGATGGGCAAAGCATTGCCCCCTAGAGGGCTCACCAGGGGGATCCCAGTCAGGGCACATGCAAGAGTTAGTCTCTGCTCAACCTCCTCTCAATGAATTTAAAAAAAAAAGAATTGTCTCTTCCCTAGGAGACCCATACAGATTGTTCTAGTCTAGTGTAACTGGCTGTGGTTTGGAATCGGTATGTTCCAGCATTTAACTAAAATGGGTTTCTACAAGATGACAGTACCCACCTGTTAAATATAAAAAGTATTTGTTGTTTTGATTACAGTGGTTTTGTAGTATAGTAAATCAAAACAGCATGGCATTGGCAGAAAAACAGACACACAGACCAATGGGAGAGAACTGAGGACCCAGAAATAAACCCACAGATATATATGGGCAAATAGCTTTTGACAAAGGAGCCAAAAACATACAATGGAGGGATAAAAAGTTTCTTCAACAAATGGTGCTGGGACAATTGGAAAGCCACATGCAAAAGACTAAAACTAAATTACAATTTGTCCCTAGGTATAAAAATTAACTCAAAATAGATTGACTACCTAAACATAAGACCTAAAATAATAAATTACATACAAGAAAACATAGGTACTTATGGACCTTGGTCTTAGAGAGGATTACAAGAATTTGACCCCAGAGACAAAGGAAATAAAAGCAAAAATAAATGAATGGGACTATATCAAACTAAAAAAAATTCTGTACAGCAAAAGAATTCAACAACAAAACAAAAAGGCATACAGTGGGCCTGACCAGGCAGTGGCACAGTGGATAGAACGTCGGACTGGAATGCAGAAGACCCAGGTTGAGACCCCCTAGGTCGCCAGCTTGAGCGCGGGCTCATCTGGTTTGAGCAAAAGCTCACCAGCTTGGATCTTAGGTTGCTGGCTCGAGCAAGGGGTTACTCAGTCTGCTGAAGGCCCACGGTCAAAGCACATATGAGAAAGCAATGAATGAACAACTAAGGTGTCGCAACGAAAAACTAATGATTGATGCTGCTCATCTCTCTCCGTTCCTGTCTGTCTCTATCTATCCCTCTCTATGAGTCTCTCTCTGTCTCTGTAAAAAGAAAAAAAATAAAGGGCAGCCAATGGAATGAGAGATGATATTTATAAACAATAGCTCTGACAAAGGTTAATGTCCAAAATATATGAAGAATTCATACAACTCAACAAACAAGCAATCCAATTAAAAAATGGGGAGAGGGACTGAACAGACCATTTTCCCAAAAAGACATACTGAGATAAATAAAAAGATGTTTAATTTTACTAGTTATTAGGGAAGTGAAAATCAAAACTATAGTGAGATACCACCTCATATCTGTTATATTGCCTATTTTCAACAAGACAGGTAATGATTAGTGTTGGAAAAGATGTAGAGAAAAATGAACCCTTATTGACTGCTGGTAGAAATGTAAACTGGTACAGCCACTGAGGAAAACATTCTGGCAGTTCCTTAAAAATTAAGAATAGAATTATCATATGACCTAGCAACCCCTCTCCTGTATACCTACCAAAAAGAACTTGAAAAGATTTATTTGCAAAGATATATGCACCTCTATATTTATTGTATCATTATTCATGGTGGCCAAGACATGGAAACAAAAAATGGATGAAGAATACTATTCAGTCAAAAGAAAATATAAAAATACTGCCATATGTGAGATGTATAGACCTTGAGAATATCATGCTAAGTGAAATGAGACAGGAAAAGTTAAGAACTATAGCCCTGGTTGGATAGCTTGGTTGGTTAGAGAGTTGTCCCTAAGCACAGAGGTTTTCAGTTCAAACCCTGGTCAGGGCACATGCAGGAACAGAGCGATGATTCTGTCTCCCTTTCTGTCTGTCTCTCTCCCTCTTTCCCTCTTTTCCTATCTCTCTAAAATCAATCAATAAAAAATTTTTAAAAGGAATCATATGATTTCTCTTACATGTCGGATATAAAACTGAAAGCAACCAATGAATAATCAAGATAAACACTACAAACAAAAACTGATAGACACAAGCAACAGTGTGGTGGTTACCAGAGGGAAGGATTTGGGGGAGGGGGGGAGTAAAGGGTTAGAAGGCCAGATATTTGGTTATGGAAGATGATTTGACTTTGGTTGGTGGGCGCACAATGCTGCATACAGATCATGTATCATAGAAATGAGCACTTGAAACGTATATAATCTTACTAACCAATATCGCCTCAATAAATCACATTTTTTAAAAAAAGTATTTGTTAGTCAAATATATTTTAGGATCAGTGACTTCGCAGAGGCTCTCCAAGAGGGCGTTCATAGGTAGGGAGCTGAGACGCACTAAGAACCTGTGCAGGAATGTGTACACCATATCTCCAGACCTCTGCTCTACAGAAGCCCTTTTTCTTAGGTAATTGATCGAGTACTCATGAAACTAAAAGTGGAAAATGCAATTGTAATCAATACTTGTAGTGATTTATGCAAAAAAAATATTCTCAATTTGTACTTTTCAATCACAGAGCATTTTCCCCTTTTCCTAGTCTAAATGGTGAGACCCACCATTCTGTGCTTCTCCCTTCAGGTTTTTGCAAAGGCACAGAAATAGCCCCACAACACAACAAAGCAAAAGCACGGGTGGAAGGGATAGAAGAACCCATGAGGTTGACTTCCTGCTGGGCCCACATGTTCCTGACAGATGCCCATGTGTACACACTGGCAGGATACCAGCAGATCACTAGTGTCCTGTCACTCTCAGATCTTAGATTCCTACAGGGGCCTAGGACACCCCATGCTGATCCATCATCCAAGGGGTCATTTGCTTGTATTCACACCAACAACTTTCTCATCTTGTGCTAACATATCTAGGACAGACACACTTTCCCATTTCTGTGCGAATCAGTATTGGGATCAGAAGGAAATAGCATAGCTATTTTCTCAGGAAATACTTGCTTAAAAGATAAGAGTGGAAAACAACTATTAAAATAGCTTATTATCAAAACCAACATCTTATATCCTCAATACATTTTTTTTTACCCAAGACATAAACAGTGCCCAAACTCAACCAGTTCTTCCTTTGAAAGACTGCCTATCAATCACCCATCCACATCTCTGAAACTCCACTAACCTCTTTCCTAGACTCCCATGAGTCAGGATGTCGATTAAGGTGGTATCTTCTTTTACTGCACAATAAATCTAATAAAAACGGCTTTGTCTGATCAATGGAAATTTGGGGAATAATTTTTTTTAGAGAATTGGCAGCTGATATTTGAAGACTGTGAACCTTTAAGAGATCCCTTCTTTATTAAAGGATGTTACTGTATCACACAAACACGTGTATATTTTACCCTGATATAATGAGTTTACATATTAATATGGTCTTCAAATTGATCATAAACATCACATTAGAACAGTGATTTTCAACCTGTTTCATCTCATGGCACACAAACTACTTACTAAAATTCTGCAGCACACCCAAAATATATGTATATTATTTGCCAATCTGACAAAAAATACATATCATTTTGATTTATTTACAAAAAAATAATAATAGTAACTACTTACCTTTTTTGCTTTAAGTGACTTTTTAAAAAACCAGGTGCCTATACTTGCATATAAGGATTTTTGGTGCCAAGAATCAATAATTAAACCAATAGATACAGCCTTATTATGGAATGTGACCAATAAGATGCAACTCTATTGTATGCTCTATATATTTATGGTTCAAGACAGGGCATTCGCACTGGATGGCTACTGTTGTGTTAGCTGTTGTCATTTTTATTCGACAGTCTAAGGGAAAAGAGTACCTGATTAAATAGTCAAATACTGCATGTTTTAAAATTCTTGCAACACACCAGTGTTTCGGAGCACAGTGGTTGAGAAACCATCACTGCATTAGAGTGACCACATGTCCTATGCTCCCCCAGTTTTCAAGGCCCTTCTAAGACATGGAGGCCTTAGTCTTTAATTGAGCAAGATTTATAAGAGTTTGAGTCTTTCAAGTATACTGGGTCCTAGATGCACATTCATGGACCTGCACATGAACTGCAGCCAAACCCAGCCCTCTGATAGGCCGTTGGGCACTATCTCCCTTAGATCAGCTACTGCATGGGTGACAATGGGCGGAAGACCCAGAGAACTCCTCGTAGCCTCCTCTGCTTTATCAGAATGTGCTTCTTAGTGGAAGACTCAACCAGAGAAGTAGCTTTTATAGCAGCATCTTCAGAGAAAAAACAAAGAGCTGTTTCTAGTAACCTTGGGTTAGGTGTGAGTATTTGCAGGTGTGCATGTGCATTTATGCCTGTATGTGCACAAACATATGCACATGGGAGGGGGCGGGTGTCAATAAACTCAATTTGTGAAAGTTTCCTGAAATTACCCAAAGTTACTCAAGCAGAGAGGTAACAGTTTAATGACCAGTTACAGTAATAGTGATTACAACATGCTCATCTCTTTCTTTGACCAGTGAGTGTGTAACTGGCTTTATTAAGATCATAAATCAGTAGATCTTTCTCACACAATAAAACTGAATATTTTCACTTGGAAAACCCTATAATAATAAAAGACAAATTATGAGAGCCATGATGTATTGATTGTCTGATAAGTGCCAAAAAGCTGCAAATACTATCGTAAGTTGGCTAAGTCAGTGCTTCTTAAAGTTAAAAGTCCCTAAGGACCTTGTTAAAATGCATAGTCTGAGTCAGTAAGACCTGGGTAGGGTCCTTCTGGGGAAGGGATTATTATGTTCCTCATTGTCATGGATATTACACATCTTCCTATTCATAGAACTGTGTACTAGTTGGCTTAGATTCTGTAACCTTACCAATAATATGGGGTTGGGAGGGACTAAAAAGGTTGGAAACTGCTCAGACTTAAGAGACTAAATAAAGAGGCATGACAACTAGATTGGGCCTTGTGTTAGGAGAGAAAAATCACAGAAGTGACACTAATGGGATAAACAAAGAGATTTGACTATGTTAGATCAGAGTACGGCATCAATGCTAAAGTACCTGATTCTATTTGACAGTGATGATTTCACTGTTCATAGAGAAGAATGTCATTTTTGTTTATTTTTCCATTCATGCTGAAACGTTTGAGAATAATGTCTATACCTCATGTTCCAATGGTTCAACAAAACCCATGCATGTATAGAAGGAAATAAAATGTGGCAGAACATTAATCCAGGTGAAGGGCACTTGGATGTGGCCCATCCTAGTATTGCAACTAATCAAAAGGTTTACAGTTTTTAAAAATAAAATGTTGGTGTGTTAATTTTCTATCGCTGCTCTGTGATAAAATTAACACAAGCTCAGTGGCTTAAAACAATATACATTTATTACCTTACAATTCTGTAAGTCAGTGCAAAATGGGTCTTAAGGGCTAAAATCAGGGTGTCTGGTTCCTTCTGGAGACTCTAGAGGAGAATCCATCCTGCCCAGCATTACTTGAGGTTTTGCTTTTTCCACCACCTTCAGAGGGCTTCACTCCAGCCTGTGCTACCATTATCACATCTCCATTATGCTTGTGGCCCTCCTCCCTCCCTTTTAAAAAGAGCCTGTGATTTCACTGGAAAATGCAGGCTCTTCCCCCTCACCCCCCATCTCAAGATTTTCAGTTTAATCACATCTGTGACATCCCTTTAGGTGTGTAAGGAGAACATATTCACAGGTTCTCGGGATGAGGATTGAACATTAAGGTGTGGTGGGCATTATTCAGCCTACCATAGTTTGCAAAATGAGTTTTCCAATTTTTAAGAAAAAGATTTAAAAGCATAAATAAGCATATATCTTGAACAGAAAGAAAATCACAATATGACAGGTCAGAATTTGTAGGATGCAACAAGAGCAGTTCTTAGAGGGAAATCTACAGCACTAAATGCTTACATTAGTAAAGAAACAGGTCTGTACATATCACATCACATCACATTCTAAACTATTAATATTTGTAATCATTTGAATCATATTTATTCTTATTTTAATGCACACTTGGTACTAGTAGGAGTTGTTTTTAATCCATTTTGAACCTGAGCTTATTGGGGAAGAGCAGATGTCCAATAGTTTTGCTAAAAGTGACTGCTTGACATTATGCTACTGTTCAATTTTCTATTGTAACTGTTTTAATCCTACATATAGATGATATAAGCACCTGAAGAGCACCTACCTTCTAAGATATTATTTATTTTACCATGTAAAAGGATAATGTGAGATGTTTCAGATATCATAATAGACAAGTACTGAAAAATAGCACCAAATAAGAGGCAGAAATTGAATTATTTAGCTATATATTGCTTTTTGTTTTATTTAGTATTTAGCTACACATATATTTTAATTTTAAAATAATTATAGACTAACAGGAAGTTGCAAAGAAGTGTTTGGGATGTTCCACACGCATTTCACCCAGTCTTCTCCACCTTCCACAGCTATAGCACAACATCAAAACTGGGGCACCAACCTTGGACCCTTCTAACTTGTGTGCGTACATGGCTCTACACAATGTGTGGATTCATATGGCCATTTCTCTCATCGAGGTACTCAATAGAACTACTAGCACAGTACTCCTTCACACCACCCCTTTATACATCTCCTCCCCTATTCCTATGCCTGAATGGAATGTACCAATCCATTCTCCATCTCTAGAATTATGTTGTTTTGTAAATTTTATTTTTAAAAAAAGACTCATTTAGTACAGTGTGTCTGTAAAGTCATGGTGCACGGTCACAGGAAAGCAACAAAAGACGATAAAACGTGAAATCTGCACCAAATAAAAGAAAAACCCTCCCAGTTTCTGTAGGATGATGTGGCAGCATGTGTACATGTGCAGATGATGACATAACACCATGTATACAGCGGAGCAGCCCATGGCCATGCCAGTCAAGATGTGGACGGTACAGAGGAAAGTTCAGAGTGTTCTGTGGCTTGCTAAATTTGAATCCGTGACCAAAGTGCAACATGAATATCGGCGCGTTTATAACGAAGTGCCACCACATAGGAATAACATTACTCGGTGGGATAAGCAGTTGAAGGAAACCAGCAGTTTGGTGGAGAAACCCCATTCTGGTAGGCCATCAGTCAGTGACGATTCTGTAGAGGCTATATGGGATAGCTACCTAAGGATCCCTAAAAAATCTGTGTGTAAAGCCCACATTGAACTGCACTAAATAGGTATGAAACTGGGAGAGTTTTCCTTTTATTTGGTGCAGATTTCACATTTCTATCGTCTTTTGTTGCTTTCCTCTGACCAGTCAAAAGTGCACCATGACTTTACGGACACACTATATATATCTTTTGCAATTGTCTTTCTTCACTCTGTATAATTTTCAATGTCCATCCAGCTGTTGTGTCTATCAGTAGTTTATTTATATTCATAGCTGAGTAGTGTTCTCTAGCACAGATGCACCACAGTTTGGGGTAACCACTCACCCATGAATGGACATTAGGTAATTCCCTATTTTAAGCTATCACAAATAAAGCTGCTATGAACATTTGTGGACAAGTTTCGGCATAAAAATAAGCTCTAATTTTCTGAAAGCATTGCCCAAAAGAGCAATTGCTGCTTCTCTGGTAAGTCCATATCTTATTCTTTGTATGTTAAAAAAAATGCTGCTTATTAGTGTGGGCACCAACTTTTCATAAAGTCATTTCTGTGTAACCTTGCAAGCATAGGCGGATTAAGGTCAGTTGAGGCCCCTGGCTCAGAAGAGAATATTGGGCCCCTTTAAAAAAGAGAGACAGGGAAAATAAAAATACATGCTAACCATATTTTTAAATAAATAAAACATATTATGTATTATTAATGTTAAAATTGCACATATGAAACCAAACTTGGTGTCATTAGAAAAAAGTGTAAAGTTGGGGTTTTGGGATGCCCTTCAGAAGTCAGGGCCCAGGGTGCACTCAGGTGCGCCCATTGTTAAGTCCACTTTTGCTTGTAATTCAAAGAGATGTGAACAAAGAGATGAAGTATAGGGGTCATCATCTGTGTCCCCCGTCTCTCCTGAGGAGGGTCTGACTTCCCTCGGCAAGGTCTAAAATTAGAAGGGAAATAAGAAAAGAATGCAAAAAGAGAAATTACTTTCCCTCTTCTGAAATAAGGGTTTTTGAGAACACCCTTTCAGAAACGAGACTGAGAAGCTCATCAGGCCTGGAGAGGTCAGCCCAAATAAAATCTCTGGCTAGCCTCCCCTCCTGCAGGACATAGATCTGCAGAGGGTCCGCTGGTCAGTGGTTTGTAGCTCTAAGAACAGGACCAGTCTAGAGGGGACCTGCTCTTGGAAAATGAAAGAGAATCAGCATTTGCTCCTATTAAATAAAAAAAGCTCAGGTGAGAGAGGTTTCCCAGCTATTCGGGAGGAGGATGTCCATAGGAAACTTTGATAAGCTACAGTGGCATAAAGCAAAGAAGTAATCACCTTGCTAATGAAAGCCCGGATGCCAGACACAGTTCCGGTTATAGGGCTTGATGCTGAGTATGGTTCCCAGGATGGGGTTTGGTGGGTCCGCTCTCACAGCTGGTGGGGCTGCTGTGTCTGTAACAGTCCTGCCATACAAATGCTGAACACTGTTTTCGCTTTTTTCTTCTATCTTTTTTCATGAAAGTGAGAACTAACATTTCTTGCACTTAGTGAAACAGGTACTGTTGTAGGTATTTCATAAAAGCAAAGTGTCTGAACATCAGCTTTCATACAGGGGGAGGTACCTCTTTCTGTCCTTTTAAACTGTGCTTCGTCAGTGCTCTGTATTTGCAGGTGTTGCTGTCCAGAGAACCTGCAGGGGGCTCCCCAGACTTCAGTCCCTGGTTCAGCCTCAGGGCCACAGTCCACCCCGATCTGCACCCCAACCCCTCTGCTCGCTGGCTTTCTGCTCACTTAGTGGACTCAAACCTCCTCCTTACTTCAGAATACTTACAGGATCTTCTCGGACCCTGTGTCCTGCTTCCCAACTGAGTATAGAATGGGACAGGAGCCACTGGTTGCCTGTTTCTTAGATTGACAGAATTTGGCAAAGATCTAGCTCACAAACTAGCTCTTTCCATTTTCTTGAGTTTCCTATTTTGCTTACACGTCGCTGTTTTTTATTTACTGCCAATATTTTTTTGTCTACGTGGGATGGTAGATCATGAACAAGCTGGCCCCAGATTTCCCCAAGTCCACACAACATTGCCTCCAATTCTTACATGTCCAAAGACAGGGAACCACAGACATGCCTTTGTAGGAGGGTACTGCTAGCATTTTAGAAGCAGAAAGCATAGGTATTCTTTGTAAGTGATGTAAAAGAATAGCCTATTTCCTATAAAGCTACAAGATGTACTTCACCTGCCACTGAACCTAAGCTTGCTTTTCGCCTTGGCAACCATGTGCTATGGATTATAACAGGAATTTATGACTTCCCAGTGGTATTGCATATATCATATTTCTCAAAGAAATAATCAATTCCCATCACATAGAGTGTTGACTCTATGTCATAGGAATTATAATGGATATAGAATTTTGAATCAGAACTTTATGGTGTTGGTATCAGCTAATTCTGCTACCTTCCCATGTGGGCTGATTATTTTGATGACTGTTTATTGCCTTTCAACATGGGTGACGTGTACAGGAGAGAATGGCACTACCTCTGTGTTTCACTGTGCTTTGGGGGCTCCTCGAGAAAGACTATGTGCAAACACAATGTATCAACAATATAATTCTTTTCTTAATCAAAAATTCCATTTCTCTGTAGTTTCCATCTCATCAGTTTCCAGTTCCCATTTTATCTCTTGTTTCATTGTTGAGAAAGAAAGAGGCAGAAATGCAATTTATGTTGGATTTTGATAGGGTTGCCATGGCTGCCAACGACATTTCATGTTTTTTTCTTGATAGTGCATAACAAAGCAGATATTATGTAAACAATTTCAAGTGCCATCTAAAGTATGCTTCCCTGCAGAATTAGACAACTGGGAGGCTAAGTATGTCTCTTTTCCTTCAGATGATCTAGAGTCCCTCTTTTTAAAAAATGATCCCACCTACCTCCACTGAATTGCCATGACAACAACTTCCAATATCTAGAATTCACTATCAAGTAGTATTGATAAGAGTCCTTGGGTGCTGCTTCAACATTGGCGGCTCCCAGGGGTCCCATTAAAATCACCTACTTCACCTTTCCCACCTTAGCTGGTATTTATATAAACAGGGAATTAAAATACCTTTCCCTGTTACTGTGAGGGTTAGGAAATAATTTACTGGCACATTTGCTCTCTGTTTTCTTTCACTGGCTCCCTGGTCTTCCCTTTTGAAATGCAGTGAGAGGTTGATCTTTGCAGGAGGGCCTAGGAAGAGTCCTGGAAGGAGCCCGAAGATTGGGAGACAGACGGCCCATCTGAACTACTACTCTGTCAGTGGAGGAGTGTGAAGATAGAAAAATAAGAGAGATGGTCCATTATATCAAGAAAGAATACCTTGCTACCCCCGTTATATGACTAACTGCATAGATTTTACCCCTTGTACCATTTCTAATAGGCCCTGACCCCTATAAAAAGAGCCAGCACTATAGGAGAAGGCAAGGCAGGCTTTGGAGTTCAAGTCCTCTGCTTTCTCGGGTTGGCTGGCAATTCCATGAAAGATGCTTCTGTAGACTTCAGTCCTCACCACTGTCCATTGGGTTTACAGGACAGGCCTCATGAGCTCTGGCTTTGTGAGGTTTCGTCACCTCACTGGAGTATTTCTGCCTCCAAAATCTTGCTCAACAGGACTGCCTTCAGCAAGCTTCTCTGATGAGAAGCCTTATGCCTTTGTCTAAATTCACAGCCAGGTAGATATTGCACAAAATGGAAAATGACTTGAACAAAACAAGTTAAGTTATCCATGTATACCAAAACGGTAGGTGAGATGGGAGAGGCGGACACCATCTTCCCCACATGGAACATGGTCTTACAGTATTTCTTGCCATCAGCAGAGAGGTTTTCGCATCCTCTTTTGTAAATCTCGGGATAAACTGAGTCTGCCAACAGAAGGAACAATTCCAGTCTCCAGTGTTGTTCCGCTGCTTGTTTGCGGGGCCCGCAACCCGATTAGGATGCGGTGTTGGCCCGTGGTCCCAGTGCTCTTTGCCAGCCATTCCCTTCCTTGCCAGCTTCTTCCCTGTGGGAACATGGAGGAACTGTATTTCCTAGCTCCCTTAGGTTTCGGCAGAGACATATAGTCAATTCTGACAGTGAGTGGTGGGCAGAAATAACATGTGTCGCCTTTATTTCAGAGCACTCGAGTGTCTCAAACCCTCAAGAGTCTTCTTTCCCTTGGTCACAGCATCTCAGTTATGAGTGAAGGCTGCACTCATGTCCTAGATCCATGCAGAAGCATGCCCAAGCTTGGACACAGACGACATGCAGCAGGGACAGATGATGTGCAGCAGAATGAGGATTAACTGTCACTGTTTTAAGGCACCGAACCTCTAGGGCTGTTTGTTTGTTATCACTAGTTGGGAAGCAAAGTTGGTATGTAGGGTTGGGAAACACAATTGGGAAGCACAGTTGGGAAGTATACAGTTCTTCAGAACTAAGGCAGACCCATTTCCAGACCTATTTGCTGACACTCGGCAAAGAGCTGATTTAGTTCTACTGGCAGAGGAGGGGCCAGAGAGGAACTTCATTCAAGACACATTCATCGTGAGAACAATTCCAAATAATAGATACCTGGGATATGCTGTTAGGGCTTAGAATAGCAAAGTCTTGCGGCGTAGGGGCACTCCTGGGTCCAGTGACTCTTACTGAGGGCCCCATTTTTCCCGAGAGGAGAGGAGAGAATGAAAGGAAACATCCTATCAGTTTCAAAGTGGAAATAATGCAATTGAACAACAAGAAAAAAAAAGTAATTCTGCAAAGCCACCCATACCATCTCTCCCACTGTTTTTCTATGGAGGCCCTTAACCCAGATAGAATGAGAGATGGTGTGTGGTCATTAGTTTCTCAAGGAATTAAGTCAAGAAATTCTGATGATAAATTATATAGAAAAATCATAAATTGTATAGCAAAATTACTCACCACCAAGGGACTGGTAAACTGCCGTACATAGGGCTGGGTTTTCCAATGTGCCAAACTCACCTTAGACTGCTCCAGAAGACAGAACAGACTCTTTCCCTTCCTCTTCCCACTTCCTGTGATGCTCTGCATGTCCTTCATACCCACTATGGTGACAAACTAAAGCCCAAAGCCAGAAGCACTACGTCACCCTGAGTAAGCTACATTACACTTACAAAAAACATGACATTTTTATGCTGCTGAAAGAACAACTATCCCCCTTCCCTCACTACATCCCCATTCTTGGAAGGTAACAGAACTTGCCTTGGATTGTAACCACACTCTTACAAGCAGACATTTTGCTTTTACAAGATTTTTTGCTCTTACAAAGTTACTTATCTTAGGTAGTACCGCCAGGGCACACTTGAATGGAGAAGGTAGGGAGGGAAATTGGAGTGGATTGTGGCCATCGCCAGCAACCACTGGAGGACCACCTGATAGGACATCCCACCTTGAAATCTCACTCATGTCTTCCATACCCCTGATACCGAGGAAATTAACTTTATTGATCATTGCCTGAAAAGGAATGGAGGCTTAATGGCACCTGGCGCTCTATAAAATATGACTAGAGAGAGAAATGTGACGTCAGACCTGCCCAGCACAGAGCACAACCTACTGGAGACCCTCGGCCACGGCAGGACGAGCCATCGGGCGCAGCACACTGAGAGCAGCTTTTATTTGAGGGTAAAAGCTATGTCCTATTAAATTGATTATACTAATTTGATTTTGATGATTGCAGCATTTGGCTTGAAATTGTTGGAATATTTTGTTTGTGTATTAAAAATGCATAAAAACTGTAAGTTTACGAAGTTCAATCGAGTTCTGTATTTTCATATATTAAGTAGCATCAAAATATAGTGTCCATCATCCACTAGGAGGTTCACAAATCTCTTTCTTTCCAAAGTTATTCATTCATTATTCACGTTAGATAAGTTCTACTTTGGAGGGAATAATTGAGACCTGTTGCAGGTAAGAGCATAATGGGGTGAAGTTCAGAGGCAAGCCCCTTCTGGGGCAGGAAGGGGCCTGGATGGTTAGTGGGGACCTTCTGGCAATCAGCGTAACAGAGCTGGGCTGGGTAGGAAAGAGACCACTTTATCTGGTGCAGCCCCATTTAGTCACCCCGGCTCTTCAGGCTGTCTGACAGACAGATATAACTGTGCAGGGTGACCCTGTGGACAATAAAGGGAGAAAGCTGGTGTCCCCTTTCTTCTTTCCTCCAGTACACCAGTGCCACTGAAGGTAACAAGGGCCCAGGTCTACCGGGAACACTCTCACCTCCCTTGTGGGGGGTTGACCGTGCAAGACAGTGCTGGCAACAAAGTATAAGTGGTGGCTATGAAATGAGGCTTCCAGAAAGCTCCTTAAAAGGGGTTGGCTCAGCCTGCTTTCCCCCGCCTCTCCTCTTGCCTGCTGCCTGGACCACGGTGAGTCATTGGTGCTGCAGCCATCAACTTGCAAGTAGCCATGACAGAAACACCCAAGAAATCTGAGTACCCACAGGGTGTTTCCTTTCAGGATTCCTGGATCTGAGAGGGAGATTCTGTTGAAGCCATTGCCACTGGGAACTTCTGTTATGTGTAACTGAGCACAGAGCTTCAGGAAAAGGGCAACCTGGCCCTTCCCAGCCCCCTGCTGACGCTGCATGGAGAGGGCGGGAAGCTAGCACAAAGACCTTGACCCACAGCGAGGTGGCCACTGCTGCCCTGCTGGCCTGCCAGCCGGAGGAGGCCTGGGGACAACAGCAGAGGCCACTGGGGTCTGCATCTAAAAAAAGGGAACAGCAGCACCAGCAGCAGCAGCAAACCCTCTTCTCCGGGGACTCAGAACAAAGGGATCTTTCAAGGGAAGGATAAAACTGGCTCTTTTTGAGTTATCTAAATTTAGCACTTCCTGAAAACAGCTATTCTGAGTTGTGTGTGAATGAAAGCTATAGCAGACTTTGAAAGAGAAGAGAGTATAAAGGAAGAATGAAAATCTAACCTAGAAAAAAAGAAAAAGAAGAGTAGCAAGTAATTCCTCACAGCACATCTTTAGGTTCAGTTCTAGTTGATTAGTAGAAAGCACGACCTTGCAATCAGGAAAAGGAAAACAAACACATAGAGAAGTGCTGCTCAGGATTGAAACTGGATAAGGACACAGACACCGTTTCACACGCCTCGCCTGGATACTGCTCTCACTGATTCGGGAAATCATCGCTGGGACATTCTGCACGCTTTCTATGTGACAACGCTGTGCCAAGTCTTTAACATGTGTGGTCTTTTTAATCCTAAAAGATTTCCTAAAAACTTATCAGACAGTGTTTTTCTCGGGTACAGGTGAGAACATCGGGGTCACAGCGTAAGGCACGAGAGCAGCCACCCCTCTGTGCACGCCAACTACAGCAGAAACAGCTCAACTTTAAAGACTCCACGAAGATCCAAGACGGCACAGAGTGGGAGAAAGCTACACTCTCCTCCTCCCGGGACAGGGCTGGAGTTACACCTAAATTATAGAACAACCATCCTGAATAACTGAACTGAATAACCAACTGAAGACAAGCTGAAGAGGTCTTATAACCAAGTCTTTACAGGAGAAGCCACGTATAAAGGGCTTGTCTTTTGAGACTAGTATAAAGGTCAGTGATGCCAAAAGGGCGAGTCCCACTTCCATGGCAGTGGCTGAGGGTCTGGGGTTCCACCTGAGAAGTGTGGGGTCTAAACCCCAAGCCAATTTCCCAAGTCCAGAGCACCAGAGCCAGGAAGGGGCACCCAGTAACATACAGGGAGAGATGAAAGTCCACTGAGACCCTGGTGTCATCTTAAAGGGCCATTACATTAAGTTCCATTCACAGCCACTCACCCTAGGCTCCCATGAAGGGAGGACAGAGCAGACTAGAGCCACGTGAGGAGAGTCTGAGGTTTGTGGCTCTGAGGTCTGAGCTGAAGGGACAGCCACAGGATTCCTGTGCTGAGTCGTTCTGCCATACCACAGGCACTATTTTTTAGGCGGTGGTACACTGCCCTCTGTGCAGCATCAGCCTGAGGGAAAGTAATTGCTGAAAACTCTGGACTCCCTATCACCCCACCCTGTGGACCTCACACTCTGCTGAAGACTCTGTTGCCTTGGTCAAGGGGAACAGCTCTGGGAAGACTCAGGTGGTGTGAGCGACTGAATTGTGTGGCTTTAGAATTGAGGCCATTCCCTCCACTGTCCTGACCAGCCATTCCCACTCACGAGCAATCGCCGGCACCACCCTATGGCGTTCTGGCAAACTCATCCTCCAGGCCCAGGCTCTGGGTCCAGAGGCCCCACCTGCCTGACTCCTAAAGGCTTTGCCCTGCTGCAGTTTGGGAAAAATCCAGGCCAAACTAAGTGGTGTGGCCCCGGGACCGGGACCACAACTCTCTCCTTCCCCAGAGCCTGACCAGTACCTCCCATTCATGGGCGATCTGCAAGCCCCATTCTCCCTGCTCCTGACAGCCCGCCCTGCTGAGCTCCAGCACTCGCCGGCAGGATGTGTGATAGATTGAGGTGTGAGAATCTAGAACAGGGTCCCTTTTCCCTTTGCAGGTTTGACCGAAGCAGAGCCCTCTCCTCACATGGTATATCTTGATTTGTTTGAGCCCGAGAAAGTCTGCTGTGCTCACCATGATGCCTCCCCCAGAACCTGCTGCAACACAAATGTGTGCAAGCACCCAGCGTGCGGCAGCTCCACTTGCTATACCAGGGAATTCTGCTGAGTGGCCTCCGACCCAGCACCAGCACCACGTTGGAACCTGTGTCAGTCTGTTGAACACCACTTGCCCCTCCCTAACTGGTGACTCACTGTAAACCTACCTCACACAACTAGAGTACAGCTAGGGGTCTTTCAGTGACTGAGCCTGATAGGCAGACAGGTCGTGGAGGCAGGTAGATGTGTATCTTGGGGTACCTTGGGACATTTGCTGACCTGCTTCCAGGCCTGGTGTTGGTAAAAACAAAAAACAAAGTGCTATCAAGGATGTGGAGAAAAGGGAACTCTCGGGTGCTGTTAGTGGGGATGCAGACTGGTGCAGCCACTGTGGAAAGTAGTATGGAGATTCCTCAGAAAATAAAAGTGGAACTAACTGCCTTATGACCCTGAGTTCATTTCTAGGAATTTACTTGAAAAAACCCAAAACACTAATAATGTAAAATTTATACACTCTATTCATTTACAATAGCCGAGATTTGGAAGCAGCCCAAGTGTCCTTCAGTAGATGAGTGCATAAAAAGGCTGCGCTACATTTACACGATGGAATACTATGCAGTCGTAGAAAAAGAAAGAAGTATTACTATTTGCCACAGCATGGATGGACCTGGAGGGCGTTATGCTAAGTGAAATAAGCCAGTCAGAGAAAGACAAGCACCACATGATTTCACTCATATGTTAAATCTAGTGAGCAAAATGAACTAACGAGCCAAATAGAGAGAGACTCACAGAGAGAGAGCAGGCGGACAATTGTCAGGGGAGGTAGGGGGACTGATGCGGGGTGGGAGTGGGGAGTGGAGGGATCGAACAAAAAGGGAAAATAAGAAAACACTCGTGGACATGGACAACAGTGGTGATTGCTAGGGGAAGTGCGGGAGTTGGAGGTGGGAATGGGGTGATAGATAAGAATGGAAGGAGACTTGGCCTGGAGTGGTGAACACACAGTACAGTGTACAGAGATGTGTTGTGAAATTGCGCACTGGAAAATTCTTTAATTTTGTTAACCAGTTGCTGAGACCGCTCGGCAATGAGTGTGCATGAAAATAAGACGCTGCAGGACTTAAGAAAAAATACACATGACACAACAGAAAGAAAAGATGGGTACAGGGGATTCCTAGCCTCTAGGACTGAGAGCTGAGATCTCTGCAGCCTCATCATATTTATTGGTTGCTGTAATCATCAAGCAAATTAGCAGAGCCTGGGTTAAATTAGCAGAACATGGGTTGAGGTGCAGAGAAGGATGATTAACTAATGCCTTTCAGGTATGCAGGAAATGGCTATAGTGATCAGCTGCTTCCTTTCAACACTCTTATCAGCGCGTGCCGGGGCAGCGTTCTGCCCCCACAGGATTTGGCTTCCAAAGTCCGCACCGAAGACTTGTTTCAGGGCAACAGTCTAATATCCAGCCATTTTCCTACAACCAGTGTCATCCCAATAAATTCAATAAAACAGAATAAAAAAGCATGAAAAGGATCATGTGGAAATGAAACATGTTGTATTAAACTTTAGGAAATAACTGATACACAAATGAGGCATACACATTTGTCATTTAACTAAACAAAACCCTGTTGATACATTTTAAAAAATAAAGTAAAAAACACAAAGCTATTGTTATCAACGTGATTGTAAAAATCTCAATTAAGAGAGCCTTCAATTAAGTAACTGATCCAGGTGATTTAATTTCCTGGCTTAATTGAGCACTAACCAAAAATCCTTTTCCATTAAAACATGTTTTCCCAAAGTATATAACACACAGTTTCTTGACTTAATGAACCCAATTTAAACTTCTTTGATAATTAACTCACTGACAGGGCCTCAGATGACTGTTTTTGAAAATCACTTCTCACCATCTAATAGCACACACTGCAGATTTTTAGTGTTTTTTCCAATCTTTTACTAATTTAGACTGAAAAGAACATCTCTGGGCATAAGCTTTTTTCTTTTATACTTCAAATTACATAGTTTCAGGTATGCCTAAAGTGAAATGTTAGGGCAACTGGGTTATATTTTATAGTTCTTTTAATACTTTCCAGAGTGTTTATAAAATGTCACACCAGTTCTCATCACACCAATCTTTGGATGAAAATTTGTAGAGTGTAACTGCTCACGATGAATTAACAATAAACTAGTAACTGACAAGCTGGGAGGATTCTGGGCAAGGATGGATGAACGTTAACTGGGAGTGGAAGGGAGCACTCAGAGAAGAGACTCAGAAAGGACAAGAAGTAAAATGTTTCATCCCTTGAAAGCAAGTGTGGGCTGGCCAGTGCTAACCAGCCAGCTCTCCAGGAAAGGAAGAGAAACGTTCCGGTTGTGCAGTGTTCGTCCAGGTGCACACGTTCTTTCCATGACCAACTTCAACTCCCTTAACTCAGGGTTGAAAAAATGGGCCAACTTGGCTTTTTTGACCTAGTAGTAGCTGGCCCCAGGACACAACTGACTACAGGGAACCAAACGGACATTGGAAGAGGTAATAAAGATAAGGCCCTTGGCTGTGGGTAGGCCACCACCATCCTCCACTCTGTGCTGAGCAAGATGTGCTACCCAGTGATTCTAGACACTTGTGGGGACACTAAAACAGAGGATAGGGTACCTGAATGCCCTGTGGGGTCAAGAGATACAGATACACCTTGACCAAGGCATCAAGGAATAGACCCCGAAGGGAAGTTTTCTATGCATTGGGGAAGCACTGTCCCCCATGAAAGACATCACCCACTAATCTTTTCACAAGATTTGTTCAATCTGAACAGACAACAGATGCCTTGAACCGTGCGTCATATTTTATTGCATAATCTGTATCTCTTATTGGTTATCTACATATTTCTACCAAATAGGAAAATTCTAGCTCAGCACAGTCACTCATCATGAGTGACAGAAAGTAGTTGATTATTCTGACAGATAAGTCTAACTACTAAAGTTGAACATGAACCCAAGATAAAGAAGATATTTTTTTCTTTTAATTTTTATTTTTTAATTTATTGTGTTGACATAGTTTCAAGTGTCCCACTCAATTTAACACCCTCTACAGACCACACTGTGCCCCCTGTGCCCCATGCAGTCTCTTTCTACCCACATTCCCCCGTTTCCCCCTCTTCCACCCTCCCCTACCCATACCCCCTTTTCCCTCTGGCTATTTCTACCCTGTTGTCTGTCTATATGTGTTATGTATATATGATTTCGGCTAATCCCTTCACCTTCTTTGATCCAATCCCTTCTGCCCCCTTCCCTCTGATAGCTGTCCATCTGTTTCCCATGACTTTGCTTCTGTTTCTATTTTGTTCCTCAGTTCACTTTGTCCATTAGATTCCACATATAAATGAGATCATATGATATTTCTCTTTCTCTGCCTGACTTACTTCACTTAGCATAATAATCTCCAAGCCCACCCAAGCTGTAGAAAAATGTAAAATTTTCTTCTTTTTTTGTGGTCAAGCAGTATTCTATTGTGTAAATGTACCACAGCTTTTCTCTCCACTCGTCCACTGATGGGCACTTGGGCTGCTTCCAGATCTTGGCTATTGCAAACAATGCTGCAATGAACATGGGGGTGCATATTTTCTTTTGAATTAGTGTTTTGAGATTCTTAGGATCTATTCATAGAAGTGGGATAGCTGGATCCTAAAGCAGTTTTATTTTTAATTTTTTTGAGGAAATACCATACTGTTTTCCACGTTGGCTGCAACAGTCTACATTCCCGCCCTCAGTGCAGGAGGGTTCCCTTTTCTCCACACCCTCGCCAGCACTTGTTTGTTGATTTGTTAATGAAAGCCATTCTGGGAGATATGAAATAATATCTTATTGTAATTTTAATTTGCATTTCTCTGATGATTAGTGATGTTGAATATTTTTTCATGTGCCTAATGGCCGTCTGTATGTCCTCTTTGGAAAATTGTGTCTTCCAGTCCTTTGTTCATTTTTTATTTGGATATTTTGCCTTCCCGGTGTTGAACTTGATAAGTTCTTAAGAGATTTTGTTTATTAATTCCTTATCAGATGTATTGGCAAATATGTTCTCCTGTAGGTGGGTTGTCTTTTTATTTTGTTAATAGTGTCTTTTGCTGTGCAGAAGTTTTTTAGTTTGATATATTCCCATGTGTTTATTTTGTCCTTTATTTCATTCAACCTTCTGTTGATTCCTTTTAGTGCAGTCTTCATTTCAGATATTGTAGTCACCATTTTTTACTTTATTTTATTGTCTTTTTTAATGCCTACTATCTCTTTGTTTGAGTTCTCATTGAGATCATCCATTTTTCCTCTAAGATCCTTAAGCATTTGAATAGCCATTGTTTTAAACTCTGCATCTGGTAGTTTGATTGCTTCCATTTCATTTCATTCTTTTTCTGGGAATTTCTCTTGTTGATTTATTTGAGGCATATTTCTTCATCTGCCCAATTTGTCAGTATATTAGGTAGCTCTGCTCTGACTCCCAAATTTGTTGTGATGTCTTTATGTGAAGGTGGACTCAGTGGTACTAACCTCCAGGAAACCTGAGCTCCCTGCTCTAGGAATGTTTCTTGAGGGCTTTATTTATCCTCCTGTTATATGTGAGTTTTGGATGCTGTTGGCCTTTTCATGGGTGGAATCAAACTTTCAGGCTGACTGACTCTAAGTGTTAATGTTGATCACATGTATTAGCTGCTGTGCAGTGTCTGTATTCTGTGGTGTAGTTATTCGCAGCAGGGTCTGGTACCTGCTATACTCCCACTTTTTGTGTGACATTTGTGTGGCTCATTGAGTCTAACATGGGTAAGATGTGTCATCCACTATTTTTTGTGTGGGTTTTGCATTTTTTCCATTTGGGTATGTTTATATCAGATATTTGTAACCCACCTTGGGCTATCTGTCTGGAATTACCATTTTGTTCACTATTTGTGTCTGCATTTTCTGTGCCTGGGTGTAGAAGGGAGGGGCCAACCTGTGTATGAGGATCAGCTTCCTCCTGCTTAGAGCTGAGAGCAGCTCTGTAAAAGGGCCCAATTTCTTTGCGATTTGCCCACACTTTTCAGCTGCTCTACCTTCTGCCCACCATGAAAGCTAGACTGCCCACTAGTGGGCAGTAGGGACCAAGTTGACCAGCACTGAAAAAGTGGGCAGTTTTTATAAAAAGTTTGACTACCCCTGGTAGAAACTGGGCCTAATCAGGCATCAGTAAAGGTGGTTGGTGTGGTTCCCATCCCAGGGTTCCAGGTGTAAGTCTGTCCTGAGTTTTTTCTCATACCTCAGTACAGTTAGGCCACTAGGAATCTGCTGGGTGTGGCCTCTGAAATCCAGAGATTTGATCTGCCAACAGCCTGGACAGTTTCTATTGAATCTCCCATGAGGCAGAAGCACAAGTCCTATCCTTGGGAGAATGGGGAGAATAGGTCCAGCCTCAACACCAGACAACTGAGTCACAGTTACCACTTGATTCTTTTCATCCCCCTGCTTTCTGGCCAAGACTGCTTACTTCTCTTGCTACCATCCTACATAAGATTTGATGGCTGGAGCTCCAGCAGCCAGGGTGGGCCATTAGAATGTGTCCCATACCCTAGAGAAAGTGGAGTTAAATCATCTAATGCATGTGGATCCTCGTGATATCATGAAGTTAATGAACCCCTTTCATATAACAAAGAATAAAGGTCTATGTTGTTCAAGTGACTATCATTGAAATTTTGCTGTCATATTCAGTGAAATAAGCTCACATAATGCACTATCCTTAATAGCTAAAGATGTAATAATTATAATATGTTGGCCTGAAGTCATGGTTCAAGACTGCTGAGGTACTGAATGTGTCCCAAATTTTGTCACTTGAACATACTACTAACATCACTTTTAAAAAGTAGTTGAACTTATTTATGAAGGTAAAACAGTTGGTAAGAGCATTTCCTTTCAATAGTCAACATACTCAGTGCTGAAATTCACCATGGTCAATAGAAGATTGATGAAGTATTGCTGGCCATGATGTGATTATATTTACAGTTTTTGCTGTTCTCTTGAACCATAAATCAAGATCAAGAGGCATAGAGTTAACCATTCTATTCTGCTCTAGAAAACAAGACAGTACACATGTGATTTTACGTTCAAATAAAACCTTTCCCTTTCTGTGATATTTAGACCCAGCCCCCACCAGTACTCCAGTGTACCCTAGTGTGCCCACCGCAGAGCACATCACCTTTCACAAAACTGTCACAAATTAGACAAATGACAATGACAAAATATCTTCTCTTACTGTGTGGGCCCCACACATGTCTCACCAGGATGTGTTGAACTATTCAGTTGTGAATCAGAATCAGCAACACACTAACACACTGGCCACCACTCCTTAATATTATGGGACATTAATATTATGTAAGATCCAATAAGAACAGAACAATTTTAACCAAAGCCTAACTGTGCTTCCTCTCTGAGAACATCTGTAATAAAGTTTTGAGTCTGGTCTTATTGGCTTCTCTGTGATGGTAGGGCTTGTGTCTCTTTCTGCTACAAAAAGAATTTGTGGCTTGCCCATTTTATTTAACAACTTTTCATTAATTTCACACTTTCAACCATTATTTTTGCATTTCTTCTGTTAAAAAAGGAGAACTTGACTAGCTTACTAGTGATGTTGAAAGTTGGGTGAGCTGATAAACTTTGTGAAAAAACA
This sequence comes from Saccopteryx bilineata, assembly GCF_036850765.1. NCBI lineage: Eukaryota > Metazoa > Chordata > Mammalia > Chiroptera > Emballonuridae > Saccopteryx > Saccopteryx bilineata. The sequence goes on along the minus strand of NC_089491.1, from coordinate 101,743,630 downwards.
ATGCATTGACTTGAGAAATTCAGATCATAAGATATTTCGATATTTTCATCTATTCCCCAAACATCTTTATTTTTTAATGGTTGGTAGAGTGATTTTTGTCTTCCAAAATGATCATACTCACAGATCGGCAGATCACTGTATGCAAAGAGATTCACAGTGCTTTAGGGCATTACAAGTTTAGTATTTTGCTACTAATTTATCTTTACCTTTGGGCTTCATTGAATCATGAGTTATTGACCTATGGTGGTGCAGTGGATAAAGCATCAACCTGGAATGCTGAGGTCACTGGTTCAAATCCTGGGCTTGCCAGTCAAGGCTCATTTAGAAGTTGATACTTCCTGCTCCCTACCTTCTCTCTCTCTTTCTCTCTCTCTTTTCTAAAATGAATAAAATATTTAAAAATTTTTTCTATCCATTTATTGCCTGACCTGTTGTGACACAGTGAATAAAGCATCGACCTGGAATGCTGAGGTCGCCAATTCAAAACCCCAGGCTTGCCCAACCAAGGCACATATGGGAATCAATGCTGCCTGCTCCCACCCCCACTTTCTCTCTCTTTCTCTCTTTCTGTCTCTCTCTCCTTTCTCTCTAAAAGGATTAAATAAAAAAAGAATCACGAGTTAGACATACAAAGGAAAAAATATGCAATTTAACAAACACCAGAAAGTATGTAGAACAAGCATGAGAATGTGTGAGCCAAGGTGGCAGGCTTTTCATTCACAGACACCACGGAAGTCCCAGTGGCTCTGGGCTGGCTGTTGAGAAGTTGAAAACATGACTATAAGGTTCTCAATAGACTTTTGGAAGAGCCAGTTAGTTTTAGAATTCATATTTATAAAATTTATAGAATAAAAAAATAAACTTTCACTGTCTTTTTCTTGAAAACTGAAACTGCCTATAATCTACCCAACCAGCTCTATTTTGAATCATTCCAACTTGGGCAAAGGCAAGGTGTTTCAGAATGCTAGAAGACTTATCATCCAATTAGCCAAATTTATTGCATATTTTTATAATTTAATTTTTTTAGTTGACACTATTCAGCCTAAATTTGAGAATGCTTAAAAATAATAATAAAAACCTGTCAAAAAGAACAAATTTTTTTTACAAGTCTGGCATGATCTTGAGAATTCCATTCATTATAGTAATGCTGTACATATTTACTGTATTTCCCCATGTATAAGACGCTCCCATGTATAAGACACACCTTAATTTGGGGCCCAAAATTTGAAAAAAAAAGTATTACATAAAGTTATTGATATTGAACTCAAGTTTTATTCATCATAAAATTCATACAACTTTGCATCTATGTGAAAAAGCAGAAAATGCAAGTAAAAAACTACAACCACTGTATAAATGCACCCAGTTTTTAAACCCCAAATTTTTCAAAAAAGGGTGAGTCTTATACATGGGGAAATACTGTATTTGTATTGTATATATTTTGTTCACTTGTTATTTTAAGAGGAAAAGGTTGACAAGAAGGAAATGCTAATCTTTGCAATTACAAACCAGAGATAATGTAGGAGTCAAGACAAATTGGGTTACGTTATCATAACAAATAACAACAAAGTTCTAATGGCTTAAAACAACAAAGGTTTGTTTGTTCTCTCTGGCTGTGTGTCTACTGGCATTCTGAGGAAGCACTGCTCCCATCTTCCTTGTTTCCACACTCTGAGATGCAGGTGGATGGAGCAATCAGGGTCTGGAGCATCATTTTCCCATGAGAGAAGGAAAGGAGAATGCTGGGGGCCTCTTGTTGGCATGGAAAAGTTTTCTTCCACTCACACTTCCTTGGCCAGACAGGTGAGATCCTAATCAACAACATGGGTGCCAGGAAGTGCAACCCTCCTCTGTGCCCATAGGGGGCAGTGTGGGCGTGTGTTTGATGGACTGCACAGAATCCCACTATAAGCGTTTAGATGAAGTGTGCTGCTCATTCTAACAATTGTTTACAGGGTATTTAGGGGTCCAAAGTACAGGGCAGGTTGCCAAGAAAGTTTAGCAATGATTTCGGGTTAAATAGTATGGAGCAAATCAGGACATAAAGCAAAAACCATGTCAGTAAAAGAAAACATGTTAGAAGAGCCATAAAGGACAGAAAGAAAAAAAGAATCAAGAGAAGCTTTGAAGAGGATGAAGATTCCTTTGATTCAAACACATGCAGAAGGCTTTATAGAGAAGTCCATTGGATGCAGTGTTCATATAGGAAAATGTTTTGATAAGCAGAAATGGGACAGGGAGACAGAAAGAAGGGATTTCTGAGCAGAAGCAGCAGCATGGCCACGGCAGTGGGTTTGACACACTGGCTTTATAACTGCATAGTGCCAGTCTTACTGTGACAATAATATCTTCAACCAAGCCCGGGCCTCATCCTCCTCTGAGTTCCTGATATTTACTGGGGGTTGTCAAATGGGGGTGTTAGGAACAGTTTACAGTATCTAATTCTGATGGTTCAGTGCTTGTGCATACACATGCATCCTGCGTGCTAAACAAGCACTTGGTCCTTGCTACTTTCAAGAGGTCCTTCTTAAAAATTAATGTGTTCTTGTTATTAGCAGACAGCAAAGAATCCTGATGAGGAGGGCAATGAACCTTTCACATCTACTTTACATCCTTTTGTTGCCCCTAATAAAAACCCTACAGAACTTTCACATCCATTGTGGCCACACCTGTCCCTGCAGTTTTAGGACTCGAAAAACTGGTGGTTTGTTTGTGTTCCTATCCCCAGGATAACCCCCTTCATTTGCTTGAGGCAAAAGGAGTGTGAGGAATTATAAAGATAACAATAATGGTAACTATTATCCTTCTGACTATAGAAATTATATTAAACTATCTGAGGCCTGGGGCTGCCTCTCTGGGTCACAGTGACTTGTGACATACTGGGACTGGAATGGTCAAGGGCTCTTTGGTTAGGAAAAGGTAATGGAATGGGAACATGATGGAGCAATCCAGAACTGTGAAAATAGGAAGTCAGGTGAGGTCCTGACCCCATCTGGAGCAGGATGGAGGCAGGACAGAGCAGCTGCCTCAGGTCACAGCCAGCTGCGTGTTAGAAGCTTTGACCTCTGACTCACATTCACAGTGTTCGCATCGAAAGCAACAGCAAGTCTGCAAGCCCAGGATGGAGCATGTGCCATGCTGATATTAGGCCAAGTACGACTGGAACACTCCAGACAGTTTGGGGCTCAGGCCCAAGACCAGTGAGATCATCCCTCACTCGGAGCTGCTGGAACCCCTCCAGGTGTGATGGCAGGAGTTCTCTTGTTAATGTGGGCAGGTAGCTAGATATTGATGGGGAAAGAGAGCAAAGGGATTTTATCTTTATATTTTATAAAACTTGGAAAGCCCCTTTTGGTAAGAAGCTTCCTGTTTAGCTTAGTTTTCTATATAGAAGGCTAAAGCATTCATAGGTGTGTTTGCTCACTCTAGGAATCCATTGTGTCCTTAGAGATCATTGTGCCCTCAGCCCTCTGGACTCAATTCCTAGCCCTTTGGAAAGAGTCTCCCAAAGTTCTGCTGGTCGGGTGCTGGGAATGGAGAGGTGCTTCCTGTGCTTCCACTTTAAGGCACGTGCCCTAGAAGTCAGCATGACAGCGGAGAAGAAGAATCTAATTGGCTAGTGGGAAGAACCAATGAAGCCCATGAAATTTTAAAGCAACTGATTTATTAGTTTATAGGAAAGCTAGTCCTTCCCAGCCCAAAAATATAAGCATGGGCTTAAAAGAGATCCAGCCCTTTTTTCTTTCTGACTTTCTGCTTGAAGATGCGCTAGCCCCACTTGCCCCATGCTGTGTGGGCTGGCAGAAGGACCAGCTCCCAAGCACAGGCTTCGGGCAGCGCCTGGACTGGACTACCTTTGATACGGGCTAAACCATGGAGCAGAAACCTTTCAACGCGGAATAAATCTTCCCACCACAACATAAGCCCCTCCAATAGTAGGTCCTATAAAATGCTTTTTATGCGACACTGCACCACACTGGCACCAAACATCGGGGCTGGCATCACTGTCATACCTTCCTCTGCACACCAATATTGGGAGCTGCTGTGCGTGGAGGGGCCTAGGACCCTCACACCAATTCCACCAATGTACTGTTTTGGAAGATATTCATTAAAAGGGAACTCCATTGAATAAGCAACCCCTGTCCCAGTAGATTTAGGGAGCTGGCTGGCAGTCCCAATTAAAGTTGGCCAACAGCCTCCATTCTTAAACTTTTATCTACATTTTAAACACCTTGGAGCCAAAGCTGTCTTCCAGACCTGCTACATGATTTCTGGGTTGGAACCTGGATATCCGTAGGTTTCAAGACTCCACCCAGGTGATTCTAACAGGCAGCAAAGTCGGAGTACAGGTAGATTACAGCCTTGCTACTTGAAATGTGGTCCAAGGGCCATGGACAGTATTAGCACTACCTGTGAGCCCACTAAAAATGAGGGTTTCCAGGAACCGCCAGCCTTGCAGACTCAGGTTCTGCTGAATCACAAGGTCCACAAGTACTTTATTTGCACATTAAAGCTTGATGAGGACCAGATGGGATGCTTTGGAATGGGGCCTAATAGGGCCTCACGATTGAAATTATCTCCATTAATGGAGAGCCCTGAATAATGTAACAATAATGACCTGAGGTGGGGATGCATGCTGAGAGCAATACTTTGGAAGCCTTTCAAAGTGCCTGCGAGTTTCTGGCTGACCTGTGTACCCTCACAGATTAACTTTCACAATGCCTGATTTCCCAGAGTCCTGAATAGTCAGAGGCCTTTTTGTTTCCGCTGAAAGCTTCATATGCAACAAGACAGCTCTACGTGCTTTGTGTGTAACACCAGTTCGATCCTCAGGCCTGACCGTGTTGCAGATGTTACAATGCCCCTTTTGCAGAAACACCATGAGGTTAGAAACCTGTCCACCGTCACCAGCTATTCAGCGGTCCAGGAAGGATTTTGCTTTGTTCATAGCTGATGATTTATTTTTCCTGTGTTACCAAAAGTCAGCTGTTATAGTTTGCATTGAGGAGGGGTGAGGACCAAGGGCAGCAAGAAAAAGCTGTGCCCAGGAACAGTGCTGGGGCTTCTGGGTCCACCCTACTTAATAGTCTGGCCCTTGTAAGGGGGTTGGGGGGATGGACATTTCATTCCTACTCTGAGCCAGCCTGGAGCATCCTGTTAGCCCAGTGACAGGGACCAGCTAAGAAAACTTCCTGAGAACATGGCAGGGCAGCTGCTGTGCCCAATCCCAGATTTGCACAGAGCCTGCCAGTCTCCTCTCTGGTCCAGAGTCACAGACAAGCAGCCACAGGAGAACTGGGTCATAACCATCACAGACGGGCAGCCCCCCGAAGAATAAGAAACATCACCATCTTCCAGCCAGGGTGTCAGAACCAAAGCTTTATTTGAACGTTTCATTATTTTCAGAACATCACTGGCAACTAAGACTTGAATGCAAAAGGGCAATTTTTTATTATAACTGTAGAGTAAGTAAAATATAGTCGATAATGGAACTGTAACCATATATGCACTCTAAATATAAATATACACATTGACATCTCACAGGTATAAAAGTCATGCTCTATAAACACTCCGTCCACAATGGCCTTTGTGGGGTACTGAGCTCCAGGATGGGCCTGGGGGGCTCACATGTCCCATGAGTTAGGGATATTTCCAGACAGCTTATGTAGGAACAACATATTGCAAATTAAAAAAAAAAAAATTATCACAGAGCAACTTTTTAAAATATTTAGTATTTCTTTCTGTTGTTCTACAAAGAATGAGCATTTCTGAAATATTACAGTGAAACAAATAGACTAGCTTAGGAATATGTACAATGTACTACTTTATGCTTCAAAAATGCAGGAAGATAAATTATATATCTGTTATTATATATATATGTATATAGTTTTGATCTGATGGACAATTCGGTATTGCTCTTGTGTTGGTCGTGCTGTATGGCATGCACGCCCAGGGCACGCCCATGGCTTGTCACTGGATGGAGGAAGGCTGGGCGGGGACAGCAGGGAACTTGTGGAGCCCCATGCTAATTTCCAGGGTGCCATCTTCAAAGCAATATTTTGAGTTTTATAACTTACAGTGCTAGCTCAAAAACTTCTGCCCGGATGCAATGTAGGATGCATCCTCAAGAACCATGACTACCTATTCAGGACAGGGCCAGACCAACGTTAACACCATTTGATTCAGGGGAACCAACTCCCCAAGCCCAGAACTGCCTGGGAAACTCCTGAAGGACTATTTGCCGCAGGCATCAATACCGGAAGCTCCGTTCACAGGAAATGATCTCAGAACAGAGGCCCACGACTGAAGCATCGGCGGCCTTCCCATGGACTCACAGGCAAAATGCAGAGGAACGAAAGGTGTCCTGAATGAGGTTGCATTTTCAGTTTCTCATATGGATGAAGCTCTAGACACTTAAAACATAGACACTGGCTTGAGAGGGTGAAAAGCCGTTCTGACTTGTTATTACTAGGAACAGGATGGCTGGCAGGGGGGTGGCTCACACTGGAATCTGACTTGTATCAGTAGGAACAGGATGGCTGGCAGGGGTGGGGGGCTCACATAAGAAGCCTCATGGACATTACAGCCAGTGGGAGATACCACATTTTACAGTTAACAAAGTACCCACCCAAGACCTCTAACTCCCACTTTGCCCATGAAGTTTGGCCCATAGCCAAATTAAACATTGATAACATTTCTATGAGAACAGGAATAGGATAAAGGCAGACAAGTTGAAAGACACGTATCCTAGCAAACCTGTCAACTGGATGTCACGGTGAAGGCTGTGGCACCGCCGTCTGGAACAGACAAGCGAGAGGGCACAGGCATTTGGACCTGAACAGGGTCCGGTTGCTTTCCCACCCTCCTGCCCTGGGTTTGCTCCTGGTGGCCACGGTGGTGAGAAGACCATAGAGCAAATGGCTCTCAGAGCACCTCCCACACACCACACACCTCCCAAGGGTGAGTTATTAGAAGGGTAGAGAGGACGAGACAAAGGCCTTGGAAGGGTTAACTTAGCAATGTTGAGTGGGAGCTTCCCAGTCTCTGCTGCCTCAGCCCTGCTCAGTAGGGGCAGGTGCAGGGGAAAGGAGACCCCAGGAGGGTGTGTGCCATTATCCCACACTTGACAACTGTGCCTGGGCTGGTGCTGCTGCCCCCACAGCCCGGGAGCTCCCTGTACAAGCCAGGCAGGCACTGGACTTCCTCCGTCTGCCCGGCAGTGACAGGCAGGGCTGCTGCGAGGAAGGTTCTGGAGCTGGGGCCAGAGTGGGCTGTGCTTCCTGGAACAAGCAGGAGAACTTTCAGGCCCTGTCGGTGGGGATTTCGGGAAGCAGAGCCACACCAGACTCAAGGGCAGCAGACGGCCCAGAGTCAGGCGGGATCTGCCCCGGCTGTCTCCAGCCACCGTCCCGTGTCTGCACCAGCAAGCGGGGACCGGCAGAGGCTGTAATTCAGTTTGAGGGATTAGGAGGCACACAAGATCAATAGGAGAAAAAAGATAATTGTTTCCAGAATGAACACTGTGTTGAACAGCTCTTAGGAGACACTTATAATGGAACATGCCAGATAATCTGCTATTACTTTGAAGACATTTTCCGGGAATATACGGTGATGGATGGGTCATCAAAAAAACACAGTGAAGAACTTCTGTTTCAAAATATTTCAAGAAGGTGCAAAGTATGGCATAGATATGTCTGTGTTATTTAGAAAATGGATGTGCTTCTGGTCTTCAGATGGCCTTTGTTGGCTGTTATCCAGCCTGATACAGATCTAGTTATTTAAAAGGATAACACCACATGGAGGACAACAGAAAGGTCTAAAAATAGCTACCTCAATTATTTTTATTTAAAATCTCAGGGCTGGAGGAAGGTATACGCTTCCTGGGTTAAAGGGGGGAAACGTCACAAGCGAAGCCCTCTAAGGACACTGCCCAGGACCATCACGGGGTTTCCATATCCGCACTCAGACGCCGCAGAATTTCTGACAGCGCGGCACGCACTTAGTGGACTCCTCCTTGTATGTGAGAAGAAGTATTCTAAAGGGTGAAACCACTCCCTGCTATGGAGGTCTAGTGAGGTGAGTGCTCCCTTCAGGGAAGCCTGGCTCATGGGTCAGCAGGGAGTGGGAGTGAGCCTCCTCTGGGGGAGGTGTGTTCCCTTATTCTAAGTCAGTTAAAGAACCATGAAATAAAGCAACTTTGGCCTGGTCTTCTCACCTCCTCGCATCTCTCCCCTCCCCCAAGGGTAGCACTGGCTTCTGAGCAGAAGGAAAGTCCTGGCCGCAGCTGCCGGTTAACATGCTCGGGCACACATGCAGGTGACAGTCATTCCCCTCGGCTCACACACACTACCTCCCAACGACTCACGAAGCCTTCAAAGACCGCCGGCCCCTCCCAGCTCCCTGCAATACCGAGCATGTTTTCACTGGCTGGTCGGCAGAGTCCCTGATTCTGGAGAGGGGGGCTTATTGGTAGTGGTGTAAAATGACCTCTTAAGAACAACAGGACACATCTCAGTCACAATGCAATAGTGAACATGTGGGCATGTTACATGCTGCCCTGACGATGGTGGGTGGCACGTGGAGGGGAGGCGAGGTGACGGGACATACGAGGGGCATTCACATGACCACGCACTTGCCCTTGAGCTTCTCTTTCCGCTTCTGCTGCTTGCTCTTCTTCCCGTCGATCTGGAGGCTCACGGTCCTGCGCTTCTCCAGGTTGAGCAGCTCCTGGAAGAGCTCCTTCACGTTGTGGTTGAGCTTGGCCGAGGTCTCCATGAAGGCGCACTTCCACTTGCGGGCCAGGGCCTCCGCCTCGCTGCTCTCCACCTCCCGGTTCGGGTTCTCGTCACACTTGTTCCCCACCAGCATGATGGGGATACTCTCCACGTCCCCTTTGATCTCGCAGATTTGTTCGTAGATGGGTTTGAGCTCTTCTAAGGACTGCCGGCTCGTGATGGAGTAGACCAGGATGAAGGCATGCCCTTTGGAGATGGACAGCCGCTGCATGGCGGGGAACTGGTGGCTGCCCGTGGTGTCCGTGATCTGCAGCGTGCAGATGCTCTTGTCACAGCTGATGACCTGCCGGTAGGTGTCTTCCACAGTGGGGATGTAGCTCTCCCGAAACGTGCCTTTCACAAACCTCAACACGAGGGAGCTCTTGCCAACACCACCTGCTCCGAACACGGCCACCCGGTAATCATTGCTCTGTTCCGGCATGTTGCTTGAGGGCTCCTCTGTCAACCAGAAAGCACCTAGCAGAGGAACCAGATGTTTGAGAGAATTAATAAAAAGAATCTTGAAAGAGATTACTTGGACTCCTTCACTCTCCTTTGATAGCTCATAAATATACATAAAGTTTGCTTTCACTCTCCCAACATCAAACTTTCATTTCAAAAATTCTTCAGTTCTAAATTCAATATGTGTAGTCAATTCCATTTCTAAAGTGGCAGAAGGTCCGCTCAGTGGCCCACTGAGCTGGTCTGTCTCTCCTTACTGGACCCTGACCTGAGCTCACATGTGCACCATCCACCCAGAAGAATGCCAAGTCAGCCCGAGGGAGGCAGAATCAAGAAAAGGTGATGGACAAACAGCAACTAACTCCCCACTCCGCACCAACACACACACACATACACAATCGCAGCCTGTCTTCCTGGTTTTCTTACCTGACGTTCTGTAAATACCAGTACACTACTCCTAACGTGTGATTTATTTTTTTACAAGCAGGGGGAAGGGGAGGAGAAGACTATTAATATTTATTCACCATCCATATTAATTCATGAAATCCTCACCACCTGGCAGTTGGTGTCATTATCACTTTTGCACAACAAAAAACTCAAAAACATTGGTATGCAAAGACACATGCACCCTCATGTTTATTGCAGGATTATGCACAGTGGCTAAGACATGGAAAACAACAAAAGTGTCCCTCGATAGAGGATTGGAGAAAGGAGATGTGGTACAATGGAATACTACCCAGCCATAAGAAATGACATAGTGCCATTTACAACAACATAGATGGGCCTTGATAACATTATACTGAGTGAAACAAGTAAATCAGAAAAAGCTAAGAACTGTATGATTTCACACGTAGGTGGGATATAAAACCAAGACTCATGGACATAAATAAAAGTGAAGTGGTCACCCAGGGGAGAGGGATGAAGGGGGAGGAGAATAAAGAGGGACAAATATATGGTGATGGAAAAAGATTTGACTTTTGGTGATGGGCACAGAACACAATCAACAGTTGAAATGCTATAGAGATGTTCACCTGAAACCTATGTACTCTTATTGATTTAATGTCATCCCATTAAACTTACTTTGTAAATAAAAAAAAAAAAACTTAGTCCAGGTGCCACTGCCAAGGTCTCTGCCTATTTTCAGTAGGCATCAGGCAGAATAGGGGGTCACAAAGGAGCAGTAAGGAGAGCAAGGAAATACTGGAGAGAAGATGACACAACACCGAGGGAGCCAAAAATGTCAAAAGGGCAATGAGGATATGCAGCTAAAGCAGTGCTAAAGGGTAATTATAACTATAGACACCTACATTAAATGAGAACAAAGAGCTGAAATCAGTAACGTAATCTTCCACCTTAGAAGAAGAAAGAACTAAACCCAAAGAAAGAAAAATGAAGGAAAAATTAGATTACTGTGAATATTAATAAAATAATGAATATAAACACAATAAAAGATGAATTAATAAAACCAAAATGTGGTTCTTTGAAAATATTGATAAAATTAACAAAAAGTTAAACTGACACTGTCTCCACAAAAATGGTGAAAAGACTCAAGTTACTAAAATTAGTAATAAAAGAGGACACATTACTATCGACTTTACAGAAATAAAAATTATGAGATTACTTTGATCAACTATATGCCAATAAACTGTATATAACTTAGATGAAACAGACACTATCAAAGTCAATTCAAGAAGAAATAAAAAATATCAATAAACTTAGATGAAGGTATTAAATTAGTAATCAAAAAACTACCCACAAAGAAAAGTGAAGATCCAGATGGCTTCACTAGTGAATCGCAGCAAAACTTTAAAGAAGAATTAATTCCAACTCTTCACAAACTCTTCCCAAAAAATGAATAGGAAAGAATACTTCTCACCCTTCTTGAATCCAATATTACCCTGATACCAACACCAGACAAAAACATCACAAGGAAATTACAGACCAGTATCTCTTATAAATGTAGATATAAAGATTCTTGGTAAAATACTAGCAAATTAATTCATCAATGTATATAAAGAATTATACATCATAAGCAAGTGAGATATATCCAAGGAATTCAAAGTTGGTTTACAATCCAAAAATTAATACAGTGTACCTTATCAATAAACTAAAGGACAAAAACTATGATAATTTTAGTAGATATAAAAAAATGACAAATTTAGCACCCAATCATAAATAAAATAAGCTTGAACCAGGAATAGAAGGGGACTTTCTCAATCAAATAAAGGACATATAATTTAAAATCCAGAGCTAAAGTAATACTTAATGGTAAAAGACTGAATTTTCTCTCCCTACATTTAAAAAAAATTATATGTGTGTGTGTATATATATATACGAGTGTGTGTGTCCACTGTTACAGTTTCTATTCAACATTTTTACTGAAGGTTTTAGCCTGGAGAATTGAGAAAAAAATAAAAATAAAAAAAAAGAAAAGAAAAGAAAAAGTATCTATCTCTATAAAGGGAAAGGAAAAAAATAAAACTATCTTTTTGCAGATGACATGACCTTATCTATAGAAAATCCTAAGAAATTCAATAAAAATATTAAACAATTTCAGGAAGGTTTTAGAATACAAGATCCATATAAAACTCAACCGTGTTTCTATACATGTCCATTGAACAATCTGACAGTGAAATTAGAAACCAATCCCATTTACAATATAGTAAAAAAATAAGATACCTAGAAATAAATTTAACTAAGAAATATAAAACTTATACTCTGAAAATTTGCAATATTGTTAAAAATATTTAAGACTTAAAATAATGGAAAGACACTCATGTTTATATGTCTGAGGACTTAACAGTGTTAAAAATGATAATACAAGTAGTCCTCAAATAATGTCATTTCATCCAATGTCCTTTCATTATCACATTGGTAAAATGTTGAAGTGTTTGTATCAATTAGCCTAAGGATAAATGGTTTTGTTATACATCACTTCACTGCAGGTCCAAGAACCCACTGATGACATTAAATCAGGACTTCTGTATTCCCCAAATCATTTACAGATTCAATCAATCCCTAGAAAAAAATACCCAACTGACTACTTTACAAAAATTGACAAGCTGAATTCAAATTTATATGAAAATTCAAGTAGCCCAGAATAGTCAAAACAATGTTGAGTAACAAAAAAAAGTTAGAGAACCCATATTTCTTGAGTTCAAACTCACTACAAAGCTATAACAATCAAGACAATGTTGCACTGGCATAGGAGAGACATATAAATGGATGGAAAAATTCAAATCCAGAATTAAAACATCACATTTAAAACCAATGAAATTTTGACAAGGTTACCAGGAAGATTCGATGTAGAGAGAATAGTTTTTTCAACACATGATGCTGGGACAAGTGGATACCCACATGCAAAGGAATAAAGTTGGACTCCCTCCCTCACACCATAGAGAGAAATTAACTCAAAATGGATCAAAGATCTACATGTAAGACTAAAACTCTCAGAATAAACTGTAGGCATATATATTTTTATCACCTTTGATTTGGCAATGGTTTTTTAAATGTGATACCAACAGCATAAGCATCAAGATCAAAAATAGGTAAACTTGACTTTACCAAAACTAAAAAACTGTACATCAGAAGGCACTATTTAAGAAAGTAAAAAGACAGCCCACAGAATGGGAGAACATTTTTGCCTATTACATATCTGGTGAGGGGTTGATTCCAGAATATATAAAGAACTCCTATAATTCAACAATAACGAAATAAAATTTTTTAATGGACAAAGAACTTGAATACACATTTCTCCAAAGAAGCTATACAAATGGCCAATAAACACATGAAGAGATACTCAATGTCATGAGTTATTAGGAAAATGCAATCAAAACCACTTCACAGCCATCAGAACACTATAATAAACAAACCAACTGAATCCAGAATATAACAAATGTAGACAAGGATGTGGAGAGACTGGAACCCTTGCATTTTGCTAGTCTGGATGTCATATGGCATGGCTTCCTCAAAACACAGTCTACCACTTCTTCCCAAAGTTTAACATAGAATCACCATAAGACCCAGCAATTTCCCTTCTAAGGAAACTCCACTGAGAAATTAAAACAGCCACACAAAAAATTGCCCACGAATGTTCATAGTAACATTATTCATAATAGCCAAAAAACGAAAACAGTGCAAATGTCCACCAACTAGCATATGGGTAAGTAGTATGTGGTATAGCCACACAATGAAATATTATTCAGCAATAAAAAGTACGAGGGACTTGTGTGTGCTACAGCATGGATGAATCTTGAAAAAATAATGGTAAATGAAAAATGCCAGTAACAAAAGACCACACAGACTGTCTGACTGCATTTATATGGAATGTGCAGAACTATAAAACCTATAAAGATAGAAAATATATTTGTGGTTGCCTAGGGATGAGACTGAGTGGGCATTCTGGGGGAAATGGAAAGTGGCTGATAATGGGCACAGGGTTTCCTCTGGCGTGATATGAGTATTCTAAAACTGATGGGGTCATGACGGCACAACCCTATGAATAGGCTAAAAACGACTGAATTGTATACTTTAATTGGGTGAGTTCTATTTCATTAAAGTTGTTATTTTTTTTTCTTTTTTGTATTTCTCTGAAGTTGGAAACGGGGAGGCAGTCAGACTGATTCCCGCATGCGCCCGACCGGGATCCACCTGGCACGCCCACCAGGGGGCGATGCTCTGCCCATCTTGGGGCGTCGCTCTGCCGCAATCAGAGCCATTCTAGCGCCTGATGCAGAGGCCACAGAGCCATCCTCAGCACCCAGGCAAACGCTGCTCCAATGGAGCTTTGGCTGCGGGAGGGGAAGAGAGAGACAGAGAGGAAGGAGAGGGGGAGGGGTGGAGAAGCAGATGGGCGCTTCTCCTGTGTGCCTTGGCCAGGAATCAAACCCGGGATTCCTGCATGCCAGGCCGACACTCTACCACTGAGCCAACCGGCCAGGGCTAAAGTTGTTATTTAAAAAAATAACAGAAGACATCAAGAGGGGCAGTGATCTAGTGTGCATGATGCCATTGTCTGCTGATTTTGAAACTGAGTCACAACTATGGAGCAGAGACCCCAACATGAGAAACATGGTAAAGGTAACAGTCTCAGCATTGTTCCTAATAAGCAGATAATAAAAATAACCCACAGAATCACAGTAGAAATTATAAGCAAACAATAGAGTACTCACACCATAAAATCAACATATTACCTAGTCACACAAGAAGAAAATGCAAGCTAGAGAATGAACACGCAACAACCTGGTTTGATCTGACAGCTGAGATGTGAGAGGCACAAGGACTGTGGGCTGCTAGAAACATTGCTAGTCTTCCCGCTGGTGGTGGCTCCGAAGCTGTTAATGCTGGGATAAGGCGCTGGTCCAGGTTATTCTGAATACTTGGGATTCTTTTAAAATTATAGAAATACAAAACTTTAAAGGAACCATCAAAATTGGAACATCCAACAGGATTCACTCTCCAGTTCCACTTTTAAAATCCTATTCTGTTAGATATCGTGTATGATAGAAATGGAAAATAAGGTTTTGATTTCGGAGAATAGGAGGTAAGTGAAGGCTGATGAACTTTCAGGTAAATGATTTGCTGGGGTGGGTGTGAAGAGAACTGAAGTCACTTTGCACCAGGCTTGAAAGCAATGGGAACAGATGGGTCGACTAGAAAGACAAGTGCACATTTCTCTGTAAAGAGACGTGGGGATTAAGGAAAGAAGGAGAGACAACCAGTACAGGGTAACATAAGGGTTGAAGGAGTCAGAGAGATTACCTGCAGAGATCTGGTGACGGATATCCAAAGGAGCAAACCTGGAAGAAGTCAGGAGCCACTGGGAGCCAGGATGCCCACAGCAGGTCTGTCTTCAAGGGAAGAAGAAACGTTAGGTGATAAGCTCAGGTAGCCCTGACAAAACCTGTTGAAACCAACCCAAACTACGCCTGCTGCCTCGGTTTAAAAACTGTGAAACAAACAAACAAAAAAAAATAAACAGCATAATACATGTATTTTTTTAAGAGAGATTATAAAATCCTTTTTTATTCACACCCAGGCCCCTTCTGTCAATAGCCCCAACATCTCCTTCCAGATATAACCACTGTTAAAAAGGATGAAAACTCCGTTGTCATTTCCTGGTGTTCACCATTATAATTTTAAATAACACCTTCATTGCTTAAATAATAGATCTTAATAGTTTTGTTTTGTTTTGTGACAGAGACAGAGAGAAGGATAGATAGGAAGGGACAGACAGACAGGAAGGGAGAGAGATGAGAAGCATCAATTCTTCCTTGTGGCACCCTAGTTGTTCATTGATTGCTTTCTCATATGTGCCTTGACTGGGGGGCTATAGCAGACCGAGTGACCCCTTTGCTCAAGCCAATGACCTTGGGCTCAAGCTGGTGAGCCTTGCTCCAACCAGGTGAGCCCGTGCTCAAACCTGTGACCTCGGGATTTCGAACCTGGATCCTCCACGTCCCAGTCCAACGCTATCCACTGCACCACCGCCTGGTCAGGCGTGACTTTTTTATTTTTATTTTTTTAAGTATAGTTGACATACAATGTTAGATTTGTTTTAGGTGTGTAACACAGTGATTAGACATTTAAATAACTTACAAATTGATCACCCCGATACTTAATGTCTTGACTTACTGACTTTAGGCCATATTATCTATTCTGCAAAATGAGCACAATTTCCTCCCTTCACTGCCTAATTTCTGTTACGTATGCTATACTTTTCTAGGCATGTACCAGTATTTAACTTTTCCAGTTATTATGTTCACAAGTTGTCCTAAATTTTAAAATTGTCTTCTGTGCTTCTTCCACAGGTTGCCTCTAAAACCTATCAATAAACTGCATGAAGAGGAATTTGTCAAAATTTTCTGTTATAGACAAGAATAGTAGGATTGGACCCACCAGGAGGGAAAGGTCATCTCTCATTGAACGTTTCTGATTAAAATACAATTTACAATTTTCCATGTCAGCAACGCTTGGTTCTTATGTTTTGTTCTTTAGCTTCATTTGGTTTTTTTCGCATTTCAACTGATCACCTTCCTTGGATCCTCTTTTTGTATTTTTCATACAAACGTTGCTGACAAATTCTTTCAAACGGCATTACTGAGTTCAGGCCTTCTCACTTGGTTGACAGAATTCTGCCACCAAATGACGTTCAAATTATTTTTCCTTCAGATTTTAAAGGATTATTCCATGTTTAACTTTGCCGTCTGGGGTTGTTGATGTGAAACCCAAAGCCAGTATGATTCTCTTGCCATTGTAGAAAACTGGCAAAGTTTTACCTTCCCTTTAGCAAAGTTCAGATACTCTCTTTATTCTGGGATTTGTGACTTATCTCCAGGATATATCTAGAACTACTTTTTAATTGTGGGATTTTTGGGGGGAGTGGGGTGGGGAGAAATGAGAAAGTATTAAAACCATTGTTCTTTCTGCAGCTTAGAGAACTGTTTCTTCTATTTTTAAAAATCACATCATCCCAACCCTTGTATCCTTCCTTCCTTCCTTCCTTCCTTCCTCCCTCCCTCCCTCCCTCCCTCCCTCCCTCCCTTCCTTCCTTCCTTCCTTCCTTCCTTGCCTTAGATGGTAGGCCCATTATACCCATTTTTTACTTCTCTTGAATCTTTCCCCATATAGTCTCAATAGCCTTCTTTTGTACTCTGGTTTTTCCATTTTTATAGAAGCACTTTCTTGTTGCTGCTGTTCTTAGTTGTGTAAGAAATTTCTGGTTCTGTTTGTTGGTTGTGGTTCTGGTTTCACCAAGCCTCTGCTTGTCTCTGGTCTCCCTCTAACTTAGGGAAGAACAGTAACGTTGTCTGGGAGAGGCAGCTGAACTGGTGTCTCTTGACAACCCCTAGTAGGAAGACTGTCTGGAATGACTACATCTACTTTCTTCTTTCATTTTCCTGCACACTTCTTTAGACTATACTGTCTCTGGAGTCGCTCATACTTCTCAACAGCATGAGCGCAGATAGACACACGAGTGGAAGGGCTAGAAAAGGGCATAGGCTGTTCGCCCCAAAGTGTCACACAATATAAAAATGTGTGTCCTGCAGTTAAAGAATACAGAACGAGACTTTTTTTAAATACTGAAAATCAACTTAGAGGCTATTGTAGGTCCACATGATCTAAATTCTGGGGAAACTGAAGTCTGATTTCCTGATCACAAAAGCTGCCATTTGGAAAGAACTTGAGATTTTGATGAATGAAATTAAAAAATAAAAATAGTTCCAGTTGAAACAAGCTTTTTTTGTATTATACTCAAATAAAGCCTACTTCCAAAAACAAATAGTTAAAATCAGAGAAAAAGTATAAATTGGAAAAGTTTAACTCATTAACAGTAGATTTGAAGGCCCTGGCTGTTTGGTTCAGTGGATAGAGCATAGGCCTGGTGTCTGGACATCCCAGGTTTAATCTCTGGTCAGGGAACACATGAGGAGGGACTATCTGCTTCTGTTCCCCGCTTTCTCCCACTTTTCTCTCTCTTCTCCTCCCACAGCCAATGGCTTGATTGGTTCGAGTGTCAGCCCTGGGCACCGAGAATAGCTCAGTTGATTTGAGCATCAACCCCAGATAGGGGTTGCGGCTGGATCCTGATCAGTGTGCATGTGGGAGTCTGTCTCACTATCTCCTCTCCTCGCACTTAAAAATAAAATAAATAAAGTCGATGTGGAAAGCCCAGACAATTCTGTGTACTATCCTAACCCAAACGCCCCGGAGACAGTCTGAGCACAAAGGCACAAGATCACCTGAAGCTCACACAACTCGCCCAACTCTGTTCCATATTTGGTTTCCGACAAGGCCTTCTGAAATACATTTGTCCTTACTATCACATTTAAACTTTTTATTAACTTCAAATAAATTCCATATTTAAGGTTGGCCCTTGAGAGATTATACTTAAAATGACTACTAAACAAAAAAGGTAAATGGGTCATTTAAGGACTATTACTGATATTACAACATAAATGGGATATCCTAACAAGAAATTCAGAAACAGTTTTCAGGTTCCAAGATGGCTGCAGGGTAGGTGCATGCTATACTCACTGGCTCCCGGCCCCAAACTGGATTCACAGCTAAAACAACATTCAACCAGAATAACCCACTGACAGATAGCTGAACTGAAAAATTATAACCAGGGATTTACAGAAGACGGCCATAGGGACCGGTCAGGAGGGCGGAACGGCTAACCCTTGCATCCACGTGCAGAGGCTGAAAAGCCAGAGGGATATTAGGCTGTCTATGGAGCTCTCTCCTCCCCAGGAAAGTGGTGGTAGGGGTCTCAAACCCACACAAGGATCCCCAACCCAGAACAACAGGGGTGGGAAGAGGAGCTGGCATAGCTGGTGGTGAAAATAAGAATCCCAGACACTACCTCCTTAAGTACCAGCACTCCTGTTATCTCAGCCAGCGGAGGGCACAGCCCTGAGCCCACAGGGCCCTCTGCCTTGCTCAGTCCTGGCAGTGGCTTTGGGGTGCCCTTATTCCAGGGAGGCTTTTAGTGGAACCCACAGTGTCTAAGCCGTGGGCCCTGAAAAGAGGGGCAGCCTGCCCCACCCCCAGCACACAGCTATCTCCAGAGAAGCTCTTATCCAGGAACCAGACAGGCAGGAGCAGGAATGTTTGCAGGCATTGTGGGGCTACAACTCTCTATCCATGGTGAGCACAGTCCCTGCTACCCCAAAAAGGAAAAGCGCTTCCACAGGCAGAGCAGCAGACCGTGCAGAGTCAGGACTGTAGGGCCCGGCCTTCCCGACGGGAGCGCATGGAGCACTGGGAGAGCAGAGGGCCGAGCAGACTCAGGACTGTAGGACCCAGCCTTCCCGACGGGAGCGCATGGAGCAGTGGGAGAGCAGAGGGCCGAGCAGACTCAGGACTGTAGGACCCGGCCTTCCCGACGGGAGCGCATGGAGCACTGGGAGAGCAGAGGGCCGAGCAGACTCAGGACTGTAGGACCCGGCCTTCCCGACGGGAGCGCATGGAGCACTGGGAGAGCAGAGGGCCGAGCAGACTCAGGACTGTAGGACCCGGCCTTCCCGACGGGAGCGCATGGAGCACTGGGAGAGCAGAGGGCCGAGCAGACTCAGGACTGTAGGACCCGGCCTTCCCGAGGGGAGCGCATGGAGCAGTGGGAGAGCAGAGGGCCGAGCAGACTCAGGACTGTAGGACTGTAGGACCCCGCCTTCCCGACGGGAGCGCATGGAGCACTGGGAGAGCAGAGGGCCGAGCAGACTCAGGAGGCCGTGCCTTGCTCACAGAGCGCTAGGTGATTACTGTGTGCACAGAGTCATGTCTGTCCAAGCCTGTCACCTTCAGGAAGCTTTGGTTCCGGAGACAAAAGAGAGGGGGTGCAAGGGTGTGTGGAAACCTCATAGTGGGGGTGGGGGTGACTCCTGCCTCCCCAGAGAGCTCAGCCCGAGCTACCCAGGGAAGGCAAAGAAGCACCTCACCCTTCAAAAGGACTGCAGCCATTCTTCTGAATGGGGAAGCTATTTGGATCAGCCCTGCTAAGCCCCAGATACCTCCTGTAGGCTGGGCCACAAGTAGACCCAGTGGGAGACTCTCTCAATCTTCCCCTCCGTCCCCATTGAGACCAGGGGCTCCTCAGCTGAAACAACTTCTGCAGAGGAGACTGCTGGCCCCATCCAACCTGAACCTGCTGCTCACTCCTGGGATGTGGGGTGGGGAACAGAAGTGGAATATCCATCAGTGGCTGAGGGAGTAGGCTCTAGAGTAGGGGCCACTTTCCCTGCATGGAGTGCCTCACCAAGAAACACCCCCAGTAGGGGTCGCATTAACACTGTCCACCTGATCTCAGCTGCCCTATCCCACCAAGCTTGCAACCTGTGGAGTGGTTTGTGGGGCAAAGCCATCTGGGCATACTCTACAGTCTTTCTGCAGAAGACTGCAGGGAGACCAGGGGACTGCAAGGGGAGGTGGAGTAGCTGACAAGTGGAAGCAAATCTTAAGGAGTTTTGGCCCTTTCACAAAGCTTCCCTGAGCCCTAAGCAGGAGGAAATAGACTCTACTACACAGGTCATCCCCTCCCAGGCTCACCCAGGCACAGTAGACACAGCTTCAAACAGCACAGTAGCTCCAGACAGGTAGCCCATGGCTGGTTACAAACAACGTCTGACACCAACTCGTATCTGAACCCCAACAAAGAGGAACCAGAACCAACACAACCAGTAGTGGGTTTCAAACCACATCAGCTCAAGACCCAACTAGCCAGAAAAGTGACCCATCTAAAAAGAGAAAGTCCAGTAGGCAGCAGGGCTTTCTGGGAATAACTCTGTCCCTGGAGATAGTCACTGCACAGTGTCCATACACAGTGATCAAGGTTGACCCTAAAGTCAGAGAACCTGAAGGGTTAACTCCACCCATGAAAGGGTCAACAGCATTTAAGACTGAAATACAATAGGAGGGTACATATAACCCACAAGAAACAATCCTAGAGCAAGGAAGTCAGGTGGCCTGCAGGTTTGTACCCCGGAGCCCAATAGAACCCCTTCCACATAAAGACATTACAACAAATTTGGGAGTCAGAGCAGAGCTACCTAATAAATAGACAAAATGGGAAGACAAAGAAATATGCCCCAAATGTAAGAAGAAAAATCCCCATTAAAAAGTATTAAATGAAATGGAAGCAACCAAATTACCAGATGCAGAGTTTAAAACAATGGTTATAAGGATGATCAAGGATCTTAGGGTAAGAATGGAAGATCTCAGTGAGAACTTAAAGAGATAGTAAACTTTAAAAAGAACATAGAAACCATAATAAAAGAACCAGTCAGAAATGGTGAATACAATATCTGAAATGTAGACTGCACTAGAAGGAACCAACAGCAGGTTGGGTGAAATGGAGGACCAAATCAGTGACTTAGAGGACAAGATAACAGTAAGCACACAAGCAGAGTGATTAAAAGACAACAGACTTAAGAAGGCTGAGGAAAGTCTGAGAGACCTCTGGGACAACATGAAGAAAAACAACACCTGCCTCATAGGGGTTCCTAAAGGAGAAGAGAGCAAACAAGAAATAGAAAACCTGTTTGAAGAAATCATAGCTGAAAAGTTCCCTAACCTGGTGAAAGAAAAAGTCACACAAGTTTGGAAAGCACAAAAGTCCTATTAAAGGTGAACCCAAAGAGGCCCATACCAAGACACATTATAATTAAAACATTAAAGACAAAGAAAGAATCCTTAAAGATGCAAGAGAAAAGCAATTAATTACCTATAAGGAACCAAAAAGAACTCAAATAGTCTCAGAAATCTTGAAAATGAAGAACAAAGTGGGCAGTATCACACTGCCTCATATCAAGCTATACTACAAGGCCATTGTAATCAAAATATCCTGGTACTGGCATAAGAACAGACATATAGATCAATGGAACAGAACAGCAAACCCAGAAATAAACCCATGCCTTTGTGGTCAATTAATATTTGACAAAGGAGCAAGGACTCTTACTCCTTTACAATGGAATAAAGGCAGTCTCTTTAATAAATAGTGTTGTGATGATAAATGAACAGACACATGCAAAAAAAGAAAAAAAGAAAATGGATCAATAATTTACACCATACACAAAATAAACCCAAAATGGATAAAAGACTTAAAGGTAAGTCATGAAAGCATAACAATCCTAGAAGAAAAAATAAGCTGCAGAATTCCAGACATCTATCATAGCAATATTTTTGTTGATATCATCTCCTCGGACAAGTGAAATAAAGGACAAAATAAAAAAAATGGGTCTATATCAAACGAAAAGGCTTTTGCACAAGAAAAGAAACCATCAACAAAATGAAAAGACAACCCACATAATGGGAAAACATATTCATCAATATATCTGATAAGGGTTAATAACCAAAATTTATAAAGAACTTATAAAACTCAACATCAGGAAGGTAAACAATTCAATTAAAAAATAGGCAAAGGACCTGAATGGATACTTCACAAAGAAGGACATAAAGATGACCAATAGGCAAATGAAAAAATGTTCAACGTCACTAATCATCAGAGAGATGCAAATTAAAACCACAATGAGATACCACCTCATACCTGCCAGAATGGCCATCATCAATAAATTATGCCTGACCAGGTTGTGGCTCAGTGGGTAGGGCATTGATCAGAAGATTCAGGTTTGAAATCGGAATGTCGCCTGCTTAAGCAAGGGCTCACCAGCTTGAGCATGGGATTGCCAACTTGAATTTGGAATCATAGACAGGATCCCATGGTTGTTAGATTGAGCCAGGGGTCACTGGCTCAGCTTTGGAGCCCCCCAGTCAAGGCATGTATGAGAAAGCAATCAATGAACAAAATTAAGGTGCTGCAACTATGAGTTGATGCTTCTCATCTCTCTCCCTTCCTATCTGTCCTTGTTTGTCCCTCTCTCGTTAAAATAAATCAATAAATAAAATCTCTAAATTAATAAACAAACAAGTGCTGGTGAGGGTGTGGAGAAAGGGGAACCCTTGTATACTGCTAGTAGGAATGAGGACTTGTGCAGCTACTGTGGAAAACAGTACGGCGCTTCCTCAAAAAATTAAAAATAGAATTGCCTTTTGACCCAGCTGTCCCATCTCTAGGAATATATCCTAAGAATCACAAAACACTAATTTAAAAGAAGATATGCACCCCCATGTTCACTGCAGCACTGTTTGCAATAACCAAGATCTAGAAATAGTCCAAGTGTCCATCAGTGGATGAGTGGGAAAAAAGGCTGTGGTGCATTTACACAATGGAATACTATGCAGCTGTGAAAAGGAAGGAAATATTACCTTTTGTTACAGCTTGAGTGAACCTGGAGATTATTATGTTAAATGAAATAAGCCAGGCAAAGAAAGACAAATACCATATGGTCTCACTTATATGTGAAATATAATGATCATAATAAACTGAAGAACAAAATAGAAACAGAGGCAGGGTCACAGGGAATAGTTAGACAGCTGTCAGAGGGAAGGGGAAAGAGGAGACAGGATCAAAGAAGGTGAAGGGATTAACCAAAACATATATACACATAACACATAGACACAGACAACAGAGTGGCAATAACCAGAGGGAAAGGTAGGGGGTGGAGGGAGGGGGAGAAGACCAAAGGGGATGAGAAATGGGGGTGGGAAGAGACTTTGCTTGGGGCAGGTGGGGGCATGATGTGGGGTGCAGATGGTTTATATTGAGTTGTACACTTAAAAAATGTATTGTTTGGCAAACCATGTCAACCAATAAATTAGAAAAAAATAAAAATATAAAAAAGAACAATTTTCAACAGAGCACCAATTCCCTAGGTGAGAAGGCGTATTTTTATATAATTTTTGAATCTCTCTATTTAATTATAAATGTACTATATTTCATGTACTTTCGTAGCAGGACCTAAACAATGAGATTTCTCAGTGGGAAACATCTGCCTGGTTATAAGGACATGTTAAACCTTCATGGCTCGCCTTTCTCCAAAGAATCAAAGTAAAGTCAAAGTCTGTTGTCAGGAATTGTGTGGCAGAGCGTTACGGAGACACCCACCCAGGCAATGTCAGTGCCGGTGCTGAAGCAGGTGACACATGTACACCCAGTACAGGTGCTGCCATTCCATACTAGGGTGAGAGGGGTCTCAGAGACTCACTGCAAGACTCTCAATATTTGCATGAATAAACTACATGGAGAGAAATAGAGCATTTCTTGGGACGGAAATTATTCTTTAAGGGTTTCATTTCCAAGAGGCAAATAAACCCCCGCTTAAGCACAGAAATGAGATTCACTGACGTCTGTCTGAACTACTCCATTAGGAGAAAGCATGTTGGACAGGAATTCCAAAAAGCCAAATAAAATTCCCTTGGTGACACTTTCCAGACTTTCAAAAGCCGAATGGCATTGGGTCATTACTGCTTATGCCTGTTCTTTCGACGTGGGTAAGGAAAACTACATGAATGATAAACAATGCCATCGTCTCAGTCAAAGACCAGTTACCAAACCTGACCCGACATGCCCAATGCGGCATGCTAACCCTGCAGGGAAATAAACACCAAAGGTGAAGGCCAACCGTCCCATGGGAGCTCTGTGTACCAGGAGAAAGGTGTTCAGTGCCAGGCACGATGGCTCCACGTGCTGCTGTGTGCAGCCCGGATCCTTCCTTCACGGTCTGCGCATCAGAATGTGGCACTGTGCATGCATACCTGCTTCGTAGGTGGTTTTCTAGTTTTGGTCAAATAAGTTTTCAGAATTGGCAAATTGCTAAAAGAGGTTCCTTAAAAAAATCATGAACTATTTTGTTACTCATGCTTTTGGTGCTATATGTAAGAATCCATGGCCAAATCCAAGGTCATAAAGATTTACCCTTATGTTTTCTTTTAAGAGAAGAAAACCACTTTTGTTCTTATATTTAGATCTTCAATCTGTTTTAATTTTTGTGTATGGTGGAAGGAAGGGTCCAACTTCATCCTCTTACATGTGGCTATGTAGTTGTCCCAGGACCATCTGTTAAAGGGACAGTTCTTTCTTCACTGAATTGTCTTGACCCATTGTCAAAAATCAGTTAGGTATAAATGTGAAAGTTCATTTCTAGATCTCAGTTCTATTCCTTCGGTCTATCTATCTATCTTTATGCCAGTACCACACCTATTTTGTATACTATAGCTTTGTAGTAGTTTTGAAAGTAGTAAGTGTGAAGCCTCCAGCTTCATTCTTTTTCAAGATTGTTTGGCTATTGGGGGCCCCTTGCAATTTTGTGCAAATAATTAAACTAGACTTAATGAAAATTACATAATTTATGCAACAAAGGATGTTATCAAAAAAAATCTAAACAAGACTATACATAACGGGAGAAAATATATATATTAAGAATCTAGTTACTGGCCCTGGCTGGTTGGCTCAGTGGTAGAGCGCTGGCCTGCTGTGTGGAGGTCCCAGGTTCGATTTCTGGCCAGGGCACATAAGAGAAGCACCCATCTGCTTCTCCACCCTCTCCTTTCTTTCCCTCCTGCTGCCAACACTCCATTGGAGCAAAGTTGGCCCGGGTGCTGAGGATGGCCTCCACCTCAGGTGCTAGAATGGCCCCAGTTGCAATGGAGCAATGCTCCAGATGGGCAGAGCATTGCCCCCTGGTGGGCATGCAGGGTAGATCCCAGTTGGGCACATACAGGAGTCTGTCTCTTTGGCTCCCCACTTCTCATTTCAGAAAAATACACACACACACACACACACACACACACACACACACACACAAAGAATCTAGTATCTAAAATACCTAGAAAACTCTAACAACTGAATAACAAAAAGAAAACCAATTAAAAAATGAATGAGTTTGAATACACATTTCTTCCTAGAAGAAACACAAATGACTAATAAGCACATTAAAAGATGCTCATGATTAGTCATCAGGAAAATACTAATCCAGACCGCAGATCTGCCACCTCACACTGACTAGGATGGCTACTATTTAAAAAATACATACAAACAAATATGAATGGGAAAAAAAACAAGTGTTATGGAAGATGTGGAGAAATTAGAACCCTTGTGCATTGCTGGTAGAAATATAAAACAGTACAGCATCTGTGGAGGTAAAGTTAAACATAGTATTACCATGTAATACTGCAATCTACTCTTAGATATCCAAAATAATTTAAATAGTACATAATTGATATATAGATATATAATTGAAGAGATATTTGTATATCCATGTTCATAACAGCACCATTCATAATAGCCAAAAGGTAGAAGCAACCCCAGTGCCCATCAATTTGGATAAACAAAATGCGGCATATTATACACAGCCTTAAAAGGGAAGACACACAGTACAACGTGGATGGACCTGTAAGATGTCAGGGTAAGTGAAGTAAGTTAGACACACAAAAACAACATATACTGTATGATTCTGCTTTTATGAGGTGCCTAGAATAGTTAAAATAATAGAGATAGCAGAATGTCAACTGATAAGGGTTGTGGAGAGGGGGAGTGGGATGTTAGTGTTAATGTGCTTAACACCACACACTGGTATACTTAAAAGCGATAAAGAGGTTGCCTGACCAAGCAGTGGCACAGTGGATAGAGCATCAGACTGAGACACGGAGGACGCAGGTTCGAAACACTGAGGTTGCCAGCTTGAGAGCGGGCTCATTCAGCCTGAGCATGGGCTCATCAGCGTGTGGTTGCTGGTTTGAGCATTGGATCATAGACATGACCTCATGGTCACTGGCTTGAGCAAGGGTCACTCGCTCTGCTGTAGCCCCTAGTCAAGGCATATATGAGAAAGCAATCAGTGAACAACTAAGGTGCCGCAACAAAGAATTGATGCTTCTCATCTCTCTCTCTTCCTGTCTGTTCCTATCTGTCCCTCTCTCTCTCTGTCAAAAAAAAATTTTTTAAGTGATAAAGAGGGCAAAATATTAAGTTACATATATTTCACCACAGTAAAAACATGTGATTGTAAGTGAAGACATTTTTAGCAACAAAACCATGAATTAAAGGCCATACTCATAAAGTGCCCACAATTAGCATCCCTCTCACACAATAGAAGCAATGAGGGAGGGACAGGAGCTGACAGGAGCCAAAAGTATCTAATGTCCTGAGGAAGCCAATTAAAAGTGGTACCTCCCTCCTGGACCTGATTTTCTGTTGCGTGCATGGCAACGTGAAACTTCACTGATGGCCCCAGCATTTAAACTAAACCTGCAGGTGGCACTGCCATGGTACGCTCTGGCTATCTGAAACGTGGCCAGTCGCCTTGTGCTAAATTTTGCACACTTAGTAGAAAAAGGACTGTTAAATACCTCATTTGTATTTTTAATATTGATTACAAGTTGAAATGGTCACACACATACACACTGGTTAAAATATTTAAATTAACTTGACCTTTTCACGCTTTTAAGTGCAGTTACTCGAAAATACAGTGACCAGTGTCATTAACATTGTATGTTTACTGGTCTGCATTGCTCTAGAACATAAAAACAAACTTCTATTTTTTTTAGCAAAGTTTAACAATACATCATACTTAATCTACAATATCACAAAATTTAACTAAATTTGACCTTTTTTAAATGCTTAGAATCCTCTTATTATTGATAGTGGAAGGAGAAAAGCCATGAGCTGTTGGAAAAAGACTTAGTTCCCTGCTGTGGGAATATATCGTATATATATAAAATAATACGGTGAAATATGTGGTGACAAACTAAAAGGCATTCCTTAATAATAGAAAATAAATAGAAAACTATGCTGACAGTTTGAATAAGTTGGCTTTGGAAATTTCACAGGGGAGACACTGGCTGACTAGTTGAACAAAACTATGAATGAGCCAAACACATTACAAAGCCTGCCTCTGTTCTGTTATTTGCTGAAATAATTCTGTTTCAGTAATAGATGCACATTGACTCTCAGTATTTATTAATATTTTTTTACTGAATTTATTAGAGTGACATTGTTTTTGCAAAGCTATACATGTTTCCACAAACCATCTCTGCACATGGCATCGTGCACCCTTCACCCCAAGCAAAGTCTCTTTCTGTCCCCACCCCCCACCACAGCCCACCTCCACCTAGCCCCTACTCCCCTTCCCTTCTCGCTATCACCACACTGTTGTCTGTGTCTATGTGTTTTATAAATACATATTTGCTTAATCCCTTCACCTTCTTTCATCCAGTCCCTGCACTTCCCTCCCCTTCCCTCTGACAGCTGTCCATCTGTTCCCTGTGTCCATGCCTCTGTTTCTATTTTGTTCACCAGTTTATTTTGTTTGATTCCACATAGAAGTGAGATCATATGGTGTTTGTCTTTCTCTGACTGGTTTATTTCACTTAGCGCAATAGTCTCCAGGGCCATCCATGCTATTTTTTTATTTGTGTTTTCACCTCCACGTCACTCGAATCAGTGCCCTGAAGGAAAGAATCATTCACCAGCCTGCGGAGGCACTGACCTAACACTAGACACATCAGAAATACTGAGCGCACGCTGCTGCCTACACACATCTTTGTGAGACAACCAAGGAAAACCGTACTAGGGAGATACATGAACTCTTTAAAGAAACAGAATAAAATTCTGAAGTCTACACATATGAGTAACCACTCATAGGATGACAAGGTCAACTGGAAATTTAAAAATTATGAAAGGATACGTGGTAACATTACAGAGACAGAACCAGAAGAGAATAAATTTATTGCACCATTTATCAGTTGTTTCAGAAAAGAAGTTGTAACCAAAAGTAGGCAGGAACTACTGGGTATCACTCTCTTGGATATTTTATTTATTTGTAATATATAGAAAAGACCTTTACACTATAGTAAATTATTTACACTATCTTATATGGAGATAAGGAGGAACCACAAAAATATTTTTGATCACAGGCTAATTCACCAGTTATCTAGGGAAAAAGAAAATACAAGTGTTGCAGAACTAAAGGGCTCAAGTTGTATGTTTTTTTTTCTTTTATAAAAAAGCAACTGCTCTGGTTTGATTCCCAGCCAGGGCACACAGGAGAAGTGCCCATCTGCTTGTCCACCCTTCCCCCTCTCCATTCTCTCTGTCTCTCTCTTCCCCTCCTGCAGCCAAGGCTCCATTGCAGCAAAGTTGGCCCAGGAGCTGAGGGTGGCTCCATGGCCTCCACCTCAGGTGCTAGAATGGCTCTGGTTGCAGCAGAGCAACGCCCCAGATGGGCAGAGCATCGCCCCCTGGTGGGCATGCCAGGTGGATCCCAGTCGGGTGCATGTGGGAGTCTGTTTGCCTCCCATCCTTCTTACTTCAGAAAAAAAAAAAAAGAAAACGAAAAAAAAAGCAACTGTTCTAAATTCATTCCCATTTCCTGTGTAGCAGGTGGCTTTCAGTGGTGTACCATAGAGCAGGTATTTTTATAAAGAATGCAGTCCTCCTCAATCCCTGTAACATAAAGATGACTTTTAAGTACAAATTGGGGACACAGTACGTGCTTTGAAAAAACAATTTTCCTGCCTGACCAGGTGGTGGCGCAGTGGATAGAGAGTCGAACTGGGATGCAGAGGACCCAGGTTCAAGATCCCGAGGTCACCAGCTTGAGTGCAGGCTCATCTGGTTTGAGCAAAAGCTCACCAGCTTGGACCTAAGGTCACTGGCTCGAGCAAGGGGTTACTCGGTCTGCTGTAGCCCCCCCCCCCCCCCGTCAAGGCACATATAAGAAAGCAATCAATGAACAACTAAGGTGTTGCAATGAAAAACTAATGATTGATGCTTCTCATCTCTCTCCGTTCCTGTCTGTCTGTCCCTATCTATCCCTCTCTCCCTCTCTCTGACTCTCTCTCTCTTTAAAAAAAAAAAAGAAAAACACAATTGTCCTGTGGAGAAAGGATTTTTTAAAAGGATGTACAAAATATGCTTCCACCAATACATGATTTTTTGCCCAAAGCAATGTTAATGTATCCCTAAAATTTTTCCTATCTATCTGCATAATTCAAAACTTGAAAATAATTTTTTTTATCATTTTAAAGTTCTCCCAAATGAAGGACTGCCATGAGTGTGGGTGCATTTGATAAAAAAGAAAATCAATGCACTCTCTTTCAGTTACATTTTGACAATGTGTAGCAGACATCATGTGCCATGGACATCAGAGGTGACAAGAGGCCAGGGAAGGACTTGCTGGAAAGCTGCCACCTGAACAAAGATTGGAGAGGTGACGGAGCGAAGCCTGGATGCCTGGGGACGAAATCCCAGGCAGGAAAACGGCAGGTGCGAACACGGTGCTGGCGAGACATGTTCTTGGAGAACAGGAGATTTGAACGCAGGGAGGAAGAAGAGCAGATGAGGCCAGAAGAGCAAAGGGCAGGGGACAGGCAGGTGGTGCATAGGAGCTTTCATTGCGAAAAGGACAAGGGGACACTGAGCACTTGAGTAGAGACGTGACAGACCTGACTCCTGCTGTCCTGGGACTTCCTGAGCCCTCTGATGGACAAGAGTGGGAGCAGGAGAGCCCTCTGGAGGGCCCAGCTTGAGTGAGGTGGTGACAGCTGAGGTGGGTGGACGCCGGTGCTCCTAATTAGCTCACCTTTAAGATAGCCTCACACCTCTATCTTTGTTATGCGTCCCCCACCTGCAAAACTCACCCTCCCACTGGTGTCATCTGGTCCCACGACTTTGGATATCAACCATATGCTAACGCCTCCCACTGCAAGCCCACAGCCAGGCCTCTCTCCTAAGCTGCAGACTCACATGGCCCCTCTTGCCTGCATGCCGCCACCTACATGCCTTGTCAACAACCAAAAAACAGCATGTGCATAAGGGAACTCCCCTCGTGACCCAAAACTGTCCCCCTCTCTACCACGGTCCATGGCAACCTCCTCTTTCCAGTGCTCCAGGCCTAAACTCTCAGAGTCCCCCTGAAGCCCTCTTCTTTCAAGTGTGTAAGTGAAATAAATCTTCAACATACGTCCAAACCTAACCACGAGTCATCTTCCCCATTGTCCCCATGCTCTCCAAACGACCAGCACACCTCTTACCTGGATCCCTGCAGTGGCCTCTTAAGTGGTCAGCTTGCTTCAGGCCTTGAGCCCCTCCCAACAAACTCCCCACCCAGGCACCAAATCACATCATCCCTGTGCTCAAAATCCTCCATCTGCCACTTGATGGCCCCGAGAATAACAGCGCAAGGGCTCCGCCCACCCGCACCTGCGCCCTCACTTCCTACTATTTTTCCCTCTCCTACTCCACTGCGCGACATTGGTCCCCTCAGTGCCACCTGGCGTGCCTGGCATGCTTTCCTGCCTCTGAGCCCTTGTACTGCTGGCTGTTCCCTCCACCTGTCTCACTCTTCCTCCCACCTTCCAGGAGCCTTTGTTTCACTATCACCGTCTCAATGAGAACTTCTCTGGCCACCCCATTTCCATGTACAATCCCAACCTCAACCCTGGG
This sequence comes from Saccopteryx bilineata, assembly GCF_036850765.1. NCBI lineage: Eukaryota > Metazoa > Chordata > Mammalia > Chiroptera > Emballonuridae > Saccopteryx > Saccopteryx bilineata. The sequence continues at coordinate 101,712,559 of NC_089491.1, read as the reverse complement.
AAGAGTCTGTGATCTCTTCCTGCTTTTTTTTTTCTCATTCCTTTCTGATATACTATGTATTTTACATTTGTAAAATGTGAGTTTAATTCCACTGTATTTTAAGCTCTATGGGGGCTTTTCAATCTGTTTTGTTCACTGGTGTCTCCCTAATGCTTGAATACTGCCGCCCCCTGGGACGTGCACAGTAAAAATCCACGTGGTGCGTGAATGAGTCTGCATTTTACTTCTAATGAACAGACTGGGAAAGCCAGGCTAAGTGGCTTGTGTGAATGGAGGCATTGGGCGTCATCTCCACTTGGCCACACATCTGTGGTCCTTATCTATTCTTCAGTGGGCTGTGGGACCTCACATGTGGCTTCTATCCTTCAGCCACAAGGACGAGCATAGACCATGCCACTCTTCCAATGAGAGGGCAGTGTTGCTCTCTGCTGTGTCACAGTACTAACAAAGCCAGAGCAAGACCACACGCAGGCCCTGTGCAGGGGGAGCCCTCCAAGTATCAGAAGAAGGGCCACATGACCCCCATAGCCAGTAGGGAGAAAGCAATGAAGTGAGACTGGAAAGGGGGCATGGCCAAGACCACATGGGCTCTCAGGGGGCAGTAGGCAGCCTCTGAATGGGGTCTGGTTTCAACACAAAAAGTGGACAAGAAGTCTACTGTAGCAAATCAAGCCCAAAATGGGCAGTTTAGACCAGGCTGGTGGCAGAGACAATGGGACACCCATGATGGCTGGTGGGGGAAGACATTAAGATGCAGAGTGAGGAGAGTAAAGTGTCCAGAAAAGCTTGTAGGGTTACCAGCTGGTAGAATTGGAGAGATGGGATGAGATCATTTAGTGAGAGGTTGCTGGACAAAGGTCAGGTTTTAGAGAGAGGACATGGGCTAGATTTTCAGCAGATGGAGTTCCGAGTGTCTTGGACAGTGGAGGGCTCACATCTAGTGGGCAGGATAATGTGCCGTGAGCCAGCTGCAGCATCTGAGATCAGAATGCACAGGGGGAGTCCCCTGCATTGAGGTCGAGACTGGAGCCCAGTCTGTGGATGGATGGCTGTGAGAACAAAAGGGCAGAGGACTTAGACACAGCCTCAGCAGACTCCAAATGTCATGTTTGGAAAGGCAGTGTACCTGCAAAGAATTAAAAGAAGGGGTAGCCTGAGGTTAGAAGCAACGGTACTGAAGGCCCATGTATGAAAGCCAAGGGGAGTAAGGACTTCTAAAAGGACAGACGGAGCCCTGGCCGGTTGGCTCAGCGGTAGAGCGTCGGCCTGGCGTGCGGGGGACCCAGGTTCGATTCCCGGCCAGGGCACATAGGAGAAGCACCCATTTGCTTCTCCAACCCCCCCCCCTTCCTCTCTGTCTCTCTCTTCCCCTCCCTCAGCCAAGGCTCCATTGGAGCAAAGATGGCCCGGGCGCTGGGGATGGCTCCTTGGCCTCTGCCCCAGGTGCTAGAGTGGCTCTGGTCACGGCAGAGCGTCGCCCCAGAGGGGCAGAGCATCGCCCCCTGGTGGGCAGAGCGTCGCCCCTGGTGGGCATGCCGGGTGGATCCCGGTCGGGCGCATGCGGGAGTCTGTCTGACTGTCTCTCCTCGTTTCCAGCTTCAGAAAAATACAAAAAATAAAAAATAAAATAAAAAAATAAAAGGACAGACAGCTCACGAGTGAGGACTGGGGCCAAGAGCAGAGGTACAGCGAGAACAGGACAGCACCCTCGGTCAGGGGGCAATGACAGGCACTAGCGAGGGCCATTGCCATGGCAATGGGTGGAAGCTACACTGCAGTCAGTTGAGGGGTGACCATGAGGTGGAGAATGTGGCACAGGCAGCTTAGACAGAGTTCCTGAGACTTTGGTTGTGAACTGGAGGAAAGCTTATGAATTGGTGGCTGAGTGGTACTCAGTGTGAATTTTTAAAAGGTTCTTTTTAATTAAATTAAAAACACAGAAGGCATGAATACATATTTGATATAAATGTTAATGGGAAGGTAACAACTGACTACATTAGCAAAATAAAACATAAGTTCCAGGAGAGGTTTGAAAAGAAGTTGAGCAAGCGTACTGCAAAGATGGGGTGCTGTGGTCAGAGAGGGGATGTCCTATGGTCCCTCTGGAAGTGGGAGACCTTTCCAGTGCTGAAAAGATCCCCTGTGACTGTGGGTGTGACGCTTAAGAGGAGTAGAGGAAAAAATTCAAAGGAATGGCATTTGAATGTAGGGTAAAAAAGAAGACTAGCCCTTGCTGGTTGGCTCAGCAGTAGAGTGTCAGCCTGGCATATGGAAGTCCCATGTTCGATTTCCAGTCAGAGCACACAGAAGAGGTGACCAGCTGCTTCTCCACCCCTCCCTTTCTCTTTCTCTCTCTCCCCTCTCTCTCTCTTCCTCTTCTACAGCCATAGCTTAAACAGTTTGAGCAAGTTGGCCCTGGACACTGAGGATGGCTCCATGGTCTCACCTCAGGTGCAAAACGGCTTGGTTGCTGAGAAATGAAGCAGTGGCCCCAGATGGGCAAAGCATTGCCCGGTAGGGGGCTTGCTGGGTGGATCCCGATTGGGGCACATGCAGGAATCTGTCCCTGCCTCCAAAAAGAAGGAAGACTAAACCAGGGCCAAAGCCCTCAATGAGCAAAAGAAGAATATTCAGGAGGTCAAGAGGTGATGAAGTGAAAAGGCTAGGGCAGTGATCGGCAAACTCATCAGTCAATAGAGCCAAATATCAACAGTACAATGATCGAAATTTCTTTTGAGAGCCAAGTTTTTTAAACTTAAACTATATAGGTAGGTATGTTCCTTATTGAGGTAGCACCCACATGTGATATTTTGTGGAATAGCCACACTCAAGGGGCCAAAGAGCCACGTGTGGCTCACAAGCCACGGTTTGCCAACCACTGGGCTAGAGCCAGGAGCCGTGACCAGGTTCACTGGTCAGGAGCGGTGAACCATTAATCAATGAGTATTTGTGTCTGCTCTGTGATCACTAGGCAGGTCAGCAAAACCTGCTATACAGGGCTGTAGCTACTGATGTGTCTAGAAGCACGTAACATCAGACAGGCCTAGCACCACCTGTCTTCAGCAGGCTCCCAATCAAGGCCAGGACCCCAGCATCACTACAGAGATAACAGCAAAAGGCTAGAATGACAAAATTACCAAGCAAGAGATGTTCTTACATCCTTCTATCAGAATGAGTTCCTCTGCAGAGCCAGGACTGCCTATGAGGAGATGAGCTCAGTCCCAGAGCAGATCAAAGAGTGTTGATGGAGAAAGGAACAGGGAAATCAGACACAAAGCAGGGCATCTGTGAGGCTGGGTCGGAGAGAAAAATGTGAGGGAAAAGGACCATATTTTATGATTAATTGGAGAATTGTGTAGCAGGTAGATTAGAAAAGGCTGATGTTGAAGGCCAGCCTTCCATCCAGAAGCAAAGAGCAACTAGGAGACAGTGGGCTTTGTGCCTGGTTATAAGGAAGGGAGGATAAATCTGAGACCACAGGAGAGGAACCGTGGATGCTGACAGGGTAGCAACTGCAGAAACAGTCCAGATCCTGACCATGGAGCTCGTGTTGAGAGGTACCGTACAAACTTGACCTTCAAAACACCTCTGATCTAGGTATTAGTAGCCCCATTTTACAGATAAGGAAACTGAGATCATAGGTGGTGGAAGTGACAACATGTGGCTCAGCTGATAAGCAGCAGAACCTGCATTTCAACTCAGGTTTAGCAAATTTTGTAAGGAATTCAAGCCAATCCAGATTAGTAACAATTCAACAAGGAGCTCTAGATTCCCAAAGGTTGAGAAAGTTGTTTTTACACCACATGTAATATTGCCAAGCAACTTTCAGAGTGGTCTCATATTTATTTTGAAAATGTAATAATGATATTAGGCCGCTAATAATGCGTGACTGTAGGTTTTCTGACTCCTCAGAAAAGTCACAGTTTCCTTAAAGAAAAGGTCTATGTCAAAAGCTGAACTCTGAGCAACTATACCAAAGGGTTAATATGACACACGCTTGTAGGAAAACATGGTTTATACTTATGCCGTGGGTTAGTGAAACCAATATTTTAACTTAATCCTGATGCTAGAGGCAAAAATGTCCTGATAGGGCTCAGCAGTAAAGTCCCAAGCACAGGGAACAGGAGTCAGAGAGGCACTCTGACTTGGCTTGGCTTTGCAAGTCTTTGAAGGCAACTGTGAGCATCTGAACATCTTTAGTATTCACACACCTTTCCAAGCTCAGTTAAAAAACAGACTCACAGCTCCTAACAAGTATAAATTTCTAATTAGTGCAAATCCTACAATTAAGGTCAAAGAGGAACTGGCTGTCCCAAGGTTGTCGGGCAGGGTCCCCAACCCCACACATGGCTTGTGTTTTTCTATAATGGAAGTGGAAAGGGTTAAGTGGTATTCAGACTTGACCTAAAGACTAGACATGGATAATCTGAGAGAAATATCGGAATGTCCATGTAAGAATGAAAAGTGTACAAAGCAACTGCCAATGCAACAATCAACAGTATCTCCTATACTTTTCCAATGCATTAACTGGATTAAGCTCATTTTTTTTCACATTAATTCAACAGCTGCAACCAACATGATTTATGTTTCAATTGCCAGAAATAGTCAAGAGCAGAAATCAGGTGGGAAAAGGAGGTAGATAATGAAACAGTTAGCATGTGACTTACAGATGACTAGAATCAGCTGTTACCAAACTGGTGCCTAGTTAACGAGGGATAGATCTCAACAGAGAGCTCATGAAAGAGAGAGAAAGAGAGAGACATGGGAGCACAGCCTCCCAGGGTTTCATGCATATTTGTCCACAGGACCCATACACAGCCACATTGTGCTTTGTAACAGCTGCACAGGACTCCCTGAGAAATTGGTCCATCCCTTATCAATCAGTTTCTCTCTGACTTTTTGTTTGTTTTTGTTTTTTGCTCAATGATCAGCCTTAAACATAAATATCTCCTCACATTTATTGGGACTATATGCAGAATACACCCTTGTAAGTGGAACTGCAGGATCAAAGGATTCATGCATTTTAAAGGGGGTAGAGATTGCCATTCCTCCCCCAGAGTATGGGGCTGCTAGTCCTTCATACTTTGCAGAGTCCAGCATATTAGCAAACTGTTTAATCCTCTCCAATGTAACAAGAAGCCTGTGTCTCATTGTTCAGCTAATTGCATTTATCTAGTCTGTATGACAGGGAGCATCTTCTCATGTTAAAAGAAATTTGTATCTCTGAGACCTGCGTATTCTGGCTGGCTTCTCAGTTTTCTATTTTGCAAAGATGACCGTTACTTTATGTGAAGGCAGTTATTCTCAAACTATGCTCAGCAGACAGCACCATACCCCTCACTCGGCACCCTGTAGGAAATGCTCTGCACCCACCAAGCCAGGGTCTCTGGCTGAACCCAGCAATCTCAGGTTTAACCAGTCCATCAAGTGATTTAGATACGCACAAGATTTGAGACCCGCTGAATTAAGGAAATAGGATCTCATCTAAAATATGTGGCAAATATTACTTCTCAACTGTCATTTGTCATGTGATGTTTACTGGTTATTTTTTCTGAACAGAAATTTAAAATTGCTATGCAGTCAAATTTAACAAACTTTCCCCCTATGGTATCCCAAATTGTGATCATCCACAGGAAATTATTTCCTATGCTGCGCTTATTAAAATTTGTCTTATATTTACATTTTCATTCTTTAGGCTTAAATATTTGCTACAATCACCCAATTTATTTCTGCTTCTTGATATTGCTGGTATATGTAGAGGAATTTAAATATTGAAAGGAATGAAAGGGCTCTGGCCTGTTGACTCAGTGGATAGAGCGTCAGCCCAAGCGGACATCCCGGGTTCGATTCCCGGTCAGGGCACACATGAGAAGCAACCATCTCCTTCCCTTCCTCTCCCCCTTCTCTCCCTCTTCTCCTCCTGCAGCCAATGACTCGATTGGTTCAAGTGTCTGCATCAGGTGCTGAGGATAGCTTGGCTGAGAGCATGAGCCTCAGCGGGGTTGCTGGGTGAATCCTGGTCAGGGTGCATGTGGGAGTCTATCTCTCCTCCTCTCACTTAAAAAAAAGAAAAAGAAAAGAATGGAAGAACAAAAAAGATATGCAGTGTCCTCTGTAAATCTATCTGAGATAATCAAAAGCATATAAACATTTGGTTGTCAGGATTCCTGGGAAATTTAGGTTCTTTTCTAAATCTAGCCACTCTCTCATTTCTACCATTCGACCTTTCCATCCTCCTTTGCTTGCAAACACAAAATAGACCTTACTAAAACCGTGATGTCCCTTTTACATTTTGTGGTCCCCTTGCATTTTCTGTGGTCAAGAACCCAGTGAAGACCAAAGAAGCTCAGAAGAGAAGCATAATCCTCCGTAAGTGTCAGGGACTCTCACAGGCAAGGAGGCAATGGATAACCTGATCTCATGCATGAATATGTAATGGCGAGAGGGTGTTTCTGGGTGTGGAGCTAAGAAGATGAGGCCAAGTTTATTCAAAGATAAAAATGCCACAACACTGGACTTTGGATGTGACAGAGAGCTGAGAGAACTTCTGGGTCTGCTCTGGATACAGAGACCTGGGTGCTGACCTTTTTTCCTCTTTGTTCAGTATCAGCTAAAGTTAAACTCCAAAATCAAGTCACAGAAATGCTCCAATAAAACCACAGAACTGTAAAGATGATACAAGGGGAGCTCCTCCTCCAGGGCTCCTCGGTGTGAGCTCTGGTGAGTATCTGGACCCCAGCTTCAGAAGTTAAGGGAGAAGACAAAGAAGGGGGAGGGAGAGAGACAGAGACAGAGAGAAAAGAGAAGAGAGAAAGAGAGAGAGGAGAAAGAGGTGTGTGTGTATGTGTGAAGGCCTAGTAGAAAGTTGTGTTCTCTTTCTTACCAAACAATCCCTTTCCAAACATTAATTAGCTTCAGAAAAAGATTGCACAAACTGCCATATAAAGTGCTTGTCTCTTTAAATCCCATACCATGGTTTCTGGGACAGAAAACCTTATGTAGAAATGGTACCAGCTCCTCCAGCTCTCACGAAGCATGGAGGTTATCCAGTGAGCGAGGAAAAGGACATCTTTTATTAAGGTCATTCATGTCTATGTTTCATGAAGTCAGTATCCGTGGGTCAGTCATTCACAAAGTGTTACATTTCACCAGACGTTATTTAATGATGTGAAATGCATAAGTAAAAACTTTGAGAAAACGAAAACATGTTTGCCAGTAAAGGCCACCAAAAGATCGGCAAAGCTTGGTCAGCCACATAGTAAATACCAGCACACTAGTGTTCATGGACCTACCAATGGGTTTGCTGGTGTGCACCTGGGCAGGGAATGAACACTGAATGATCTCTGATGGGGCAGGGGTGCTCACTGCTGACATCTGTAAGGAGGGACAGGATGAAGCAAACTAGTACAGCAGCACAACAGCCATGCTCCCCACCAGGTCTGCTTGCTGTTTCTGCTACAGCCAACCACCAGGCTGCATGGGGGTCCAAGCCACAAGTCTATCCACTGGTTATATTTTGTAGAAGCAGACGATGTGTTTGACTCAATCTTTCCATTTTGCTGATATAGAAGAAAATGCCTTTGGGTGATGGGTATACAACATAATTAACAGTTCAAATGCCATAAAAATGTTTACCTGAAACCTACCTACTCTCACTGGTCAATGTCACCCTGTTCAAGGTAATTTGCAAAATAAAATTTATTTCAAAAAAAATTTTTTTTACAGAAACAGAGAGAGAGAGTCAGACAGGGACAGACAGACTGGAACGGAGATAGGGACAGACAGACTGGAACGGAGAAGGATGAGAAGCATCAATTATCAGTTTTCTGTTGCGACACCTTAGTTGTTCATTGATTACTTTCTCGTATGCGCCTTGACAGTGGGGTTACAGCAGACTGAGTAACCCCTTGCTCAAGCCAGCGACCTTGGGTCCAAGCTGGTGAGCTTTGCTCAAACCAGATGAGCCTGTGCTCAAGCTGGCGACCTCTGAGTCTCAAACTTGGGTCCTCCGCATTCCAGTCCGATGGTCTATTCACTGTGCCACCACCTGGTCAGGCGCTAAATAAGATTTTAAAAATAAAAAAAGAAGTAAATATTAGGTTCAAGGTTACACAACTAGAGGTCTCCTAGCAACTTGAGGTCATTTGTATATTAATGTTTGATAGTGTTGACTTGGTTTAAAGTAACAGCTCCCAATACCTCAGCTTTTACATTGCTTTGTCAAAAAGGGTAAAAATCTACAGGTGTGCTAGCCAATACACTAGACATGAGCCACGTGGCTTCTGAGCACTTGAAACATGGCTAATCCAAATTGAGACATACTGTAAGACTTAACATTAGAAAAATGTGTATAGCTTATTAAATGTAATCGTATAGATACTGAGTTAAAGAAAACATATTCAAATTCATTTTGCTTGTTTATTTTTACTTTTCTAATGTGACTACTAGCACATTTAAAATTGTGTATGTTGCTCACACGTTTTATTTCCATTGGACGGTGCTGACTTATGAGAAAACAGTTATCTGCAATGAGGAGAGAGCTGCCAGGAATCCCTCTTTTCTCAGTTTGCCAGAGGCAAGAGCAAAGGAGAGAACGAGTGAGCATCTGTTCTGAGTACTAACCTGGTCCATAAAAGAGACCTATGAGCCACATAGTAAAGTGAAACCGAAAATATGATTTGAAATCAATAATTAAGATAATTCTTATATGTGTGTGTAGGTGTAAATTTACCTTGTTAAAGAACATTAGCAATTGTGACGTGACAACTATCACTTTCCCTTTTGACTAAAAGCAGCTGTTTTCCCTTAAAAAAATCATAACCAAAAACAACTAATGTTCTAGAAATCAGTCTGCCTTTATAGAGACATCTGTCCATTATAAATACCCATGCCAGGCCCTGGCCGGTTGGCTCAGTGGTAGAGCGTCAGCCTGGCGTGTGGAGGTCCCGGGTTCGATTCCCGGCCAAGGCACACAGGAAAAGCGCCCATCTGCTTCTCCACCCCTCCCCCTCCCCTTCCTCTCTGTCTCTCTCTTCCCCTCCGGCAGCCAAGGCTCCATTGAAGCAAAGATGGCCCGGGCGCTGGGGATGGCTTTGTGGCCTCTGCCCCAGGCGCTAGAATGGCTCTAATTGCAACAGAGTGACGCCCCAAGATGGGCAGAGCATCGCCCCCTGGTGGGCGTGCCGGGTGGATCCCGGTCGGGCGCATGCAGGAGTCTGTCTGCCTCCCCGTTTCCAGCTTCAGAAAAATGCAACAACAACAACAACAAAAATACCCATGCCAGAGAGCTAGATAGATGAGTAGATAGATAGATGGATGGATGATAGATGGATAGGCGGGTGGAAGGAAGATCCAGTCCACCACAGAAGTAAGAATAGGGCACAGCGGTTATCTGAATTGAAAGTCACAGGTTGGCAACACAACCCTTTTTAACTTAAAACAACTGACAAGCCAACATCTCACTCCGGACAACCAAATGCTCCTTTCTGTAACAAAAAATTCTTTATAGTGCAAAAATTTACTGCGTTTATGTTGGGGTAAAAAATGATGATTTTGTCTGAGTCAATAGGTTAATTTCTAGTATACTAATATATAAACTATGACCACAAAATTAGAATAAACAATATGTTATTATCACAGATGCATTCTCTTTCTAAAGAAGAACTCCCATTATTTTTTTTTCAATTTAACTTTTCAGTAGGGTACACAGGAATCAGAGTAGAGGTAGTATCCACCCCTGAGACCATCCATTTCTAGCAGGGTGAAGTCATGTGCGATTTATAGGGCACGCACAGTAGGAAATAAACGGGAAGTCTCTGCTCTTCTCACGGTGAAGTGCCATTGCTGATCGCTGAGCACTCTACTGGACACCAGCCGAAACGGAATGCCACAACTTGGCACTCACGTTATGTGTTTTCTGCATCTTCTCTTAGGAATAACTCTACCAAAGCTCTAACGAGAAAATGATTCTGGAGGCTTCTACAACAACCATGCATACATAATTGCCGTCTGGAGAGAAAACTGAGGCGTGAGCAGCAATGCTGTGCCTGGTTCAGACAGCAGTCAGTCACTTCTTTCTCTCCCCTCCTTTCCTTGAACTCTCAGAACTACTGTCCCTGAAACCACATTAAATGGCATCTGTTAGATGGAATGAAATATTCTCTTGCCTTACATCTTCCCTTCCTATAAGATAAACTGGCTCTTCCTGTGCCTCAGAGCCCAGAGGACCTCCTACATTTCCAGAGATAGAAATGTTGACAATTTGCAATGTCAGACAATAACCAAAAAGAATAGTATTATCTCCCCCACAAATTTGTTAAATTCACTCTAATTTTAGTCTCCCATTTTCCTCTCCCTCCCACACCACCTCCTCGAATCCAAATGTCACTGGAAAAGATGCACCTTTGGACCGATTGGGAGTTAAAATGCTCCAGTCCTTTATGATCTAGAAAATATTCCTGAAAAGAGTATTTTCAAAGTTTTTTTTTTTTTTACTTCAAAGCAGAAAGGGCTTCACGTGCTAACTCCAGCTCCTCACATGGAAGATGGTTGTTTAGAAGATAACAAGGCACAAACACAAAGAATCAATTCCCAAGGAAGGCGCTAAGCAGTCCTAAGAAAGGAATCCCGTCACGACGTTGCATTTCCCCATTCCATGGATGGAGTCTATATTCACAGAGATTCCCGATTAGGGATCGCCCAAATCCCACAGAACACGGGTTGGGAGTTTGAGAAGGGAAAAACAGCGTTTCTCCTCGGAGGCTCAGGCCGGTTCCCAAACGGAGAGAAGCCAGCGATGCTCCGCAAGCCAGCCTGGGAGCTGTGAGCGGTCATTGTCATCCTGTGGGAACCACGGTCTAACAGCTAAAGATGGGGTGCAGCTTCTTCCCTGTGTCCTGCTCTTACAACAAGGGGACCAGAGAGAACACATGTAGATAACAGGAAATTCAGTCTTTGAAAGAGAATTAGAATATGTAGCCAAGCTTCAACCAAGCCCCTGGAGGGCTGCTGTCTGGTAGGAAAACACGCCGAACGAAACGGCAGCCTCTAAACGTGCTTTGCATTTTTCTCACTTTGGACCACATCTTTTAAACAGAACTTTCATCGATCCATTAAACCATCTTCCATATGAATCGACACTCCTGAACCATAGTTTTCTAAAACACTAACTTCTGTTTTGGAAGAAGTGCCAAAAAAATATCAGATTTTAAAAAAAGAACTTGTTCTAGACAAGGGTATCAAAATGCTCCCCCTCCCTGACAAGGATGCAGAAATACATTTCCCCCTCGCCAAATCCAGTATTTTTATTGCTGGCTCACCCCTTTCACCTCCCCCCTCAGGCAGCAGCAATCCCTTTTCGGAGACTCGCAAACTAGCGGGCCAAAGCCGTCAGTGCCCCAATGCGGACTCAGCGAAGCCCCAGCAAAGGATGGGAAAGCGGTTACCTGGGGAAGAACACGACTGCTCAGAGCTCCTTCCCAGCTCGCCTCGCATAGGACCCGGTAGCGCAGGCTGTGCGGACGCCGGCTCCTCCCAGAGGCGGGCGGGGCCCCACTCCCTCCCGCCAGCATGACGATGCTGTCAGCTGCTCACCCGCCCGCACCCCAAACCCCGCGCACCTGCGCCCCGGGGCGCCGCACGCCCCCATACCTGCATCCCTGTGCGCCCCCGGTGAGCCCCTGCGCATCCCCGTGCCTCCAGCCCCGCGCACCTGCGGCCCCCGTGCACTCCCGCGCGCCCCCATTCCCCCAGTTCGCACACCTGCGTCCCCTCGCACACCTGCACCGCCCCACCAGCTCTTCCCGGCTTGGTCTCGCCTCCCCTTGGCCCTGGCCTTCCTCTTTCTCCTCCTCCTCCTGCCTGCTCTTCTATCTCGGACTCGCCAACTGCCTGCTGCAGCGCTGCTGCTCCCGCTTATATGGCGCCTGCTCGCCGCCAAAGAGATTTTAGGTGCCACCTACTGCATGCTTCTGGAATAGGTGGCCAGGACTGGAATTTTTCATTTCATTGAAAGACTACCACCAGATTCTTACGTTTTAAAGCGTTCAAGTGACCAACTATAATTATACTGCTCACAAAAATTAGGGGATACTTCAAAATGAATATGAAGCGATAGAATATCCCCCAATTTTGTGAGCAGAATAGTACTAACCGCATAAGCCTTTCTTTCAGTGTCCAGCTACTAAATTTAAAACCTAGTGATTTAGAAGGCAGATTAAACGGGGCCATGCCCAATTGCCAATCTCACAGTGTAGATCAACGCGGTTTTATTTGATGGATTCCTATGACAAAAACATCATTAGCAATCAATCTGGGGCTAGAATTACCTTTTCACTGCCTAGTTTCACATGATTGTTTCAAGGAAATAACCATGTTTATATTTGGAACATTGATAAACAATTTTGTCATAGTGTTGGTCAAAAACAGGTGAATCAGCAAGAAATAAGATTTACAACTAACAATTTTGTGCTGACATTTTAAAAATGCTTGATCCACAACTTAAACTACAGGTTGAGAAAGATTTATTCTCCCTATTATAACTTATTTTTAATACCACCAAATTTTCTAAGAGTATTAATATTTTCTTGATTTTAAATTTGATTTAGCCAGTAGAATCCCACTTACCTGTTCTAAAACTGTTTTTGAATTTCTGTATAATTTCAAACAGCATTAACCTTTGATAGTCATTTCTAAAGTAAATTTCTACCCTGTTGTTCATAGGAAATGTTTCTTTAAAATCTTAGTCAAGAATTATAATTATAATCCAGAAAATTTATTTTGCTCACTAGTTTGTCCTAATTCTGACCTTGAAACTATGGCCATTGGAATATGAAAAGAATACAGTTTTTCTTTTTCTTTCAGTAATTTAAGACTACTATCAGCAAATCTACCCCCATTTTGAAAAGCAGGAGCATTTTTCCATCCCCGTGGAGAAAACAGCTGTGTTAGGCTTGCTCGCTGGTTTACTGGCTGCAAGTACTTCGCACAATTAATGCCTAAGCACGTGGCAGGAAGTTACTGTGTGTCTCTATGAAAAGCTATGTGTGCTTTTCCTCCCAGATCACTTTCCTGCCACTGTGAGAGGCCGTGTTCCTGATCCCTTGATCTCCATGGCAAAAAGCAGGTTTTTCTTTGTTTATTTGCTTGCCTGAATTTCCTTTGTTTATTTCCTTTGTTTATTCATCTCTTCGGGCCTTCAATAAACAGGAATGGCCTGGTGTTTTCCAGCTCTGCAGTTTCTCTACCATCTGCCTGAATCCAGTGGGGACCTGCCTCGCCTCGGCCACCTGCATTGCAATCCCCCATCTCCTCTTCATTTCAAGTGAATGGATGGACATTGGGAAAGCTGTCCCAGAGGAGGGTCCAGATACACTGTGGGAGGTTCTGGGCACTACCTGCTGCCATCTCTGGAATCAGAAAGAACCATCCAGACTAAAAAATCAGAATGTTGTTTTCCGTGATGTTGGGAAAACGGCTGTGCTAGGCTTGCTCGCTTGCACTTTGCCTGATTAGTGCGTGAGCATGTGGCAGCGCCGCGTGTGTATAGCCTATGTCAGGCTACGGGTGCTCTCCCTGGGCATGGATTGCTTGTCCGCCACCTCGAGGGGCTGTTTTCCTGTTTGTTCACCTGCTGTTGCGAGGATCTAATAAATGGGATTTACACATGACATTGCACATGACAACCCAAAATGCAGGTTATCTGGTTAAATGACAAGATAGAGGTTGAGGACTAAACAGAGAAGGGTGAGAAGATGGAAAGAGCTAAGTAGCTGAAGGCAGAGTCCCTCTGGAGCTGATGAAGGGTGCCAGCCAGTTCAGGCTTTCAGATTAGGCATCATGCTAGAATCCTGCATGTTGCTACATATCATTACTATTTGTTCTAGCAAGTGAAGCACTGGCCCCAGAGACCCCCCTTTACACAGGAGCAACATGCTTATAATGGTCTCTCAGAAGCCCTGACTTTTCATTGGCCAGAGGAGCAGATTGCACCCAGACCACAGCCTCAGATGAGATTTAATGAGATCCCTGGGAGATGTCCAGGCCTGTTGGAGGTCAGAGCTGTAGGCCCCAGTGTCTTTCAAATTCTACCCTGTATGATCATCACCTGAAGGGGGATGAAACACAGCCAGTTGGGCCACAACCCACACTTGCTGTTTCAGCAGGGTGGAGGCAGTGGGCCCTACTTCGAACAAGTCCCTGGTCCAGCTGAGGCTGCTCGGAGTAGGTGCACACTGAGCTCTGCTGCCTAGGTGGTGCAGAGACTGATGGCTAGTGGTCATGTGCTCAGGGACGACAAACACGTGGTATTCCTCTATTATCTAAAGCAAACTGAAACTGGCTCGGCCAATCCAGTGTCCATCATTTCGAAGAAGTCCTTCTCATAACCTAACCCACGTGCCCCAAGGTCTTTCAGGGAGGCCATACTAGGAGACTCTTCAGTTGCATTCACACAGTGGTTTGGGGAGCCAGCAATTTCAGCAGGACCTGAAAATTTGTTAGAAATGCAAATTTCAGCCCACTCTGGACTTAATGAATCAAAAAACTCTAGGTGGGACCCAGCAATCTGTTTTTACCAAACAATCTAGGTAATGCCAATGATTCATAATAGAGATTAAAACCCACAGCACTAAAGTTTGTGTTTCTAAATATATTTTTAACAAATGCCATGTCAACATACATTCTTACAAATTAGTGAAAGGCTATATCATCTTGATAAAATGTGCTCAAGTGAGCAGTGAACCCCACCCGCAGATGCTTGTGGTCCTGCACCTTAGTACTTGTTTATTCAGTTACCCCTTTTAAGATGATCACAGCTGGGTGGGAGCAGAACTCCAGTGCCCAGAAGACATCCCACTTTCCGGCAGCCTTGTCAGCAGGCAGGATGTCCACCTCCAAGACTGGCCATGACCCTCTTCTTTCTGCCTCCATCCTCTCCCCCAGGGAGTCACTCCAGTCTAATCCCTAGGTGAGTCAAGCCCTCCAAATTAAAATCTTAACCCTGAAATGCAAGAAGCTTTTCACATCTACTTGGAGAAAAGAAAACCCAGGCCCAAGAATATAAGGGCTTCCCACAAAAGGGAGGAAGAAAATACAACATTTCTTTGGTATTTGTCCATGCCTCCAAATAAAGCTCTGCAGTTTGGCTGGCCCTTCAGAGATGCCCCGAGTGGAGAGCCAGCGCTGGGCCAGCCATTGCACATGTGCTGTTCCCCAGACCCTCTTTGAGAACGGCTCCCAGGACAGAAGTCCACTGGAAGCCTTCAGCAGCAACACTCCACCCCTGGGGCAATGAGGCTCAAGGCTGGAGAGAGCAGTGAGTGCAACTTAAGAATCCCAGAGGCAGGTCTCTTTGCAGAGAATAAAGGTTATGTGTTATTCCATTGGTTTTGATCCTGATTCTGCATTTTTAATCTTCCCTTCTGGCCTATCCAATCGTACTACATCCTTTTAAGTCTAAGAGGTTTTTCCTCTCCTCCCTCCCCTCCCTCAATGCCATGGGCACCCCAATAAGAATGGAGCATCATACTTTCCATTTGTCTTTAATCTTTTCATCTTACTGGGGCTACACAGATGCTAAAGCTGACATCTGTTTTCTGTAATCTGAGAGTTTTTTTATCCCTATTTTATCTAAGGTTGACCTAGTTCTCTTGCTCTACTAAAATATTAACAAACACAGACAGATGCTTATATCCATAACATGCAACTCCGTAAGCTCTTCCTGCCCTGCACATCCCTGGATCCAGCCTGTCAGACCCTGCCTTTCCTCCTTCCCAAAAATTCCCCTGAAATGCTGTACCTTATTCATCAGGTTCCTTTAAATCCTAAAATGCTGTGTCGGAGACTCTACCAGCCTTTGCTCTAATTAAAAGCAAATTCTTCTGTCATCCTCACTTCCCCTATCGTGTCTCATACAGACTTTCTTTTCATGACCCACCAACTCCTTGGACTCAATGCGTTGTCCTTTCTGAGAAACAACATCCCCTCTGACTGCAGAATTCTGCCCCCTTCTGTATTGGATCACCTTCCTTTCATCTTGCCATCTTCCGTCCTTTGGGTCTGGTGGTCTCCTTTCCACCTGAAATATTCACCCCACTTTCTGCTCTTTTACTCTCCTTGTTCCCAGTGCTTCTCCTCCTCTACCACATTCTACCCATTTCCACTGAAGGCTACATTCCACTTCCTTCCATCACGGCAAATTGCAGGAGTGCAGGACATCTAGATCCAGCCCTTCACACAGCCACACGTCCTCCCAGCGAGCCAGTTTCTCCCCTGGGCTCAAAATCATCTTCCTTCCAAGCACCAGTCTCTTCCACGTCACTTCTCCCTTTCTATCTGCACGATATATAGCAAACACAGGTTTTTCTGTCCCTCTCATTCTTGTCCTCTCTGAAGAATCAAAATTAAAAAAAAAAAATTACAAGGTATCATCAGAAAATGCTGAGCGTCTAAAGCAATCTCCTCTCATCTCTGCTGGTGGTCTCGGGTCTGTGCCCCACAGTGGCCAACAGAAGCAAAGCAGGGGCACCCTTGAGTGACATCCTGGAGTTTTTAGAATCCAGCCCGAACTTTTTTTGTTGGGTCTCAAGGTTTTCGTGGTTTGGCAGCTTGCTACATCTCCAATTTTATTCCTTGCCCTCTTCCCTCTGCTTGCAAGGGCCCGCTCAAGTAGCCTTCTTTCCACTTCCCTAAATGCACCAAGGCTTTCCGCCCACCATGGCTGCTGTCCATGTGTGTCCTTAGCTCTGTGAACTCCTCTAGCTGTGGGTATTCTACTAGCTTCTCCACCACAGATCTACTCCTAAGTGCATTGTCCACAGAGAGGCCTTCCTTAATCACCCTGTGTAATAGTTGTATCACATCTTGCTGTGAATCGACTTATATCTCCTCCAAAATGATATGTGAACACTATTCCCTGATAACGGAGACATGCGACCTTATTTGAATATACTGTTACTGCAGAAATAATTGGACAAGATAAGGTCATGTGAAAGTAGAGTGGGCCTTTACTTTAAAATGACTGGTATCCTTTTAAGAAGAGGAGAAGAGAGATGCACGAGAGAAGATGGTTATATGATGATGGAGTGACAGACGCACCTACACATCAAGGAATGCTGAGGATTACCAGCAAACATCAAAAGTTAGAAGAAGAGAAAAAGGGTTTTCCCTAAGCTTTCAGAGGGAGCCTGACGCTGACGACAGCTTGAAGCCTCCAGAACTGTATATTCGAGACTCGAGAATTCCAGATCTACACTCGAGACAACAGATTTCCTCTCACTTTCATCCCCTTACTTTGTGTACTTCGTGAAATTTTGTTATGGCAGCCCCAGCAAACTAACCCACCTCCCGTCAGCCAGCCCCTGCTTCTGCTTCCTTCGCTGTCTACACCACAGTTAGTCTCCGTCCTGTGTTTATCAGTCAGACAGTTGTCATGGTTTTGTTGTGAAAACGTCTCCCTTCTAATTGCTTTCTGATTATTTCTGGGACCTCTGTCTGTTACAGGAACGCGGATCTCAGTTAGGAAATCCCTGCTGTGCATCACAGGAAGGCCCCACAGAGGGAGGATCCCTTTTTTCCGATGTGGACGCCAAGGAATCCGCAGCGCTGGTGGGAGCGGATGTGCATTTTGGTCGCTGCATTGAAGCAACATTGGTCCGTTTGCCTTAAATTGGAATTTTCTAAGCTCGGGCAATTTTATATCCTAACCTCCTCTAGCAAGCGTATGCAAATCATTTTGGATGAGCGCTTGGCAGTCCACAGGGACTGCATAACTGCAGGGCCAACAAAAACCTCCTAGAAAATACCAGCAATTAGCTGCGATAGTTTGTATAATACATGTTTATATGTGCACACCTGGGCAGCTGCCACCTGTTTTACTCTAGTGAGTCTGTCAGATGTGAAATTCTTTTCTTCATTTAAAAAAAAATTAAATTTATTTGATTATTTTTTGGTTAACCCCACTAACATTAATTTGCTTCTCCTGTGTGCTCTGACTGGGAATTGAACCCAGAACTTTCACACATCAGGTGTACATTCTACCACTGAGCCAACCAGCCAGGGGACGATCACTGTCTTTCTTGATAGTCATTTTTACCACTATGTGAAACAGGACTTTCCTAGTAGGTATTCAAACACTATTTGTTGACTAATTGTTACTCCTTTGTGTAATTTGTGCTTGTGTGTATGCACACACTTAGGTATGCGATGGTGTAGGTGGCAGTCGTGCACTGGCCAGGGCAGAGTGGGGAGGACAGCTCCATCACACTCCTCACTCAAGGGTGGCGGCAGAGTGGGGGGGACAGCTCCACCATACCCCTCACTCCAGGGTGGCGGCAGAGTGGGGGGGACAGCCCCACCACACTCCTCACTCAAGGGCGGCCTGCCCAGTGCAGTCTGCTCACCGCCACCCAGCCTGCTTGTTGGTGGGGGAGCGGCATTGTCTTCAATGCTTTGTTCTTTGTGATTCACCTCCCCTGTGCAAATGGGTAAACAGATGAAAGGACAGGTTGGATGCTATAATCAGCCTGATGCTCTTTTCCATCAGCATTCCCCTCACATCAGAGTCAGCTCAGTGCACTGTTGAGGTTCTCTTATTTTGCATGATTGTTTTAATGATATGGATAATAGAAAGAAATATGACTTGCTAGAAGTCATATTGGAGTTTACCTATGAGTTATATGAATGTGTGGTATTTGTGTATAAGACCACTTTTTATTTTTTAAATGGACCTTATTTGTAAATTCATTTTACTCTCTCCCTTTCTCAGAAGCATTATTTATTTATTTACTTTTTTTTTTTTGCTTTGTAAGTTAATTCTATAGTTTTTCAACCTCTTCAACCATGCCTTAAGAGAGGTATACTTTCAATTCAAACATGCTGTATAAATTTTTAAAATATATATTGACGATAGCTAACATTCATTTACAATAAGCAGCTGTATTTAAACTACAGAGCATCGGGGAAATTTCAGAAGAGGCACCTGCAGGATTGATGCTCCGTCTGCGTTCACTGTGGTTTCACTCGTTCACCCAACCGCAAAAAATTCCAGCTGAACCTGTTACAGCTAAAAATGGGGGAAGAATGCTTCAGCTCACTAGTCATTGCTGCTGTCCCACTGAGGTCAGGCTGCTATTAACACAGGAGTAACAGGACAAAGGGATGATAAATGGCTGCCACCGCCTCCTGGTGCTCTCTCCCAGGGGTGGTCTCCACAAGTCTCTCGTCTTGCCTGCAGGAGAGCTTCCTAGAGAACAAAGACGCGACCCGGGATGCCAGCAGATATTTATTTAAATGTCACTTATATCTTGGGTAATGAGAACTGACAGAGTTCCATTTGAGATAATAAACCAATTTTTTTGCAAGAGGAGATGAAGTCATTAATTATTCAAGGACAATGACTTCTTCAACTTCATCTTCACAGACCACAGTTATCCTTTCACTGTTTAAATAGGAAAACAGGCTGCCCACGACATTCACAAGTACCTTCTTAAATAAGAAACCAGCTGTAGTTCAGCTCAGGGACTCTGAATTTCAGCATCTGTGATTCTCAACAGACTCTTCTAGGCACAAGGACTACGTATGGTCACAGCAGGATCCCTCCTCTCCCACTGTTGGGCTTGGGGTAGATGCACAGCCTGGGGCTCCAACAAGGTCTGCTGGGGTGGCAAACATCAGGGACAGGTGGACCCCTCAGATTTAGCAAAGGGAAGCTTCCCACCAGACAGGTCACAGACTGGCTTTCAAATATTCCCCTTAGAAAAATGTAGCTCGTGAGGGGAAGTCTTGAAATTGAACTTGGTCATAATTTACCTTGGGTTTTGCGGTATCCTCCCAAGATTGCTGAGAGCAGGGGGGAAAAGAGTCAGATGTATCATATTTTAAGAAGCCCCATGGAGAGGATACTGCCAATCTTTCAAAAGCAGGTGACATCAGGTATATTCTTTTTTCCCAGCTGGACCTGTCACTTACCTTCTCTGGGGCTTAATTTCCTGAAGAGTTATACTAGATGATTTCTATGTTCTCTTTTAGTTTGACAAGTAGAGTTTTGGGGTGTTTTTTTTTGTTCCAGAACAATGGACTTTTTTAATTGAAAGGAGGGGCAATTATATAAGCATAAAATACCAAGGTACGTTGTGGAGTATTGTAAAGTGGCCCTTCCTTGAGGGTTCACATCTTTCTCTGGTTTACCCTGAGGCCATCATGATCTCATCCCAATCCTTTTATTAAATTAAATATATCGAGGTGACAACAGAATTATGCACTTGAAACCTACACAAATTTAGGGATTTTAAATTTGTTTTAAACCTATTTATTAATTTTAGAAAGGGAGAGGAAGGGGGAGAGAGAGAGAGAGAAACAGCTATTTGTTGTTCCACTTACGCATTCATTAGTTGATTTTTGTATGCACTCTAGCCAGGGCTCAAACCCACAACCTTGGAGTATCTGGTGATGTTCCAACAAATTGAGCTACCTGGCCAGGGCCTGGGGTTTCTGAATGATGTAAAATACCAGCCTCCTTTTAATTCAGCATGTTAGAATTGACTGCATCTGCCTATACATTTTATTTTTCAAAAATCTTACTGTATTAGTCAGGTTTCTTTAGAGAGGGAACCAAGAAGTGTGTGCGCATGTGTTTACTACTATTATGGGCTACATAACCACACTTCTGTCAATGACAGAATGCCTACAATGGTTGGGAGCATTATCAACAAGGAATATCTTCACTTGAGAGAACTGGGTTTTTCCAAAATGGCGGCACCAATTCCCCAGTTGTTCCAGGCACATGGTGTACAGGCTGCTCCATACCTTCTGACACCTGGGTTCTCTGAGTTTTCATTTGTTTTCTGTCTGATGAGTGAGATGTGGTATCTAGTTATTTAAATGCTCGCTTCATTGAGTATCAGTGGGGCTGGGCATTTAAAAAATACATTTATTGGTCATTTGCTTTTCTTGTGAACTGATTTTAGATGATTGGCACATGATGTTTCTCTTGTTTGATTTTAAAGATTTCATATTTATATACTTTTTTAGGACCTAGAAACTGAAGTAGCTTTTGTTTTTATTTTATTATTAATTACAGTGACAGTCAATATTATTTCATATTGGTTTAAGTGTACAACAAAGTGGTTAGATAATCATATAATTTAGAAAGAGTCTCCCAATATTTCAAGTACCCACCTAGTACCAGATATAGTTATTACAATATTGTTGACTACATACCATATGCTATATTTTACACCCCCGTGAGTATTTTGTAACTACCACTTTGTACTTGTTAATACCTTCACCATTTTTACCTAGCTTCCCAAACTCCATTCCCTCTGGCAAGCATCAGTCTGTTCCCTGTGTCTATGAGTCAGTTTCAATTTTATTTATTTGTTTATTTTGTTCTTTAGATTCCACATATAAGTGATACTATGTGGTATTTGTCTTTCTCTGATTGACTTATCTCACTTAGCATAAAACCCTCTAGGTCCATTCAAGCTGTTGCAAACGGTAAGATTTCATTCCTTTTTATGGTTGCATAATATTTCATTGTATACATGTACCACAACTTTTTAAACCATTCATTGATTGATGGCCACTTGAGCTGCTCCCATATCTTGACTATTATGAATAATGCTGCAATGAACATAGAGGTGCATATATGCTTTTAATTTAGAGTGCTGGATTTTTTGGGGACCATAACCAGAAATAGATTTGCTGGGTCATATGGCATTTTTAATTTTTTCAGGAACCTTCACACTGTTTTACATGGTGGCAGTATCAATCTTCATTCACACCAACAAAGCACAAGGGTTTCTTTTTCTCCATATTCTTGCCAGTATTTGTTGTGTATTGGTTTAGTGATGATAGCCGTTCTGAAAGGTATGTGGAGATTTCTCATTGTCATTTTAATTTGCTTTCCTCTGATGATTAGTAACAATTAGAAATTTTTCATGTAACTATTGGCATGTGTATGTCCTCTTTGGAGCAATATCTACTTAGGTCTGTAAATTGTATTGTTTGGGTGTTTTCTGGTGTAGACTTACACAAGTTCTTTATAAATCTTAGACAGTAACCCCTTATCAGATGTATCAGTGAATATGTTCTCCCATTCAGATGGTTGTCTTTTCATTTTGTTGATGGTTTCCTTTGCTGTGCAAAATTTTTAGTTTGATTTAGTCCCATTTGTTTTTTGGGTTTTTTTGGTTTTGTTACCCTTGCCCAAAGAGATATAACAGAAAAAATATTGCTAAGAGAAATGTCAAAGTTTACTGTCTATTTTCTTCTACAAGTTTTATAGTTTTGAGTTTTACATTCAAGTTCTTAATCCATTTTGAGAGGTTTTTTTGTATATGGGGTAATAAAATGGTTTAGTTTTATTTTTCTTTTTGCATGTAAATGTCCAATTTTCCTAACACCATTTATTGAATAGATTGTCTTTACCCCATTGTGTATTCTTGCTTTCTTTGTCATATATTGACTATATAGACATGGAATTACTTCTGGGCTCTCTACTCTGTTCCATGTCATCTATGTGCCTGTTTTATGCCAGTATCATTCTGATTTGATTGCTATAGCCTTGTAATATACTTTAATATCAAGTGTGTGATACCACCAACTTTGTTCTTCTATCTCAAGATTACAGTGGCTATTTTTGGATCTTTTTTGATTCCATATGAATCTTTGGATTATTTGTTCTAGTTCTGTGCAAAATACCATCGGTATATTGATAGAGATTGCTTTGAATCTATAGATTGCTTTGGGTCATATGGACATTTAAGTGATCCTAATTCTTCCTATCCATGAGCAAAATATCTATATATGCTTCTGTTTATTTGTATCTTCTTCAACTTTTTTCTTCAATGTCTTATAATTTGCTGAGTACAGGTCTTTTATCCCCTTGGTTAAATTTATTTCTCAATATTTGTTTGGTGTAATTGTAAATGGGATTGTTTTCTTAGTTTCACTTTCTAATAGTTCCTTATTGAGCTACACAAATGCAATCAGTTTCTGAATATTAATTGTGTATCCTTCTATTTTGCTGAATTCACTTATTAATTGTACTTGTTTTGGGGTAGAATCTTTAGGCCTCTCTATTTATAATATCATGTCATCTGCAAATAATAACAGTTCTACTTTATTTTCTTTTCAATTTTGCCACCTTTTATTTCTTCTTCTCAATTGTTGTGACCAGAACTTCTAGTACTATGCTGAGTAGGAGTGGAGAAAGTGAACACCCCTGTCTTGTTCCTCATCTTAAGAAAAATGCTTTCAGTTTTTCCCTATTGAGAATAATTTTAGCTGTGGCTTTCTCATACACAGCCTTTATTATCTTATGCTTCTTCTATTCCTACTTTGCTAAGAGCTTTTATTGTAAATGGGTGCTGTATTTCATCAAATGCTTTTTCTGCATTTATTGATATGATACGATTTTTATCTTTCATTTTGTCTATGTGCTATATCATATTAATTAATTTGCGGATATTAAACCAATCTTGCCTCTCAGGAATAAATCCTACTTGATAATGATGTGTGATCTTTTTAATCTATTACTCAAATTGGTTTGTTAATATTGTGTTCATGATTTCTGCATCTACGTTCATCCGAGATATTGGCATATAATTTTCTTTCTCTGTAATGTCTTGGGCTTTAGAATCAGGATAATGCTGGCCTCGTAAGATGAGCTTGGGAGTTTTCAATTCTTTTGAATTTCTTGGAATAATTTTATAAGAATAGGTATTAGTTCTTTGAATGTTTGAAAAATTCACCTGTGAAGTCACCCAGTCCAGAACTAATGTTCTCTGGAATATTTTTGATTACTGCTTCAATTTTGTTCATTGTAATTGATCTGTCCAGATTTTTAAAATCAGATTCTTCCTGATTCAGTCTTGGAAGATCACATGTTCCCAATGTATCAATTTTGCCCTGATTGTCCAATTTGTTGGTATATCATTCATAGTATTTTTTTATTAGAGAAAGAGAGTCAGGAAGGGAGAAATGTGAGAAGCATCAACTCATAGTTGCTTCACATTAGCTGTTCATTGATTGCTTCTTATCTGTGCCTTGACCAGAGTGCTCTAGCTGAGCCAGAGACCCCTTGTTCAAGCCAGTGACATTGGGTTCAAGCTGGAGACCCGGGGATCATGTCGATGACCCCATCTGCAGCTGGCAACCCTGTGTTCAGGAGGGTGAGCCCACACTCAAGCCGGCTGGCAACCTCAGGGTTTCGAACCTGGAACGTCAATATTCCAGGTCAATGCTCATAGTATTTTTTAAAATAATTATTTGTATTCCTGTGGTGTCAGTTGTCACTTCCCTTTCATTTCTGACTTTATTTATTTGGGTTCTCGCTCTCTCTTTTATTTATTTATTTTTTGATGAGTCTGGTTAAAGGTTTATCAGCTAGTTTATTTTTTTCACATTCATATCTTATTAAGAATCATAAAATACATTTTATAATATAAACAAGAAAAACAAATTTAAATAAGTAAAATAAAATGAAAGTAGGTGACAGAATTTATTTTTCATAAATAAGATCATCAATTCCTTTAACAATTCAGAGGAGAAATGTAAAATATATATATGTAACATTTTATGACCATGCTTTATATGTTATAGCAAAATAAACAAAGTATTAGACTTTTAAAGAAATGCATTGCTTAATAGTGTTTCAAATAATTTTGTAATGGATTTCTATACACTGTCATATATGGACATGAAAGTTAAAAAGTCAAGAACTTTGGCAACACAGTATTAGTCTACAGCAGCTTGTAAAGTTTACTTTTTTATATGTGCTTATTACAGGAACAGAAAGAAACTAACATGCCCAGTATATTTGGGAAGTCTGTTAGCTATATGGCAAAAATAATGACCTTTAAAAGCCTATGTTTCACAAAAATGTGCACCACACAGCATCTATAGTAACTGAGCCAAGGTAGACCACCTGATTATTGTCTTCTAAATAAAATATCTAACCGCCAAATCTCACACAGTACCCCTGACATCCACACCGCCTGTCTGAAATGTCTAGCTTTAAACTAATATGCATTTGCTATTTGAAAAAACTCAACTACATGACTAAAAATGTTTCTGTAAAGCTCCTTGGAAATCTTTTCAGTACTCTAGTAACAAGATGTATCCAATTAAAGATCACAACCTAAAGGAAAAAGTACTGAGGCTAGAGAAAGAATGACCTCTAACTCCTGGAAGACCTCTCTACTTTGAGACCCACAGCGCCAAAACAACAACTGAAAATTTCTTACATCAAAAAAATAAATAAATAAAAATAAAATATTTTATTATGAATAATTAATTTCTTTGAAAATAATACTTTTAAATTAAGATTTAGCAAAACCAACTGTAATAAATTTTCTTCCATTCATTTATGAATGACAAAAGAGAAATCAGTTGAAGTTTTACACACAAAAGACATAAATACTGCATAATACATAGTGAATATTGGCACATACTTTTCGCTTTTAAAGCGTATCATGCAATCCCAGTACAGAGGGTCCTCTGGTTACAACAGTCTCAACATACGACATTTCCAGTTTATGATGCTCACTCCCATCAAAACTTTAAAAAATTGAGATATGTTTCAGCTTACACTGTCAGCGTTGTACTTACAGACTATGTGGCGAACTAGTTCCAGGCTAGCCTGGAACAATTCTTTAAGAAGGCAGAGGGGCCTGCAACAGATGTTGTACCCTCTACATCAGCTACTTCTCGAGATGAAACACCTGTAGTACAGATAGAATCATCTCCAGCATCTCCTGCATGTTCCTTAGGCAACCCTGATTCACCTGACCCAGTATCTCCAGAACCTTCTGCAGGTTCTCCTGCCTCTCCAGCTTCCCCCTTCCAATAAGTCACTCTCTTCCACCTTGCAATGCCCCTTCCAGTGTGCAAGCCAACAGCAGGAATAAAGGTAAGGACTTTTTTTATACTCATATTTTGGTCATTTTTCTGTTACTGCAGTACAGTGTGTAGTACAGTATATTTATATCATTTTCTTTTTCCTGTGGCTTAATTGTGTTTTTATGTTTTAGATTATGATTTAACAACTGTGTTAGGATAGGTAAGTGACTTAGGCTAGGGTGAGTTTGGACTTACTTATACCAAAATTCGGGTTATGTCACTGCTGTAGGAACAGAACTGTGTTGTAACTCGAGGACCCTCTGTATTGGGAGCTCTTAAGATACATTGATCACATAGCTCGAAAAAACTTTTAAATGTCATGGAAACTATTCACAGTTTAGGGGTCTTCTAGAGGTTTGTAGCAGAACTTGACTGATCTTTTTGCATCCAATGTTCCACTCTTCCTTGGTATGTGCAGACAGCCAGTGTAGGGACTTACTCTGTGTCACTGTGCACTGGCTGACAAGTCTCCCAGTCATCTCTTTGTGGTTGGACAGTACTGTAATTAATTTCAAAGTGTTGCATCTTGCACAGAATTTTCTGTTGGCTGCTTCTACCTGACAACTGATACAATTGGTCAGACTGATTCTTCCGATGAGAATCTGTCATTTCCCTTCATCTGGAAGAGCCCCAAAAGAGCTAGTTTCTAGAGAGAATACACCATCCTTAATGCCAGGCACTGAAACCACTAAGATCTTCAATTATGGTTCGAAAAACTCATCCTTTAACACTTGAAATCACTTGACATTTTCTTTTTAAATAAATACAACCTTCTGAAGTAGATTTTAAAAAACAAAAAACAAAACAGGCACCTTGTCCGGGCAAATTTAGTGTTTCTTACTGAAGACATTGGCAGAATGTAAGGTACAACAAGGATGAAGTTGCTGGTACACACAGCATTGAGACCGCCCAGACTGATCATAACAGAAGGATGAAGGGTGTTTTGTTGTGGTTAGAGATATGAGAAGTTGCTTTGGACTAGTAGGCTTGGATTTATATGCTTTTTCATTCTTATCAGGCACTGAGGAATCTTTCCTTTGCATCAGGGTGTCAACTTCAGTATTTACTTCTGAGTCATTGGATGCATCTTGCCGAGTACACATAGGAGGAGAATGCCAGAGCATTACCATTAAGAGAATGTGAAGTGCTTGCTAATGGTGTGGCTACCATATGTTCAGTTTCTACTTTCAGTATAATTAAGAAATAGTAATTTGCCGCATCTGGTTTCTGAACTGCGCTGCAGACAAAACCTACTTTCAAAGGCAAGCAGGTTCCTAACAGAGTAATCCTTTGGATACAACAAATTCATTTTGCAATGCAGGTCCAGCCTTACTCTTCCTCTGAGGCTCTCTGTTATTCCGTTTTTCAGCTCATCAATCACAAGTGTTCTCTCCTCGGTTGTGATAACAAGTCTTTTTGTTTCAGCTTCTTCTGGAGACACTTGTTCATGCTCCTCATTTGCACAGCCACTCAGAGCCTGCCCAGCTTGACAGGTCACGGTCTGTTCCAGATGGATTTCATCTCTGAGTCCCTGCATTTTCTGCTTGATATTAACTTGACAAGGAAAGACATTCTTTTCTTCAGCATTCTTTTTTTCCCTTCAATTTTGAATATCTTTCTTCTGAACACTCACTTGCTTTATTGAAAGATGGTCTATTTCTTTGATTATCTGAGATCAATATGCACCAATGCTGTAAGGAAGATCACAATGTTCAGGTCAAACGCTATCACCAGTCTCAGACCAAGACATGGGTTTTTTGGAATTTTCCTGGTGTTAGACTTTCACCACTTATGCAACTGTCTTTTAATTCCAAGCTAGGTGAGAAAACTAAACTCTCTGGACTTATCACACCAACTGTGCTAATAGAGCAGAACAAACACATGGAAGAGGTACCCTGTGCATATCTGCCTGGTCCTCATTGCTCTCAGCTTCAACTTGATCCATCTCTTTTTGTCTCTGCCACATCTCGTTCACCTTCCTCTAGGACCGTGATGGCGAACCTTTTTATAAAAACCGCCCACTTTTGCAGTGCTGGTCAACCTGGTCCCTCTCACCCGCTAGTGGGCTTCCAGTTTTCATGGTGGGCCAATCCCGGAGCCATTTGGTTGCACTAGTGGGTGGGAGGGACCAAGTTGACCAGCACTGCAAAAGTGGGCGGGTTTTTATAAAAAGGTTCGCCATCACAGCTCTAGGACATCTCTGAAGATGTCATTAATTACTTTTGAACTATTAATATCATCATCATCATCCACACTCATATCAATTTCACGTACCACTTCTGTCTTCTGCTCAACCTTTAGGTCTGATGTTACTTTGAAAAACATTTTCCTCTTCTGAAAACAATGTTATTTTCATAGGTCTGTACTTCCTCATTTCACATTTAGTGAAACCTATGGGTTCTGTAGTGGGAGGTTTTGCTGGTGTCTGATTTTTCTGCCACCTTTTCCTTTTCTGTTCCTGGAAGTGATGGGCTATTTGAAACAAACTGATTTTTTTTTCCCCCAGGGGAGAATTCTGACAGTGAATTTACTGTTATGTTTCTAGTTGTTTTTTTGTTGTTTTATTTTTATTTATTTTTTTTAAATGAGCTTGCATCTTTCTATCTGAAGTGGGTCTTTTGTAGACAGTATATATATGGGTCTTGTTTTCTTATCCATTCAGCTGCCCTATGCCTGTTGAATAGCATATTTAATACATTTACATTTTAAATGATTATTTAAAGGTACATAGTTATTGCCATTTGACTCTTTTGTTAAAGATTTTATTTATTATTTTGGAGAGAAGAGAGAGAGAGAGAGAGAGAGAAGGGGGAGGGGGAAGAGCAGGAAGCATCAATGCGTAGTAGTTGCTTCTCGTATGTGTCTTCACTGGACAAGCCCAGGGTTTTGGCTGTCTTCCTATTTTCATTATGTTTTTAACAAACAAATTTTAAAATTTAATGTAATTTAATTAATCTTTTCCTTTATTTCTGTCTTTTTAATAAAATGCTACATTATTCTGCCATTCTTCTGTATTTTCTTGTGAGCAATTGCAAATTTTGCATTCCCTATTTTAGAGGGAAACCCCTATGGAACTTATTCTTATACATATTTATGGAGTGTCGTTTGGGATCCAAATGCACTTTTTCTTAGGCTAATAAACAATTGCTCTGGTTCTATTTTTTTATTTCTAGAGCCACCTCTTTTATTTATCAAGTTTTCATGTAGGTTTGTGGGACTATTTTGTGAGTATATATTTTGTTTCAGGCAAAATTGCTATTTCCTAAACCAAAATCTCACTTTACTAATATAATACTATATTGTTAATTAACATCATATTACTTTATTAACTAATATTAACATAATTCCTAATAGCTAGCAGGGAATAGACACCCTTGTATTTTTTATTTTTCCCCAAACTGGGCACTTCCAAGCTCTTTGTTTTTCCTTATCAATCTCAAAACTTCTCTTTTCTGCCCATAGAGCTGTCAGGACTTTGTAGATTTAGATTAACTTTACAGTTGATGTTTTTGGAAAAACCAGCTTCTGATAGTCTTTCTACCTTTGAATAAAATATATTTGTTGCTCAAATGATTTAGATCTCTTGAAGTGTCTTTGCAATAAAATGTAACAATATTTTCTGTAGAAGTTTCTAATTGCTATTATAATTGGCAACTTCTTTTAAATTAAATTCTAGACAGTTGCTTATATATAGGAGTACATTCAGTCAATATTTACTGATTTTCTTATTCAGACAATTTGTTAATCTCTCCTTTAATTCAGATATTATGTCTGCAGATTCTTTTTTTTTTTTTTTTTTTTTTTTTTTCTGAAGTTGGAAACGGGGAGGCAGTCAGACAGACTCCTGCATGCGCCCGACTGGGATCCACCCAGCATGCCCACCAGGGTGCGATGCTCTGCCCATCTGGAGTGTTGCTCTGTTGCAACCAGAGCCATTCTAGCGCCTGAGGCAGAGGCCACAGAGCCATCCTCAGTGCCTGGGCCAACTTTGCTCCAATGGAGCCTTGGCTGCGGGAGGGGAAGAGAGAGACAGAGAGAAAGCAGAGGGGGAGGGGTGGAGAAGCAGATGGGCGCTTCTCCTGTGTGCCCTGGCCAGGAATCGAACCCAGGACTCCTGCACGCCAGGCCAACGCTCTACCACTGAGCCAACCAGCCAGGGTGTCTGCAGATTCTTTTGACTTTTCTATGTAGTCTTCATGTTTATAAGTAAATATGATTTTGTTTAATTTTCTCTCATTTACTTATTTGTCTTTTCTGGCTAAGAATTTCAATACATTAGTTTAGCATATTAATATAACAGAGATGATATTATTTTAATTTTATTTTGTTTAGATAACATAACTATGCATGTCTTAAATTATTTTAAATTCATTGAGACTTAATGATCCAAACCACAGTTTATCTTGTTGCACATTCTACTTGATTAAAATGAGTTATTTGAATAAAATATTCTAGAATTTTTTAATTATGTTGTGATAGTGTTGCAGGTTTTCCTACATTTACTAATTATATGTCCAATTATTCTATGAATTATTGATAAGTAGATGATGAAATCTCTGTCTATAATTGTGGATTTATCTATTCTCATTTTAGTTGAATTAATTATTGTTCATATCTTTTGAAGCTTAAGATTGTTACACCCTCTTGAAGAACTGACACCTAAATCATTATTAATTGACCTTCTCCATTTATGATGACATTTTGGTCTCAAATCTATTATTATATTAATATAGCTAATATTATTATTATATATTATATTAATATAACTTTTTTTAATAATTTTATTTTTTTAATGGGGCAACATCAATAAATCAGGATACATATATTCAAAGATAACATATCCAGGTTATCTTGTCATTCAATTATGTTGCATACCCATCACCCAAAGTCAGATTGTCCTCTGTCACCTTCTATCTAGTTTTCTTTGTGCCCCTCCCCCTCCCCCTTTCCCTCACCCTCTCCCCCCTCCCCCCATAACCACCACACTCTTATCAATGTCTCTTAGTCTCACTTTTATGTCCCACCTATGTATGGAATAATGCAGTTCCTGGTTTTTTCTGATTTACTTATTTCACTTTGTATAATGTTATCAAGATTCCACCATTTTGCTGTAAATGATCCGATGTCATCATTTCTTATGGCTGAGTAGTATTTCATAGTATATATGTGCCACATCTTCTTTATCCAGTCATTTATTGACGGGCTTTTTGGTTGTTTCCATGTCCTGGCCATTGTGAACAATGCTGCAATGAATATGGGACTACATGGGGCTTTATGTATCAATTTTCTTGAGTTTTGGGAGTATATACCCAGTAGAGGGATTGCTGGGTCATAAGGTAGTTCTATTTTCAGTTTTTTGAGGAACCACCATACTTTCTTTCATAATGGTTGTACTACTTTACATTCCCACCAACAGTGTATGAGGGTTCCTTTTTCTCCACAGCCCCTCCAACATTTGCTATTACCTATCTAATTAATAATAGCTAATCTAACAGGTGTGAGGTGGTATCTCATTGCAGTTTTGATTTGCATTTCTCTAATAACTGAAGAAGATGAGCATCTTTTCATATATCTGTTGGCCATTTGTATTTCTTCCAGGGAGAAGTGTCTGTTCATGTCCTCTTCCCATTTTTTTTATTGGATTGTTTGGTTGTTGTTGAGTTTTATGAGTTCTTTGTATATTTAAGATATTAGGCCCTTATCTGAGCTGTTGTTCAAAAATAACATTTCCCATTTAGTTGGCTGTCTGTTTATTTTGTTATCAGTTTCTCTTGCTGAGCAAAAACTTCTTAGTCTGATGTAGTCCCATTCATTAATTTTTGCCTTCACTTCTCTTGCCTTTGGAGTCAAATTCATAAAATGCTCTTTAAAACCCAGGTCCATGAGTTTAGTACCTATGTTTTCTTCTATGTACTTTATTGTTTCAGGTCTTATGTTTAGATCTTTGATCCATTTTGAGTTAATTTTAGTACAGGGGGACAGACTGTAGTCCAGTTTCATACTTATGCATGTGGCTTTCCAGTTTTTCCAGCACTATTTATTGAAGAGGCTTTCTTTTCTCCATTGTGTGTTGTTGGCCCCTTTATCAAAAATTATTTGACTATATATATGTGGTTTTATTTCTGGGTTTTCTATTCTATTCCATTGGTCTGTCTATTTTTCTGCCAATACCATGCTGTTTTGATTGTCGTGGCCCTATAATAGAGTTTGAAGTCAGGTATTGTAATGCCCCCAGCTTCATTCTCTTTCTTTAGGATTGCTTTGGCTATTCAGGGTTTTTTATAGTTCCATATAAATCTGACAAGTTTTTGCTCCATTTCTTTTAAAAATGTCATTGGAATTTTGATGGGAATTGCATTAAATTTGTATATTGCTTTGGGTAATATGGCCATCTTGATTATATTTATTCTTCCTAACCAAGAACAAGGAATATTCTTCAATTTCATTATATCTTTTTCAATTTACCTTAACATATGTTTATAGTTTTCATTATATAAGTCCTTTACATTCTTTGTTATGTTTATTCCTAAGTATTTTATTTTTTTTGTTGCAATCGTGAAGGGGATTATTCTTTTGAGTTCGTTCTCAAATGTTTCATTGTTGGCATATAGAAAGGCTGTTGACTTCTGTATGTTAATTTTGTATCCTGCAACCTTACTGTATTGGTTTATTGTTTCTAGTAGTCTTTTTGTGGATTCTTTGGGGTTTTCGATGTATAGGATCATATCATCTGCAAAAAGTGATACCTTTACTTCTTCTTTTCTGATATGGATGCCTTTTATTTTTTTGTCTTGTCTGATTGCTCTGGCTAGAACCTCTAGTACCACATTAAATAAAAGTGGAGAGAGTGGAAAACCCTGTCTTGTTCCTGATTTAAGAGGGAAAGCCTTCAGTTTTGTGCCATTTAATATGATGTTAGCTGATGGTTTATCATATATGGCCTTTATCATGTTGAGATATTTTTCTTCTATACCCATTTTGTTGAGAGTCTTAAACATAAAATTGTGTTGTATTTTATCAAAAGTCTTTTCTGCGTATATTGATAAGATCATGTGGTTTTTGTTCTTTGTTTTGTTGATATGGTGTATTACATTAACCGTTTTACATATGTTGAACCATCCTTGAGATTCTGGGATGAATCCCACTTGATCATGATGTATTATTTTTTTAATATGTTGTTGTATTCAATTTGCCAGTATTTTGTTTAGTATTTTAGCATCTGTATTTATTAGAGATATTGGTCTGTAGTTTTCTTTTTTGTGCCATCCTTGCCTGGTTTGATATGAGGGTTATGTTGGCCTCATAAAATGTGTTTGGAAGTATTGCTTCTTCTTCAATTTTTTGGAAGACTTTCAGTCGAATAGGAACCAAGTCTTCTTTGAATGTTTGATAAAATTTGCTGGTATAGCCATCTGGGCCTGTAATTTTATTTTTGGGGAGGTTTTTAATGGTTTTTTCTATTTCTTCTCTACTGATAGGTCTGTTTAGGCTTTCTGCTTCTTCTTGACTCACTCTAGGAAGGTTGTATTGTTCTAGGAATTTATCCATTTCTTCTAGGTTGTTGAATTTAGTGGCATAAAGTTTTTCATAGTATTCTACAATAATTCTTTGTATATCTATGGTGTCCGTGGTGATTTCACCTGTTTCATTTTGGATTTTGTTTATATGAGTTCTTTCTCTTTTTTCCTTGGTAATTCTTGCCAAGGGTTGTCAATTTTGTTGATCTTTTTAAAGAACCAGCTCCTTGTTCTATTAATTTTTTCTATAGTTTTTCTGTTCTCTATTTCATTTATTTCTGCTCTAATTTTTATTATTTCCTTTCTTCGGCTGGTTTTGGGTTGTCTTTGTTCTTCTTTTTCTAGTTCCTTAAGGTGTGAAGTTAAGTGGTTCACTTGGGCTCTCTCTTGTTTGTTCATATATGCCTGAAGTGATATGAACTTCCCTTTTATCACTGCTTTTGCTGCATCCCATACGTTCTGATATGTTGTATTGTCATTTTCATTTGTCTATATATATCTTTTGATCTCTGCGCTTATTTCTTCTTTGACCCATTCATTTTTTAAAAGTATGTTGTTTAGTTTCCACATTTTTGTGGGACTTTTTTCCTCTTTTTTGCAGTTGAATTCTAGTTTCAAAGCTTTATGATCAGAAAATATGCTTGGTAAAACTTTGATTTTTCTGAATTTGCTGATGTTGTTTTTGTGGCCCAACATATGGTCAATTCTTGAGAATGATCCATGTACACTGGAGAAAAATGTATACTCAGTCACTTTGGGATGAAATGTCCTGTAGATGTCTATCATATCCAGGTGCTCTAGTGTTTTGTTTAAGGCCACTATATCTTTGTTGATTCTCTGTTTGGATGACTGATCTAGAGCCATCAGCGGTGTATTGAGGTCTCCAAATATGATTGTATTTTTGTCAGTTTTTGTTTTAAGGTCAATAAGTAGCTGTCTTATGTATTTTGGTGCTCCTTGGTTTGGTGCATATATATTAAGAATTGTTATGTCTTCTTGATTCGGTGTCCCCTTAGCCATTATGAAATGGCCATTTTTGTCTCTGAGTACTTTTGCTGTCTTGTAGTCAGTATTATCAGATATGAGTATTGCTATGCCTGCTTTTTTTTTTGGATGTTATTTGCTTGGAGTATTGTTTTCCAGCCTTTCACTTTGAATTTGTTTTTATCCTTGTTGCTTAGATGAGTTTCTTGTAGGCAGAATACAGTTGGATTTTTTTTTAATCCATTCTGCTACTCTGTGCTTTTTTATTGGCAAGTTTAATCCATTTACATTTAGTGTAATTATTGACACTTGTGAGTTCCCTATTGCCATTTTATATCTTGCTTTCTGTTAGTTTTGTGTCTTGTTTGATTCTTCTCTTTCGTTTTTCTATCTTTTGTTTTGATTTGGTTGTATTCCATACATCTTTCCTCTGTTGCTATCTTTTTTAAATCATGTGCTTCTATGGTGGTTTTTTCAATGGTGGTTACCTTTAAGTAATGAAAAGGGTTCCTACCCTGTTCATTGTAGTGCACTATTTTGTGAGTACTTTTGCACTCCATCATCCTTTGCTACTGTTAATCTCCATCCTCTCCCCACTTTCTTTTTGTTGTTTTCACAGTTTAAATTTGGTTTTATTGTGTTCTTCTTGGAGCTTTTACTTGTGGCTTTGTTTTTTTGTTCTTTGTATCTGATTGGAGAACCCCCTTTAGTAATTCCTGGAGTGGGAGTTTTCTGATAATAAATTCCCTCATCTTTTCTGTATCTGTGAATGTTTTTATTTCTCCTTCATATTTGAAGGATAGCTTTGATGGGTATAGTATTCGTGGCTGAAAGTTCCTCTCTTTCAGGACTTTAAATATTGGGGTCCACTCTCTTCTAGCTTGTAGAGTTTCTGTAGAGAAATTGGATGATAATCTAATGGGCCTTCCTTTATATGTTTTATTCTTCTTTTCCGTGGCTGCCTTGAGAATTTTTTCTTTGCCATTGGTTTGTGCCAATTTCATTATGATGTGCCTTGGAGTAGGTTTGTTGGGGTTAAGAAAACTTGGTGTTCTGTTTGTTTCTTGAAGTTGAGGCTTTAGTTCTTTCCACAGGCTTGGGAAGTTCTCATCTATTATTTGAGTATGTTCTCCATTCCATTTTCTCTCTCTTCTCCCTCTGATATACCTATTATTCTTATGTTATTCTTTTTGATGGAGTCAGATAATTCCTGTAGGGCTATCTGATTTTTTTTTAATTTTTGAGTCTCTTTCTTCTTCTCTCTGTTGTGCCTCAAGTTGCTTGTCTTCTATTTCACTAATCCTACCTTCTATCTGGCCTGTTCTATTAGCTAAGCTTGTTACCACGTTTTTCAGCTCATGAATTGAGTTTTTCATCTGTGTTTGATTTGTTTTTATAGTTTCAATTTCCTTGGAAATATATTCTTTGTGTTCATTGAGTTGTTTTCTGAGCTCTCTAAATTGCCTTTATGTGTTTTTTTGTATATCTCTGAGTATTTTTAGGATTTCTGTTTTAAATTTTCAGTCGTTTAACTCCAAGTTTTCCAATATATTAATTTTTTTCTCCATAGATTTTTCCTCATCTATCTGTGTTACCTCTCTCTCTTTTGTATCCTTGATATTCAATTTTCTCCTCCTTAGTGGCATCTGAGGGTGGTTTTGTTTATAGTATTAATGAGATTTAATTAAGAATAAAAAAAATAAAAAATCAAAAAGAGTTGTTTTTTAAAAAAAATTAATAATTAAATAAAGAAAAATAAAATAAAGTAAAAATTTAAAAAAAGGAAATTATTCCCCCCCTCCTTTTTTCCTTTCCTTTCCTCTCCCCTCTTTCTTGAGAAAATCTTGTGGTGAACTGTGAGTTATATTGTACTAAAGAGAACAAACAATGCCTGTAATGGAGGGCCTGAATTGGGGAGAAGTAATAAAGGGGCAAAAAAAAAAAAAGAAAAGAAAAGAAAAAAAGAAAAAAAAGGGGGGGTATGGACCCACAAAAAGCAAATAAGGAAAATATTTGGGTCAAAAATAAAATGATTTGGTTTCAGGTGTTGGTTGACTAAGAGTTATGATAAGAGGAATAAGAGGGAAACAGGAAAATGGGGGACAAATTAAAAAATTACTATTGTATTTAGTGGTACAAGAACTAGATAAAATGGAGAGCCAGGGATGGGAGCACTGCTAGTGAGTTAAAAAGGTGAAGTAAAACCCCCCCAAAATGCCACAAACATAAGTTTGAGTCCCAGATAAGATAATTTGTTCGTTATTAAGGTTTGAATAAGAGGAGACATAAAGGAGAAAGGAAGAAACTAATATAGAGGGAGAAAAGAAAGAGAGAGAGAAAAGAAAGAGGGAACCACCAAAAGAAGAAAAAAAAGAGGAGAGAAAGAGAGAGAGAGAGAGAGAGAGAGAGAGAGTTAAGGGTTTTGGAGTGCAACCCTCATAGAGAGAAAGGAAGAGGAAAGAAAAGATAATGGGAGATGTAACACTTATGGGTAGTGTAGTTCAAGGAGAGGAGAGAGTAAGACCGGCAGAGAGTTAACCGACCAAATTGGAGGAGGAAAAAAAAATCAAGAATGAAGATAAGGGCCTGACCTGTGGTGGCGCAGTGGATAAAGCGTCGACCTGGAAATGCTGAGGTCGCCGGTTCGAAACCCTGGGCTTGCTTGGTCAAGGCACATATGGGAGTTGATGCTTCCAGCTCCTCCCCCCTTCTCTCTCTCTGTCTCTCCTCTCTCTGTCTCTCTTTCTCTCCTCTCTAAAATGAATAAATAAAAAAATTAAAAAAAAAAAGAATGAAGATAAGAGAAACAAAAGAACAAATATAATAAAATGGGATAGGTTATAAAGTGTGCGGATTATTCTTGATTTTGAGAGGTTATCTTCTTGCTTTTTCTTTTCTCTCCCTCTTCCTGGTTGGTGACTGTGTACCCCAGGTTCTGCCCCTTTGGCATGCTGAGGTAGAAGTTTGCAGTTGATAAGTCTCTATGGCGATGTCATGTATTGTGCTTCAGTCTCATTGGCAGTCGAGGCTCATTAGCATTTATAGGCTCTGACAATGAGAGAGTCCGTGTTCCTGGAGCCTCTCTCCTAGTCTTTCCTTCCTCAATTAGTAGCCTGATAATCCAGCTATGGGGTTGCTGCTGCCTCTGCCTGGATAGTAAGAGGCTCAAAAAGCTGGCAACTCCCCACTCTATTCCCACTCAGCACAGGGCTCTGGGTAAGGCTCAGTCAGTCAGAGCTGCTAGCATAATCAGGCAGGGCTTCCGCCCACTCAAAGACCTCTGGCTCTGCCACTCTGTCTGATAACACGAGCAGGCGCCCACTCCCGGGGCACTTGGAGGAAACTCTCGCTCACTATCTGTGCGCAAACCAGGATATCAGGCCGGCAGTCTCACACTCTGAGTGAAACCCCCGCCCGCAAGGAAAAGTTCCAGCGTTGGAGTTGGCTCTCGCTCCTCACTGTGAACGGCTTTTTCAGGGCACTGGGGTGGCCTGGAGATTCTGCTTTTGGCCCACACAAAGGCCCCTGACTCTGCCCCTCTGTGGGATAACACAGGCGCCCACTGCCGAGGCACTCAGAGGAATCTCTCGCTCACTATCTGCATGCACAGACCAGAATATCAGGCCGGCCGCCACACCCTCTGAGTGAAACCCCTGCCCGCTCGGAAAAGATCCAGCGTTGGAATTGGCTCTCACTCTCTCCCCATGCACGGCTTTTTCAGGGCGCTGGGGTGGCCTGGAGATTCCGCTTTTGGCCCACACAAAGGCCTCTGACTCTGCCTCTCTGTGGGGTAACACGGGCGCCCATTCCCGGGGATTTCAAAAGAATCTCTCGCCCACTATCTGCACGTGCGGACCAGGAGATTGGGGAAAATGGCTGCCCCACTTGTCTTTCTTTGTCTGGGTTTGGCGCAAATGTTAGCTTGTATTGCCTGGGTTGCCACAGGCACAGTTTTTCCTCGGCTTGAATCTCCGTGCCACAGACTGGTTCAGCCGTTTGTGCCGCAGCCTGGATCTATTCACCCCCTTTGCCTGCCTTAATTTCTATACTCTCAGTTCCCAGTGAAAGCAGCCCTATTTAGGTTAGTGAGGAAGGTGGAGCGTTTCTTACTCCCTATTTCCTTCGGGGTTTGATTATATATTTAGCGAGTTTTTCACTCAACCATACCTTCGAGTGTATTGCGAAACATCTGGAGGCTCCAAGGATAGGTTTTTCTGTTTCTCGTTGAAGATCTTGTTGAGTTTTGGGGGAGATTTATCGGTATCACTTCCTACCACACCATTACTCTGACGTCATCTTATTAATATAACTTTTAAAATCAATGCTAACTATATCTTTCTACAAAGAATATATACACATATATTTATAATGTAATTATGTATTAAAATAATATAAAGTTGACTATAGCTTCATATATGTATAATTATATTTAAAGTCTATCTCTGAGCAAAAATATTTTATTTAGTTTGATAAGTAAGTTTTTAGATTGATTTTAGTATATCAATTTTAATAAAAAGCAAATACAGTAATTTTTATAGCTATTTCTTCTTTAACCATTCACACATACATTCACATATATTTATTTTGACTTTTAAACTGAGAAACATGCATAGATATCCTAAAATAGTCAAGAAAGGAGGTGAAAGAAATTAAAATGTTAAAGCGTGTTGCCCCGGGCTGTAGGGTCTGGAGTGTCTCCCTCGTTGCCCTGTTGTTCTGCCATCAAAGGCAGGTTGCTACCTGGTGCCCGTGGAAGCCATTGGGAGATTGCTGGAAAAAGTTCTGAATTCAATGTGATTATCAGCAATTGATGCCTTTTTTGTCTTCACACCATTCTGAATGTAACTTCTCATTAGTGGAGGATGTCTTCTCAGGTGCTAGACCTGAGGGGCACCAGGCCCGGCCACTTAGGGAGGGCTGGTTTCTGACACAGGGGCTCTCAGTTCCTAAGCGCACACATGGGAGGAGGTTCCCCGGAGAGACAGTGCTTTCTCTAAAGACAGAGCTTGTGTAGAGAAGTTCAGGAGGCAGCAGCTGGAATTCTGCTTCAAGACCCTGCACTAAGCAGAGAGGAATGGAAGATGCAAGTGCTGAATTACTGGGAAAGACTAAGGCTGCAAAGGCAGAATAAAAGATTGCCTTTGGTCTAGTAATGGAGTACAATGTCAGCATGAGTTCTCCAGTGTGACCCAAGCAAAGAGGCAACAAGGATGGGGGAGCTGTGGCACCCTCTTTACTTTGGGATCCTCGTCCAAGGCCCACAGCCCAGCCTGGAGGGCCAGTGGGTCAGCACAGGAGCTTGCTGTGGCAGTGGGTGTAGGAGCAGCCAAGTGGAAGGAAGCCTTTCCTGCTCCCTGCTGTCTCCTTAATTCCACGCTCCAGCAGCTCCACAACTTCCCGTGTCCCAGGCCCAGCTGGGACCTGGGCCCCTTGTGGTTGAGATGTGACCTTACCTCATCTGTCCACCTGCTGTGAGCATAACTCTACTGGGCTCAGTAGGTTCTGGTAGGCCCTCTGGTCATACAGAGTTATTCATTTGTAGAGAACTTTCTTGTACCATTCAGGGTTTATGTATAAAGGTAGTTTCAAGTCAAGAAGGAATGTGGGCAAGTTCTGTTTCTGAAGCTATCAAGCTCTCTTTACTGCCAGGAAAGCTTTGATGGATCAGAGAACACACACATGTAAACGTCTGCTGTGTCACCTCCCTGTCTGATGTGCTTGATATCTGTTGATTCATTTACTCCTCACAAAAAAAAAAAAAAAAAAAAAAAAACAACTTGAGCAAGTATAATTTTTCCTGCATTTAAAAGGTTGATTGTGGTAATTATGGCAGGGAGTGGGGTCGGGGAGGTGTATGAGGGTAAAGGGGGATAGATAATGGTGACAGAAGGAGACGTGACTCGGGGTGGTCAGTGCACAGTGCAGCGTACAGATGGTGTGTCATAGAATAGTATACCTGACACCTATATAACTTTATTAACCAGTGTCACCCCAATCCAATTAAAAAACAAAGTAATTATTATTATTATTATTATTTTTAGAGCGAGAGAGAGGGACAGACAGGAACAAACAGACAGGGAGAGAGATGAGCAGCATCAACTCGTAGTTGCGGTACCTTAGTTGCTCATTGATTGCTTTCTCATATGTACCTTGACCGCGGGCTCCAGCCAAGCCCGTGACCCCTTGTTCAAGCCAGCAACCTTGGGCTTCAAGCCAGTAACCTTTGGGTTCAAGCCAGCGATCATGGGGTCAGGTCTATGATCCCACGCTCAAGCTGGCGATCTCAGTGTTTCAAACCTGGGTCCTTAACATCCCAGGCCAATGGTCATCCCCTGCGCCACTGCCTGGTCAGGCAACAAAGTAATGATTGATTTTTTTAAAAGTTGAAAAAAAAAAACGTCTGAGGCTGAGGTACATAAATACCTTTCACATCCTGGCACTGGTAAGTGTCCAAGTTGGCCCTGGGTCTCAGAAAATGCTAGCTTCTGCCACCGTTTCTGTTGGCAGGCTTCTTCCCTCCACCTCCTCCCCTCCCTCCCTTCCTTTCAGCAGACATTTCTGAGCACCTGCTATGTACAAGGATATGTAGCAGGAATTAGCCACAAATGGAAGATAAGACACCCAGACAATGTGATGAAGGAAGAAAGATTTATTTGTAGCCAGTGGAGCTCCTGGGGTTAGTAACACCAAAGACACAAGCTCTCTGAAGTTAGATTTCTTACATCTTATATACCTTTATAGCTTTAGCTTTCCTGTGACAATTGCCTGATTTCTATGACTTCTTTGTTTGCAGACCTACACGACTTTTGTGTCTCTGGGAGGGGATGAGGTAAGAGAGGAGGCTGGAGAGGGTCTGTCCTTGATAATCATATTACTCATTCTTTTTGCTGGTGCTGTGACTTTATTCCAAGGAACTGATAACAAGCAAGGACCAGCTGTGGTTTGTTATTTTTCAAACTTACCTTAGTCTGCCCTTGCTCCCTCAGTCCTAAGCACTGAGGTCATTGGCTTGAGCATAAGATCACAGACATTGCAATTCCCCCTCTCCTGCATTCTTCTGTTTTCTCCTCTCTCAGATCAATGTTGGGTTTTACACACCAAACATAACTGGTGTGGAATGTAACTTCAGGTCACCTGTGGTCCCTCACATTACCCCTTCCATGTGCTGAGATGGCACTCGGAGTGTTTCTAGGCTGTGCAGGCTTGGCTACCTGTGGGAGAAGATCATGCAAATCTGCTGGTTTGCCCCTACGGGCTGGACAAGACAGTGGGACAGATATGTCAGGAAAGTCTGAGAATAAACACCAAATCCTCATCTAGGAATTTACTTTGGAAATTGAGCAACGGGTTCAACTTATTTTCTCTTTTTCCCTCAGAGGAGAGTAAAAGTGCCCAGCTTAGACTCCTCTGCGCAAGGCATTGTCAACAGCTGCAAATGAGTGGGAATTCCAGTAGCAGATTCTCCAACAAAGACAGTTAGGAAGTGGGGCTGGCGGTAAGAAGGTGGGGAGTGCTGGATACAAGGAGTCAGCCTCACTTCCTCTGCCACCTTTGTTTATATCACCAAATGTGCACCCACCCCACCCCACCCACACCCCCCACATCCACACTCCCCTCGTCCCTGAAGTCAACAGCATGGGTACATCAGCTGCTCCCCTGCCATCAGGCACCAGTATTCAGCAATGTGGGGACCAAGCAAGATATCAGAAGGAGAGAGGGTGGTCTCTATTCCTACTTCCCTGGTGCCCTTGCTGTGTGGTCACTTCAAGCTGCCTGGACCTCTGCTGGAAGGCCACAGCTCCCGCAGAGATGACCCTCTTCCTGTGATTCTCTCCTGGGCTCAGGTCTGCGCCCTCTATCATCATGTCAAGGGCCCCA
The DNA here is from genome assembly GCF_036850765.1 of Saccopteryx bilineata. NCBI lineage: Eukaryota > Metazoa > Chordata > Mammalia > Chiroptera > Emballonuridae > Saccopteryx > Saccopteryx bilineata. The sequence continues at coordinate 101,670,281 of NC_089491.1, read as the reverse complement.
CACTTCCTTGCCCACGAATACTGCGTTATTCCTTGGGGTATCTCTACATCCTGCCTGTCTTTTGTAAATAATCCCTTTATTAAGCTTTCCTCAAATTATCCAACTTAATGATGTTGTCTCTGTCCTGCTGAGACCCCAACTGTTGCAGGCTGGGCTCCATCTTTGCTTCCTCTGCATCTTTCTTCCATGTCCTCATTTTATAATTGCTATTCCTATACCACCTTTTTGTCCACTGCCAAGCTCACATGCCCTGGGTGCCTAAAAAGCCTGACAAAGAATTGTAGGAAAGTTGTAATAAGCTCTCGTGGGAAAAACTGGGCTTGAGCATCTGGAAAATCTGATTTAAAATTAGAGGTCTGATGATTAACCACGCGCATGGGGCAAGATACCTGTTCCCTGTTCTCTCCCTTCCTCAGTCCCCCTGTGTACTCCCTGCTCTGCCACAGGCACTATGGATTTCCTGGCAGGATGACTCTGTGTGGGGCCCCAAGGAGCTGAGCCTCCCCCAAGGAAAAGCAGGGATGAGCCTGTGACTGACCAATCAGAGCACTGAATCCAGTGGTGGGATTCAGCTGGTACCTAATTTTTTATTGAGTTCAGTGAACCAGTTGTTAAAATGGCACTTGTAATCAGGGTTCTCTCTAAGGTGGATGCCCAATGTGGAAATCACAAATTTGCATTCCTTACTCTTTTTCAATGTTCATCTGCACAACAGCATATTTTAAGTGCCTGTCGTCATGTTCATTCTGTCCATAGGTGAAAAAAAATGCAAGTGAGGATGCTGATCAAGAAGCAATATGGAAATATCTTAAATAAGTTTTATTCCTTTTTGTCAGGTATTATTTAATATATTCTCATTAATATTTTAAAACTTTCTTACAATATAATCTAGTTTTGTGTACCTCTTTTACTATTCTTGTTTAAGTATTAAATGCTTTTCAATATATATATTTTTTCCTATATTTGAAATGGTCATTAGGGCAGAGAACCAACTGTTAAATTATTTGAATCCCACCACTGACTGAGTCACTCTGGAGAAAACCACCGTGCTGTGCCCTCTTGGGAACACAGCCAGATGGGAAGAGATAAGAATGGGAGAAGGAGGAAGAGAAAAGGAGGAGAGCAGTGGAGAGGGAGAAGGAGAGAGGGAGAGCAACTCCCAACTGCGTCCAGTGCTCTCTGAACCTGGTTGCCCCAGGACCTTGCAGTTGTAAGCGCACAAAGCTGTGTGAAACTGCCCTGCATTAGGTATGTGCAACAGCAAGAGAGATGTAAATACCAACTCCCAGGACTCTCTGACCTTCCAGGAGACAGTCCACTTGGTCATAATAGCGAGACACAATGTCACTTCAATTTTTAAGTCAATTCTTGGTGTGTGCTAGGCTGGGCAGGAGAAGCTTATGGATGCAAAAGCTCAAGGATTTGGTAACATATTTGAATATTAGCTCAAAAGTCAACTTCTATGGCAGAGACCCATACCAAACCAATGGCACATCTCCTCTTCCAGAAAACTTGGAGGATTGACATTATTTAAAAATCCTGCCATTTTTAAGCAGAATGAAGAAATAATTAGCATTGTTTTTAACAGTCTGGTGGTTGGCGCTCACTATTCCTCAGGTAAAATTCATTCCATTTTCAGGCTCGTCTCAGGAAGCCTACCTACGATTTCTGCAGAGATAACTCAGAAGCACAGCTCCAGGAACCCGGAGTGATGACTCATTGCCTTGCTCATCTACTGATGGCTACTGGATTCACTGTGGGGGGTTAAAGAAAACTATTTACAAATGTTACTTTTAAAAATCCTATTTCCCCAAGTTTAGCTTTTTCATTTTTAAAATAAAGAGCTTGGAACATGACCCCATAGTTCCCCTTCAGCTTAGGCATTTGGGAGTTGGGGGTTACAACACTAGCATGGGAGTTTTCCACACTAAACCTTACATGTTGCCTTTTCCATCCACAGGAAGCACAAGGGAAGTGAATCTTGGAGACATGTTCATGCTGGTACACTGGCTGAGCCTCACCATCCTTAATTGCTGCAAGGTCTTCCCCCGTCCCGAGCACCTGATATCTGAATAAGAAATAGTCCCTGTCAGCTGGGAGAGACTGGCAATTGTTCTTTAATAGCTATACAGTTTCAGTTTGGGAAATTAAAGAAAAGTTCTAGAGATGGAAACTTCTTGAAATAAAAATGACCACGTTAGGTAAAAATTCTCATCATCAGACAAACATGCTGTGTTATCTCTCAACTTAAAGCTGTCCTTCATCTACTATCTCCTTCCAACTACCATCTTGTTTTTCCAATATTCTTTAAAAACCAGAATTAATTCTCAGAAGCGTTGTATATTCCCACTGTCTCCACTCTCTCTCCTCTATTCACTAGTCAGAGGTCACCACTGGGTGAGACAGTGTTTCATGGGGACATATTTATTGGGTATTTCTCAGCGTTTTCTTAGCCATCCCCCTCCCTGAGCAGCACTGTGTCCTTCCCCCAGGCTCTGCTGGTTTCCCCTGGTAGCCTTCTCCATTTTCTAACTTGTCCGTCTTTCCCTAACTAACCTCCTCTCCACATTGAGATTCTTCAGAGTTTGGTTCTTGGTCTAATCTCTTCTCTGCACTCTATTTCTCGGTAATCTCCACGATTTAAATCCCATTTTTTAAATCTTATTTTTATTAATTTTAATGCAGTGACATTGATAAATCAGGGTTCATATGTTCCGAGAAAACATCTCCAGATTATTTTGACCTTTGATTATGCTGCATACCTCTCACTCAAAGTCAAATTGTCCTTTGACACCTTCTATCTGGTTTTCTTTGTGCCCCTACCCTCCCCCTACACCCTCCCTCTCCTTCCTCGCCCCCTCCCCACCCCTCCACCCCACTCCCTGTTACCATCACATTCTTGTCCATGTCTCTGAGTCTCATTTTTATGTCCCATCTATGTGCATGACGCTTCCATAGCTGTTGGTAGGTCTGAGCCCTCTGCTGGCTTCACACTGGCGTTTACAACAATGTCTTTTGACTCTCCATGTGGGTCCTGAAACATTACCTCAGTTTCTAAACACCTATCACAAACCCTTGAGTTCTATTCTCCCATGTGCCGCCTTCTTCTTCCTTGTGCCCATAAGGAGTGCCACCACCTTCTCAGGGTCAAGCCAAACCCTCGACTATATTTCCCATAGATGCTCCAACCTGCTCAGTTCCCTCAGGCTCTCCCTGCTCCCGCTTGTCAGTACCCCTTCCACTCTCACCTTTCCTAACCCAGCTCTACTCAACAGCAAGAGAGCACCTTAAAAAATAGTTTAAGGTGGGGATGCATTTGAGGTGACACTAGAATCTATGTAAACACAATAAATTAAAATCAATAAAAAAAATGAGTTTATTTTCTGTGAATGTTGTAAGTTGGTGGTCTAGTTTCATTTTTTAAAATATATTCTCATTAATATTTTAGATAGCTGTCCAATATTCCCAACACCATTTGTTCAAGAGGCTGCCTTTACTCCAATGTATGCCCTTACCTCCTTTGTCAAATATCAGTTGTCCGTAAAGGTATGGGTTTATTTCTGGGTTCTCTGTTCTGTTCCATTGATCTATATGCCTGTTCGTATGCCAGTACCAAGCTATTTTAAGTACAATGGACTTGTAGTATAACTTGATATCAGGAAGTGTGATACCTCCCACTTTATTCTTCCTTTTCAAGATTGCTGAGGCTATTCATGTTCTTTTTTGGTACCATATAAATTTTTGGAATATGTGCTCTATATCTTTGAAGTATGTCATTGGTATTTTAATTGGTATTGCATTGAATTTATAAATTGCTTTGGGTAAATATAAACATTTTAATGACGTTTATTGTTCTTAACCATGAGCACGATATATGCTTCCACTTGTTTGTATCTTCCTTGATTTCTTTTATCAATGTTTTATAATTTTCCAAGTACACGTCTTTAATCTCCTTGGGTAAATTTACTCCTAGGTACTTTATTTTTTTGGTTGTAATTGTGAAGGGGATTGTTTCCTTAATTTCTCTTTCTGACTGTTAATTGTTGGTGTATAAAAATGCCTCTGATTTCTGAGTATTAATTTTATATCCTGCCATTTTGCTGAATTCATTTATTAGGTCCCATAGTTTTTTGACTGAGACTTTAGGGTTTTCTATATACAATATCATATCATCTGCAAATAATGATAGCTTTACTTCTTCTTTTCCAACATGAATGCCTTTTATTTCTTTTTCTTGTCTGATTGCTGTGGCTAGGACTTCCAGGACTATGTTGAATAAGAGTGGTGAAAGGGGCACCCCTGCTTTGTTCCTGATCTTAAGGGGATTGCTTTTAATTTTGCCCATTGAGTATGATGTTTGCTAGGGTTTGTCATAGATGGCTTTTATCAGTTGAGGTTTGAGAGTTTTGATCATGAATGGGTGCTGGATTTTATCAAATGCTTTTTCTGCATCTATTGAAATTATCATGTGGTTTTTCTCCTTCCTTTTGTTTATGTGATGAATCACATTGATTGATTTGCAAATATTGTACCAGCTGTGCCTCCCCAGAATAAATCCCACTTGATCGTGGTGTATGATTTTTTCCATATGTTGTTGGATCCGGTTTGCTAATATTTTGTTGAGGATTTTAGCATCTATATTCATCAGGGATATTGGCCTAAAATTTTCTTTCTTTGTGTTATCTTTGCCTAGTTTTGGAATCAGAATTATGCTTACCTCATAAAAGGAGCTTGGAAGTCTTTCTTCCTCTTGAATTTTTTGAAATAGCTTGAGAAGGATAGGAGTTAGTTCTTCTTTGAATATTTGGTAGAATTCACTTGTGAAGCCATCTGGCCCAGGACTTTTCTTTGTTGGGAGTTTTTTGATAAATGTTTTGATCTCAGTTGGTGTAATCAGTCTATTTAGGTTTTCTGATTTTTCCAGATTGATTTTTGGAAGATTGTATGTTTTAAGGAATTTGTCCATTTCATCTAGGTTGTCTAGTTTTTTGGCATACAGTCCTTCATAATATTTTCTTACAATATTTTGTATTTCTGTTGTGTCAGTTGTTATTTCTCCCCTCTCATTTCTAATTTTATTTATGAGTCCTCTCTCTCTTTTTCTTGGTGAGTCTAGTTAAAGGTTCATCAATCTTGTTTAACTTTTCAAAGAACCAGCTCCTAGTTTCATTGATCCTCTGTATTGTTTCTTTAGCTTCTATGCCATTTATTTCTGCTCTGATCTTTATTATTTCTTTCCTTCTACTACATTTGGGCTTTACTTGCTGTTCTTTTCCTAGTTCTTTTAGATACAGGGTTAAGTTGTTTATTTGAGCTTTTTCTAGCTTCTTAAAGTGTGCCTGTAGTACTATAAACTTCCCTGTCAGTACTGCTTTTGCTGTGTCCCATAAATTTTGAGTTGTTGTGTGCTCATTATCATTCGTTTCTAGGAATTATTTTATTTCTTCTTTGATCTCATTCTTAATTCATTTGTTATTTAATAACATGCTATTTAGTTTCCATATGTTTGAGAATTTTTGAGCTTTTCTGTTGTGGTTGATTTCTAGTTTCATGCCATTGTGATCAGAGAAAGTGCTTGATATGATTTCAATCTTCTTAAATTTGTTGAGACCACTTTTGTGCCCTAACATGTAGTCTATTCTAGAAAATGTACCATGAGCACTTGAAAAGAATGTATATTCTGCTGCTTTAGGGTAAAAGGTTCTGAAGATATCTATTAAATTGAGTTGATCTAGTGTGTCCTTTAAGTCTGCTGTTTCTTTGTTAATTCTCTTTCTTGAGGATCTATCTAGTGATGTTAGTGGGGTATTAAAATCTCCTACTATTATAGTATTGCTGTTGATCTCGCTCTTTATATCCATCAAAGTCTGCTTTATATATTTAGGTGCTCCTATCTTAGGTGTGTAGATATTTATAATAGTTATATCTTCCTGTAGGATTGCTCCCTTTTTCATTGTGTAGTTGCCTTCTTTATCTCTTACTATATTCTTTGTTTTAAAGTCCATTTTGTCTGATATAAGTATTGCTACCCCAGCTTTTTTTTTCATTTCCATTTGCATGAAATATTTTTTTTCATCCTTTTACCTTCAGTCTATGTGCATCTTTTCTTTTAAGGTGTGTCTCTTGTAGTCAGCATATGTATGGGTCCTGTTTTCTTATCCATGCAGCTACCTTTGTCTTTTGATTGGATCATTTAATCCATTTACATTTAAGGTTATTATTGATATGTAGTTGTTTCTTCCCAATTTATTCTTTAAAGCTGTATTCCTCTTGCTATATTCTTTCCCACTTTGATCTGTTTACACCATGCCCCTTAACATTTCCTGCAGCATATGTTTGGTTGTAATGAATTCAGTGAGTTGTGTTTTTTTTGTCTGGGAAACTTTATTTCTCCTTCAGTTTTAAATGATAACCTTGCTGGATAAAGTAGTCTTGGTTGTAGGTTCTTGTTCTGCATTACTTTGAATATTTCTTGCCATTCCCTCTGGCCTCAAGTGTTTCTGTTGAGAAGTCTGATGTCATCCTTATGAGGGCTCCTTTGTAGGTGATAGCCTTTTTTCTCTAGCAGTTTTTGATATTTTCTCTTTATCACTTAGCTTTGGTATTTTAATTATGATGTGTCTTGGTGTAGGTTTCTTTGGGTTTCTCTTTAATGAAGTTTTCTGTGCTTTCTGAACTTGTGAGAGTTTCTCCTGCATTAATTTAGGGAAACTTTCAGCTATGATATGATTGAACAAAGTCTCTATCCCTTGTTCTTTCTCTCCTTCTTCAGGAAACCCTATAATGCAGATGTTATTTCTCTTTGTGTTGTCACAGAGCTCTCTAAGAGTTTCCTCAGACTTTTTGAGTCTCTTTTCTTTTTTCTTCTCTGCTTTCATGCCTTCATTCAAGTTGTCCTCCAACTCGCTGATTCGATCCTCAGCTCTATCTATCCTGTTTTTAATTCCTTCCATTGTGGTCTTCATTTCTGATATTGTATTTGTCATCTCCAACTGATTCTTTTTAAATATTTCAATATCCTTTTTTATACTTGCTATTTCTTTATTTAAGTGTTTATAATGACCATCCATTGTTGTTCTTAGATCCCTAAGCACCCTTACAATCATTATTTTGAACTCCGCTCTGGAAGTTTGATTATTTCCATATTACTCAGTTCATTTCCTGGATGTTTCTCTTGTGGATTCATTTGGATTGCACTTCTCTGTCTTCTCATTGTATCTGTGTATTTGGGTGTTTTGTTTGTAGAGCTGGTTGAGTCTAGACTTGGTGTTGTCTGCCTCCAGTTTTCAATTGTGTTATTTCTAAGTGTTCTTGGGTTGGCATCAGCTATTATTTGTAATCCACTTTCAGATTTGGGCCACTTTGAAGTCTTGGTTTGCTTGTTTTCTTAACAGGTCATTGTCTTGTTTGCTCATCTCAGCAGGGGGCTTATTTGAAAATGTATCCAGGAATGAGGTGGGTGTGACCTGAGGCTCTGAAGTCCTCTTCTGCCAGTTAATCTCTCTGGGGGTGGGTTTCTTTCTCAGCTTCAGTAGGGGGAGGTGTATCTCAGATCTCCATGGAGACCTGAGTTACTGCCCCTCCTCCCCACTTCTTGTTTTCAGCTGTGTCTTGTTGCACTAATTGGAGCTGGAGAGATGTCTGTATCTCTGTGACCTGGAAGTACTTTTGTTTTTGCTTTGTGGAAGGATCAGCCCCTCCCCCAAGTTATGGCCACCTCCGGCACTGAATAAGTCAGCTTTTCAGGTCATCACCTCCATTCCTCTCCCCCTCACCATCCATCTCTCTCTCTCTCCTTTCTTTTTGGAAGACAAGCAGGCCCTTTCAAGACACCTTGTTCCCTGGTCGCCAGGCAAGTGGCTGTGAGCAGTATTTACTGTTCTTTTCCTTGGAGTGAGAGTCCAGCCTTACCCCCTCCCCCGTTCCTGTAAGCAGGGGAGATTCAGGTGCTCCCTATCAGGTTTGTTGTGGCTTCTTCTTTACTCCTTGGTTTTTGAGAGCTGTTCTTGTAGTCCAGATTTGGTTTTTCATGCTGATTGTTCATAAATTAGTTTATAATTCAGTTCGGTGGTGTGAGCTGGGAGTCTGTGTGTCTGCCTACTCCGCTGCCATCTTCAGGTCTCCACAAAAATCTTAAAAATTCCCCAAAGAACTCTCAGGATCTTTGTATGCATTAACAGAAGTATCCTCATCACCACACCCACTGGGGGTCCGCATGCCCCACTTTGAGAAATCATGCATTAATTCAGGCTGGTAGGCTAATGAGTAAGTGATTGCAGGAATTCTAGAGGGGAGAAGTATGAGCCTCATATTTATCCAAGCTTTATACCTCCTGACCCGGCGCTGCACCTCATGTCCACACCTAGGGTTTTCTATATACAATATCATATCATCTGCAAATAATGATAGTTTTACTTCTTTTCCAATTTGGATGCTTTTTATTTCTTCTTCTTGTCTGATTGCTGTGGCTAGGACTTCCAGGACTATGTTGAATAAGAGTGGTGAAAGGGGGCACCCCTGCCTTGTTCCTGATCAATGGATAAAAGACTTAAATGTAAACCATAAGCATCTTAGAAGAAAACATAGGCAATAAGCTCTCTGACATCTCTCGGAGCAATATATTTGCTGATTTATCCCCACAGGGAAGTGAAATAAAAGACAGAATAAACAAATGGGACTATATCAAACTAAAAAGCTTTTGCACAGCTAAAGACAATAAGAACAGAATAATAAGACAAACTACACAATGGGAGAACATATTCGACAATACGTCTGATAATGGGTTAATAACCAAAATTTATAAAGAACTTGTAAATCTGAACACCAGAAAGACAAACAGTCCAATAAAAAATGGGCAAAAGAAATGAATAGACATTTCTCCAAAGAGGACATACGGATGGCCAATAGGCATATGAAAAAATGCTCAACATCACTAATCATTAGATAAATGCAAACTAAAACCACAATGAGATATCACCTCACACCAGTTAGAATAGCGCTCATCAACAAAACAACACAGAATAAGTGCTGGCAAGGATGTAGAAAAAAGGGAACACTCCTGCATTGCTGGTGGAAATGCAGACTGGTTCAGCCACTGTGGAAAACAGTATGGAGATTTCTCAAAAAATTAAAAATCAAACTGCCTTTTGACCCAGCTATCCCACTTTTAGGAATATACCCCAAGAACACCATAGCACTGTTTCAAAAGGAGAAATGCACCGCCATGTTTATGGCAGCATTATTCACAATAGCAAAGATCTGGAAATAGCCCAAGTGTCCATCAGTAAACAAGTGGATTAAAAAGCAGTGGTACATATATACAATGGAATACTATGGGGCCATGATAAAGAAGAAAATAATACCTTTTGCGACAACATAGATAGACATGGAAACTATTATGTTAAGTGAAATAAGGCAGGCAGAGAAAGAAAAATATCATATGACCTCACTCATTTGAGGAATCCAATGAACAATGTGAACTGAGGAACGGAATTGAGATAGAAGAGAGATCAAAGGGACCAGAGGAAAAGAGGACAGAGGGAAAAGGGATGATAAGATTGGATAAAGCTGAAAGGAAGGGGGTAGGGCACTATGGGGAGGGGGACAAGGGAGATGTTGAGGGGAATATGGGGGAGGAGAGATGCATTCGGGGCAACACTAGAATCTATGTAAACACAATAAATTACAATAAAAAATTTTCCTCACCAAATTGTATTTACTACTTAAAAAAAAAAAAAAAGCTTAACTGAGGGACCAAAAAGAGAATATAAATAAGTAGAAGCAGCACTTTTAACTTCATTAAAAAAATAGAGTTTAGATGATGCCATTCTTGTGCTTAAAACACTTTGGAGTGCTACTGGGGACTTGGAATCAAGGTCATGCTTCACCATGACCTTCAAGGCCGTTTCCCTTGGGGTTTCAGCTAGTCCCCCAAGTGATTCTTAGGCCTGCTCAAGGTGGAGAGCCACTGTAGGTCATGACAGGAAGAGGAGGGGACCTCAGAGAAGGTGGGGAGAGAGACCAGGTAATGGGAAACCCTCACTGCCCTATGAGGCCAAGTCTTGTGGACTGAAACACCCAGAATAGAAGACCAAAGTGTGTTGTGCATTGTTGTGCTACCCCTGGGCTCTTTGGCCAATAGACAATTTGTCATGATCACCCCCTGTATTGCATGCATGCCCCATGTTGCTGGGAAAAGACCAGGGGTTCACATCTGATTAGAAAGCAGAAGGGATAAAAATAATGTCCTTTAGTCACTAGACATGGTTGTCCTGCCTTTACTCATGTCCTGGTCTTCAAGAGGTCAGTCTCTCTCTACCCACCCATTTTCTCTCCTGAGAAGGTACTTTCTATGTGCCAAGTGTGGGTCTAAGTATTTTGCAGATATTAACTCACTTTTATTCATTCAGTTACTGCCCTTTCAAAGATGAGGAAATTGAGGCAAGGAGTGGCCAGTCACGTGGTTCAGGTATCAGGAGCTTCCCTCGCAGGTAGATTGCTCCTGACTGAGAACTGGACTCCACCTACTCATTGTGTGACCAGGAGCCAGTCCTTTCCCCTTCCTCACAACCTTCTTGTCTCTAAAGATGAGAGGAACCAAAGGCCATCCCTCACAGGTTTCTGGGAGAGGTGAGTGGGTCAGGACAGTTTTTCCTATTCAGTGCACAGTGACAGTCCCTGGGAGACCCTACAGCCTCCTACTCAGTGCATGGTGACCATCCCTGGGAGAACCTAGAGCTTGCTCAGTTTTAGGGAATATATTATTTTCCTGTTTTCTCTATTTCTCTTGAGGGAAAAGCTTTATGATTGTCTGCCTTCCCCCACCCACATTTGTCTGTGTACAGAAGAAACAAAGGCACCACATCCACACACACCTTTACACACAGACACACACCATGCAAATACATTACACATACATAGAAACACACAAGCATACACTGTACACATCGGCACATACCACACACACAGACACACACACACACACATACACACACACACTCTTTGTATATGTAATTTGTCTACCTTATTATGTAAATTAATTTTATGTTTATATTTATAAATATATTTAATATAAATTAACTATAGATATTTACATTTATTATATACAATAGTTATTTAAATTAATAGATTTTATTTCATTTTTACTTTCATCAGATAAAGTTGTTTCAGTATGAGAACAGTTAATTTTACTGGTAGATTGGAAGCTGGTAAAAATCGCAGTTTAGTTTTGATTTTGTGAAAAGAACGCAACACACTTATTTTTAACTCAGAAAGCAATACCTTTGTTCATTAAGCTAAAGCATGATAGAGAGCTCAACGGAATAAGCTAACATTTTTTTTCATTTCAACAATAGTTTTATATCTGAGGATTTGTCTCCCTATATCCTTAGTCAAAAGGTTTTATGATATCTTTTATAAAAAAAATGCATTTTGCCTTTTCCTAGTTGTTAGGAAAACCAGAAGGTGCTCTGTATCCATATGGGTTTGCAGCTGCAGTTTGTGTAAAGGATTGTCTGTCCCCCGTCCCGATGTAGCCATGGCGAAGAAGTCGCTGCCTCCATCTTGGGCTTAAGGCACACTGTGGCTTTTAACATTAAGTAATGTTTTCATTCCAAAAATAAAAACTGTCCTGTTTTCTAGCTGATGGATTTGCTTTGCAGAGCTAAGGAAACAGAAGTAAGAAATTGTGGCCTGAGCTTTTGAACATCAGAAACAAGGAAAGCCAATCAATAAACAAAATAGCTTAAGTTTTACACAGGTGAATGTTCTATAGTGTTTTGAGTTTTGGGGGTCTTTTTCCCTTCTAAACCCTGCTGGGGGAAGTGGTTCTCAGAAGGTAGTCCTGAAAACAGAGAAATTGGTTCTATATCACTATATTTCTAGAGTCTTCTAGGTACTACTAGATCTTTTTGTTAATCTTCTCAAGCTTCCAGAAGATTCTTGAGTCTGCTTCTGGATGCTGTTAACTGTACACATTTCCCAGGTCTGCTCAACTGTCTGGATGCTCCTGGGTGACAGCGAGAATTAGAAGAATTGGTGTTTTAAATGCCAGCTGTGCCAATATAATACCAAATGTGCTTCAAGGATTTGTGAATGCAGTGGTTGTTATCCTCATCTCCCAAGCTGGGTGGCTCTGGGCCACTTGCTTAACCTCTCTGTGCCTAGCTTCCTCTATAGTAAAAGAAGAGGATAGGTGGTTTCTTCTCAGAGCCCTGGGGAAATCTACATGAGATCACACAGATGCTTAGAACAATGAGAAGTGGAGAGGGAGCTGGTGAGCATAGCCATTTCTCTTTTTGGTCCACTCAGCTGCTGCCAAAAAGGATTTTCTGAAGCGGAAACAATTGGTGTGAGCCCTCCCTCTGGGTTTCTCATTTCCTCCCCCCCCTTCTCTTCCAAGTGAGAGGAAGATAGAGAGACAGACTCTAGCATACACCTCAACTGGGATCTACCTAGCAACGCACATCTAGAGCTGATACTCAGCCCATCTGGGGCCATGCTCACAACCAAGCTATTTTTAATGCCTGAGTTGGAGGTTCCATAGAGCCATCCTCAGCACCTGGGGCTGATGCACTCGAAACAATCAAGCCATTGCTGTGGGAGAGGAAGAGAGAAAGAGAGTGGAGGGGAGGGAATAGAAGCAGATGCTTGCCTCTCCTGTGTGCCCTGACTGAAATCAAACCTAGGACATTCACACACCAGGCTAATGCTCCCATCCAGGGCCCGGGCTTCTCATTTACTGACTAAGGTGTAATATCAGTAAACAGATCAAAGTCAGGGCAGCCAGATGCCACTGAGGTACAGGGAGGTGAGGGGCAGTGGAGGTGCCAGCTTCCTGCTCTTGCATTCTTTTCTTCTCTCACACTGAACACTCCTCGCTCAAGGCTCAAATATCACATCATGAGTTTTGCACTCACTTTGGTCAGCAAAGGTGCTCAAAGCTACCTATATAAAGGAGACATAGGGAGGTGTAAAAAGTTTCAGAACATAAAATGTTAACTGCAGGGAAATACCACAGCCTCACATACATTGGAAATACAAAAGAAACCCAGCTCTGGCCATCTTTCCAGACCCTAGGACTGCTCACTGGTGTTACTACCCAACCACATTCTTCTGCGCCAGTGACCAACCAGTGCAGGGTCACCAAGCAGCATGCAGATGGCTGACAGGTTCTCTAATCAAGTCATTCCCATTAATGTGGATTTTGAGTGCTAATCAGCTTTTTAGAAATTCCTGTTTTTCAAAGCAGAGTTGAAAAAAAAGTGTTAAATCTTGGCTATTATTAGGATGACGATAAAGCATTTCTTCCTTTAGCCAAACCAGTGACAAAAATTTTAAAATAAAACTAGACAGAGAGGGACTTGCAGAGGAGGGATGAAGGATGGTGATGGTGACTAACCCACACCACTGTGGCTGGTATCAGAGGAAGGCAGAGGGAGCCCCTGGCTGAAATGTGAACACTGGGAGCCACAGAGAGCTGCCACCTGGGCCAGGGGCTGTGTCTCAGCTTGTTCCATCAGGTGACATTCCATAGTTTCAGATCTTTGATCCTCAGCAATAGGAAGACGACCTCAGGACTGCTCATCCAAGGGAGAGAGGGGGAGGGGAGTTTTCTCTTGACAAAGGAGAAAGATTATTACATTGCTCACAAAAAATAGGGGATCAGAAACGTGCAGATACTCCAGTACTTTCAGCCTTTTGTATAGTACATTTTCACCAATGAAATGAAAGTTAGTTTTGCATCTCATTTGCATAATTAAACAACTTTCTTTGACTTGTCATTTGCTTTTCTGATGTTCTTGTTCAATAAAAAAAATCTCAAATTTTTCTTTTTTTTTAATCACTTTATATTCATTTTGAAATATTACCTAATTTTTGTGAGCAGTATATTTTTTGTAGCTGCAAATCTCAGTGGAAGTTGCCATGTGACTCCAAGATGGTATTACTGTTCAGACAGCAACATGTTTGTTGTGTTTGTTCTCTGTTAAAAAAAACAAAACAAAACAAAAAGACAGGACCACAGACCTAACTTAACAAGCTCCGGTGAGCCCTGCACAATGGCCTTAAGTAAGTAACCATACAAGGTGGTCTAAAATTAAAACTTTCTAATTAAAACTTTCTAACTAAAAGCCGTTCATGGTGGGTATCACTAACCATGAACAGTAAATGAGACCGCAGCGATGGACTTCACACAGTCATTTCTATGGCCTTCCATCACTTGTGTGCATGTGTGTCCTTTTGTAACTGCTTCTCAACCAGAGATTTCCACAGGTGGGTTCTTACGAACCCTATTTTGCACCTGCTTGAGCATAATTGTGTACAGCCTCAGGCAAAATGTTTATCTTCCTCTTGGCTCAGTTTTCTCATTTATAAGGTGAAAACCAAAGGGATTCTAAGACCCCTTTGAGCCCCAAAGCCCTGCCTTGCTGGCTGTCCTGCTAGCCCACACAGCTGTGTGCAAGCCAAGACTCACACCCACAGTCCCGGGGACAAAGTGGCTCACTTGTCAGCCTGGCAGGAAGCTAAAGTTTTCTGTATAAAAATCTTAGCTTTAACTCATTTTATTTCAGCCAGAACATCACAATCCAAATAGAAGTTGATGAACATGAAATTTAACAGGTAGTTCTGTCTTGAGGTCTTGATAAGAAGAGAAAAAAAGAGAAGAAAAAGAGAGAGCCTGGTGACAGTGTGTCCAGTGAATCAAATCCGTACAATGGTGGTCATTAATGCAACACTGCACACCCTGTACCTGTCCTCAGTTCTTTCCCCTAGAAAAGGTAGATGCAGGTGCAATCTTCTGACACAAGCCAATCACCTGGATGCTTCGCTCTGAGCCAGGGTGTAGCTTGAGGACCACCCATGGCTAGTGCCTGGCAAGCCATCTGTAAAAGTATTGCCTCCCTGACAAAAGGGTAACTTTCATAAAAGGTCACGTTATACCTGAAAATAAAGTGTATTCTCTTTTATTGATACAGAATACAGAATTCAATATACATTTATTTCATCATCCCTGTCAATTATGTCATTTGTATTGCTGTTGCTTTTACTTACCTGAACAAATCAACTGTCAATCGACAATAAAGACTTGATTCCACTTGATCCCACTATATTACAAAGGTTTTCTCTTGTATTTCCTGCTAATTATTTTTGCTTTATTGATTTTTATGCTATGTTGTTTGGTGCATAATAATTCATAGCACCAGGAATATAGAAGCTTGTCATTCTATGATAGGCTTACCTTTTCCTTTCTTTAATAATTTTAGCTTGAATTTAAATCAGTCAGAGAAAGAAAAGTACCATATAATTTCACTCCTATGTGGAATCTAATGAACAAAATAAACTAACAATCAAAATAGAAACAAACATACATAAAGAGCAGGCTGACAGATGTGGTGAAAGTAGGTGAGGGGGTTGGAAGAATTGAGCAAAAGAGGACAAAAAATATTCATGCACATGAGCATGCGGGAATGAGCAAGGTGGAGGAGGGGGATATGGGGGCCTGGGGGGTAAATGGTGAGGAACAAAGACTTGGCTTGGGAGTGTTTGAACACACAATATGGCATACAGAGATGTGTTGTAAAATTGGGCACCTGAAATATGTATAATTATCTTAGCCAGTTTCACCGAAATAAATAAAATTAAAAATTTTTTTCAAATAATATAAAATATAATCAAGAACCTAGGCCATTGTTTTCACCACTTTCTCCTCTTCTTCCTCTTCTTCCTCCTCTTTCCTTCTCCTCATCATGATCACCACAGCATCTTTTATTTTTCTGTTTTTCTTCATTTACTATTTGTCTGGAATGCTGTTTTATATCTTTTTTTATTGTTTTATTTTTATTTCATTTTATTTTTTTTAGTGAGAGACAGACAATAATGGAGAGTGATGAGAAGCATCAACTCGTACTTGCAGCACCTTAGATGTTCACTAATTGCTTTCTCATATGTGCCTTGATCTTGACCGGGGGCCTCCAGTGTAACCAGTGACCCCTTGCTCAAGCCAGTGATCTTGGGCTCAAGTCAGAGACCTTAGGTTTCAAGCCAGTGACCTTGGGTTCAAACCAGTGATCATGGGGTCATGTCTATGATCTCACGCTCAAGCCAGCAACCCTGCACTAAAGCTGGTGAGCCTGCACTCAAACCAGATGAGCCTGCATTCAAGCTGGCAATCTTGTGGTTTCAAACCTGGGTCCTCAGTTTGCCAAGCCAATGCTCTATCCACTGCTCCACCACCTGGTCTGGCTGTAGGTCCTTGTGCCTCCTGACCATCCAGAGTACAATTGTACATGTATAAGGCAACATTAAAAAAAAGGCAAATGTATGTTTTTCTCGTTTCCATAAATTGGGTATCAAACAAACATGATTTTAAGTCAATAAAACTGTAACTGTAACTAATTTCATTTTTTGAAAATAACTCACTCCTAGGGGTCTGCAAGAATGAAGAAAACTCACTATTCAAAGGGTTAAACAGTCTGAGAAACATAAGAAAATAAACTGAACAGAGCCTCAGAGACCTGTGAGACTCTAAGAAAGATTGAACATTAATTATGAAGTACTAGAAGAAGTGGAGAATGAGGGCAGGGCCAGAAAAGGATTCAAGAAAACAATGGTGAAAATTTTTCATTCCTAATAAAAGACACAAAATTACAGATTCAAGAAGCTTATTAAGACCCCCCAAATCCAAATTAAGACACATCACAATTAATCATCTAAATACTTAAAAATAAATTTTAAAAAAGAAAAATTTAAAACACCTGTATGTTAAACAATTCCAATAAATGCATATTTTTTAAATCAAAAAACAAGAAAGTCTAAAAATGTCACAACATTTTTCAAGTGTTCAAAAAACAAACAAACAAACAAACAAAAACTACTTTTGCCCACAATTTTATATCCAGCAAAAATATCCTACAAAATAAGGGAGAACAGACATTATCAAATGATGAAACAAAATAAAAAAATTTATCTCCAGTAGACCTACAGTTTAAAAATAAAGTTTTCTAAATAGAAAGGAAATGATAGAATTAACAAACTTAAAACATCAGGAAGGAAGGAAAACAAAAGAAAGAGTAAAAATGTGGTTAAATGCAATAGACGATTCTTCTCCTCTTGAATTTTCTAAATTTTGTTTAACATTTGAGGCAAAAATTAAAACAATATTCAATGAGATTCTAATATATGTAGAGAAAATATTTGACAAAATTATATTGTACCATCAGTGATGTTAATATTGCAGTTTAACATCATCCTTTTATTTAGAGTCTTATTAAGAGTATCCTTGACTAAATGCTGTATGAGAAAAAAAAGTTAATGGATTGGGTTCAAGCCCCTATCAGTCATATAAATCAGCTACTCAGTAGAGTGCTAATGAGAAAAATTTCCAGAAGCCAATATAGTATAATAATAAGAGGTGGATATTCCTGAGAGACAGTCCTCCATGTGTCTCTCAACTTTCTGCAAATCCTGCAAATGAGGTAATACTTGTCTTTTGTTCCAGACTACCTTTGCGATAACATTTGCATAAAAGTCTTGAGAAATAAATATTATGTCTTCTTCCAGAGCAATTGGCGTGCATACTTATTGGCTATTATAAATGACTTGTGCTCCCTAAGGTCAGAATTCCTTAGTTATAACACAACCCACACTATGTGCAAGTGTCATCTAACAGTCTTCACATTATTCTGTGGAATTTGGAGCTCAGTAAATGGGAAAAAATTCTGATCTTCTGGCTACTGCTATTGATGAAACAATCAACCGTCTATTATCCTTGATGCAGAAATCGTCTATCTTCTGCTAGCATCCATGAAATTATGATGATCTAATTTGTTAGCTTGCAAATAGGGTAAAATTTGAAAGCTTTCAGCATTTTTAACAATGCCCTCTGCCTTTATAATCAACTTATCTTCTTGTTCTTAAAGTAAGTAAAGTTGGGTTTTGTTATTTGCAAGCAAAAGAGCAAATAACAAAGAAACCAAATTTCACTCTAAACTCTTTGCATGACTTTTTTCTTAAGTGGCATGTACCTCCTCTATGACTAAGGAAATACTTAACTCATTGAAATGGATGCAAAATAATATTGGAATGTAACTCAAAAAGTAATATTTTACAGCTGGATGTGAAAGGAAAGTCATTACTCTTTTGTTGAAAACATAGAACTAAACTTAAGCTAGGTATTTCTGAGCCAGGGCAATGACAGCTGTCAAGGAAGTGAAGACTCGGTGAAAGCCAGGACGGGAAAGGAGTAGAGAAAACCAGTGGGGCTGATCCAATCGTAACTGCAAATAAAATGTAAGCATTCAGTTCAAAGGAACTAGGTTCAAGAGATCAATAAAGGCCAAACTGCAGAAACATTTCAATTTCTGGTGAAGAAATTTGAACTATACTTAGCAGATACAGACAGAGAGAATCACTGATGAGCTTTTGTGAACTGTAGTAACATCACAAATATGAGAATTGGGAGGATAAATATGATTCAATTATATAGAATTTATTAAGAAGGAGTGAAGGAAGACAAAGAGATCGCCAAGTAGTCACTTTATAGTCTAACATGAGCTGTCTTAAGCTAGGAGTTAAAACCAAAGGAGCATATTGTATTACACAGGAGTATTTCAAAACTAATTGTGTTAAAACATATTTACAAATCAGAGTCACACAAAGTTCTAATACTTGTGCATTTATTTAAAGAAGGAACATTTCAAACACAAATTTAGTTTTAAGAATCAAGTATTTTTGATTTGCATTTCTCTATGAAGATGAGCATCTTTTCATATATCTGTTGGCCATTTGTATTTCTTCCTGGGAGAAATGTCTGTTCATGTCCTCTTCCCATCTCATACCTGTTAGAGTAGCTATTATCAACAAGACAGGTAATAACAAGTGTTGGAGAAGCTGTGGAGAAAAAGGAATCTTCATTCACTGTTGGTGGGAATGTAACCACTATGGAAGAAAGTATGGTGGTTCCTCAAAAAATTGAAAATAGAACTACCATATGACCCAGCAATCCCTCTACTGGGAATATACCCCAAAACTCAAAAACACTGGTACGTAAAGACACATGCAGCCCCATGTTCATGGCAGCATTGTTCACAGTGGCCAAGACATGGAAACAACCAAAAAGCCCCTCAATAGATGACTGGATAAAAAAGATGGGGTACATATATACTATGGAATACTACTCAGCCATAAGAAATGATGACATAGGATCATTTACAACAAAATGGATGGATCTTGATAACATTATACAGAGTGAAATAAGTAAATCAGAAAAAAATAAGAACTGCATGCTTCCATACTTAGGTGGGATATAAAAACGAGACTAAGAGACATGGACAAGAGTGTGGTGGTTACTGGGTTGGGGGGGAGGAGAAGGAGGGAGAAGGGGGAGGGAAGAGGCACAAAGAAAACCAGATAGAAGGTGACAGAGGATAATTTGACTTTGGGTGATGGGTATGCAACATAATTGAACGACAAGATAACCTGGATATGTTATCTTTGAACATATGTACCCTGATTTATTAATGTCACCCCATTAAAGTTAATAAAAAATTAAAATAAAAAAATAAAATAAAAAATTTTAAAAAAAAGGATCAAGTATTGCAAAATACTGCCTTTAGCATATCTAAGACAGATGCATTTCAAAGACACAATAGTATAGGTCAAATTAGGTGCAAAGCAGAAAATTTGGAAGTAAGTTCCCAATGAACATAACTTCTGTTTCCATATGTGTTCATGTGTGCTTATTCTATGGTGGTTGTTGCAGGAGGAGTGATGAGAACTCGATTCTTGTCTTGCTTGAGAGAAAGGATTCAATCAAAAGACAAAATGTAGCAACTAAAGGAAGAATTTATTGGCCATTCAGGAAGGACATTAGAGCAAAGGTGACCTTGGAGATAGGTTCAAGGGGTTAGCATGGGATGAGCTGCCATTGCCCACTGCTCCCCTGGTTGCAAGTTTCATGTGTCCCTTAGACCTTAGGAGAAAGAGAGGGGCAAGGAAAATGCACCTGGAGAGAAGAGGAGAGGAGGAGGGGGAAGGGAGAAGCACAGGCATATTCTGGGAAGGGAGAGCACCTAAGAGGTTTTAAGGTTGGGGGTTTTAGGGGAGGTCCCAGGAGAAGATCTTAATAGACTATTAAGGTGTGTTCTTTCAGGGTTGTGTTCTCCACTGATTGGTCCGTGCCAGAGCCGGCGTTTGCTAGTCCATGCAGCTGGTCCTGGGGTCAGCTGTAGCTTTCCTTTGTTTGGTTTTCCTACTTTTCTGGGCTTAAAGAAAACAGAACTGAGGCCTGGATGTTATCTCTAGAGGTTAATTCTTAAAAACCGTTTTCTGGCTTTCTTGTTTGTTCCTCCTCTAAGGGGGTCTGAAACCACAAGACCAGGGGTATGCCAGGGGAGGAAAGGTCGGGGAGGGTCCAAATTCCATTACTAACAATATGAAATCAGGGGATCATAACTGCATGACCAGCTAAGGGGGAGGGGGTCCTCATTTCCCCAATTTTGGCTGTTGCTAGGCACCTGGGACTTTTTACCTTGATGGCTTTCTGTGCCTGGCCTATCATCCTTACTCTTCCCATGTCTAACTGCCTACCACAATTGCAGCCAATTTTTTCACTAAGCCTTGAAAGAAAGAAAAGAAAAACCTTAAATTTGAAATCCAGAGTTCACAAGCTTTGTCTTCCTGCTGAATACCAAAAGCGAATTTTGCTTCAAGGAATCTCGTGATTTTATGGAACCTATTTCCACTGTCACAGCTGCTAAATCACCTACAGTGGTGTTATCACTGTATTCTGGAAACTTCTTTGTAAGAAGTCTTCAGCTGAATTAGCCAAGGCAACCTACTCTTACCAGTCTTCATGGTTTGTTACCCAAATCATTCTAGTAGGCAGAGAGGAAGTATTCACTCAGATAAAATGGAAAAGAGAAGTGCATAGTAAAAGGATGGTATCCTTATTATCACCATAATAATACAGAATTGTTCCACAGATGTAAGTTAAGCAGTGACTACAGCAGTATTTTATGCCTGAAAGGGTCATTTCATACTCCCAGTTCATATAGGAACTCATCGACCTTCTAGGAAACAATGAGTTTTCCCTTACAAGAAATGTAGTGTACTAGAAAAATTAAGGGACTTTTTTCTCCCAAAATTTTTGAATACAAAACCCTAATTGATTGTGATAATGTTAGAATGCAAAATATGAGACATGTTAGGAAATGACTGGTGGCAACAGGTGTCATTACAAATTCTCGGTTTGATTTGGTTTTTCATTTTCTGGAATGGTGATGAGCCACTTGTAAGTGAGCATCAGCTGAGTACCGTGACCAGATGTAAGGGCCAGAGCGTCCGGGTGCCTCTCTGTAACTGCATGTTCTACACAATCAGTTCAGAGGATGACCTGAACGGAGGGAAAATTGGAGAATTAGGGAGAGTAAGAGGGGTATTTCACAAAGATATCTCCAGAAGAATGAAATTTCAGGGAGAAATGGTAACGAGACAAAAGGAAAATGTTGAGCTGCTGCAAAGGAAGAAGGGAAAAAGAAGACGAGTAGAGAAAGCCAGGAGGACATTGGCAACCATCTCAGCTCCAACTTGCCCAGCTCAGACTGTGAGCCCCTCTCCCAGCCTGGTCTCCTGCCCAGCAAGCCTACAAAGGACTGTCCATCACACCTTGTCATACAATTGGCAGAAAAGTGGTGCAAGGTGTTAGACCGGTGGAGTCAGACTGGACCTTAGTTGAGCAACCTCGGTACTTGAGTTCTGGCTAAGAGTTCAGAGTCAAGACTCAAACTATAAGAGAAAGTTTCTTTAGAAAGTCACAGAGATAGATGAAGTAAGCATTAGGAGAATGGGCTCAGGAAACAAGTTACAGAGGCAACAAAGGGCCCTTGGAGCTCAGGTAAAGAGAGAGGCAAGGAAAATGCACCTGGGGGAAGGTGTGGGGACAGGTGCGGGCATGCCCCAAAGAGAGCCACAGCGGGTCTTCATCCTGAAGGTGGGATTTCAGGGGAGGCCCCAGGGGAGGATCTCAGTAGACTGTTCTTCAGCTTTTCAGGTGTGTCCTTTCAGGGTCATGGTCTCCAATGACGGGTTGGTACCAATCAGGGGTCACTAGCCAGTGCAGCTGGTCCTGATGAGAGCCGTGGCATTGCTTGCCTGGCTGCTTTTCTGGGCCTGGAGCTGAAACACAACTGAGGCCTAGATGTATTTGATGTGGGTCAGAACCTCATTGTCCTGGTGGCTTAATGTTTAAAGGCTATTCTCCAGCCCCCTTTCCTTGTTTCCCCTCTAAGGGTCTAATCTTCATGACTAGCAACATGCCAGGGGAGGGTCTGAACCACATGACCAGCGATATGAAAGGACGGGTGTCTAACTCACATGACCAGCTGAGAAGAGAAGGTCATTCTTGGGGGGAGGTCCTTGTTTTCCCGTTTTGCTCGTTGCTAGGTACCTGGAGCTTTCTGCCCTGGTAACCTTCTCTACAAGACCCATCATCCTTGCTCTGCTTGTGTCTGTCTGCCTACCCACAATACTGCTTCGTCACCTGATTGACAGTGTCTGAAAGAGGATAGATCAGCCCTGATGCAGTGAAGTAGGGGCATAAGTACCCTCCTGAGAGAGAGGTCCAGGGCTCCTCACCCACCACCAACCTAGGAAATGTTGCAGCTGCACTTCTCTGGCTTCTGAGAGTGTCCTGAGCACATGATACTCAGCTTACTTCCGTGTGTGTGGAAAAGCGGAGGTGTCCCAGGCTACCTTTATTTCACCAGCATTTGGGTGTTTTCAAAGGAAAGGGAAAAGTGGCCTCAGATCCAGGGTCAACAGAAAGGACAGTCAGATCACACACAAACTACACCCTTCCCTTGGAAAGGCTGGAAATTGTCTTTTTTAATCCTCATCCAACCACCAAATCTCCCTTCCTTCGAATTGTCAACCCTTAAGGTAGATTTTGCGTCTTCCATTGGGACAGTGGGATGTAAAGCATCAGAACTTGGACTCCAAAAGTTTTGGCTTAGTCCCAACCCACCCTTTTCTTGTGTGACATTTACTGAGGCACTGAATTTTTGAATTTCAGGGTCTTCATCTGTAAAACAGGAGTTCTGGTGGTCTAGAAGAATCAATGGGAGAACATACGTCAACCACCCCAGGCCTAATAGTACAGAACCTATAGACAAAACCCCAGAAGGCTCAGTGATGGTGCTGTATGAGTTTCCTATTGCTGCCGTAACAAACTATCACAAACTTAGTGGCTTAAAACAGCACAGATGTATCATCTTACAGTTGTGGAGGTCAGATGTATGACACGTGTCTCACTGGGCTGAAATCAAGGCGTCAGCAGGGCTGTGCTCCTTCTGGAGCCTCTAGGGGTGAATCTGTTCCTTTGCCTCCTGGCTTCTCAAGGCTGCCCATACTCTGTGGCTTATGGTCCCCATCAAGCTTACTCCAATCTCTCCCTTCATCATCACCTTCTGGCTCTGACCCTCCTACCTTCCTCCTTCCCTTATAAGGACCCTGTGCTGACATTGGGCACACCAGGATAATGCAAGATTGTCTCCCCAAATCAAGGTTCCCTTAACTAATTCCATCTGTAAAGTCCTTTTGCCATATAAGGTGACATATTTACAGGTTCTGGGAATTAATGTGGACACTGTCAGGGGCCATTATTTGGTCTACTACGTGACAAAAGGCTGGGAAGAGTAAAAGCAAAAGCATAGCTGAAGAGATCAGAGAAGGAATTATAGGAGTACATCCCCTTATCTATATGGGAGGGATGCAAAGCGTGTCTGGAGATGTGTCTACTGAAGTCTGGATACTATTTAAAGTTTCTAAATAACTAGTAGAGAAATTATAACAATTCCTGTGAAAAATCAGAAGGAGGTAAAGACAAGTAAAATAGCAGATTAGAAAAAAACAATGAGTCCAGCCTGACTGGACATAGCACAGTGGATAGAGCATCGAGATGGGATAGTGAGCTCCCAGGATGGAAACCCTAAGGTTGGCAGCTTGAGTGCAGGTTCAATAGTTTGAGTACAGGGTCACCAGCTTGATCATGTGATCATCTACATGACCCATGGTTGCTAGCTTGAGCCCAAAGTTCACTGTCTTGAGGCTCAAGTTTGCTAGCTTGAGAAAAGGGTTATTGGCTCAGTTTGAGCCCACCCCTACCCACAGTCAAGGCAGGTATGAGAAGCAATCAATGAACAACTAAAGTGATGCAAATAAGAACTGATGCTTATCATCTCTCTCCTTTCCTGTCTCTCTTTCATTAAAAAAACAAATAAATAACAAATGAGCCCAAATGGCATCATTAAGAATGTGTAGTCAATGTGTGAATCTAAAGGAGCAAAATGAAGAACTCAAAAAGTAGAGTAAAAACATATTTACAGCTACGGAAATAACTGCTAGCAGAATTAAATACAGTCTCTCTCTCTTTCTCTCTCAGTTGTGCTTTGCTTGTTTGTCCTTTTGTTCTGCTAGAATAACATGTCCAGAGAGTGAACACATCTTTTCAAGGCCCTGCTTATGAAGAACTCCCTTGTTTGTCTCTCACAGAGCAAGAGTACCTTCTGGAAATCTAGAAGCTCCATTCTGTACTGACCATGCTCTTCCAGTGGTTTCTGCTATTAAGTTTTGTTCCCACTCTTCAAATCCTAGTTAGTGGGGTGGGGACAGTTAAGCACATGTGCTCAGCTAACTGCACAGAACCAGAAACTCCAGAGGTACATCAGTCTCGGCCCAGAACACTTTCTCAAACCCACGGGCCTCGACCTTGCAGACAGACAGCAGGGGTGCAAAGGGCATCTCCTGGCCCCATCATGCCGTGTACACTGGGGTCACTGCAGGGCTTCCTTTGAAGCAGGCCCTGAGGCTGTTTTTTGTTTGTTTGTTTGTTTGTTTACTGTTTGCATGCATTGATTTGATTTCTAAAAACCACGAGGCACAGATGTTTCACTAGAGAAAAACTACATAAAGACATTGCTGGTATTTTACTGTTAATGGTGGAGTTGGAACTCGGCTCCTGAGTTCAGCTAAGAAAGAATTCAGAGGCAAGAACTCTTAGGCAAGAGAGTTTGTTTAGAAAGTCACAGAGGTAGAAGAAGTGAGCCAGCTGGGCTGCGTGGACTCAGGAAACAGGTTACAGAGGCAAACGAAGGGCCCCTGGAGCTGAGGGGAAAGAAAGCAAAGAAGCAAAGATAACATGCCTGATGGAAGAAGAAGCAGAGAGGCCTGGGCATGCGAGAGAGAGAGAGAGAGAGAGAGAGAGAGAGAGAGAGAGAGAGAGAGAGAGAGAGAGGGGGAGAGAGAGAGAGAAAGCCACACTAGGTGCCCTGCCTTAAGGGATTTTATCTTTTTTCTAAAGGCAGGAATTTTAGGAGAGGATCTCAATAGATTATTCATTAACTCTCCAAGCATATCCTTTCAGAGTCATGGTCTCTTGTGATTGGTCAGTGCTAGGGTAGTGGGTCATTAGTCATTGCAGCTGGTCCTGAGGTCAGCCATGGCATCGCTTGTCTGGTTTTGCTGCTTTTCTGGACCTGGATCTGAAACACAACTGAGGCCCAGATGTTATCTCTAGTTGCACCAAAACTCTATCTCTATGAACATACCTGAGGCTTTGTTCCTAAGAGTATTTGATGATGGCCAGAATTTCATTGTCCTGAGGGCTTAATGCTTAAGAAAGTAGTCCTATAAGGGTTTGTATGAGAGTTTTACAAGGATATTCCCTGGCCCCCATTCCTTCTCTAAGGGGGACTGAACTGCATGACTAATGACATGCTAGGGGAAGAAAGCACCCTAGGGGTGAGGGCCTCACCTATTATAGTTGTTTTGTCTAGTTTTGCTCATTGGGAGGCACCTGGGACTTTCCACCCTGGTAACATCCTGTACCTGGCCTATTGTTCCTGTTATGCCCACACCTGTTTAACTGCCTACTCTATCATGACTAGAAAGGGGTCAAGCGTGAATAAGAAAAAAAAAGAAACTTTGGAAACTTTTGTTATGTTTCTGTTGTTTGAAAGTGATACAGAGGTAGTGGAGAAGTAGTTAAAAATCCAGGATTTGCCACAAGGCAGTCTGGGTTTAGTCAAGGTAGTCACCCACACTAATGCCTGGCACACAGTAAACAATTGATCAATGTTATTAGACAAACCACAGTTCAGAGACTCCGTGAATTAACTATTACCATTTATGATGTGCATGCCCCAAACTGGTCAGTTCTGAATCCAAACAAAAGAAAGTCTTTTGCCTGACCAGGCGGTGGCGCAGTGGATAGAGCGTCGGACTGGGATGTGGAAGACCCAGGTTTGAGACCTTGAGGTCGCCAGCTTGAGCACAGGCTCATCTGGCTTGAGCAAAGCTCACCAGCTTGGACCCAAGGTGGCTGGCTCGAGCAAGGGGTTATTTCGTCTGCTGAAGGCCTGCGGTCAAGGCACATATAAGAGAGCAATCAATGAATAACTAAGGTGTCGCAATGAAAAACTGATCATTGATGCTTCTGATCTCTCTCCGTTCCTGTCTGTCTATCCCTGTCTATCCCTCTCTCTGACTTTCTCTCTGTCTCTGTAAAAAAAAGAGAGAGAGAGAAAGAGAGTCTTTCCTCCCAAGACATCTGTTTGTCAACTGTACCCCAGTCCAGGAAGGTGGAAGAACTGGATCCTTGCAGAGGGAATCTGGAGACCCTATTTATCTCCTTTGGTTTGTTATTTTTATTAGTATGTTCATTAAACTAATGATCTTTTTTCAGATTGGGAGTTAAGTTATTCCTAAAAATTCTTTTTTCTTTGTTCTAATTTGAGTGAGAGGAAGGGAGACAGAAAGACTCCCGCATTCGCACCGACTCCAGGATCCACCTGGCAAGCCCACTAGAGGGCAATGCTCAGCCCATCTGGGGCCATTGCTCTGTTGCTCAGCAATGGAGCCATTTTTTTAGCATCTGAGGTGGAGGCCATGGAGCTATCCTCAACACCTGAGGCCAACTTGCTCCAATTGAGCCATAGCTGCGGGGGGGGGGGGGGAGAAGTGAGAGGGGAGGGGTAGAGAAGCAGGTGGGCACTTCTCCCGTGTGCCCTGAACAGGAAGGAAACTTGGGACATCCACACACTAGGACAACCCTCTACCACTGAGCCAACTGGCCAGGGCCATTCCCGGCAATTCTTTTGTTATCTTCAGAAAGTCCCATTACTGTTGGACATGAACACTATACTCTTTCTTGTCTTCCTTCTCCCAGAAGTGGACCCAGAGACAAGACCCCAGCAGGAAGAGTTTTTATGGCAGTGCAGGGCAACTCAGCAGGTAGCAGGGATGTGAGATAGGGAAGGGAAGGGAAGGGAAGGGAAGGGAAGGGAAGGGAAGGGAAGGGAAGGGAAGGGAAGGGAAGGGAAGGGAAGGGAAAGGAGGAGAAGACAGCAGCCAAGGGGGCATGACTGGCCAGCACCACTACAGGACACTAACATTCCACCCCACCAGGAGACGGTAGGGCTCACTCTTCAGAGCTACCCCAGAGTGGACAGTGAGTTGGGTCTTCATACACCAATCTATCAATCATGGTGGAGGCAGGGCCAGGCCTGTTCATGCCACAGCACTCAGGGAGAAGCATCTGAGACCCATGATAGACACATCCAGGTGAAAACCATTTTGTCACAAAGGTAGACGTGGGGGCCAGGAAGGGTAGGAAGGAAGAGCACAGGCCCTGCAGCCAGACTGTCTGAGACTGGATCCCTGCTCTGCCACCACCTAGCTCTGTGAGCTTGAGCAAGTCACTCAGCATCTCTGTGCCTCACTCTTCCCCTCTGTAAAATGGGGATGATCATAACAGCTCCCAGGTAAGGTTGTCGTGAGGATGTAGTGTGTTTATATAGATAAAGCACTTATAAAGCACCCAGTCCTAATAAGTGCCCAGATGTTTTTCATTCTACATCTTTCGTGAATTGCTTTTGTTTACAGATGCTCCCATACATTGAATGCTCAAAGGTTTTAACATAAACTCCTTTACTATAAGGCACGAAAACCTGATGATGGGCGCATTGCTGTGAACAGGAGCTGGTCTCAGGAGAGCCAGGGGGAGGGGTGTGGCCAGAGAGCTGGTGGTGGAGGTCCCTTGCTGAGTAGTTTTGTCACCCAAACAGCCACTGCTAGTTTACTGTGATAACCTGACATTTGTTTCTAAATCCTAGTAGCTTGTAGATACAAAAAGAAATAATCTAGAACAAAATGTAGAAGGTCTCAAAAGCAACCAACCAGTGACCAAATCCTTTAAATTGGTCATTTTCAAGGCACTTGACTATCGCTAATGCTGAGCAGCAGGGCTCCACTGTGCTGTC
This sequence comes from Saccopteryx bilineata, assembly GCF_036850765.1. Classification (NCBI taxonomy): domain Eukaryota; kingdom Metazoa; phylum Chordata; class Mammalia; order Chiroptera; family Emballonuridae; genus Saccopteryx; species Saccopteryx bilineata. The sequence continues at coordinate 101,641,968 of NC_089491.1, read as the reverse complement.
ATACAGCCCCTGTCATCCCTCCCAGCGAAGGTGGAATAGCTCCTGTTATACACATGCCAATAACGTCTACAAATAGAGGTGAGAGAAAGCACAAAACCTTCCTCACTTTTTTATGCATGAAATAAAATGAAAACCCTATTTAATAGGGAAAAAATGTCCTTTTAACAACTTTTCAAGGAATAATATTCAAATTGTGTCTCTTAATGAGCTAGCATTTCATCTGAATCTGTTGCTGTGCACTCGTCAACGTCCCTTCCAGGCGGATCCAATTCTTTCCAGCTGAGACTGGTTTCTGCCAGAAGCCATTAATTCGCAGCTCCCACCCAGGGGAATGGAAGGGCATTGGCCTGAGCCTACACTGCCCTCTGCTGGGCATCAAAGGCCAATCGGGCAGGAAATTCTTGGGAAGTTTATTCCTCCTTTTTAATCAACTTTATGAAATGCATGCAGGAGCTTTGAATGAAAAGCCAAGTCAAACTGTACCAGTTACAAAGCCTCTCACTCTTCAGAGGCAAAGTTAGGAGGTGAAGGGTGTGTCGGAAGCTGTTGGAACTATACGGTTTGCGTGGACAGCCAGGGTTTAAGTCTTGCCCATGCTGGGTCCCAGCTCCGCCTGTCCCAGTTATGTCATCTTGAGAAAGTTGACCAACCCGTCTAAGCCTCAGTTTTCTCATCTGTGAAATGGGAGAACCATAAGATTACCCAAAGATTAAAGAAGTAAGTGTATGCAAAGTCACCAGCTGAGAGGCAGAAACTCAGAGGGCTTGGTGGAAGTCATGCCTCTGTGTAGGGATGAAGGAGATGTAGTCCCAGGACAGAACATTCCATCCTCCCCCAGGTGCCCTGGGCTCCAGCGGCCTCCTCTCACTCCCGCAGGAGCTGCGGCCACCGCAGACACCTCGCCTGAGCAAACCCATTGCCCCACATGAGGAAACACTGCCTTCTCCCCCAGCAGAGCATGTCTCTGGAGGTTCTCCAGGTGCTATTCTGCAGAGGGTCATGTGAAATTCTCAAAATAGGGGGGAAATTTCCTATGCCATGAGCAGTTGGGGTAGGACAGTAAGGTGTGAGGGGAGGCTGTAAACTGACTAAATTTGCTGAACTAGAAAAGAGTTCATTCACTCAGACTTAAATGCATTCGCTCTCAAGTATTGACTGAGTAATACCACTTTCCAAGCCAATCTGCCCCGCACTCTGGTTGAGGAGAGTGCGAGGGCAGGGCTGCAGATGGGCTCTGCAATGCCCTCAAGCACCTGGTAGGTGGACTGCTTCCCCTTTTGTGTGGTTTGTCACACCCCAGTGTGACCGAAACTGATAACAAGGGAAGGCTCCCATAGGGTCCTGTGGAGTGAGCAGTCCCTCCAGTAAACAAGTTTGAAGGTTCACGTGGACTTAAGACATTATGCCACCAAAATGAGATAAGATAGGTGCTAGCAAGAGCCACCCACGCACTGTCTCAGCGCCGCCGACACTTGTCCTTTCTGTGCCATTCCATAGGCAGAGCCCCTGCTGAGCATGGAGCTCTCATAGCACCCCAGGGGCATTGCATGAGGACAGGTCTAAATCAGCATTGCTAATGGGTTTGGATTGCAATTCCAGAAATAATCCCAGCTCAGCTTCTCACAGCCCATGTTCCTTCAGTAGAGTGTTGAATCTTTCCTGTCTCCAAACTTCTTATTAGATCACTGGAATGGTATCTATTTTGCAAAATTGCTACGAGAATTAGGTGGTAATTGTCCAGCCCCCCGGTTGCCTACAGAGAATGAGCACTCTGTCAATGGTAGCTATTGTTATTATTTCACACCTACACAAAATGCATACATGCGTGCCCTATGTATATAGTTTACATGCACACACTGATGCATGGGAAAACAGGCATGCCAATATGTCAAGTTCATATTCAAATTTGGCTGCTCTTGACCTCAACTTGGAAAGAAATATTTATTGCCTAAGAAGTACCTGACTTGAATCACTTTCCCTGAAAAATAAAAAGGTTGTTTCAGTTATACCTCAATTATTAATAAATAGAAAAAAATCATTCATGTCTCAGTTTATAAAGAAAGAGAGAAAGAGAGAGAAAGAGTGAGAAAATGGGAATATGGGCTTCCAGGCCTGGGACACGGATGTGACCTGGAGCTTGTAATCAGAAGCCTCTTCCTAAAAGAAAGCCCAGGATGAGATGGCTTCATGGGTGAATTCTATGAAATATTTAAAAATGAAGTAATACCCATTCTTCTCAAATTCTTCCAAACAGCTAAAGAGAAGCGGATACTTTCTAACTCATTTTACGAGGCTAGCACCATCCGGAAACCAAAACCAGAAAATGACATGACAAGAAAAAGAAACTACAGACCAATATCCCTCATGAGTACAGATGCAAAAATTCTCAGCAAAATACTAGCAAATTGAGCTCAAGTGGGATTTATTCATAAATGCAAGGGTGGTTCAACATATGCAAATCAATGAAAGCGATATACCATTGTTGGGCAGATAAAATGTATTATGCTCACTTTGTTAAAAATGGTGCTGCCTACATGAGGCCATCGCCCAGGTGATATTAATGTGTATTGAGAATCCTTGTAGCCTGGGGCTTGGTTTTGGGATTAAGCCTTTCCTACCCTTTTTTGATGTGGGGTGGTACAATCCAATCATGCCTTAGAGAAGTGACTTTGTATTAGAGACTTCCCTATTTTGTATATTGGATTAGATGTTGTGAAGCTACAATATAAAATGGGGGCAGAACGAGAGTTTGCTCTCTTGGTTCCTGGGATGATTAGCATGAGAGAGCAGAGGGAGCAGAACAGAGAGCAGAAAGAGGCCATGTGGCCAAGAGAAGCAGCCGAGATGGCGGAGTGCTGAGTGAGATGCCAGTTTGTGTCGAGTTTGTATCTAGGATAAGGAAGTAGATGGGGAACTGAGAAGAATAAGGCTGGTAAGCTAGAAACCTTTGATTCTAGGAAACTCGGATAAGTCAGTAGCTTTGTGAGCACTGAATGTGAGTGGGTTTTGGAGCCCAGTGTATATTTTTACTTGCCTGCTGGGTGCAAGCTAGGATTAAAGACGATGGCCCACCAGTTTGTGTCTCAGTTATTTCTTTACCGACTGTCCGAATCCAATGCGAACCTGCATGGGCCAGAAGGCTGCTTTGATAGTGGCCATGGCTTCTGGCTTTACAACCATATTAATAGAATAAAGGGAAAAAATCAAATCATCTTTTAAAAATGCAGAAAGAGCTTTTGACAAATTTTAGCGTCCTTTCATGATAAAAACACAACACCAAAAACAAACAAACAAAAATAAAACCCTAGAAATAAATAGAAGAAAATGACCTCAACTTAACAAAGGTCACATATGAAAAGCCCACAACTAACATCATAATTAACCGTGAAAAACTGAAAACTTTTCCCCAACATCAGGAACAGACCGCTATAATGCTGGAAGTCAGAGCCAGTGCAATCTAGAGTCTGTGCTCTTGACCTCACCACTACACTGGTGACTGCAGTCTCCAAACTATACACTATTGTGACAGCCCCTGAAAGCAGCCTTCACACCAAAGGAGAGAAGTCTTAGGAAGCACAAGTGTCGATCAATATAGGAAAAAGATTTTGTAAAAACTGACGTTTGCCAAAAATGGAACAGCAGTCCTAGGACAGCTCTGGTCCTGGATAGAGCCTGGAGGAACAGAACAGCTGGATGCCCCTCTGCCTCCAGGGATGAAGCAAACAGCCCAAAAAAGTAGGGCTGTTTCCAAGAGGTACCACAGGCACCCTTATGGGCACAGGTACCACACTGGGATGCAGGGTGCCGGCCACTGCAGGGAGTTCAGAGCTGGTCCTGCCCCGCTCTCTAAGTGGAAGCACAAATCCCCCAACACAGGTGCTCATGGTGGGCTGGGTTGTCCAAGTCCCCTTGCGGAAAGGGGTCTAAGCTAAGCAAGCCATGCGCCCCCACCCCCACTCCAGGCAGCAGCTAGAGTCTGAACTGACATTCCTGTAGACTCAGGGTGAGTGAAGTAAACTCTCCCAAAGGTCACTGACAGAAGGAAGTTGTCTGGGAACATTGGAACATGTAGCTTCTTCAAGCCGAGTTCCCCTCACTGTCTCAAAAAGGGAACATTTTAAACACAAAAGCCATGCTCACTGTGAAAGCTCGCTGGCTGGAGGAAGCACTGTGCTCCCTGTGGTGTAACTGACACAATTTTTCTGAGAGCTCTTTTTTTGTGGGGGCAGGGGGTGGGGACGGGGAGGTTGGCAAGCTTTTAGGTTTCTTTGGCTGCTGACTGATTTCCAGGCATCTGCAGCTAAAAACCCTGAGGCTGCCCTCACCTGCCTGGTTGTTCTCAGTGGACGGTGGCCCTGGGAGCCCCCAGCCCTAGCGCCTTCTTGCACTTACAAGGAGAGAGGAAGGGGTGTCCTGGTAAAGCCCACCCTGGCTAGGGTCCGAGTAGATTTATCGGTGGGCACACTGGGTGCGTGCCCTGAGCCTCCACTTCTGAAAGACCTGGCCAAACCCCAATTTTATACTTTTTTCTAATGACAAGGGGCCCAATATTTTCTTCTGACCTTAATCTGCCTTTCCCTGTGTGTGTGGGGGGGAGTGCTTCTTTCTCTCCTGCCCCAGCCCAAAAGGTTCTGCCTGGGGTGCTTAACTTGACCTCTCTTCTTCCACGGCCACCAAACTTCCAGGTCCCGGATTCTTGGGACAAGCTAAACCAAACAACCAGTGATTATATATTTTAATAATGATAATGATAAAGTCCTTGTCATTTTTTGCTGAATTAAACTGCCACAGAAGGGATTTTATTTGGAATTTACAAAGAACTTTCTAATTATGAAAGTTCTGAGTCTCTAAGAAAAATTACTAATTATCTTCTGTCAATATGGGCTGGGCATCTATCCAAAGATCTTTAAAAGCACTTAAATGTAAGCAAGGGAAACTTCTTTTAAAATCTTTTTCTCTCATGTGGTTTTTATCTTACCGAATTAAAAAACAAACACCAGATCTGAAAGGAATCTTTGAAAGCAGCAGGTCCAGTCTTACTGCTTTAAAAACCTAACTGTGGAAAGAGATAGGAATAAAAATATGTCATGAAAGTTAAAAAACAAAACAAAACAAAGAAACAACAACAAGAAAAACTAGCGTGAATAGGACATGGTCAGTAGTGAATTTTACACATGGGTGGACCCCAATCAAACCATGGGCTCCACAACACAAAACAGCCATTGGTGGAAAAATCAGAATCCAGTCTGCCCTGTCACTCACAGTCCTGTGGCAGCGATACCTGCTCAGTTTGTGACAGCTCCACAGTGACACAAGTTATGCATATCGGGAAACCCGCGAGAGGCATACGCAGCCCTACTTGTGCCAACTTTGCAACTTGTCTGCAAATCTAAAATCATCCCCAGATGAAAAGTAATGCATTAAAAATAAAGAACAGACTTCCATTTATCAATATAGTCCTCTGAGTCAAATTTGTTTTCTACATGGAGTGATGAGACATCTTTAATCCTTCGATGTGTATTTAATTTTTTTTTTTTTTTTTTTTTTTGCATTTTTCTGAAGCTGGAAACAGGGAGAGACAGTCAGACAGACTCCCGCATGCGCCCGACCGGGATCCACCCGGCATGCCCACCAGGGGCGAATGCTCTGCCCATCCTGGGCGACGTCATGTTGCGACCAGAGCCACTCTAGCGCCTGAGGCAGAGGCCACAGAGCCATCCCCAGCGCCCGGGCCATCTTTGCTCCAATGGAGCCTTGGCTGCGGGAGGGGTAGAGAGGGGAAGAGAGAGACAGAGAGGAAGGCGCGGCGGAGTGGTGGAGAAGCAAATGGGCGCTTCTCCCATGTGCCCTGGCCGGGAATCAAACCCAGGTCCTCCGCACGCTAGGCCGACGCTCTACCGCTGAGCCAACCGGCCAGGGCCCGATATGTATTTAAACTGAGATCTTTGGTCAAGATTTCCAAAGATTAAGCTAACCAACAAACTTTTCTTCTCTTTAAAGTAAGATTTAATATAACTCAGGACAAAATCTCCGGCTGTGGGAAGCGTCAGGCAGGGTAGGTGGACCAGGTCCCTGAAAGGACCCCAGGGAAGAAGGTGGGAGAAGGCAGACTTGTGGCCAGAGGTGGCCTTGGTGGGGTCTGAGGGGGCTGAGACCTGAGCTGTGCTTCTTTTTTCTGACTACGACCAGGTAATCCTGCTCAGAAAAGCTGCTCTGTCCCGGGTGTCTCAAATATGTTTTTCCAAGTAGAACCTGGCGTCTGGTTAAACCATGTCTGTCTATTAAATCGACGTGTTACTACAGCAGACACTGATTCTGGGAGTCTGGGGAAGGAACCCACTGCAGCACAGAAGGACCACAACCCCTCTACCTGACAGGCCCCTTCAGTAATTCAGATCACCTACCTCAGGGATCAGCACTCTTGTTCTGCAGGGAGACAGGCACTAAAAGGTCAGGCTTTGCAGGCCCCATAGACTCTCCAGAGCACAGTGTACTTTGCTTCATTTGTGTGTGTATGGTTTTTTGTTTGTTTGTTTGTTTGTTTGTTTGTTTTTGAGAGTGAAAGAGGAACAGACAGGGACAGACAGAAGAGTGAGAAATAAGAAGCATCAACTCATAGTTGTAGCACCTTAGTTGTTCATTGATTGATTTCTCATATGTGCCTAGAATGGGGAGCTCCAGCTGAGCCAGTAACCCCTTGCTCAAGCCAGGGACCTTTGGGCTCAAGCCAGTGACCATGGTAGCATGTCTATGATCCCATGCTCAAGCTGGTGATGCTGTGCTCAAGCTGGTGAGCCCATGCTCAAGCCGGCAACCTCACAGTTTCAAACCTGGATCCTTAGTGTCCCAGGCTGATGCTCTATCTACTACACCACTGCCTCGTCAGGCCATTTTTGTGTGTTTTTAAAGAAACCTTTAAAAATGTGGTAAGCATTCGGAGCATGGAAGGTGGAGGGGCACACTCAAGACTCCCTGTGTGGACAGGACCTCAGCAGCTAATCCATTTCCTCTGTTAACAAGATCTCTAATTATTATGTTTTATTAAAATGTCTCAAAGGTTTAAAAAAATGAACTTAAAGTCCTGTTAAGAACCTTTTCCTGAAATGACAAAACACTGCCCGATTAACAGGGCCATCTCACCGGCCAGGGAGTGCTCAGACCATGGCCTCTGTGGATTCCTGGCGGGAGGGGTATGGTTCGTGGGGTTTTTGCAGTGATCCGGAGGCTTACGGAACTTGGGGCTCAAGGATCTTCCCTGTGGCTCAGAGGGTCCCAGAGTCCTCTGGGCACTGAGGCTCCAGGCCCTGGAGAATGGAGCACTGGCCAGCCTGTCTCAGGTGCAGCTGTGAGTCCGAAGGTGCTCTCCTGTCACTCTGGCACCGGAGCTCAATGGCTGGCTGCCTCTCTTCCTTCCCTCCCCAGCCCTTCCTGCCCTCCCCTCCCTGACCTGCTCAGACACAGTGCAGGAAGGGCCTCTGGAATCTCTTTTCAGACCACATGGACTGTGAGGATACTGACATCAGACAGCCAGCGGAGGACCATCAATCCTAACAGGACCATCGTTGGCTTCTTACTGATGGTGCGTAGTTCTAATGCCCTTGTTGCTCAGGGTGTCTGCAGCCTCTGACAAGGAGGGAGGATGCAGAATGAGAGGTGTGCTTGGGGCGCCCAAACCATACCTCCCAGTTACCGAGGGTGGAGGTTGATGCCTTGTGTTGCTGAGAGCTCCTGGCTGGAGCTCCTCCCTCCCAACCATTTTAGGCAAAAATCGAAACACTGATGCTCCATTTCCTGCTGTTTCAAGCTGCCTATCCTCTGGTTGTGACCACTGTCACTGTCTCTTCCAAACCCCCAAGGGTCCTGGTCATGTTCTAAAATTTACCTTCCCTCATACCGAAGGTTAGAGTAGGGGCATGGTCCATAAGTCGTGGCCTTGTGAGCCGTCATCCTCCCAACCTCAGAAGAGCAGAAGCCTCTAAGTGCTGAGGCCAGACGTGGTGTGAGCGTGTTTTATTTGACTGGAGGGCTGCTCAGATGTACACTGCCTACTAATGCGTCTCTTCATAATGTCAAACAAACACGGAAAGGGGGAAAAGTTAGTTAAGTCAGTCACTCAGAAAAATATAGACAACCATCACCGGCCTCTGAATTATGCAGTAAATTGACGTGCATACATTCTATATTATCAGTGATAATCTAATGAATTTGTAAAACATACACTTGTGTAGAGAAATCTGCACTTAATCTTTTCAGCTTCTCACCCTGTTGCAGGCTACCAGGAGCATCAGAAAAAGCCAACACTCAAAACAGATCACTGTTGCCTGATCAGTGGTGGCACAGTGAATACAGTGTCAGCCTGGGACACTGAGGACCCAGGTTTGAAGCCTCAAGGTTGCTAGCTTGAATGCAAGCTCATCTGGCTTGAGCATGGGATCGCTAGCTTGAGCTGGGATCATAGACATGATCCCGTGGTCGCTGGCTTGAGCCCCAAGGTCACTGGCTTGAGCAAGGTGTTACTGACTTGTCTGGAGCCCCCTGGTCAAGGCACATATGAGAAAGCAATCAATGAACAACTAAGGTGCTGCAACTAAGAGTTAATGCTTATCTCTCTCCCTTCCTGTCTTTTTGCCTCTCTCTCCTCTCCCTAAAAATAAATAAATAAATAAATAAATAAATAAATAAATAAATAAAAAAAATAAATAAAACAAAATAAGAACAACATACATACAGATCACAATTAGAGAATTGTGGTCTATCACTATATCACAGACCCACTTTTCTACTCAACAGCCATGAATTAGAGGACAGCTTCCCTATTTTCCTTCATGTTCTCCTCAAAACTAAATCAGAGCACCTGTGTTCTAAGAACCCACACACGCATGCACTTTCTCAGTCTATAGGTAACAAAAGTAAAAATCCTATCACATCGGGGAAGGGGCTTTTCCCATTCAAGAAATATTTTTCATATCCTGAAAAAGGATTACAAATGGTGCAAAATGATAAAGCTACAGCAATTAGTGCGGTAACATCCTAACCTATAATTAGAGGATAAGTAGAACACAGCAAATGAAAAGGCCAGAGATGGACCTGTTTACAAAGTTCGATACTTGATTGAGGTTAATGACCAATCAGTGAGAAGGCGGACTGTGGGATAAACTGACCGTTTGGGGAAGGAGACTGAAAGTCTATCTTACTGCTTATGAATAAATTCCAACGGGGATATAAAAATTTAAATGTAAAAAATTGTGAGCATTTAACCATAGGTGATTTTTCTATGTAAAAAAAGAATCTGAAATCTTATTTTTGGCATAAATAAACAAATGAAAGACGAAGTGTTGAAACAAAGGACACATTGGAGAAAATGTTTACAACATAACTGGTAAATATGGATAGGAATAAGGTTAACAGTCCATTAATACTTTTTTAAAAAATGAATAGAGAAATTAGCAGCTGGTGAAAATATCAGAAGAGGTGTTCAATAGGCACTTCACAATGATATCCAGTCTCTCCAGTTGAAATAATACAGGTTAGAAACATAAATGAGATTTCTTTCACCTTTCACACTGCACAGGATAAAAAGCCTGGATAGAGCTTGGAATTAATCACTTCAGGCTGCAGGAGGGGGCCACCCACCCTAGCTGCTGTCTGGCACCTGAGCCTGGCTGGCCGTGTGACACCTGAGTACCAGGAAGGGTCAGGCACCTGTCCTCTGGCATAGGCAGCACTCTGCTGGTCAAGCAGAGTGTTGTCCTGCCTTGAGCCTCATCTGACATAGTACAGAGCACCAGTTCCCAAGGGCAACTCAGCAACAAGAGTCTCCTTTGACTCTCTGTGACCATGTCCAGGCCTTTGATCCAAAAGACCCGTCAAGAATCAGAGATGTAGCTTGACCAGGCAGTGGTGCAGTGGATAGAGTGTCGCGCTGGAACGCAAAGGACCCAGGTTCGAAACCCCGAGGTCACTGGCTTGAGGGCGGGTCATTTAGTTCATCAGCTTGAGCCCAAGGTCTCTGGCTTAAGCAAGGGGGACAGGGCTACAGCAGACTGAGCCCTCCCCACAGTCAAGACACATATGAGAAAGCAATCAATGAACAACTACTATGGTGCCACAATGAAGAATTGATGTTTCTCATCTCTCCCTTCCTGTCTGTCCCTATCTGTCCCTCTCTCTGTCTCCGTCTCTCTCTCTCTCTGTCACACACACACATCAGAGATGTATTGTAGAAGCAGGGGTGTTTGTGGCGAGGTTGCTCATTACAGTAAAACCCTAGGCATAATTAACTGTGCATCATCAGGGTTATAACTCATGGTCCTTATGTTCAAGATCCAATGTGACACTTTCTAATCCAGTAGTCAGGTGACAAAACAACACATAACCCCACTTACATTTACATGTCTCCATTTGTAGGCAGATGACTAAAACCACATCAAGAAAAGTTTAAGAGTAGCTGCCTCTAGGGTTGTGATTTGGGGTGACTTTTAGAATTTACCCTCATTATTAAGGTTCTTATTAGCTATATTTTATCTTTGGAAAACCAGAGTTATTTATTGATTCAGTTCAATTCATAAATTTTGTTTCCATTTATCCCCACCTGTCTAGTGGCACCCAGACCTTCCTTGTAATCTATTTTGTCTTGGACTCAAGTCAAATCAAAGAGTCCTCATTAGGAGAAGAGGAAGCTGGGTCTTTAGGACCCACAGACTCAAAGGGTAAAGAGTGTAGATAACTTTGGTCAATCGTTCCTTTCTTCCATTTCTACTTGACAAACAAATTTTATAGAAAATTGTGTTAGTAACTGCAAAAGATACATTGATTTGAAACTTTTTATTATTTTAATTTTAAAAATAAATCTGATTTATATAAAACTAAAAATAAATAAATAGTTTACCCATTTATCCTATCACCCAACCCCCTGCCTCTGTCAAACACTAATCTGTTCTCTGTACCTATGAACTTGGGTGTGTGTGTGTGTGTGTGTGTATATATATATATTTTACTTTACTCTATATCTTTCTGAGTTGATGTTTTGGCTTTCTTCAGGTAATTACCCAGAAGTGGAATTGCTGGATTATGACAGTTCTGTTTTTAACTTTTTTGAGGAACCTCTACACTGTTTTCCATAGTGGTTATGTCCATTTACAGTCCTACCAACAGTACACAAAGGGTTCCCTTTATTCCATGTCCTCTCCAACATTTATTTCTAGTTTTTTGATATTTGCCATTGTCATAAATGTGAGGTGATAACACACTGTGGTTTTGATTCGTGTTTGGTGTGTGTGTGTGTGTGTGTATATATATATATATATAATATATATATACACACACACACATACATATATATATTATATATATATTATACATATACACACATACACACACACACCTACACATTCCAAAATGAGATCATACAGTATGTCTTTCTCAGTCTGACACATTTCACTAAGCATAATGCCTTCTAGGTTGATCCATGGGGTCACAAATGGCAAGATTACATTCTTTTCTGTGACTGAATAATATTCTTTATCCATTCATCTGTGATTGGATGCTAAGGTTATTTCCAGATCTTGGCTGCAATAAACAGAGGGGCATCTATATCTTTCTGAGTTGATGTTTTGGCTTTCTTCAGGTAATTACCCAGAAGTGGAATTGCTGGATTATGACAGTTCTGTTTTTAACTTTTTTGAGGAACCTCTACACTGTTTTCCATAGTGGTTATGTCCATTTACAGTCCTACCAACAGTACACAAAGGGTTCCCTTTATTCCATGTCCTCTCCAACATTTATTTCTAGTTTTTTGATATTTGCCATTGTCATAAATGTGAGGTGATAACACACTGTGGTTTTGATTCGTGTTTCCTTGACAATTAGTGATGTTGAGCTTCTTATATGTACCTGCCGGCCATCTCTATATTTTCCTGTAGCTGTTGGCCACCTGTAAGAAGGAAAAGTATAAAAACTTTTCATCCTATCTGAGTTTCAAGATGTTTACCTTAACCCCAGTCAATCCTGAAAATTTATGTCCGTCAAGTTTTTCAAATATCATCAGTGCAACAGATGTGTGGGCAAGCAGGAAACACCCATTTGTGGAACTGAAACATATTTGAGTCAGAAAATATAATTTCTGTTCTTTGTTTCTAGCTATATTTTTTGCTGGGTACACTTAAAATAGATCATGATTCCAAGGATATTAATATTTAATATGATTTCACACCAACACACTTAATGCAACATACATTAGAAGAGTCTCCTAAAAGTATGTTATAGTGCTCATCAAATTAGCGACTTTATATTTAACTTATATTTTCTAATGAATCATTTGTCACCCCCTTAAGATCACATATAAACTTAAAGACTTAAAGGAGCAAGGTCCATTTGAATACTACTGAAATGAAAGGAAATGCCAGCAATTTGTCATACAGTATCAGTTTTGTATGTTTAATTTTCTACTGTCTGGGACAGGCATTTATAATTTGTAGCATGCATGCCAGGGAGGACAAAAAGAGTATCCTTCTGGTGGGCATGGGTAGATTGCTACTAATATTTCAGCCCCAAGGACGTCATAATTAGGTGGCCTGAGTCCTGGATCCTTTCTCCCTCTAGTCAAGGCCCTTCTGCCTGGCATCTTCTGCCCAAGCTCCCTTCTGCTGAGTTTAAGAATATTGCTCTCACCCTGGCTGGTTGGCTCAGTGGTAGAGCATGTGGATGTCCCAGGTTCAATTCCCGGTCAGGGCACACAGAAGAAGCACCCATCTACTTCTGTACCTCTCCCCCTTCTCTCTTTCTCTCTTTTCCTCCCAAAGACATGGCTTAATGATTGGAGTGAGTGGCCCTGGACACCGAGGATGGCTCCATGGCCTCCACCTCAGGCACTAAAAAAATAGCTCAGGTTGCTCAGCAACAGAGCAATGACCCAAATGGGAAAAGTATCGCCCTTAGTGGGTTTGCCAGGTAGATCCCAGTTAAGACACATGCAGGAGTCTGTCTCAGCCTCCCCTTCTCTCACTCAATTAAGAAAAAAAAAGAATGCTGCTCTCTTAATTTCCTTCATAAAAACCCTTAAACTTTAGTGCCTCAAGAAAAAAAAGAAGAGTCAGATTTCTGGAATGAGAAATGAGATGAGTTTGGCGGAAACTCTCTCCAGCAAACTATTATTTAACTGGCAAAAAATATATATATATCTATCTCTATTATCTCTCTCTCTCTCTCTCTCTCTCTCTCTCTCTCTCTCTCATCTACCTACCTACTTACCTATCTATCTATACACACACACACACACACACACACACACACACACACCAAACAATTTCCAATCTCTGGAAATTGTCCTGAGGTCATATAGCAAATAGAAAAAACATTTATTCAAGAAAAATTACAAATTCTCAGTGAGAAGAGGAGCATGTGTGTTGTTGGAGCCATAACCCACTCCATCCCCCCTTCCACCCCCAGCTCAGCAAGATAGAAGTCTCACTCTAGGTGATGCAACTCCCAGTCTGCAGCTGAGATTTCACCAGAAGGTGGGGGCCATGAGACCCCTCATCCTCCCCATACCCAGCTCTGTGCTGCAAAAGTGTACTTTAAGCCAGTTCATCCAGGAGAAGTGGGGCTCCCTCATGGCCCACTTGTAGGGCAGAAGTTCCACAAGAAGAAGACCGAGACCACCATCCCCACCCATTGTCTTGCTAAGAAAGGTGTCACTCTAGGAGAAGAGACCACAGTCCTCAACCCCAGTCCCAGCACAGGAACACAGAGGCTTCTCCTAGGGCAGAAGCAGGTTGTAGGAACAGAGAGCTCCTAGCTCTCCCTACAGTGACTAATGTTAGTTCATCATAACAGACCATTACAAAGTTCAGGCTTAAGAGTGTTGCTGAAACTTGATGATACTAGTAGCAACAAGCAAAACATAGACCAGCTGCAAGATAACACAGAGAAGCAGGACAAAAGGAGTTAAAAAGAGCCCCTCCCCCCCCCCAGGTCTCAAAGACTGGTGATTATCTGTTCCTGCAAAGTGAATGGGTTTTCAGGGATCAGAGGGTGATGCAAGTTATACCTGGGGGTGTTGTAGAAAACAACAGAGATATTAGGAGGTGATTAAAGGGGCTAACATCTGGATGTGACACCAGTAGCAAATCAGCCAGAAGCTCAGAGAGGAGATCAGAGAGAGTTAAAGAGAGCCCCTCAGACCATAGCTGTTCCTGGGGTCAGAGGTGCTGTCCCACAGCCCAGGCTGTACCCTCAAAGGAGCGACATCCCCGAGCATCCACAGCCAGGGAGATAGTCCGGCCAGGAGATCAGAGAGATGCAAAAGCAACAGGCAAACATGAGCAAGTGTTGGCGGGGGAGGGATCAGTGTCCAGACTTGCTATATACATTGAATATATTGCTTAAATGTCTAGTCTTCAACCAAAAAATAAAATGAGACATGGACTCAGCAAAGCATCACCTGTGCACTGGGGTGGAAAGCAGGCAACAGAAAGGCCTTTGTAGCACTCAGATGTGTGAACCTAGTGGACAAAGACTTCAGAAACTTACAATGCATATACTCAAAGAAGTAAAGAAACCATGCTTTAATAATTAAGAAATTAAAGAAAATCTAAAATCAAATGGACCATGTTCATGGATGAAAATATTTAAAATGGTTACTATGGCAATATTCCCAAATTGATCTATAGAATCAACACAGTCCCTGTCAAATTCCCAGCTTCTGTGCTTGCAGAAACATCAGGCTAATGCTACAATTCTTTTCACAATGCAAAGCAATCATCATTGTTAAAACAATCTTGAAACAGAAAAAAAGCTACAAGACTCAAACCTTCCAATTCCCAAAAACTACAGTAATTAGGACTCTGTGATTCTAGTGTAAGGATAGATACATAGATCAATGAGATGGAATTTAGAGTCCAGAAGGAAACTCAAAGGCGTATGCAACAAGGGTGTCAAGGTAATTAATTGTGGACAGAATACAGCTGACTCTTGAACAACATGGTTTGAACTGCATGGGTCTACTTATTAGCTGATTATTTTGTCAATAAATACATATAATATTGAAAATGTACTTTCTTTCCCTTTTAATTTTTTTTTTTTAGAGACAGAGAGAAAGAGACAGAGAGAGGGATAAATGGGGACAGACAGACAGGAACGAAGAGAGATGAGAAGCATCAATCATCAGTTTTTCGTTGCGACACCTTAGTTGTTCATTGATTGCTTTCTCATATGTGCCTTGACCGTGGGGCTACAGCAGACTAAGTAACCCTTACTCAAGCCAGTGACCTTGGGTCCAGTTGGTGAGCTTTGCTCAAACCAGATGAGCCCACACTCAAGCTGGCGACCTCAGGGTCTCGAACCTGGGTCCTCCG